>NC_056627.2:91073869-92464702 GCF_002870075.4 Lactuca sativa
TTCAAGTCCTAGGTCTTCAATGGTAATTGTCTTAAGGCCTTAGGGGTGTTTGGAGTGCTTTTTACCCTAGAAAAAGGGGTTTACGGCCCAAGAGATATTCTTGGCCGTAAACTCCTATAACTTAATGATTTTGAAGTGTTTTGATGTCCAAAATAGGTACAAGCATTTGAGGGTTAAGGTCCTTAAGCTTTAGGGGTAGTTTAGGGCACTAAATGCCCTTGAAAAGGGGTTTACGGCCCAAGAAAAGTTCTTGGCCGTAAACTCCTATTACTTGTTGATTTTGGATGCTTTCTAGTCTCTTATAGTCATATACTAAGTCCTTAATAAGTTGCTTATCAAGGGGATGGGACTAGGAAGCCTTAAAGCTCCATTTTGGAGTTTACTCCCCAAGAACGTTCTTGGGCGGTAAACTCCTGGATCTTGTAATCTAAGCATCTAATTGATGTTATAAAGCATCTAACAAGTATTGAAACACATTTAGTAAAGTAGACTGACAATCTGGGATGAAAACCCGAAGATCCGTCAGAGAGAAAATGGCTTTTCTCTATTTGGAATTGTGAATAATGAATTAATTTAATTCTGAAAACTATTTATAGTCCTGGAATATTTTGGCAGAAAATATTTTTATTCCTGATATTGGACTGTAACATTATGAAACTTGAAATGCTCAAATTTCACAAAACCAGGAGCATCCACTCTCCTTATATCTCCTTAAACATAAACCCTAATGTACACAAACTAGTTCGGAAAAGTGTGAAAACCACTGAAACTGGACTAGCTTCTATTAAATAGATAATGTTCGTACAAATGGAAATTTTGGGTTGTCACAAAATACATCGCTCACTTCGAGGTTCAAGCTTGTCGTGAGTATCTCATCTTACGAAAGCCTCACAACCCCAAACCTTGATATGTGCCAACGAGGGAGCTTTCCCTGTCCACATCTCGTGAGGTGTTTTGGCAACCTTCTTAGTAGGGACTCGGTTAAGGATATGGGCGGCAGTCTCTAAGGCATACCCCCAAAAAGAGATAGGTAGTGAAGCACGACTCATCATAGAGCGAACCATATCCAATAGGGTTCGATTACGCCTTTCTGCCACACCATTCAA
The DNA here is from genome assembly GCF_002870075.4 of Lactuca sativa. Taxonomy (NCBI): domain Eukaryota; kingdom Viridiplantae; phylum Streptophyta; class Magnoliopsida; order Asterales; family Asteraceae; genus Lactuca; species Lactuca sativa. The sequence goes on from NC_056627.2 coordinate 91,074,976, forward strand.
CTGCGGTGTCCTTGGAGGCGTCAATTGCGAAACTCTTCCACACTCCTTGAGATAATCGTGGAATTCAAGACTTAGGTACTCTCCTCCTCGATCGGATCGAAGCATCTTGATTTTCCTGCCCAATTGATTCTCCACTTCATTCTTGAACTCTTTGAACGTTTCAAAGGTTTCTGACTTTTGCTTGATTAAGTAGATATACCCATATCTACTATAATCATCGATAAAAGTCACATAGAAGCGGTTCCCATCCTTCGTGGTTGATCTAAAGGGTCCACATACATCGGTATGTATTAGGTCCAATAGACCCTCACCCCTTTCACAAGTACTCGTGAAGGGTGATTTAATCATCTTTCCAAGTAAACAAGACTCGCATGTATCATCTTCCCTAAGGTCGAATGACTCCAACACTCCATCCTTTTGGAGTTGGGATATGCGTTTCTTGTTGACATGTCCAAGACGACAATGCCACAAGGATGCTTTATCTATACTAGTGGAAGAATCAATATTCAAAACATCATTTCCAAAGTTATCAACAATCATAACAGTTTCATATATTCCATTACATGGTATAGCTTCAAAGTAAAAGACACCATTTAGATAAGCCAAAATAGAACCATTCTCATTATTAAAAGAAAATATAAATCCTCGTCTATACAAACCATGAAACGAAATGATGTTTCTAGCCATTTCTGGTGAATAGAAACAATTGTTCAAATCTAAAACTAAATTATTCCTAAGCACTAAAGAATACACTCCAATCTTGGTCACAGGCGACGATCTTCTGTTCCCCATGATTATATTGATCCTTCCTTGCTCCACATCCCTACTTCTTCTTAGTCCCTGCACATTAGAACAAATGTGATAACCACAACCGGTATCAAGAACCCAAGAAATAGCATGATTAGAATCGTTAGATTTGATTGTGTATATACCTGCGAAAGATGGCTTGATCTTTCTTTCTTTGATTGCTTGCAGGTAATCTGGGCAGCTTCTCTTCCAATGTCCTATCTTGTGGCAGTGGTGGCACTCTGCCTCCTTCGGGTTAGGGCAGGGCTTAGCGAGATCAACTTTGGTCACACTAGAAGAGGCACCATCTTGGGCTTTAACCTTGCGATGGTTCTTGGATGAGGCCTTCCTCTTCTTTCCCTTTCCTTGACAAATAGCCAAGACAGGAGCAGCAGGCGGATTGGGAGTTGGTGCAACAAACTTGTCTTTGAAGTTGCTCTCAGCGACCCTCAAGAGACCTTGGAGTTTGCTTAGGGTGACCTCATCTTTGTTCATGTGGTAGGTCATCCTAAATTGGTTGTACATCGGAGGCAATGAGTGAAGCACCATGTCGATCGCCAAGTCTTCTCCAAAGTCAACATTTAACTTGCGAAGGCGGTCGACATACCTTTGCATCTTTTGCAGGTGCACGGTAAGAGATTCTCCATGACCCATCTTAGCGGAAATCATGTTAGTGAAAATCTCATAACGCTCTTGTCTCGCGTTTTGGTGGTATCTCTCCAATAAGTCTTGGTGCATCTCGTACGGGTACATGTCCTCGTAGGACTTTTGGAATTCGGAGTTCATTGTCGCGATGATGATGCAATGCACTTTCGTTGCATCACGCTCGTGAGTTTCGAAAGCGGTGATTTTGGCTGGAGTAGCGATTTCGGGGTTGATTTTCTCGAGCTTCTCATCGAGGACATACTCCTTATCCTCATAGCGAGCAATGGTGCGAATGTATCTTATCCATTCGCTAAAGTTCGTTCCATCGAAGGTGACCTTTTGGCAAAGGCTCATCAACGTGAAAGAACTAGTAGCAACGTTGTTAGCGTTCGACATCTAAAAATAGAAAGGACAAAGATAGATAAGAATAAGAATCCCTAATTATCACCCAATAAGAAAAATTAGGGCTAGGATCCAACAATAACATCTACATGCTAGAAAAGGGATGTCGTAATCTAACATGCAAATAAATTGAAGGTAAGTGAATGACGATTCACTAATTCTCCATCACAAAACTTAAACTATTAGTCCTAAGTGTATTGAGAATTCCTTGGTTCGGATGAGATTCATTGAAACTATTCAATGGCATGTTTAAATCTCGATATGCCCCTCTTGTTTGTGACTGGGATACCGAGGATCACAAAACGGGTGTGAATTACCATGCAAATTCACATGGTGCCTTCATTGTAACGATCACCTATTCGACGTGCCGGTAAACCACACACGCTCCATCGAACTATGATAAACAATGAATCACCCTTTGCCACCTATGCTTAGAACCAATTAGTGTGTCGGTAAACCACACACGCTCCACTAACTTCTTAGCAAGGGTGCAAAGTGTAATTTCATGGGATTGCATCAATTCACTTTTCCTAAAGTAACTAAGATTGGGAAATTTTAAAAAAATGTGTAGTTACTTTATATTACTTATTATACTTTTAATGAGGTTGCCATATCCTACCCGTTCGGCTAACGACCCTCCACCGATCAAGCAAGCGGTGGGTGTGAGTGTACACCCATTAAGCGCCATTTTATAGGCCGGAACCTTATACCCACCTTATAGATCGGCTTCGTGAATGAGGCCTACTAACGATAAGACTAGCATTTTAGTTCTACATATATATATTATTCTAGTAATATCATATTAGTATAGGGTTGTACTTTAAACTTTTTAAAGTCTAGGGTTTGAAATTTATGTTGTCTAAATTAAAACTTTTAATCACAAATATAAATTTCAAAACTTGAGGACAAGTTTTAAACATTTAAAACATGGAGGATCAAATAACAAATAGTTCCAATTAAGAATTAATATCCTAATTATCTATATTTGATTTATTCAAGATTTCTTTTAAGATAATTACCAAAATAATCAAATAAATATATATTATTCTTTATAATATTTACTCTCTCTTAATAAATCATCCTATCAAGTTGCTATGGTGAAGGCAACCCAAAAGGACCATGCACAACCGGGTCAAATACTTGCCTAATATAGTTGCAGCCTTAGACACTATTCCAACAAGAGGATCAATTAAGATGATCATGAACATGATACTAAAGTACTCTCCCATATTTTTAGATTTGAGAAACTTTTATCTTTCTACCAAATTTGATTCTTCTTATTCGTTCTGTCATACATTGAAACTTTTCCAATGTCTCAGAATTATACTTAAGCTTGTAAGTATAATCATATTTACTAAACGTTAGTAAATCATGACGAATAGTCTTATCCATCTTTTGTGGTGGACTTTGATAAGTGCACAAGAAAGTGTACTTGATCCCTTACTCCTTCACTTGACTCACACATCCATGTGAACAAGTAGTTAGTCTGAATTTTCAAATGCTTGAAAGTTCTCATTCATCATGCTATACAACTTGCATGATTCCAAGTTTCTATCCAACTAAAACTTGGGTGATGAGTATCTTTCCTTATTTGGTAAATTTAGACACTACCACAAATGAAAGAATCAAATTCATATTTCCAATATTTCTATCAATGGAATCTTATAAACAACACTTCTTTTCCACAAATGCCATTGTAAGGATATTTTAAACTAAATAAAATTAAAAAAAATTTCTTTTATTTTAAAACTTTGCGGAAAAACTACCCTTACAATGCAAAAGAGTAAGAAAACTATGTTGTTATCTGTTCCTAAGCAATATATCATAACTCCTAAGAAGTAGCTCAAGAATCCGATCTTCAAACTATGTGATAGAAATCCATCTACGCGATCAGATTCAGCATATTCTTTCTTTAAGTTTCTTCACTTTTCTTTAATTCTTAAAACATCAACATGTTACCCAGTCACACAATGTATCAAGAATCTCAGAATAGAAACTTAACAGAGTTAGATAGTGGACTTTACCTGAAGTAGAGGCAAACTTATTGACTTTACCAGCCTTATGATCTTTCAGGTAAATTTGACAGCTTCGCAACGAATGCCCCTTCCTTTGGCAATGGACCCTTGATAATGGGACAATCTCAGACTTAGCCTCTCTCTTTACCATTTGGTCAACTGAGTTGACTATGGCCGATCCCTTTCCATTGGGAAGAGAGAGCTTTACTGGATATCCAATGTCATCATTGTCAATGTCCATAAAGTTTTAGGAAGTTGATCTTAGCAAATAGATAAGATCATTAAGGGTCTTGTCATAGTCTATTTCATAGGTTTCCCAAAGGAACTCACTATGTGACTTAGAAAATGATTGAGCCACCAACTTTCTCAAGACACCCAACTCTCCCGGCTTGTCAATACGTGACTACATCTCCAAGATGTGACCACAAATAGACCTTTACTTGCCAATAGTGCTTGAGTGACCTTAAACTTTTCAAGAACTTCTGGGTTAGGGAGAATAATTGGAGGAGGTGAAAGAAGTATGATTTCCATGGGACATCATCTTCATTTAGGAAAGCTTGTTTCAAGAGATTTGGGAAGATCATAAATGTCTAAACCAGACATCTTTTGGGATCTATTCAAGATAGTTGATCTAAAGTCCTTAATATGACACCCAATATGAAATATTAAGGCTAGGACCCAACAAACTATTTTATAACTTAGAAGAGGGATGTCGTAATCCAAGCTATAAAATATTTGAAGGTAGGTGAATGACGATTCACCAATTTCCACCAAGATAAACGAAATGTACTATTAGATTTTAATTGGATTTGAAACTCCTAGATCTTTTGAGATTCATTGAACATTTCAATGGCATGTTTCAATCTCGAGTGTGCCCTTCAGGTTTTGTGACTGGGATGCCGAGGATCACAAAACAAGGTGTGAATAACGATGCAAATATACTTGGTACCCTTACTATTTACCCCTCAATCGATGTGCCAGTTAACAACACACGCTCCATCGATACTATGATAAACATTAAGTTACCCTTTGCCTACCTTGTTAAATACGAGTTAGTGTGCCGGTTAACCACACACGCTCCACTAACCGACTTAAACAAAGTGAAAAGTGTAATTTCATGGATTAGCACCTTATTCACATTTAGATTGGGTATTTATAAATTGTTTTGTTACTTAGTATTTATCATTAATACTTTTAATGAAGGGAGAATTCTAGTCCTTGTCCTACCCGTTCGGCTAACGACCCTCCACCGGTCCAGGAAGCGGTGGGTGAGAGTGGACACCCATTAAACTGTCATTTTATAGGCAGTAACCTTATACCCCCTTATAGACCGGCTTCGTGAATGAGGGCTACTAACGGTAAGACTAACTTGCTCTTATACATATATAAATATTATTAACTTATAATATTATAAAGTATAAGGGTTGAATTTTAACTCTTTAAAATTCTAAGGGCTTAACTTGCAATTAAAGTATTCATAAGAGAAAACTTTTTCAAATTCCAAAACTTGAGGGAAAGTTTTGAAACTATTCAAAACTAATTAATTCCATAACTTATGAGTTTAAAGTAGTTTTAATTAAAACTCTTCAAATTCCATAACTTGAGGACAAGTTATGGAAGACTTTAAACTAATTAAAAAAATAACCTTTTTTATATTATAACTTATGGAACTAATTAAGGTTACACTTTTTTTTATTATTTAATGAAGAGACTCTTGAACCTCCATAACTTGAGGACAAGTTATGGAGTCATAAAACCATTTAATTAGAACTAGACTCTTCATTTTGTAACCTTTGCCAACTTTTATGAGTTTTATGATTCTTAAATGTGACTTTTCATATAACTTGAGGACAAGTTACAAAAACACACTTTGGAATCAACTCTTAGATTAAAATGGATTGAAATCAACTATTTCACACAACTTTTCTATTAATCTAAGAACAAGATAATTCAAATAATCAATCTTCAAGAAATTAGCATGAACATACAAACTAATACAAATCTTGAAATTATGACAATTATCTTAGAAATTGGATTAGCATGAACATTACCACATCAAAAACAAGTTTATAAGTCCAAAAACATCTTAGGGTAATGTTCCTAGTACAATTCCAGCCAAAACAATCGAATATATGCTGTCAGGGGGTCCAACTTCTCGAGTGCACGAACCAACTCGGCTAGTTGGATGCATTTTGCCTTGGACTCGGCGAGTCTGCTGTGCAGACAACATCAAAACTCGATTTTTTTCAGCAACTTTTTCAAGTATAACAATAAAACAAGCCTAGGCTCTAATACCACTGTTGGGTTTTGAGCATTCTAACACTCATAAGTGTACATGCAACCCTAAATACCTTGGATCTATGTTTTCTCTATTATACATGCAATTATGAACATCCAAGGTATTATCCTAAACTAGCATACAAAATAATGAATATAACAAAATAGAATGCATACCTCTTTGATGTAGTATGTCTTCATGAAGCTTGAGTGCCTAGTGCCTCAAGTGTGACACCTCAAATCGTTCACACAACACCAAATACACTTGGAATAACTTGAGAGAAACTTGAACACTCCTAAAATTGGCTAGCCCTTTCTTATTATTCCTAGTGGCCAATTTTTCCCAAAGAATATGATATTATATAGTTGTTACAATTAGGGTAAACCCTAATTGTCATGGCCTTCCATTTCCTTGGATCCATGGGTTCAAATACACCATGGAGCATCCATGGACCATCCTACGGGTTTTAGCCCAACTTGATTATCCATGGAGCATTAGCCCACTATACAAGTATGGATGATTTACACAATCAACCCATATATTTAATTAGTCTTATTTTGATCACTTAATTAATTCTAGATTAATTCTTGATCAATACTAATTAAATAATCCTATTCATATATTAGAACTTATAATATATTAATCAACTTTAAGTGTTATTTCTCTCATTATAGTCTATCTAAGTGCATGATGCCATGCAACCCAAATGGACCATGTCGGGTCGAGTCAAATCTTACCAATTATAGTTATGGACTTAGACATTAACCCAACAGAACATTCCTGATTAACCAACTATCGATTAATGAATATTCAACCCTTTAATTAATTAAACTATTAATTAATTCTCAAACTATATTTCCAATTAGTTTCTAGTTAATTATTGACCATAATAATTAATAAACCAATTTCTCCTTTATTTATTCTACTCAATTTGGACCTTAAGGGCAACCCAAATGGAACCTGTTATTATTAGATATATTACCAATCGTTAATGTGTAACATCCAAAAAATTTCAACAAATTTAAAGTTTTCAAAACAGCCCATTTACTAAAAAAAAGTGTTTACAAAACCAATGTTCCTAAAACATGATTTAAAATCAGAGTCTCCCAAGATGTAGTTAGTAGTAAAACCAAGGATGTGTATGGTCACGCCTTCGCCTTGCCACAACTGTCTGAAACACCTAAAAGATAAACTGAAATTGTAAGCACAAAGCTTAGTGAGTTCCCCCAAAGTACCACCACATACACATAACAAACAACAACATGCATACAGAGCCTTCAGCCTGACTGGAACGTCGCACCGGCCTACAGACTATCTGGACCGCTCACAGAACCTTCATCATGACTGGATTGCCTCACCAGGGCCTTCAACCTATCTAGACCGTTCTCCGGGCCTTCAGCCTGACTGATCCGCCTCATAGATCTTCAATCTATCCGGGCCACCCTAGGTCTCTTAGCCTTTAGTCTCCACTAGTCCGCCTCAACCCAACTACACACACAACATGTCAACATATACATAACAGATACACATACAACATATCGACATAAACATTAAAGGGTTTGTTGACTAGTAGCACAAAGCAATACAGTCTCAACCCAACCACACTATGTCAACATATATAATCGGTAAACATATAGCCAGTAAACAGATAACAGACAGATCTAACAGATCACTAAGCATAATATCATCCTATATACTAGGATACCGTTCTAACAAATTACCACAACACAAAGCATACTATCACATATCAGGATATCTAATCCAATGGGCCGACCTTGGTGCCTTTGACTCGTAAGTATAGTGAGGAAAACTCACCTCAATCCTGATAATCAAATAATTGTTCGGATCGCTAAACCGGATAACCTCGTGCCAACTGACAATAAATACAATCTTAATCAATAATTAACTTGATAACCTAAAATTCGAGGCCCACACCATAAACCAATTTCCTAAAGGTTAAAAGACCATTTTACCCTTTTCTTACTTGTTCCATAATCAAGGCCCAACCTATGACATCCCCAATTTCACGGCCAGAAAAGACCGATTTGTTTATGCTTTGTTTTATAAAAATCAGAGTAAATCCTTTTGATTTAAAAGAGTTGCGGAATTTGTTCCCAAAACAAAATATGATAAAATTTATCAAGACGTTTCTCAAAGAGAACGTATTTTCATTAAATAATAAAACATCGGGATGTCATGTTCCGATACAGACCAAAAGCATAAACAATATAAAATAGACCTTACAACAGTTATTTATAACTACTGATCTATAATCAAAATTCTCTCGTCAAGACCACCAACTTATACCCTTGTGCCATTACCTGTAATGCAAAGAAAACTGAGTGGGTCAGGCTTGGGAGCCTGGTGAGCATATAGGGTTTTAAACCCACAATAATACATTTATTATATTCACTTATCAAACAATCAATCCAATTACCCACCCCTTATTATCTCCATTTATTTCTTAAAGATTTATCCTAAGAACCGACTATCCTTCATTCATTTATTCCTAAGGAATTGACACGAAATCCATTGCTGCCAAAGTTTATTTATCAAGTACTAAATCCATAGTTATCAGGCGCTAACTCCATAGTCACCAAGATTCACTTAACAAGAGCTAACTCCATAGTCGCCAAGGTTTACTCAACAAGCGCTAACTCCATAGTCGCCAAGGTTTACTCAACGTGCGCTAACTCCATAGTCGCCAAGGTTCATCAAATAGGCACGAAGTCACATCGTTGCCAAGGTTTATACAATAGGCGCTAACTCCATAGTCACCAACTATCCCATCTACCCAAGTTCTACTCAACATTTTTGTAGATATAAATACTTACACAGTTTAAATCATTTAACACTTGTATAAAACGTCAATTCCACGTCCATCTCAAATAGACAAATAATATATAAACACATAGCACGTATTTCATAGCAAATACTTCATATTTATGTGTTAAAAGAAAGTAACCACACACTCACTTGATCAGAAGATGATCGGACAGCACTACGGCTTGTAGAAGTAGTATTCTTCGGTGAAACCTGGATCACTTCACACATCGGGTTTCTCGCGTGCAGAGCTTCGGCTTGGAAACTCTTTTCTTCTCGGGATCTTCGGTGCTTCAGGACTTGCTTCGGGTCTCGGGGTTGATATCGGGGCTTCGGGGGGTTAAAATAGGGCTTAGAGGGTGTATCGGGAGTGGGAGAGAAGGGATGGAGCAACCATAGTCGGCTGGCCCTTCAAATCTATTTATAGGGCAAATTTGGCCCTTGCCACGTCGTGGGATCCTTTTGCCACATCGTGGGCTTGATCGTCACTGCCTGCGTCATCCCAAGTTGCATTTGGGGGACTCCCGGAGCTGTTAGGAGACTTGCCACGTCGTGGCACTACTTGCCACGTCGTGGTCTCTGACAGTTTTGGGGTTTCGCGCCCCAAACTTCAGAAATTCATAACTTTCGCATACGAACTCCGTTTTCGACGTTCTTTATATCGACGCGAAGGTGAGATTATGATCTACAACTCTCGTGTAGAATCCATTGGCTAATTTTGACTTTATTTTTAATATATTATAAGTATATTACTTATATATTATCTATAGTAGGCCGGGACAGGAAAACTCCGTTCGAAATTCATAACTCCTTCATCTGAACTCTATTTTCGTCTGTCTTTTTATCGTTGGACTACTATCGAAGAAATCTTTGAATCTCATTTAGATCACTAAGGATAGATATCTATCTACCTTAAATTCACTATTTACGTTGCGCTGGGTCACGCTAGGTTGTGTCGGTTCTGTCGCGAAACATCGAAATGTCATAACTTCTTCGTTATAACTCGGATTTTAGCATTCTTTATATGCACGGAAACCTTGTGACATATACTAAAACTTGGTTAAGATTAATACTTCTAAATAATCTTCCATCAAAAAGTCATTTTTGATGCTTATCGTCTCTAAATTGACTAGCCCGGATCTACGGGCGTTACAATTATCTCCGCATTAGGATGATTACGTCCCGGAATCATCAACAAAATAGGACTTGAATAATGATTCCACACATTATCTCTTCATCCTAGGTAATAACCGTAACTTCAATGTTTCCTTGATAGAGTATTTAACTCTATGGCTTTCTTGACCGCAAATGATGCCCAATCTTGCATCTGCTTATCGTACTATGCTGTACGTTCAATCATAACTTCCAAGTTACAAAATAAGTCCTTATTGTGGAATCCTTCTTCTTCTCAGGATAAATACTTTCATTTATCTATTGTAACAAACCGATGGGTCGTGTCCCGATGACCTCTTATCGTAGTCGGACTCAATTGATATGACCACTAGGGTCGGAATAACAACCGTCTTACTAGTCATTACCGAAACAATGGTAATGACATGCTTGAATAAAATGGAATCAATTACTAGCTTCTTGGTAACCTTGCGACTTCCCATGATCCAAGTGTGAGTCCTATGCTTCCGGTAGTATAGATCTCTACTACCATTCACACCTACTCATACTCATCTCAAGTATTGTCTCGCAGTTAACCAAGTCACCATACATAAATCATATAATCATTCAACACATCAGATAACAAAACCAGGGTTTATATTAATTCTTAAAACTATTACACAAAAGTTCAAGTTCACCCTATACTATGCCTCTAATAGACTACATCATAAGTTACTATTCGCACTGCTACTTCATAACTTGATTATTGGATATAAAATCCTCATCCTTGATTCGCTTCGTCGAGGATCATGTGGAATGCCCTTGGTTGTGGCGGTGTGTTTTTATTTGGGCAGTCTTTAGAAATGTGCCCTTCTTCGTTACACATATAGCACACCTTCTTGATAGGTGCGCACTTGTTGGCGTAGTACCCTGTCTTCCCACATTTGTAGCAAGTCATTTCCTCGCTACATTTACCGAAGTGTTTCTTCTTACACTTCTCACACCACTTAGCTTCATCTCTTCCCCCAGATTTCGAGAATTTGCTTTCTTTGTCGATTATTGTAGATCCTTCACGCTTCCTTTTCTCTCCAACTTCAGCTCTTTCTAGACCCTTTTCTTTTATTTGGGTCTCAACATTCTTGGCTGCCCAGATGGCGGCTTTCAGAGTGGTTGCTTGCTTGACTATCGGACCAAAGTCCGCAAGTAATCCATTAGCAAACTTGTTGACCTTGGAAATTTCAGATGGAATTAGGTTTGGAATAAGCTTCATCTTCTCCGTAAAGCTTGTCGCGTATTCAGTAACGCTCAATTTTCCCTTCTTTAGATTCTGGAACTCATTGTTGATTTCCAGAAGATCTTGCTCAGAGCAGTATTGCATTTTCATTTGCTCCACGAACTCTTCCCAAGACATCTTGCTAGCTTCCCCCTTGGGCATTGAACCGGCCAGTAACTTCCACCAGCTCAGTACTCCAGATTTTAACAGAGGGATTGCAAGAGCGGTCTTCTGTCTGTTGCTACACTCGCAACTTGCAAACATTGTCTCCATCTCGGAGATCCAGTCCATGACTTGCACCGGTGTCGGGCTCCCAGAAAGACATGGTGGTTTGGATGCCATGAAATCCTTGTACTTGCATCCACGTCCATCATTGCCTCCATCATGATTGTTTCAACGAACTATTGGTGGGTTGGCTTGACCAATGGTCCCATTATTGTTCCCTTCTTCTAACTGCCCCTCATTCAGCTCAGGCTGTTCAACTAGTATTGAGGGTTTACTCCTATTGTTCAGCAACAATTGTCTCATTTCCTCCTTTTGTTCAGCCATCATGGCTTGAATCATGGTTCGCACTCCAGCCATTGTGATCGGTTCAGGTGTTGCTGCTACCACAGCCACTCGCTCATCCACAGGTGGTTGACTCCTGTTTTCGTTCACGTTTCCAGCTCCACTCCTGGTTCTTGTCATTTTGATCTATACACCGAATAAGGTGAAATTAGATCCTTATTCAGGATAGACATTCAAATCATCCTTATCACTCCGAAACGTTTACATGCTAGTTCTAATATCGTAGACGTACGCTTAGAATCCTACACACATAAGGTTTCCAGATCCGGTCGGCAACAGACCATAGATCCGAACAAATAATATCATATATGGCAACATATAACATTTAGCACATAAAAGCATTTTAGGCATCACTCCTAAAATAAACTAGTGCTTGTGTCAATTTAGGTGTACTACCTAACATATTTTAGACACACTCCTCCCAATCATTACTTAGCATTCTAAGTTTAAATCTAGAAATTTCCTACAAATTCCTAGTTCGCTTAAACTAATGCTCTGATACCAACTGTGACATCCCCAATTTCACGGCCAGAAAAGACCGATTTATTTATGCTTTGGTTTATAAAAATCAGAGTAAATCCTTTTGATTTAAAAGAGTTGCGGAATTTGTTCCCAAAACAAAATATGATAAAATTTATCAAGACGTTTCTCAAAGAGAACGTATTTTCATTAAATAATAAAACATCGGGATGTCATGTTCCGATACAGACCAAAAGCATAAACAATATAAAATAGACCTTACAACAGTTATTTATAACTACTGATCTATAATCCAAATTCTCTCGTCAAGACCACCAACTTATACTCTTATGCCATTATCTGTAATGCAAAGAAAACTGAGTGGGTCAGGCTTGGGAGCCTGGTGAGCATATAGGGTTTTCAACCCACAATAATACATTTATTATATTCAATTATCAAGCAATCAATCCAATTACCCACCCCTTATTATCTCCATTTATTTCTTAAAGATTTATCCTAAGAACCGACTATCCTTCATTCATTTATTCCTAAGGAATTGACACGAAATCCATTGCTGCCAAAGTTTATTTATCAAGTACTAAATCCATAGTTATCAGGCGCTAACTCCATAGTCACCAAGGTTCACTTAACAAGCGCTAACTCCATAGTCGTCAAGGTTTACTCAACAAGAGCTAACTCCATAGTCGCCAAGGTTTACTCAACGTGCGCTAACTCCATAGTCGCCAAGGTTCATCAAATAGGCACGAAGTCACATCGTTGCCAAGGTTTATACAATAGGCGCTAACTCCATAGTCACCAACTATCCCATCTACCCAAGTTCTACTCAACATTTTTGTAGATATAAATACTTACACAGTTTAAATCATTTAACACTTGTATAAAACGTCAATTCAACGTCCATCTCAAATAGACAAATAATATATAAACACATAGCACGTATTTCATAGCAAATACTTCATATTTATGTGTTAAAAGAAAGTAACCACACACTCACTTGATCAGAAGATGATCGGACAGCACTACGGCTTGTAGAAGTAGTATTCTTCGGTGAAACCTGGATCACTTCACACATCGGGTTTCTCGCGTGCAGAGCTTCGGCTCGGAAACTCTTTTCTTCTCGGGATCTTCGGTGCTTCAGGACTTGCTTCGGGTCTCGGGGTTGATATCGGGGCTTCGGGGGGTTAAAATAGGGCTTAGAGGGTGTATCGGGAGTGGGAGAGAAGGGATGGAGCAACCATAGTCGGCTGGCCCTTCAAATCTATTTATAGGGCAAATTTGGCACTTGCCATGTCGTGGGATCCTTTTGCCACATCGTGGGCTTGATCGTCACTGCATGCGCCATCCCAAGTTGCATCTGGGGGACTCCCGGAGCTGTCAGGAGACTTGCCACGTCGTGGCACTGCTTGCCACGTCATGGTCTCTGACAGTTTTGGGGTTTCACGCCCCGAACTTCAGAAATTCATAACTTTCGCATACGAACTCCATTTTCGACGTTCTTTATATTGACGCGAAGGTGAGATTATGATCTACAACTCTCGTTTAGACTCCATTGGCTAATTTTGACTTTATTTTTAATATATTATAAGTATATTACTTATATATTATCTATAGTACGCCGGGACAGGAAAACTCCGTTCGAAATTCATAACTCCTTCATCTGAACTCTGTTTTCGTCTGTGTTTTTATCGTTGGACTACTATCGAAGAAATATTCGACTCTCGTTTAGATCACTAATGTCACACCCCAAAACCAAGAACGGCGGAAACGTTATGGGGCGGAGGACGTCATGTATAGTATCACAGCACAGTAAATGTAAATAAGTAAATAACATCATCCATTGCATTAAATATATAATTTTAATACAAGCGTGTTCTATACAGTTATAGACACCAAAATAATGTAAGTCAAAATAATAAGATGAGTCTTGAATACGCTCCATCTTCTTAAAAGCTGGCCTCGGTACCTGTCTACTGATGACCTGAGAATACAAGTTATTTTGAAAGAGTTTATCTGCATTAAGCTTGTGAGCTCATAAGTATTTTAGTGTCAATGTTTGTCGTCAAAATCGTTTGAACGTGTCTCAAGTATAAGTTTGTAAAATGTATGTAAGTGTTCGTAAAAGTTTGATCTCTCAGAAAAACCTATATTTTCTATTAAAGTAGCCTTCTACCAAGGCTTAACTGTTTTGTACATTCGTTTGTTGTAAAAGTGTGTAATTTACCAAGTGTAACTATCATTTAATAAAATATAGTTTGTACATTAATGTTTAAGTGAGGTTATCACTAAAATATGTAATGGGTAAATCATTGTAGTACTATAGTTTTGTATAATATGAACTACTGTTGTACTAACTACCTTAAACCGGATTTATATTAAGGTAAAATGTGATAAATTGCACCATGCTATCGACTGGTAACAACAACATACGAATGGTCGTAATAACGGAATGACGTTTGGCACCCACAGACCTACAGGTCCGGCTGTAGCTAGCAGCAAGGTGTAGGATAGTCAATCCATTATAGATCTATACGCAAACTCACGCTCTCCCTCCAAGAGAATTTTGGCTACAACTCGGGACATGACATTTAAGGCATGCTCCGATACAGTGGATCACAATTGTTAACGTATTCTCGTATATGTAATGTAATGTTTCTAGTTCTAGTATAGTTGTATATGTTCTCGTAATATAGCTGTATATGTTCATGTTTCTAGTATAGCTGTATATGTTCATGTTTCTAGTATAGCTGTATAAGTTCATGTTTCTAGTATAGCTGTATATGATCCTGTGTTACCCCGATGGTACTGATATGTATGAATATGAAAGTACTTTTATGTCTATATATGTATATATGATATATAACTAATATTGAAACGACCTTCGGATGGTCACCCAAAATCCCACCAGACCACATCTCAAGGCGCGAAAAGGAAATAGGGCGAATGGCCTTCCTAAGTCCTTTAAACATTATATATACATCTATACATATATGGGTATGCAATTGAATATGTAAAAGCATAAATAAGTTTTCATAAGACATTTTAAACATAAATATAATTTCAAGAGAAGATCGACTTGATGTCAATCTATAAAACAATTTGAAGGCATAAGTTGATAAAACAGTTTTAAGTATAAGAAACATTTGTTTGAATCGCAGTTTGTAAATAAGCTTGGATAGTAAAAGAGTTTGTAAAACATTTCAAAGTAAAGCAGTTTGATAAACAGTTTGAACAGTGGTAAAAATCATTGTTTTCCTAGTTACTTATCACATGTGATTAAATGCAATCACATGTGATTGAAGCAATAACTATATGTATTTGACTTGTATTCCCCCCATAAAGTTTTTAAAACATTTAAAATCATTTCAAAGGTTGATTAAAGGGGTATTAACTCACTTGTGGTGAGTTGTACGAATTGCAGTGTCGGATACCGTGCTAGGTGGCAAACAGAGACTTGTTTACACGCACGAGCCTAGTTATCATATAATAAGCATATATATAACTAATTAGCCAAATAATAACTTAACAAATAAGTTAAGACACTTAGGAACATGTAAACACTTTTCATAAGTGTTAAAGGTCCTAATGGTTGCATCTAAGTTGCTACGGGACAAGGCAACAGGGTTTGAAGCATCAAATGGCTTGTATAAGAGTTCACCACCCAACAAACCCCACCCTTTGGAGTTTATGGCCGTAAACTCATGTGTTTATGGCCGTGAACTCCTCACTTGGTGGTTTTGGGTGTTTTAAGGTGTTATCTTGGTCCTAGAACACTCCTAGCTTTGTTGGAATAACACATGAAGTAGTTTAAGGCCCTAGAATGCTCCATAGGGGAGTTTACGGCCTAATGTCCATATACCCTAGAGTTTACGGCCGTAAACTCCTATGGGGTGATGGCTTTTAATTCATTTGAGGCACTTGCAGATCTAGGATAGCTTCCATGATTTTATCTAAGGCTAATGGGGACAAGAGGCACACATTCGTGCCTTCACTTGGAGTTTACGGCCCAAGAGGTGTTCCTTGGCCGTAAACTCCCTTTTAGGGATGGTTTTGATGTAGTTAAATCCCCATTCAATTCCTAGGTGTTCAAGGGTAATTGTCTTAAGGCCTTAGGGGTGTTTGGAGTGCTTTTAACCCTTGGAAAAGGGGTTTACGGCCCAAGAGATGTTCTTGGCCGTAAACTCCTATAAACTTATGATTTTGAAGTGTTTTGATGTCTAAAATAGGTACAAGCATTTGAGGGTTAAAGTCCTTAAGCTTTAGGGGTAGTTTAGGGCACATTTAGCCCTTGAAAAGGGGTTTACGGCCCAAGAAAAGTCCTTGGCCGTAAACTCCTATTACTTGTTGATTTGGGATGCTTTCTAGTCTCTAAAGATCATACACAAGGTCCTTAATAAGTTGCTTAACAAGAAAATGGGTCTAGGTAGCCTTAAAGCTCCATTTTTGAGTTTACTCCCCAAGAACGTTCTTGGACGGTAAACTCCCGGATCTTGCAATCTAAACATGTAATTGATGTTATAAAGCATTTAACAAGTATTGAAACACATTTAGTAAAGTAGACTCACAATCTGGGATGAAAACCCGAAGATCCGTCAGAGAGAAATGGCTTTTCTCTAATTGGAATTGTGAATAATGAATCAATTTAATTCAGAAAACTATTTATAGTCCTGGAATATTTTGGCAGAAAATATTTTTATTCCTGATATTGGACTGCAACAATATGACACTTGGAATGCTCAAATTTCACAAAACCAGGAGCATCGACTCTCCTGATATCTCCTTAAACATAAACCCTAATGTACACAAACTTGTTCGGAAAAGTATGAAAATCACTAAAACTAGACTAGCTTCTATTGAATAGATCATGTTCGTACAAATGGAAATTTCGGGTTGTCACATCATCCCCTAGAAGGAATTTCGTCCCAAAATTAGAATTTAAGAAAATATGAAGTTACAACAATTAAGCGAAAAGATGAGGGTATTTCAGCTTCATCTGATCTTCGCGTTCCCAAGTGAATTCCGGTCCTCGCTTGGCGTTCCAGCGAACCTTCACGATAGGGATACCGCTTTGTTTCGTCTGCTTGACCTCACGGTCCATGATCTCTACAGGTTCTTCCACGAAGTTGAGGCTCTCGTTGATCTCGATCTCGTCGAGTGGGATTACAAGAGTCTCGTCGGACAGACACTTTTTCAAGTTAGATACGTGGAATGTAGAATGTACATTACGAAGTGTGTCGGGTAGGTCGAGTTTGTAAGCTACGGGGCCGACTCTTGCAAGAATCTCGAAAGGCCCTATGTACCTCGGATTAAGCTTCCCACGCTTACCGAAGCGTATCAAGCCCTTCCAGGGTGAGACTTTGAGAAGGACTCGGTCTCCCACCTGAAATTCCAAAGGTTTTCTTCGTTTATCGGCGTAGCTCTTCTGTCGGTCTCTAGAGGCTTTCAATCGTTCACGGATCTGAACGATTTTCTCTGTCGTTTCCCGAATGATTTCCGGACCAGTGAGAGTACTGTCGGAAGCTTGCCCTCTTGCTAATTGGGTATCACCCACCTCAGCCCAGCACAGAGGGGATCTGCACTTACGGCCGTAGAGAGCTTCGAATGGAGTAGCCTTGATGCCCGTGTGATAACTGTTATTATAGGAAAATTTGACAAGGGGTAAATGAGTATCCCATGCCTTCCCAAAATCAATCACACAGGCTCGCAACATATCTTCCAGTGTTTGGATGGTCCTCTCACTCTGTCCGTCGGTCTGTGGATGGTAGGTTGTGCTCATGTCCAACCTTGTTCCTAGGGAATGTTGTAGTGATTGCCAAAATCTTGAGGTGAACCTACTATCTCTATCGGAGATAATGGAAATAGGTACACCATGTAGCCGTACAATTTCCCTAATGTATGTTCTCGTAAGTTTCTCCATTTTGTCGGTTTCTTTGATAGGCAGGAAGTGCGCAGACTTGGTCAATCTATCAACAATGACCCATATGGTGTCAAGTCCACCCGTTGTCTTGGGCAACTTGGTTATGAAATCCATAGTGATCCACTCCCACTTCCATTTTGGAATCTCTGGTTGTTGCAGTAAACCAGAGGGCTTCTGGTACTCGACCTTAACCTTTGCGCAAGTAAGGCATTTACTCACGAAGGTAGCAATATCTGCTTTCATATTAGGCCACCAGTATAGCTTTTTAAGATCCAGATACATCTTATCTGAACCTGGGTGGACGGAATACCGAGTGTTGTGCACCTCGGTGATGACCAAGTCTCGGAAACCACCGTGTTTCGGTGTCCAGATCCGGTTCATGAAATATAAAGCTCCGTCACCCTTGGCTTCGAAGTTCTTGTCCATTCCCCTAAGGGATTCACTCGCCACATTTTTAGGTTCATGGCCTCAAGTTGGGCCGCCTGAATTTGCTTAGTCAGGTGTGAATGGATGGTTATCGATAAGGACTTGACTTTGCGACCAGAATATTCCTTCCTACTTAGGGCGTCTGCTACTACGTTGGCTTTACCCGGATGATAACGAATATCGCATTCGTAATCACTGAGTAGCTCGACCCACCGTCATTGTCTCATGTTGAGCTCCTTCTGATCGAAAATATGTTGTAAACTCTTGCGGTCGGTAAAGATAGTGCTCTTCGTTCCATACAAGTAATGTCTCCGGATCTTCAAAGCAAACACTACTGCTCCTAGTTCAAGATCGTGGGTCGTGTAGTTAACCTCATGTGTCTTCAACTGTCTCGAGGCGTAGGCGATGACCTTACCTCGCTGCATCAGAACACATCCGAGTCCTTGATTTGAAGCATCGCAGTAGACTACGAAGTCTTCTATTCCTTCGGGAAGGGATAGTATTGGCGCGGTGCACAAGGCTCGTTTGAGTGTTTTGAACGCTCTTTCTTGTTCCTCTTCCCAGTCAAAGGCCATGCCTTTCTGGGTCAGGGTTGTAAGAGGTTTCGCTATTCGGGAGAAGTTCTGAATGAACCTGCGGTAGTAGCCAGCGAGACCTAGAAATTGACAAATTTCTGTAGGCGTCTTTGGCGCTGACCAGTTCTCAATGGCTTTTATTTTGGATGGGTCCACGTGGATTCCCTCTTCGCTTACCACGTGTCCTAAGAATTCGACTCTTCGGATCCAAAATTCACATTTCGAGAACTTCGCATAAAGTTTCTCCTTTCGTAATGTCTCTAGAACTTGTCGCAGGTGATCGCCATGCTCTTTCTTACTTCTGGAGTAGATCAGGATGTCATCAATGAAAACGATGACGAACTGATCCAAGTAAGGTCGGCATACTCTATTCATCAGATCCATGAAGACTGCGGGCGCATTGGTCAATCCGAATGGCATCACCACGAACTCGTAGTGTCCGTAACGAGTTCGGAAGCCTGTCTTCGGCACATCCTCCTCTAGCACTCGTAACTGGTGATATCCGGATCTCAGATCAATCTTGGAAAAATAGTTCTCCCCTTGCAGTTGGTCGAATAGATCATCTATGCGCGGCAGAGGGTAACGATTCTTGATCGTAAATTTGTTGAGTTCTCTGTAGTCAATGCACATACGGAATGATCTGTCTTTCTTCTTAACGAACAAGACCGGTGCTCCCCAAGGTGAGAAACTTGGTCTTATAAAGCCCTTGCTGAGTAGTTCGTTAAGTTGACCAGAGAGTTCCTACATCTCGGCTGGTGCTAAACGGTAGGGCGACTTAGCTACTGGGGTAGCTCCTGGGACTAAGTCGATTCTGAACTCAACTTGACGTTGTGGAGGTAACCCGGGTAGTTCTTCTGGGAAAATGTTGGGGAAGTCGCTCACTACTGGGATGTTCTTTAGTTCCTTCGTTTCTAGGTTCGTTTCGACGACGTGAGCAAGAAATGCGTGGTATTCTTTGCGCAGATATTTCTGTGCTTGAATACTTGATATAAGGCGAAGACTCGCACCAGGTTTGTCGCCGTAGACTATAAGGGTTTCGTTAGACGGGAGGTTTAGGCGGACTGCTTTCTCGTAGCACATGATGTCGGCGCGATGAAGACTTAACCAAGCCATGCCGATAATAACGTCGAAACTTTTTATTGAAACCGGCATAAGGTCGATTGGGAATGAATGATTATCTAAGGTTAGGAGACAACCTAAGTATATGGTATTAGTACTTCCAGTTTTCCCATTGGCCATTTCTACTGTGAATTGTTCATTAAGTGTGTGAGGTTGTTGCTTAAGCATGCGAGCAAATTTGTGGTTTACGGAGCTTCGCTCCGCTCCACTATCGAATAGAATGCATGCATAGGAGTTATCAAGGAGGAATGTACCAGTCACCACTGTCGGGTCGGCAACTGCTTCCCCGTGGCCTATAGTTAGTACCCTCCCCGCTCCACCAGCATTCTTTGCTTTGGGGCAGTCCCTCTTATAGTGGCCTAGTTCGCCACATCCATAGCAAGTTGGGCTCGCGCCAGAGCCAGGGACTTGGTTGATTGGTTGTGCTGGGAACTGACAGAAACGGACGGTGTGTCCTTTTCTGTTGCAGTTTGAGCACTGCATTTCACGACAGGGGCCGTTGTGGTGGTAGTTGCATTTGTTGCACTTGGGCAAACTTCCAACATACCGACTCACCGGAGCAGTGGTAGCAGTAGTAGGGGTTATTGCGGCATGCATTGCCATAATTTGCTGCTTTTTGGCAGCATGCTGTTTCTTCTTTTCACCCCAGAATTTCCGCTTAGTGTCAGCGGGTTTGGAGGGTTCTGGAATGGCTAGGGTGGTTGTGGTTGCAGGGGTTTTGACTCCATGGTCAATGAGTCTTTGTGCCAAACGCTTGGCACTGTCAAAGGTAGTGGGGTTGGATGCTAAGACGTTCCCCTGGTACGGAGGCACTAGCCCCCATACGTACCGTTCGATCTTTTTCCCTTCAGTGGGAACCATATTGGGGCATAGGGCCGCCAGTTCGCTAAATCGGGCAATGTAAGCGATCACATTGGTTCCCTTAATGGTCAGGTTCCAGAGTTCATGTTCCAACTTCTGGACTTCGCCCCTCTGGTAGTATTCCTCAGTCATGAGGTCCTTCATTGTTTCCCAGCCCATGTCGTTAGCCACGACGAGAGTTAGGGCTTTAATGTGGCCGTTCCACCACGTTAGGGCTTTTCCCTCAAAGGTGCATGCGGCATATTTCACTTTGCACGCAGCAGGGCATGAACAGATTTCGAAGACTGATTCAGTCTTTTCGAACCATTGCGAGAGGGTGACTCCGCCGGTGCCATAGAAAGGCTTCGGCTTGCAGTTTGTGAAATCCTTGTAGGAGCACTCTCTCGAGTGCACAGGGATTTCGATCGGGATAGATTCAACAGGGGTTCCACCTCTGCTGGCATCGGATGAGTGATACTGAGCCATGGCAGTTGCCACTGCTGCGGCTACGGCAGCATTAAGGGCTGCAGTATCGATGACCGGAGGCGGTGGAGGCGGTGGAGGTGCAGGATTATTCCTATTCTTAGGAGTTTTGCGAGGAGGCATCTTTCAGCTATAAGTTTATAAAGATAATAAAGATGGTAAGAATCAATTGGTAAGCGATGTGAGAGTGACACATGGACTAACTAACCATAGCCCAACAGTTGAATGAGTGTTTGAAATCTCAATAAGAAATATTAGTTAGAATACACAAGTGTACAGATTTTTCTCACAGATTAGATAGATTTCAATAGTACGGGTATTACTAATGTAATAAGTTCAAGGAAAATCGACCTAACAGTAGGTCTTACATCATACCACAAGGACAAGACTGACAGTCCTAGATTCCTAATTAGAGTATCGAAAGTTAGGAATATTTTACAGACAAGTGCTACTTAGAGCACATAAGTTCAAGGCTATTCCTAAATCAAAAGACAGAGATGTACTAGACATTATCTAATGGCGATGGGAATTCCTCGGGCAAGCCCTGAGGTCGGACACTTGGCGAAACACCTCTTGAAGGTGTCGGTCCTGAGCTCTCTGACGAGCTCGAAGTTCTAAGATTTCAGAACGGGAGGCAACCAGTTGTTGCTGCAGGGTTTCGTTGGTTCTTCGGGTCCATTCCATGTCTTCTTCAAGACAGAGGATGCGGACTGTATTGACACCTGAGTTGGCATCAATCTCCATGACCCGGTCGATGGCTGCTCGACCTTGCTCGACATTACGAGCTATTCTGCGGATAATGACAGGCAGAGCTCTGTCAGCAGAGCCACCATCGCAGACGTTGTAAAAGGTTCGGTCCCCAAAGTATGGTAAGGTTTGACCCTGTTCATCACTCCAGCGATTAAAGTCGTTTGCCCACATGGGAGTAGGACCTGGAAACGCTGGTCAAGGGTTGTTGTTCGGGGCTTGACCTACAAGCGGTAGGTTGTTGACTTCAGGCTCGGAGTCAGATCCATCAGAAAAGCCTTCTGCGAGGTGATCATCCAAAGGGATTGGATGCTCATCTTCGGGCTCTTCATCGATCCACCCGGCATTGCCTTCATTTGGAAAGTACGGGTCGCCATGATGGAATCCAGCCATTTAGATCTACGCGAGAAGAGAGGTATAAGGATGTAGTATACGTGTAACTAGTAGCACAAAATACACCTATTGTATTTTACGTTTAAGTTCTACTGATCTTCTTGTGGTATTGTTGGTAAGTTTTTAGACTTGTTAACATATCACAACCATTCTAGGGCATATGCTAATCATTCCTAGGACCAGCATAATTGATCAGGCTATGCCATTCCCAGGACTGACCATACATCCCCGAGCTCACTTGTGATATTTAACAATCGTAGTATTTTTGTTCTTGTCATTGTGACACTGATTTTAGTATGAATGCAGACTAGTATACTTAATTAAATATTTTATTATTTAAAGTATAGACTCTTGGTCAGAGTGTTTTAATCCCTTTTGGGTTTATAGATTAGTATATCTCTTATGGGTTGATATACTTGATTCACTATAAACAATGCTCTGATACCAATCTGTCACACCCCAAAACCAAGAACGGCGGAAACGTTCTGGGGCGGAGGACGTCATGTATAGTATCACAACACAGTAAATGTAAATAAGTAAACAACATCATCCATTGCATCAAATATATAATTTTAATACAAGCGTGTTCTGTACAGTTATAGACACCAAAATAATGTAAGTCAAAATAATAAGATGAGTCTTGAATACGCTCCATCTTCTCAAAAGCTGGCCTCGGTACCTGTCTACTGATGACCTTAGAATACAAGTTATTTTGAAAGAGTTTACCAGCATTAAGCTGGTGAGTTCATAAGTATTTTAGTGTCAATGTTTGTCGTCAAAATCGTTTGAACGTGTCTCAAGTATAAGTTTGTAAAATGTATGTAAGTGTTTGTAACAGTTTGATCTCTCAGAAAAACCTATATTTTCTATTAAAGTAGCCTTCTACCAAGGCTTAACTGTTTTGTACGTTCGTTTGTTGTAAAAGTGTGTAATTTACCAAGTGTAACTATCATTTAATAAAATATAGTATGTACATTAATGTTTAAGTGAGGTTATCACTAAAATATGTAATGGGTAAATCATTGTAGTACTATAGTTTTGTATAATATGAACTACTGTTGTACTAACTACCTTAAACCGGATTTATATTAAGGTAAAATGTGATAAATTTCACCATGCTATCGACTGGTAACAACGACATACGAATAGTCGTAATAACGGAATGACGTTTGGCACCGCAGACCTGTAGGTCCAGCTGTAGCTAGCTGCAAGGCGTAGGATAGTCAATCCAGTATAGATCTATACGCAAACTCACGCTCTCCCTCCAAGAGAATTCTGGCTACAACTCGGGACATGACATTTAAGGCATGCTCCGATACAGTGGATCACAATTGTTAACGTATTCTCGTATATGTAATGTAATTTTTCTAGTTCTACTATAGTTGTATATGTTCTCGTAATATAGCTGTATATGTTCATGTTTCTAGTATAGCTGTATATGTTCATGTTTCTAGTATAGCTATATAAGTTCATGTTTCTAGTATAGCTGTATATGATCCTATGTTACCCCGATGGTAACTAACTATTTATGTACTGATATGTATGAATATGAAAGTACTTTTATGTCTATATATGTATATATGATATATAACTAATATTGAAACGACCTTCGGATGGTCACCCGAAATCCCACCAGACCACATCTCAAGGCACGAAAAGGAAATAGGGCGAATGGCCTTCCTAAGTCCTTTAAACATTATTTAAACATCTATACATATATGGGCATGCAATTGAATATATAAAAGCATAAATAAGTTTTCATCAGACATTTTAAACATAAATATAATTTCAAGAGAAGATCGACTTGATGTCAATCTATAAAACAATTTGAAGGCATAAGTTGATAAAACAGTTTTAAGTATAAGAAACATTTGTTTGAACCGCAGTTTGTAAATAAGTTTGGATAGTAAAAGAGTTTGTAAAACATTTCAAAGTAAAGCAGTTTGATAAACAGTTTGAACAATGGTAAAAATCATTGTTTTCCTAGTTATTAATCACATGTGATTAAATGCAATCACATGTGATTGAAGCAATAACTATAAGTATTTGACTTGTATTCCCCCCCCCCCCATAAAGTATTTAAAACATTTAAAATCATTTCAAAGGTTGATTAAAGGGGTATGAACTCACTTGTGGTGAGTTGTACGAATTGCAGTGTCGGATACCGTGCTAGGTGGCAAACGGAGACTTGTTTACACGCACGAGCGTAGTTATCATATAATAAGCATATATATAACTAATTAGCCAAATAATAACTTAACAAATAAGTTAAGACACTTAGGAACATGTAAACACTTTTCATAAGTGTTAAAGGTCCTAATGGTTGCATCTAAGTTGCTACGGGACAAGGCAAAAGGGTCTGAAGCATCAAATGGCTTGTATAAGAGTTCACCACCCAATAAACCCCACCCTTTGGAGTTTACGGCCATAAACTCATGATTTTATGGCCGTGAACTCCTCACTTGGTGGTTTTGGGTGTTTTAAGGTGTTATCTTGGTCCTAGAACACTCCTAGCTTTGTTGGAATAACACATGAAGTAGTTTAAGGCCCTAGAATGCTCCATAGGGGAGTTTACGGCCTAATGTCCATATACCCTAGAGTTTACGGCCGTAAACTACTATGGGGTGATGGCTTTTAATTCATTTGAAGCACTTGCACATCTAGGATAGCTTCCATGATTTTATCTAACGCTAATGGGGACAAGAGGCACACATTCGTGCCTTCACTTGGAGTTTACGGCCCAAGAGGTGTTCCTTGGCCGTAAACTCCCTTTTAGGGATGGTTTTGATGTAGTTAAATCCCCATTCAAGTCCTAGGTGTTCAAGGGTAATTGTCTTAAGGCCTTAGGGGTGTTTGGAGTGCTTTTAACCCTTGGAAAAGGGGTTTACGGCCCAAGAGATGTGGTGGTTGTCGAGGCCAACACAAATAATAACCCTAAATATTACACACTAAAATAGTGTATAGTGGTAAAGGGATCGAATCCACAGAGATTGGTTCAATTTATAACTCTATGAAAAATCTCTTTGTAAAAGTACTTGTAAAATGACAATAAATATAAAATGGGGGGTTTTGGTGTTTTGAAATACTTGAAACAAACTAGAATTAACTATGATTTAAATAGACAAATGCAACACAAATAAGAGTTTGATGTAAAATCAATGAGGGAGAGATGGTTGACTTAAAGTTTCCTCACTTTGACTTTTGATGAACATATCATTAGAATCCAATGGTGCAATACTTTGATTTAAATCCTTAATTTGGCTATAGTAATCCAAGGAGCTTGAGATTACCTAGACTTTTCTTAATTGTTGAAATGGCTAGGGAAGCTCATAACAATTTCCTTAGTCAAAGTCACTAATTCCAAATAGCATGTAATTAGTGAAAGTCAACTAGCATTAAGAACCAAAAAGTCACCAAATCCAAGAGGGGTCAAATGCTTTCACCACCATGTTGGAGGAAATGTTTTTATGATTGTGTGAAGCAAAAACAACACAAAAATCATTTGTTGCTTGCTAATTTGAGGATCCTTTACTTAATCAAGAAATTAGCCAACTAATCACCACAAACATATTTAAACTCATGAACTAAAACATACAAGTAGTGATAAGATGTTAAAACACAAAACATTCCCATAAAGATTTAAGAACATGTTCATGAATTCTTCAACATTCAACAAAAGTTCAAAGGATTAACCAAAAGTCAACCAAGATTAGTTTAGCCAAGCATGGCTAAACCCAAAGAAACAAAGTTAGAGAAAATTGTACCAAACATTAAGCAAGAATCAAGAGGTAAAAATATGATGTTCTTCAAGTGTTCTTGGCCTTCAAAAGTCTTCAAAACTCCAGAGAGAATCTCCAAAAATCGGATGTCCAAGAGTCTCCAAAAGATGGGCACCAACCTTCCTCAAATAGCTCTCCAAATGGATTTCCGAAAATGCCCCTGCAGGGAGTTGCGCGACCCGCGTGATGCTGCGCGGGTGGGTTGCGCGGGTGGTCCCTGGATGTAACATCTTTGAGGTTTTGGGTCTCCATAGCTTAGCCCACTTAGCCCAGATCGAATCCAATCACCTCCTAGCCCATTTTCTTCAAGTTTTTATTCATTTTAAGCCCAATTTGGCCTCTCCAAATCCTCCAAACTCGCCCGGTTAATAATCTACGCACGCTCGAATAAACTCCCGCGTTTTGCAAATTTAAAGTTTATTTCTCTCCAAACCTTCAAATAACCATCAAGCTCGCTCCATGCACCATCTCCACAATCACCAAGCCTAACATCCTTTTTGCCTATCAACTCTCATCGCTTCCCATACTCCCGAACACTCCCGCTCCGCTAGACCCGAAAACCTGCAATTATGCTCACAAGATTCGAAAGTACCCGAAATAGTCATAAAATAACAAAATGGAAAATATGCATGGAAATTATCTAAATTATGAATGAAATATACTAAAATAAACTATAAAAAGAAGTAAACAAAACTAACTATCAAGATGTTCTTGGCCGTAAACTCCTATAAACTTATGATTTTGAAGTGTTTTGATGTCGAAAATAGGTACAAGCATTTGAGGGTTAAAGTCCTTAAGCTTTAGGGGTAGTTTAGGGCACATTTAGCCCTTGAAAAGGGGTTTACGGCCCAAGAAAAGTCCTTGGCCGTAAACTCCTATTACTTGTTGATTTTGGATGCTTTCTAGTCTCTAAAGATCATACACAAGGTCCTTAATAAGTTGCTTAACAAGAAAATGGGTCTAGGTAGCCTTAAAGCTCCATTTTGGAGTTTACTCCCCAAGAACGTTCTTGGGCGGTAAACTCCCTGATCTTGCAATCTAAACATGTAATTGATGTTATAAAGCATTTAACAAGTATTGAAACACATTTAGTAAAGTAGACTCACAATCTGGGATGAAAACCCGAAGATCCGTCAAAGAGAAATGGCTTTTCTCTAATTGGAATTGTGAATAATGAATCAATTTAATTCAGAAAACTATTTATAGTCTTGGAATATTTTGGCAGAAAATATTTTTATTCCTGATATTGGACTGCAACAATATGACACTTGGAATGCTCAAATTTCACAAAACCAGAAGCATCCACTCTCTTGATATCTCCTTAAACATAAACCCTAATGTACACAAACTTGTTCGGAAAAGTATGAAAATCACTGAAACTGGACTAGCTTCTATTGAATAGATTATGTTTGTACAAATGGAAATTTCGGGTTGTCACAACTAAGGATAGATATCTATCTACCTTAAATTCACTATTTACGTCGCGCTGGGTCACGCTATGTCGTGTCGGTTCTGTCGCGAAACATCGACAGGTCATAACTTCTTCGTTATAACTCGGATTTTGGCGTTCTTTATATGCACGGAAACCTTGTGACATATACTAAAACTTGGTTAAGATTAATACTTCTAAATAATCTTCCATCAAAAAGTCATTTTTGATGTTTATCGTCTCTAAATTGACTAGCCCAGATCTACGGGCGTTACACAACCAAACATGCATAAAAAGCCCAAAACCCAAAATGGCAATCCAAAGCCTAGATCAAAAGCAATAAAATCCCATTATGGCCCAATAACCCGATTGGGCCCCAAAACAATGATGAACCTACTTCCAAGAAAACCCTTAGTTCATTCATGGCCCAAAGTCCAAAGTCCAATGGCCCAACAAGGCCCAAGTCTCAAAAAGCCCAAAATGGAAAACTGGGGAGTACACCCCATGTACTAGAATGGTACACCCTGCGTACCCACCCTCAAAGCATAAAGTACAAGCAGTCGACATAAAAAACCTCCATTACATTGAGCGTACTTCCTATGTACGCCTAGTGTGCTCATCCGGGACCAAATATCCAAATAAGGATTTTAATGGTTAAGCCAATGACTTCCAAACTCATGTATGACCCTAATGTGATGTCTTAACACGTAAAGTTGGAAACTTTACTCTTTTGCATGGCTTAATGGGACCAAATTCTTAATATCATTCATAATAAACATTCAAACTCATGCATGTTCCAAGATAACTCACAAAGATGACATTTTAATGAACAAGGAACCTCCCAAAGGCCAAGATCTAACATAAACCAAAAATACACCTTAAACTAGATCTAACATCTAGAGTCATCAAGATAGAAACTTTATACCTCAAAAGAGTAGATAAAGATTCAACAAGCCTGGATCCAAAAGCTTCAAGTAGTCCCACACTTCTCCAATAAGTTCCTTCTTCTTTTATGAACACTAAAAACCCCCGAAATACCACCTAAAGCTCAAAAACCACTCAAATGGGGGCAAGGGTTTCGTTTCTAGGGTTTAGAGGGATGGATGATGAAGATAATAAGGTTTGGTGGTGAGTTAAGGTGTTTAAATAGGGTATAAGACCCTAAATTAGGGTTTGGGTCTAATTAGTGTACACCCAACGTACTCCATACGGAATACGACATCAACTTGCTTAGTACGCCCATCGTACACCAATGTATGCCCCGCGTACTGGCCTTAATACTAGTACGCCATGCGTACTCAATGTTTACGCCCCGCGTACTCGGTTAAAACCTAAAACCATGAGTCTTCCGAAGGCCATAACTTCTTTGTTATAAGAGTTTCTGACGATCCTTATATCTATGAAGAGGTAACGAGAAGCTCTACACCGGTGGATGCACATACACCAGATTATACCATAAACCCACTTCTTCACCAAAAAATCCGCCTCGTTTTCCCTTTAATATTTTTTAAGTCACGTTTTTTATCGAAAAAAAAACGGAATATACCGTTGTTTATGATTTCGTCATTTTTCCATAGAGATCTGTGTTGATATATAAAAGATAATTTTTTTTTTCAGAAATAGCCCACTTCTTTTTGTTGTTTTTTTTCAATATTTAA
Source organism: Lactuca sativa (assembly GCF_002870075.4). NCBI lineage: Eukaryota > Viridiplantae > Streptophyta > Magnoliopsida > Asterales > Asteraceae > Lactuca > Lactuca sativa. The sequence goes on from NC_056627.2 coordinate 91,104,718, forward strand.
GTTTATTTTTATATTAAAAAAACAATATACCAAAAATCTCAATTTTTTGTCCCCTATTAATAAACATCATCAACGATTAAAAAACATCGATTAGTTCAGATTCACATTGTGAATGTAAACTGTAAATATTTAAATTTTAGCATTCACAATGTGAATCTGACTTACTATTATTTACATTGTGAATCTGCTTAGATTCGCAATGTGAATCTGTGTAACGACCCAAAAATACGACCCGAAAATTTCTTTAAAAACATTACTAAAATCATATTTATAAAAACTGTATCATAAGTCATAACATAATTTCTCGAGTATTGATTCAAAACATAATATCATTATCAGAGTAAACATTCCCAGGCTAACTGACTATGGTGTGTGCACTGCAATCTTCCCGAGCTCCTCCTTTGAAAAACTGAGTACCTGAAACCAAAACTGAAAACCGTAAGCACGAAGCTTAGTGAGTTCCCACAAACTATCACATACCATGCAATAACATATAAAGCACATACTGGGGCCTTGCCCCCTCCATCAGACCGAAGTCCGAAGCTGACTGACTGGGACCTTGTCCCCTCCATCGGACCGAAGTCCGAAGCTAACTGACTGGGACCTTGTCCCCTCCATCGGACCGAAGTCCGAAGCTAACTGACTGGGACCTTGTCCCCTCCATCGGACCGAAGTCCGAAGCTAACTGACTGGGACCTTGTCCCCTCCATCGAACCGAATTCCGAAGCTAACTGAACACAGCATATCATAACATATCAACTGGCATAAACTCACATATACCGCATACTACATCGGGCCGTAGCTCGGAACACATAACACATAAATCCTGTCTGAGCCACGAAGGCATCAAACATACTAACTACTGCAACAGATCGAAATCCGGAAACTACTGCTAGCTAAACGGGCCGGCATTGTGGCCTTAGACCCGTTCCTACTGGAAGGAAACTCACCTGAGTCTGCTGAACTGATGATGCTAATCCTTCTGACTGCTACTTGACCTCTGACTCCGAGCTGCTGCTCCACTAGCTCCTCAAGCCACCAATAACCATATAACACTTAGTCCAACTGACCTCCGAAGGTCAACTAGGTCAACTCTAGTCAAGGTCAAAATCCTGGTCAAAGTCAACCTTCTAGGTAAACCCTACTCGCCGAGTCCACCTAATAACTCGCCGAGTTCAAATGCTCAGGGTCTTTCTATCCGCGACTCGACTCGCCGAGTCAATCCATGACTCGCCGAGTCAACTATTCTCGAGTCCTGTCATGTCCAACTCGCTGAGTCACCACCCGACTCACTGATTCGAGTCTCAACTCGAAGGGTTTGGTGCTTCGCGACCTGACTCGCCGAGTCCAATAATAGACTCGCCAAGTCCAAGGCAATCTTCAACCAACTCGTCGAGTTGTTCTTCCAACTCGCCGAGCCCATGCCTAACTTCATCCGACTCGACGAGTTGTTCATCCCACTCGTCGAGTTCCTCCTCATCTTCAAGCTACTCGCCGAGTCCACTCGAAGGACTCGTCGAGTCTATTCAGTCCTTAATCCATGCAGTGACTTTTCGAGCCAAACAGGGCTTCCAGCTTATAGATCCATACTTCTAAGGCCTATCCCCTACGTAAAGTGGCAAACTTTACGTGTAGATTAAGAGATCTAGGCTCATAACACATTAAACTAGGGTTTATGGCAAACATACATCTTCAACATACCAAGGGCTGATACTTTAGGGGATTCAAGACCAAAACAAGCATGGATCTGAGGTAGCAACCTCAGATCTAGACCTCCAACTTGAAATGGTTACATAACATACCAAAAATGTCCAAAACTCACACATAAGAATAGATCTAGATGCAAAGGAGTCCAAGCAACAACTTATTACCTCTAATTGGTCTGAAATGTCTTCTCAATCCCGGATCTACAGTCCCTTCTTGCACCTCCAAGGCCTTTCTTCCTTCTCCAAGCTTCAAAAGCTTCACTAAGGGTAAATCTTGCTCCAAAACGATTATGGCGGCTAGGGTTTAGTGATATGTGCTAGAGAGGAAGTAAAGGAACCCTAGGGGAGAGAATGAGACGTTTAAATAAGCTCCAAATCCCGGATTTAGGGTTTTCCTTGCTCAGACCAGACTCGCCGAGTCACCGTGGCCGACTCGCCGAGTTGGTCGCTTACATCTCGACCCGGATCCCGCTCGGACTCGCCGAGTCCCTCCTTGGACTCGCCGAGTCTCCCCTCAAAATTGGGGTTTTCTTTCTTTTCTTGGCTTTCCAAACTTTGGGTGTTACAACTCTCCCCCACTTAAATTAAACTTCGCCCTCGAAGTTTGCTACGATCCACCGACTGTGATTTGCCTCCAAAATCCCACCAATTAATCTACACTAGCTGCCTACCTTCGCTGGCCTACCGCTCGGTCATTCTGACTATGCCAATCCTTACAGATAATAATCTCGGGTCCATCCTGACCCCCGAACATTCTGGAAGCGCAACTCACTCAACCGACGATCTTTCTGATACTCTCTAATCACTACGCTGACCCTGTAGGGGTTCACCCTTTCTTTCCTTGCACGATTCCCTTGTCTTCCCAAGGCGATGCTCCATAACTGCCTACCTCTTCCTTCACTGTGAAGACCCTATCTCCACCAAATCTGTTACCCCTGCTACTCCTAGAACAGGTCATCGTCGCCAGTATCCACTGGGCATTCTTTCTATTACCATTTGGTGTCGAGCACCCCACGAACAACTGACTGAAAATTTCTGCTATTCCAAATCTGGCTTCCGGATGAACTGAGACCACCCAGGTCCAACTAATAAGGCTGAACTTGCAGTCCAACGTAAAATTAATACTGCCTAAAATACTGGAACTAACTGAAACACTAAACCGCCTGGAACACTGAACTGTCTGAAACACTGAACTGCGTGAAACACTGAGTTCCAAATCAACTGTGGAGTCAAAGGACTCCTTACTTAGTCACTCTCACGACTTCTGAACGAATTCTTTCTCTGGAACTAGTTTCCACTAGTTATCTTGTCACTGTGGCTCTAACAACCTCCCGATCCACCTATCAGGTCCTTACGTCACCTCCTGACAACAACAATTCCACGACTAACAATATGATGGCCCCCGACTAACGGTAGCCCTTAACATACCCGAACCCCAACAGTCCACTGCTACTCTGATCTCATAACTGTGGTGACGATCTACTGACAAATCGCCGACATAACCATAACTGAACCATTTGGGAAATCCAGTATCTAACCTGTGGATTCCCATATCCTCTCTACTGCACCCGAACTGGTGGGTACTACTGTTTTCCCGCGTCCAACAACGCGCTCATGCTGCCTACCAATCTGATAAGGGCTGCGGCTACGCTCGCGGACTTACAACCCTCTAATACTATCTGGCTGCTAGTGAATGCTACGGCTACCCCCGCAGACTTACAACACCACTACTACCATCTGACTGCTAGTGAATGCTACGACTACCCCCGCAGACTTAAATCACTCTACTGCTATCTGACTGCTAGCGAATGCTACGGCTACCCCCGCAGACTTACATCACCCTACCACTATCTGACTGCTAGTGAATGCTACAGCTACCCCCGCAGACTTACATCACTCTTCTACTATCTCGACTACATCCTGACTATCCCTAGTCCCGCTAGTGATTCCTCATCCTAATTTCTCAAAACCAGCCCTCAGTCTTTGAATACTGCTTCATCCTCGTCATCTTATATCCTTGATATACTTAGCGCTTCGTCGAGGAGCTCTTCGGCTTGGTTCCCAAACCAACCGTCTACTAATCCGGATACAAGAAGCTATTGTTGGGAAGTTTCCAAACTCCCAACTCCTGAATCTACACAATCCTACATGCTGACTCTGTCACTGGCTACTACTACGAAAACATCTCTTGCTAATCGTTCTCAGGATCCCCACTCCGACTCACTTGAGCCCTACGGTGGTTCTCCAATCCTGGATTCCCAACCAACTTCTAACCATCTCGATTTCATGAACAATCCGCTGGAAAGGTCCTCGAACTTCCAATTCTGAACTTCTCAATCCATCCATCACTGTGCTACTACCATTTCTTCTCACAGGCCGCGCACTCATTCTGGTTCTACGTGGCTCTTATCCTTGTGTACTCGGAGGGTTCTCCCCCACTTGGATTCGGCTAGCTCCTTACTGCTCACTGGTCGAAAGGATTTCCAACCTTCCTTCCATTAAAAGGGTGATATGCTGTCCGCCGACGTTTACCCTTGCCCGCGCTCCAACTAACTCTCACCAGATCCTCACCCTTCTTCTTACCTGACTGAGCACCCTTCGATCCTTAACTGTATTTGCTTTAGGGACTACATCCCGATAACCTGCGTTTGGGGTGTACATCCCCAACCCACTTCCTTATTGACCACTAGCTACTCCACTAAAAACTCTGGATTATCACTACTGAAAATATAACTGATCATTACCCGACTAACGCCTTCCGCAGGTAGTAAGGCACTACTGAATCTTACACACACATGCTACAGTTACTGCATCTGAAGTAACCTGATCTAGAGGGAACGACGTCCAACTCACCAATCTAATTCCAAGGTATGCAGATGGCATAACACTCAGTCACATGCAGGTAATATGATACCCCAAAACATACACTTATAAATATCGTTGCAGCAACATAACAATAATATCTTGAATACTAATTGATAGGAAAGTAAAAGATACATACCTCCAACACCCAGCGCTGCTCGAATCCCTGCTGAAATCTACCGGAAAACTCGGCTCCGAGCCATAGGCGCCCTTGCCCGGCCCTGACGACCGTTGGCGGCACTCGAAGTCCCAGGGGCAGGAGCTGGCACCTGCCCTGCTGTATAGAAACTCGGACAGTGGGCTTTCTTGTGGCCCCTCTGACTGCAATGGAAACATAATGGATCAAGTCCCTGGGCGATGGTAACAACACAGTCTCTGCTAAAATGACCAATCTGGCCGCACTTGAAACATCCTGCATCGCCACCACTTCTACGCGTGCACACACCCATGTGCATCCTTCCGCACTTCCCGCATCGACTGCGGCTCTAATAGTTCCTCGTCCTCAAATCCGAACCCTTGAGCCTCTTACCCGAACCTGTGGCTACCTGAGTCTCATCCATTCTCCTCTTTCTTTTCGGCTCCTTGCCCGACTCTCGCTCTTGCGTTACCCCATCGGTAATGCCTGTCGACTGAACAACAGTTGTCTGATCCTGGAGCCTCGCTATCAATCTATCAGTGATCCTCACAACCATGTCAGGCAGATCCTCGCGAATGGCTCGCGTAACCTCCTCCACCATCCAATCATGCAAAGGTCTCTCTTGGAGACAGGGTGCCCCACTCACTCCTGTCCCCTGATGGCAAAACCTAGAAATGGGATCTCCCTTCCTGATGGATCCCTGAACTCCATAAGAATCGAGACCTAGACGAGCCCCAATCTGTCCTGCAACTATCCCGACCTTAAAGGCCTCAAGATGACTGTCCATGAGCTCCACAATGGCCTCCCTAACTGAACCGAAAATCACTACAATCACTAGAGCCTGATCAATGATGTTGCGCGTGATCTCTGCGGAAATGAAATCCCTCATCTGATCATCAAGCTGCCCGGCTCCAAAGCCCGAGCCAGATCCCTCCTCGATGCCTGAACTGCTAACTGATAGTTCGCGCAATATCACCATGCTGAAAATATAACAATTCTTGATCAATCTATACTCTACTGCTGAGGGGTCTCTCACACACTCTACTAGTTCCCTGGTTTTGCCTTGGCCCCTCTTGAATCGAGTACGGATCCTCTGCTTTCAGTAGTACGGGCCCATACTACCTTCCACATCTATCCGTACTTTCCTCAAGAGTTACCTCAACTCCACCAAGTCCCCTTTTCTCTTCTACTGATCTCTGCTACTCTCATCCTAGGCTTGCCCTAGGGAAACCTCAGACTCAACTCAAACCAGTCCTCAGCTGTTGAAGGCCTCCTCGCGATGCCAACTAGCCATCACCTGGATACCATCACATGTGACGAGGCTCAGATAATCCTTCGAGTAAAAGACTCGTCCCTACAACGGTTGGACTCAAATGAGAGCTGCGAAATAGGGTCAAATCCAGCACTCTGAGATTATTCAACCCTGATCACATGTAATGTAACGTATTCACCTAATGGCTAACTCCCATCACTCAGAATCCCACAAAGTACAAAGCAAGTAGCATTCGGACAAAGGAAACATACTCAGGCAAAACTATTCTCATAACAAGAAACTGTACTAGCATACAATGCTAAGCTCATACTATCAGGCATAACCTAAACAGGCTATCCTACTGCTGTCTACTCAATACTAGCATGCAATACTCATAAAGCTGAAACACATATAGCAGGCACATAAGGCATCCTCCTAGATCCTTAGTCCTATACTAGCATGTTGTTCTACTGAAACTGAAACTGAAACTGGAACTGAACTTGTATGGGTAATTTGGGAGTACTTACTTGAGCTCGGCTGATTGCATGCACCACACCCTTTTCTCTTTTAAAAATTCCTTTCTTTCTAAGTACTTTTAAAATTCTTTAGAAAACATTTTCCTTTTAAAAATCTTTTTATTTACCCTTAGTTTGAGTTCAGATACACCCGGAGGTGTATCCGAATCCCTCAAACCAAGGCTCTGATACCAACTTGTAACGACCCAAAAATACGACCCGAAAATTTCTTTAAAAACATTACTAAAATCATATTTATAAAAACTGTATCATAAGTCATAACATAATTTCTCGAGTATTGATTCAAAACATAATATCATTATCAGAGTAAACATTCCCAGGCTAACTGACTATGGTGTGTGCACTGCAATCTTCCCGAGCTCCTCCTTTGAAAAACTGAGTACCTGAAACCAAAACTGAAACCCGTAAGCACGAAGCTTAGTGAGTTCTCCCAAACTATCACATACCATGCAATAACATATAAAGCACATACTGGGGCCTTGCCCCCTCCATCAGACCGAAGTCCGAAGCTGACTGACTGGGACCTTGTCCCCTCCATCGGACCGAAGTCCGAAGCTAACTGACTGGGACCTTGTCCCCTCCATCGGACCGAAGTCCGAAGCTAACTGACTGGGACCTTGTCCCCTCCATCGGACCGAAGTCCAAAGCTAACTGACTAGGACCTTGTCCCCTCCATCGGACCGAAGTCCGAAGCTAACTGACTGGGACCTTGTCCCCTCCATCGGACCGAAGTCCGAAGCTAACTGACTGGGACCTTGTCCCCTCCATCGAACCGAAGTCCGAAGCTAACTGAACACAGCATATCATAACATATCAACTGGCATAAACTCACATATACCGCATACTACATCGGGCCGTAGCTCGGAACACATAACACATAAATCTTGTCTGAGCCACGAAGGCATCAAACATACTAACTACTGCAACAGATCGAAATCCGGAAACTACTGCTAGCTAAACGGGCCGGCATTGTGGCCTTAGACCCGTTCATACTGGAAGGAAACTCACCTGAGTCTGCTGAACTGATGATGCTAATCCTTCTGACTGCTACTTGACCTCTGACTCCGAGCTGCTGCTCCACTAGCTCCTCAAGCCACCAATAACCATATAACACTTAGTCCAACTGACCTCCGAAGGTCAACTAGGTCAACTCTAGTCAAGGTCAAAATCTTGGTCAAAGTCAACCTTCCAGGTCAACCCTACTCGCCGAGTCCACCTAATAACTCGCCGAGTTCAAATGCTCAGGGTCTTTCTATTCGCGACTCGACTCGCCGAGTCAGTCCATGACTCGCCGAGTCAACTATTCCCGAGTCTTGTCCTATCCAACTCGCTGAGTCACCACCCGACTCACTGATTCGAGTCTCAACTCGAAGGGTTTGGTGCTTCGCGACCTGACTCGCCGAGTCCAATAATAGACTCGCCGAGTCCAAGGCAATCTTCAACCAACTCGTCGAGTTGTTCTTCCAACTCGCCGAGTCCATGCCTAACTTCATCCGACTCGACGAGCTGTTCATCCCACTCGTCGAGTTCCTCCTCATCTTCAAGCTACTCGCCGAGTCCACTCGAAGGACTCGTCGAGTCTATTCAGTCCTTAATCCATGCAGTGACTTTTCGAGCCAAACAGGGCTTCCAGCTTATAGATCCATACTTCTAAGGCCTATCCCCTACGTAAAGTGGCAAACTTTACGTGTAGATTAAGAGATCTAGGCTCATAACACATTAAACTAGGGTTTATGGCAAACATACATCTTCAACATACCAAGGGCTGATACTTTAGGGGATTCAAGACCAAAACAAGCATGGATCTGAGGTAGCAACCTCAGATCTAGACCTCCAACTCGAAATGGTTACATAACATACCAAAAATGTCCAAAACTCACACATAAGAATAGATCTAGATGCAAAGGAGTCCAAGCAACAACTTATTACCTTTAATTGTTCTGAAATGTCTTCTCAATCCCGGATCTACAGTCCCTTCTTGCACCTCCAAGGCCTTTTTTCCTTCTCCAAGCTTCAAAAGCTTCACTAAGGGTAAATCTTGCTCCAAAACGATTATGGCGGCTAGGGTTTAGTGATATGTGTTAGAGAGGCAGTAAAGGAACCCTAGGGGAGAGAATGAGACGTTTAAATAAGCTCCAAATCCCGGATTTAGGGTTTTCCTTGCTCAGACCAGACTCGCCGAGTCACCTTGGCCGACTCGCCGAGTTGGTCGCTTACATCTCGACCCGGATCCCGCTCGGACTCGCCGAGTCCCTCCTTGAACTCGCCGAGTCTCCCCTCAAAATTGGGGTTTTTTTTTCTTTTCTTGGCTTTCCAAACTTTGGGTGTTACAATCTGTACTAAAATTTTGTGTCTATTTTTTTACAATATGAACTTATGCTTAAAAAATACCAAAAAAATATGAATTTTGATATATATATATATATATATATATATATATATATATATATATATATATATATATATATATATATATATATAGGCTTAGGTTATTTTGTTTTTACTAAGTATTGTGTGCCAGAATGCACGGATCTCGAGCAACGGATGAAATTAATCAATGGACATTATTTGAGAGTGTATGATATTACAATGGGGTAACATGTACCATATAATCACCCAATTTTTAGCAAAAGGGTATTTTGGACAATTAACTATATTAATAAAAGGAAATTTTCAGATTTTTAGGGATGATTAATTCTCCTAATTTAAAAAAATCTGAATTTTTTAATTAATTCAATTTGAATTTTTACCGATTTTATTCTGTCAGAATATTTTTTATTAGAATGATACTCATTCAGAATTTTATTCTAATAGAATATTATTGAAGAAAAACAAAATTCTTGAACCAAATGTTGAAAATTAACAAACATTCTGATATATTCTTATACATCCGAACTTAAATACAAATTCATACATATTTTTACAGACTAAAAGTCTTATACATTTTAATATAGTTATAAAATATTCTAAAAGAATATCAATAAAAATGAATAACATTCTTAAAAAAATAACAACATTCTGCTAGAATACACTCGTTCTCCATGTTTTCTTCATTTTCCATATCAATGGCAGCCCCTTCAAAACCTAAATCAAAAAAAAAAAAAAAAAAAAAAAAAAAAAAAAAAAAAAAACATAATCAACTTTAAAATAGTATAACTTTCAGTATATTCTAACAGAATAAACTATAATTCTAACAGAATGTGTTAGACATTAAAGACTTTTAATTTATTCCAACAGAATGTACTTGAGTCACTTGATCAAGTATTTCCCGAGTCACCTGATCCAAATTATAATTATCGACTTAATCTAATTACAATGACTACATTGTAGCTAACATAGAGGACAGTACTTTGGAAAAATGTCAGCTTATTACAACTTAGAATGTGGTAAATATGATAGTTCAAAGATCACAAATGTTTCTGAACAAAGAGTGCTAAAAATACAGCTGTAACATCGCATGTTCGAAGGACTATAACTCAACAAATATTAATCAAATTTAAATGACTTCTGAACCTAACTTGTAGCTAACACAAAGGAGAATATGCATAAACAAATTTCATATCATTCCAAGCTAGTATGAGAGAGATATGATAGTTCAAATATTACAAAAAAAATGGCTGAAATATTTGATTCAAGCATTTTAACAAACATTTGGCAGACAAAATCAGATGCACAAATCTTTATACTCCATTTGAGTACCAGACATACATACCAGTGATAAACAACATAAACTACAAATCTTTATTTTAACGCACACACCTTGTCCGTCATTCAGATCATTGCAGCAGTTCAGAAAGTTACATCTACTTTTTATATCTCAAATCACAACCAACAAAAAATTTAAACGATTTCTAGCGGTTAGGAGAAGCAAATAAGAACAGAAAAACGAAACGGAGAACGAAATTGACGCGCAATTTACCTAAATTTACACATAATCAAATGAAGTCGCAGGATAACACGAAGAATTTAAAACAAATCAGTAGCTAAAACCTAAAATCGCTAACCTCAAGAGGACTGCTGCAACAAGGACTAAAATCCGGCGATGATGAGGCCGATCGAGATTCGTGAAGACATTATGAACCAACGGGGTACCTTTATAAATCTCCTGGTAAGGCTACCAGGTACCATTTTAGATTTTACCCCCTTCATATTGGTAAGAGGTGGAATCAAACCGACCATGCATTAGGCGGTGGTGTAGAAGGGAACAATCGAGAATATAGAAGGAAGATTAAAGTAACCCTGATTGATAAACAATACCCGAGTTAGCTACTCTGCATAAAAGTCTTGTGCTGAATGGAAAATGAGTGAAGGGATTGACGGCAATTGTAATTTTCAAGCGTAGGGTTTTTTGGGTTTGACTTTGATATCCCAAATTTAAAGGGATGATAAATATATTAATTATCTACCATATTTAAATATGTCAAGATTACTATAATACCCTTAAATAATTTATTTAATGAGTTATTATTTCCTAAATTCTCATTGGTGCACACAGGCACACAATAATTGTCAAAAATATTTGAATCTCTCTATCTCTCTCTCTCTCTCTCTCTCTCTCTCTGTGTGTATATATATATATATATATATATATATATATATATATATATATATATATATATATATATATATATATATCGATAAAAATAGGCCTTACTTTTCAAAAAGCAAAGAAATAAAGTATGTTTTTTCGAAAAAAAAAAAATCATTTTTATATATCAATATAGCTTTCTGTGGAAAGATGACGGAAAATCATAAACAATGGTATATTCGGTTTTTTTCGATAAAAAAACATGGCTAAAATTAAATTAAACGAAAAAAAAATGGATTTTGTTAGAATCTGGTGCATGTGCGTCTATTGTAAAAGTCTATAACCCTTCCTTTTGACGTTGATCTTTTTAAATTTCGACGCTTTAAATTGATTATTTGGTTCCTTAATTAAAAATGGTTCCTTGACTCTTCATGGAATTAAGAATATTTTAATCTACGATACGTTAAGATCTTGCGATATGTTTAAGATCTTCCAACTTATAATTCCATTGATGAAATAAATGGTTCCTAAAGAACCAAAATATTTAGTGTGTGAACTTTCTAACCTTTATTTGTTGGGTGATGTCTTTTTTAGAAAGTTGCTTTCGTTTTGATAAGCTTAGAAAAGAAGAAGATAGACTTGCAACAAAAGAAAAGTGTGCAAGTTTGGATGAAGATGCAAGCAAAATGAACTTCCCCTATGGCAATTCTACCGTAATTGCATGTTTTTAATTAAATTTTGATCCGATTTGTGTTGTTAAAATTAAATTGAAATTAATTGCAAAACAAAATTACATCTTTGGTTATGGTCATGAGTTACTGTCTAAACTTTGCATGAAAAAAATTGTGTTATAACTTGTATTTTTTTTTTTTACTATATCGATGTGTTTATTGATTACTTACAATGTGCTGAATAGATTTGTTATTCCATGTTATAATTGTGTTTGAAAATTACATGTTATGTGTTTAAAATGCCTAACTTGATATTTGCTAGCTTAAAGAATCATTTGGTATTGTTGTTGGGCTTTATATATGAAATGGAAGTATAATATTCCAATATGAAAATAAAAATTAATTTGCAATTGTACGACTATGTACAATTATGCCTGCCAGAAACATACATACATACATTAAAAACAAACATCCAGCTCAAATGAGAAATCTACATATCTTTCCTTACTAAAACAAACTACATTTTAAATCTAAAAACTCCCCAACACAGATACTTTTCATTTTACAAAAATTTATATTTTTTTTAAAATGTCTCATTAGGTATTGTATGACACACGTACATAAATAAGAAATCAGATCCCATACAAACATATATACAGATCATGTCACATTGCTATGCACTCAATAACAAGGATAAAACACTTTGTGATTGGTTCTATTCTGGTTCTGCTGCCAAATCCAAATCAAATATTAATCAATTAGTAAAGTTGTGGAGCACTGTAGGGGTCCCACTGCTTGATGGAACGGTAAGATAATATACCACTTATTTTAATTAGATTATCATTTCATGTAAAAAATAAAAATAAATTAAAAAAAAAAAAAAAAAAAGGAACTTAGAAATATAGTTGTTCTTATACCTCACGAGAGTTTACTAAAATTTCAATTTTGTAAAATAAAAATAATAGCTTCTTGATATTTCTTGCAATTAAACAAAATTTATTGCAAGATATGGCAACTTACATTAATTCATTTATTTGCAAGAAATGACGACTTATTTTCATTTCTTTGTAAATAAAAGCATGTTTGATATTTCTGTGTTCAAATCACCAGTTTCTTTCATGTTTAATCAATATTAATAAACCATTAAATAGAGTGTATATACATAAAACAAACATTTTCAATACATATTTAAACATATAAAGAATTATCTTCAAATTGTAAAAAAAAAAAAAACAAAGCCTAAAAGAACGTCAGCCGGTTTTACGTATAGATACTTTATCAACCTGCCTTAATTAAATAGAGAAGAAACACCAAGCTGTGATTTTTGGTGTTCGTCAATTTTAAAATTTAAATTATTGTCATAATTTATAATTGAAATTTAATAACGGTAATTAAATAAGTACTTATTTATTATTTGTCATTTTTAAAGAAAATGATAAAATGACAACATTTGAATTGAGAAACATAAGTGAATATGTTGTATACATTCCTAAAAAGAGTTTACTTTTCAAACGTAATCAATTTATTGTTTTAACTTCAAAATCCTTTCTGTATGCAAAAACAACAGAGTAAATGTTGCTTCATAGCAAATAGTACAAATTTTCACTACAAGAAAAAGACCCTTTAACGACGCGCAAACCACGACACTCATTGATTTATGTTACGCAAATGAGAGTGACATTAAAAAAGTGTCATCTCTTCAAAAAATTTAAGGATTTAGGTCACGCATTATTGCGTACCCTTAAATTAGTGTCTAATGTAAAAAAATTAAAAACACGGAGGGCACTTTATCTAAAAATGCGCGCCCTCTATAAGTGTCGCTTTATAATTTTATAATTTTAAAGAAAAGCGTGTTTAGTAGATACGGGGGAAACGAAATCCCCAAAATTTTGAAAACCCGCTTTTCTACCTTCTTTCTTCTTTCATCTCCGGCTCTCCGCAATCGATTCTCCCCTCTCCCTCCTTCTCCATCTTCTCCGATCCGCTTCACCATCTTCAGTAAGTCAACCATGGAGGGCTAGATATACATCGATTTGGGTCCAAACCCTCCCAAAACCCTCTCCTCGACTCAAAGTGAAGAGACGAAAAACCACCACCACCTGCGTCTGCAACAACTAGAAAATACTACTCCGTCTACAGGCAAGTAGGTATGTATGCTTTCGGTCTCTCATTGATTTCAACTTCTTCATCAGTCTTCTCCCTTATAAACCCTAGTGTAACAGTGTCGGTGAATGAGAAGAAATTCATCGAGTCTGCATTACTATCTGACCTTAGAGTTGACGGTAGGCGTCCTTTCGATTATAGAAAACTATCTATCATCTTCAAAAGGTAAGAAATCCCATACTCATCACTTGATTTCGTATTCCCTTGGCTAAAAATAAACAGTTTGTTGACAAACGATGAGCTTTTCATATTGTAGAGAAGATGGTTCATCAGAGATCTAGCTTGGACAAACTCGAGTTATGGGATTTGTCACAAGACAACTAGTACAACCTTATCGAGACAGACCTAATGAAGGGACACTTGCAATCTACACTGAGTTCTCACCTATGGCGGATCCTTCGTTCGATTCAGGTTGTCTTGGAGAATCTGCTATTGAGTTGTGGCGTATTGTAGATCATGGTTTAAGGTATGATAGTTTATTTACTTGCTTAAGCTTCTATTTTTCAAACTTCTGGTCTTCTGGACTTCATCTTATTTTTTTTCAAAGCTGTGATTTACATGATTACATCCATATATGGTCATCATAAAGACATGGAACACCCATATATAGCAGATTAAATCTTGTCCCTATTAAGCTATTATCTAATTGTTGCTGGAGGTTATGATGACAAATTGTTGCTTAGGAGGTACATCCCATTAAGATATGTCTGGAGGTTATGATGAAAAATTGTTGCTGTTGGGTTCAAATGTAAAGCGCTCACATAACTTAAGAGGTACAACCCTTATCATTTTAATTTGTGTTTGATTGAGGTACACCCCTTATCATTTTTTATATTCCCGAACACATCTCTAGGTTATCTGCATTATCCCCTCCTGCTGTATATATGGGCAATATGCATGGCATAGACCGTTTAAGTTTAGCAGCAGAAATACCATTAATGCCCTTGCCTCTCTTCTCCTCTCCTTCAACCACAAGACTCGATTCAAGAAGGCCACAATCCTCTTCTGATCAAAGTGGTGGTCCAGTGGCAGTGAATGAGTCGATAGCAAACAAAGGAGTAGGAGTAGGACAGCCTGTCCCTATGCTTGGTCGAATACAGTCTCAACTGTTTGCATCACTTACTGCCACAACTGTTGCTGAGTTGCCTTGCACTGTAAAGCTAAGAATTTGGTATCATGATTCAAACAATCCATGTGCCTGTCTCAATCCTGAATGATGTTGCTTAACAATACCCCATGTTGTCCTTTGCAGGTATCCTTTTTATTTATTTATTTTTAAATTAAAAAAGAAAAATAAGGAGCTTGGTGGGGGTTGATGTTTGTATTATTGTATGTTGTTGCAGTGAAATGGGTGCTCATTTTTCACCATGTGGGAGATATCATGTCAAGAGCCACTTGCAGAAATATAGGCTGGCAAAGTACCTCCCTGATTCCTCTTATGAAGGTATTCTGTATTTTAATCTTTATTATGTAATTCAAAATACTTAAATCTAAATTTGAAGATATATATATATATATATATATATATATATATATATATATATATATATATAAGTAGGGTGCCATTTGTTTATTGCATTTAGCCCAAAAAAAAAGAAATGTTGTGACTGCTGATTGATTATTTTGGTGAAATTGGTAATGCAAGGAAACGTGTTTGACCAGAAAGAATCGAGTGACATGTTTTCCAGCTTGGATGGATCATCGTAAGTCTTGTTTGTTTTGTATTGTCTGATGGAACGGAATTATTGACAATTCTTGAAGGATTGTTGATATACATTTCTTATAACCCATTTTTTTATAATGATAAAATTATATATATTTACATGATTTAATAAAATTAGAAATTTATTTTGTGAAATATGTTTGTGCATTGGAATGCAGATTACAGAAGCACTGAAGCTGCAAATGGAGGTGCAAAAGCGACTGCATGATGAAAGTAGCTTACATATATGATGAAAGTGTATAGGTCCAAAGACAGCTTCAATTACGAATAGAAGCCCAAGGGAAGTACCTAAAGAAGATCATTAAAGAGCAACATAAGCTGAGTGAAGTCCTATCAGACGACAACTGTCAGGAATCCAAAAACCAAACTGACCCTATCACTCCACCTCCTCCATCAATCATCAAAAACTCTGCCCCAGCCCCAGCCCCTGCCACGATGAACATGAGCCCTTAAACCCAAACTCTTACCATGGTTCACCTGTTATGAAGAAGCAACGAGTGAGCCTCATCCAAGGGGTTGGCTTAACTCACCAAGTACTCGACTCCAGCTTAAGGCAACATCCGATTGTGTATGGAATGTCAGTTAACAATCAAGATTAAAAATTAGGCTGAGCCAATTGAAATTGGAATTTGTCCCAGGGAGATTGTTTTCTACTTTGTGCAGTTTCTTTATAGAAATATATATATATATATATATATATATATATATATATATATATATATATATATAATATAATATAATTTATATTTCATTAGGTGGAAAGGGTTTGGGTGTGGTAATTGAGAGAATCTCCAGATGCCCAATTCATTCTGTAAGTACATTTACTTGAATAATCATCACTTTCATTATTGTGTGTTGATATGATGGTTTCCTGAGTTAATTCCATGAACAGGGTACCATTAGTTGTAAAATTGATGATGCTGGTAGCCATGAGATTAATGGTGTTCGAAGGAGGGACGTTCTTAACTGCTTTGGGGCTGCCATTAGCATGGTGATTATGCTTCTCTTTTACTCCCCTTTCGGTTTTTACTTTCCATTATCGATCAACCCTCGATTTCACTAATTCTAATAATCTTAGCAACTGATTACACAAAATCAATGTACCTTAATGCAATAACTACAGTAATCATAAAAGTAATTCCAACCTTCTTAATCTCATAACTCAAAGCTACAATAATATAATGGGAAAAATACGATGTTAATTAAGATATGAAGAAACTTAAAACTTATAGTTCTTTGATGAATTTGAGTGATGTGATCATTGAGTTTCCGCCAGTTGTTCTCTCTTCATAGGAATTGGTGGCAAGCTCCAGCCCAATCTCATGCCCATTCATTGAGGCAGCTAATGTTGCTGATTTGATACAAAGAAGACAGCGTTCAGACTTTCAATGTAAGCTCTTCAATTGCTTTTATTTTAACTCATGCTTTATAATATGATTTTTTTTTAAAACTTTGCTGATGTGGATGCCAAGTCACAATTACGTATCAACTACATCAGTTTATGTGAATTACAGTTTACAAACACTAGTAATTATATTTACAGATACTTGAACTTGAACTTTTTCTTTTTTTATTTGGCAGCAAGTATAAAGATGACCCTCTATAAAGCCATTAAGGTAAACCATGAAGTTTATATTTCTGTTATAAGATATTTAGATAAAGAAATGTAAGCACATTGCGTATTGATATTTCCTGCAATTTACCCTTTAGAATTGCTCTTTTTGAGAAATTTGAATTGTTGTTTGAATTTCAGGCAAATCCAGAGCTGATTTCACCCCTATTAACATTAGCACTTAATGATTCTATGACATATGATAAGGTCTGAATCATAACATATAATTGTTACACTTTAGCTTACTTAGTGAGAGTTGTTTTATTAGTTAAAATTAATTTCGTTATTGTTAAGCTTTTAGCCAACAAAAACTGGAGGCCCTAATGGATCCATACGCTTCAGGTATTTCCCATCTTCCACATCTTACAAAGCTCTTAAAATGTTTGAATTTATACTTTTTTTTTTGTGTGTGTGTGTGTGAAGCTCTGAGATTGAGAGACCAGAAAACAAAGGACTTTCTGCTGCTTTATCAATGGTGGAAGAAGCAAAAAAAGAGATCGATTCTTACTCTAAAGGTGGACCAATTTCATACTCCGATCTCATCCAATTAGCAGGTTTGGTGTTTGTCAGAAGTAGCCAACATATCCACAACAACTTTCCCCCAAACGTTTGGGATTTCTTTTTCTTAATATGAAAATTGATGTTATATATTTATTTATTTATTTATTTGTTGGATAAATATTGTTCAGGATGAGGACGAAAGTACCCTCCACATCACTGAGTTGCCAGTTAGAAGGTGGACACAGGAGTATAAGGAGTTTTTGGAGGTTGCTTCAACTGCTGGAAAAGATAAGAAACCTTTCATAGAGTTAGATTATTATACATAATTATAATATCCTTCCTTTTCATATTTATTTATCTCAAATTTGCATTATTTTTTAATAAATTTGACAGGGGAATGGTTTAAGTGAGATCACAAGTCACAGGTGTCGTACATATTGACTTTTGATCACATTCACTCTTTTGTTCATCAGTATACTTCCTACTTGATATCCTCATTGATGTATGCATTTTTCCCTTCAAATAATCAAAGCCTTTTTTTCTTTTAGTATTAATATGGAACATAAGCTTTTTGTTTCAGGTTCTTTCTGAAGCTAAGAAAATAATTGATTCATGCATGGCTGCAAAGGTAAGTTTTGTAACATCTTGTATTCAAGAAATAACAATGTACTTTCCACAAAAAAATTATAAATTATATTCTTTGAAAAAATTGCTAGATTGGTAGGTTTAAAAGTAGAATGTCCTAATAAGAATTAATTTTAAATGTAGAATGAAAATGACAAGTGATTTTGTGTTGTGTTTACAGGGTTGATGAAAGTGAATAACTCTGGAATTAGAAGAGGAAAAGAAAGCTCAAGCTAAAAGAGATAAGATGCTACAAATGCAAGTGTTGCATTCTTCATTTAAATTGTTAGTATGAAACACAGTAGATTAGATGAATGAAAATTTATATATTGTAAGAAATAGAATTGTATGACATTAAATTTTATGCAATGGATTGTATTTTTTCTATATGGTATTTTATTTCTATTATGAGACATTAAATGCAAATTTCACTTAAAAATTAATAAATATATAAATATATATTTTTTAAACATTTAAATTTACGATACGCAAAAATGTGTGTCATCTTCATTTATGACATGGCCTTTCTTGATAGGGGCTTTCTTGATACGCATTGCGTGTCATTAACACGCGTGTCGTAAGGTTACGACACGCGAATGCGTGTCGTCTTCCTTTATGACAAGGCCTTCCTTGATACGCATTGCGTGTCGTAAACGCGCGTCGTAAATGCGCGTCATAAATGCGTGTCGTAATTGCGCGTCGTCTCTCTTTATGACAGGGCCTTCCTTGACACGCATTTGCGCGTCGTCTGAGCGTTTTACGACGCGCAATGAGCGTCGTAAAAGGCCTTTTTTCTAGTAGTGTTTAGAGGTAAATTTAGAACAATCTTGTGAAAATTTTGTGTCCGAAACAATGGATACTCGGTTTCAAATCGAAGAATAAGTTTGGAGGGAACACTTTTGTTTCATATACAACTTTTATATAAATATATAATTCATTTTTACTACAAAAAATGGTGTTTAAATATATTGTTAGATGTTTGTTTTTACGATGGAGTGTATACTATGCTCAGATGTTGAATGATATTATCACACATACATATAGACCACATACCAATATGAAAGGAGGGAATGGGAAGGTTGGTTTAAAAGGATTCAAAAGTTATCTATATAACCAACCTTCTCATTCACTCCTTTCATATCTATCTAAAGTGAATTATCTTTTAACTTGCTACAAAACAATGCGTGAAAATCGATATTTGAGAATGAAAACATGATATTGCAGGTAAGAGAACTAAAAAAGCAAATTACATGCGACTGTATCATGAAAGAAAATGTTAGGAACCATTAACAACAATCTATAAAAATTTCTTATTCAATAATGACATTATTTATACTTTTTTGGAAAACATTATAAGCAAGTGACCTTCAAATTATGATATGTTTCGGATCCATTTGTGCCACATATGCAAGAACCATAATCATGTCATCATATTAAAATAAAATATTTGTGACAAAGATTAATATGTAAAAGTAACCTTCAAACGATGATATGTTGGATTTAAACCAATTTCATTGTGCATATGAGAGACCGTAAATCAGTTTAGAGGCTATAAACCTGTAAAATTGCTAGCGGAAAAAGCTTGAGCACGAAAATGAAGTACAATAAAAGAAATCCATACAAACCATATCTTGAGCATTAAAAAAAACCAGTATCTATTTGGTGGTTAAACCTAATGGAGGTACCCAAGATTGACAAATCTAATTCAAAGTAAACTATGCATGGAAGAATTTGTTGAAGGAGTAATTGTATCAATTCGAAGGAAGACTAATCAATGATCGTATAGCAAATAACAACTATGTGACCAACTGAGAATTTTACCTAGGTTGTGGTCTAATACCTCCAAGGCCACAGGTAATGGTTGTGGGTTATACTTACACAACTGCCTATTAACATCAATTAATTAAGGCAAAAAGTCAGGGTTATACTTGTCATTCAACTATACACCTCTATCAAGACTCTCAATGACAAAAAACTAAAACCTTAAATGACTTATTGTTTGTTCTGAAGCTGATACTCTGGCACATATTTTAACTATATAGGAAAACCCCTAATAAGAAAGCCAACAAATCCTGAAACTTGAGAAAAGAATGTTCAAACTACCCAAACTTCCATTCAGCTCAAACATAAGCTCCAATGCATAAATTCCATACGGCTAATGTCATAAAAAGCTTTAAGTTTGGCAGAAAATATCGGTTTTACCCTTCGATAGATTTTTTGTTCGATGCCGCAAACCTATCATTTTTTGTCGGTTTTACCATTTTTACTTGTAATAGCAGGTTTCCAGGTTACTATGAACTATTTATTGCGAAAAAATCCTTAATTTTATAATTATTTTGCAAAAAAACCTTCAAGATTATAAATATATAAATTATAAATATATATTCAAAATTTGATAAAACTAAATAGTTTTTTAAAATTTAAATGTCAGAAGTTTATATCAAACTAATATAAGTTTTACTGTACTTATATTATAAAACCAAAACAAAATATATATTTTTAAGCTTTACGTACAGTAAATTTTATATAGGTTTGATATAAACTTTTTATATTTAAATTATAAAAAAACCTACCTAGCTTTATCAAAATTTAAATATATTCCTTAATTAATACTTAAACTTTTCAAAGCAAAATTAAAAAAACGTCTGCTAGTTAATATTTAATTATGTTAAAATAGTTAAACATATGAATAATATGACATTAATTACATTCAATTAATTTTTATATAAAAAAAATATTTATATTTTATATGTTTAAAAGGTTTGTATTTCAAAAATAATAACGTATCTTATTTTTTATATGTTTAAATAAATAAAAATATTATCATATTTTATATAAAATATCATAAACAATTTAAACATAAAAAATAAACATAAATATTTTAAATATATAAAATATAAATATATAAAACTAATTTATTATATAAATATATATATATATATATATATATATATTTATAAAAAAAAGAAATATTATATGTTATTATTTCTTAAATACAAACCTTTTAAACATGTAAAATATTTTATTTTCCTTTTAAAAAAATTAATTGAATGTAATTAATGTCATATTATTCATATGTTTAACTATTTTAGCATAATTAATTATTAACTAGCAGAAGTTTTTTAATTTTGTTTTGAAAATTTAAGTATTAATTAAGGAATATATTCAAATTTGAAAAAACTAGGTAATTTTTTAAATTTTAAATATAAAAGTTTATCTCGAACCAAAATAAAATTTACCGTAAGTAAAGCTAAAAATATGTTTCAGTTTTGGTTTCATAATATAAATACAATAAAACTTATATTAGTTTGATATAAACTTCTGATATTTAAATTTTAAAAAACTATTTAGTTTTATCAAATTTTGAATAAATATTAATATTTCATACACTTATAGTCTTAAGGGTCTTTTTGCAAAATATTTGTAAACTTAAGGTTTTTTTCGCAAAAAAATAATTCTTGGTAACCTGAAAACCTACTATTATAGGTAAAAATGGCAAAATCGACAAAAAAAATGACAACTTTGCGGGATCAATGAACAAAAAATCTGTCGAAGGGTAAAAAATTTGTCGGGACTTACAAGTGGTATCAGAGCTTCGATCAGTATCAATCAGGTCATTGCAAACGGTTTTACCATTTAAGGGAAATTTTATGCATGGACTCGACAACTTGGGAGTCCAACTCGTCGAGTAGGGTCATGACATCTTGGATGTGGGTTGGAACTGACTCGGCGAGTCAGAGCTGTTTAGAGAAAACCCTAATTTCGTGGTTTGCCCCCTATATAAACGTCATTATCCGCCCTAGTAGCCTCCCTTAGCAACATAGAAGAACGTTCACAGCCGCAAACCCTCTAGAGTGTGAAGTAAGAAAAATTGGGAGCTTATCTTTGAGACTTTTGGGAGGATTCCAACTTTGAAGAGGAAGTATCAAGGGAGAAGTATTAGATCAAGCATCTATTTCGTGTTGGACATCTGTCTGAGGTATTAATCTGCTACCTTAAGCCTTAATTTCTTTTTGGAAGTTATGGCCAACCTTGAAGAGATGGAATCAAGCTTGGATCTGGACCTATCACCAGGATATGGTTCTAGATCTGGACCTTCTTAGGTCCCAAATATCATAAAGTCACATCTTTTTATGAGCTTATCCCCTCTCCATGCAAGAAAACCTTGTTTAAAGGTTAGTTTTGGTGTTATGGACAAGTGAGGCCATCCATACACATAAAATTTGCAACTTTACGTGACATCTTCACTAGGAGATTATGGATCTGAAGTTTGGGACCTTAAGTCCCACTGGAAAGGACCGTAAACATGTTGGACTATAGGAATTTGGTGAGTCGTGAAAGTGACTCGGCGAGTATGGAAGCGTGTTCTCATTCACGATTAAGGGTTCATAGCCAAAGGTTCACGAACATGGGTTTCCGATTGGGGGTTCATAGCCGTGAACATCAAGGAACTCGACGAGTCACTGGTGTGACTCGGCGAGTTGGGGAGTTAAAGAAGGAACACGATGAGTGTCGGGTCACACTCGACAAGTCAAGGTCAGCATGGATTATAGACCTTAACTTTGACCAGGGTTAACCCTGGGGGTATTTATGGAGTATGCTGAGTTATTTACTCATTGATTATAGGCAGGTTGGGAGCAGCAGCGTGGGATATATCTGGCTAAAGTTTTCCAGTTCATCCTTTGATAGGTGAGTCTTCTCACCATACCCATGGGTCTAAGGCACCAAGGCCGGTCCATTATGTGATTATGGTATATGTGTTAGTCGTTATGTGATTTGATATGCTATGTGATTGTGTATTATTGCATGGAAGACTACGGGGGGGGGGGGGGGGGGGGGAGCCCGTGGTATTGGATGTAAGACCATGTGGGGTAGCCCATGGCATTCCTAGGTAAAGACCATGTGGGGTAGCCCATAGCAACGGATGTAAGACCATGTGGGGTGGCCCATGGAATTCCTAGGTAAAGACCATGTGGGGTAGCCCATGGCACAATGGTGTAAGACCCTAGGCGGAGCCCACGACATTCTTATAGGCTTTATGTATGCATGGCTTAAGTGATATGTATGTAGCTCTTATAGCTAACACGATATGTGTATATGGTTGGATTTAGTATACTCTGGGGAACTCGCTAAGCATTTCGCTTACAGTTTGTTAAATTCTTTCAGGTACATCTGAGCCCAAGGGCAAGGGCAAGGCGTGATGGCGCGGCGTGCACTCTATCTCTCTTTCACTGATATGGTTTAGGGACACTCTAATGTTTTAAAATAAAAGTGTAATAAATATGTATTTGAAAACAATTGTGCTGGGATTTCACGATTATTGCAAATGTGTTTGATTAATTTAAAACGAAAATTTTCTTTGTAAAATTTGGTTCATTACAAGTTGGTATTAGAGTCTTGGTTTGAGGGATTCAGGTGCACTCTTGGGTGTGTCATGACTCAAACTAAGGAAATGGTAAAATTGTTTTCAAAAAGTAACAAATTTTTTTTTTTCAAAAGGAAATGAAAAGACGAGAGGGCAACGCGCATGATCAGTCGAGCCGAGTAAGTAGTTCCCCACTGTGCTAGTCATGTTATACTGATATTTGAGCTTTGATGATCGTATGGAACTTGCTATGTGTATGCTTTTAAAATTGTATACGGTTACGAGCTTATAGCCTCAAAATGATTGATTTGGCCTTATATCCTGTTCCTTGTTTGGTTGTGGTCCTAGGGTAGAATTTTTTATTCGAAAGTCTATTTGATCCTTTTCTGTGTACATTTTGCATGCATGAAGGCAACCTGTTATGATTGCTTTGATTGATACGAGTTGACTAAATCTTAGGACAGCCTGAGATTTATGTGCACAGTAGTTGAGGGACAGGGTTTGGTCGTGAGCCAAATTGGAGTTTTCAAATAGAGCAGTAGGGAAAGATACAGGTAGGTGTGGAAGGTAGTATTGGGCTTGTACTACTAGAAGCACAGGACCTGTAACTGAACCAATGTCAGATCTAATGATTTCAAAGAGGACCGGTGTGGGAAGATCCCTTCAATGGAAATCTTGATCATTCTGATTTATGATATTTCAGTTCAGCTTGGTGATGACACGATTTGGAGCGGGGGGATCACGATCGGGATCTGGATCCGGGGTGGGATCGGGAGACACTACTGATATCATTGATGAAAGGCTACACAATCTTATTGCAGCCGAGGTTACCAGGGGTATCCTTGATGCTACCCCAGTCATTTTTAGGACGGCCAAGGAGGGCATTATGGAGTTTATGGAGGAGAGGCTTTGGGCATTCCGAGCTGAGATTGATGTGGGCCAGTTTGGGACCCGAACTCCCTCGTTTCGGGAGTTCAAGGCGTACGGAGCGCCGAAGTTTTTCGGGGTCAGGGACTCCATTTTCAGTCGACGCTGGGTGGTGGATATAGAGAACGACCAACGCACATGTTCCTGCCCAGATGCGGAAAAGGTTTGGTTTGCTTCTTGTATGCTGAGGGATAGGACCCGAAATTGGTAGGGCGAGGTTACTAGCCAGGTAGGGCCAGCCGGGGTGGCTGAAATGACATGGGCTGAGTTTGTTCGGCGATTTGATTCGGAGTTTGCACCACCCATTGAGGTGCAACGGCTGGTGAGGGAGTTTCACGGCTTGCGGCAGACCACCGAGACTGTGGCGGAGATCACCACCAAGTTTTGGGAACGAGCTTTGTTGATCCCGCAGTATGCTACCGATTAGGAGATGAGGCAGACCCGATATCATTCCATGCTGAAGGATGATATTCAGGAGTTTCTAAGTTTTACGGGGTGCAAAACCCTAAATGAGATGGTGGAGAAGGCCCGTGAGTGGGAGATGGAGTTAGACTTCCGCATGAAGCGAAAGCCTGAGAAGGCCCAAACAACAGTAGGTCAGGCTAAAAAGCCTAAGATCTCGAATTCATCTAGAAGGGGCCAGCGGGACCAAGGCCGGTGTGTCAAGTGCGGTAAGCCGCATAGAGGAACTTGTCGGATGAGTGGTTCGGGATGTTACTCTTGTGGTCAGCAGGGTCACCCGAGCAAGGATTGCCCCAAGAAAGGCTTGATATGTTTCCACTGCAATCAAGCTGGACATATAAAGGTTGATTGTCTGAAGTTCTAGGGAGGGGGAGGAGAAGTGGCGGTACCTGCACCTGCCACACTGAGGATTACTGATGGCCGCCTTGCCAAGGCGGATGCTCCAACAGTGAAGAGCTGTGCATTTTAGCTTACTACCGAGGAGGCAAGAGCAGTGCCAAACGTTATGGCTGGTATGCATTTATTCTTCTCTTCTCTATGTATTTGTTTTGCTTATGTGTACTATATGCTTGTGTAGGCACCTTTTTGGTTAATGGTATGTCTGTTGATGTCTTGTTTGATTCGGGTGCTACCCGATCGTTCGTATCTCTTGTGCTTAGCAAGAAGTTCCGAGACGCGCCGAGAACTTTGGATTCCCCACTCGAGGTGGAGATTGCTGATGACCGCACCGTTAGTGCTGCGAGGGTGTATCGGGATTGTGTCCTAAATGTGCTTGGTGAGAGATTTCGTGTCGACCTAGTCGCGATATCGTTGCGAGAGCTGAAAGTGATTATCGAAATGGATTGGTTGGGGGCCAAAATGGCCATGATCGACTGCGAGCATCAGTTGGTGAGGGTTCGAACCCCAAGTGGGGGAGAATTGCGATACATGGAGATAGAGTATTGAAGGGTTCGAACCCCAAGTGGGGGAGAACTGCAGCAAGGATATGTGCGATTTTTGGCTTATATCTCAGATACGAGTGTTGAGACCCCAACAGATGTAGGCAGTGTGCCGATTATTCAGGACTTTCTGGATGTTTACCCCGAATAGTTACCAGGAGTGCCTCCGGAGAGGCAGGTGCAGTTTCGCATCGATCTGATGTCGGGTGCCGCTCCGATAGCAAAGGCACCATATCGATTGGCACCATCGGAGATGTAGGAGTTATCTACATAGCTTCAGGAGCTGTTAGACCGAGGGTTCATTCGTCCGAGCAGTTCCCCGTGGGGAGCACCAATCCTTTTCGTGAAAAATAAGGATGGATCCCATAGGATGTGTATCGGTTATAGGGAACTAAACAAGCTAACGGTGAAGAACCGTTATCTGTTGCCGAGGATCGATGATTTGTTTGACCAGCTACAGGGTGTGTCTTGGTTTTCCAAGATTGATCTTTGGTCAGGGTATCATCAGATGAGGATTAGACACAAGGACATATTGAAGACGACTTTCAGGACTCGGTATAGGCACTATGAGTTCGTGGTGATGCCATTTGGGCTCACCAATGCCCCAGGAACATTCATGGATCTCATGAATAGGGTGTGCAGACCGATGCTGGATCGGTCAGTGATCATTTTTATTGATGATATCCTGCTCTATTCTAAGACTAGGGAGCAACACAAGCAGCACTTAAGGGAGGTGCTGGAGACCCTAAGGGCAGAGAAGCTGTATGCTAAGTTCCCCAAGTGTGATTTCTGGCTGCGAGAGGTACAATTCTTGTGGAATATCATCAACCATGAGGGTATTTTGGTTGATCCAGCCAAGGTTGAGGCTGTGATGCGGTGGGAAGTACCAAAGAATGCATCAGAGATTCGTAGCTTCTTGGCTTTAGCAGGTTATTACCGAAGATTTATCCAGGATTTCTCCAAAATTGTAATGTCATTGACCCGTATGACCAAGAAGAATATGACGTTTCGGTGGGGTACGGATCAGCAGTTGGCCTTCGAGACCTTGATGTGGAGATTGTACGAGGCTCTAATCCTTGTACTACAAGAGGGATTAGATGATCTGGTGGTGTGTTGTGATGCATCAATTTTAGGGTTAGGTGTGGTAATGATGTAGAGGGAGCACGTGATAGCATACGCCTCGCGACAGTTGAAGCCGCATGAGGTGAATTACCCCACTCACAATCTGGAACTAGGGGCAATGGTGTTTGCCCTCAAGATTTGGAGGCATTACTTGTATGGACTGCGTGTACCATTTATACCGATAAAAAGAGTTTAAAGTATTTGATGGATCAGCAGAACCTTAATATGCGACAGATGAGGTGCTTGGATGTGCTGAAGGATTATGATTGCGAGATTCTATACCACCCAGGGAAGACAAACGTAGTGGCCGACGCTTTGATCCGTAAGACAGCAGGTTCCCTGATTGGGAATGTGGGTTTGAGGATGACAGTGATCTCTGCATTGTTGGAGATGATCAAAGAAGCTCAGGTTGAGAGAGTGAAGAAAGAGAAATGGAAGGTAGAGAGGATCTGAGGATAGTATCCTTTGTTTGTTAAGAATAATCGAGGCCTCTTGACGTAGTGTGGTCGGGTGTGGGTACTGGTGGCTGGGGGAGTGAGACAGAAGATGTTCGAGGAAGCACATAATTCTAGGTTCTCTATACACCCAGGGGCTACCAAAATGTATAGGGACTTGAGGCTGAGTTATTGGTGGCCCTGCATGAAGCGGGAAATTGCTTGGTTTGTAGAGCGGTGCTTGTAACATCCCATAATTCAGGTATATTCCTTTGATCATTTTCTTTCTTCAAGTTGTCACAACTAGTCCTTGAAAAGAATGTTTTCCTTTTGAGGACGATGAGTGTAAGGGGAGTACACTGCGCGTACTCATGAGCGTGTTCTTGACGCGGAGGTTACCCAGTACGCTGGGCGTACCATAGTGTACGTTGGGCGTACTAGGTTCAAATTGAAACCCTAATTGTGGGGGTGAGCCCTATATAAGGAACATTATGGCCTTACTTTTAGCCACCATTTCCAGGGAGCAAAACCCTAAGCGTGCCCTAACCCTCATTCTAGAGCTTGTGTGAGTGTGGTTGAGCTTGAAAGGGTTCTTGTGTGCTTTGAAGAGAAGGAGGTGCCATTGAAGGAGCTAGAGTTGGAGGGTAATCTTTGGATCTGAACTTTCTAAGGTTGGAGTATCAATTGGAGGTAAAAAGCTTAGAGCTTGCTCAACCTTTTTTATTTGTGCATTATGGACCATTTCTAGGGTTTTTGTCCCAAAGGTGGAGACTTTATGAGTAAAGGAGCTCCATAGACCTTGATCTGCCCATATGCAGTGTATAACGTGATTTAGATCCATAAAAATCCAATCATGGATGTTAGGAGTGAGCCATGCATGATATATGAGCTCCTTAGTGAAGGAAGTGTTGTGATTTGGATGATGATGACCTTTACAGCCATGCAAAGGCGTAAAGTCATCGACTTATTGGATTAGGAGATTGTAGGGGGTCCAGATGTGTGTTTTGAGCCAAGTTCTTAACTGATTAGGACCATAAGTGAGATAAGAGTGAAACTGGGACGTACATTGAGTGTAAATCCAAGTACGCGGGGCGTAGGGTTCAAGCAGCCCGATATCAGCGTAGCGGTCGAGTACGCCCAACATAAGGATCTTGTACGCTCAGTGTACTCACGGGCATTGACTTTTGTTGACTTTTAGGGTTTGGTAAACAAGTGGAGTTTTAGACCATTGGAGGGGTAGAATTGTCTTTTACTCTACTGATAGAGCATAGGAAGGGATTAGTTTAGCCTTTGAGAGCCATTATTAAGTAGAGATATTTTCTATATGTGATTAGGTGGAGGCTAGATCCGTGTTTCCAGTTCGAGATCATTCGAGTTTACCCGAGGCGAGTTTTCTCACTATACATTACCTAGGGTGGTATCTATGTGTGGACCGTAAGGTCATACGTGGTTACTTGCGATTATGTGTTTTGTGATTATGTATGCTTTGTGCTATTCTGACCGGACCAGAGGGTGCAACGATTTACGAGACCAAAGGGTCCTCAACCAGACCGGACCAGAGGGTTCAACAAGCTATGCGACTGGAGGGTCCCGGTGAGACATATTGACCAAAGAGTCGTACAAAGTATAGCCTCGAGTGGCAAATTGTTGTATGTGGTATTTTGGGGAACTCATAAACCATTCATGCTTACCGTGTTATGTGTTATGTGTTTTAGGTACTTCCGAGGATCGCGGGAAGGCACCGGCGTGATTGTACACACACTTTGGACATTGAGATATGTTTGTGGATCCTGGATTTGAATGATTGTGCTGAAAACTTGTTGGTTGTTTTTTAGAATTAATGTTGAGACATTTATTTATGAGTTTTTAAATTGAAATTTTTGTTTGAAATATCATGTCGTTACAAATTGGTACCAGAGCCTTGGTTTGAGGGATTCGGATACACCTTCGGGCATATCTGGACTCAAACTGAGAATTTGAGAAAAGTTTTCAAAAAGAAACAATTTTTCTAAAAAGAGTAAACGATTCCAAAAGAGCGGAAAAGAGCAGTGTGTACAATCAGCCAGCACCTGAACGGTGATGTCCCAAAATAGCCTTACGTTATGTGTTATGAGATATTATGACATGTGTTATGCATGCTAGGGTATGCTAGGTATTCATATTTAGGACTAAAGTGGCCTGATTTGTGATGCCTTAGCCTAGAAATTATTGCTACTGTGAATTACTTCGAGTGTTAGTATGTAGCAGAGAGGAGCTTATGAGAGTTCTACTGGAGGGTAGCCTGCGTTCGGCAAGATATAGAGTACTTGTGATCTGGCATCCCAGGTGGAGGACTTGGGGTGAATACTAATGTAATGTGGAAGGTAGTATGGGGCCCATACTACTAGAAACACCGGGTCAGTGAGCAGTCCAAGTAAGAATCCTTAGGGTACTAGGAACGAGTAGGGTTGAGTGATCGAGTGTGAGAATACTCAAGCGAGTCTCTGATTTCTTTTATGATGTGTTTCAGAGACATCATGGTGGGTACGCGCCACACTCCAGAGAGCAGCGGTGTTAGCGACGATGAGATTCGTAGGATGATTCCTGATAAGGTGGTTGCGGCCATTCGAGCTGAGATACCAGAGATGTTTGGGTCTATCAAGACCACGCTGATCGAGATATTTTACGAGCGGTATGTTGCGCTTATTGATGTTGCTATTGTTGCGGCCACCGTAGCCGTCGCCGCTGCTAGGCCATAAGGGGGTGACTCATTGTTGTACCGGGAGTTCAGCAACATGAAGCCATCCAAGTTTGAAGGAACTCAAGATCCGATAGCAGCGATGAGATGGATCTCTGATATTGAGAGATGCTTCTACAAATGTTCTTGTCCAGAGCATCTGAGGGTACGGTTCGCGCTGAACCAGCTTCGCTTGGGAGCGAATGACTGGTGGAAGTTTGTGACAGCTGACTTTTCTACTGCAGAGCTTACCGCGGTGACTTGGGAGAGGTTCATAACTATGTTTCGAGACTACTACATTCCCCCGGTGGAGAGGGAATGGTTGGCCCATGAGTTCTTGTCTCTCAAGCAGGGGACTGAGTCTGTGACAATGATCACATGGATGTTTCATGAGAGGGCATTGTTTTGCCCTGGGCACGTGTCTAACGAGCAGGCACATATGAGCCGATATCTGAGCATTCTGTGGAGAGACATTCA
The DNA here is from genome assembly GCF_002870075.4 of Lactuca sativa. Taxonomy (NCBI): domain Eukaryota; kingdom Viridiplantae; phylum Streptophyta; class Magnoliopsida; order Asterales; family Asteraceae; genus Lactuca; species Lactuca sativa. The sequence continues at coordinate 91,135,473 of NC_056627.2, forward strand.
TGATTTCGTGGCGAACTCGACATACCGAACATTTGCTGAGCTCTAGGCAAATGCTCGGAAGAGGGAGATTGAGCTAGAGACTCAGGCTAGGGGGAGGCTGAGTCTCAAAGGAGGGATAGGCGACCGACATAGTATCAGCCGGTGGCCAAGCGGGCAAAGCCCGCTGATTCGAGATTGGTTATGGTCATGAGTTACTGTCTAAACTTTGCAAGAAAAAAAATTGTGTTATAACTTGTATATTTTTTTTTTACTATATCGATGTGTTTATTGATTACTTACAATGTGCTGAATAGATTTGTTATTCCATGTTATAATTGTGTTTGAAAATTACATGTGATGTGTTTAAAATGCCTAACTTGATATTTGCTAGCTTAAAGAATCATTTGGTATTGTTGTTGGGCTTTATATATGAAATGGAAGTATAATATTCCAATATGAAAATAAAAATTAATTTGCAATTGTACGACTATGTACAATTATGCCTGCCAGAAACATACATACATACATTAAAAACAAACATCCAGCTCAAATGAGAAATCTACATATCTTTCCTTACTAAAACAAACTACATTTTAAATCTAAAAACTCCCCAACACAGATACTTTTCATTTTACAAAAATTTATATTTTTTTTAAAATGTCTCATTAGGTATTGTACGACACACGTACATAAATAAGAAATCAGATCCCATACAAAGATATATACTGATCATGTCATATTGCTATGCACTCAATAACAAGGATAAAACACTGGTTCTGCTGCCAAATATAAATCAAATATTTATCAATTAGTAAAGTTGTGGAGCACTGTAGGGGTCCCACTTCTTGATGGAACGGTAAGATAATATACCACTTATTTTAATTAGATTATCATTTCATGTAAAAAATAAAAATAAATTAAAAAAAATAAAAAAATAAAAAAATAAACCCATAGAAATATAGTTGTTCTTATACCTCACGAGAGTTTACTAAAATTTCAATTTTGTAAAATATAAATAATAGCTTCTTGATATTTCTTGCAATTAACCAAAATTTATTGCAAGATATAGCAACTTACATTAATTCATTTATTAGCAAGAAATGACAACTTATTTTCATTTCTTTGTAAATAAAAGCATGTTTGATATTTCTGTGTTCAAATCACCAGTTTCTTTCATGTTTAATCAATATTAATAAACCATTAAATAGAGTGTATATACATAAAACAAACATTTTCAATACATATTTAAACATATAAAAAATTATGTTCAAATTGTAAAAAGCAAAACCTAAAAGAACGACATGCGGTTTTACGTATAGGTGAAGGGTTCAATAGATACTTTATCAGTCTGCCTTAATTAAATGGAGAAGAAACACCAAGCTGTGATTTTTGGTGTTCGTCAATTCCAAAATTTAAATTACTATCATAATTTATAATTGAAATTTAATAACGGTAATTAAATAAGTAATTATTTATTATTTGTCATTTTTAAAGAAAATGATAAAATGACAACATTTAAATTGAGAAACATAAGTGAATATGTTGTATACATTCCTAAAAAGAGTTTACTTTTCAAACGTACGTAAGCAATTTATTGTTTTAACTTTAAAATCCTTTCTGTATGCAAAAACAACAGAGTAAATGTTGCTTCATAGCAAATAGTAGAAATTTTAGAGGTAAATTTAGAACAATCTTGTGAAAATTTTTGTGTCCGAAACAATGGATACTCGGTTTCAAATCGAAGAATAAGTTTGGAGGTAACACTTTTGTTTCATATACAACTTTTATATAAATATATAATTCATTTTTACTACAAAAAATGGTGTTTAAATATATTGTTAGATGTTTGTTTTTACGATGGAGTGTATACTATGCTCAGATGTTGAATGATATTATCACACATACATATAGACCACATACCAATATGAAAGGAAGGAATGGGAAGGTTGGTTTAAAAGGATTCAAAAGTTATCTATATAACCAACCTTCTCTTTTACTCCTTTCATATCTGTCTAAAGTGGATTATCTTTTAACTTGCTACAAAACAATGGCGTTAAAATCGATATTTGAGAATGAAAACAGGATATTGCAGGTAAGAGAACTAAAAAAGCAAATTACATGCGACTGTATCACGAAGGAAAATGTTAGGAACCATTAACAACAATCTATAAAAATTTCTTATTCAATAATGACATTATTTATACTTTTTTGGAAAACATTATAAGCAAGTGACCTTCAAATTATGATATGTTTCGGATCCATTTGTGCCACATATGCAAGAACCATAATCATGTCATCATATTAAAATAAAAGATTTGTGACATAGATTAATATGTAAAAGTAACCTTCAAACGATGATATGTTGGATTTAAACCAATTTCATTGTGCATATGAGAGACCGTAAATCAGTTTAGAGGCTATAAACCTGTAAAATTGCTAGCGGAAAAAGCTTGAGCACGAAAATGAAGTACAATAAAAGAAATCCATACAAACCATATCTTGAGCATTAAAAAAAAACCAGTATCTATTTGGTGGTTAAACCTAATGGAGGTACCCAAGATTGACAAATCTAATTCAAAGTAAACTATGCATGGAAGAATTTGTTGAAGGAGTAATTGTATCAATTCGAAGGAAGACTAATCAATGATCGTATAGCAAATAACAACTATGTGACCAACTGAGAATTTTACCTAGGATGTGGTCTAATACCTCCAAGGCCACAGGTAATGGCTGTGGGTTATACTTACACAACCGCCTATTAACATCAATTAATTAAGGCAAAAAGTCAGGGTTATACTTGTCATTCAACTATACACCTCTGTCAAGACTCTCAATGACAAAAGATAAAACCTTAAATGATTTATAGAACGTCGAATTATTTTCTTGTCAGTGTCACATCTCCTAGGACTTGTGTTTCCATTATTTCTAAATATTATTATATTCAAACATTTTGGAAGTCAATACATATCGATTGAAGGCAAACGGGCAACAAGCTGCGCTGCTAGCCCTTTTTGGATGGCAAAACCTATTCTTTTGAAAACAACATTTGTGGATCTAGGAGATATGACATTAGAATGCATGACCCGTTAGACTCTGTTAATGAGCTCCACTGCCTCTGGTGCGAGAAAACCAAATGTATCGAATGCAAAAGGAACAAACACATGTTGATTTTCTCCACATGCATTGTCGTGCTTTACCACTTTGCACGCAGCGGCTTTCAAAGCGGCATGCCCAGCTGCGAAACCTCCGCTCCCCAAACCAACGAGAGGAGATACACCAGTAAGATCCATGCACGCATGCTTCCCTCCTATCCATCCAAAGACCAAAATGTCAGCTGGTCTAAGTGTGGACCTGCCATCCTACGGGTCCGTCAAAAAGTTCACTGGCGCTTCTTTCTTCACAGATATACCAGCACGCCGACAAGCATCAAAGAGAACATCCCGAACCACATCATGTCTATACTTGAAACCAGGGAGCTCTCTACAATGAACCGCGTGTTCCCCAAAGGTATCCAAACATGCCTTGCGACAAACTGTGCATATCTCGTCAATTGGGAATATGGGAATCATGAGGCGGTAACGAAGGATAGTTCGGTACTCCACAGGAGACATATGCTGGCCAAGACCATCAATAGGGATAGTTAGCAGAAAATCTTGAGCATGAGGCGTCCGCAAACAGTCAAAGACTGCTTTCTGTCTGACAGTCATCTCGAAGTTGACTTCCATATCTTGGACGATTTTGCTAAAAACGGCACACGCCAAAACTTTTTGGGATTTAGGGGGGGCGGTGTCCTTATTAGTGAAACCACTACAGTCAAATCCCGGAATCGTATCACGGAGACGATTCATAGCACATAGATAATCCGAGTCCATACCACATATGCCACTGTCACGTAAGATGTGGTCTTGTAATGCCCAAGATTGGGCCCTCGAGGCTACAAATGCATAAGAGGAAACCTCGTAGGCCGAGTACAAACCCAAACCACCAAAACGAATAGGTAAGGAAGCCAAGCGCCACTGAATGTCTCCAAAGAAGGGGCCTCCACATACCACCATATCCTCGATAGACTTGCGCAATCCCTTGTCAAAGAATAACGCTGCCTCTTCTATGTGTACCGGCTGACATGTTCTTAAACCAAAGAAAAGTTTTGCAATGCCCATACATGATCGAAGCAAAAGGAGCTCACTCTGTGGGTCACATAGTTATGGAAGAAGTCCCATCAAATCAACAGCATTGACCGCTCTTTTCATGGCCAGCCCGCTAATAAACCCCGCGTCTCTGCTAACAGCCCCCCCCCCCCCCCCCCCAAGGAGTTTCACCCCAAAAGAAGTTCTCCCTATCTCCGTAGGGAATAAATCAGCCCGAAGCTTCCTACCATCACATGAGGGCCAAAAAATCTCCGTTTTCTTGATGTTCAACTCGAGACCCAAACCTAGACCATGCAACCGAATTATGTTCAACACTCTAGCCACCTCCTCTGAATCCCCAATGACAGTCCCATCATCTAGGTACCAAGCATGGAGAAGGAGCTTACAATTGTCTCTAATCTTGTGCACAAGCGGGTGCAAAACAAGGGCAAAAAGAAGAGGGCCCAAGGGGTCACCTTGCTGCACCCCAGTGGCAGACCATATATGTTGGTCTCCGATATAAAGTCTCGTTGCTTGCCCGTACAAGAAATTCACCCACAAAGAAATGGAAGGGCACATCTTCTTAACCTCATGGAGCAATGCTGAACGATCCACTAGGTTAAAGGCATTCGAAAAATCCACAGTCATCATTACAAGAGACCCATCAGCATGGTGTTCACTCAACACCTTATTGGCACTGTGTAACACAGCGTCAACACCGCCAGATACACCAACCCCAAACTGAAAATCATTAAGGTACTTGGCCATTTCTTTACCCACACCTTTCATGGCAACCTTGGAAACTAGACATCTCCATATAGTGCCTACTGCAATCGGACGGATTCCGTTGTCAGGTTTAAGTAGAGGCGTGATAGGAGCGGATGCAACAAACTCTGCGAAAATGGTTGGACATCTTCCCTCTAACCATAAATTAACAACTGAAGTGATAGCATGTATGAGATCTGTGGCAATAGCAGACCCTTCTCCACAAAGGGCGTCTAGTAAGTGTTGAGCCCTCAAGCCATCTCTCCCGCAAGAAGTTCCTTTAGGGAAGGATTTGATGCAACTAAATACACAATCAAAGTTGGCTACAAGGGGAGGTTCAGAAATTATAGGGCTCGACATGGATGGGGGTGGTCTGAAAGGGTGTTTGTCCTCCAAAGCTTTAATAGTATCACCATTATATGGTGCAACACCCGATGAGCATAACACTTTCACTGTTGCGGTAAAATGACCATCTGCAACCTTACGGAGGCACTGTTTGATGTTGGTGTTACTTGATATAGCCTCCTTCTGAAGGATGCCTCCACCCTGTCTCATAGCTCCAACCTCAGGATTGTCTAACATATTTTGAACTAACTTCGTGATACCACCCTCTTTCCCCCATGTATCCAAGGATTTCAGGATGTAGCTTTGCTGTAAAGATTTTCTATTCCCAGACCTACATTCTTGTCTATTTTTGGGTCTAAACACCTGCAGTGTGCATCGGGGGAGAAGTAACAAACACATCCATGACTCAACTGAGCCAGGTTAGGCAATCACCTTGTAAAGAGCGGTCTTCAAAGCCTACGAGACAGCAAGACGACAACTATGGGGGATACTCTTGACAGTAGTGATAGGCTCTTTAAAAACCCGATCAAGGAGTGCAACATCAAAAACCAAACCTCCAAGAGCATTTGTCACCATCAAAAAACAAACACATCCATGCCTCAACTGACTTATTGTTTGTTCCGAAGCTGATACATATTTTAACCATATAGGAAAACCCCTAAACAAAAAGGCAACAAATCCTGAAACTTGAGAAAAGAAAGTTCAAAGGGCTAATGTCATAAAAACTCTCAAGTTTTCAGAGTTTTGCCGGTTTTGCCCAAAGTTGAATTTTATGTCCGTTTTTAACTTAACATTTTCTAAAAAATGTTCGGTTATAACCTTTTACCGGTGATAACAGGTTACCATTATATTAACTTTGCAAAAAAAAACCCTTAATTTACAGTTTTTTTACGTTTTATCCTTAAGTTTATAGTTTTTTTACATTTTTACTCTATGTATTTTTTTTCATATTATACGTATTCATGTAGAAAAATCATATTTATATACGAAAAAAATTTAATTAAAATTTAATGTTATATATATATATATATATATATATATATATATATATATATATATATATATATATATATATATATATATATATATATACACGGTTTTTTTCTTGGATAAACCATTTAAGATGTAAAAAAAACAAACTAATATGTTTTTAGAACTACAAATATGTATTTTTATATATATTTTTAGAAGTATAGATACATATTAATATATAAAAATATTAAAATATGTATTTATACTTCTAAAAACTATATCTACAAAACACGTATTCATAATTCTAAAAATATTATTTATCTTTTTAAATGGTATAACCTTGCAAAAACACACACACATACAAACAAATATATATACAATATTTAAAAAAATTATATAAATACAATATTTAATTAAAAAAAATCGTATATAAATACGATTTTTCTGCATGCAAAATGTATATTATGAAAAAAAATACTTAGGGTAAAAGTGTAAAAAAAATTATAAAACTTAAGGCTAAAAACGAAAAAAACGGTAAACTTAAAGGTTTTTTTACGAATTTAGTATAAAGGTAACCTGGAAAACCTGTTATCACCGGTAAAAGGGTAAAACCGAAATTTTTTTTGAAAATGTTAGGATAAAAACGGACATAAAATTCAACTTTGGACAAAACCGACAAAACTCTGAAAAATTGAGGGTTCTTATGACATTAACCCAAGTTCAAACTACCCAAACTTCCATTCAACTCAAACATAAGCTCCAATGCATAAATTCACATAGGGATAATGTCATAAAAAACCTTAAGTTTGGCAAAAAAAAACATCGGTTTTACCCTTCGATAGATTTTTTGCTCGTTTATGCCGCAAACTTGTTATTTTTTTGTCGGTTTTACCCTTTTTACCAATAATAGCAGGTTTTCCAAGTTGCCATGAACTATTTTTTTCGAAAAAAAACCTTAAGTTTACAATTATTTTGCAAAAAAAACCCTCAAGATTATAAACATATAAAATATAAATTTATATTCAAAAGGGCTAATGTAAGGGTTTTGTTGGTTTTGCCCAAAGTTGAATTTTATGTCCGTTTTTACCCTAACATTTTTTTAAAAAAGTTCGGTTTTACCCTGTTACCGGTGATAATAGGTTACCATTATATTAACTTCGCAAAAAAAAACCCTTAAGTTTACAGTGTTTTTACGTTTTTACCCTTTAGTTTATAATATTTTTTTACGCTTTTATTCTATGTATTTTTTTTTATTATCCGTATTCATGCAGGAAAATCATATTTATATACGAAAAAATTAATTAAATATTGTATTTACATTTTTGTAATGTTATTTCTTTATATATATATATATATATATATATATATATATATATATATATATATATATATATATATATATATATATATATATATATATATATATATATATATATATATATATATATGTGTGTGTGTGTGTGTATCGGTTTTTGTGACATCCCCAATTTCACGGACACAAAAGACCGATTTGTTTATGCTTTGTTTTTTAAATCAGAGTAATCTTTTACAAAAAACAGTTGCGGAATTTGTTCCCAAAACAAAATATGATAAGAATTTATCCAAGCATTTCTTTAAAAAAATGTATTTCATTATATAACAAAATCTCGGGATCTCATGTTCAATACAGACCAAAAGCATAAACAGAACAAAATAAACCTTACAACAGTTATTCATAACTACTGGCCTATAATCCAAAATCTCTCGTTATGTCAGCCAACTTATGCTCTCATGTCATAACATGTAATACAAAGAAAACTGAGTGGGTCAGGCTTGGGAGTCTGGTGAGCATATAGGGTTTTCATCCCACAATTTTATATCATATATATATATATATATATATATATATATATATATATATATATATATATATATATATATATATATATATATTAGAACTCACAAACTTATATAATTTTACCATATAAAGGCAACTCTTATCCCACCCCATCGATCCTCACAATGACACAATCTAAACTTTCGTATCTAAAACCTTCCTCTTTACCTGATCCCTACTCACAGTTCTAAAACTAATCTCTTCACCTGATCCATACTCCTGGATCTAAAACTAATCTTTTCACCTGATCCATACTGCTGGAACTAAAACTAATCTCCTGATCTGATCCATACTCTCGGATCAATAACCGTGCCCAATCCATACTCCCGGACCAGGGACAATTAACTAAGTCTTAATTCATACTCTTGGACTAATAACAAGTTTATCTATTTACCTGATCCATACTCCCGGATCTAAAAGTAACCTCTTGATCTTATTATCCAACTCATCTTTTATCACCCACCAACTATCTCATCTACCCATGTTCTACCCAACATATTTGTAGATATAAAATACATATACAATTTAACTCATTTAAAACTATATAAAACATTCATTCCGCACTCATCTTAAATAAACAACAATATATAAACACATAGCACGTATTTCATAGCAAATACTTCATATTTATGTGTTAGAAGAAAGTGACTACACATTCACTCATAACATAGATATAATACATTCAACCAATACTTGTATTAAAATCGTGTTTATGAAAGGGACTATATACTCACTTGATAAGACGGTGATTTGACAGCACCTTGTCTCTTAAAATAATATTCTTCGCTGAAACCGGGATGTTTTCTCCAAAACCGGGCTTCACACGGGTAGAGTTTCGACTCGAAAACTATATTTCTTGGGATCTTCGGGGCGTCGGGACTTGCTTCGGGTGTCGGGATTGATACTAGGGCTTCAGGGGTATAAATTGCCAACAAGAAGAAAGAAAAAGGGGAGAGAAGTGAAAATTAGCAAACAAGATCGGCAGCCCTCGTCTTCTATTTATAGGCTGCTGGTCATTGGGTTATGCTGGGCGTAACATCCATGTACGCGGGGCGTAACGCCTCTTTCATGCATACGCTGGGCGTACGTAGATCTACGCAGGGCGTAGTTCGGATGGGGTTTCCAAGTGGCGAAGTCTCGGTGGGGCTACGTGGCCGTCTCTCGGACCACACAAGTCCGGAGTACGCCGGGCGTACCGGGTGGATAGGATCGTACGTGTCATGGCTTCGGATATTATCCGAATTTATAATTTTATAAATATATTTTAATTATTTAAAAACTTCAGAAATTCATATCTTCCTCATACGAGCTCCGTTTTTGACGTTCTTTATATCCACGCGTAGGTGAGAGTATGCTCTACAACTTTCGTTTAGATCAATAAGGCTAAATATCAATCTAACGTAAATTCACTTTTTACGTCGCGCTATGTCGTATCGGTTCTGTCGCGAAACTTCGACAGGTTATAACTTTTTCGTTATAACTCAGATTTCAACGTTCTTTAGATTTCCGGAATCCTTGTAACATATACTACAACTTAGTTAAGTCTAATTCATCTAAATAATCTTCTATAATAAAAGTCATTTTTGATGTTCCTTATCTCTAAAATAACTATCCTAATCTACGGGCATTACAATTATCTTCCCCTTAGGATGATTACATCCCAGAATCGTCAACGAAATAGGGCTTGGATAATGATTCCATACATTATCTCTTCATCCTAAGTACTAATCGTAACTTCTATGTTTTCTCGAAAGAGTATTTAACTCTAGGGCTTCTTGACTGCAGACGTTGCTCAATCTTGCATCTGCTTTTCGTATTAAGTTGGAATTTCAATCGTAACCCTCAAGTTACAAAATAAGTCCTTGATGTGGACTCCTTCTTCATCTTGGGATAAATACTTTCCTTTATTTATTGTAACAGATCGATGGGTCGTGCTTTAATGACCTCTCATCGCATTATGCAACACTAAGACTCGGGTCTCTTAGAGTTAAATTTCAGAATGGAATATACCTTCCTTCATATTCTAATGTGATATAATCGCATTTTAGCATGTAGCATTTCTAGCTACTAACTTCTTTAACAACGAGCGTGATACCAATGATTTCAATCTTTTGACTTAAGTCAGATGCCACCTCGAACTTGGTTCTCTAAACCATGTAACATACCCATCGTAGTCGGACTCAATTTGATATGGCCTCTAGGGTCAAATAACAACTATCTTACTAGTCATTACCGAAACAAAGGTAATGACACACTTGAACAAAACTAAATCAATTACTAGCTTCTTGGTAACCTTGTGACTTTCCTCGATCCAAGTGCGAGTCCTGTGCTTCCGGTAGTATATGCATCTACTACCTTTCACACCTATTCATACTCATCCCAAGTATTGTCCCGCGGTCGACCAAGTCACCATACAAGAAAATCATACAATCATTCAACACACCAGATAACAAAACTAAGGTTTATATTATTTCCTTGAAACTATTACACAAAAGTTCAAGTTCACCCTATACTATGCCTCTAATAGGCTACACCACAAGTTACTATTCGCACTGCTACTTCATAACTTGATCTTTGGATATAAAATCCTCATCCTTGATTCCTCGCGTTGTCATCTGCTTGATCAAGGATCATTTGAAATTCTCTTGCCTTTGGCTTTGGCAGCACATTTTGCTTTGTAATCTCTTCCCTTCTTGGGCAATTTTGCTTGAAGTGTCCTTCTTCACCACACTTAAAGCAGGCTTCTCTTTTGTTTGTGCATTCGTTGGCATAATGACCAATCCTTCCGCATTTGAAGCATGTCATTTCTTTAGAGCATCTCCCAATGTGCTTCCTCTTGCACTTATCACACCATTGTGCTTCTTCTTCGAACAAGACTTCGAAAATTTTCTCTTCTCATAGGACCTTGAGAATCCTTCGAACTTTCTTTTCTCACCAACTTCAACCTTGCTGGCGTATCTTCCCTTAATCATATCTTCAATAGACTTGGCAGCCCAGATATATGCCTCCAGAGTAAGTGCCTGACACACTAGCACCGCATACTCCCATGGGAGTCCCTTTGCGTACCGGTCAACTTTAATCGGCTCATCTGGGACGATGCTCAAAGCAAACTCCATCTTGTCTGTGAAGGCATTAGTGTATTCATCAACTGACATGCTGCCTTTTGTGAATGTCAGAAACTTGTTCTCCAACTCTAGCAGATTTTGGGCCTAGCAGAACTTACGCTTGAATTGCACCAAGAACTCTGCCCAAGTTAGTTGCAGTGGCTCATTAGGGCTTAGGGTCTTCCCCAGAGTGTTCCACCAACGAACAGCGCCACCTCTGGACTGACGTACTGCGAACGTGGTCTGCAACTTGCCTCTGCAACCACACGTCATGAATGCTAGCTCCTTTTCTGAGATCCAATCCGTCACTCCGATCGGATCATCTTTTCCAGTGAAGGTCGATGGTTTACAAGTCAAAAGTTCTTTGTACTTGCATCCAAGTCCATCAATTCCTCCCTCTTGGTTGTTTTGTCTGACCAACAGTGGGTTGGCTTGACCAACAATCCTATTGAAGTTACCTCCTTCCGAATGCCCTTCATTCAACTCGGGCTTTTCAACCGGCATTGAAAGTTCTTCACAATTCTGCCGATGTAGACGTCTAGTTTCATCCATTTGACGATCCAACATCATCTAAATCATCAATTGTACACCAGTCAGTGTTATTTTCTCAGGTGTTGCCGCTATAATAGGTATTCACTCAATCACAGGTGGTTGATTCTTGTCTTCGTTCACGTTTCTAACTCCACTTCTGGTTCTTACTGTTTTTTTATCTATACACCGAATATGGTGAATTCAAATCCTCAATCACGATAGATAATTAAATCATCCTTATCACTCTGAAACATTTACATGCTAGTTCCAATACCGTAGCTGTACGCTTAGAATCCTAAACACATAAGGTTTCCAGATCCAGTCGGCAACAGAACATAGATCCGAACAAACAATATCATATATGGCAAACATATAGCATTTAGCACATAAAAGAATTTTAGGCATCTTTCCTAAAATTTACTAGTGCTCGTGTCTAAAATATAGTAGACACTCATCTCACGATCATCACTTAGCATTCTAAGTTTAAGTCTAGAAATCCTTCAAATTTGTAGTTCAGTTAAACTAATGTTCTGATACCAACTGTGACATCCCCAATTTCACAGCCAGAAAAGACCTATTTGTTTATGCTTTGTTTTTAAAATCAGAGTAATTTTTTACAGAAACTAGTAGCGGAATTTGTTCCCAAAACAAAATATGATAAGAATTTATCAGAGCATTTCTTTAAAGAAATGTTTTTTTGTTATATAACAAAATCTCAGTGTAACAACGTAAATTTTCAAAACAATTTTTCAATTTTAAAACATAACATATCTCATGATGAAATCTCAAAACATCAAATGTATCAAAAGTTATCTCGGTAGAAACATATCCCCAAATCTCAAATACAATTGCATAGTACTCTATCAGTGTGTACAAATCATGCTGGCGCCTTTTCGCGATCCTCGCTGGTACCTGAAACACATATCACATAACACGGTAAGCATAAATGTTTACTGAGTTCCCCAAATACCACATACAACACATAAGCCATTCGAGGCTATAACTCGGTATGACCCTCCGGTCAATGTGTCTCAGCGGGACCCTCCAGTCCCGTAGCTCGTTAGACCCTCTGGTCCAGTCTAAATTGTTGGACCCTCCGGTCCGGTCTAGTTGAGGACCCTCTGACCTCGTGAATCGTTGTACCTTCTGGTCCGCTCTATATAACACATAACGTACATATAGCACATTGCACATAAATCTCAAACATACACATACACATAATACCCTCTGATCCACACATAAATCTCACCCAAGTCACCACTGTAATATCTGCAGAAGTGAAATCAGTCGTCACAAATTTCCACCAGTCCTTCGCTCCCAAGCGAAGCTAGTTCAAAGCGAACCGTACCCTTAGATGCTCCGGACAAGAACAGGTGTAGAAGCATCCCTTAATGTCAGAGATCCAACTCATCGCGACTATCGGATCCTGAGTCCCATCAAACTCTGGTGGCTTCGTGCTGCTGAACTCTCAGTACAGCAACGAGTCACCTCCCTGTAGCCTCGCGGCAGAGACAGCTGCAATGGCTGTAGCAGCAACCGCCTCAGTAATAGCAGCATATCCCTCATCAAACGTCTCAATCAGCGTGGTCTTGATAGACCCAAACATCTCCGGGATGGCCTCCCGGATCGTCGCGACCACCTCGTCATGAATCATCCGACGAATCTCTTCGTCGCTAACATCGCTGCCTCCTGGTGCGTGGCGTCTCCCGACTATGATCTTTCTGAAACACAAAATAAAAGAAATCAGAGACTCGCTTGAGCATACTCGCACACGATACTCAACCCTACTTGGTCCTTAGTACCCTAAGGATTCTTACTTGGACTGCTTGCTGATCCGGTGTTTCCAGTAGTATAGGCCCTATACTACCTTCCACACCACATCAGTATTCACCCCAAGTCCTCCTCCTAGGATCCTAGATCATAAGTACACTATATTTATTGAACACATGATACCCTCTAGTAGACCACTTATAAGCTCCTCGTTGTTACCTACTTACTCTCGAAGCAACTCATAGTAGCAGTAATCTACTAGGCTAAGGCATCACAAATCAGGCCACTCTAGTCCTAGATATGAATACCTAGCCTACTCTAGCATGCATATCATATCACATGATATCTCATAACACATAATGTAAGGGCGTTTTGGGAAATCACCGTTCGGGCGCTAGCTGATCGTACACACTGCTCCGTACTGCTTTTCTAAAAAATCTCTTATTCTAAAAAAAATTGTTTCTTTTATGAAAAAATTTCTCAATTCCTTAGTTTGAGTTCAAATATGCCCGAAGGTGCATCCAAATCCTTCAAACCAAGACTCTGATACCAACATGTAACAACGTAAAATTTCAAAACAATTTTTCAATATCAAAACATAACATATCTCATGATGAAATATCAAAACATCAAATGTATCAAAAGTTATCTCGGTAGAAACATATCCCAGAATCTCAAATACAATTGCATAATACTCTATCAGTGTGTACAAATCATGTTGGTGCCTTCCCGCGATCCTCGCTAGTACCTTAAACACATATCACATAACACAGTAAGCATAAATGCTTAGTGAGTTCCCCAAATACCACATACAACACATAAGCCACTCGAGGCTATAACTCGGTATGACCCTCCAGTTAATGTGTCTCTGCGGGACCCTCCAGTCTCGTAGCTCATTGGACCCTCTGGTCCGGTCTAAATCATTGGACCCTCCGGTCCGGTCTGGTTGAGGACCCTCTGGCCTCGTGAATCGTTGGACCCTCTGGCCTGGTCTATATAATACATAGCATACATATAACACATTGCACATAAATCTCAAACATACACATACACATAAGACCCTCCGGTCTGCACATAGATACCACTGTAGGTAAAGTATAGTTAGAAGATTCACCTCGGGTAATCTCGGAAAGTCTCGAACTCGAAGTACCGGTCTAGCCTCTGCCAAATCACATAAAGTAATTTTAACTCTAATTAACAATGATTCTCAAAGGCTAGACTAATCCATTCCTCTAGTCTCTCAGAAGGGGAAAAGACCATTTTACCCCTCCAACGATCCAAATGTCCAATTGTTGACCAAACCCTAAAAGTCAACGGAAGTCAACTCCAGTCAACGGTCCCACTTTGACCAGACTCGTCGAGTGCACTCGAGTGACTCGGCGAGCCCATGTGTGTCCTCTGAATCCTCCTAAGGCCTTACTCGACTTGTCGAGTTAACCTTTCACTCGACTGGTTACCACTGATCACGAATCGCAGAGCAACCCGATCCGGCTCGGCGAGTTTCCTCCATAGCAACACAATTTGACCTTCTGAGTTCTGATATGTTTCTCTAACTTATAGATCTGGCCTTCTAGCACCCAAAAGTCATGTAAATGTTCAATCTTTACGTCCATGCACCACACATCAAGCTCTATTTGAAGAAATAGACCTTAAAATGACAACCTAGACTCAAAACCCCAATGAGACTGCATAAAGCTGGATGGTTGGGACTCTCTGGACCTCTCAAGGTCCAGATCCAATGTCTATTCCTCAATGGGACTCTACATGCTCCATATTCCAACTAAAGAAGGGGCAAATAAACCCCAGATTCATGAGGTCTACTTTATACACGAAAATAGGCATGGATTCATACCTCAAATAGCAACCTTTGAAGAAGTGATAGAAGATCTAAGCTCCTCAATCAGCCTAGCTTGAACCCCCTCCTTCTTCCTTGCAAGAATGTTGTAAGGTGAAGAAATTAGCTCCTACTCTCTCTTTCTCTATGCTCTCTGGTTCGAATGGTGTCTCTCAAGGGTATGAGTGGCCGCAAATGAAGGCCATAAGGACCCTTAAATAAGGCACAGGCCCAAAGATTTATGGTTTCTGCATACAGCGCGAACTCGTGGAGTCGACTCCCCGACTCATCGAGTCCATTCATTAATCTGAGTCATCAGTCGTGATGCTACTCGACGAGTTTAGGTGTAAACTCGTCGAGTCGCTCTTCTCATCTCAAAACAAATACTTAAATTATGATACCTGGAAATTCGGATGTTGCAATTCTCCCCCACTAGAATTAGACTTCGCCCTCAAAGTCTCACTCTGCAAACAACTCCGGATGTTGCTCCCGCATCTCCGTCTCCGGCTCCGAAGTCAACTCGGACCCTCTCCGATGTTGCCAATGGACTTGAATCAAGAGCACCTTTTTGTTCCTCAGAACCTTGACCTTCGGATCCAATATCGCGATCGGCCTCTCAATGTAATTCAGTCTTGAATCCACCTGAATATCCTCTAGCGGCACTACCGCTGTCTCACCAGCTATACACTTCCTTAACTAGGATACGTGGAAGGTATCATGGATCAGACCCAACTCCTCGGGTAGCTCTAAATGGTATGCTACTTTGCCCACTCTGGCGATCACCCTGAAAAGGACCAATGTATCGGGGCCCCAGCTTGCCCCTCTTCCTGAATCGAATCACTCATTTCCAAGGAGATACCTTCAAGAGTACAAAGTCTCCAACCTGGAACTCGAGCTCAGATCACCGCCTATCTGCATAACACTTCTGGTGGCTCTGAGCTGTCAATAACCTTTGTCTGACTTGCTGTATTTGCTCAGTCATCTTAAGTACTATCTCAGTGCTCCCCATCACTTGCTGCCCTACCTCTCCCTAACAGATGGGAGTCCGACACCTCCTCCCATATAAAAACTTGAATGGAGGCATACCAATAATCAAATGGTGGTTGCTGTTGTAAGAAAACTCGGCCAAAGTTAGGTATTGTTGGATAAGGTGTCTATGTCCATAACTTTATTTGGTATATACTTGACCAGACCCGACATGGTCCATTTGGGTTGCACTTCACCCGAACTATTTATGGTTAATCCTGTGAGAATTGTATGTTTATGATTTTTTAATATATTATAAATTATAATATATTAATATGAAATCATATTATTTAATTAGTATTGATCATAAATTAATTTAGAATTAATTTGGTGATCAAAAAAGGTTACTAATTAAATATGGGCTATTGTATTTATATAAGTGTGGGCTAATACTCATTTGGAATGGGCTTGGCATGCATGGGAGTCCATGGATAGTCCATGGAGCTTTAAACCATGGATCCTTGGAAAGGAAGAGTCATGGGTATTAGGGTATACATGGATGTAACCCTAATCCTCCACACTATATAAAGAAGCTTGTGATGCTTGAAATGACACTAGTTGTGTGTGTGCAAAGAGGTGGTCGATTTCTATAAGCAAGCATACACTCTCATAAGGTTTTTCCAAGTTTGTGGTGATTTTTGATTTCCATTTGAGGCGTCCACATTATTGGTGCTAAGCTCTCAAACTTCAAGATGAAAAGTATGTAATTCTTCTAGCCATTATGTTTAATGTTCTCCATGCCATGCTAGATAGGTTATGAACCTTGGAAAAATCAAATTTGCATGTATTCATTGTAAAACATAGATCCAAGGTTTTAGGGTTGCATGAACACCTTAGGAGTGTTTGTTTGCTTAAAAACCCAATAGTGGTATCAGAGCCTAGGATTGTTTTCTTGAATACTTGATGCAGACTGTTAAACAGTCGCAAAATTGAGCTGTCTGGGCAAGGGAATTGCCGAGTCCATGGGGGGATTCGACGATTCCAAGCGCAAATTCATCCTACTCATCGAGTAGGTTCGTGCACTCGACGAGTAGGAGGCACAGAATGCAGTTTTTTGACTTTTGCTGCTGGAAATGGACTAGAAACATTACCCTAAACTGTTTTGATGTTTTAATACAAGTTTTAGATGGTGTAATGGTTGCTCTAATCCATTTACAATGGCTAATATTAAAATTCCATGTTTATATGTGTTCATATGTTCTTGAAATTTTGATATGAAGATTCATGTTCTTATGAGTTATTGTTAGATCATAGGAATTACTTGCTAAATTGTTTAATGATTAATTCATGATCAATTATGTGTTTTAGTGGAATCCATAATTTGTCCTAGGAACAGCATAGTTGATCAGGCTATGCCATTCCCAGGACTGACCATACATCCCCGAGCTTACTTGTGATATTTAACAATCGTAATACTTTTGTTCTTGTCATTGTGACACTGATTTTAGTATGAATGCAGAGTAGTATACTTAATTAAATATTTTAATATTTAAAGTATAGACTCTTAGTCAGAGTTTAATCCCAAATGTGTTTATAGTTTAGTATATCTTTTATGGGTTGATATACTCGATTCACTATAAACAATGCTCTGATACCAATCTATCACACCCCAAAACCAAGAAAGGCAGAAACGTTCTGGGGCGGAGGACGTCATGTAAGGTAATCACAACACAGTAAATGTAAATAAGCAAACAACATCATCCATTGCATTAAATATATATTTTTAATACAAGCGTGTTCTGTACAGTTTTAGACACCAAAAATATAACGTAAATCAAAATAATAATATGATGAGTCTTGAGTGCGCTCCATCATCTCAAAAGCTGGCATCGGTACCTGTCTACTGATGACCTGAGAATACAAGTTATTTTGAAAGAGTTTATCAGCATTAAGCTGGTGAGTTCATAAGTATTTTAATGTCGGTGTTTGTTTATCAAAAACATTTGAATATGTCTCAAATATAAGTTCATGTATGTAAGTGTTTGTAAAAGTTTGAATCTCTAAGAAAAACCTATATTTTCTAAAATAGTAGCCTTCTACCAAGGCTTTAACTGTTTTGTATGTTCGCTTGTTGTAAAAGTGTGTAATTTCCCAAGTGCAACTATCATTTGTTAAAAATATAGTTTGTACATTAATGCTTAAGTGAGGTTATCACTAAAATATGTAATGGGTAAATCATTGTAGTACTGTAGTTTTGTAAAATAAGAACTACTGTTGTACTAGTTACTACTACTACCTTAAACCGGATTTATATTAAGGTATAATGTGATAATTGCACCATACTATCGACTGATAACAACGACATAAAGAACGGTCGTAATAACGGAATGACGTTTGGCACCCGCAGACCTGCAGGTCCGGCTGTAGCTAGCAGCAAGGTGTAGGATAGTCAATCTAGTATAGATCTATACGCAAACTCAACGCTCTCCCTCCAAGAGAATTCTGGCTACAACTCGGGCCATGACATTTAAGGCATGCTCCGATACAGTGGATCACATTTTGCAACGTATTAATGTAAGGGTAATGTTTCTCGTTCTAGTATAGTTGTATATGTTCTCATAGTATAGTAATGTATAGACTCATGAATGAACTGACTCATTGATCTAGCAGTTGTAATAGTATGATTCTGTGTTACCCCGATGGTAACTTACTAATGGTGCGTCTAGTACGTATGAATATGGAAGTACTTTTATGTCTATATATGTATATTTGATATGTAATTAATATGGAAACGACCTTCGGATGGTCACCCGAAATCCCACCAGACCACATCCAAATCGAGAAAAAGGAAATAGGGTGGATGGCCTTCCTAAGCCCTTTAAACATTATTTATACATCTATACATATATGGGCGTGCAATTTATAATATAAAAGCATAAATAAGTATTTATAAGACATTTGAAACATAAGTATTATTTTTAAAGAAAGATCGACTTGATGTCAATCTATAAAACAATTTGAAGGCATAGATTTGATTAAAACAGTTTAAGTATAATGAACATTTGTTTAAATCACATTTGTAGTATAAATTTGAAAAGTAAATGGGTTTGGAAAACATTTTGAAGTAAAACAGTTTGATAGACAGTTTGAACAGTGATAAAATCACTGGTTTCCCTAGTTATTAATCACATGTGATTAATGCAATCACATGTGATTGAAGCAATAACTATAAGTATTTAACTTGTATCCCCCCCTTGAAAGCATATAAAAGAATTTATAGAACATTTAAAAGGTAATTTAAGGGGTATGAACTCACTTGATTGATTCACTACTAGAAAAAGCCCTTTTACGACGCTCATTGCGCGTCGTAAAACGCTCAGACGACGCGCAAATGCGTGTCAAGGAAGGCCCTGTCATAAAGAGAGACGACGCGCATTTATGACGCGCATCTACGACGCGCATTTACGACGCGCGGTTACGACACGCAATGCGTATCAAGGAAGGCCCTGTCCTAAAGGAAGACGACACGCATTTGCGTGTCGTAACCTTACGACGCGCGTGTTTATGACACGCAAGGCGTATCAAGGAAGCCCCTGTCAAGAAAGGCCATGTCATAAATGAAGATGACATGCATGTTTGCGTATCATAATTTTAAATGTTAAAAAAAAAATATTTTTTATAGATTTACTAATTTTCAAATTAAATTTGCATTTAATGTCTCACAATATAAAATAAAATATCATATACAAAAAATATAATCCATTTCATAAAATTTAATGTCATACAAATAATCGTTCCATGGAAAGATAAAACAAATCAATAAAAGTTGTAACGGAAATTTACAAACTAATTAGATACAAGAAATATGAAAAACTTGAAATCTATAAGATTAATAATTCTAACAGAAGCTTCACGTGAGATACATACAGTTAGACCAGTAAGCAAGGATGTTCTCGAATCCACAATAGCAGCAGAAGAACACGTACACGATATCTTTTGCAAGAAGGTGCCGGTCCAAAACTACTGTTGAAGGTTGCCATGATAGCTGTTAAGATATAAGCATAACAAGAAACCAATCAGTGACTATCTTACATGGACATTTCCAATTGAGATCTTAAGATTTCCTATAGTTGTACCAATCAAAGAACCCAGCCATGAATTTCCAGCAGGCGCCTGCAAACAATAAAAGACGGCACACTAAAAAGATGACAAAAGAGAAAAAAAAACATTCAGAAGACAAATAATGCAAAGAGGCTAGATGTTGATTGTTGAGTAACATAAAGACTTATGCTTTAAACACAAATAAGACTTAAGCACATACATTTCCAAGCTTTGATTTTGATATTGCATCAAGTGTTGTTGTCTCGGATTCCTACAAGACAGTTGAATATTCAACAAGCAGCCCAGACTTAATAAAGTTAACCAACAGTTAAATCAAACTGAATGTAACTAGAGACATCTTAAATATTAAGGATACTATGGAAGAAAAAGCAATATATTACCTGAATCTGTTGTATGTTCTTGATTTTGTGAAGATGAGTTAAAGGAACGAATTAGATAACCGAATGACAACCTACATAAAACATAATAATAAAAATCCGAATTTAACATTAAAAATACATGATAAACCTAAATAAATATTCTTATTATATGAAGATAAATAATGGGGGATAGCCTTGATTAGATGCTGAAAAACACTAGTTTTGTTCTCTCAAGAAGTTGTAGAATCTTAAAGCAGAAAAAGAATCAAACAGGTAGCTATGATTTATCAACCTTTCATAGTACCAAAACATCACTTGGTTTCTCTCCGTCTCCCTTTCGACTTTCCATGCCCAATATATTATGCTGTAAAAAACCACAAATTCATGTCAGATTCTATTCAGTTTCATGCTTGGTTGCAAATGAACACAATTCCCTTCATATTCCTGAAAGGTACTCAACATTTCCATTCTTTTTTTATTAAAAGACCAAAATACCCCATTATTGGAAGAAAAAAAAAGTAGAAGAACAAAATACCCCATAATTGCAATAAACAAAAATGTGAAAACAGAAAGATGATACCATATCCTTAATTCTATGGAAATGCAAAAAGGGCATAAATAGAACTAAGTTATAACCTGTTGCCTTTTGGGACCATAATATGAAGAATTAGGGTAATTTTTAACAGTATCTGGTGGCAACCATACAAACAAAGTCACAAGTCACAACCCACTGGGAATTGCTTTAATTGACAACAAAAGGATAAAGGTGAACTATTCTTACAAATTGGATGTTGCTTTATCACGTTATCACTTTTGCATAGAAAATATCATCTGAAAAGAATAAAAACCCCAACAGTTTTAATTGTTAACTTGAAGAAATTTGTAACTATAAGCTAGGCAGTTGAGTGACCTTCTAGCTAAGCGGGGTGTGTGCTGACACATTACACATTTTATTTGAATAACTTAATATATATAAAAAGGTAATTACTTTTAAATTATACTTCCAAGTTGAGAGTTGAGACAAGCGAAATGGCGAGCACAACTCAATTGGGAGGTAAAGTCGACTAGCAATTTGCAATTTCATCCATAATTTCACATCCCAGTCAACTCAGAAGAAGGTTGTAAATTGATTTCACTTTTTAAGTTTCTATAAGATTGGAAACACAATCATAGGGACCTAGTTTGTGTTCAAGTTTATAACAATGTTTGCTTGTTTTAAATAAGGCTAAAAGCAATTTGGTAAAAACAAATAAGTGTATTTCAGTTTGAGCAGAAAATTTTTCGAATTTACTTGAATTGAATTTCATAATTGGCTATCAAATATTAGGTCGCATAGTTTCTTCATATAGTCACAAGTTTAAACCCAACTAATCTCTTTTATTTTATATTTGGTGGGAAGCCTATGTGTCCTATTAAGCGGCCCTAACAAGATACCCATGTGTTATGAGATATGCGATCCAGAAAACTGGAGTTCTCCAAGTGATATGAGGAAGCGCTTGAATATGATTGCATATTATTTTAATACTTGTCTTTTAAAAAACAACTAGTTCAAACATTTACCCCAGTCAGATAAGCACCTTCTAGAGGAGAACTCTTTGGTTGATTATTTTAACAAAAATCAAACACAAAACTTTATTTGCTCGACTTTAAGAAGAATATAGGTGATTAATATCTACTCGTTAGTGTATAAGTTGTAGACCCCTCTGGTTTAGCCAGGGATTTGTGAGGATATTGAAGTGATATTTAGATTGCAAGTTAAACATTTAGTTCTTGGTGGGCCATAATTCAACTAAACTGTCTACCTTGTATTGCAGTTATGCCTCCATGATTGTATGGAAAAGAACTTGCTTAGATGTCAAATAATGCATCTGCTTGCTTAGCAGAACCCTTTGACAGATAGTAGATTACGTCTTTGCACTTATGAAGGCTTGAAACCCCATCACTTTTTATTACCTAGGTGGGAAGTTTAAGTAAGGTAAAGATAATCATGTTATTCCTTCATCATCGCACATATGTTCTCAGAACCAAAAGGCTGCTAGATATCTATATCCATGAGAATTCTTTGTATTAGTTTACCAGGATTAGTAACATAATGTTATTGGTTTAGTGGTTTACTATTGATCAAGTTGATCAATTCCAAGGGGGGAATAAAATTGGTGAGGGCATCCTATCCCAACACCAGTTCTATCAAAATCATGCAATAGAGTATGTAGTAAATTTGAGAAATTGGGAAAAACTAATGGCGCCAGATTGTGAATACGAATATATGATCTGCTTAGAATGTCAGATAGCAAACAAAGGCAATATTGTCCTGATTTACTTGGCTATAGCCTATAAATCCACTTCATACATTGTCCTTTTCCAGAAATAAAATTTAAGAGGCAGACTTACCAACTCGAGAACTTCCAGTTGCTTTTTCAGCAGTAGAGATGCAGCATGCCACCAAAGGGTTTCCTCCGTGCTTTAGAGAACTTGGATGAATCTGTAGAATAAAAACATGCACTAAGAGCTCCAGCATAAGAAACAGAGGGATTGAAGTTATAGAAGTTGGAATAATTTCAGAAATCCAGTTGGATCATTCCTGAATTATGCATATAAATCAAGGAAACAGTCGAGAATATCATTAAGATTGGGAATTAGGGTTCTTTCTGGAGAGGCGAGTTAGGGTTACTTTGAGGAAATTGCGGAAATTAGGGTTAATGAGTGATTTGTGCATGAACGGTAAGAAAAAAAGAGGAATTTGCAGATAAAATAATGAAATTCGGATAATGCATATCAACATAGCTTATTCATTAAAAAGGTATGATCCATAGAAAGAAACAAACCCCCATAACAGCCAAGAAGATAAACACAAGAATAAGATTCCACCACCACCAAAGAGAGCACCAAAAGCCGCCACCAACACTACTACAACTCATCGACGACGTGGAAGGAGAAGGCAGTGAATAACAACCGCCGCCACCGCGGCCATTACCACCACCCAACCCTCTGGCTCCTTCAAAATTACGTAATCATCCTTGGGATCTTCAATCGCGATCTTCAAAAGGGTGACTACATCTGCTTCCTCGTTCGTCATAATAATAACAAATTCAGATTAAATCGTAATCAATTTGACAGAAACAACCCTAAATTCAAAAGTTCTGCAAGTAGTCATTAAAACTGGTCAGATTAAATTATGAATTATCTGATAGAGATGGAGGAATTAGAAAACAAAACAATCAAATCCAAAATAACAGCGTAAAAGATCAAGGAAACAAACATCGATTCAAAGAAAGAGATAAGTATTTCAAATTATTGGGAAAGTTAAAAAGGGACCTTTGAAGGTAGACATATGAGAAGAATCCGAGGCATGTTGGATTCGAAAATGTAGTATCCGATACATGTTTCCTTGACAGACGTCGACGACCAGGAATGGCAAGCAACGAGGGTTAAAGTGCGAGGGAAGAAGCGGGCAGCAGTCAATGTTTGGAGGGGAAAGGAAGAGCGTCGATAATTAGGGCAAGAGAGAAATGAGAAAAAAAGGAAGGCGGTGTTTTTAATTTTTTAAGATTTCATTTTCCCGCTGCAATTAAAGGTTGGAACGCGCGTTTCATTAAAATTTATAAAGCGACACACTCAGACGACGCACACTTTATTATAGGTGCCCTCCGTGTTTTTTTTTAATTATTGTTTAGACACTAATTTAAGGGCACGCAAAAATGCGCGACCTAAATCCTTAAAATTTATAGAGAGATGACATTGTTTTTAGGTCACATACATTTGCGTATCGTAAATCAATGCGTATCATAAATTGCGCGTCGTAAAAGGCTATTTTTCTTGTAGTGATTGAAGAAAACGAGATGGAAAAACCGGGCAGAGTTTCGTCTCAGGAAATGGATTTTTCTCGGGATTCTCGGGAATCTCGGGAGTAAAATCAACCCTCGGGACTTGAGCAAAATGACCAGAGCTTTGGGTTTGAATGGGCACGGAAAACGAGGCAAGATCGTGAGAGAAAGGAGAGAAATGAGCAAAATTTCCGGAAAGCCTCGCATTCTATTTATAGGAAGGCTGAACCGCCTCGGTACGCGGGGTGTACGCTCGTACGCAGCGCGTATGCGTACGTCATGCATGACCGAAGCCTCGACTGCCTCGGCTTCGGATGGGACGGGTCGGTGGGGAGGCGGGTCGGATGGGACTGCGGGTCGGATGGGACATCGGGTCGGACGGGTCGGTCGGACGGGTCGGAAACCTCGGATAGGGCGACGTGGACGATCCGAGGCCCTTGATCTGAGTACGCGGGGCGTACGAAGGTACGCAGGGCGTACTTCAGTCCTATCCGATGACTCCCCTTCGGATAATACCGGGAGTTTATAAATAAATTTATATTTATTTTAAATAAACTTCTAAAATTCATATCTCCCTCATACGAACTCCGTTTTTGACGTTCTTTATATCCACGCGAAGGTGAGACCAAGATCTACAACTTTCGTTTAGATTCCGTTGGCAAATTCCGAAATTATTTTTATTATTTATTTATTAAAAAGACGTGTTTAAAGAATTTTTTCAAAAATTCATAACTTCTTCATCCGAAATCAGATTTTAGGGTTCTTTATATGTACGAAAACCTTGATATGATTCCTACTACTTTAATTAACCCAAATAAGATTTTAGGAAAATTATATTTTGATCTAGATTTGATCGGTTTTACATTACATTGACTCGAAATATCGGGTTGTCACAATAACAACCCAAATGAAGGATGGTGAACCCATCACGGGCCACATGCAGAAAATGCAAAGGTATGTGGACCGTTTGTAGAAATTGAATGTGAACTTCCCTGAGGAGTTGGCAATTGACATCATTTTGCACTCCTTACCTTCGTGTTATTATCAATTCGCATGACATACCACATGAACAAGGAGGAAGTCTGTAACATCCCAAAAATACAGGCCAAAATTTTCATTTTTAAATATATTGTTATAAAACCAACAGTATAAGAAAACATCCATAATATCATGTCATGTCAAAACCAAAGTAGAAATACTCAAAACATGTTATCATAAAACAGTATCAGAGTGTAATCCCAAAGATCTCGTGTGTGGAAAACCATAGTGTGATGTGCTGCGATCAAGCCAGCTACTTTCTCTTGAAAACGAAGTACCTGAAACCAAAACTAAAAACGGTAAGCACAAAGCTTAGTGCGTTCGCACATCATACCACATACCATACAATATACTGTCAGGCAATTCTGGGGCGCCTGACTTACCCAGGTCAAACCATTCTGGGGTGTTTGACATACCCAGGTCAAGCCATTCTGGGGTGCTTGATGTACCCGTCGGTCTATTTCACCCAACAACCGGGGACTATTTCACCCCTACTACTACCATATAACACATAGCATAACATAATGTACTGTCAGACAATTACGGGGTGGCTGACTTACCCAGGTCAAACCATTATGGGGTGTTTGATGTACCCAGGTCAAGCCATTATGGGGTGCTTGACGTACCCGTCGGTGTATTTCACCCGACAACCACGGACTATTCCACCCCTACTAGTACTACCACATAAACACATATCATGAAAGCACATAAGCATAACAAGTAGCAGCAAACCTTGATGAATATCACAAAGACAATCATCTAACATACAACTCCTACTAGTGGGCCGACATTGTGGCCGTAGACCCCCCACTACTGGAAGGTAACTCACCTCACACTGCTGAAGTCCCGTAGACACAATCCCACACTTGCTGAAATCCCGCAGACTCAACCCCAACTATTGGATGACAGATTCCCGAACTGTCAACACCAAAACAACACCTAATTAATAATTGGGTCCCAACACATAACCATAATACATACTTGGATAATTACTACATTATCCCAGGCTTGGCTTATTTAAGCCCAAGTACCAATCCATAGGCCCAAATCCAACTAGGAAACAAATCCCAACATATGGCCCAATTTTCCAAATTGGGCCCAGTCCTATACATGGTCTTATTCTAAGGCCCAACATCATATAATCATTAAGGCACAAACTATGGCCTAATTTTCCAAATTAGGCCCAAACCCCTTACATGGGCCTTACCCTAGGCCCATTAGATTATTCTAGTCTAATTGCTTGATCTTGTATGGCCCATTTAATAACCCAATCATCAAGGCTCAATAGAAGGGCCCAAAAATAAACCCAAGTGAAATTAGAGTTTCTCATAAAATGGTGATTAGGGTTAAGTTTCCTACTTAACCCATTAAGGACTTAATCCATTAAGTCCAATATCGCTTAGATTAATCTTTGCCAATAATTATTATTTAATATCTCAAGTTATTAAATAATTCTCATGTGTGTGAGCCGATTAATTCTTAAAGTTAGGGTTTCATTGGCATTAGGGTTTTCCAATCCAAATATTAGCCTATTTATCAATTTGTTTGCCTTTTATGTCAATTAGGGCTTTATTGGGCCTATTAGGCCCACTGGAATATCATTAAGCCCATTAGCCTTCATTGGGCCCATTAGGGCTTTTTTGGGCCCATTAGGATTTCAAGCACCCCAAACGAGTCAACACAATCCAGCAAGGCACACCGCCACCCGACATGGCGGCAGGAGGCAGCAGCCACCACCCTACGGTGGTGGTTCGGGTTTCTTTTCATTATTTTTCTTTCTAGTTACATTTTACAATGCTAATCTGTAAAAATATCACACACACAATTAGGCTAAACACACACACACACAACCACTTGTGGTGGCCGGTGGTAGCGAGTTGCAGCAGCCACAACCCTATGGTGGTGGTGATGCCTTTTCGAGCAATCCAATCACCACCCACACGCATCATCATGCCTTCAGCTTGGAGAGGAAAGCCAACCACCCATTTGGTGGTGTATGGCGGCGGCAATGTCGATTTCACGTCGGCAGCCACCACCTCGTGGTGGTGGCAATGGTTCCTTTGGGTTCCTTCATGTATCAACACAACATACATCCACAAATACACCCACAACCACCTCCCATGGTGGCTGGTGGCGGCGGAATAAGACAGAAGCACATGACGGCAGCAACAGCGGTGAACAACGCCTCTGTGGCGGTGGTAGCAGCGATCTAGGGCAGCAACAACGACCACTATCTCGGTTTTCACTCTTGTCGTCGGATTCACACAGCCGACGGTCTACCATGGCGTCACAGAGGTGACAGCTAGAGGAAAAATGAGAAGAAGAAGTTGCGAAGGGACGGTGGCGGCTGGTGTTGACTTCAGAACCATCGCAGCAGGTTCGTGAAGGTGGTTTCTGTGGTTACCAGTCCCAATCGTGGTGGTGCAACGCTGGGAGTGAAGTAGGAAGTGGCGGTTAGCGACGGCAGCGGCTCAGCAACACAACGGCGGCTTGGTGGTCGGAGGAACAAGGGTGGCCGATGGGGGCATAAGGGGTGACGACTGGAAGGGTTTTTGTTAAGGTTAGGGTTAGTATGGGTTATATACTCGTTCCCTAGGAAGGTTAATGCCATAATGGCAGAAATAGTCCCTCCCTTCTAAAATTGTTTACAAACTACCCCAAATTTTACCATATAAACCCTCAACATTAAACCCTTTATAATTCAGGTCCAAATTTTACTAAAACAGCCTCTCCTCTACAAATTATTTTCAAATGAAGTCCCAATAATTACCAAGTAACCCCTGCCCTCATAATTCTTTACGGAACCCGTCCAAAAATTAGACTTTTAACCCCTGACTTCTAAAATTGTGACAATTAGCTCCTCAATACCATCCTTTGATATATAATTATTTATTTCAGTGCTACCATTTTCTCATTAATTAATTTATTTATCTAATAAATAAATGGGGTGTTACAAAGTCACACTCAGCAAGCTTCAAGGACTTCTAAAGACCGCTGAAAGTGGTCTTAAAGGTAAGTCGGTTGTTACTACTCCTACTCCTACAGCTACCCCTGTTTTGGCTATCAGGCAAGGCAAAGGGAAGAAGAGGAAGACCCGTTCGAAGGGTACCAAGGGAAAGTCTCTTGATGGCTCCTCATCAAGTGGAACCAATGGTGGTTCTGCTACTCCTTCTGCCATCCCTAAGGATGCTGAATGCTTCTATTGTCAGAATAAGGGGCACTGGAAGCGAAACTGGCCAAAGTACTTGTAGGACGTCAAGGATGGGAAAGTGAAACCATCCCATGTAGGTATTTACACTATATTGTCTAATAACTCACCATATTCTAATTCTTGGATTCTTGATATGTGACAACCGTCAATTTTCGGTCAAGTCAAAGTCAACTAAAGTCAACAAGTCAAACCGGTCAACTCAATTTGCCCGTGAGTATTAGAGTTTACGTTATGTAATTTCTAACCAACTCGCTATTCTAATGAGAGATCATAAATCGAAAAGTGCGTACACCTAGATCTCCTTAACCTAAAACTATGGTACGTGGCAAGCCAAACCGATAAAACAATGTTGCATACTCATCGGGAGTATGCAAGATCCTTAAACAAGGCTTAACGGGGTTTACGGACCTTGCATTGCGAAGCCGGACACTCACATTCATCACACACGAAACCGCTCTCAATCATTTTCACTCTATCCCTTCTTATCGAGAATCTTGTTGGATTAGTGTCTAAGTCCATAACTATTTTGGTATGTACTTGACCCGATTATGAGCATGGTCCTTTTGGGTTGCCTTCACCATAGCAATATGTAGGATGATTTAAGGAGAGAAAGGTTTAAATATGATTTATTAATATATTATGAGAATAATATATTAAAGGAGAAATCATATTGTTTAATTAATATTAGTCAAGAATTAATTGTTAATTAATTTTGTGGCTAAAAGAGATTAATTAAACTTAGGGGACTGAAGTTGTAATTATAAGATAATTATAATTGGGATATGGATCACCTAATAATATATAGGTTGGACGAATTCTATGGGAAGCCCATTAGAAATCGTCCAAGGGATATGTTTAAGGAGTCCATGGGCTGCTTAGGACCTAAGCAGTCATATTAGGGTTTCCTAGTTGTAAACCCTAATAGCCTACATGTATATAAAGGGCCCTTATGCCCCAAAAACGTGGACAAGTCTTCCATTAGGGTTTCCAACTGTTTTTGGGCAGCCTCTCTTCTTCTCCTCTTCATCCAAGTTGTATATGGTGTTTGTGACTCCATTAGAGGTGCAGCACTTGAGGCACTAAGCTTTCTAAGGCCAATTCAAGCAAGGAATTGATTGTTATTGCTATATAACAATCAAAGGTAATTCTATAAACCCTAATTCAGTTTGTAATTTGTTAGATCTAAGTTTGTTAGTCTTGGATTCAAAGCATGTGCAATAGAGAAACCTAGATCCAAGCATTAGGGTTTGTATGAGCACATAGGATTGTTCTTATGCCTAAAACCCAACAGTGGTATGAGAGCCTTGATTGGTTTCAGTTGTATGTGATGCTTAACTGTTTTATTTACTGAAAATACGATTTTTGGCCTCTGCCCGACCTGACTCGGCGAGTCAGTGGATGAACTCGGCGAGTCCAGTCCCTGACTCGGCGAGTCCAGGGGTCAGACAGAGGGATTTTCGGGTTTTTGCTGCTGTTTTGACTTGGATTTGATACCTAATTCGTTTTTTGAAGTTAAAATCCGATTTTTATCTTAAATTAGTGATTATCCTTGCCAAAACAATAGATAATTTCAAATCTTTTAAATAATAGTTTGTTTATATGATAAATATGGATTATTTCAAATTATATGATAATTATCTAATGACTAAAATAAGATTAGGTCAAATATAGATAATTGTGAAATTAATTGTTTAATTTGAATTATTTGTTATTTGATCCCTTATGTTTTGAAATGTTTCAAAACTTGCCCTCAAGTTTTTTTTTAGAGTTTAAAAGTTAATTAAAAGGTTAATTTTGAAATGTTAAATTCTAAAACCCTAGTATTTTGAAAAAGTTCAAATCACACCCTTATGGTTTATTAATTAATTAAAGTGTATAATTAGAAGTGATTTAATAAACCCATAAAGTTTTGGTTCATATTTAATTAAATTATAAGCATAATTTTACTAAATTAAACCACCTAGTGTTTTAAAAGTGTAAAATACACCCTATACTATATATAACATTAAAAGTCTAATATTATATATGTATGAGTAAACAGTCAGTCTTACCGTTAGTAGGCCTCATTCATGAAGCTGGTCTTTAAGGGGTGTTTAAGGAAATTGCCTATAAAATGGCGATTGAATGGGTATCCACTCTTACCCACCGCACTCTTGACTAGTGGAGGGTCGTTAGCCGAACGGGTAGGATAGGACAGAAACCTTCCATTATAAGTATAATGAAGTACAAAGTAACTAAATGCTTTTACAAATTCCCAAATCATAGTTACTTTAGGAAAAATGTGAAATTGTATGCTAACCCATGGAATTACACTTCGTACCCTTGTCAAACGTTAGTGGAGCGTGTGTGGTTAACCGGCACACTAATTTGGGGATGACATTGGTGGCGAAGGGTGGCTCGATGCTTATCATAGATCAATGGAGCGTGTGTGGCTAACCGGCACATTGATTAGATGATTGTAGCATTGGGCGCACCACGTGATTCGTATGGTTATTCACACCTTGTTTGTGATCCTCGGCATCCCAGTCACAAATAGTAGGGCATAATCGAGATTAAACATGCTATTGAAAAGTTCAATGAATCTCAAAAGATCTAGGAGTTTCAATTCATTTAAAACTTAAACTTCCTTTTCGTTTTTCATGGTGGAAATTGGTAAATCGTCATTTACCTACCTTCAGATATTCTGCAACTAGATTACGGCATCCCTCTTCTAGGTTGTAGAGTATTGTGTTGGATCCTAGCTTGATGTTTCATTTGGGTAGATGTCTACATCTTACAATGGTCTTCCCAAATCCTTTGGAACAAGCTTTCCAAATGAAGATGACGTTCCGAGATACGATCAAGGAAATGAGAGTCGTGCTTCACTTCCTCCACCTCCTCCAATTATGCTCTCTGACCCACAAGTTCAAAGGCTTGAAAAGTTCAAGCTCACTCAAGCCCTTTTGGCAAGTAAACACGAAGATGGGAAACCTATGTGTGCACACGTCTTAGAGATGAAGTCACACATTGATGGGTTAATCATGATGGGTGTCGAGATTTCAAGCGAGTTGGCTGTTGACTGGGTTCTTCAGTCACTTCCTAAATCATATAGTGAGTTCGTTAGAGAGTACTATATGATGGACCACGACGTGACCCTAATTGATCTCACCTATTTGCTAATAGCTGCTGAATCTGCAATGATTTGGCATGCTGGTCAAGCAAATTTATCTAGTGAATCAAACTCCCAAACTTCAATGGACACTGGCAACATTGGAAGTCCAGAAAGAACTAAGTCTGTGATTGTCCGATGTGCTATGCCAAAGGAGTCCATTTGCTTTTATTGCCAAGAGAAGGGGCATTGGAGACGAAGCTGCCCTAACTACCTGAAAGATCTAAGAGATGGAAGAGTCAAGACGTATGGCTCTACTCCAGGTAAAATCCATTATCTAACTCTTTTGAGTTCCTATTCTAGATTCTTAATACATGATGTGATAAGATTACATTTTGATGTTTTGTAGGATCGAAGAAAAGAGAGGAAGCTTGAGAAAAGAAGTGAGCTGAATCTAATCATGAAGAAATGGATTTCGATCGCATTACTTGAAGAATGGATTCTTGAGCTACTACTTGGAGTTAGAATAGATTGTTAAGAAATATGTAATAACATAGTTTTTCAATTGAATTGCATTGTAAGGACAAAATGTTTTCCGCTGTTTTTATGAATAAAATAAATTTTGGTTTTTATCTTATTTGTTTATCCTTGCAATGAAATTTATGGAAAATTGATGTTTGTGTACTTCTATTATTAGCAAAATGGATTTGATTCTTAATTATGTTATTTGTGGAAATGTAAAAAGTTTACAAAATAGGGAGAGTTTCTCATCGCCCAAGTTTCAACTGGACAGAAACTTGGAATCATGCAATGTGTATTGCATGATGAATGAAAAAACTTCCACATTTGGGAAACTTAGACTAATTCTTTGGCAAAGTGTAAATTGAAGGACTAGGAGATCGAGTACACTAGGCCGTACGTTGATCAAGTCTACCACAAGAGTGACAAAGATATTCGTCATGATTTACTAAAGTTTAGTAAATATGGTTATGCTTATAAGATTGAGTATAATTCTGAGTTAACTGAAATAGTTTCAATCAATAGCAGAACGAATAAGAAGAATCAAGAAGGCAGAAAGATAAAAGTTTCTCCATTCTAAGAAGAAGGGAGAGTACCTTTTATTGTGTTTTATGATGAAGTCTTAATGATTAA
This sequence comes from Lactuca sativa, assembly GCF_002870075.4. Classification (NCBI taxonomy): domain Eukaryota; kingdom Viridiplantae; phylum Streptophyta; class Magnoliopsida; order Asterales; family Asteraceae; genus Lactuca; species Lactuca sativa. Next base: position 91,168,536 of record NC_056627.2, read on the forward strand.
GAACCATATCTCAATTGATCCTCTAAGTGAGTCTTAGTGCATTTGCATGTCTAAGAAGAGGAATCAAGTATTGTAGAAATTGTTAAATCAATAAGTCAATCATACTTCGTTCCAATATCAAGTCTTAGAGTCAAGATTGTGACATTGAGTGAAAAGTCTTAAGTAGGTTTATAACACTCATCAAATGTGGAATTTGGAAAAAGTTTTTTGTCTTGGATAAGACAAAGACCAACTAGGACCAATTGTGTGAAGTGTTTTGTCTTGATAAGAACTACACTAACTCTTGAATATTTGGTTTGTCAAGAAATGTTTCTTGACAAGAGAATCTTATATGACAAGGAGTCAGTGGGAGTCTTAATGGTCTTGAAAGGTTTCAAGAACAAATCAAGAATAAACCTTATCGATCATCACTAGCACACGACTTGAGGTTTACAACCTATCGTGCTGACATTATTTTGTTTCTGTGCCATTCCAATTGAGTTAATTGTGTATATGAGTTCTATGAGTTCTCATTTGAATGCATACTAACGCCTTAGTCGATGGAAAGTACATTGATATGAAAGGACAAGTTACTAAACTACTTGGAAGACAGGGTGGGCACTCGTGTTACCATAGGGCAAGAAATCAAGATTAAGAAAGTTCAGTCCATATGAGTTTGGATTTGTCGCAAACCTTGGTTTTGGCAAATTCACATGGATAGGAACTCATACACCATAAAATCTAAGTGTCATAAGATTCCCTCCTTCATGAAAATGACTGTGAGGAAATACTTTCACTAAGAGAGGTTTTAAGAAGATAGCAATTGTGAAAATTGTATTCTCACATTCGATTATGGTTACGGCATCCCTTTCCATAGTTCGAATTGTGAGATTTGGCAATTAGTTTGAACATTTGGAACTTAGTAACATAAATTCTAAATTGTTTAAGCACACATATGAGCTATCTAAGGTAAAGGTGCATAAGTTCAAGAAGCTTAGATAAAGGCTTATCGAAGCATCTAGTATTAAAAATATGAATTTCAGAAATTCAACAGGCATTGTTTTTCTGGAAGTTCATTCGCTTTCTGAATACATGTCAAAGCTAGTGGGAGCATAAGTGTTATGCTTATATGATAATAATCATCATGATAGTGGGAGCATAAGTGTTATGATTGTATGATTATTATGGCGAGTATTGCAAGTTAGCAATATTAATTATAGAAAAACAAAGATTCAATTTGCAAAGTTGCATGGGTTGAAACGTTGTTTTGATATAATTAAGGGAGAGAATATTATACTTCGTTTCAAAATCTAAAGCTTAGATTAAGAAATTTTAATATCTTCAGTCAAAGGATACATTGTGTATTCTCAAATTTCGATTATGATTACGGCATCCCTCTTCATAGTTCGAATTGTGAGAACATGACACATAAAATATTTTTGCAAAAGATTGGTAAAGTATCATATCTTTGTGTAAGACATTATGCATCGTGTCCCATACGCTTCGGGTATAGGATCGATTGCAAATGCTATAATATTTACCATTCTAAAATTTTTCAAATGTCTAGTGCATTAAGAGGGAAAAAGGACTAGAATGGATTTTGACTAAAATGATTAAACAACTATCAAAGGACGATCCAAAGTTCGTTGAGGATTGGTCGCTTATGAGTAATTGGAAGTATGGTATTGGATGGACCATATCGACATTATTATGAATAGATAAGATTCTATTAAGAATGAGTTGTCATATGGCGAATGTGGAAATGTTTCCATATTGGGAGTTGGATATTAAGAATCTATGTCTAGATTAGAAACTTTTATGCAAGAAGGATGTTCAAAGGAATGTACTTTGAATGTGAGACTTCACGTCTATGGAATTGTCATGTAACAATTTCTAAGAAAGCACTTTGTAATTTCATTAGCCAATTCTTGGTGACTTTTGTGCTATGACTTTACGAAAGGATCGTTGCGTAAAATGTTAGAATCTAGCATATTCTAGTAGTGGAAGAACCTTGTGTTCTTACACTAATAATGGGGCTTGAGGAATTGTGAAATGAGAATCATTGGAAAATTTTTCAATTGTTCTATTTCACAAAGTAAGGACCATAGGAAACATAGTGTGCATGCTTTATGCATGGGACAGCTGTTGTTGTAATTTAAGTAATAAGTTGATTTTCTGAAACAGTAAACGATAATAATGAGTAATCAATATGGTGGTTAAATAGAAGTGTTTTATTTACTCTCACAAGTTTGAGGCCATATAGGATTAAATATTATTATGTTTCAATTTGCATGTTTTGACTTCCATAATAACTAGGTTATTCAAACATCCACAGTCGGTCATACGTTGGAAGTAAGTATGAAGGAAGACTGTCATGAATCTGTCTGTAGATTGTCCGAAGTGTTTAGACATAACACAAGTTTGCTGCAGAGTTCATGAGTGCTTTGATAAGATTAAAGTATTGGATTAAACCCACGCTCACTTGGATCACTTCATGGTTTTATCACGAGTGATTAGTGTGACGATAATATTGTATATTCTTGAAACCGAGACGTGTGAGTTGTTATTTGTTGGTCGGTTACACATTGATAATAAGTAAACGCACCAGTAACTTGGTGTTATAAAACTTATTGTTGTGTGTGATTCGATTAGTATATGCAAGCGAGCATTTGAGTCGAAGTTTATCCATTCCTTTTACCCAAAGTGGGATAAAAGCGATATCATTGCGCCTCTCGATGATTAAGTGATGACACCTAAGCGCTTGGCCAAGCCGGGACTAAGTTGATGTGTTCAATTGTAGTCTGTTATCAGTCGTCATAAATCGGAAGTCGGGAAATAGTATAGAGAGAATGATTGAAATTCATGTCTTTTGTCTATACGATATCTTGAGAATGGAGGAATATATAATCCCTTATCTAAAGGACATGCGATTTAATAAGATCAGAGTTGACAGCGGCTTTTGAAAGCTACGATTGCTGATCAGGTTCTGAAGTCATACGGAAAATAGTTATTAGACTTATCCAAGTGGGAGACTGTTGGATTAGTGTCTAAGTCCATAACTATTTTGGTATGTACTTGACCCGATTATGAGCATGGTCCTTTTGGGTTGCCTTCACCATAGCAATATGTAGGATGATTTAAGGAGAGAAAGGTTTAAATATGATTTATTAATATATTATGAGAATAATATATTAAAGGAGAAATCATATTGTTTAATTAATATTAGTCAAGAATTAATTGTTAATTAATTTTTTGGCTAAAAGAGATTAATTAAACTTAGGGGACTGAAGTTGTAATTATAAGATAATTATAATTGGGCTATGGATCACCTAATAATATATAGGTTGAACGAATTCTATGGGAAGCCCATTAGAAATCGTCCAAGGGATATGTTTAAGGAGTCCATGGGCTGCTTAGGGCCTAAGCAGTCATATTAGGGTTTCCTAGTTGTAAACCCTAATAGCCTACATGTATATAAAGGGCCCCTATGCCCCAAAAACGTGGACAAGTCTTCCATTAGGGTTTCCAGCCGTTTTTGGGCAGCCTCTCTTCTTCTCCTCTTCATCCAAGTTGTATATGGTGTTTGTGATTCCATTAGAAGTGCAGCACTTGAGGCACTAAGCTTTCTAAGGCCAATTCAAGCAAGGAATTGATTGTTATTGCTATATAACACTCAAAGGTAATTCTATAAACCCTAATTCAGTTTGTAATTTGTTAGATCTAAGTTTGTTAGTCTTGGATTCAAAGCATGTGCAATAGAGAAACCCAGATCCAAGCATTAAGGTTTGTATGAGCACATAGGATTGTTCTTATGCCTAAAACCCATCAAATCTCTCCCAAATCTCTCCAAGAATGTGAAATCTCTCCCAAACATCTCTTTGTATGTGAAATCTCTCCAAGAATGTCAAATCTCTCCCAAATCTCTCTAAGTATGTGAAATCTCTCCCAAATATCTCTTTGTATCAGAAATCTCTCCAAGAATGTCAAATCTCTCCCAAATCTCTCTAAGTACGTGGAATCTCTCTCAACTTTCTATAATCACTCGGGGCATCCCGACCCTCGAATTTGGCGAAAACAGCCCAAAAACGGAAGTCTACGCGAAAAACGGACTTAAGGAGCCAAAACCCCTCTTAGGACCCGAAACCCCTCTTAGGACCCGAAACCCCTCTTAGGACTCGAAAGTCCTCTTAGGACCCGAAAGTCCTCTTAGGACCCGAACCCTTCTGAGCCGAAGGCTGCTGAACCAAACCCGAATGGTCCTCTTGGGCCCGAACCTCGCCTACACGCCCGAACCCGAACCTTAGGCACATTTCGGGTCTGATCACTTTCTCTTCTAAAGACCGAGCCTTCAATTCTGAGAACACCGAGCCCTCGCCTCTCGCTTCCTCGCCCCCTTCGCTTCGCGCCTAGCAGCATTAGGGACCGAACCCAGCCTCAGGAGGACCGAACCTCAGCCAGGATCGAGAGGTCTCGCTGGGAAGCCTCTTTTCTCCCGGTTTTCGACTAATGTTGCGTTTTAGGCCCGTTTTTAATTGTTTTAACACGGGATTTTCACCTAAAACTTTATTTTAACATATAAGACCCCTTAAGTAATGAATAATCACGTTTTAAGGATAAAACCTTATCCAAAAGAGAGTAGGTGAAGTACAAAGGTAGAGTGTTGACTTTACTTTATTCTATGACACAAGCAACCACTCCCATACCCACTCCATGTCACTATTCACCATCAGCCCATCCCTAGTCACTTCATAAGTCTTTTCTCATTATTTTCAGCCATTCCCACATTCTTAGAGCTAGAACATCCACCCTCTCTCCTCACACTTCATTCATTCTCTCATTTTTCCACCAAGAACCACACTCCAAACTCTCTCATCTTTCTCTCTCAAATTCGAGAACTTCAAGGCATACTCCAAGACTTTTCTCCTTCATTTAGTAAGTATCATCATCTTTATTATGATTATTACACATCCTCATACTCAAAATCATAGATTGCTTACACAAACATCATCACCTTCTTGTTAGATCTTCAAATCTTCAAGTGATTCATCAAGTGTTCTTGAGTTGAAAACTTCTCTTCTTCAACACTTATCTACTGAAATCACTCAAGGTGAGTTCATACCCCTAAATTTTCATGTTTTCTCAAGTTTTAGGGGGGGGGGGGGGGGAATACAAGTTAAAAACACCAAGAACATAACTAAAATTTTCTAACAGCTTTCATCAGAAAAGTTGGACTCTATTCACGGACTGTTTTAGACAACTTAAACATTTTTGTTTTCAAAACTGTTTTAGGTGTAAGTAGTTCCAGTTCTTAACTTTAAAATGAATACTTGCACATCTCCATACGATTTTTCTACAATTTATGGTGATCTTTACAAAACTGCCTATCATTTCAAACACCAATCCGGACCAGTCTATGATTATGGACTTTTTCACCCAAGTTGGAGGTCATTAAAAATCATGATAAAAATTATGAGTAAACTAGACACATTTTAGGAACTCTCAGAATTTACGGATTTAGTTTTCGACTTCGTATGATTTTTCTATGACTTTTCTAAAACAGCGCATAAAGGTTAAAGTTAGTTAACAGCATATAAATTTCATAACACTTTGTATTATGTTGAGCAAAGTGTATAACAATGAGTTCTAAATATTGAATGTGTTTCCTGGTTAGTTTATCATCATAAACTGAAACTTAGTCATTCATGATAAGATTATTCATTCATTTAGAACATGAGTTTTAAGCCATAATAAGCATGATTTATGGATTATAACACTAATGCATTTTCATAAAAGAGTTCTTATACATTACAAACGTTTTGGATAAACTATAATAGGTATAGTTTATGATTCATCACATAACCCACTCGTACAAAAAGGGTACATTGATACAAAAAGGTTCTACACTTACGCACACTACACGTAATCTTGTTAACTCAAATTGTGAGACTTTCTCTCCCCGTACGTCCGAGTGCGGGATCCAAATTCATGTAATTTATAACCAAAATCTCTTGTAGGGAGAGCGTGATAATTGTGTATAGATCTATATTGGGGTTAACATCCCACACCTCGCTGCTAGCTACAGCCGGACCGGCAAGTCTGCGGGTGACAAGAGTCATAGGATCAGGGCGTCTAAAAGACGTTGTGCAGGTTACCTCTAGTCATAGTATGGTTATAGCGACTCACATAGGGAGCTAACAATACATAAAGTTTACGGGATTTTTATAAAACAAAAGGGGTTTTATGTCGATTTAAAATCACTTTTTATATCAATAATTACAAATATTGTTGTGTATTTTTAGTCTTGGTATTTAAGACTACACCATTCATTACGGGAGTTTTCTCAAATCACAAAGGGTTTTACGCCAATTTGAAACCACTTTTATATCTTTATGTATGGTAAATACTTGTTATCTCTCGGTCCTGGGATTTAGGACTACATATACATAATAAGAAAATATTGGATTTTCTATACTCTATCGCTTTTACAAGGAAAACGGTTTACTTCTCTAAGAAAATATCTTATGAACTCACCAACCTTTGTGTTGACACTTTTTCAAAACTACTTGTATTCTCAGGAATTCAGTGAAACAGGAAATCAACCACGTTTTGAGGATGGGACGATAAATCGTCAAACAGTTCATTTTGTATCATAATGTAATTGATTCGAATCATGTAAACATATTCTTTGGTGTAAATTTTTCAATTATATTTATGATGGTTGTATTTACTTTGAGCACTATTATACTCGTTGTTGTGATACTCTACATGAAGTCCTCCACCTCCGGACGTTTCCGCCATCCTTGGTTTGGGGGTGTGACAGATTGGTATCAGAGCATTTTTATAGTGAACTCAGTATATGGAACCACATAAGATATACAAACTATAAATGCATTAGGACTAAAGTCTCTGATTTAAAGTTTTCAAAACAGTTATACTTTTAGAAATAAATAATTTCTTATTAAAAGTATACATGCATGCATACATACTAAGGTCAGCGTCATTCTAGAACAAAACAAAAGTAATGATTGTTGGATATCACAAGTAAGCTCGGGGATGTATGGTCAGTCTTGGGAGTGGCATAGCCTGATCAACTATGCTAGTCCGAGGAGTGATTAGCACATGCCCAAGAATGGTTGTGATATGGCAATAAGTCTAAATACTTACCAACACTACCACAATGAGAACATTAGAATAGAACACGAGTTTAAAATACTATAGGAGTATTTTGTAATATCATAACTTATATGAAAACTAAATAGATCCTTAATAATAGGCCTATAGTCCCTAAGTGGATACCCTAAGGTACTATATAACTTAGAAATCATAGACTTAGAATTTGTGGTCACTACCTTACTTCCTTTTCCTTGTGTGGATGTGGATCTAGGGTAGGATCACTTATTCGAAGGTCTATCATATCTTGTTATATGTAATTAGTATGCACTATGTCATCATAGAAGTAACTAATAAGGATCACCCCTATAAGTAATTAATTATAGAGTTAGACGCCTAGTAATTATCTCTTCCACTCCTATTCTCGCACGTACAACATAGTAAGATCGTACTTACCGGACGACCCCTACTTTCCCAATCCGAACCCGAGAAATGGTGAATGGTTATGAGGAGAATCAGAAGCGGAACTGGAGGTAATCACTCCTCCATGCATAGCAAGGGTTTTCGCGAACCGTTTCGACTACATCGAACTTGTGCCCCGTTGAGCAATCGTGATCGAGGGTTGAATGTCGATAGCAATGACAACAACCACCATGTGGAGACCAACGAGGGTGCTATGACCTCAACCACGGGGGAATGACTGACAGAGCCCTCCCGGCAAAGACCCAGCAGATCGCGAACATCGGGGATTAAAACAGGTAGACTACAACCCGAGTTCGGAAACTGCGCGGTACTGCAGGCCCTACTGTCTCACGTACCCGAGACTCGGAAAGAGACTACTATTTCGGAGACCAACTCTCTGTTTAGGACCTTATCGCCACTCAGGCAGAGGCAAGAGAGTAACGGGGTAGACACACGGCATTCAAAGAGAGGAGGATTGCAGCCAAGCATCGATTGACAGAGTTGCAAGGTGCATCGACTTTGCCTCAGGCATCGCAAGGGATGGATCGTCGTAAGTAGAATTCATACCGCTCACAAGACCTTGTAAATTAGATTCGTGAGTAGGCGTTGGTGCTACTCTATTCTAGGCGTAAGCACGACACTGGGATTTAAGCGGTCATACTAAACGAGGGATCTAGTTGCTATCAAAACTTTTCCATGCACGGATGTGAGGTAAACCTACATCTAGGTCAAAAATTTTTGTTGAAACCATAATTACTAGAATCATATTAACAAGATGGGCTTAGGATATACCTAACAGACTCGAAGGTCTATTTAGTCTTAGTTATATAACTAAGCATACTTCAATTGGTCACAATAAGGACCTAGCTCGGGTCAAGTATAAGGTTTCACTTGGATACAGAACTACTGAAATACATGAGTTTACCATATAAAGACTCTCGTTACGAATTGTTTTTAGAACACCCTTAACAACAGAAATACGTTACAAATTGATATAAGATAAACTTAGTTAGAAAACTCGCGACGTATAGCCATTCTAAAAACTCATTATCGTCTCACCTTTAAACATTTTGTTGAGAAGTTCCTTCTTCATAGACCTATGGAGTACGATCGTTCAAAGCACTAATACACCGGGTCCCATAAAAACTCCTCGGCCAAGTGTATTCGGACAAACATAATTCTAAGATGAGTAAAGCTTAACGCCCGTATGAAACCTACTCCTACCCACTGCCATAAATCCGTCTCAGGAACGTTAGCAGAAACACTAAGAATAGTACATCAATGTGCCTAAATTTATATATATATATATATATATATATATATATATATATATATATATATATATATATATATATATATATATATATATATATATATATATATATATGAATATAAATCGTAAGAATGCCCTTGAGATAATTATCCCCACTAACGAAGTCGTTTTTCATCATGGAACAGAGCTATGTCTTCACCAAGGGGAAATCAACTAACTAGCAAGGCGCCAACCCTGCAGATAGATTCTGCTACTTTTCAGGCTGCAATCATGGCAGCCGTGGCAGCCGTCATGGCGCAGTTCAATGCTAACAACGCCAGCAAAAATGGAAGCGGTACTGACAATACAGATTGTGGTAACATTTAGGAACACCAACGGGTGTCCGCCAGCGAAAATACCTCAGGCCACAAACCTATGAACAAGAAGAGAAAGTTTTGGAACATGAAAGAGCGCCACCAATCTCAAAGATCCACTAAAAGACAACAACCTATGGCCACCCCTACCATTACAACAACAGTCACGACACATGCCTCGACACTAGCCACGGGGTCTGCCACCCAAACGCTGGCCAGACCATATAAGGGATCACTCCCGAAGTGTAACAAGTGTAACTACCATCACACAGGAGCTTGCCGAATTTTACAATGTAATAACTGCAACAGGAAAGGACACACCTTCTGTTTCTGTAAGGCCCCGACCCAGCATCTCCCTTCAATCACCAGCACCAAGGTAGACCCAATATGCTACTTATGCAGTGAAATGGGACACTTCAAGAGAGAGTGTCCAACCGAGAAGAATTACGGGGGAGCAGGAGGAGTGTGATGAACACACCAGCAGGAGTAGCAGGGAACCATGTTAGAACTTTTGTAATGTTTCCAACGACAAAAACGTTTAAGTACCATGTGTTTGTAATGAATTTGGTATGCTTGCTAAAGTCACCACCCACTCGACGATTTCCCCAACATCAAATTTCATACGACGTTCATATACCGCTTGATCATTAGGAAACCTGTCAGGGATCATGATATCAAGTATCATTATTGGCTATCGAAACACACCTACTACCAGTGATAGACACTGTGGTATGAATCATCTACAGTAATAATAATAATATCGAACAAACGGAACCAACTAAAAAGAAACACAAGATACCCTATCACTCTAATGAGCACTTCATACGAATACAACTTAACACATGTTTTACCTAAAGAGATACTTTGTCACCATTCAAATTCGATTGGTATAGTTCTCATCTTTCCAATTTAATGACTACGAAAGGACCCTTCACCTAAACCACCGAATGTCGGAACCTTTGTCTCCCATAAACGCGTCCAGCACAGACCTCCGAGTCATCCCTCGATGTTAACCCCCCAAAACACGCACCAGAGGAGTGCTATACTTCCAGAAACCTTATCACAAGTATTTTCAGGAGACCTTCGGGAATTTCACGCATAACAGACAAGGTTCAAGCATAGAAGCTTGGGACGGATACGGTTAGCCTACCACTACTACGTGTATACACGAGGATAATGTATAATTAAGATTCTACGGACATTGGATGTGTGCTTCCGTCCTATTTCCTGTTCCACGTCTGGTTGTGGACTTGGGGCAGAGTCACCCATCCAACTGTCTTGCCAATCTTAAGCACATACGACCTATATGCGCAAGTTAATGATAGATGGACCAGGTATGAGTCCTGCCATGAACTTCGGGCTAAGGTTTCCCAGAGGGACGAGCAAATGTCCTACCATCCGAAAAGGCATAGTCGCGTAAACCAAACCCACATACTTTCCTACCGAGCTACAAGAACTATCAGGTCAAACCTGTCGAGCTACTCAATAATGAAATTGAAGAACCAAGCTTCTCACTGTGGAAATCCCCAGTCTTATTCTTCAAATAGAAAGGCAAATTGCTCTTAGTTCCATCGACGTCAGAGGCCCCGACAATATCTCCAATAGAAACCTTTACTATCTACCTCGCATAGACGATTAGGCCAACCAACCGCGAGGAACGAAGTACCCTTCAGGAATTGGACCTGAGATCTAAATATCACCAGTCGCGAGTATTGGAGAAGGATGTCCGAGGACAATCCTCCAAATTCGATGCGGACGCTGCAAGTCCGTAGTGATACCCCTTGGATAGGACCAACCCGCTCGTAGTATTCATAGGATATGCCATTCTTATTTGGATCCGTTAGTCATTTTCATTGTAAATGACTTGCTTATCTACCCTTGTAGTAAGAAGGAAACCAAGGAGAGCAGCTACAACAAACCGCGAAAGCAATACGATCAGAGAAGCTTTACCCGAAGTCCTCTAGATGCAAGTTTTGGAATCGAGGACTCGAATTCCTAAGACACATCCTTATCAATGTGGAAATCCTTAAGGACCCTTTCAATTGATCAAAACCGTTGAGAAGCAGTCAGCACCAAAGGCGTCAGCAGGAATACACCAAAATTTCGGGTCTCGCTGACCTACCGTCTTAGCTCCTTTGGAACTTCTCGTAAATTACAGAACCCCCTTACGACTTTGACCATGAAGGGAGCAACCCTTGACTGGGAAGAGAAGCAAGAGGAAGAAACCTTTAGAACTCCAGAATAAGAGACCAAATTCCTCAGGAAGCCTCACTCTGGGCAGGCTTACTACGCTTTGGAAGGCATGGAAAGCCAAAACCCCAGATAATTATGCCTTTCGAGATTCTAGTAAGAATCAGCCCTGTAATCGCAACTTCAATCTACTCCCGCGAGCTTAGTAAAGTACATTCTACCCGACACATCCCAAACTTGCAGAAGTATCTATCCGACGAGACTCTTGTAATCCCCCTCGACGAGATCGAGTTCCACAAGAGCCTCACCTTCGTGAAAGAACCATAGTGACCATGGACCGAGAGGTTAAGCGAACGCAGCAACGCCGCTTCCCATTAGTGGAAGTTCGCTGGAATACTAACCAAGGACCTGGAGTCACTTGGCAACGCGAGAATCAGTCGATTAGGAAGTATCCCCACTACATGGTTCGATTATTCATGCCTACTCCTTGCCTAAATTCAAATTTCGGGACGAAATTCCCTCTAACGGGGGGATGATGTGACAACCGTCAATTTTCGGTTAAGTCAAAGTCAACTAAAGTCAACAAGTCTAACCGGTCAACTCAATTTGCCTGTGAGTATTAGAGTTTACGTTATGTAATTTCTAAACAACTCGCTATTCTAATGAGAGATCATAAATCGAAAAGTGCGTACATCTAGATCTCCTTAACCTAAAACTATTGTACGTGGCGAGCCAAACCGATAAAACGATGTTGCATACTCATTGGGAGTATGCAAGATCCTTAAACAAGGCTTAACGGGGTTTACGGACCTTACATTGCGAAGCCCGACACTCACATTCGTCACACACGAAATCGCTCTCAATCGTTTTCACTTTATCCCTTCTTATCGAGAATCTCTCCCAAATCTCTCCAAGAATGTGAAATCTCTCCCAAATATCTCTTTGTATGTGAAATCTCTCTAAGAATGTCAAATCTCTCCCAAATCTCTCTAAGTATGTGAAATCTCTCCCAAATATCTCTTTTTGTATGAGAAATCTCTCCAAGAATGTCAAATCTCTCCCAAATCTCTCTAAGTATGTGGAATCTCTCTCAACTTTCTATAATCACTCGGGGCATCCCGACCCTCGAATTAGGCGAAAACAGCCCAAAAACGAAAGTCTACGCGAAAAACGGACTTAAGGAGCCGAAACCCCTCTTAGGACCCGAAAGTCCTCTTAGGACCCGAAAGTCCTCTTAGGAGCCGAACCCTTCTGAGCCGAAGGCTGCTGAACCGAACCCGAAAGGTCCTCTCGAGCCCGAACCTCGCCTACACACCCAAACCCGAACCTTTGGCACATTTCGGGTCCGATCACTTTCTCTTCTAAAGACCGAGCCTTCGCTTCTGAGAACACCGAGCCCTCGCCTCTCGCTTCCTCGCCCCCTTCGCTTCGTGCCTAGCAGCATTAGGGACCAAACCCAGCCTCAGGAGGACCGAACCTCGGCCAGGACCGAGAGGTCTCGCTGGGAAGCCTCTTTTCTCCCGGTTTTCGACTAATGTTGCGTTTTAGGCCCGTTTTTAATTGTTTTAACACGGGATTTTCACCCAAAACTTTATTTTAACATATAAGACCCCTTAAGTAATGAATAATAACATTTTAAGGATAAAACCTTATCCAAAAGAGAGTAGGTGAAGCACAAAGGTAGAGTGTTGACTTTACTTTATTCTATGACACAAGCAACCACTCCTATACCCACTCCATGTCACTATTCACCATCAGCCCATCCCTAGTCACTTCATAAGTCTTTTCTCATTATTTTCAGCCATTCCCAAGTTCTTAGAGCTAGAACATCCACCCTCTCTCCTCACACTTCATTCATTCTCTCATTTTTCCACCAAGAACCACACTCCAAACTCTCTCATCTTTCTCTCTCAAATTCGAGAACTTCAAGGCATACTCCAAGACTTTTCTCCTTCATTTAGTAAGTATCATCATCTTTATTATGATTATTACACATCCTCCTACTCAAAATCATAGATTGCTTACACAAACATCATCACCTTCTTGTTAGATCTTCGAATCTTCAAGTGATTCATCAAGTGTTCTTGAGTTGAACACTTCTCTTCTTCAACACTTATCTACTGAAATCACTCAAGGTGAGTTCATACCCCTACATTTTCATGTTTTCTCAAGTTTTAGGGAGGGGGGAATACAAGTTAAAAACACCAAGAACATAACTAAAATTTTCTAACAGCTTTCATCATAAAAGTGGGACTCTATTCACGGACTGTTTTGGACAACTTAAACAATTTTGTTTTCAAAACTATTTTAGGTGTAAGTAGTTCCAGTTCTTAACTTCATAATTACTACTTGCACATCTCCATACGATTTTTCTACAATTTATGGTGATTTTTACAAAACTACCTATCATTTCAAACACCAATCCGGACCAGTCTATGATTATGGACTTTTTCACCCAAGTTGGAGGTCATTACAAGTCATGATAAAAATTATGAGTAAACTAGACACATTTTGGGAACTCTCAGAATTTACGGATTTAGTTTTCCACTTCGTATGATTTTTCTATGACTTTCTAAAACAACGCATAAAGGTTAAAGTTAGTTAAGAGCATATAAATTTCATAACACTTTGTATTATGTTGAGCAAGGTGTATAACAATGAGTTCTAAATATTGAATGTGTTTCCTGGTTAGTTTATCATCATAAACTGAAACTTAGTCATTCATGATAAGATTATTCATTCATTTAGAACATGAGTATTAAGCCATAATAAGCATGATTTATGGATTATAACACTAATGAATTTTCATAAAAGAGTTCTTATACATTACAAACATTTTGGATAAACTATAATAGGTATATTTTATGATTCATCACATAACCCACTCTTACAAAAAGGGTACATTCATACAAAAAGGTTCTACACTTACGCACACTACACGTAATCTTGTTAACTCAAATTGTGAGACTTTCTCTCCTCGTACGTCCGAGTGCGGGATCCAAATTCCTGTAAGTTATAACCAAAATCTCTTTTAGGGAGAGCGTGATAATTGTGTATAGATCTATATTGGGGTTGACATCCCACACCTCGCTGCTAGCTACAGCCGGACCGGCAGGTCTGCGGGTGACAAGAGTCATAGGATCAGGGCGTCTAAAAGACGTTATGCAGGTTACCTCTAGTCATAGTATGGTTATAGCGACTCACATAGGGAGCTAACAATATATAAAGTTTACGGGATTTTTATAAAACAAAAGGGGTTTTATGTCGATTTAAAATCACTTTTTATATCAATAATTACAAATATTACTGTGTATTTTCAGTCTTGGTATTTAAGACTACACACCATTCATTACGGGAGTTTTCTCAAATCACAAAGGGTTTTACGCCAATTTGAAACCACTTTTATATCTTTAAGTATGGTAAATACTTGTTATCTCTCAGTCCTGGGATTTAGGACTACATATACATAATAAGAAAATATTGGATTTTCTGGATACACACTCTATCGCTTTTACAAGGAAAACGGTTTACTTTTCTAACAAAATATCTTATGAACTCACCAACCTTTGTGTTGACACTTTTTCACAACTACTTGTATTCTCAGGAATTCAGTGAAACAGGAAATCAACCACATTATGAGGATGGGACGATAAATCGTCAAACAGTTCATTTTTATATCATAATGTAATTGATTCGAATCATGTAAACATATTCTTTGGTGTAACTTTTTTAATTATATTTATGATGGTTGTATTTACTTTGAGCACTATTATACTCGTTGTGATACTCTACATGAAGTCCTCCACTCCCGGACGTTTCCGCCATCCTTGGTTTGGGGGTGTGACATGATACAGGTTGTGGTATTCACATTTGTTGTGACTTGCAGGGCCTAAGAAGAAGTGAGGATGTGGAGCACGGAAAGATAAACTTAATCATGGGGAACAAGAAGGTTACACCTATTACCAAGATTGGAGTTTATACTTTGTTGCTAGATAGTGCGTTAAAGTTAGATTTGAATAAATGTGTTTACTCGTCTGAAATGGCGAGAAATATTATTTCCTTACATAGTTTGTACAAACAAGGGTTTACCTTTTCTTTTGATAATGAAATTAGTAGTATTAATGCTTTCTTTAATAATGTTCTTTATTTTAAAGCATTACCTCGTGATGGTGTGTATGAAACTGTGTCGGTTGTAGATAACCTAGGAAATAATGTGTTGTGTATTGATTCTTCTACTAGCTTGGATAAAGCATCATTGTGGCATTGTCGACTTAGACATGTAAACAAGAAACGCATAGGCCACCTCCAAAAGGATGCAGTCTTGGAGTCAATTGACCTAAAATCAGATGATAGTTGTGAATCTTGTTTGCTTGGAAAAATGACAAAATCACCCTTGACTGGTTCGTGTGAAAGGGGTGAGGGTTTGTTGGACCTTTTACATACCGATGTATGTGGACCCTTCAAAACCGCCACAAGGGATGCTAACCGCTACTACCTGGCTTTTACTAATGATTATAGTAGATATGGGTATGTCTACTTAATCAAGCATAAGTCAAAAACTTTTGATAGGTTTAAAGAGTTTAAACAGGAGGTAGAAAATCAATTGGGCGGGAACATTAAGATGCTTCGATCCGATCAATGTGGTGAGTATCTTAGCACAGAGTTCCTCGACTATCTTAAGGAGTGTGGGATTGTCTCACAATTGACACCTCCCAGAACACCTCAGCTGAATGGTGTGGTTGAAAGGTGTAATCAGACCTTGTTGGACATGGTTCGCTCTATGATGAGTCGAGCTTCGCTACTAATCTCTTTTTCGGGGTATGCCTTAGAGACTGCCGCCCATATCCTTAAGTTGGTCCCTACAAAGAAGGTTGCCAAAAAACCTCATGAGATGTGTACTGGGAAAGTTCCCAACTTGGACCACATCAAGATTTGGGGTTGCGAGGCTTTTGTGAGACGCGAGACTCACGATAAGCTCGAACCTCGAAGTGAAAGGTGTATCTTCATCGGCTACCCACATAAATCTTGGTTACCTCTTATACAAACCCAGTGAGAATGTGGTCTTTGTGGCAAGGAGAGGAGTCTTTCATGAACGAGAGTTCATGAGCCAAGGAAACAGTGGGAGGAAAATTGACCTTGAAGAACTTCAAGAGTCAAGTGGTGAAGGAACCTCAAATCCGAGCAATCAACCTAAGGAGGAAACTTCTGTTGATCCTACTGACGGGTCTATACCTCTGAGGCGTTCCACAAGAGTTAGGAATGCACCTGAGCATTACTATGGTTTCCATATTACAGCTGAAGGTGACACACTTATTAGTGACAGTACACTGGTAAATCTGGATGAGCCTAATAGCTACACGGAAGCCATGGTAGGCCTTGAGGGTGCTAAATGGAAAGAGGCGATGGACAGTGAGATACAGTCCATGTATGCCAATCAAGCTTAGAACTTGGTTGACAATGTACCAGGTCATAAGACAGTTGGGTGCAAGTGGATCTTCAAAAAGAAGACCGGCATGGATGGTAATGTACACACTTATAAGGTGCGACTGGTTGCAAAGGGTTTTTCTCAAACTCCGGAAGTTGATTATGATGAGACCTTTTCACCAGTAGTAAAGATTAAGTCTATTAGGGTCATGTTAGCCATTACTGCATTTTATGACTATCAAATATGGAAAATGGATGTGTGTCACACCCCGAAACCTAAGGCGGAAACGTTCCGGAGCGGAGGACATCATGAATATCGCAACCAATGTACATAGTAAGCATAGTAAACAGAAAACAATACATTACATAGAGTTATTACATTTGTTTGAAATCAAAATGTTACAAGTGTCATACATATATATCATATGAACAAAAGCAAAGATGAGTCTTCCAAACACTTCGACTTCTCCAAAGGATGACGGTGTACCTGTCTAATGCTGACCTGAGAATACAAGCAGTTTGAAAACCAGCATAAAGCCGGTGAGTTCATAAGCGGCTTAGTTTTGAAAAGACGAGTTCCCTTTTTGGTTTTCTGAAAAGTTGTTGTCCAATAAAATCCCATATTTTCTTATAAAAACAGTTTAGTTATCATTCGTTACCCGATTCGATTATAAGTGGTTATTGTATCCCAGGAAAATCCTATATTTTCCTATTAGTTTAGTTTTCCATTCGTTACACCATTTGTTTACGAGATGTTATGTTATTCCAGAAAAATCCATATTTTCCTAATGTTATGGTTAGATCTTACTTCGGATTTCGAGGTGCTAGTATCTACCATACTTATAGTATTAGTTAGGTACTCTGATATCTTAGTTACCTTATATTCGAATGTCGATTATCTACTATACCTAGTTGTATTTTCGAATATTTGGATACACTCAGAAACATAAATTACAGTATTTTCGATGTTCTGGTGATTTCCAAAAGAGTACATTAGATGTATTTTCGAAACTCTGTCGACATCCAAAGGTGTATGTTTTCGAAACATAGTCGATGTCCAGAGGCGTACTTTCGAATTAATTTTGAAACTCTGGTGACACCCAAGGCATACACTAACAGTATATTCGAAGTCTTGGCGTCATCCAAAGGCGTGCTTTGGTATTCGTATTTGTATACCTATTCCTATTCCTATTCGTATTCGTATTCGTATTCGCATTCGTATTTGTATTCGTATATCTATTCCCATTCCTATTCGTATTTGTATTCGTATTCGCATTCGTATTCGTATTCGTATTCTTATTCCTGCTCCTATTCGTATTCGTATTCTTATTCCTGCTCCTATTCGTGTTCGTATTCGTTTTGTTCCTAGGTTTACTTTCGTGTTATTATCTGGTTCTAACTGTTTATTATTATCCCTTCACTCTCGTATCTACGGGGAGTAGTAAAGTTCTAAGTTTAATTTTATTAGTCCTGCACTCTCGTATCTATGGGGAGTTATATCAAGAACATTTTAATACTTTATGATTCATGCTTTTACAATAATGATATGGAACAATTCATTTGTGAAATATAAAATATAACATTTTAAAACGAGTTTCACAAATAACATAAAGGTTTACTCTGAAAGTTGAACGTTTGGTTAATACAGTTTTCCGTGTTAAAAGCATACGAAATATGAAATGAATGAAGTAAAATCATAAGTTTGAGTACAAGATTTACTTGTACTTTTGCTTGTATTCCCCCCTGAAAGCATTTAAAAAACACTGAAAAAGGGTAGGGGTATGAACTCACCGATTGAAGGATGTGCCTGATTGGATGCTAAACGTTAGTTCAGGGCTTGATAATGCGCTAGGTTCCTATGAAATATGAAATGAGATACAAATGTATCTAATTAGACTTTAAATCACTAATTAGATATGATTGTACACTTTGAGGCGTGAAAACACTTCAATTCAAGTGTTCGGAGTGACCCGGGTGGCATCTATGGATGTGTAGGGCCTAGATATGGAGTTTACTCTTCAAGAGTAAACTCCTTGAGGAGTTCACGGTCCCTTGACCATATCCCCATGAGTTTACGGTCTATGAAGATGTTCTTCGGAAGTTTACTACCTTAAACACGAGTTTACTACCTTAAACACGAGTTTACTACCTTAAACACGATTTTACTACCTTAAACTCGAGTTTACTACCTTAAACTCGAGTTTACTACCTTAAACACGAGTTTACTACCTTAAACACGAGTTTACTACCTTAAACTCATGTTTGCCCAAGATTCATGGGTTTTGGTGGTTGAAAGTTAAGCATACTAAGTTCTAGACCCATTTCTAAGCCACACAAGGTGTTACGGGCACTTTAACACCCATTGAATGAGTTTAAGGTCTAAGGAGATGAGTTTACAATCTAAGAATGTTCTTGGACCATAAACTCAAGATTGTCCCTTTTGTATAAGTTTTGGTGGATTTCTTGAAGGATTATAGGGTTCTATACTCTCATGGAAGCTTGTTGGAGGTGTTTAGGGGCAAACTAACACCTTAAATTAAGTTTACTCCCTAAGAATAGGTGTTTACGGTCCAAGCATGTGCTTGGTCCGTAAAATCATGTTTATACCCCAAATGATGAGATTAAGGTGTTCTAAGTCCATGCAAACAAGTCCTTAGGTCATATATAGGTTCCAAATGAGTTTTGGAAGGGTTTTAAGGCTCAAAACCCCTCATAACATGTGTTCACGGCCTACGGAGGTTCTAGGACCATAAACACATGTTTATGGTCCTATTCCTCATATTTTTGACGAATTTTAAGGCCAAAGGTGTTATACTAGGAGCTAGGATAGTTACCTTGACAATTTGGAGCTTGTTTTGGATGATTTTGGCTTGATTTCAATTTCTACAGAGAGAAAGTATAGAGAGAGAGTAGAGAGAGAGTGGAAAAGCTTCAAATGAGGCTCTCTCAACTTTATATATGCTCAAGGTTTAGGACACGGTGGAATTCTACCCGATACTGCTGATAAGCGGGGCTTTTGGTCGTACCCGATTTAATTGTTTTATAACTTGACGGAATAAATTATTATTTTTTCTAAATAATAACTTGGGGAATTTCCACGAGTTTCTAATGTGTTTGGACAATTATTAAGTTATAAACAAACTCAAAATGACCTAATTTAGAAACGAAACGGAAATAATTTAAGACGGCGAATTTTTAACGACGGAACGGGTTACGACGACGGGACGAACTTCGGGTTGTCACATTATCCCCCCGTTAGAGGGAATTTCATCCCGAAATTCAAAGATTAAGATACAGTTCATGAATTGAAAAGAGATATGGATGAACCTATTGTTTCGGATCTTCACGCTCCCAAGTGGAATCGGGTCTCCGTTTGACATTCCAGCGAACCCTCACTATCGGGATGCTGCTTTGTTTTGTACGTTAAACCTCTTGATCTATGATTTCGATTGGTTCTACCATGAAGATCAGACTTTCTTTGGTTTCGGTCTCATCGAAGGGATTACTATGGTTTTGCCGATTAGGTACTTCTTAAGGACACAGACGTGGAATATCGGATGAATGCTGTTAAGTTCTGAGGGTAGTCGGAGTTTGTAGGCTACGGAATCGACCCTAATGAGGATTTTGAAAAGTTCTATGTACTTCAGGATACGCGTTTCAGAATGTAACATACTTTCTCTCTCATCGTTAGCTATCTCGACGGTAGACGTTTCGGTTACTAGTTGAGGACTAGGTTTATGAAGAAATTAGAATGAATAGCTAACAAATTATCTTTCAGTACGAGAATCAAAAAGGATTACAGGCATAAAGGTTTTCGAAGAGGAATATACCTGTGGCAACGGTGGGATCGGTGGCTGCCTCACCTTGTCCTATAGCTAGGACTCGCCCGGTGTTGTCAGATGTTGCTGCCTTAGGGCAGTTTCGCTTGTAATGTCCGACTTCTCCAAAACTGTAGCAGGACTGACCGATACCCGCTCCAGAAGCTTGACTGGTTGATTGAGTTGGTGCTCTGCAGCTTCTCGCGAGGTGACCCTCTTGGCCACAGTTCTTACAAAACTTTATGCGACAAGGTCCCGGGATACGATGGTGGTAACTGCACCTATTGCACCACGGAAGGATACCGGCATATCCAGTGATAGGTCCTTGGACTGAGGAACCGATAACCGAAACAGCAACAGGGGTAGTGGCAGCATGGACTACCACTATCTGCTGTTTCTTCGAGGACTCCGGGGAAGACTGGCTTTTCTTCTTCTTCTTCCAAAACTTTATTTTCTCACCACTCTTCTCCGTCGGCTCTGGAGTGGTGCCCACTTCCTCTGGGTCATCACTATGGTCGATCTAGGTTTGCGCTAGGCATTTGGCGCTATCATAAGTATCTGGTTTCGCAGCTAAGACATTCCCTTTAGTTGGCTGGGTCAATCCCCAGATGAACCTCTCAACCTTCTTACTCTCCGGGGTAACCATTACCGGACAGAGTAATGCCAGGTCATCGAATCTGGATGTGTAGGTGGCGATATCGGAACCTTTCATCTTCAGGTTCCAGAGTTCATGCTCCAGCTTTTGTATTTCACCCCGAGGGAGGTATTCTACGAATAGAAGTTCCTTCATAACTTCCCAACCGATAGCATTTGCTACAGGTAAAGTTAAGGATTTTACTCGGCCGTTCCACCAAGTCAGAGCTTTATCGGTGAATGTGCAGGCGGCGAATTTCACCTTGTCGGACTCTGAACAGGCACAGATCTCGAAGATAGATTCAATTTTCTCTAGCCACTGAGTTA
The DNA here is from genome assembly GCF_002870075.4 of Lactuca sativa. Taxonomy (NCBI): domain Eukaryota; kingdom Viridiplantae; phylum Streptophyta; class Magnoliopsida; order Asterales; family Asteraceae; genus Lactuca; species Lactuca sativa. The sequence goes on from NC_056627.2 coordinate 91,190,105, forward strand.
GAGCAATGACACCCCCTGTGCCATCGAAGAATGTGGGTTTTGCGTTCATAAAGTCCTTATAGGAACACTCATTCCGGTGTCCCTGGCTACCTTCCTGGTTTTGGGGCTGGGGACCACCTCCTGATCCACCCGGGGTTTATGTGAGATAAGGTGGCTGCCACTGCAGCAGCAACAGCTGTTTGGAACACGACAGGATCAATTTGAGGAGGAGGTGGTGGTGGCGGAGGGTTGTTATTCTTTGAGCTAGGCCTTTTCCTCGGAGGCTTCTTGATCTAGAAAAGCCAGGAAAGAGATGATCATAAGTCCTCTGAATTGAACCAAGAGATATGATACAAGGGATATCTCTTTATGAAAGATATAGAATTTTCATTAAGTGATAAAGCAGGAAAGAGTTATCAAAGCATATACACTATCGCTAAAGGAATGGTCAAGGAACAATGCTTGAATGAGGATTTCTACAACGGATTGACTCGAGAAATACTCCCATAGTATTTCATGATTCGCTGTGACGGCGACTCATTGTTTGGGGTATTGGGTAAGTTTTAGGTATGTTGCGTACTATAGTCACTCCCAAGCACATGTTGGCCGTGTCTCGAATGAATATAGTTGGCCAGGCTATATTGATCCTAGACACGACTACATAACTGCCCAGGTTTAACCGCAACGTACAACACCCATTTACTTATGTTTTGTTCTACTTGTAGTAACGGGTTTCGACGGTTAGGTATACTTGTATACTTTTGAAAATACTTATATCTTAAGGTATACTTTTAGTTCAGAGCACTTAGGCCCCTTAATGTTTATAGTCTTATACCATGTAAGGTTTGGTATACTAGTTCACTATAAACAAGGGCTCTGATACCAATCTGTCACACCCCGAAACCTAAGGCGGAAACGTTCCTGGGCGGAGGACATCATGAATATCGCAACCAATGTACATAGTAAGCATGGTAAACACAAAACAATACATTACTTAGAGTTATTACATTTGTTTGAAATCAAAATGTTACAAGTGTCATACATATATATCATATGAACAAAAGCAAAGATGAGTCTTCCAAACACTTCGTCTTCTCCAAAGAATGGCAGTGTACCTGTCTAATGCTGACCTGAGAATACAAGCAGTTTGAAAATCAGCATAAAGCTGGTGAGCTCATAAGCGGTTTAGTTTAGAAAAGATGAGTTCCCTTTTTCGTTTTTTGAAAAGTTGTTGTCCAAGAAAATCCCATATTTTCTTATAAAAACAGTTTAGTTATCATTCATTACCCGATTCGATTATGAGTAGTTATGTTATCCCAGGAAAATGCTATATTTTCCTATTAGTTTAGTTTTCCATTCGTTACACCATTTGTTTACGAGATGTTATGTTATTCCAAGAAAATCCCATATTTTCCTAATGTTACGGTTAGATCTTAGTTCGGATTTTGAGGTGCTAGTATCTACCATACTTATAGTATTAGTTAGGTACTCTGATATCTTAGTTACCCTATATTCGAATGTCGATTATCTACTATACTTAGTTGTATTTTCGAATATTTGGATACACTCAGAAACGTACATTACAGTATTTTCGATGTTCTGGTGATTTCCAAAAGAGTATATTAGATGTATTTTCTAAACTCTGTCGACATCCAAAGGCGTTTGTTTTCGAAACTTAGTCGATGTCCAGAGGCGTACTTTCGAATTAATTTCGGAACTCTGGTGACACCCAAGGCGTACACTAATAGTATATTCGAAGTCTTGGCGTCATCCAAAGGCGTGCTTTCGTATTCGTATTCGTATACCTATTCCTATTCGTATTTGTATTCGTATTCGTATTCGTATTCACATTCGTATTCGTATTCGTATTTGTATTCGTATACCTATTCCCATTCCTATTCTTATTTGTATTCGTATCCGCAGTCGTATTCGTATTCGTATTCGTATTCGTATTCGTATTCTTATTCCTGCTCCTATTTCGTATTCATTTTGTTCCTAGGTGTACTTTCGTCTTATTATCCGGTTTTAACTGTGTATTATTATCCCTTCACTCTCGTATCTACGGGGAGTAGTAAAGTTCTAAGTTTAATGTTATTAGTCCTGCACTCTTGTATCTATGGGGAGTTATATCAAGAACATTTTAATACTTTATGATTCATGCTTTTAACAATAATGATATGGAACAATTCATCTGTGAAGTATAAAATATAACATTTTAAAACAAGTTTCACAAATAACATAAAGGTTTACTGTACAAGTTGAACGTTTGGTTAATATAGTTTTTCGTGTTAAAAGCATACAAAATATGAAATGAATGAAGTAAAATCATAAGTTTGAGTACAAGATTTCCTTGTACTTTTTCTTGTATTCCCCCTGATAACATTTGAAAAACACTCAAAAAGGGTAGGGGTATGAACTCACCGATTGAAGGATGTGCCTGATTGGATGCTAAACGTTAGTTCAGGGCTTGATAATGCGCTAGGTTCCTATGAAATATGAAATGAGATACAAATGTATCTAATTAGACTTTAAATCACTAATTAGATATGATTGTACACTTTGAGGCGTGAAAACACTTCAATTCAAGTGTTCGGAGTGACCCGGGTTGCATCTATGGATGTGTAGGACCTAGATATGGAGTTTACTCTTCAAGAGTAAACTCCTTGAGGAGTTCACGGTCCATTGACCATATCCCCCATCAGTTTACGGTCTATGAAGATGTTCCTCGGAAGTTTACTACCTTAAACATGAGTTTACTACCTTAAACACGAGTTTACTACCTTAAACTCGAGTTTACTACCTTAAACATGAGTTTACTACGTTAAACACGAGTTTACTACCTTAAACTCATGTTTGCCCAAGATTCATGGGTTTTGGTGGTTGAAAGTTAAGCATACTAAGTTCTAGACCCATTTCTAAGCCATACAAGGTGTTAAGGGCACTTTAACACCCATTTAATGAGTTTCAGGTCTAAGGAGATGAGTTTACGGCTAAGAATGTTCTTGGACTGTAAACTCAAGATTGTCCCTTTTGTATTAGTTTTGGTGCATTTCTTGAAGGATTATAGGGTTCTATACTCTCATGGAAGCTTGTTGGAGGTGTTTAGGGGCAAACTAACACCTTAAATTAAGTTTACTCCCTAAGAATAGGTGTTTACGGTCCAAGCATGTGCTTGGTCCGTAAACTCATGTTTATACCCCAAATGATGAGATTAAGGTGTTCTAAGTCCATGCAAACAAGTCCTTAGGTCATATCTAGATTCCAAATGAGTTTTGGAAGGGTTTTAAGGCTCAAAACCCCTCATAACATGTGTTCACGGCCTAAGGAGGTTCTAGGACCATAAACACATGTTTATGGTCCTATTCCTCATATTTTTCACGAATTTTAAGGCCAAAGGTGTTATACTAGGAGCTAGGATAGTTACCTTGACAATTTGGAGCTTGTTTTGGATGATTTTGGCTTGATTTCGATTTCTAGAGAGAGAATGTATAAAGAGAGAGAGAGTAGAGAGAGAGTGGAAAAGCTTCAAATGAGGCTCTCTCAACTTTATATATGCTCAAGGTTTAGGACAGTTTGGAATTCTACCCGATACTGCTGATAAGCGGGGCTTTTGGTCGTACCCGATTTAATTGTTTTATAACTTGACGGAATAAATTATTATTTTTTCTAAATAATAACTTGGGGAATTTCGATGAGTTTCTAATGCGTTTGGACAATTATTAAGTCATAAAAAACTCAAAATGACTTAATTTAGAAACGAAACAGAAATAATTTAAGACGACACATTTTTAATGCCGGAACGGGTTACGACGACAGGACGAACTTCGGGTTGTCACAATGTCGAAGCCGCTTTCCTTAATGGGAAGTTGGCTGAGGATGTTTACATGAGTCAGCCAGAGGGTTTTGTCAGTACAGAGCACCCGAATAGAGTGTGTAAGCTTGAGAAATCCATCTATGGATTGAAACAAGCACCTCATAGATGGAATATTTGTTTCGATGAGAAAGTCAAAGAGTTTGGTTTTTCAAGAAGCAAAGATGAGTCTTGTGTTTACGTCAGAGCTAGTGGGAGTCTAGTTATCTTCTTGGTGTTGTATGTGGATGACATACTGCTCATAGGAAACGACATCCCAACTTTGCAGGAAGTGAAGTCCTGGCTTGGGAAGTGTTTTGATATGAAGGACCTTGGAGAGGCTGCCTATATCCTAGGGATAAGGATATTAAGAGACATGAGTAAAAGACTAATTGGACTTAGTCAGAGTACCTACTTGGATAAGGTGTTGAAAAGGTTCAACATGTAGAATTACAAGAAAGGAGAATTACCGATCCAAAGCAATGCCAAACCGAGCAAGACTCAGAGCCCGAGTACAGAGGCTGAGATAGCTGAGATGAGTCAATTGCCATATGCTTCTGCTGTTGGCTCGATCATGTATGCTATGACTTGTACTCGCCCTGATGTGGCCTTTTCTTTGAGCATGGTCAGCAGATATCATGGGAACCTTGGAAAGGCTCATTAGACTGTGGTAAAGAATGATCTCAAGTACCTACGAAGGACTAAGGATTGGATTCTTACCCTTGGTGGGAGTGATGACTTGAGAGTAGCAGGGTATAATGATGCTAGTTTCCATAGCGATAGGGATAACTTCCGCTCTCAGTCGGGCTGGGTCTTTATCCTAAATGGAGGGGCATACCTTGGAAGAGTTCCAAGCAGGAGACGGTAGCTGATTCGACTTGTGAATCAGAGTACATAGCAGCAAGTGAAGCAGCAAAGGAGGCGATATGGCTGAAAAAATTCATCGGAGACCTTAGTGTTGTACCATCTATTAAGGAGCCTATGGAGATTTTATGTGACAACAATAGTACGGTTGCCTTAGCCAAGGAACCGAGAGATCATGGCAGATACAGACACATTGACAAAAAATATCACTTCATAAGACACAAGATAGAAGAAGGACTCCCCGTGGCAAAGAGGGTATCATCAGAGGATAATCATGCAGATCCCCTCATGAAGGGAATGACGAGGGTTAGGCACTTACAGCATGTGAGGCGCATCGGGCTGAAGGATGATATTAGTTTTACAGATTACATAGCTATTTCTGAAACTAGTAAAATGTAATCGACATTTGATGATGAATAAAAGGTGTGTTTATTTATGAGTATTGTGTTACTATCTTTTGTAAATTATTTACTATTGTTTCAGTTTTGCATGTTTTGACTTCCAGAATAAATTACTGTATTCAAACTTCCATAGTCGGTCATACGTTGGAAGTAGGTATGAACTAAGACTGTCATGAATTGGGCTTGTAGATGACTAAAGGTGTTTAGCCATAGCAATGGTTGCTACAACATTCATGAGTGCTCATAAGTGCTGAGTATTGGAATAAATCCATGCTCACTGGCATCACTTCATAGAATTTATCTCGAGTGATCGTGAGACGGTAATATCATATAAGTCTTCAAACCTGGAGATATGACTTGTTTCCTATGAGTTGATTATACATTGATTGTATGTAAATGCATTGGTAACTCGATGTCATAAAACTTGCCTATGTGTATAATTCAACAAGTAGTAGAACAAGCATATGAGTCGAAGTTTATCTGTTCCTTCTTGGATTAGAAGTGATATCTAGGCCCCTCGATGATTTTGTGATGAACATGTACCGGGCCCGGTCAGAACTAAGTTGATGTGTTCAATTAAGTTCTATGTCAAACAAATCGGGAAATCGAGAAACAAACTGCTAGACAATAAGTAAGACATTGTTCCATGTATTTGTCTAGCTGATATCTATAATAGAGGATTATATGATCACTTATCTAAAATGGCGCTTCATAGTTCAACAAAGTCTTGAGAGCTACGATTGCCAGTTGGTTCCTGAAGTAATATAGGCAAATATAGTTATTAGACTTATCCAAGTGGAAGACTGTTGGATAAGGTGTCTAAGTCCATAACTTTATTTGGTATATACTTGACCAGACCCGGCATGGTCCATTTGGGTTGCACTTCACCCAAACTATTTATGGTTAAGCTTGTGAGAATTGTATGTTTATGATTTGTTAATATATTATAAGTTATAATATATTAATATGAAATCATATTATTTAATTAGTATTGATCATAAATTAATTTATAATTAATTTGGTGATCAAAAAAAGGTGACTAATTAAATATGGCCTCTTGTATTTATATAAGTGTGGGCTAATACTCATTTGGAATGGGCTTGGCATGCATGGGAGTCCATGGATAGTCCATGGAGCTTTTAACCCATGGATCCTTGGAAAGGAAGAGTCATGGGTATTAGGGTTTACATGGATGTAACCTTAATCCTCCACACTATATAAAGAAGCTTGTGATGCTTGAAATGACACTCGTTGTGTGTGTGCAAAGAGGTAGCCTATTTCTATAAGCAAGCATACACTATCATAAGGTTTTTCCAAGTTTATGGTGATTTGTGATTTCCATTTGAGGCATCCACATTATTGGTGCTAGGCTCTCAAACTTCAAGGAATCAACTCACAAATTGAAAGGTTTGTAATTCTTCTAGCCATTATGTTTAATGTTCCCCATGCCATGCTAGATAGGTTATGAACCTTGGAAAAATCAAAGTTGCATGTATTCATAGTAAAACATAGATCAAGGATTTTAGGGTTGCATAAACACCTTAGGAGTGTTAGTTTGCTCAAAAACCCAACAGGTATGTGTCCCAACTTCCACCGAAGTCCATAACACATGCTCAAAGCATGTCTTCGAGCGTCTAAATCGTCTGCTCACTCTGGTCGTCCGTCTGTAGGTGATAAGCAGTGCTGAAGTGCAATCTCGTGCCCAACTCCTCGTGAAACTTTTTCCAGAACCTGGAAGTAAAACGAACATCTCGATCTGACACAATTGAGATCGGCACTCCATGTCGTGACACCACTTCCCTCACATAAATCTCTGCCAGCCTCTCTGCAGAAGAGCTCTCACTGATAGTAAGGAAGTGAGCACTCTCCGTTATCCGATCCACAATCACCCAAATTGCATCAACACCCGTCGCGGTCCTCGGAAATTTGGTGATGAAGTCCATGGAAATTTGTTCCCACTTCCATCGGGGAACCTCTAGTGGCTGCAACTTGCCATGTAGACGACGGTGCTCGGCCTTAACCCGGCCACAGGTCAAGCACCTCTCTACTACCCACGCAACATCCATCTTCATATAGGGCCACCAATAATCTTTCTTTAGGTCCAAATACATCTTAGTGGCCCCATGATGGATCGAGAATCTTGATCTGTGCGCCACCTCCATCAGTATTCTATGTGCCCCGCCCATAAACGTCACCCAAATCCGACTATGAGATGTCATAAGCCCTCGACTATCAGTAACAAACTCGGATACCTACCCAATCACCCGCTCTTTCTTGCAGTTCTCCGGTCTTACTGCCTTTGCCTAGGCCTCTTGAATGGTATCCAACACCGGAGTCATCACCGTCATCCTCATACATATATCTCGAATCGAGGCACCCTCCACCCTACGGCTCAGAGCATCGGCTACCACGTTAGCCTTTCCTAGGTGGTACAGGATCTCACAGTCGTAATCCCTTACCACATCCAACCATCTTCTCTGGCACATATTCAGGTTGGGCTGATCCATCAGATATTTCAAACTCTTGTGGTCCGTGTATATGGTAAACCGAACCCCATACAAATAATGGCGCCATATCTTGAGGGCGAACACCATTGCCCCCAACTCCAAATCGTGGGTGGGATACCTCATCTCATGAGGCTTCAGGTGCCTCGATGCGTATGCTATCACGTGCCCTCTCAGCATAAGCACCGCACCCAACCCCGATGTAGACGCATCACAATACACCACAAAATCCTCAATTCTCTCCTGAAGGGATAACACCGGGGCTTCGCATAATCTCTGGTGAAGAGTCTCAAACAAGTTCTGCTACTCGGGACCCCAAGTAAAAGCAACGCCCTTTCGGGTTAATTTGGTGAGGGGAACGACAATCTTGGAGAAATCCCTGATAAATCTTCGATAGAAGTTGGCCAACCCTAGAAAACTCCTGATCTCGGTGAGGGATCTCGACACCTCCCAACTTATAACAGCCTCAATCTTGGCCGGATCGACCAATATCCCATTCTGATTAACGAGATGCCCCAAGAACTGGACCTCTTGTAACTACAAATCACACTTGGAGAATTTGGCATAAGCCTCTTCGATCTCAACACTTCAAGGATCTCTCTCAGATGCTCCTCATGCTGCTCTCTAGATCTCGAATACATTAGAATGTCGTCGATGAACACAATCACCAATACATCCAACATCGGTTTGCACACTCAGTTCATGAGATCTAAGAACGTTGTTGGTGCATTGGTGAGCCCAAAATGCATCACCACGAACTCGTAATGCCCATAACGAATCCTAAACACCGTCTTTGGGATATCCTCATCATGCACCCTCATCTGATGATATCCAGACCTAAAGTCTATCTTGGAGAACCAAGATGCACCCTGAAACTGATCGAACAGATCATCGATCCTTGGTAGTGGATAATGGTTCTTGACCGTCAACTTGTTTAACTCCTGGTAATCAATGCACATCTGGTGTGAACCATCCTTTTTCTTGACAAAAAGGATCGGCGCTCCCCACAGCGAGCTACTCGGTCGGATGAATCCCTTCCCCAGCAACTCCTAAAGTTGTGAGGATAACTCATGCATCTCTGGTGGCGCAAGGCGATAGGGCACCTTGGCAATAGGCATCGCTCCCGGAACCAAATCAATATGGAACTCCACCTACCTCTCCAGAGGCACACCCGAAAACTCCTAGGGAAAAACATATGGGAACTCACGCACTATCGGAACCTCATCGACAGAACTCGACCTCTTTGTGGCAACTCGCGTATCCACCACATAGGCTACAAACCCTCTACAACCATGTTGTAGACTCTGACTTGCCCTGGCAGCTGAGCAGAATGATGACCCATATCAGTTACCCTCGCCATACACCGTAAGTATTCCCCCACTAGGGTCTTGTATAGTCTCCAACTGACGCTCGCAGTCGATAACAGCTCCAAATCGGCTCAACCATTCCATGCCCACGATGACACAGACATCCCCCATCGCAATCATTACCAAATCTATCTGGAACTCAACGCCAAAAATCTCGAGTACACACCCATGAATCACATCAGTTGAAAAAACCGCTCACTCGTTAGCTATAGAAACTCATAGAGGGCGACTCAACGCCTCCCGTCGGATACCGATGTGATGGCTAAATGCTAATGACACGAAAGATCGACTCGCACCCGAGTCAAATAACACCAAAGCATGTACAGAATTCAAAAGAAGAGTACCTATGCATACCACCATATAAGAACAATGTCTCAAACTCAGTAATATTAAATAAAAGAATACATACCAGCCACGACACTGGGCATTGTGCGGACCTCCTCCGCAATCAACTGAGAGGCTCTCCTGCAAGCCTTCGGTGCCTCAGTCTACGCTGGCCGGACCTCGGTAGCTCTAGCAGTAGGTGCAGATACCTGTGTTGATCCCTAAAGTTGTTGTGGGCACTCGGCCTTCTGATGGCCAGTCTGGTTGCAGTGAAAACAAACTGCAAACCCCTTGGGGAAATCCCTCGCGAAATGCCCCTCCTTGCCACACTTGTAGCACACCCCGTCTCTGCATACTCCTTCATGGCTCTTGCCGTACTTCCTACAAGTGCGGCCCTTCTGTCCCCCACATCTCAAATCAGCGAGCTTTGCCAGCTTGGCTGCCGGCTGTGACTGCACCGGTCGCTTGTCCCTCCTCTGAGACTCAACATCCTCCCTGTCCTGAGTCTCTAGCTCAATCTCCCTCTTCCGGGCATTTTTATGGAGCTCGGAAAATGTCCGATATGTCGAGTTCGCCACGAACTCACGAATGTCTCTCCTCAGTATGCTCAGATATCGGCTCATACGTGCCTGCTCGGTAGACACGTGCTCAAGGTAAAAGAATGCCCTCCCATGAAACATCTGTGTAATCACAGTCATAGACTCTATCCCCTGCTTGAGGGACAAGAACTCATGCACCAACCATTCCTTCTCCACCAGGGTACATACTCATCTCGAATCATGGTGGTGAATCTCTCCCAGGTCACCGATGCAATCTCTGCAGAAGTGAAATCAGCCGTCACAAATTTCCACTAGTCCTTCGCTCCCAAGCGAAGCTGGTTCAAAGCGAACCATACCCTCAGATGCTCCAGACAAGAACAGGTGTAGAAGCATCCCTCAATGTCAGAGATCCACCTCATCGTGGCTATCAGATCCTGAGTCCAATCACCGTTCGGGCGCTAGCTGATCGTACACACTGGTCCGCACTGCTTTTCTAAGAAATCTCTTATTCTAAAAAAAATTGCTTCTTTTATGAAAAAATTTCTCAATTCCTCAGTTTGAGTTCAGATATGCCCGAAGGTGCATCCAAATCCTTCAAACCAAGGCTCTGATACCAACTTGTAACAATGTAAGTTTTCAAAACAATTTTCAATTTTAAACATTACATATCTCATGATGAAATATCAAAACATCAAATGTATCAAAAGTTATCTCGGTAGAAACATATCCCAGAATCTGAAATACAATTGCATAATACTCTATCAGTGTGTACAAAGCATGCTGGCGTCTTCCCGCGATCCTCGCTAGTACCTGAAACACATATCACATAACACAGTAAGCATAAATGCTTAGTGAGTTCCCCAAATACCACATACAACACATATGCCACTCGAGGCTATAACTTGGTATGACCCTCCGGTCAATGTGTCTCTACAGGACCCTCGAATCTCGTAGCTCGTTGGACCCTCTGGTCTGGTATAAATCATTGGACCCTCCGGTCCAGTCTGGTTGAGGACCCTTTGCCTCGTGAATCGTGGACCCTCTGGCACGGTCTATATTACACATAGCATACATATAACACCTTGCACATAAATCTCAAACATACACATACACATACACATACACATCCGGTGTGCACATAGATACCACTCTAGGTAAAGTATAGTGAGAAGACTCACCTCGGGTAATCTCGGAAAGTCTCGAACTGGAAGTACCGGTCTAGCCTCCGCGTAATCACATAAAGTAATTTTACCTCTAATGAACAATGATTCTCAAAGTCTAGACTAATCCCTTCTTCTAGTCTCTCAAAAGAGGAAAAGACCATTTTACCCCTCCAACGATCCAAATGTCCAATTGTTGACCAAACCCTAAAAGTCAACGGAAGTCAACTCCAGTTAATGGTCCCACTTTGACCAGACTCTTCGAGTGCACTCGAGTAACTCGGTGAGTCCATGTGTGTCCTATGAATCCTCCTAAGGCCTTACTCGACTTGTCGAGTTAACCTTTCACTCGACGGGTTACCACTGATCACGAATCGCGGGGCAACCCGATCCAACTCGTTGAGTCCTCTTATGGACTCGGCGAGTTTCCTCCCTGGCAATACACATTTGACCTTCTAAGGTCAGATCTGTTTCTCTAACTTATAGATCTGGCCTTCTAGCACCCAAAAGTCACGTAAATGTTCAATCTTTACGTCCATGCACCACACATCAAGCTCTATTTGAAGAAATAGCCCTTAAAATGACAACCTAGACTCAAAACCCCAATGGGACTGCATAAAGCTGGATGGTTGGGACTCTCTGGACCTATCAAGGTCCAGATCCAATGTCTATTCCTCAATGGGACTCTACATGCTCGATATTCCAACTAAAGAAGGGGCAAAGAAACCCTAGATTCATGAGGTTTTATACACGAAAATAGGCATGGATTCATACCTCAAACAGCAACCTGTGAAGAAGTGATAGAAGATCTGACCTCCTCAATCAGCCAAGCTTGAACCCCCTCCTTCTTCCTTGCAAGAATGTTCTAAGGTGAAGAAATTAGCTCTCTCTCTCTCTCTCTCTCTCTCTCTCTCTATGCTCTCTGGTGCGAATGGTGTCTCTCAAGGGTATGAGTGGCCGTAAATGAAGTCCATAAGGACCCTTAAATAGGGCACAGACCCAACGACTTAGGGTTTCTGCATACATCACAGACTCGTCGAGTCGACTACCCGACTCGTCGAGTCCATTCATTAATCTGAGTCATCAGTGGCGATCCTACTCGACAAGTTTAGGGATCAACTCGTCAAGTCCCTTTTCTCATCTCAAAAAAAATACTTAAATTATGATACCTGGAAATCCGGATGTTACTCTCGGGATGTCATGTTCAGTATAGACCAAAAGCATAAACAGAACAAAATAGACCTTAGAACATTTATTCATAACTACTAGCCTATAATCCAAAATCTCTCGTTATGTCAGCCAACTTATGCTCTCGTGTCATAACCTGTAATACAAAGAAAACTGAGTGGGTCAGGCTTGCGAGCCTGGTGAGCATATAGGGTTTCTACAATGTTATATCTGATGGGTTTTGATCATAAGAACATCCTATGTGCTCATACAAACCCTAATGCTTGGATCTAGGTTTCTCTATTGTACATGCAATTTATCCAAGACTATAAACCCTAGATCTAGCATATGATAATCAATATAACATATAATTAGGGTTTAGATCATACCTTGATTGTTATGTAGCAATAACAATCACAAATCCTCCTTGTAATGACTTTAGAAAACTTAGAGTCACAAATGTCACTCCTCTAATGGTTCACAAACACCAAGAGCAAGAGGATGAAGAAGAGAAGAGAAGGAGGCTCTCAAAAATGTGTGGAAACCCTAGAAGGAAGCTTGTCCACGTTTTTGAGGCATAAGGGCTCTTTAAATAGTGAGGCTATTAGGGTTATCTAACAAGGAAACCCTAATTTGGATGCTTAAGCCCTAAGCAACCAATGGACTCCTTTCCTTAAAGGCCTTGGACGATTTCCAATGGCTTTCCCCATAGAATTCGGCCAACCTTATAATATAAGGCAATCCATAGCCCAATTGCAATTATCTTATAATTACAATTCCAGTCCCTTAAGTTTAATTAATCTCTTTTAGTCACAAACTTAATTCTTATTAATTCTTGACTAATATTAATTAAACAATATGATTTCTCCTTTAATATATTATTCCCATAATATATTAATAAATCATATTTAATCCTTTCTCTCCATAATTCATCATATCAAGTTACTTTGGTGAAGGCAACCCAAAAGGACCATGCACCATCGGGTCAAGTACATACCAAAATAGTTATGGACTTAGACACTAATCCAACAGTCTCCCACTTGGATAAGTCTAATAACTATTCTGCGTATGACTTCAGATCCTGATCTGCAATTGTAGCTTTTTAAAGCTGCTGTCAACTCTGATCCTATCAGATACGCGTGTCCTTTAGATAAGGGATCATATATTCCTCCATTCTAGATATCGTATAAGACATGATTTCTAATCATTCTCTCTATACCATTTCTCGACTTCCGATTTATGACGACTGACTAATTGAACAAATCAAATTAGCCCTAGCCCGGCCAAGCATTTACGTTTGTCATCACTAAATCATCGAGGGGCCCAAAGATATCGCTTTTATCCTTCTTTGGATAAAAGGAACGGATAAAATTTGATTCAATGCAATCTTGCACTTACTCACCGAATCACACACAACAATATGTTTTATAACACCAAGTTACTGGTGCATTTACATATTATCAATGTGTAACCGATTTGCAAGATACATCTCACACATCTCGGTTTCAGGAATATAAGATATTATCGTCTCACCAATCACTTGTGATACAATTCATGGAGTGATACAAGTGAGCGTGGGTTTAATCCAATGCTCAAATCATATTCATAAGCACTCATGAAGATTGCAGCAAATATTTGCTTATGTCTAATACTCTTTAGACAATCCACACACCAATTCATGACAGTCTTTATTCATACCTACTTCCAACATATGAACGACTGTGGCCCGTTCAAATAATTTGATTGTACTAAACCAATTAAATTATTCAGGAAGTCAAAACATGCAAAGTGAAACACAAGAATAATACTAATCCCATATGGCCTCAAACCTTTGAGTATAAATAAAACACCTTTTATTTATCACCATATCGATTACTCATTATTTTTTGTTTCGGGTAATCAACTTTTTACTTGAATTATTACACTTGTCCCATGCTCTTATCATGCCCACAATGTTTACTTATGGTTCTTACTTTGTGAAATATATCAAATGAACACATTTCCAATCGTACTCATTTCACAACTCCAAATCCTTTTTCATAAGTGAAAGAATATCAAACTCTTGCCACTTATAGAATATGTTAGATTCTAACATTTTATGCAATGATCCTTTTCGTAATGTCATAGCACAAAAAGTCACAAAGACTATTGACAACGATATTACAAAGTCCTCTATCGGAGATTGTTATAATACAATTCCTTAGATATGATGTCTCTCACTCAAGGTACATTCCTTTGAACATCCTTTTGCATAAAAGTTTCTAATCTAGACATAGATTTTCAACATTCAATTCCCAATATGGAAAACTTTCCATACTTACCATATGACAACTCATTCTCAATAGAATCTTATCTATTCATAATAATGTCGATATGGTCCATCCAATACTATACTTCCAACTACTCACAAGCGACCAATCCTAGGCGAACTTTGGATTGTCCTTTGATAGTTGTTTAATTATCTTAGTCAAAACCGATTCTTGTCCTTTTCTCTCTAAATGCACTAGACATTTGGAAAATTTTAGAATGGTCAAATATTATAGCATTTGCAATCAATCCTATACCCGAGGCGTATGGGACATGATGCATAATGTCTTACATAAAGATTTGATATTTTATCAATCTTCTGCCATAATATTTTATGTGCTATGTTCTCAAAATTCGAACTACGAAGAGGAATGTCGTAATCATAATCGAAATTTGTGAACACACTATGTTTCCTTGACTAAATTATTAACATTCCACAACCTAAGCCTTTAGATTTGAAATGAAGCATAATATTCTCTCCCTTAATTATAGCAAAACAACTTTTCAACTCTTGCAACTTTGCAAAGTATAACTATTGTTTTCTATAATTAATATTGCTAACTTGCAATACTTTCCATAATAATCATACAATCATAACATTTATGCTCCCACTATCATGACAATTATTATAAACATAACACTTATGCTCCCACTAGCTTTGACATGTATTCAGAAACAGCTTAACTTCCAGAAAAACAATACCCATTGAATTTCTTAAGTTCATGTCTCTAATACTTAATGCTTTGATAATCCTTTATCAAGGCTTCTTAATCTCATACACCTTTATCCAAGATAGCTCATATGTGTCTTAAACAATTAAGACCAATTGCCAAATCTCACAATTCGAGTCATGGAGAGGGATACCGTAACCATAATCAAATTTGAGAATGCAATTTTACAATTGCTATCTTCTTAAAATCTTTCTTAGTGAAAGCATTTCCTCACAGTCACTTTCATGAAGCAAGAAAATCTTACGACACTTAGATTTTAATGGTGTATGTGTTCCTATCCATGTGAATTTGTCAAAACCAAAGTTTACGACAAATTCAAACTCATATGGACCGAACTTTCTTAATCTTGATTTCTTGCCTTATGGTAGCACGGCTGTCCACCATGTTTTCCAAGTAGTCAAACAGCTCACCTTTTCCTATCAATATACCTTTCATTGATCAAGGTGCCTACCTTTCATGCGTTCAAATGAGAACTCATAGAACTCACATGCATAATTGACTCAATTTGGAATGGCACAGAAACAAAATAGTGTCAACACGATAGGTTGTAAAGCTCAACTTGAAAGGACCTTAGATCAAACGATTTATCAAACAATGACTATTAATAAGAACAATGAAGTTTCACAAAGAACTTTCACTAAGAATGATAATCTCACAAAGAGATTATTGTTCGCACAAAGCGGCTATTAGGGTTTGTGAAAGAAAATGTCTCAGAAACCTGTACAAAAGACTATATAGAACTATTATAGACAATCCCTACAAATCAGGGTGTTCCAGCTAACTAATAAACGATAACTATGGAAACAAGATAAATACTAAATCTGTTACATTAAAAAGATATACACTGAATAACTTGTATGCTGACGCTGGATTACGTGCTGATGCTGAGTGATCAGTTTCAAACATCATCATATTATAAGGTTCGACCTTACAATCTCCCCCAATATGATGATGTTCAAAACAACAGCTATACTAGAACACCTCTGGACAAAAAATTCTTCATACTCAGCTTCAGCTTCTACTTTCACAGGCCAGTAAGGACTATCCAGCAGCTCCTGTCTTCTATTCAGTAACTCCATAGCAATCAGTATGTGAAACTCTCCAGAGAGATCTTGATGACTCATGCACATTTGTCTTAAACCAACAAGATGTGCTGTTGGACCTCTTGGAATTTTTGTGGTGCGTTGAAAACACATTTTCCTGTTTTTATCAAGATAAAATATTCCATGTTCGGGAACAGAGATGAACTTATGTTGAACCGGCTCAACACCGATAGGAAGAGAGTTGTTTATTCCTTCAGCACCAAAATTTAGAACCAATACATCTTCACTATCAACTTGAAATCTGGTTCTTCTGATTCTTGGAACTGAGGAACTTGGGCCTTGCTGCTGAGGACGTTGTGTAGGCACAAGATCCAGACGCTGAACTTTCTTGATCAGTAAATGAAGAGCACAGGTCAGTTCTGAAGAGAGAGCCGAAGTTTGCTTGGATGCTATTTCGAGCAATTCCATCCATTCAGAGTATCCGTATCTGATCAGCTCATCCCTCTTAACAACTTCAATGTATGGATGTTGAAGACCTTGACGAGTGATCAGCAAAGTAAGAATTTTCTCGTTACGAGGTTTTGAAGCTTTAAATTTGATGATCTTATCACTGCTCACTCTTCGTTTAAGAACATCTTGAAACCTCTTGCGATCAATCCTGTCGAGAACATTATCAGTCCTTGACTTACTGCTTCTGGGAGGAGGCTGTGAAGATTTGGATTTGGACTGATATTCTAAAAACTTTTGCATCTGAGCTTCAAAGGATCCTTTGGCCTGAAGTTTATGCTGAATGAGAGATTCATCAGCTTGAGCAATATTCTTTAGAAGCTGAGCTTTATTGGCTTCATCAAGAATTTGCTTAACTTGATTAGGAGACATGTTCCATTCAGCTGCCAAATTGGATATGCTGATAATGGACTTAGGTTTCTTGCTGCGAAGAGAAGTATCAGTATGTGAAACAGCCAATTTAGTATCTGCTGCCTTGCGCTTGCGAGATAGAGGTTGAAGATCCTCGCTAGCTACATCTGAGTCTTCTCCTTGAACTGGCACAATGAGATCAATGAAGTTCATATCTAGCATTTGACTTTCATCATCATGTTCATCTTCATCATCATCTGAGGCTTCTCCTTGAACTGGAATAGTGGGATCAATGAAGTTCATGTCCAGCATCTGACACTCATCATCATGTGCATCCTCATCATCATGCTCACTATCTTCAGTAAGCTTTTCAGTATCTGCTGGTCTATCAGACTCGTCAGTAGGCTTTTCAGTTTCTGCTATTTTATCAGACTCGTGCACAGGCTGTGGTGGCTCGGTCTGGTTTAAAATGTTATCTTCAGATCCAAGCTCAACAGAGTCAGTTTCTCCCCCTTTTTGATCATCATCATGTTTTGGGCCAGGGGAAGGAGTTGACAAAAGAACTCCCTTCAATTGGTGGACATCAGCCTCAATTCGTAGAAAGCTCATTAAATGCTGAGGCCAGTATATGAATGAACTGAGTACCTGGAACTTCTTGTGAGCGATGTCGCTCCCCCTGAGAAGGTTGCTCCCCCTGGGATGGTTGCTCCCCCTGAGATTGTTGCTCCCCTTGAGCTGAGTGAACTCGTTCAGTGATAGAAGGAGTATGATGAGAAAGTTGAGGGGAGAGATGACCACCGTCCTGCGTTTCAGCTTGTTGATCAGCATTAATTTCGTTGTTACCATCAGCTCCTTCATCAGTGTCAGCAGTTAGTGAAGGAACAGTATATGGATTTGCGATCCATTCTCTCATTTGATCAGAGATGCCGATGTCATTTGCCATTGGATCATCCTGATACATTCATACTGACATGCGTGGGAATTGGATGGGGTTTCCAGAGTGGGAGTAGTAGGCTTCAGCGAAAAATTTATCTAGGACAAGAGCAATCCAGCGTGGAAAGAGGACATGATCAGCGCGTACATTGGCACGAAGAAGTTGGACAAGTTGATCAAAGAAGAAAGCCCCATAATCAAGACGTTTGTTGAGAAGAAGGGAACAGACAACTTGTTGCTCATAAGTACTCAGTTGATCACCACTATGAGATTTGTGACCCACACATTTGCACAGTGCCCCGGTGAAGAACTTCCATCCTGGAGTCATACATTGACGCAGAATGAGAGCTAATCGAGCACCAGCCTTCGAGTGATCATATCCCAGTTGATCAAAGAGGCGTCGACAACGTTCAATAGTTGGAAGCTCAGAGAATGGTTCAAAAATTGGTAACCTGAGCGCAGCACTGAGGAGATCAGCGGTGATAAAAACTGAGCGTCGGCCACGTCCAATAGTCCCGGAGATGGCGTTGTTTTCATCATTAACCGTTGCGGTGTAGTAGAACTCACATACTTGTTCGGGAAAGAACTCTGATGGAACCTCACTGATTGCGTATCGAATTCGGAAGGAGACTAAGAAATTGACAAAATCATCAAGTCCAAGACTGCGATGAACATCTGGTATATCAGGGTTGAAAACGACATTTGTGGCTTTGATGTATATGGGAAGAGGAGGAGAGTTTGGAGTTGGGATGACTCTGCTTGAAGTGGAGGAGAAGGTGAACAGTGATGCCGCCATTGAAGAGAGTTAGGATTCTAGGGGTTTTTTTTAAGAGAGAGAGAGAGAGAGAGAGAGAGAGAGAGAGAGGGAAGTTTGAATGATGGGAGGAAGGTTTAGGAGAGAGGTGAAAAGGTTTAAATATGGGATTAAACGGTTTAAAAAAAAGGCAATGATTATCTTCATCGAAAATAACTGCGTATCTTGACAGACTGTCAAATCAAAAAAAAATAGTTGTTGGGTAAAAGAGTCGTTGTACTGAAGAGGAAACGACAATCAGTGTCTGCGGAAGCGCTGAGATCATTGTCACGAAAAGTTACATGCTGAAAGATAGTTTGTCGTCAATTCAAGGTACAACTTGCTTGTTTAGGGTTAGCAAGGTGATTGGTGCGTGTGATAGATATTGGTTTAATTATCTAACCATCGGCACAGAGTGTCGAGTCTTTATCAGTGAGTGGTATTTCTTACTGAATCATTAGACACTGAGTGAGAAGAAGGTGAAGAGAGGATTGTTTCATGTGATAGACCTTGGTGTTTTGGTCTAACCATCGGCAAAGACTGTTAGATTCTCATCAGCATGTGTTTTGTCACACTGAATCACAGAATCAGTGTAAGATTGGTAAGAGGGGATAGTTGCGTGTGATAGACCTTGGTGTTTTGGTTTAACCATCGGCAAAGACTGTTAGATTCTCATCAGCATGTGTTTTGTCACGCTGAATCACAGAATCGGTGTAAAATTGGTAAGAGGGGATAGTTGCGTGTGATAGAACTTGGTGTTTTGTCTAACCATCGGCAAAGAGTTTCAAGTTGTTATCAGTGTATGGTTTAATACAATGAATCATTCAACTTTAGTTTAGAAGATTTGTAGAAGAGATAGAGATAAGAAATCATACAATGTACTCAGCATGCTAAACATCATCAGCATATCATCATCAGCAAAAAAACATTAGTTTATAAGACAATAGCAAACATTAGTAAAACATTTTCAATCCAGAGTGATCATTCCAAGTTCGCCAATAATGTGAGCATTAGTTTGAGTATCCAGGGCCTTGGTGAAAATATCAGCTAGTTGATCGGAAGTCTTGACATGTTTTAGAACAACCTTGCCCTTCTCAACATTGTCTCTGATGAAGTGATGTCTGATCTCGATATGCTTTGTCTTTGAGTGCTGAACAGGATTCTGTGTGATCTGAATGGCACTGGTGTTATCATAGTATATAGGAGTCTTTGTGAATTTAAGCCCATAGTCTAAAAGTTGATTTTGAATCCATAAGATTTGAGCACAACATCTCCCAGCTGCAACATACTCAGCTTCTGCATTGGAGATAGCTACTGAGGTTTGTTTCTTGCTGGGCCAACTGATTAGTCGATTTCCAAGGAAATGACATCCACCTGACGTGCTCTTCTTGTCTAAGTTGCATCCTGCATAGTCGGAATCAGTGTATCCAAAGAGTTCAAGTGCTGAGTCACGAGGGTACCACAGTGCCAAGTTCTGAGTGGCCTTTAAGTATCGAAAGATGCGTTTGACTGCAATGAGATGAGACTCATTGGGATTAGCTTGGAATCTAGCACAGAGAATGGTTCCAAACATGAAAACAGGGCGACTTGCAGTGAGGTAGAGAAGAGATCCAATCATTCCTTGATAAAGAGAGTGATTAACATTAGTGCCGGTGGGATCAGCGTGTAGCTTATCAGTTTTGGACACCGGAGTAGAAGTTGGTTTGCAGTCGCTGAGAGAGTACTTAACTAGCATGTCAGCAATATATTTACTTTGACAAATTGAGATACCTGATTTTTGTTGCTGAACCTCAAGACCTAAGAAGAAAGTCATATTCCCCATCATGCTCATTTCGAACCTTTGAGACATGATCTCAGCGAATTCTTTGCTCAGCTTCTCATTTGGAGATCCAAAGATGATATCATCGACATAGATTTGAACAAGAATCATTTATGAGCCTTTCTTTTTGATGAAGAGAGTATTGTCAATTGCTCCTCTTTTGTAGCCATTTTCAAGAAGATATGATGTCAGTGTCTCATACCAGGCCCTAGGAGCTTGCTTCAATCCATACACAGCTTTATCTAGTCTGTACACATAGTCAGGGTGCTCTTTGTCTTCAAAGCCTGGGGCTGTTTGAGAAATACTTCTTCTTGTAACACACCATAAAGAAATGCCGTTTTGACATCCATTTGGTAGACAATGAAGTTCATGTATGAGGCATATGCGAGAAACAGTCTGATTGCTTCAATGCGGGCAACTGAGCAAAAGTCTCCCCGTAGTCGATGGATTCAATTTGAGTGAACCCCTGAGCAACAAGTCTTGCTTTGTTGCGAGTAATAATACCATCTTTATCAACCTTGTTGCGGTAGACCCAACGTGTTCCGGTGATGGTCTTTCCTGATGGTCTGGGAACAAGGGTCCAAACCTTGTGCCTTTCGAACTCGTTCAGCTCATCTTGCATGGCTTTAATCCAGTCAGCGTCTTGAAGAGCTGAGTGTATCTTGTCAGGTAAAATCATTGAAACGAAATTAACATACATGCAAAAATTATTAGATACACGAGATCTGTTTCGGACACCATCATGAAGATTCCCAATAATTTGATCAACAGGATGATCTCGATGTCCAGAAGCTGATTCCAATGGATTTGACACTGAAGTGTTATTGCTGAAAGGAACATCAGTTGCAGGAGAATCTTCAGTCTCAAGGGTTTCATCAGCATCGGAAAAATGAGTTGTCGAGCTGACCGCAGTATCTTGATTTACAGAAATTGGATCTAGAATGATAGGATCAGGAATAATAGTTTCTTCTTCAGTATGAGAAACTTCATCATATGGGCAAGAGAGAAGCTCTTGAAAGATAGAGGAGGAATGAGCTACTTTTTCATCAGTGTATGATTCTTCATCAAACTTTACATGAATGGATTCTTCAATGCACTGCCTGTTCACATGAAAAACACGAAAAGCCTTTGAAATAGATGAATATCCAACAAAAATACCTTTTTCAGCCTTAGGCTCAAATTGTGATTTGGGATCGCGCTGATTAAGAATATAACAAATGCATCTAAACACGTAAAAGAAGGATACGTCCGGCTTTCGACCTTTCAGCATCTCATATGGTGTCTTTTTGTGAGCCTTGTGAATTAGAGATCGATTCTGAGTATAACATGTTGTATTAACAGCTTCAGCCCAAAACGACATAGGAAGACCAGCTTGAATCATTAAGGTCCTTCCTGCCTCAATCAGTGTTCGATTTCTTTGTTCAGCAACTCCGTTTTGTTGAGGTGTGCGAGGAGCGGAAAAGTTCTGCCCAATGCCTTTATAATCACAAAATTCTTCAAGAGTTGAATTCCGGAACTCAGTGCCATGATCACTCCTAAGCTGCTTAACTTTGAGACCAATCAGTGTCTCGTTTTGACGAATCAGGGAGATGATTTCCTGTGCAGCATGACTTTTCTTCTTCAAGAAAAGCACCCACGTAAATCGAGTAAACTCATCCACAACCACCAGAGTATACTTGTTTCCTCCTTGGGAACGAACAGGAATAGGTCCAAACAAGTCCATGTGTAGTAAATGAAGAAGAACAGATATGCTAGAACATGACTTGTGTTTGAATGATGACTTGGTTTGTTTTCCTTGTTCACACGCTGAGCACATCTTATCTTTGACAAAGCTGAGTTTTGGGAGACCTCTAACTAGATCTTGATTGGATATTTTAGATAGATTCTTAAAGTTCAAATGAGAGAACCTTTTATGCCAAATCCAGCTGAGATTGGTTTGAGACTTTGTAAAGAAACATTGCATCAGCGCCTTGTCACTTGAGAAAATGTCAAGAACATATATATCATCTTTTCTACTTGCTGAGAGTACAATGTTCTTGTCAGTGTTAACGACTCTTCCTTCCTTCTTTGTAAAATGAACATCATAATCAGCATCACACAATTGGCTGATTGAGATGAGATTGTGTTTGAGACCCTTTACATATGAAACATTCTGAAACACCACATTATTGCACTTGATGTTTCCATATCCTTTAGTAAACCCCTTTCCATTGTCTCCGTATGTTACTGCAGGACCAGTTTTCTTGACATAGTCTTCCAGGAGAGACTTGGATCCTGTCATATGTCTTGAGCAACCGCTATCTAAGTACCAAAGATGCTCCTGACCCTGCAGTGCTGAGAAACTAGTTAGAACACACTGACCCATTGTAAGATGGGTCATTCACAAAGTTATTTGACAATATATTATAGCACTCTTTAGGAAGACAGTTTAAAGAATTTGATTTAAGAGTTCATCTTTCATTTCTAACTTTGATGTTATCAGCTCTTAATGATGTTTTATCAAACTTGCATTCACTGATTTTGTGAGTCGTGTCACCACATCTGTAGCAAATTCTAGTACCAAAGTTTTTCTTCGTAAGCACATTTCTAGATTTAACACACTTAGATTTGAAAGATTCACCAAGTGAACTTTGAGTCCTTTTATTTGACATTGAATTACTACAGAATTTAGTGTTAGAAGAACTATAATCGGTGATGGATAAGGAGCTGACATCAGTATCAGATTTAGACTTATGTACTGAAACACTGCAATCAGGATAATGTTTAAGTTGTTCATGAACAGCATGAAACACGCCGTTTGAGATAGGAAATGCGATAATATTTTCAGTGAGAGGAGTTGGTCTCTCAAGATGTGCAGGGTAAGAAGTAGGATCAATCCCGGTAATTTTAATATTACACTCAGTAAAACCTTTAGAATCAGTAACACAGTGTTCATCAATGAGACTCTGATTAACAAAAGTGTTGCTGATAAATTTGTTTTTGAAACTATCTTTTAATTCATTCATGGAATAAAATTCAGATTCCTTTTCTTGAGATTTAAAAACCTTTTTAGCTTCAGCAAAATTTCCCCCAAGGATTTTCTCACATGAATGAGGTATTTGAGCAGAAATAACATAATTAGCATTTTTGTGAGATTTAGACCAAAGTTTTAAAACAGTTTGTTCTTTGTTCAAGAGGTCTTTAACTTTATCAATTTCAGCAGATAGTGAGGAATTTGATAAACTAGTAACTCTTAGATTTTCCTGAGTAGTGTCAATAATGAAATTGTTCAAGGATAGTTCAGTTTTAAGAAGATCAATTTGATTCTGCATATATCTTATGATTTGATTCTTCTTAGAATTAAGAACACCCAAATACTCAAACATTCTGATTTTTTCATTCATTGAATAGGAAACAAAGTTTTGAACCTGATACATTGAAGGAGAATCAATGTTGTGCTTCCTGGAGTTTTCAACTGCATCAGACATATCAGCATCAAACGAACTGTTGCTGACTTTACACTCATCAGTGTCTTCTATCTTGGTCATCAGACATTTAACTTCATCATCTAATGACTCCTCATCAGTCTTCCACTTTTCTTCTTCAGCGACAAGAACTTTATGTTCCAAGTTCTCTGCTTTCAGTTTCTCAATCAACTTGTTGTACTTCTGCTTCCAGTATTCATCCGAGCTTTGGGTTCTTTGCTTGCATTCTTTTGCAAAATGATCAGTGCTACCACAGTTAAAGCACTGAGCTTTCCCTTTCCTTTCAGTAGCATGTTTCTTGTCAGCATCTAATCTTTTTGAAGATTTCCCACTCATCTTTTTCTGAAACTTTGAGAAATTTCGGCCTGATTTCTCAAAAGTCTTCACAATTAAAGCCGCACTAGCAACAACCTTTTCCAGATCATCAGTATCACTTTTAGAAGAATCAGTGTCTGAATGGTTTTCAGTATCTGACTCTAACACTTGCTTTTTGTTTGAGAATAGTGCTACTGATGACTCACGCTGAGCATCCTTCATCGGCTCCTTTCTCTGAAGCTTGGATTCCTCATAGTATCGAAGGTTTCCATAGAGACTTTGTAAGTCCATTGTGTTGATCTTCTCACTATTTTTCAGCACATCAACATGATTCTCTCAACCTGCACCCAGAGAATCCAAATTCTTCTGCACTAGAATAGTTCGATGCTTCAACTGATCTAGTCTCCGCAGATCATTAACAAGAGTATTAAACCTGTTAAAGGTTTGAGTCAGGGTTTCACCTTTCTTTGCAAAAAATGTTCATACCTTCTGTTTAGATCATTTATTTGAGTAGCCTTGACTTCTTCAGTGCCTTCAAAAGATACAGTCAGCGTGTCCATCATTTCTTTTGCTGAGATGTAGTTCTGAACCAGCCCAAAGATATTGTATGGAAAAGCATAGCTGATTGCAGGCCGAGCACGAACATCGAGACCATTCTTTCTTTTGTCATCTGCTGTCCAGTTTTCTCTAGGTGTTTTCTTCATGACACCATCAGGAACATTGTTTTTCAAGGGCTGATACATCGGAACATATGGACCTTTTTTGATGATGTCCAACATGTCTTCATCTACAGATTATAATGCATAGAGACCCTTTATTTTCCACATAGCAAAATTGGTTTCATCAAACGGAGGAATTTTAGCAGAAGGATGATTTGATGAGTTTGAAGAGGAAGATGATGAAGCCATTTGTTTGATAAAAGAAACTTGCTCTGAGACCAATTGAAAGGACCTTAGATCAAACGATTTATCAAACAATGACTATTAATAAGAACAATGAAGTTTCACAAAGAACTTTCACTAAGAATGATAATCTCACAAAGAGATTATTGTTCGCACAAAGCGGCTATTTGGGTTTGTGAAAGACAACATCTCACAAACCTGTACAAAAGACTATATAGAACTATTATAGACAATCCCTACAAATCAGGGTGTTCCAGCTAACTAATAAACAATAACTATGGAAACAAGATAAATACTAAATCTGTTACATTAAAAAGATATACACTGAATAACTTCTATGCTGAAGCTGATGTTGACGCTATATTACGTGCTGATGCTGAGTGATCAGTTTCAAACATCATCATATTATAAGGTTCGACCTTACACAACTCATGTGCTAGTGATGATCGATAAGGTTTATTTTGATTTGTTCTTGAAACCTTTCAAGACCATTAAGACTCCCAATGACTCCTTGACATATAAGATTCTCTTGTCAATAAACATTTCTTGACAAACAAATATTCAAGAGTTAGTGTAGTTTTTATCAAAACACTTCATAGATCGGTCCTAGTTGGTCTTTGTCTTATCCAAGACATCACAACTTTCCACATTTGATGAATTTTATAAACCTTCTTAATACTTATCACTCATTTTCACAATCATAACTCTAAGACTTGTTTTGGAACGAAGTATGATTGACTTCTTGATTTAACCATTTCTTCAATTCTTGATTCCTCTTCTTAGACATACAATTGTACTAAGACTCACTTAGAGGATCAAATGGTTCTTAATCATTAAGACATATCATAAAGCATAAAAGGTACTCTCCCTTCTTCTTAGAATGGAGAAACTTTTACCTTTCTGCCTACTTGATTCTTCTTATTCGTTCTGCTATTGATTTAAACCTTTTTAATCAATTCAGACTTACAGTTAATCTTATAAGTATAATCATATTTACTAAACCTTTAGCAAATCATGACGAATATCTTTGTTGCTCTTATGGTGGACTTGATCAATCATGCAACTTTGTGTACTCGATCTCCTAGTTCTTCACTTGACACTTTGTCAATGAATTAGTCTAATTTCCAAATATGAAATTTCTCATTCATCGTGCAACCAAGTTGCATGATTCCAAGTTTCTGTCCAATTGAAACTTGGGCAATGAGAAACTCTCCTTATTTGGTAAATTTTCGACATTTCCATAATTAAGAATCAAATCCATTATTGCTAATAATAGAAACACTTAAACATCAATTTTTCATACACGCCATTGCAAGGATAAATAAATAATATAAAGTCAAAATTTATTTTATTGCGGAAAAATTTTTGTCCTTACAATGCAATTCATTGAAAAACTATTCTAATACATATTTCTTAGAAATCTAATTCTAACTCTAAGTAGTAGCTCAAGAATCTAATCTTCAAGTAATGCGATCGAAATCCATTTCTTCACGGTTAGATTCTGCTTACTTCTTCTTCCCTTAAGCTTCCTCTCTTTTCTTCGATCCTACAAAACATCAATTGTAATCTTATCACATTATGTATTAAGAATCTAGAATAGGAGCTTAAAAGAGTTAGTCAATGGATTTTACCTAAAGCAGAGTCATACGTTTTGACTCTCCCATCTCTTAGATCTCTTAGGTAAATAGGACAGCTTCGTCTCCAATGCCCTTTGTCTTGGCAATAAAAGCAAATTGACTCTTTTGGAACAGGACATGGAACTACTTCAGACATTGCCTTTCTCTTATGATCAAACTTTTCGATCATAGCATGTCTTTCGTTGCCATTGTCTATATCCATAGAGTTCTTGAAGGCATATTCACCAATCAACTTTGCTTTTCTATTGCGCCAAACCATTGCTGATTCAACAGCAATTTTATAGCCAATTTCCTTAAACACCCCTTATAGACCAGCTTCGTGAATGAGGCCTACTAACGGTAAGACTAACTTTTAATCATACATATATATATATATATATATATATATATATATATATATATATATATATATATATATATATATATATATATATATATATATATATATATAATGTTAGACTTTTAATGTTATATATATAGTATAGGGTGTATTTTACACTTTTAAAATACTAGGTTGTCAAATTTAACAATTATACTTTTAATTCATTTAAATTGTAGACCAAAACTTTTATGGATTTATTAAACCTCTTTTAATTATACACCTTAATTAATTAATAAAACCATAAGGGTGTGATATGAACTTTTCAAAACACTACTAGGGTTTTAGAATTTAACATTCATAGATTAATCTTTTAATCAACTTTTAAATTCCAAAACTTGAGGGCAAGTTTTGAAACCTTTTCAAAACATTAGGGTTTCAACTATTTAAATTTCAAAACTAAACTTTTGAGTTTAAATTTAAACTACAAAACCTAAAGGGGAAAATTGAAACTTTTCATAACACAAGGATCAAATAACAAATAATATAAATTAAACAATTAATTTCATCATTATCTATATTTGACCTAATTTCAATTTCTTGCAAAATAAGTTACCCAATTAATACAAATAATTCAACTTTATCATATAAGGAAGTTATTATCTAATCAATTGGTAATTATCTTTTGTTTAATCAAGGATATACTCAAAAATATGAATAAAATCGGATTTTAATGATCTAAAATAGATAAGGCAATTATCCATGAGAAAAACAACAAGAAATCCCGAAATCCCCTCTTTTTGATGCACGAACTCGCCGAGTACCCATATGGACTCGCCGAGTAGGTGCCTACTCGCCGAGTCCACAATGGGACTCGCCGAGTTCATCAGGCAGTTTCACAAAAATTGAATTTTTCAACTTGAACAAACATACAAGGCATCAATACAATAGAAACCAATCAAGGCTCTGATACCACTGATGGGTTTTGATCATAACAACATCCTATGTGCTCATACAAACCCTAATGCTTGGATCTAGGTTTCTCTATTATACATGCAATTTATCCAAGACTATAAACCCTAGATCTAGCATATGATAATCAATATAACATATAATTAGGGTTTAGATCATACCTTGATTGTTATGTAGCAATAACAATCACAAATCCTCCTTGTAATGACTTTAGAAAACTTAGAGTCACAAATGTCACTCCTCTAATGGTTCACAAACACCAAGAGCAAGAGGATGAAGAAGAGAAGAGAAGGAGGCTCTCAAAAAATGTGTGGAAACCCTAGAAGGAAGCTTGTCCACGTTTTTTAGGCATAAGGGCTCTTTAAATAGTGAGGATATTACGGTTATCTAACAAGGAAACCCTAATTTGGATGCTTAAGCCCTAAGCAACCCATGGACTCCTTTCCTTAAAGGCCTTGGACGATTTCCAATGGGTTTCCCCATAGAATTCGTCCAACTTTATAATATAAGGCAATCCATAGCCCAATTGCAATTATCTTATAATTACAATTCCAGTCCCTTAAGTTTAATTAATCTCTTTTAGTCACAAACTTAATTCTTATTAATTATTGACTAATATTAATTAAACAATATGATTTCTCCTTTAATATATTATTCCCATAATATATTAATAAATCATATTTAATCTTTTCTCTCCATAATTCATCCTATCAAGTTGCTTTGGTGAAGGCAACCCAAAAGGACCATGCACCATCGGGTCAAGTACATACCAAAATAGTTATGGACTTAGACACTAATCCAACAATATCATATATATATATATATATATATATATATATATATATATATATATATATATATATATATATATATATATATATATATATATATATATTAGAACTCACAAACTTATATAATTTCACTATATAAAGGCAACTCTTATCCCACCCCATCGATCCTCACAATGACACGATCTAAGCTCTCGTATCTAAAGCCTTCCTCTTTACCCGATCCCTACTCACGGATCTAAAACTAATCTCTTCACCTCATCCATACTCCCGGATCTAAAACTAATTTCTTCACCTGATCCATACTCCCGGATCTAAAACTAATCTCCTGATCTGATCTATACTCCCGGATCAATAATCGTGCCTAATCCATACTCCCAGACTAGGGACAATTAACATAGTCTTAATCCATACTCCCGGACTAATAACAAGTTTATCTATTTACCTGATCCGTACTCCCGGATCTAAAACTAACCTCTTGATCTCATTATCCAACTCATCTTTTATCACCCAACAAATATCTCATCTACCCATGTTCTACCCGACATATTTGTAGATATAAAATAAATATATAGTTTAACTCATTTATAACTATATAAAACATCCATTTCGCACTCATCTTAAATAAAAAATAATATATAAACACATAGCACGTATTTCATAGCAAATACTTCATATTTATGTGTTAGAAGAAAGTGACTACACATGCACTCATAACATAGATATAATACATTCAACCAATACTTGTATTAAAATTGTGTTTATGAAAGGGACTATACATTCGCTTAATAAGACGGTGATCTGACAACACCTCGTCTCTTAAAATAATATTCTTCACTGAAACAGGGATGTTTTCTCCAAAATCGGGCTTAATGCGGACAGAGTTTCTGCTCGAAAACTATATTTCTCGGGATCTTCGAGGTTTCGGGACTTGCTTCGGGTGTCGGGATTGATACCGGGGCTTCGGGGGTATAAATTGCCAAGAAGAAGAAAGAAAAAGGCGAGAGAAGTGAGAATTAGCAAACAAGATCGGAAGCCCTCGTATTCTATATATTGGCTGCTGGTCATCGGGTTACGCTAGGCGTAACTTCCATGTACGCGGGGTGTAACGCATCTTTCATGCGTACGGTGGGCGTAGTTCGGATGGGGCTGCCAGGTGGCGAAGTCTCAATGGGGCTACGTGGCCGTCTCTCGGACCACACAAGACCGGAGTACGTTGGGCATACTCATGGTACGTTGGGCGTAACGGGTGGATAGGATCAAACGTGTCATGGCTTCGGATATTATCCGAATTTATAATTTTATAAATATATTTTAAATATTTAAAAACTTCAGAAATTCATATCTTCCTCATACGAGCTCCGTTTTGACGTTCTTTATATCCACGCGTATGTGAGACTATGCTCTACAACTTTTATTTAGATCATTAAGGCTAAATATCGCTCTAACGTAAATTCACTTTTTACGTCGCGTTGTGTCGTGTCGGTTTTGTCGCGAAACTTCGATAGGTCATAACTTCTTTGTTATAATTCGGATTTCAACGTTCTTTATATGTACGGAATCCTTGTAACATATACTAAAACTTAGCTAAGACTACTCCTCCTAAATAATCTTCTATAAAAAAAGTCATTTTTGATGTTCCTTGTCTCTAAATTTACTAGCCCTGATCTACGGGCGTTACAGTTTTTATCTTGGATAAACCATTTAAGATGTAAAAAAACAAATTAATATGTTTTTAGAACTACAAATACGTATTTTTATGTATTTAAAAATAAACATATCAATAAAAAAAAATTTGTTCAATCATAAACATGTTTATGTGTATATACATATATTTTTAGAAGTATAGATACATATTAACATATAAAAATGTAAAAATATGTATTTACACTTCTAAAGCCTATATCTATAAAACACGTATTCATAATTCTAAAAATATTATTTATCTTTTTAAATGGTATAACCTTGCAAAAACAAACACACACACAAACAAACAAACATATATATATATATATATATATATATATATATATATATATATATATATATATATATATATATATATATATATATATATATATATATATATATATATATTACATTAAAAAAATATAAATACAATATTTAATTAAACGTTTTTTCGTATATAAATACAATTTTTCTGCATGAATACGTATATTATGAAAAAAAATATATATACTTAGGGTAAAAGTGTAAAAAAAAATTATAAACTTAAAGGTAAAACCAAAACTAATATAAGTTTTACTGTAAAACCAAAAATACTTAGGGTAAAAATATAAAAAAAAAATTACAAACTTAAGGGTAAAAAAAATACAATATTTAAGTAAACATTTTTTTCGTATTTAAAATTTAAATGTCATAAGTTTATATCAAACTAATATAAGTTTTACTGTGTTTAAATTATGAAACTAAAACTAAAATATATTTTTAGCTTTACGTATGGTAAATTTTATATAAGTTTGATACAAACTTTTTATATTTAAATTATAAAAAAACTTACCTATTTTTATCAAATTTAAATATATTCCATAATTAATACTTAAACTTTTCAAAGCAAAATTAAAAAACACCCGCTGGTTAATATCTAATTATGTTAATATAGTTAAACATATGAAAAATATGACATTAATTACATTCAATTAATTTTTTTAAAACGAAAATAAATATTTTTTATATGTTTAAAAGGATTGTATTTCAGAAATAATAACATATTTTTTTATGTTTAAATAAATAATAATATTATCATATTTTTTTATAAAATATCATAAACATTTTAACAATAAAAAATAAACATAAACATTTTAAATATATAAAATATAAATATATAAAACTAATTTATTATATAATTATATTTATTTTTATAAAAAAGAAATATGATATGTTATTATTTCCTAAATACAAACCTTTTAAACATATAAAATATTTTTATTTTCCCTTTAAAAAAATTAATTGAATGTAGTTAATGTCATACTATTCATATGTTTAACTATTTTAGCATAATTAAGTATTAATTAGCAGACATTTTTTAATTTTGTTTTGAAACGTTTAAGTATTAGTTAAGGAATATATTCAAATTTGATAAAACTAGGTAATTTTATAAATTTTAAATATAAAAAGTTTATATCGAACCAATATAAAATTTACCGTATGTAAAACTAAAAATATGTTTCAGTTTTGGTTTCATAATATAAATAAAGTAAAACTTATATTAGTTTGATATAAACTTCTGACATTTAAATTTTAAAAAACTATATAGTTTTATCAAATTTTGAATAAATATTTATATTTCATATGTTTATAATCTTAAAAGTTTTTTTGCAAAATATTTGTAAACTTAAGGGTTTTTTCGTAAAAAAATAATCCATGATAACCTGGAAACCTGCTATTACAGGTAAAAATGGC
Source organism: Lactuca sativa (assembly GCF_002870075.4). Taxonomy (NCBI): domain Eukaryota; kingdom Viridiplantae; phylum Streptophyta; class Magnoliopsida; order Asterales; family Asteraceae; genus Lactuca; species Lactuca sativa. Next base: position 91,222,564 of record NC_056627.2, read on the forward strand.
AAAATCGACAAAAAGAAAAAATGAGAACTTTGAGGCATAAACGAACAAAAAAATTGTCGAATGGTAAAACCGACATTTTCTGCCAAACTTAAGGCTTTTATGACATTATCTCTTGCTTAAATACAATTCTTTTAGAAAACTTTATTTAGATTTAATTTTTACTAGTGGGCTAGTGGCAATACAAATTCATTTCGAACATATGAATTTTTAATATAGTTTACTTCCGAATATAAGAAGCGAGTAACTCAGTAAGATTATATTGATTTGGATGATGATTCTAATATGATACATCTTTGATCAAAATAAAAATAAAATCAAATTATAGGCAAATGTTTGATAATTCTTTGATTTGGATAATGATCTAATATGATATATGTTTGATCAAAACAAAAATAAAATCAAATTATAAGCAAATGATTGACAATTCTTCTTGATTAAGTTATTACCTGTGAGACTCATATATTAAATTAAATTATTAGTTGTGAGACTTATATATTAAACGAGTTAATTCAATATATATATATATATATATATATATATATATATATATATATATATATATATATATATATATATATATATATATATATATAATTCTTTTAGAAAACTTCATTTAGATTTAAATTTTACTAGTGGGCTAGTGGCAATACAAATTCATTTCGAACATATGCATTTTTAATATAGTTTATTTCCGAATATAAGAAGCTAGTAACTCAGTAAGATTATATTGATTTGGATGATGATTCTAATACGATACATCTTTGATCAAAATAAAAATAAAATCAAATTATAAGCAAATGTTTGACGATTCTTTGATTTGGATAATGATTATAATATGATATATCTTTGATCAAAATAAAAATAAAATCAAATTATAAGCAAATGTTTGACAATTCTTCTTATTAAGTTATTAGTTGTGAGACTCATATATTAAATGAGTTAATTCAAATATATATATATATATATATATATATATATATATATATATATATATATATATATATATATATATATATATATATTAAATACAAATGTTAAAATATTTGAGAACTTTGATTTTATAAGAAAAAAAAATAATTATTTATTATAATGAAAATGTTTTTATCATTTAAATTTAAACAAATTTACCCTAATAAATGAAAATGACTTTGCCACATGTCCTCTTCTCAATCATTTGGACACATAGCATTTTCTAGAAATTTTAAATTTTTTCTATTTTCCACTTGTCATTTTATTGTATTTTTTATTTTATTAAATTAAAATCCACATTTAATATATAAGGTAATATATATGTAAGGTATTTATTAGAAAATGGTTTATATATGTAATGTATCTAATGCATTAAAGTCTCATTAATTTTAATAATTCAAAAAATTTCTTATTTTTCTTACAAATTTAAAGTTTTCAAATTGTTAAAATTTTATATTTAATTTTTTTTAAATAAACCCATGTAATACATGGGTCTCACACCTAGTAAGTTAAATAAAAAAAAGAAACTAATGAGCTTTAATTTTGGGAATTTTGAAATTAAAAGGTAAATTTATTATTGAAATTTATATCCATTTATTACTACATTTATTGTAATTATTATATTAAAATATGTGAAATTTAATAAAATAGAAAAACTCATAAACTGAAATGTGGAAAAAAAAATTAATTTAAAATAATCATAAAATGACATTTGGCAAATTAAAGAGTGTGACAAATGGCAAAAAAAACATTCATTTATTAGAGAGGATTTATTGTAATTGTTACATTAAAATATGTGTAATTTAATAAAATAGAAAACTCATAAAATGACATGTGAAAGAAATTAATTCAAAATAACCATAAAATGACTTTTGGCAAATTAAATGAGAGTGTGACAAGTGGGAAAAAAATCTTCATTTATCAGAGTGGATACGCAGATTTCCTCCACTATCTTCAAAATATTTCCATACGAGGGTATTTACGTATATTCACCATCTTCATAATATCCACACGAGAGCATTTATGTATATCACATTTTAACTAAAATAGGGATGCTCCATGAAAAAATAAAACCAACCTATCATGGTGACTATGTGATTTTGCAATAACTAGTGTTTGGACCATCCGCACGATGGTACGGAAACTCGGTATGTTGAAAAATGCAGCTCGACGCCATATATATCATGGAGACAATTAAATCATATAAAGTGGAGCAAAAAAATATCAAATTAAAAGTTGGATACAAACAATTTTTTTACGGATGAGGGAGATGAAAATAAGACTTGAAAATATATCCTAAAAAAAATGATTAAAAAAAAGATTATTAAAAAATTATGTAAGGGGCGAAAAAATATAGTAAGAGACCAAATCTTAATATATAAAATATTAATAATTTAACTTTAAAAATATAAGAGATAAAAACTATTAAATACAAATTAATTGAAAGAAAAAGTGTAATATAAACATATAATACGGTCATCGCAAACTTATATATGTACATATAAGTTTTCACTAGGTGTGTGCATCAAACCATACAAACCGCATAAACCGCATAAACCGCCCGCACCGCATAATGCGGTTTAGAACTTTTGTGGTGCGGTGCGGTTTGTGGTTTTCAATTTCAAAGTCGCGGTTTAAACCGCACCGCATATATATATATATATATATATATATATATATATATATATATATATATATATATATATATATATATATATATATATATATATAAAAGAAATGGTATTGTTTCATCATTAGGATTAATAAAAAGAGTAATAATTGTCTGATTACAAGTTAGTAACAGTTAAAATGTTGGTATGGATAAAATGGATATATTAATTAGGCTAAAATTAGTGAATATAGTCATGTAATAGGAATTAATTAACAAACGTAATACAGAAAGCAACTTGTTTTTGATTTTTTTGCAAACATTTCTAGTTTATAGTTTTATATCTCAAAAAATCAAAAGGTTTTTTAGATTTTTTCAAAAGTTATAAAATGTAGCAACTAATCAAACCGCAAAACCGCACATAAACCGCATAAAACCGCACCGGATAACGCGGTTTTAAACTTCAGCAGTGCAGTTTGCGGTTTCAAAAAAACTCAAACCGCATATACGATGCAGTTTGCGGTTTTGACTTTAAACCGCACCAAACCTTACTGCGCACACCCCTAGTTTCACCATGAGTTTTACAAAATAATAGAATTCATAAAAGAAAAAATATGGGTAAAATGAAAGTCAATACCCAAAGTAAAAATTAGAAAATAAAAAAATGATAAGAAAATAAAAAAAGTATAACAAAAGAAAATATCTACCTGTCAAACATGTGACTTTCATTGAACTTTTTAGAAAGGGATAATGACTTGAAAGGGTAACGAACTTTCGACTTTTGTCACATTTAATCACTAAACTTTTTTTCGTTATCTATTTGTCATTGAACTATTGAAACTGTTCATATTTTACCCTTATGACCGGCTGTTACCGGTCATAAGGGTAAAATGTGAACAGTTTCAATAGTTTCGTGGCAAATAGATAACGAAAAAAAGTTTAGTGACTAAATGTGAACAAAATCGAAAGTTCGTTTCCCTATAAAAAGTTTACCGGTCATAAGGGTAAAATGTGAACAGTTTCAATAGTTTCGTGGCAAATAGATAACGAAAAAAAGTTTAGTGACTAAATGTGAACAAAATCGAAAGTTCGTTTCCCTATAAAAAGTTCAATGACTAAATGTGAACAAACTTCCTATTGTATTATGTTTTAGCAAATTATTTATTTTTGTTTAATTGTAGCAACATTTGTTGATGAAGAAATCTATGAAATAAAAAAACAAAATGTAACATCCGGATTTCCAGGTATCATAATTTAGGTATTTTTCTTTTGAGTTAAGAAGAGAGACTCGACGAGTTGACGCCTCAACTCGTCGAGTAAGGTCGCGACTGATGACTCGGATTAATGAATGGACTCGACGAGTTGGTGAGGCGACTCGACGAGTCCGCGTTGTTGGCAGAAACCCTAAATCTTTGGGCCCGAGCCATATTTAAAGGCACTTATGACCTTCAATTGCGACTACCTTTCCCATAAGTGAGAACGCTAGCGAGCTTGAGTGTGTAAAGTGAAAGGAAGAGCTATCTTGAGCTTTTTGGTGTGATAGATCTGGACCCTTCTAGGTCCAGAGAGCCGAGAATATGAAGCTTTAGTAGAGTAAACCTTGGGGTTCGAAGTTAGGAAGCATTTATGGGATTTTTATGGTATATATAGTTATTTTCATCTTACACATAGATATGAAGTATTTTATATAAATTACGTGCTATGTATGCATATTATTTGAATACTTGTTGTCTATGCTGGATGAACGATTTTATACATGTTTTAAAAGATTTAAACGGTATATTTATTTTATATCTACAAATATGTTGCGGATGAAACATGGGTAGATGAAATAGTTGGTGTGTGATGAAATAAAATGATGAGAGATAAGTGATGATAGAAAGTTGATGATAATTAGGTAAATCGATGATGATGAATATGTGATGTACGATGAAAGGAGATACCATAACCATAACTGACAATGTGACGATGTAGTCATCTATCAGAGTATAGATGGCGACCACGGACTATTCTAGACAACTCAGTGGAAACACCAGCAGGCCCATAACCTGTAGGTGATGAATTACGAGTTCAGGCGATGTTGTAACTACGTATTCATGCGATGATACTCTAACCCCTTACTATGAATTACGAGTTCAGACGATATTGTAACTACATATTCATTGGATGTCACAAATTCCGCATGCCAAACTAATGGTCATAATTCACATCAGTGAGAATGGTTCATTTTTTTGTAAAACCAAAATCAGATTGGGAATTTTGATTTTTTATTTTGGAAAATTTCAAACCATTGGTTTTTTATTTCGGTTTTGGTTTTTTGGTTTTTTAAATATATTTTCAGGGTTCTGTTTTTTTTTATTTCATAGATTTCTTCATCAACAAATATTGCTACAATTTAACAAAAATAAATAATTTGCTAAAACATAATACAAGAGAAAGTTTGTTCATATTTAGTCATTGAACTTTTTAGAGGTAAACGAACTTTCGGTTTTGTTCATATTTAGTCACTAAACTTTTTTTCGTTATCTATTTGCCATTGAACTATTGAAACTGTTCACATTTTACCCTTATGACCAGCAACAGCCGGTCATAAGGGTAAAATGTGAACAGTTTCAAGAGTTCAATGGCAAATAGATAACGAAAAAAAGTTTAGTGACTAAATGTGATAAAAGTCGAAAGTTCGTTACCCTTTCAAGTCATTATCCCTTTTAGAAATTGGCCTTACCACATGGTTTACCACATCCAACACTTTTTTATATCTTATGGTCAACATTCATTTTGAAATGAATAGTAATTTGCCTCACAAACCAATTTTTTCAATTAATATATACTAGTGTTTGGACCATCCGTGTGATGCTGTGGAAACTCGGTATGTTAAAAAATGTAGCTCGACGCCATATATATCATGGAGACGATTAAACCATATAAAGTGGAGAAAAAAATATCAAATTAAAAGTTGGATACAAATAATTTTTTACGGAGGAGGCAAACGAAAATAAAACTTGAAAATATATCCTAAAAAATGATAAAAAAAAAAAAAAAAAAAAAAAAAGATTATTAAAAAGTTATGTAAGGGACGAAAAAATATAGTAAGAGACCAAATGTTAATATATAAAATATTAATAATTTACCTTTAAAACTATAAGAGATAAAAACTATTAAATAAAAATTAATTGAATGAAAAATGTGTAATATAAGCATATAATACGGTCATCGCAAACTTATATATGTATATATAAGTTTTCACTATGAGTTTTACAAAATAATAGAATTGATAAAAGAAAAAATATGGGTAAAACGAAAGTCAATACCCAAAGTGAAAATTAGAAAATAAAAAAGTTAGAAGAAAATAAAAAAGATATAACAAAATAAAATATTTAACTGTCAAACACATGACTTTCATTGAACTTTTTAAAATTTGGAGAAACTCTCCTTACCACATGATTTACCACATCCAAACACTTTTTTTATATCCTACACATTCATTTTGAAATGAATAGTGATTTGCCTCACAAACCAATTTTGGCAATTAATATATATATATATATATATATATATATATATATATATATATATATATATATATATATATTGAATATTAAAATTTAAAGATAACCATAAGATAAGGTTAAATAGCACAAAAAAATATTAAGTTTACACGAAAATTCTAATTTGACATTATGTTTTTCTTTAATGTTGACACCGTGTTTTCAAAAATTTTATAATTCTAACCACTTGACCGGTCAACACGGTTATCTGCTGACATGGCATGATGACATGTCATTTTTGATGACGTGGCATGCTGACGTGTCAAAATTGAATTTTTCCCCATAAAAGACACTGAGTTTTTATTTTTTTCGATTTCGACACCAAGTTTAATTTTTTCTTTCAATATTGACAATTTATTTTTTTGTTTCAAATCGAATATCATTTTTTCCAATTTTGTTCAATTTTGACCATTTTCCATTTGAAACCGTATAAATATTTTTTTAGTACATTTCAAACCCTATAAATATATTTTTTCATTTAAAAACAATACTTTTACATAAATATAATGTTTTTTTTACATTCAAATCATAATTTCATGTATAAATATGTATTAGTTATATAAAAACCATATTTTATATTAAATACGAAACTTTAAAATAAGTTTGAAGGTTTGAAGACGTGTAATCAATCAAGGCCCAAAGGTCGGGTTTGCAACCCGTAAAATTTTTACATCTTATTCGAAGCTTATGGTTAGTTTGATACTCATGATATAACTAAGGGTTAATGTTTTTTAGAGGGTCTCCCGGTCACTTGCAGGACATCTGAGCACACGTCAGCAATGATTAGAACAGATATTTGATGTGGCTACCATGTCATCACTGACTCAGAGAAGAAAAATGAATACGCCCTTAACAAAATACAGAATAGCAAAGTACGATCTCAAGACCTAACACAACAAAGGCATGCGCCTTTCCAACCAAGCTAGGAAGTTAAATATGTATGTTTTTCTGAATAATAGTAATATATAACGGCTAGGAAACACAAAAATAAAATACAAATAAATGATATCGGTTTTAAAGGGTTCTAACACAACACATTATTTTGCAAAAGAGAAACAACAACATTATTTTGCAAAAGAGAAAGAACTTACCACTAGACCAAATTCCCAAAGATTAATTAATGATGTCTACAAATTTATATATTACATGGAAAGTCGTATTTATATATTTAAACATATAAATACGTTTATAAATTTATAAATATAAATATGATTTTTATACATTTTTGTCACAACTAGGAATTTTGATGCCTTGAAAACATTGAACAATGATAACAAATGTGAACCAAGAATGTGAAAGCATGTAGGATGCTAATTCAATAACAACAAAACTTCAATCAAACACTTCATACAAACGTTCAAATAGTCAACAAAGAATTGGAAAACCCTAGAAATCCTTGTTTAAGTCCATTTAGGACTAGGATTTCCTTATTGGGCCCAATGGACCAATAAGCTTCCAATTTGACTACTTTGGGCTTAGAACTCTTAAATGGGCTCTAATTGGACCCACTTCTATTTAATTTAATATTTTGGGCCATATTGGGCCTAGAATGAAATAAAATACTTTAATGGACCTTATTGAGCCATAACTAACCCAATTAGCCCTAATGGGCCATAAAAATCATTTCTTGATTTATTTTGGGCAAAAAGTTATCTAAATTATCTATATATTGGGATTAGACATTTAAGGGCCCAATTCTTTCCTTTTCCCTCTCCAATCTCGGCCCAAGCCCACAAAGAAATAAAGTTGACTTTTCCTATGCCACCTCACAATTGTTCATGGGGTAACCATGCATTTTTCTCATGTTTCCATGCATGGTCACTTCAAAACTCTCTCTTCTCTCTCTATTCTTTCCTCGGCCGAGAGCAAGGGAAAACACACACATATAAAACACTTAAAACTCTCTTTAAGTCTTCAAGAACATCTTCGCATTTCTCTTTCAAAACTTTCGAGATTTAAGAGCTTTCAAGGAGATTTTTCCCACAAACACATTATCTAAGGTAATTTGATGTTAAATCCATGATCTAGCTACTTCATTTCATCCAAAAATCTCTTCTAAATCCATTCAATCTTATGATCTTACACCTTAGAAGCATCTAAGTTCAAGTTCCTCCAAGAAGACTTGCTAGGATAGAAATTTCTTCTTCTATTCTTCTTCAAAACCGAAACTACAACTCAAGGTGAGCTTCATACCCCTTTCTTTTCGGTTTTCAATTGTTTTATGGGGGAGAATACAAGAAAATGTGTAGATCTATGTGTATGTGTATGCTATGTGTGATTTGATGCATGTATGTGTGTGATTTCATCTGTTTTGTGATGAATATGTTAACAAAAAGGGTGTAAACCCAAGATCTATGATAATGAGAAAGGAAACAAACATAATCTAAGCTATTTTTCACAAAACAAGTCAAGAATAATAGCTTATAAGGTCATGATGAACATATTCTAACATAAAACCCATTTTTGGGTTTAAATTGTCAAAAATACAAAACTTGGGATACAAATCGACAAATCATGGTTTCTTGAAGGTCAAAAGGGTCAAAACAGTTTCTATAATCATTTTTCTAAATACAAAATTTTCAAGGGACTTCAAATGTAAATTTTTAGCTTAATGGGCTAATTTTTGGGCTTTTCGGCCCAATAAGCCTAAAAATGCGAAAAAGGACAAATTTTAGGGGCTAAAATGAAACTTTCTGTAAAACAGGGGGTAATTAGCATGAAAAAATCATTTTATGAGTCAAAAATGCTTTTCACTATCAAAAAGGACCAAAAATGGAAAGTTTTTAGATTTTGGGTCAAAACTGTAAAAGTTGTGAAAAATGGGGCCCTATGTCACACCCTCGAACCAGACGGCGGAAACGTCTGAGGGCTATTGTGACTTAATTGAATACCATCACAATGATTATACATGAATCATAACATCATTCATCACCATGCATTGAAATATTACAACTGATATTGTTTACATTCGGTATATTGTTTTAAACATTACAAATCCATAACATAAACCGTTCGATAATAAATTTAAGCAAAACACCATGACATCACTTGGTACTTATTCTTCGGTTTACCTGTTGCCTGAGAATACAAGTATTTTGGAAAAACGTCAACATATGAAATGTTGGTGAGTTCATAAGTAATGTTGTGAAAAATGATTTCTGTGAAGTTTGAAAAACCCAGAAAATCCGATATTTTCTGAAAAGAGTATTGTTTATAAAAAAAAATGTGAAGATCCGTAAGTATGCTTGTCAATTTTTGTAAACATGTATAACTGTTGAACTTTGTATACATCACATAAGTAAAAGTGTTGAACTCCCCGGGAAAACCCGATGTTTTCCCAATACATAAAATTACGTGTCTTATTTATTGTTATACCGATACGACGATTGTTTTTTATTACCCAGGTGACATTTGATTAATTATGGGTTGTGGGTTGTTATAATCATGCATTAATGAAAATGACTAGTTTATAACTGCCAATTACAAACGATCCTTTAGGCGTCGTCCGTACTACTCACTTAATCCAACCACCCTGACTTCTCATAGCCCCACAACCGAGGAGAAAGGAGGGTATGAAGCTCACTTTATTTCCATAAGTTTTTCAAGGCTATCGGGAATGCGAAAGGCGCTTGGCCCGACTCGCATTTGACTTCTCGACTTCATTAGCAGTACCAATGGACCCTTGGGGCCCAACAACACAATAGAGCTATTGAAAGTCCTTTTACATGGAATTAGGTCATAGAAGGCCCAATAACATGTAAGCGCGTTCCCTTCGGGCCTAAAGATCATGTTATTGGGCTAGCAAGGCCCAACAAGCACGATTTGAAACTTTCAAGCCCAAAGATTGAATATTGACTCCTCGTAGATTTCGCGTGTTTATTGAAGTACTATTGTTTATTGATTTTTGATTTGTTATTGATTCGAGACCGATCAATTCGTTTGGTAACGATATTAGTGTTGAAAGTGTATTTGTCATTACGTTTTGCCGGTAGTCGTGGATCTCGTATTTTGTCTTAAGGGGTTTATTTGTTTAAAAGTAGGATTTTACCTTTTCACGACCCTTCTTTGATAAAATTTGCACTTTTAATTCTTTATATAAAAGAATTTCCATTTTAGTCCTTAAACCATTTTTTGACACTTTAGTACCATAACTTATTGAAAAGACATTTTCAGCCCAAATTTACTTTGTAAACAGCTTAAGTCCTTCAAAAATGAAGTTTTCTCGGTTGGAACCCCCATTTTCGCAACTTTTACAGTTTTGGCCCAAAATGGAAAAGTTTTGCACTTTTTATCCCTTTTGAATTTGAAAAACATTTTTGACCTTTGAAATGGTTTTAATACACTTGAAATCCCCTGTTTTACGGAAAGTTACATTTCCAGCCCCTCAAATTTAAAATTTTCGCAAATTGGAGCTTATTGGGCCGAAAAGCCCATTTTAGCCCATTATGTTCAAAATTTACATTTTAAGCCCCTCAAAATGTTGATATTCAGAAAAATTGTATTAGAAACTGTTTGGACCCTTTTCAACCTCCAGAAATTATAATTTGTCGTTTTGGGCCCTTAGTTTTGTATTTTTGACAATTTAAGCCCAAAAATGGGTTTTATGTCCAAATATGTTCATCCTAACCAAATGAACTATTTTTCTTGACTTGATTGGTGTAAAATGGTGTAAGTTATGTTTATTTCATCCCTCATGTTATAGATCTTGGTTGTTAGGTACTTTTTGGCTAACATATTCATCACAACACATGATATTACACACAAACATGCATCAAATCACACAAAGCATACATTTACTCATAGATCTACACATTTGCTTGTATTCTCCCCCATAAAAACTCATAAAAACCGAAAGAAAGGGGGTATGAAGCTCACCTTGAGTTGTAGTTTCGGTTTTGAAGAAGATTGGAAGGAGTTTGATGTTGTTTTCGGCCCTTACAAGCCTCCCTTTGACGATTTCGAACTTAGAGGGTTTCTAAGAGAGTGATCATGATTTTGCATGGATTAGAAAGAGATTTTTGATAAAACAAAGAACCTAGATCATAGATCCAAGCATGATCTTACCTTAGATGAAGAACTTGTGGAAATATCTTCTTGAAAAACCTTCTAAATTTCGAGAACTTGATGAAGAGTGGAGGGAGTTTCCTTGAGTGATTTGTGAGATAAATGTGTGTGTGTGTGTGCTTGGAATCGGCCGAGAGCAAGAGAGAGAGGAGAGAAGAGTGATTTTTGAAGTGAGTTGCATGAAAACATGAGATGGCATGGATGTTTGAAGTGTAATAACCTAGATATCTTCCATGCAAAGATGAGGTGTCATGCAAAAGTCAACTTCTTCTTCTCCTTTTTGGCTTGGGCCGAGAATTAGAGAGGAAGAGAAAAGAATTTGGGCCTTGTATGCTTAAGCCTTTTTCATGGTGATGTTAAGTGATGTTTGGTCCAAATAATCATAAATGTGAGTCTTATGACCTATTAGGGCTAAATTAGGTTAATTATGACCCAAAATGGTTCATATAATTAATTTATTTCATTCTAGGCCCAATATGGCCCAAAATATTGAAATAAATGGAAGTGGGTCCAATTAAAGCCCATTTAAGAGTTCTGATCCCAAGGTGGTCAAATTGGATGCTTATTGGTCCATTGGGCCCAATAAGGATGTCCTAGTCCAAAATGGACTTAAACAAGAACTTCTAGGGTTTCCAATTACTTATTGACTACTTGAAATGCTTGCATGGGGTGTTTGATTGAAATTTTGTTGTCATAGAGTATGCATCATACATGCTCTTATGTCTTTGATTCATAATTTGACTTAAGTGTTGTAGTTACAAGGCACAAAAATTTCTAGTTGTGACACCCTAACCGAGAAACACTATTCTGGAAGGGCTAAAGCGTTCAACAAAATAAATTTTGGGTTAAAATTGTGTTTTCATCAAATAAATACTACAAAAGTGTCAAGAAAAGGTTTCAAGGACTAAAAATGAAATTCTTCTATATAAAAGGACCGAAAGTGTTGTTTTTATAAAAGAAGGGTAGTGAAAAATCAAATCCCACTTTTACAAAATAATTCATTAATACAAAACACAAAATCCACAACTACTGATGAAACGGAAAACAAATACACTCTCAACAACAAATCTCACTACAAACGAAGTGATTCGGTCTCGAATCAATACAAAACAACAAGTGTAGAACAAAACCATCTAAATAAATATGTGATAACTACGATGAGCAAACTTACAAACTTTGGGCTTGGAAGTTTCAAATCATGCTTGTTGGGCCTTGCTAGCCCATTAACATGATCTTTGGGCCCAAAGGGTATATGCTAATGTGCTATTGGGCCTCCTATGACCCGATTTCATGTAAAAGGACTTTTAGTGGCTATGATGTGCTATTGGGCCCTAGTGGCCCATTAGTATTGCTAGTGAGGTCAACAAATCAAATGCGAGTTGGAACAACGTGCCTTTCGCATTCCCGACAGCCTAAATAACTCACGGAAATAACGGGACTTCGTACTCCCCTTTTCCTCGTTTGTAAGGCTTACGAGAAATCAAGGTAAACAGATTTAGGACGTTAATCAAAAGTAATCATGGTGGTTGGATTAAGTGAGTAGTAACAGGTGACGCCTTTAAGGATCATTCGAAACCTTTAGTTATAAACTAGTCATTTTCTAATGCATGATTATAACGACTTACAAACCCTAATTAATCGAACGCCACGCGAGAAATCAAAAATCATTCGTCGTGATGGTATAACAAATTGAGGATTCACTGTATTTTATGTATTGGTGAAAACATCGGGTTTTCCTGGGAAGTTCAACATTTTCACTTGCACGATTAATACTAAGGTTCAACATTTATGCATGTTTTAAAAATCAACAAGCATATATTTACGGATCTCCACACTTTTTATAAACAATGATCTTTTCAGAAAATATCGGATTTTCTGGGTTTTACAAACTACACAAAATCATTTTATCACAACATTCCTTATGAAATCACCAACATTTCATATGTTCACGGTTTTCCAAAATAAGTTGTATTCTCAGGTAACAGGTAAGCGGAAGGGTAATATGAAGTAATGTTAGGATGTTATGTTGTCAAAAGCACCCAAACAATTTATGTTATGAATTGGTAACTTTCAAACAATGTACTGGATGTAAACAATATTAGTTGTATTATTTTAATGCATGGTGATGATTTATGTTATGATTCATGTATATATTCATTGTGATGGTATTCAATTTAAGTCACAAGAGCCCTCGGACGTTTCCGCCGTCTGGTTTGGGGGTGTGACAATTTTAAATATATAAATATGTTTTTTAAGATGTATATACACGTTGGAATATATAATACGTTTTTATATGATCTTTAAAAATATAAGTAACGTTTTTTACATATAACATTTTTATTTGAAAAAATACATATTCAAATGACAAATTACGCATATAATATTTATGTATAAATAATGGTTATATATATATATATATATATATATATATATATATATATATATATATATATATGTGTGTGTGTGTGTGTGTGTGTGTGTGTGTGTGTGTGACAACCCGAAATTTTCTAACTTGTACAGTCAGGCACTTCATTGAAAGTCAAACTTACTCCTGCTAACTTTTAGCATAGTTTAGAGTCCGTTTGAGCATTCTTATCTTTAATGCATCAAAGGATCACACTCTAGAATGGGTCAACTAGGGTTCCAAACCACCAATCAAGCTTTAAACCCTCAAATGAGGAGTTTACGGCCATGAGACCATGAGTTTACGGCCGTAAACTCATGGGGGCCGTAAACTCCATGTCTATATATGAAAAACTTGGCCATTTTCATTCATTTTCACACTCTCCATCCTAGAACTCGGGTTTTCTCTCAAGTATCATCAAGATCATTCATTCCAATCTTCCATACATGTAAGTAAATCACTTCATCTAAGTGTTATACCTCACTTCTTCTTGATTCACTCATGATTTCATCCATGAAATCTCTTCTTTTGGTTAGATCTTCAAGTGTTCTTCAAAACACCAAGAACACACACTAGTGTTCTTGGACCTTAAACACCCAAAGCTCAATCTATACAATAATTTTAGCATCCTAGGAGTAATGATAGTTTATTCGTATACCTCCTCTCAGTCGCTATGGAAGGGGAGCAATAGGGCATTCAGTTTCATCAGGTCTTAGTGGCTCACGGGATGATTTAGGATTAGCCTGTAGGAGAGAAAGAGGGAGCACACGAGGTTGGGCCTGACAAGTACACGGACACTGACTACGAGTTCGATGAGGCCGATGATGACATGGAGGAAGGACAAGGATTAGGCAAGGACTTCGCCACACCACCTATCAGCGAAGCGCAACAGGACTACCCCTCCCCACCAGTGAATCCCGCAAGGGAGAATCACTCCCCCGAAGCTGAGATTGCCGCACTGCGGCAATAGCTATTCGCCATGGAAGCACGTGCAGTGCGAGCTGAGCATGAGAGGGATGAGGTCATTGAAGAAATGACTGAGATGGCTCAGTTGTTGGCTCAACACTTCGGCATATGATCTCGCTACTGTCAAAGGGCGCTCCATAGAGTGTTAGGGATAGACTTATCTTACTAGTACTATGATCTATGCTATGTACCCCGACTCTATGTTTAAGTTATTACACTACTCATAGAGCTGTTATGCTGCCAAACTTGTATTGCTTATGTATGCTCTTTCGAGCAAAATTTTCATGTATCAAAGTGCGGATAATAGTAATGAAAAATCTTATATGTTTACTGTGATGTTTTAATCGGCTATGTGTTACATATCCATGATTGTGTGCTAATTTGTGAAATTACTTAAGTTTGTGCCACACACCTAGTTTATAGGATCACAACCTCACAAAAACCACAGACACTCAACATCTTTCCATTCCATGACAGAAAGATGCCTCAACGACCCACCCGCAGAAACCCTGGGCCAACCCCACCCGAATTCGACTCAGCTGCATTCCAAGTAGTTGTATCTGTTGCGGTCACCGCAGCGATGGCACAAATTCACTAGGGGAACAATGGAGGAGTCAACGGACAAGGGGCTGGAAGTTCAAACAACAGGATGAATCAAGGACCTACCAAAACATGCTCCTACAAAGATTTCACCAACGCCAAACCACGAACCTTTAACGGCACTAGAGGAATGATTACCCTGAAACGATGGATCGAGAAGGTGGAATCGGTGTTCGAGATATGTGATTGCCCTAAAGAGATAAAGGTGAAGTTTGCCGCATGCACTTTCGTTGACCAAGCGCTCACTTGATGGAGCGGACACGTGGAAGCCATGACACTCCCCGTAGCCAATTCCATGCCATGGTCAGAGATGAAAAAATGTTGATGGCCGAGTACTGCCCTCGTGGCGAAATTCAGAAAGTGGAACAAGAGCTGTGGAATCTCACCATCTGAAATGCAAATATAGATGCATACATATCAAGGTTTAGTGAACTGTCTCTGCTATGCCCTGGCATGATCACCTCAAAAGTAAAGAAGATCGAGCGATTCATTTGGGGACTAACATCCCCGATCCAAGGAAACGTGATAGCTGCAAATCATGAAACTTTCGACAGTGTCAAGAGATTGGCCAAGAAGTTGTACGACCACAACAACAAGAAGGGTGAGAAGCCAGTGGAAGCTGAAGGTAAGAAGGAAAATGACAACAAAAAGGGAAAGAACAACAAGAGGAAGGGGCGTCAAAGATCCGAATCATCCAAGAAGTAGAAAACAGTGGCAATTAATGCTGCAACCACTCAAGTTCCACCCACACCACATGCTCCAGCCTCAGCTGCTCCAAGTGCTCCTAGGCCTTATTCTGGTAATCTTCCTAAGTGCAACAACTGCGGTCTCCATCACAATGGAGAATGCAGAGAGATGCAGTGCACCAGTTGCAATCGGAAGGGGAACACGGCAAAGTATCGCAGGACCTACCCTCCTCGGAACCAACAACAAGGAAACAACAACAGCAATAAATGCAACAACAACAACACCGACAATGGCGGCAACAATGCAGGACCAAGCCACACCTGCTATGGATGTGGGAGGACTGGGCATTTCCATCGAAAATGCCCTAACAACAACAATCCCAGAAATAGAGGAACAGGAAGGGTGCTGACCATGGGTCAGGGAGAAGTGGTTTAGGATCCCGCTGTCGTTACCGGTTCGTTCCTCCTAAACCACACTTATGCATGCATCCTATTTGATACCGGAGTAGAACGAAGTTTTGTGAGCAATAAGTTTAAACATTTGTTAAAACAACAACCCTAGAAGCTCATTGAAACCTTTACGGTGGAAATGGCCAATCGGAAAACCGAATCCACGGGGGAAGTCTACGTCAGATGTACCCTAACTCTAAATCAACACGTCTTCCGAATAGATTTAATGCCTGTTTCCATTAGGAGTTTTGATGTGATTATTGGCATGGACTGGTTAAGCCCCCACCATGCTGAAATTATGTGTCACGAGAAGGTCGTTTGCCTTCACCTTCCAAATCATGAAACCCTGGTTATTTATGGAGACAAACATAGCACGAACCTTCGTCTCATCTTGTGCGTGACGTTCCTGGCGCTTATTGTGGATAAAACCAAGGAAGAGGTTAACGTCTGAGACATTTCCTGTAGCACGTGAATTCCCAGACATATTTCCTGAAGATCTTCCTAGAGTACCCCTAGAGAGACAAGTTGAATTCCTAATTGATCTTGTTCCAGGAGCTACTCCCATCGCTAAATCGCCTTACCGATTAGCTCCGGCTGAGATGCAGGAATTGTCCAGCCAACTCAGTGAACTCTTGGGCAAAGGATTCATCCAATCCAGCTTCTCGCCATGGGGAGCTCCAGTCCTCTTTTTCAAGAAGAAAGACGGATCTTTTAGGATGTGCATTGATTACAGGGAACTAAACAAGCTCACTGTCAAAAATCGCTATCCACTCCCACGAATCGACGATCTATTTGACCAGCTCCAAGGAGCCAGTTACTTCTCTAAGCTAGATCTACGATCTGGGTACCATCAACTCAAGGTCCAGGAAGAGGATATTCCCAAAACCGCTTTCCGAACTCGTTACGGACATTATGAATTTGTCGTAATGCCCTTTGGTCTAACGAATGCCCCTGCCGCATTCATGGACCTAATGAATCGAATCTGTCGACCATTCCTTGACAACTTCGTTATTGTTTTCATTGACGACATTCTAGTTTATTCCCGAAGCAAAAAAGAGCATGGCCAACATCTCCGACAAATCCTGGAAACCCTGCGAACTGAGAAACTATACGCAAAACTCTCCAAGTGTGAGTTCTGGCTCTGTAGCGTGAACTTTTTGGGTCATGTTGTTAGTCAGGAAGGAATACATGCGGATCCTTCTAAGGTCAAAGCCATCGAAGGATGGGCAGTCCCAACAACACCCATAGAAATTCGCCAATTCTTAGGTCTTGCAGGTTACTATAGGAGGTTCATTCAAAACTTCTCTAAGATCGCCAAGCCACTTACCTCGGTTACACAAAAGGGCGTACCATTCAAATGGACGGACAAACAAGAAGTTGCATTCCGAACTCTGAAGCAAGCACTCTGCAGTGCCCCGGTTCTAACACTACCAGAGGGAACGGAAGATTTCGTAGTCTACTGTGACGCGTCAAATCAGGGTTTAGGTTGCGTTCTCATGCAACGCGGAAAGGTGATAGCTTACGCGTCCCGACAACTAAAGACACACGAAGTGAATTATACAACCCATGATCTGAAATTGGGAGCAGTGGTCTTTGCCCTGAAAATTTGGAGGCACTACCTTTATGGTACGAAGTGCGCCATCTTTATGGACCACAAGAGTCTCCAGCACATCTTGAATCAAAAAGAGCTGAATATGAGGCAACCACCACAAAAAAAAAAGCCATTTAATGGCTCAAAAAAAATTGTCACAAAAAATCAAAAAAGTGCCACTAAAGACTTCTTTAAGAATGAGTGACACAAAAAAAAGTGCCACTAGAAGTGCTACCACTAAAGCCTTTTAGTGGCACTTTTTTGGTTTGCCACTACAAACTTATAGACTTTTAATGGCACTTTTTATTTGCCACTATATATAAAAAATCTTTTGTGGCACAGATTTTGTATCAATAAAAACTATTGCTTTTTGAAAATCCAACCATTTTAATGACATATTTTTTGCCATAAAAATCACATTATCAAACCAAACGTCGCTATACACATTTATCATACTAACTTTTTTAACTAGACTAATTATTTACAATATAAAATTAAAATAAAAGTATATAAAATGCAGAAATCATAATAATTTAAGTTCAATGGACCTACAAAGATATCCCAAATGTTTGGTAACAAGCATCTAATAAGTATCAAATTAAGTGTAAATATCAAATACAAAAAAAATCAAGCCTAAAAAATGTTTGAATGAAAATTTGAGACATCATTAAGCTTATGGACCTCTTTCACATTCTTCATGTGAGTAAATTGATTCTTGTATTAGCTCTTTCTTAGCAATGATAGAGGTTACATGTTAAAAAAATAAAATAAAGAACTTTCAGTATGCAGCAATTAGGAAACTATTCAAAATGCAAGTAATAAAATATTGCCCACTACATATGTGAAAAGTGGAAACATAAAAGTAATTTGGTTAAATGATAAAGAGTTGTTAATGATAGAAGAAGAAATACTTGGGACCTAAAACATATTAATCAAAACAAATGTTGTTAATACACAGATACACGATTGCCAAAAGAACAAGTAAACAATAGTCCATGGATGTAAGTACATTTATGTTCATATTGCTAAAAACAACAAACAATTTTTCATTGGAGATATGCTCTTGGATTAGGTTAAACATAAAATTAACAACAATCTTTAATTGATGGATAGTTTCTGAATATCTTGTGCCCACCCATACTGTCATTCCAAACACAAAACATGAAACACAAACATCAATATTTTACCACATAAGTTCTAGAAAATTGGTTTATTTATAATAAATAAATTAGTGGGACCTACATGGTTAAAACTCAAGCACTCAAAACTCAAACGAATTCAATTTTTGTGGATTGATTTTATCGGGCATTATATCGAGCACATGGTATGCATTTCAATAAACACCAATTATAACACATAATTACCATTTAACTATTGCCAATATACAAACCACTAGATATCATATCAATTAGAAGTAAAGCAATTGTAATTAATTTAGTGATAGAGCACAGGAGAAGGAACAAACAATTAGAACAAATGAGTGAAACAATAAATTACTTTTAGTACCTTTCTTTTCTTAAACATGTATATAAATTCACAACAAGTATTGCAACAAGATCAATAATGAAGAAAAATCGAAGTGCATCAGAGTTCAAAATTAGTAATTTCAAGTTGAGCATTAGGGGATAAAAATAGGAGTACTACATACCTGCTGATGATGAAGATAACTCTTGATGGAGAAAATCACAGGAGAGAAAAAACGCAGCAAGAAGAGAAACACGCAGCAAGAAGATTGATGGTTTCTTTCCTATAAAATATGAAAAAGCTAAATGGATATTGTCAATTGAATCTGTACGCACAGACTAAAATCAGTTGAAGGTTAATATTTGGCGAACTGAGATCATTCGAAGTTTATTAGGTGGCGATAAACCCGACTAAAGGTGATACACATACCTGAATTTCGACCGGTTAGGGTGAAATTAGGTTTGCTTGAAATCGATTGAAGACGAGGGAAGCAGGAAAAATTTTCAATTAAAATATGATTTCAACTATAAGGAGGGAGAATGAATTTTCAACTGAGGGAATAGAAAAGGCGCTGGATTTCAATTTTAAACGGGGAGGGAAGCTAGGTTTTTCACTGGAGGGAAAAGAAAAGAGGGAATTGAATATTTTGATGGAGGGAGTGAGGTTTTCGTCTTCACCAGGTGCAAATTACGCTTCATTCTACATAAAATGCCACTAAAACTATCTATTTCTTTTATTGCATATGAAAAATGCCATTAAAAACTAAAATTACTGGCACAAAATCCAAATGTCACTAAAAGTGTGTGCCACTAAATGGCTTTTTTTTTGTAGTGAACGAAGATGGGTTGAACTATTAAACGATTATGAGTGTGAAATCAAGTACCACCCAGGCAAGGCTAACGTGGTAGCTGATGCCTTGATTCGGAAAGAGTACTCTAATCATCGTGTGAAAACTCTCTCAATAACCATCCAATCTCACCTAACCACTCAGATCAGGGCTGTCCAGTCAGATGCCATAAAGGCAGAAAACAGAACAAGCGAAGCGTTACGCGAAATGGAGAATAATCTTGAGGTGAAAGAGGGCGGAGTATACTATTTCATGAATCGTATTTGGGTCCCTAAACTTCGAGGATTTAGGGAGGTAGTCATGAATGAAGCTCACAAGACGTGATACTCCTTCCATCCGGGTTCAGACAAGATGTACTTGGATATAAACAACATTATTGGTGGCCTAACATGAAGGCAGAGATTGCCACCTATGTTAGCAAATGCCTTACTTGCGCCAAAGTAAAGGTGGAATACCAGAAGCCCTCAGGGTTATTACAGCAACCAGTAATTCCCTAGTGGAAATGGGAAAGGATTACTATGGATTTTGTGACCAAGCTACCCAAGTCGTCGGATAGATTGGACACTATATGGGTAATAGTTGACAGACTGACGAAATCCGCTCATTTCCTGCCAATGAAAGAATCCTACAAGATGGAGAGATTGACAAGAATACACATTCGAGAAATCGTGAGACTTCACGGAGTGCCAGTGTCTATCATCTCAGATAGAGATAGTAGATTCACTTCACGTTTTTGGCAATCACTTCAGAAAGCACTGGGAACCTATCTCGATATGAGCATTGCTTATCACCCACAAACGGATGGTCAAAGCGAACGAACCATTCAGACGCTTGAAGACATGCTTCGCGCATGTGTGATAGACTTTGGGAAGTCCTGGGATACCCACTTACCCTTAGTTGAATTCTCATACAACAACAGTTACCATTCGAGCATCAAAGTTGCTCCTTTCGAGGCACTGTACGGACGTAAGTGTAGATCACTATTGTGTTGGGCTGAGGTAGGTGACACCCAGCTAGCAAGGGAACTAGTATCAGACAAGACGTTAACGGGACCAGAGATCATATGCGAAACCATGGAAAAGATAGTTCAAATCAGAGCCCGACTACAAGCATCACGCGACCGACAGAAGAGCTACGTTGATAAACGACGAAAGCCTTTGGAGTTTCAGGTCGGGGATCGAGTGCTGTTAAAAGTTTCTCCCTGGAAAGGAGTTATTCATTTTGGAAAGCAGGGAAAATTGAATCCACGATACATTGGACCTTTCGAGATTCTTGCCCGAATTGGCCCAGTGGCGTATAGACTACAGCTACCCGCTGAGCTCAGCAGTGTACACCCCGTGTTCCATGTTTCCAATATAAAGAAGTGCCTATCCGATGAAACTCTCGTCATTCCCCTTGATGAAATAGAAATCAACGAGAATCTGTTGTTCGTCGAAGAACCAGTTGAGATCATGGACAGGGAGGTGAAGCGTACTAAGCAAAGTCGCATTCCGATTGTGAAGGTATGGTGGAATGCGAAGCGTGGGCCAGAATACACATGGGAACGCGAAGACCAGATGAAGCAGAAGTACCCTCACCTATTCTCGCAATCTCAAATCTAACTTTCAAAAGAATTTCGGGATGAAATTCCCTCTAACGGGGGGATGATGTCACAACTAGGAATTTTGATGCCTTGAAAACATTGAACAATGATAACAAATGTGAACCAACAATGTGAAAGCATGTAGGATGCTAATTCAATAACAACAAAACTTCAATCAAACACTTCATCAAACGTTCAAATAGTCAACAAAGAATTGGAAAACCCTAGAAATCCTTGTTTAAGTCCATTTTGGACTAGGATTTCCTTATTGGGCCCAATGGACCAATAAGCTTCCAATTTGACTACTTTGGGCTTAGAACTCTTAAATGGGCTCTAATTGGACCCACTTCTATTTATTTTAATATTTTGGGCCATATTGGGCCTAGAATGAAATAAAATACTTTAATGGACCTTATTGAGCCATAACTAACCCAATTAGCCCTAATGGACCTTAAGAGCTTTCAAGGAGATTTTTCCTACAAACACATCATCTAAGGTAATTTGATGTTAAATCCATGATCTAGCTACTTCATTTCATCCAAAAATCTTTTCTAAATCCATTCAATCTTGTGATCTTACACCTTAGAAGCATCTAAGTTCAAGATCCTCCAAGAAGACTTGCTAGGATAGAAATTTCTTTTTCTATTCTTCTTCAAAACCAAAACTACAACTCAAGGTGAGCTTCATACCCCTTTCTTTTCGGTTTTCAAGTGTTTTACGGGGGAGCATACAAGAAAATGTGTAGATCTATGTGTATGTGTATGCTATGTGTGATTTGATGCATGTATGTGTGTGATTTCATGTGTTTTGTGATGAATATGTTACCAAAAAAGGGTGTAAACCCGAGATCTATGACAATGAGAAAGGAAACAAACATAATCTAAGCTATTTTTCACAAAACAAGTCAAGAATAATAGCTTATAAGGTCATGATGAACATATTCTAACATAAAACCAATTCTTGGGTTTAAATTGTCAAAAATACAAAACATGGGATACAAATCAACAAATCATGGTTTCTTGAAGGTTAAAAGGGTCAAAACAGTTTCTATAATCATTTTTCTGAATACAAAATTTTCATGGGACTTAAAATGTAAATTTTTAGCTTAATGGGCTAATTTTTGGACTTTTCGGCCCAATAAGCCTAAAAATGCGAAAAAGGACAAATTTTAGGGGCTAAAATGAAACTTTCTGTAAAACAGGGGGTAATTAGCATGACAAAATCATTTTATGAGTCAAAAATGCTTTTCACTATCAAAAAGGTCCAAAAATATAAAGTTTTTAGATTTTGGGTTAAAACTGTAAAAGTTGTGAAAAATGGGGCCCTAACCGAGAAACACTATTTTGGAAGGGCTGAAGCTGTCAACAAAATAAATTTTGGGTTAAAATTGTGTTTTCATCAAATAAATACTACAAAAGTGTCAAGAAATGGTTTCAAGGACTAAAAATGAAATTCTTCTATATAAAAGGACCAAAAGTGTTGTTTTTATAAAAGAAGGGTAGTGAAAAGACCAAATCCCAGTTTTAAACAAAATAATTCATTATTACAAAACACAAAATCCACAACTACTAACAAAACGGAAAACAAATACACTCTCAACAACAAATCTCGCTACAAACGAATTGATTCGGTCTCGAATCAATACAAAACAACAAGTGTTGAACAAAACCATCTAAATAAATACGCGATAACTACGATGAGCAAACTTACAAACTTTGGGCTTGGAAGTTTCAAATCATGCTTGTTGGGCCTTACTAGCCCATTAACATGATCTTTGGGCCCAAAGGGAATATGCTTATGTGCTATTGGGCCTCCTATGACCCGATTTCATGTAAAAGGACTTTCAGTGGCTATGATGTGCTATTGGGCCCTAGTGGCCCATTAGTATTGCTAGTGAGGTCAAGAAATCAAATGCGAGTTGGAACAACGTGCCTTTCGCATTCCGGACAGCCTAAATAACTCACGGAAATAACGGGACTTCGTACTCCCATTTTCCTCGTTTGTTAGGCTTATGCGAAATCAAGGTAAACAGATTTAGGACGTTAATCAAAATAAATCATGGTGGTTGGATTAAGTGAGTAGTAACGGGCGACGCCTTTAAGGATCGTTCGAAACCTTTAGTTATAAACTAGTCATTTTCTAATGCATGATTATAACGACTCACAAACCCTAATTAATCGAACGCCACGCGAGAAATCAAAAATCATTCGTCGTGATGGTATAACAAATTGAGGATTCACTGTATTTTATGTATTGGTGAAAACATCGGGTTTTCCTGGAAAGTTCAACATTTTCACTTGCGCAATTAATACTAAGGTTCAACATTTATACATGTTTTAAAAATCAACAAGCATATATTTACGGATCTCTACACTTTTTATAAACAATGATCTTTTCAGAAAATATCGGATTTTCTGGGTTTTACAAACTACACAAAATCATTTTATCACAACATTGCTTATGAACTCACCAACATTTCATATGTTGACGTTTTTCCAAAATAACTTGTATTCTCAGGTAACAGGTAAGCGGAAGGGTAGTATGAAGTAATGTTAGGATGTTATGTTGTCAAAAGCACCCAAACAATTTATGTTATGAATTGGTAACTTTCAAACAATGTACTGGATGTAAACAATATTAGTTGTATTATTTTAATGCATGGTGATGATTTATGTTATGATTCATGTATATATTCATTGTGATGGTATTCAATTTAAGTCACAAGAGCCCTCGGACGTTTCCGCCGTCTGGTTTGGGGGTGTGACAATTTTAAATATATAAATATGTTTTTAAGATGTATATACACGTTGGAATATATAATACGTTTTTATATGATCTTTAAAAATATAAGTAACGTTTTTTACATATAACATTTTTATTTGAAAAAATACATATTCAAATGACAAATTACGCATATAATATTTATGTATAAATAATGGTTATATATATATATATATATATATATATATATATATGTGTGTGTGTGTGTGTGTGTGTGTGTGTGTGACAACCCTAAATATCCTAACCTGAATAGTCAGGCACTTAATTGAAAGTCAAACTTACTCCTGCTAACATTTAGCATAGTTTAGAGTCCGTTTGAGCATTCTGATCTTTAATGCATCAAAGGATCACACTCTAGAATGAGTCAACTAGGGTTCCAAACCACCAATCAAGCTTTAAACCCTCGAATGAGGAGTTTACGGCCACGAGACCATGATTTTATGTCCGTAAACTCATGGGGGCCGTAAACTCCATGTCTATATATGAAAAACTTGGCCATTTTCTTTCATTTTCACACTCTCCAGCCTAGAACTCGGGTTTTCTCTCAAGTATCATCAAGATCATTCATTCCAATCTTCCATACATGTAAGTAAATCACTTCATCTAAGTGTTATACCTCACTTTTTCTTGATTCACTCATGATTTCATCCATGAAATCTCTTCTTTTGGTTAGATCTTCAAGTGTTCTTCAAAACACCAAGAACACACACTAGTGTTCTTGGACCTTAAACACCCAAACAAGCTTCTATATTGTAAGTACTCTTACCCTAGCTTGTTGTATAATATAATGAACTTGTTTAAGCCTTAGAATCATGAAGAAATCTGGAATGGAAGGAGTTTACGGCCAGGGCATATCCTAAGGCCGTAAACTCTATTAAAGGGTGCATAGATGCCCTAAATTACTTCCTAAGGCTTGGGACTTAGACTAGAACCTATCACCATTGAACTAGGGGCCTTAAACTTCAATTTTATGGAGTTTTCCATGGGTTTACGATCATAAACCCATTAGGGCCGTAAACTCCAAGGGGAGTGGTCCTTGGGCCGTAAACTCAAATGCAATGCATTTCACCCCTTTGATGCAACCCAATGGCCTTCTAACCCTTATACCAAAGTGTTCTCCACATAATAGGGTGTTTATACTTACTTAATTAGTGTTATAATCACCAATTAGATATGTATATGTCTTTATATGTTAATAGGGTCATTGTGTGTGTTCAAGTCTTCACTTGACACCTAGCACTTTGTCCGACACATCCATCCAATCCACTCACTACAGGTTAGTTCATACCCCTTAATCGACCTTTTAAATGTTTTTAAATGCTTTTATGGGGGGGGGGGGAATACAAGTTGAATCATACTAGTTATTATATCAATCACATGTGATTAATAACTAGCATACAAATGGATTTCACTATACTTTTAGCTGTTTTGCCAAAAAAACTACTTCAAAATGAATTCTCCAATGCTGTTACATGTTAAAAATACATATTCAAATGACAAATTACGCATATAATATTTATGTATAAATAATGGTTATATATATATATATATATATATATATATGTGTGTGTGTGTGTGTGTGTGTGTGTGACAACCCTAAATATCCTAACCTGAATAGTCAGGCACTTAATTGAAAGTCAAACTTACTCCTGCTAACATTTAGCATAGTTTAGAGTCCGTTTGAGCATTCTGATCTTTAATGCATCAAAGGATCACACTCTAGAATGAGTCAACTAGGGTTCCAAACCACCAATCAAGCTTTAAACCCTCGAATGAGGAGTTTACGGCTACGAGACCATGATTTTATGTCCGTAAACTCATGGGGGCCGTAAACTCCATGTCTATATATGAAAAACTTGGCCATTTTCTTTCATTTTCACACTCTCCAGCCTAGAACTCGGGTTTTCTCTCAAGTATCATCAAGATCATTCATTCCAATCTTCCATACATGTAAGTAAATCACTTCATCTAAGTGTTATACCTCACTTTTTCTTGATTCACTCATGATTTCATCCATGAAATCTCTTCTTTTGGTTAGATCTTCAAGTGTTCTTCAAAACACCAAGAACACACACTAGTGTTCTTGGACCTTAAACACCCAAACAAGCTTCTATATTGTAAGTACTCTTACCCTAGCTTGTTGTATAATATAATGAACTTGTTTAAGCCTTAGAATCATGAAGAAATCTGGAATGGAAGGAGTTTACGGCCAGGGCATATCCTAAGGCCGTAAACTCTATTAAAGGGTGCATAGATGCCCTAAATTACTTCCTAAGGCTTGGGACTTAGACTAGAACCTATCACCATTGAACTAGGGGCCTTAAACTTCAATTTTATGGAGTTTTCCATGGGTTTACGATCATAAACCCATTAGGGCCGTAAACTCCAAGGGGAGTGGTCCTTGGGCCGTAAACTCAAATGCAATGCATTTCACCCCTTTGATGCAACCCAATGGCCTTCTAACCCTTATACCAAAGTGTTCTCCACATAATAGGGTGTTTATACTTACTTAATTAGTGTTATAATCACCAATTAGATATGTATATGTCTTTATATGTTAATAGGGTCATTGTGTGTGTTCAAGTCTTCACTTGACACCTAGCACTTTGTCCGACACATCCATCCAATCCACTCACTACAGGTTAGTTCATACCCCTTAATCGACCTTTTAAATGTTTTTAAATGCTTTTATGGGGGGGGGGGGGAATACAAGTTGAATCATACTAGTTATTATATCAATCACATGTGATTAATAACTAGCATACAAATGGATTTCACTATACTTTTAGCTGTTTTGCCAAAAAAACTACTTCAAAATGAATTCTCCAATGCTGTTACATGTTAAAATCTATATCAAACTTGTTTTCTATACTAAATCTTTCCTTTCAAATCTTGTTATAACTATGCTTCAGACAAGGGATTTCTTATACTTTAAACTATTTATATCAAACAAACTGCTTTTAAATCGTTTTATAAGGTGACATCAAGTCATCGATTTTTATTATTAAACTCTTCAAATGTTTTACAAAACTTCTTTTAAACTTTTATATTGTCAAATAAATGCCTATATAAGTACACTTATGTAAGTAATGTCTAAAGGACTTAGGACTGCTAACTCACTGTAATTCATTTTCCTTGTTTGGATATGGCCTTAGGGTATCGGTTATTTGTCCGAATGTCGTCTAAATATTAGTTACATATTATGTATACATATGTAGACATAAAAGTTCTATCAGTCAGTTCAGTACCTTTGGGTAGCAAAAGCATACTTTCATTCATTCATATACATACATTTCTAGTAAACTATAATAGCTATAGTTTAGAGGTATACTACTTACTATTACTAGTACAAGGTAATACACAAGAGTCAGTTCATTCATGAGTCTATACAAATATACTACACACTATATGAAGAGACACTAATACAGACTATATGAAGAGACACTAATACACACTATATGAAGAGACAATAATACACACTATATGAAGAGACACTAATATACACTATATGAAGAGACACTAATACACACTATATACTATACTAGAGAACTCACTATGATGAGGATTGGGGAAAACATACACTACACTAGTACATACTATTCATACACACTATATACTATAATAGTGAACTCACTATGATGAGGATTAGGGAAGACATACACTACACTAGTACATACATACACTAAACACTATGGGACTGACCATCCTACACCTAGCTGCTATCTACAGCAGAATTTGTTCATCCTCGAGTGCTCTCGATTGTATTGTTCGGCGATTTACCGCGCTGTGTTTATCCGAGACAAATGGATACGATTTCAAGGATTATACAATTTTCCTTGTTACCTTTATTTTGTGACACATTCACATAAACGATGAGGTAAAAAATATATTTTGATACGATTTCAATGATTATATAATTTTCCTTATTACCTTTATTTTGTGACACATTCACATAAAAGATGAGGTAGACTATATTTTGATAATATTAGTTATACATTGGAAAAACCTTCATTTTTACAGAGGATTAAACCTTCAAAACAGTCGGGTTTTGGTAGAAGACTACTTTTTATACTAGAAGGAAATATGGGATTTTCTAGGGTTTTCATACTTATACAAACTTTTCAACAAACATTTTACAAGCCTTTTCTTTACAGTTTTACAAATCAATGACACTAAAATACTTATGAATTCACCAGCTTAGATGTTGATCTACGTTTTCAAAATAACTTGTATTCTCAGGTCACCAGTAGACAGGTACGATGACCAGGTTTTTGAGTAGACGGAGCAGTCAAGACTCATCTTTTATTTTGATTTCTTATTATGGTGTCTTATTCTATGAAAGAACACACATGTATTAAAATTTTACTATTAATGCAATGGATGATGTTGTTGCTTTTTTACTACTTTTCACTGTTGTGATACTTTACGTGACGTCCTCCGCCGCAGAACGTTTCCGCCGTTTTTGGTTTTGGGGTGTGACAGATTGGTATCAGAGCATTGTTTATAGTGGATTGAGTATATCGACCCATAAAAGATATACAGATTATAAATACAATGGGATTAAAAAAAATACTCTGACCAAGAGTTTATACTTTTAAATAATAAAATATTTAACTAAGTATACATGCCTGCATTCATACTAAAATCAGTGTCACAATGACAAAAACAAAAGTATTACGATTGTTGAATATCACAAGTAAGCTCGGGGATATATGGTCAGTCCTGGGAGTGGCATAGCCTAATCAACTATGCTGGTCCGAGGAGTGATTAGCATATGCCTAAGAATGGTTGTTATATGGCAACAAGTCTAAAAACTTGCCAACACTACTACAATGAAGACATTAGGAGTATTTTGTGTTACTATAATTACTTAGTTGAGAACTAAATATCTTCATTAATAGGTCAATAGTTGCTAAGTGGATACACTAAGGTTATATGTAACTAGGATGACATAGACTTAGAATCTGTGAAATTTTGCTTTATCCCATGTTCCTTGTGAATTTGGAGTTAAGGTCACTTATTCGAAGGTATCTCCTGTTTTGATTACATATAACTGGTATGCACTTTACAAGTATTGAAGTAACTGATGAAGATTATCTTATAATTATCTAGTTAGTACGTCTACTAATTATTTCTTTATCCCCAATTCTCGCATAGATAACATGGCTGGACCCCATCCCCACTACGACTCGTACTTCCCGAACGAAGGCAATGCTAGATGGTTAGGAGAAGAGCCAGAGGATGATCATCTAATCCCTATGGATGATCACCATGCTGAAGGATTTTCGGATGGTGCTAATTCCTAGCCCGAGGTTGAGAACCTACCCCCGGTGGCTCCCAACCCAAATCCTAACCCTCGTCCGGCTTTTCAAGGCCCGACGCCTCCTTGGGTAGAATGTTTGGAGACATGGAGCGAAGAGAAAGATCAACCTATACCGTTTAATGGAGATCGAAGCTTCTATAACATAAGCGAAGGAGGCTCAGCAGATAGAGTTTTGCCAATCCTAGTCCGTAGAGTTGCCCGAAATGAAATCCAGGGCAGGACAGCTCTCCATCGTATCGTAGAGGTTGATGCCAATGCAGGAATGCATACGATCTGCACCTTCTCCTTGAAAATCCTCGTGAGAGATCTGAGAGAGACCACGAGGCTCTGCTGCAAGCACTAGCTAAAACTCGAGCCGAAGTCATAGAACTCCGAGTACGCCAGAGGGTGTACGAAAGACACCTGCTAGATATGGAACGTCAACTAGCTAAACTAAGGTTCACCAGAGGGATGACCGTCACCAGTAGGAAATGCTTTATTTTTTCCTTCCTTGTTATAAGGAATCGTTTTTCCTGTCTATGCCCTATGTAACACTTTTCTATGTAACTACACCAGTACCATAAGTACTTTTAGTTAGGCCTTTATGCTGTCAAAACTTTGATACTCCGAATATGATGTAAGACCTACTACAATGTCAATTTTCCCAAGCTTATTACATCATTAATATCAATGATATTGACAAATTTCTGTGTCAATCTTTGTTCAAATACTTTCATCATACTATCGTTAGAATTCTATCTGAAACTCACTCTAGTCAAGCTATTGGACTATGGTAATTTAGCTCCGGGATCATTTCCAATTCTCTTTCAAAAGATGGATCATGTTATCCACCAACCAATGATACCCTAGTTTGGACGACAAACGTCTTGTGACCCTTCTATGAACTTACTTCTACTCTTTAATAGGACTGCATCATAAGGATGTAGGTCAAACCCTTGAGAACTTACTTCTACTCTTTAAATGAATGATCGAAATACATCTAGGTTCAATCATAATCACTCACGAACTTCTTTTCTTTCGTATAACAGAATCATGTCATCATCCAGAAATAGTCAGCCGAGCAACGCAACCCCTATCCTTTATATCGACGCCGCTACATTCCAAGCCGCGGTAATAGCTACAATGGCAGCTGTCCTTGCAAACCTCAGTGCTAACAATGCAAGCAAGGCTGGCAAGGGGGTTGAAAATTCTGATCGTTGTATCAATTCGGGAAGCCAACAAATGATAACAGTCATAGACTTGCAAAGCCGTAAAACCGAGAATATGAAACGAAAGCGTCAAGCCCAAAAGGAGCGCAAGCGATCCCAAAGACTTGCCATGCAACAGCAACAAGTGGCAACCCCTACCATTTCAGCACCGATCAGACATACGAGGGTGTCACAACTAGGAATTTGAAGCCTTGTAAACATTGAACAAAGATAACAAATGTAAACCAACAATGGGAAAGCATGTAAGATGCTTATTGTTTAACAATAAAATCTCAATCAAACACATCATATATGCACTACAAATAGCCAACAAACTATTGGAAACCAAGAAACCCTTATTTAAGTCCATTTTGGACTAGGATTTCCTTATTGGGCTTGATGGACCAATAAGCTTCCAATTGGACTATCTTGGGCTTAGAACTCTTGAATGGGCTCTAATTGGACCCACTTTCATTTATTTTAACATTTTGGGCCATATTGAGCCTAGAATGAAATAAAATACCTTAATGGGCCTCATTGGGCCATTACTTACCTAATTAGCCCTAATAGGCCATAAAAATCATTTCTTTATTTATTTTGGGCCAATAGTTGTCTAAATTATCTATGAATTGGACTTAGGCATTTAAGGGCCCAATCCTTTCCTTTTTCTCTCCAAATCTCGGCCCAAGCCCAAATGAAAGGAGGAGTTGACTTCTCATGGCCAACTCATTTTTACATAATGGTCTTCCATGCAACTTATCCCATATCTCCATGCACACATCACCTCAAGAACTCTCTCTTCTCCTCTCTCTTTCTCTCGGCTGAATCCAAAACACACACACACACACACACTTCATTCAAAATTCTCTCAAAGAAGCTCTCTCTCCATTCTCTCCAAATTTTCGAGATCTAAGAGGTGTTTAAGGAATTTCTTCCATAAAAATCATCATTCAAGGTAAGTTGGTGCTTAAATATATGATCTAACTCACTTTTTTCCATCAAAAATCATCTCTTAATCCATTCAAGTTCATGATCTTGCATCTTAGAACTCACCAAGTTCGAGATCCATCCAAGGAACTTGATAGGGCCGAAAATAGCACCAAACTTCTCCAAATCTTCTTCAAAACCGATCCACAACTCAAGGTGAGTTTCATACCCCCTTCTTTTCGGTTTTTATGAGTTTTATGGGGGAGAATACAAGAAAATGTTTAGATCTATGTGTAAATGTACGCTATGTGTGATTAGATGCATGTATGTGTGTGATATCATGTGTTTTTTGATGAATATGTTATCAAAAATTGTGTAAAAACCGAGATCTAAGACATGGGAAAGGAAATAAACATAACTTAAGCTATTTTACACTAATCAAGTCAATAAAAATAGTTTATAAGCTTAGGATAAACATACTTGAACATAAAACCCATTTTTGGGCTTAAATTGTCAAAAATTCATACTTGGGGTAAAAATCAACAAGTCACGGTTTCTTGAAGGTTAAAAAGGGCCAAAACAGTTTCCATAAATATTTTCCTGATTTTTAGAAATTTCTAAGGACTTAAAATGTAAATTTTTAACCTAATGGACTAATTTTGGGCTTTTCGGCCCAATAAGCCCCAAAATGCAAAATTTTACAAGTTAAGGGGCTGGAAATGAAATTTTCTATAAAACAGGGAGCAATTGGCATAATAAAATGTTTATAAGGTTCGAAAATGCTTTTTATTATCAAAAAGGACTAAAAATGCAAACTTTTTAGATTTTGTGCCAAAATTGTAAAAGTTGTGAAAAAGGGTCCATAACCGAGAACCACTATTCTAAAGGGGATGAAGCTGTCAATTAAATAAACTTTGGGGTAAAATCGTGTTTTCATCAAACAAATCATACAAAAGTGTCAAGAAAAGTGTTTTAAGGACTAAAAATGAAATTCTTTTATAAAAGGACCAAAAGTGTTATTTTTATAAAAGGAAAAGTAATGAAAGGGGTCAAACTCTACTTACAAACAATCAAATTAAAATACAAGATCCGCGAATTACCGACGAAAATGGAAAACAAATACACTCTCAATAACACATATCGTTACCAAACGAATTGATTCGGTCTCGAATCAATAACAACACAAAATCGTTAAACCAAAGTAATTCGTTAATCACACGATAACTACAATGA
This sequence comes from Lactuca sativa, assembly GCF_002870075.4. NCBI lineage: Eukaryota > Viridiplantae > Streptophyta > Magnoliopsida > Asterales > Asteraceae > Lactuca > Lactuca sativa. The sequence continues at coordinate 91,255,795 of NC_056627.2, forward strand.
GTCAACATACAAACTTTGGGCTTGAAAGTTTCAAATCTTGCTTTTTGGGACTTGCTAGCCCATCAACATGATCTTTGGGACCAAAGGGATTATGCTTACGTGATATTGGGCCTTCTATGACCCAATTCCACGTAAAAGGACTTTCAATAGCTCTAATGTGTTATTGGGCCCTAATGTCCCATTAGTACTGCTAGTGAGGTCGAGAAGTCAAATACGAGTTGGGCCAAGTGTCTTTCGTATTCCCGATAGCCCTGAATAACTCCTGGTAATAAAGGGGGCTTTGTACCCTCCTTTCTCCTCGGTTGTTGGGCTTATGAGAAATCAAAGTAAACAGATTCAGGACGATAAACAATAGTAATCAGGGTGGGTGGATTAAGTGAGTAGTAACGGCTGACGCCTTTAAGGATCGTTCGTAATCTGTAGTTATAAACTAGTCATTTTCCTAATGCGTGATTATAACAACTCACAAACCCTAATTAATCCAACGCCACCCGGGTAATCAAAAACATTTGATGTATCGGTATAACAATAAACAAGTCATGTATTTTACGTATTGGGAAAACATCGGTTTTTCCTGGGAAGTTCAACATTTTCACTTGTGTGACGTATACAAAGTTCAACAACTATACATGTTTTAAAAATCAACAAGCATATTTACGGATCTTCATACTTTTTTTAAACAAATACTCTTTTCAGAAAATATCGGATTTTCTGGGTTTACAAACTACACCAAATCATTTTACTACAAAATTACTTATGAACTCACCAACATTTCATATGTTGACGTTTTTCAAAATAACTTGTGTTATCAGGTAACAGGTAAGCCGAAGAATAGTACCAAGTTATGTCATGGTGTTTTGCTTAGATTATCTATCGAACGGTTATGTTATGAAATTGTAATGACTAGAACAATGTAATGGATGTAAACAATATCGGTTGTATTATTTCAATGCATGGTGATGAATGATGTTATGTTTCATGTATAATCATTGTGATGGTATTCAATTTAAGTCACAAGAGCCCTCGGACGTTTCCGTCGTCTGGTTTGGGGGTGTGACAGGTTGGTATCAGAGCTCTGTTTATAGTGAACTAGCATATCTAACCACACATTGATATGCAACTATAAACCAAAAAGCGGGACTAACACAACTCTGAACAAAACAAGCAAAACATAACAATAAAAAAAACACCCTTGTTGTATTAGGAAAAAGAACATAATACCGAACCAAACAAGATAATGCTAGTATCTCGGTTAAGCCAAGACTTTTCTTAGTGGTACCAAGGAGTGGATGTAGCCTGATCAACTACATTCCCTCCAAGGTACAACTATCACATGTACTGAGGATATCGTGATAGCTAGGGAACCTAAAAACATACCCCCTTATCCCCAAGAAGAGAATACCAATTCAATATATTTAACAACTAAAGCGGCATAGGTATGATATTAGCATAATTATACACTCTCGCAGACAACATGGTTGGTTTTCACCACCCCGGGGATCCTTATTTCCCAGACCATGGGGATAACGGATGGTTGGACGAAGAGCCTAAAGAAGACCCCGAGGAAGAATCTGACGGGGAATCGGAGGCAGAAGTCGAGGGCGAACCTGCCGAACTAGTAGAAGAACAGGAGGAGGAAGAAGATGAAGGAAGCCTCGAGGAGGAACCCATCGACAACGAAGGGGGTGATTCGGACGCGGAGTCCGAAGTCATCAACCCCCCTTATCCGATTAGGGTGCCCGCTTACCGGGTGGGCCCCACTAGTCCTACACCCCCTGGGTATTGATCTTTGGAGATGGAGCAGGCAGCAGGGACAGCGACCCCCATTCGGCATGTCATGCGAGTTCTTTGACCTAAGGGATGGAGGACCGGCCGATCAAGCCCTTCCGGTCATGGTGAGACGATTACGGAACACATGCGACCTAGCTCAGAGTACCGCCGACCAGGTACGTTAGATGTGGACTAGGGTCAAGTGTGCAGATCAGGAGACATGAGACGTCCTTCGAGAGTTCTACATGAGGCAGGTGAGGTGGGAGTCCCGACTCCAAGACGCAGAACGACAGGTGGCTCGTCTTCAGGGAGCATCCACTTCCTCAGCACCACCCCGAGCACATCTCACCGCGACTAGGATTAGCCGTATCAGTCTTTAGTACTATGTCATTAGGATCTATGCTATGTACCCCGACTCTATGTTTAAGTGACTACACTACTCATAGAGTCGTTATGCTGTCAAACTAGTACCGCTTATGTATGCTCTTTCGAGCAAAATTTTCATGTATTAAAATGCGGGTAATAGTAATGAAAGATTTTACATGTTTTACTGTGACGTTATAATCTGCTATGTGTTACGTATCCATGATTGTATGCTAAATTGTGGAATTACTTAAGTTTGTGCCACACACCTAGTTTATAGGATCACAACCTCACAGAAACCACAGACACTCAACATATTTCCGTTCCATGACAGAAAGATGCCTCAACGACCCACTCGCAGAAACCCTGGGACAACACCACCCGAAGTCGACTCAGTTGCATTCAAAGCAGCTGTATCTGCTGTGGTCACCGCAGCGATAGCACAAATTCACCAAGGGAACAATGAAGGAGGCAATGGACAAGGGGCCGGATGTTCGAACAACGGGATGAATCAAGGACCTACCAAAACATGTTCCTACAAAGACTTCACCAATGCCAAACCACGAACCTTTAACGGCACTGGAGGAATGATCATGTCACACCCCAAAACCGGAATGGCGGAAGCGTTTTGGGGTGGATAACGTCATGTCAAGTATCACAACATATGCAGTATAGTAATAAAAGTACAACAACCATTGCATTAATAGTAATAGTTTTACATGGTTTACATTACATAGAAACATCAAAGTATAACAGAAACTAGTATAGATGCAGCTTGGTACAAAACCGTCTTCAACAAAAGCTCCTGGGATGTACCTGTCTATAGCTGACCTGAGAATACAAGTTATTTTGAAAGCGAGTATCAGCATTTTTATAAATGCTGGTGAGTTCATAAGCATTTAGTGTCATTTGTGTAAGTAAGCATTTTATCCAAAATAACTTTACAAAAAGTAGTAGTTTAGAGTCTACGGTGTATTAGAGTTCTTCCCAGAAAATCCTATATTTTCTAATTAAAAGTAGTCTTCTACCAAGACTCGACAGTGTTATGTTTTAAAGAGTAATTTTCCCTGAAATGCTATCATTACCAAAATACGGTATTTGATTTTTAAAGAAAGCATTAGATTATCACTAGTAAAATACAAGGGAAAATAACATATGCCTCAGCAGAATATACTGCTGACTAAGGCAAAGAAATCATAGACTCCAGGAGAGTATCGAATGAACGACACGCCTGGCTCATTCTAACAAAAGGAGACACAGACCCCAGACAGTATCAATTGTACGATACGGCTAGCAAGGTCTAGAACAAAGAGACACAGACCCCAGACAATATCAAATGAAAGATACAGCTAGCAAGGTCTAAAATAAAGAGACACAGACCCCAGACAGTATCAAATGAAAGATACATCTAGCAAGGTCTAAAACAGTGAATACAGTGTTAATTCCCGTTACCTTAAGGCGATGAATTATAAGGTAACCCCGAGATACACGTAACCATACTGATAGACACTAGAGAACTTGACGCCCTGCAAGCATCGGAAAGAATGTGACATTTGTCACCCCTTGGCTTGGTAGGTCGTGGACTGTAGCTAGCAGTCAGGGTGTGGGGGTGTCAATCCCGTATAGATCTATACACACAATTCCCGCTCTCCCTACAGGAGACTCTGGTTACCAACTAGACAACAGAGAAGGCCGTGTCCTGAAGATGCATCTCATATAGTGAGATCTGATGTAAAATACTGGACTAGTGATAGAGACTCACAACTAAACTGACCGATGTAAACCTATATGTCTATGCTTGTATACATAATATATAACTAATGATCAAACGACCTTCGGATGGATATCCGATCCCACCAGACCACATCTCAACAAAGAAAAGGAAATAGGGCGAACTAGCCTTCCTAAGTCCTTTAAACATTATTTATATAACTATACAAGCACATGCATACATTTAAGTAAGTAGAAGCGTATCGTGAAGTAGAAGCGTGTCGTGAAGTAGAAGCGTGTCGTGAAGTAGAAGCGTATCATGAAGTAGAAGCGCGTCGTGAAGTAGAAGCGTATCATGAAGTAGAAGAGTGTCGTGAAGTAGTAGCGTTAATAAGTAGAAGTGTATCGTGAAGTTGAAGCGTTAATAAGTAGGAGTGTATTACGAATTAAAAGCGTATCACGAAGTAAAAGCGTATCACGAAGTAGTAGCATTAACTAAGTGGAAGTATAACGAAGCAGTAGTATCTAAAAAAGTAGGAGTAGAAAAACATGGAAGAAAACTTAGATGAAAACTTTGGAAAAACTTTATACATGCGAAAATCACGACTTGGTATTCTTTTGTAAAATAAGTTTGAAAACCTTTAGAAGTCCTTTGAAAACCTTTCATAAACAAGTTTTAAATGAGACTTTGATAAAACATTATAGGTAAAGAAATCCTTGGTTTAAAATACTGCTGTAACTAAATCTAAAAATAAAACATACAGCGCGTGAGTCAATTTGAGAAAGCTTTGAACAAGTAAAGACATTTTAGAAAATCATTTACAGTATCATTCTTGTAAAATTGCTGACAGTGTAGTAAATCCTTGTGCATGCGGGTTAGCATTCACATGTGATTGATATGATAACCGGCATGTTTTAACTTGTATTCCCCCCCCCCATAAAAGCATGTAAAAACATTTAAAAGGTTAATTCAGGGGTATGAACTCACCTGATGTAAGCGGATCGAACGAAGGTGCCGATTGGGCGTTCGGTGTCAAGTAAATACTTGAACACACTTAGTGACCTATTAACATATGATGACATATGTTTACATACAATTAGTAAATATAATACTAATTAGACACGTATACGCATCCTAAAGTGTGGAAAACACTTTGATTAAGTGCTAGGGGTGTCCCGGGGTAACATCTATGGGTATGTATGGCCTAGATAGGGAGTTTACTCTTCAAGAGTAAACTCTTTATAGAGTTCATGACCCTAATACCATATCCCCATGAGTTTATGACCGTAAACTCATGGTGGGGGTGTTCTAGGATGCTAAATGGTCTTATCTCACTCATAGAATTAGGCTAGGTCCAAATAAAAGGCCTATGAATGGGTTTAAGGCAACAAATGGACCATTTGAGGAGTTTATGGCCCTAAACTAGGAGTTTACGGCCGTAAGCTCCTACATACTCATTCCTTTGGTGAATTAAGGTCTTAAATGGTAGAGAATAAAGTTCTATGCATTTTTCCAAGTCAAATGAAGAAGTTAGGGCATCATTTGGGCACTCTTTGGGAGTTCACGGCCCATGGACCAATCCTAGGGGGGTTTACGGACGTAAACTTCTATTTCCTTGGTTTAATTGATGTTTAATGCCTTTACTTTAATGGGGGTTGCTTCTAGACATTTTTCAAGGCCATAGGAGGTGTTTGAGGGCATTTCTAACACCTTAAAAGGTGTTCACGGCCTATGAAGAGGGGTTCACGGTCCAAGAGTGTTCTTGGGCCGTAAACTCATGTTTACTCTCCAAAATGCAAGGTGTTAGTGTTCTAAGCTCGAAGGTGTAAGTCCACAAGTCATATCTAAGCCCTAGGGGTAGTTTAGAGGGGTTTTGGGGGCTTAAAAACCCCCACTTAAGGGTGTTCACGGTCCAAGAGTGTTACTGGGCCGTAAACACATAATCTTGCCCCTATTTGATGTCTTAACATGAATTTTTATGTTAACTAAGCTATATAACAAGTTAGGATAGATTACTTACTAGTTTGGGGATCGGAATGGGCGTTTTTGGCTCGAAAACAAGTTGTAGAGAGAGTGGAAAGAGTGTGAATGGAGTCCACTCCCCCTTATATAGGGGTTGGAGTTGGGGCTTAGTGTAAATCTACCCGATACTGACGTTAAACCAGGCTTTTTGGTTGTACCCGATTAAACGGTCGTATTTTGACTTGGTTGAAACTAAAAATTTTCAAGGGAATATTGTGGTGTTTCTAATTTATTTCAACCCTTACCAAGTCATTATAAAAGTCCCACATTAATTAACCTCTTCCAAAATGTTAACGGACAGTTTAATAAAACGAGGCTTATTAATGGAAGGAGGGGTTAAATATGACGGAATAAATTTCGGGTTGTCACATCATCCCCCCGTTAGAGGGAATTTCGTCCCGAAATTCAGGTTTAGGCAAGGAAGTGACATAAACAATCAGGTAGAGGTATGAGGGCACTTCCTATTCGGTTGGCCCTTGCACTCCCAAGTGAACTCTAGCCTTTGCTTGTCATTCTGACAAACCTTCACTTACGGGATGCGGATTCCGTCTCGTGCAGTTAGCGATTCCTATAGGTTCGTCTACGAAGTTAGGGTTCCCAATGGTTTCTATTAAGATGAGTGGGATACAAAGAGTGACGTTGGGCAAACACTTATCAAGTCTAAGAAGTGGATTGATTTGGGGTGAAATCGGTGGAATTTCCGAAAGTAGTAGTGGTCTGACAAGGGTTGGACCAATCTCCGTAAAGAATCTCGGATGGTCCTAAGCTCTCAGAAGGGTAGAGCTTTTCAGTACTTAGAACATAGTGTACTTCTATGGCGAGATCATCACTGGCGTGATCGTCATTCCGAGGTTCCAAACGTTCTCTCATACTAGAAGTGTAGTCCTTCAGGTTGTTTCTTAGAAAGCGCGGGTTGTCCTTGGATTCGTGTTCCCTGTTTATTGGCTCTCTGAGGTTTTCTAGATCATCGGATGGATTGCGTGTCTATGGGTATCTGTTTGCTGCAGAGTGTCTATCTCAATCTTGTGCAAAATGAACTTGCACTTCTGATTTTCTTGAGATATTTCTAATGGAAACCCTCAGGGTCGGGGAGATAGGGTTTCACCAGATAAGTGTTGGACTATCTCGGGAGGTGGTTCTACTATTTCTGTGCGAGATAGTATTCGTGGAACACCAAGTAGTCCAATGAATCTCTAAGGCATGTCCTATTCTCCAATGCGTTGGTTTAATTTAGTGCGGAAAGCGCGTGCTCTTGTATAACCCATCGACTAACACCTAGACTGGTGTCAAGTCTATAATCTCTTCGGGATCTGGGTTATAAGGCTTAACGCAACCTACTTTCACACTTTATTCAAGTATTCTTGGCTGCAGAGGTTATCATGTGGTTCTCGGTATTCTAGTGTTCACTTCGGAGAATGCAGTCTATCGTCTACAGGGCAACGGTGATTTCCTCCATTCGAGAGGGCGGAGGGTCCTAGGCACTACTCGTCGGTAACGGGGTGGACGAAGTGCCTGAGTAGTGCGAACATCTTCAGCAACTACTCTTCCGAAGGTTCTGAGTTTTCTCGGTCTAGGTCAAATCTAGTGAGTATAGGGTTCCATCACTCGGAACTTTAATCTCCTCATCCACTCTTCTTAGAGTTCAACTTATCGCAGCTTCTGGATTTCTGGGATATCCGCTGAGATGATTAATTCATGGGATTAAGCGTGAATGGATGGTCGTAGTCAATGTCCTTGACTCTTACGACTCAGATTTCTTTACCAACTGAGGGTGTTAGCTACTATGTTGGCTTAACTGGGATGACAACAAACTTCGGATTTGTGGTCATTATAGTAGCTCAACCCGTCGTAGTTCTCTTGACTCTAGCTCCCATTCCGTGGGATAGGATGAAGACTTTTACTGTGAGGTTCGTGGTAGAGCTCATACTTGGCTTAACCACTAATGCTTGGTGTATGCAAGCTGTATATAATTGAGGTCGTCAGGATGTTCAGTTGTGCGACTCCACCCCAGACACACAACCCAACATGGAACAGGGAGTAGGGAGGAAGCACATATCTTAAATCTTTTTTTTATCTTAATTATATACCACTCTTATGCATATACTCAGTTCTAGTAGTCGGTCCTATGAGTTCTATCCTCTGGGTTCACGAACCCGATTGCAAGGTGCGAAGGGTCTTTCTAGGTTTCTACGGTGTCTGCTTCGGGTGGTTACCGTCTTTTGGAATGCCTGCAGTGCCTTTCGCTTCGGTTCCAATCTGTCTAAGAGGGGTTGGTTAATAGCATGCGGTACCCTTCTCCTGGGTACTTCGGACGGTTTGAAATATGAGTGACGACTGACGGGTCGCATTAGGTTTTATTATTCTTATTTTGTTTAGGTTCGGAAGAACCTTTATTTGCCGAAATGGCTATGGAGAAAGTTCTTTGCACACAGCACTAAGGATTTACACATGGTTGCACTAAGTCGAACCATGATTAATAGAGGCGTCGAAGTTGGCATACTTCGACATGATATAGAATGAGGGTCGATAGAGTCATGGGCCGAACGGGCACACAAGTTCTAGGCATCCCGGGTTTCGTCCCGTGTATCACTGCCACGGATACTTGGACCGATAGAGTCGACGCGGAACTATAGAGAGTCCTGAGTGTTTCTGAGTAGAGTACCTTTTCATGAATGGATTCTCACGAGGAATTTCTATAATCGCCTAACATATACTAGTCATGTAGAATTAAGGTGGGGAGGACTGTTGACTGAGCGACTCCGCCCTAAATCCACAACCAAACGAGGAACAGGAAATGAGGCAGCATTCACTCACTCTAGGTCTATACATCTTAATTATACATGGTCGTAACGTATATATCTAGCCGTTATAGTTTTACCTGATGAAATTTTAAATTTTATAACAGTGATGCGACTTTCACCTTAACGGGGAAGTATTTACACTTAGAATTAGCCTTTTAATGTTTTCGGTTAGTTATATGAGATTGAGAGACGTACCAAAAATCTACCGGTTTCCTTGATGATTCTCCCTAAGCATTAGAGTTAGACTTTTCCTGTGCCCCTGTCGTTTCTCCTGTAGCAGTGATCCTTAGTATCCTCCCGTCTACACTGGAGTTCTTTTTTATTGGACAATCCCTTTTAAGGTGTCCCGTCTCACCGCACTGATGACATGGCTGGTTCGTACTGGTATTGGTAGTAGGAGTGAGGTGCTTAGTCAGAGTTACGTGGACACGAGTGCCCTCCTCATTCCTCCACTTTGAAAATTTCCTTTTAAAGAGTCCGACTTTGACACCACTATTGTGTGTAGGGTTGGACCCGATGCCAGGACTTGTGAAAGGGGTCGTGTTGGCGCTGGAGGGATAGGGGTTTCCACTTGCTGCTATTGCACGGCAAGTCTGTGGAGTCGTTGGCGCTCCTTTCAAGCTTGATGATTTCGTTTCCTCCTCTCTGTTTTACCACTTTTCATGTCTGCGACTGTCGCCATTCGTTGGCTTCCTAGGTTTGGTCTTGTAGGTGTTGGCATGGAAGGGTTGGTAGGGGTATTGACTGTCTCAGCTCGTTGCCCTTCGAAAGGTCCTTGAGCCGAGGTACTTCCCTCCTCGATCTCGAACTTTCTCTTCAATGGATTTGGTTGAGTTTCTTGGGTGGTTGGGTATGCAGGTGTTGGTTGTTGCTGTCCTTTGTTGGGATCGGGATTCCCGATAGGGCTCTTGCTAACACTTGCATTGTTAGCATTCAGTTGAGCCATGGCAGCTGCAGTAGCTGCCAAGACTGCAGCCTGGAAAGTAGCTTCATCGAATAGGAGAGTCGGTTTCTTGCCGGTGGATGGGTTACGCTTCCTCGGAGGCATGGTTTTCCCTACACGGAAAGGAACACAAGCTGATGAGAGACGAGGGTTAACCCTGGACGTATCTGTCCTTACTATATTAGGCATAAATTTTTCTCATGCTTCGGATATTGGTTGTCTGAGTGTCGACCTACATCCCTATGATGTAGTCCTGGTATTCAAGGTAGGAGTATGAGTATCGGAAAAAGCCATAAGATGGGAGTCGTTCCTACTAAGTTACCTTTATACTGGGAAAGGTTTCACTCTTCGGCCTGGAATGATCTGAGAACAGTTCGGAACGAAGACCGCAGGAAGAAAGGCTCATGAAGACTTATTGCTAAACACTCTCAATAGAGGTGTTGAAATCCGCTCTAATTGTATTACTTGCAATAGGAAAAAGGCGATTTACCTAACACATAGCGTGAGTAGTGTGATCACTAACTCACTAAATTGTATTATTTTATGGGTGTATTAGCATGACGAACACGAGGAAAACACACTTCGCGGGTTCCATGTACTGGCTCCCTCTGTCTACCTCGTATCTTTGACTGGGACCGGCGTTGGTTTCCTTCGGGTAGTTACCTAGGATTCTCTTCTCCTATAGACATATTGAATTTCTACTCCGCCTTACTTCCGATTCCGACTCTGGGTGTCATCACTTCATGATGGATGATTGGAAATCTCGGAGGTTTAGGCGGATTTCCCACCGATGTCCCTATAAAGATATAGGCACTTGGTGATTTCAATAGCCTCGACCTAGTTCATTTATTTCCAAACTAGAAATCTTCTCAATGAACCTCTTCGGGGTCTGAATTAACTCTTCTGCCGAGTACTGAAGTGGATAGGGTTTTCTACAGGGTTCGTGCGAGAATGGAAATGTCTAAAGAAGCCTAAGAGATTATTAACATTTCACTAGGTTATCCATATCGAGTCCTGCTACGATTACATAGGGTACACAAATCATATATAGCTTAGATCCGATAGGCCTTCGAATATGTGATACTACTCTATATCCACATCCCAACGAGCAAAAGGAAGTAGAGCGAAACCACACATTCTTAGCATATGGGATCCTTATTATATATAACCTTGGGAGTATACCCTCTGTAATTGTAGGTATATCAATAAGGATCTTTTTAGTTCTTCGCACAAGGTTATCTGTGGATCCTAAAATACCCCTATGGTATTTTAATTTCTTGTTTGATTCTTATCTTCTGAATATGATTCTGGGATTAATGTGAGTCTTTTAGTATTCCAAAATACTCCCATAGTATTTTAAACTTTATGTTTGGCTCTAGCATTCCTAGTTGGTAAGTTTCAGACCTGTTGCAACACCACTATCACTCCCGAGCACACGTTCATCGCATCTCGAATAAATGTAGTTGATCAGGTTACATTTATTCCAGCTTCCAATTACATAACTGCCCAGGTTTGACTATAGTGCTCAACATCCGAAGACTTTTATTTTTATTCTTCTTGTGATACTTGTGTTCGAGTGTTTAGATTTTGGATGTTCTTATACTTTGGTAAAATATGGTTATATTTTAAAGTATAATTCTTGGTCAGAGTGTTTTATCCCTATGTATTTATAGGTTGTATATCTTTTATGAATTGATATACTTAGCTCACCATAAACAATGCTCTGATACCAATCTGTCACACCCCAAAACCGGAACGGCGGAAGCGTTCTGGGGTGGATGACATCATCTCAAGTATCACAACATATGCAGTATAGTAATCAAAGTACAACAACCATTGCATTAATAGTAATAGTTTTACATGGTTTACATTACATAGAAACATCAAAGTATAACAGAAACTAGTACAGATGCAGCTTGGTACAAAACCGTCTTCAACAAAAGCTCCTGGGATGTACCTGTCTATAGCTGACCTGAGAATACAAGTTATTTTGAAAGCGAGTATCAGCATTTTTTTAAATGATGGTGAGTTCATAAGCATTTAGTTTCATTTGTGTAAGTGAGCATTTTATCCAAAAATAACTTTATAAAAAGTAGTAGTTTCGAGTCTACAGTGTATTACAGTTCTTCCCAGAAAATCCTATATTTTCTAATTAAAAGCAGTCTTCTACCAAGACTCGACAGTGTTATGTTTTAAAGAGTAATTTTCCCTGAATGCTATCATTACCAAAATACGGTATATGATTTTTACAGAAAGCAGGAGATTATCACTAGTAAAATACAAGGGAAAATAACATATGCCTCAGCAGAATATGCTGCTGACTAAGGCAAAGAAATCATAGACTCCAGGAGAGTATCGAATGAACGACACGCCTGGTCTAAGAACGTAAATTTCAAAACAATTTTTCGCATAATATTAAAACATTTTCATTTAATTGTCATAAAACATCAATGTTTGAATCTCCAATCAATGTCATACAAAGCATCCCAAGATCACATATCATAAAAATCTCATGTGTGTGTACTGATCAAGCCGGCAGCTTCCCACGATCATCACTAGTACCTGAAACAAATAACACCAACACTGTAAGCACAAAGCTTAGTGGGTTCCCCAAAATACCACATATAACACATATTAGCCACTCGAGGCTATAACTCTGTGGGTCCGTGCACCCAAACTCTATGAACCCTCGGGTTCTAGCTCTGTAAACATGCACAACATAAATAACGTAGAATAATGCAGTGCAACACAAAACACATATATAGCATACAAACACTGTATCACATAACTCTGGTTACCTACTCAAGGTAACGTATAGAGAGAAGACTCACCTCGTGTATCTCGATACTCGCAAATCCCGGAATCACTCGCGCTCGATCCTCCGAGCTATAATCCTCCTATAATACAATATATCTCTAATTAACACTTTCTCAACTAAGGTTGACTACCCCTATCAAGTCAACATTGGTCAACTCTGGTCAACGGTCAACGGTCAACTTTGACCGGACTCGGTGAGTGCACTAGAGTGACTCGGCGAGTCTATACGTGTTCACTGACTCCCTTGGATCCTCTCCTGGCACGTCGAGTACTTCCCTGACTCGACGAGTTCTACCTGGCATGAATCGCAGGACCACCACGACTCAACTCGCCGAGTCTCAAGAACAACTCGGCGAGTCCCATCTGACTCAGTCCACTCGACAACCCTCTCTGACTCACTGAGTCAACACCTTAACTCGGCAAGACCACTCACTGAGTGGTTAAGGACAATCTTCATGCTACTCACCGAGTCTGTTCTTCAGACTCGGCGAGTCCATGCCATGCATCAATTCAAACTCGCTCCTAAGGTCAGATCCGCTCCATTAACTCATAGATCCAGTCCTTCCAAGCACATTCATCACATAAAGTCACAATCTTGGCTACCATGCAACGCTTACAAGGCTCCTTTTGGTGAAATGACCTCTAAAATGGTATCCTAAATCCCCAACCCAAAAGGAAAGGCACAAAGCAGGGCATTTGGGACTCTCTGGACCTACTAAGGTCCAGATCTAGGTACCATTTCCCCAAGGGACCTCTCACACTCCAAATACAAGGCATGAAGAAACCCTAGATTTGGCCATATCAACAAAAACAAGAGAATAAGCTCTGAATGTTACCTCAAATAGCTTCCTCTGCCGAAATAGAAGTAGATCCAAGCTCCCCGACTCTCCTAGCTTGGCCTTCCTCTTCCTTTCTTGCAAACACACACAAAGATGGTGAATAATGGCCTCTTTTCTCACTCACAAGGACTCTTAAATGCTCTGGTGCTCTCAAGGTCGAAGGTAGCCGCAATGAAGGGTTATAAGGCCCTTTAAATAGGGCCCATGGCCGGGAAATTAGGGTTTCATTAAACAGCGTGGACTCGCTGAGTCCACTCTTGGACTCGCCGAGTCCGGCCGCGAACCAGCATCCAAATCCGCGATCATACTCAGCGAGTTCTAGGCTCCAACTCGCCGAGTCTACTCACAAGTTACCAAAATTAATGATTAATTAATACCTGGGAATCCGGCTGTTACACCTGGCTCAGTCTAACAAAAGGAGACACAGACCCCAAACGGTATCAAATGTACGATACGGCTAGCAAGGTCTAAAACAAAGAGACACAGACCCCAGACAGTATCAAATGAAAGATACAGCTAGCAAGGTCTAAAATAAAGAGACATAGACCCCAGACAGTATCAAATGGAAGATACATCTAGCAAGGTCTAAAAAAGTGAATACAGTGTTAATTCCCGTTACCTAAAGGCCATGAATTATAAGGTAACCCCGAGATACTCGTAACCATACTGATAGACACTAGAGAACTTGACGCCCTGCAAGCATCGGAAAGAATGTGACATTTGTCACCCCTTGGTTTGGTACGTCGTGCACTGTAGCTAGCAGTCAGGGTGTGGGGTGTCAATCCCATATAGATCTATACACACAATGCCCGCTCTCCCTACAGGAGACTCTGGTTACCAACTAGACAACGGAGAAGGCCGTGTCCTGAAGATGCATCTCGTATAGTCAGATCTGATGTAAAATACTGGACTAGTGATAGAGACTCACAACTGAACTGACCGATGTAAACCTATATGTCTATGCTTGTATACATAATATATAACTAATGATCAAACGACCTTCGGACGGATATCCGATCCCACCAGACCACATCTCAACGAAGAAAAGGAAATAGGGCGAACTAGCCTTCCTAAGTCCTTTAAACATTATTTATATAACTATACAAGCACATGCATACATTTAACTAAGTAGAAGTGTATAGTGAAGTAGAATCGTGTCGTGAAGTAGAAGCGTATCGTGAAGTAGAAGCGTGTTGTGAAGTAGTAGCGTTAATAAGTAGAAGTGTATCGTGAAGTTGAAGCGTTAATAAGTAGGTGCGTATTACGAAGTAAAAGCGTATCACGAAGTAAAAGCGTATCATGAAGTAAAAACGTTACGAAGTAGTAGCATTAACTAAGTGGAAGCATAACGAAGCAGTAGTATCTAACAAAGTAGGAGTATAAAAACATGGAAGAAAACTTTGATGAAAACTTTGGAAAACCTTTATACTTGAGAAAATCACGACTTGGTATTCTTTTGTAAAATAAGTTTGAAAACCTTTAGAAGTCCTTTGAAAACCTTTCATAAACAAGTTTTAAATGAAACTTTGATAAAACATTATAGGTAAAGAAATCCTTGGTTTAAAATACTGCTGTAACTAAATCTGAAAATAAAACATACAGCGCGTGAGTCAATTTGAGAAAGCTTTGAACAAGTAAAGACGTTTTAGAAAATCATTTACAGTATCATTCTTGTAAAACAACTGACAGTGTAGTAAATCCTTGTGCATGCGGGTTATCAATCACATGTGATTGATATGATAACTTGCATGTTTTAACTTGTATCCCCCCCGCCCCCATAAAAGCATGTAAAAACATTTAAAAGGTTAATTCAGGGGTATGAACTCACCTGATGTAAGCGGATCGAACGAAGGTGCCGGTTGGGCGTTCGGTGTCAAGTAAAGACTTGAACACACTTAGTGAGCTATTAACATATGATGACATATGTTTACATACAATTAGTAAATATAATACTAATTAGACACGTATACGCATCCTAAAGTGCGGAAAACACTTTGATTAAGTGCTAGGGGTGTCCCGGGTAACATCTATGGGTATGTGTGGCCTAGATAGGGATTTTACTCTTCAAGAGTAAACTCTTTATAGAGTTCACGGACCTAATACCATATCCCCATGAGTTTACGGCCGTAAACTCATGGTGGGGGTGTTCTAGGATGCTAAATGGTCTTATCTCACTCATAGAATTAGGCTAGGTCCAAATATAAGGCATATGAATGGGTTTAAGGCAACAAATGGACCATTTGAGGAGTTTACGACCCTAAACTAGGAGTTTACGGCCGTAAGCTCCTACATACTCATTCCTTTGGTGAATTAAGGTCTTAAATGGTAGAGAATAAAGTTCTATGTATTTTTCCAAGTCAAATGAAGAAGTTAGGGCATCATTTGGGAACTCTTTGGGAGTTTACGGCCCATGGACCAATCCTAGGGGGGTTTACGGCTGTAAACTCCTATTTCCTTGGTTTAATTGATGTTTAATGCCTTTACTTCAATGGGGGTTGCTTCTAGACATTTTCCAAGGCCATAGGAGGTGTTTGAGGGCATTTCTAACACCTTAAAAGGTGTTCACGGCCTATGAAGAGGGTTTCACGGTCCAAGAGTGTTCTTGGGCCATAAACTCATGTTTACTCTCCAAAATGCAAGGTTTTAGTGTTCTAAGCTCGAAGGTGTAAGTCCACAAGTCATATCTAAGCCCTGGGGGTAGTTTAGAGGGGTTTTGGGGGCTTTAAAACCCCACTTAAGGGTGTTCACGGTCCAAGAGTGTTCTTGGGTTGTAAACACATAATCTTGCCTCTATTTGATGTCTTAAACATGAATTTTTATGTTAACTAAGCTATACAACAAGTTAGGATAGATTACTTACTAGTTTGGGGCTCGGAATGGGCGTTTTTGGCTCAAAACAAGTTGTAGAGAGAGAGAGAGTGTAGAGAGAGAGAGAGAGAGTGGAAAGAGTGTGAATGGAGTCCACTCCCCCTTATATAGGGGTTGGAGTTGGGGCTCAGTGTAAATCTACCCGATACTGACGTTAAACCAGGCTTTTTGGTTGTACCCGATTAAACGGTCGTATTTTGACTTGGTTGAAACTAAAATTTTTCAAGGGAATATTGTGGTGTTTCTAATTTATTTCAACCCTTACCAAGTCATTATAAAAGTCCCACATTAATTAACCTCTTCCAAAATGTTAACGGACAGTTTAATAAAATGAGGCTTATTAACGGAAGGAGGGGTTAAATATGACGGAATAAATTTCGGGTTGTCACAGATCACCCTGAAACGATGGATCGAGAAGGTGGAATCGATATTCGAGATATGCGATTGCCTTAAGGAGATGAAGGTGAAGTTTTGCGCTTGCACTTTCATTGACCAAGCGCTCACTTGGTGGAACGGACACGTGGAAGCCATGACACTCCCCGTAGCCAATTCCATGCCATGGACGGAGATGAAAGAAATGTTGATGGCCGAGTATTGCCCTCGAGGTGAAGTTCAGAAAATGGAACAAGAGTTGTGGAATCTCACTGTCCGAAACGCTGATATAGATGCATACATATCAAGGTTTAGCGAACTGTCTCTGCTGTGTCCTGGCATGATCACCTCAGAAGGTAAGAAGATCGAGCGATTCATCTGGGGACTAACCTCCCCGATCCAAGGAAACGTGATAGCTGCAAATCCTGAAACTTTTGACAGTGCCAAGAGATTGGCCAAGAAGTTGTATGATCACAACAACAAGAAGGGTGAGAAGCCAGTGGAGACTGAAGTTAAGAAAGAAAATGATAGCAAGAAGGGGAAGAACAACAAGATGAAGGGACGTCAAGGCTCCAAATCATCCAAGAAGCAGAAAACAGTGGCAGTTAATGCTGCGACCACTCAAGTTCCATCCACACCACATGCTCCAGCCTCAGCTGCTCCAAGTGCCCCTAGACGTTATTCCGGTAATCTTCCTAAGTGCAACAAGTGCAGCCTCCATCACAATGGAGAATGCAGAGAGATGCAGTGCACCAGTTGCAATCGGAAGGGGCACACGGCAAGGTATTGCAGGACCTACCTTCCTCAGAACCAACAATAAGGAAACAAAAACAATAATAACCGCAACAACAACAAAAACACCAACAATGGCGGCAACAATGCAGGACCTAACAACACCTGCTATGGATGTGGAAGGACTGGACATTTTCGGCGAAACTGCCCCAACAACAACAATCCCGGAAATGGAGGAACAGGAAGGGTGCTGACCATGGGTCAGGGAGAAGCGATTCAGGATCTCGCTGTTGTTACCGGTACGTTCCTCCTAAACCACACTTATGTGACATCCCCAAAATCTCGGCCAGAAAAGACAGATTTTCATTTATGCTTTTTAAAATAATTTCAGAGTAAATCCTTTTGATTTGAAAGAGTTGCGGAATTTGTTCCCAAAAACAAAACATGATAAAACAATGTTTACCAAAGCATTTCATAAAAGAAATGTATTTTCATTATAATCAAAACTCGGGGTGTCATGTTCCGATACAGACCAATAAGCATAAACGATAACATTACAAGTCATTATACAAATATAAACATAGGCAGACTTGTAAACAAAACAACTGATGGTTCATCCATCTCATGCCCTTACGCCACTTCCTGTAATACAAATAAAACTGAGTGGGTCAGGCTTGGGAGCCTGGTGAGCATATAGGGTTTTCAACCCACAATAAATAATCATATTTAATTTTCACCAACCAACAATAACCCAATTACCCATTCCCGTTATTCTCACTTTAATGTCCCTAAGACAACTAACATAAGGGACCTAGTCTAAGAATATTTCATCGGGGAGACAACAGATGCTTCAGGGGTACCTCAGCAATATAAGTCAAATAACGCAACCATGAGGGGGATGGAGTACAGCGAATGAACACCCAAGTTCATTAACACCTACAGGTGGCGAACCTGCTAATGTTTCCACAAGACTATCTAGAAAAGTATGTGGTCGTCATCTAAACTCCGCTAGATGACTAGATCAACCAACAACGAGGCCTCTCGTGTGTTTATTACACACCAACTATCTACCCATGTTCTACCCAACATATTAGTAGATAAAAATATACATTTTATACATAGATAAAAAAAAACTGCATAGCATGCTTTAATCAACACATATTTCACATAACAGATGAGGCACACACACACATAACACATATCTCATAGAGAATAAATCATATCTATGAGTTAGAAGAAAGTGAATACACATTCACACTTATAAACAACAATATACTTAATACACTCAAACCATACTTGTATTATTATCGCGTTTATGAAAGGTAGTATACACTCACTTGATCAGAAGATGATCGGACAACACTACGGCTTGCAAAAGTAGTAATCCTCAACAGATCTGGAAGATCTTCACAAAAATCGACCTTCTCGCGGGCAGAGCTTCTGCTCGGGAACCGCACTTCTCGGGATCTTTGGGATCTCGGGACTTGCCTCGGGGCTCGAGAATAATACCGGGGCTTCGGGATATTTCTGGCACGCAAAACAATGCAAAACGGGAGAGAGAAGAGAAAAAATTGGCAATTGGGTCGGCTGCCCTCGCATCCTATTTATAGGAGGCTGGAGCCTCGGAGTACGCGGGGTGTACAGGTCTCCGAAATCGTCACTGCATGCGTCATCCAAAGTGTCGACACTCTTCGCTGTACGCGGGGCGTACACGAGTACGCGGGGCGTACTTCAGATGAGTCCGATGACTCGTCCTTCGGATAATACCGGAATTTTCAATTAAATTTAAATACAAAATATTTAATAAACTTCAGAAATTCATATCTTTTTCATACGAACTCCGTTTTCGACGTTCTTTATATCCACGCGAAGGTGAGACTACGCTCTACAACTTTTGTTTAGACTCCGTCGGCTAATTTTAACTTTATTTTTAATATTTATTTTTTTAATAGGTCGGGACAGAAACTTTCGTTATAAATTCATAACTTCTTCGTTTGACGTCCGTTCTCGCCTAACTTTTTATCGCTTCGATACCAACAATGAGATCTTTGATTCTCATTTAGATTGCTTCGGCTAAAAACCGCTCGATCTCAAATCGAGTATTTCAGGCTGCATACTGCTAAGCCGAAACTTCGATAAATCATAACTTCCTCATACGAAGTCAGATTTGGGCGTTCTATATATATTCGGAAACCTCGTTTCAATCACTACAACATTAACCAACGATATTAAGTTTGTTTTACACTTAAATTTTGACGCTTATTTTTATTCTTAATTAATCAAACCACATAATTAAGAAATTAAGCACAAAACACATAATACTCAAATAATACACTCTTATTATTTCAAAACGGGTTACAAAGGTTAACCTAGACCATTACATTGCTAAAAATGGCAAGATCGGAAACACAGGCGTTACAATTCTTTGCACCTTAGAATGATTCCGTCCCCGGAATCACACATCAACAAACAAATGCGGATAGCGACTCAACATGTCACTCTCCGTCTCCCAGATGAGATTCGGCCCATTCGTGTGTTTCCATCGGACAAGCACTAACCCAACCATTTTGTGTTGCAACTTCTTAGTCTTTCGGTCAGCAATTGCCTCTGGTTCTTCAATCAACCTTTTGTTCTCATCAATTCTCAATTCGGAAATTGGAATTATATCGGGAACTTCTCCCGTGAACTTCCTCAAATAACACACATGAAAAGTGTTGTGAATTCCATTCAGTTCTTCGGGTAGTTTGAGCTTGTAAGCTTGGTTCCCAATCCTCTGAAGAACTTTAAACGGTCCAATAAACCTTGGACTCAACTTTCCCCTTTTACCAAATCTTATAAGTCCCTTCCACGGTGAGACTTTAAGCAAAACCGAATCTCCAATTTCAAAAGTCATCGGTCTTTGCTTTTTGTCAGCATAGCTCTTTTGACGATCCTGAGCTGCTAACATTCTTTCCCAAATTATTTTCAACTTTTCAGCAGTTTGATGAACCATCTCCGGTCCCATAAACTGCTTTTCCCCAGCCTCAAGCCAACAAGATGGCGTACGACACTTCTGTCCATACAAAGCTTGATAGGGTGTCATCTTAATGCTCGAGTGAAAACTATTATTATAGGAAAACTCTACCAAAGGTAAATGTTCATCCCAATTACCTAGGAATTCCAAGGTACATGCTCTCAGCATATCTTCAAGTGTTTGTATCGTTCTTTCACTCTAACCATCAGTCTGCGAATGGTAACCTGTGCTTAAACATAACTTGGTACCCATTTCCTCTTGTAGACATTTCCAAAACCTTGAGGTGAAACGGCTATCACGATCCGATACAATCGTTAACGGAACACCGTGAAGCCTCACAATTTCCTTCACGTAAGAATTCGCAAGCTTTTCCATAGACCATTTCTCCTTGGCTGCTATGAAATGCGCACTCTTAGTGAATCGATCAACAACCACCCAAATCATGTCGTGACCATTCTTTGTTCTGGGCAGTTTAGTGACAAAATCCATAGCAATGTCTTCCCACTTACCCATAGGCACAGGCAATGGTTCTAAACTCCCGTAAGGTTTCTGATGTTGTGTCTTGACTCTCGCACAAGTCACACACTCGGCCACATACTTTGCAACATCAAACTTCATCGTTGGCCACCAGTAGTAGGGTTTCAGGTCCCTATACATTTTAGTGCTACCCGGATGAATTGAGTACATGGTTTTGTGAGCTTCTTCCATAAGAAGATCCCTAATTCCTCCTGACTTAGGTACCTAAATACGATCTTGGAATACCTTCAGTCCATGACCGTTTGTACCAAACACCAACGTTTTACCCAAACGTTCCTCCTTTTGGTCATTTTTCTCAGAAGCTTCCTCTTGAGCTTTCTTTATACTTTCCACAATGGTCGAGACAACTTCAATTCTCAACGCTCTTGGCCTCTTCCTTTCAAGATTGACTTTCTGACTGAGAGCATCAGCAACAACATTAGCTTTACCGGGATGGTAAAGTATCTCGCAGTCGTAGTCTTTAAGTAATTCTTGCCAGCGTCGTTGCCTCATATTCAACTCCTTCTGATTAAAGAGATATTGGAGACTCTTATGATCAGTAAAAAGTTTGCACTTCGTGCCATAGAGGTAATGCCTCCATATTTTCAGAGCGAAAACTACCGCTGCCAACTCCAAATCATGAGTCGGGTAATTCTTTTCATGCTCCTTCAGCTATCGAGATGCATATGCTATCACCTTTTCTCTTTGGGTCAAAACACAACCCAATCCAACACCAGACGCATCGCTATAAACAGCGAAGTCTTCAACTCCATCGGGTAGAGAAAGTATCGGTGCCTCGCATAGCTTCTTCTTTAACTTCTCGAATGTTTCTTTATGCTTATCACTCCAAGCATAAGTAGCTCCTTTATGGGTCAAAGTTGTTAATGGAGTAGCAATCAAAGAAAAGCCTTGGATAAACCTTCGGTAATATCTGGCTAATCCTAAAAAGCTTCGAACCTCCGTGGGACTTTTCGGTTGTTCCCACTTCATCACAGCTTCAATATTTGCTGGATCAACCATTATCCCTTCTTGGTTGACCACGTGACCCAAGAATTGGACTTCACGAATCCAAAAATCACATTTGGAGAACTTTCCATACAGCTTCTCCTGCTTCAAAACTTCTAACACTTCTCGCAAGTGTCTGCCATGCTCCTCCTGGCTTTTCGAGTAAATCAGAATGTCGTCTATGAACACTATCACGGATTTATCAAGGAACGGATTACAAACCCTATTCATCAAATCCATGAACGCTGCCGGAGCATTGGTTAGTCCAAACGACATAACCAAGAACTCGTAGTGTCCATATCTAGTTCTGAATGTAGTCTTCTCGATATCTTGCTCTCTTACTTTTAGCTGATGATATCCTGACCTAAGATCGATCTTCGAGAAATAGCTTGAACCTTGCAATTGATCAAACAGGTCATCAATCCTCGGCAACGGATATCTATTCTTTATTGTTGCCTTGTTCAGCTCTCTGTAATCGATGCACATTCTCATACTTCCATCTTTCTTCTTCACAAATAACACCGGAGCTCCCCAGGGCGATGAACTAGGTCTAATGAAACCTTTGTCCAATAACTCCTGAAGTTGCATCATCAGCTCCTTCATCTCCGTCGGTGCTAATCGATAAGGTGCTTTTGCTATGGGCGTTGTTCCTGGCAACAAGTCTATACGGAATTCCACTTGTCGATCAGGCGGTAATCCAGGAAGATCTTCGGGAAATACTTCCGGATAATCACACACCACTGGAATACTCTGCATCACCTTCTTTTCCTTCTTAGCATCAATCACGAATGCTAAATATGATGTACATCCCTTGGTCAAACACTTTCTGGCTTTCATTAGGGAAATGATTCCAGAATTCACTCGCCGTTTGTCCCCATACACCATAAACGAATCTTTCCCAGGCGGGTTTACTTTAACTATCTTCTTCTTGCATAAAATTTCGGCATCATTGGCGCTAAGCCAATCCATTCCCAACACGATGTCGAAACCATTAAGTTTGATAGGCAATAATTCCTCGTGAAACTTATTCCCATTAAGGTCGATTAAGATGTTTTTCATACGATGGCTAACAGGTACAAACTTGCCACTAGCAACTTCGACTAATAAAGCATTATCTAGTCTATCAACGGGCAAAGCTAGCTTTCTACCAAACTCATGCGAAATAAAGGAGTAGTTGGCTCCGGAATCAAACAAAATTTAAGCAGGTAATTCGTTTACGAGAAAGGTACCTGAAGCGACATCAGCTTCATCTTTAGCAGCCTCAAGTGTCATCTGGAAGGCTCTCGCCTTCGGCTTTGGTGGAATGTTGGGCTTTGCTGCCTCCTTCTTCTTCGGACAGTCTTTCAAAATATGCCCCTCTTCATTACAACCAAAACACATCCTTTTGTTGTTCGGACATTCATTGGCAAAATGTCCGACCTTTCCACACTTGTAGCAGGTTACATCCTCGCTACATTTCCCAAAGTGCTTTTTCTTACACTTATCACACCACTTCGCTTCGCCTCCCTTTCCTCCAAACTTTTTCGAATCAGATTTCGAAAATTTGCCTTTCTTACCGGAACCAGATGTTCCCTCAAACTTTCTTTTCTCACCAACCTCAACCTTGTCGATGGTTCTTCCCTTAATCATGTTCTCAACAGACTTGGCAGCCTAGATAGCTGCCTCTAGAGTAAGTGCCTGACGTACTGGCACCTCGTACTCCCATGGGAGTCCCTTCGCATACCGGTCCACCTTTGTCAGCTCATCTGGAACGATGCGCAAAGCAAACTCCATCTTATCGGTGAAGTTATTGGTGTATTCATCAACTGACATGCTGCCTTTCGTCAATGTCAAAAACTTGTTCTCTAGTTCCAACAGATTTTGAGCCGAGCAGAACTTGCGCTTGAACTGCACCAAGAATTCTGCCCAAGACAATTGCAGTGGCTTATTAGGGCTTAAAGTCTTCCCTAGAGTGTTCCACCAACGAACGGCTCCACCTCGGAACTGACGCACTGCATAGATAGTTTGCAACTTGCCTCTGCAGCCACAAGTCATGAAGGCCAATTCCATTTCTGAGATCCAATCCATAACCCCAATCAGATCCTCCTTTCCATTGAAGGTCGATGGTTTGCAAGTTAAAAAGTCCTTATACTTGCATCCCATTCCATCATTCCTTCCATCATGGTTATCTTGCCTAACTATCGGTGGGTTGGCTTGACCAACAGACCCACTGAAGTTTCCACCTTCCGAGTGCCCTTCATTTAATTCAGGCTCTTCCACACGAATTGACACTTCTTCACGATTCTGTTGAAGCAACCGTCTAGTTTCATCCATCTGACGATCCAACATCGTCTGAATCATCAATTGCACACCAGCCATGGTTATTGGCTCAGGTGCTGCTGCTATGACAGGTATTTGTTCAATCACTGGTGGTTGATTCCTGTTTTCATCAGCATTTCCAACTCCACTTCTTGTTCTCACCATTTTGATCTACACACCGAATAAGGTGAAATTAGATCCTCAATCACGATAGATATTCAAATCATCCTTATCACTCCGAAACATTTACATGCTAGTTCTAATATCGTAGACGTACGCTTAGAATCCTACACACATAAGGTTTCCAGATCCAGTCGGCAACAGACCATAGATCCGAACAAATAATATCATATATGGCAACATATAACATTTAGCACATAAAGCATTTTAGGCAACTTTCCTAAAATAAACTAGTGCTCGTGTCTAAAACACAATAGACACACATCTCAAAATTCCACTTAGCATTCTAAGTTTAGGTCTAGAAATCCTACAAATTCCTAGTTCGCTTAAACTAATGCTCTGATACCAACTGTGACATCCCAAAAATCTCGTCCAGAAAAGACCGATTTTCATTTATGCTTTTTAAAATAATTTTAGAGTAAATCCTTTTGATTTGAAAGAGTTGCGGAATTTGTTCCCAAAAACAAAACATGATAAAACAATGTTTACCAAAGCATTTCATAAAAGAAATGTATTTTCATTATAATCAAAACTCGGGGTGTCATGTTCCGATACAGACCAATAAGCATAAACGATAACATTACAAGTCATTCAATAAATATAAACATATGCAGACTTGTAAACAAAACAACTGATGGTTCATCCATCTCATGCCCTTGCGCCACTTCCTGTAATACAAATAAAACTGAGTGGGTCAGGCTTGGGAGCCTGGTGAGCATATAGGGTTTTCAACCCACAATAAATAATCATATTTAATTTTCACCAACCAACAATAACCCAATTACCCATTCCCGTTATTCTCACTTTAATGTCCCTAAGACAACTAACATAAGGGACCTAGTCTAAGAATATTTCATCGGGGCGACAACACATTGTAACAGCCCGGAATCTCAGGTATTATTAAATTATGTTTTAAGGTGATTTAAGAGGGGACTCGGCGAGTTGGAGCCTAGACTCGCCGAGTAGGATCGCAGACTTGGTCGCGGGATCGCGACTGGACTCGACGAGTCCAGATATGGACTCGGCGAGTCGACGCTGTTCAGCGGAAACCCTAACCGTTTGGTTTTGGAACGTATATAAGGCACTTATAGGCCGTCATTGTTCGTCTTTAGTCGACTGTGAAGAACCCTAAACGGCTGTGGGCATCTAGAGCAAGATTGAAGGGTATTAGGGCTTTGAAGAAATTGTTGTTCAAGGAGGAGAAGAGTTTTGGCTAAAGGAACAGCAAGGGATTCGAGTTCTGCGGTTTGGGGACACAGAGAGTGCGTTATTCAGGTAATATTTCGGATTCTTTCTGTATTGTTGATGTGTGCATGGATTTAGGGTTTATGGAACCCATTTGGTGATTAGATGAATTAGTACATTGTTACCCAAACGACTATAACCCTGCATTAGGACCTTTAGAGGTCCAGAAGGTCCCATGCTTGTGTATCTCGGGACAAAACTTATCTCAGGAAGCAGTTTGATCGACTGCATGGCATGGACTCGCCGAGTCCGATGAACAGACTCAGCGAGTAGCTTGGAGATTGACTGGAACTCGTCGAGCTGTTCTTCAGACTCGGCGAGTGGAGTCAGGGTGGCCCCGCGATTCTTCCACGAGGATCTCGTCGAGCCAAGAGGGATACTCGACGAGTAGAAAGGGAACATCAGGGGAAGTTAGGGAGGACATCTAGACTCGCCGAGTCCGGTCGAGTTGACCGTTGACCAGAGATGACCTAAGTCTGACTTCTTAGGGATAGTCACACTTAGAAGATATAAGTGTTAATGAGGGATATGTGACGTTATAGGGAGGTTGTAGCTCGTCGGATTGTGCACGAGTGATTTCAGGATTGCTAGCTTTCAGCATTCGCGAGGTGAGTCTTCTCACTATACTGTACCCGGAAGGGTTTTGACTGTGTGACCAGAAGGTCGGATATGATATGTGATATGTATGCTATATGTGGTAAGTTTTTTTTGTCATATGTGTGCTATGTATATCATGGGCCGGAAGGCGATTATATTATGGGCCGGAAGGCAATATGTTGTGTGATGGACCGGAAGGTTTACCCAGCAGGGACGGAAGTCCCCTGAGACACATGGACCGGAAGGTCAGGGCCTGGAAAGGCGTATGTGCGTAAGTTGTATATTGGGGAACTCACTAAGCATTTATGCTTACAGTTGTTATGCATGTGTTTCAGGTACTAGCGAGGACCGTGGGAAGGCGCCGGCGTGATCGATACACACTGAAGAATGTTTTTATGATCTTGGGATTTAGACTATTTGTATTGACATAATACTTAAACTATTTATGCCTTGTTTTGGATGGAAATACTTATTTTTAAAAATGAAAAATCTGTTTTGGAAATTTGCGTTGTTACAATTGGTATCAGAGCCTTGGTTTGAGGGATTCAGGTGCACCTTCGGGGGTAACTGAACTCAGACCGAGGATTTGAGGAGACTTTTTAAATAAAGGCATAAACTTTTGTAAATGGTTTTGTGGTAAGCAAGAAAGAAGCAGTGTGTACGATCAGTCAGCGCCCGAACGGTAAAGATCCCCAAAATACCTTACAATATTATATGATATGAATTGTTATGCATGCTAGAAGACTAGGTATTCATGATAGGACTAGAGTGGCCTGATTTGTGATGCCTTAGTCTAGGGAAGTTTGCCGATATGAGATGCTTTGCTAGTGTGCGGGTAGATAGTGCATAACAGAAGTAGAGTACTCACTATCCGGGGTTTGGGGAGGAAGATTTGGGATGACTGCTGATGCAGTGTGGTCGGTAGTATTGGGCCCGTACTACCGAAGACACCGTGTCAGTGGGAGACCCAAGTAAGAATCCCTGGATAACGGAGACTGAGTAAGGTTGCGTTATCGAGTATGATTATACTCGATGAAGTCTCTGATAGATTATGTTGTATTTCAGAGACATCATGGTTAGACCACGCCACGGAGCGAGTTCGAGCGGTGTCAGTGACGAGGAGATTCGTCAGATGATTCACGAGGAGGTAGCGGCGGCGATCCGGGCTGAGATCCCGGAGATGTTTGGGTCTATTAAGACCACCCTGATGGAGACGTTTGATGAGCGGTACGCCGCATTGACTGAGGCTGCAACCGCTGCAGCTACCGCAGCTGTGGCCGCTACCAGGCCACAGGGGGGTGACTCGTTGCTGTTCCGAGAGTTCAGCAACACGAAGCCACCAGAGTTTGATGGGACGCAAGATCCGATTGCTGCAATGAGGTGGATCGCGGATATAGAGGGGTGCTTCTACACTTGTTCATGCCCGGAGCACCTGAGGGTACGGTTCGCATTGAACCAGCTCCGTCTGGGAGCGAAGGACTGGTGGAAGTTCGTGACGGCGAACTTCACTTTGGCAGAGACTACAGCAGTAACATAGGAGGGGTTTACTGCCATGTTCAGAGATGAGTACGTTCCCCCGGTGGAGAGGGAACGATTGGTTTAGGAGTTCTTAACCCTCAAGCAGGGTACTGATTCTGTTGCGGTGATCACGCGGAAGTTTCATGAGAGGGCGATGTTCTGCCCCGAGCTGGTGTCCACTGATCAGGATCGGATGAGCCGGTACTTGGGAGTGTTGAGGAGGGATATCCGGGAGTTTGTGTCAAACTCCACTTACCATACTTTTGCTGAGCTTCAGGCGAATGCCAGGAAGCGCGAGATCGAGTTGGAGACCCAGGCCAAGGAGGAGGCCGAGTCTCAGCGGGTGGACCGGCGACCGGCTCAGTTCCAGCCGGCTGCCAAGCGGATAAAGTCCGCCGATGCGAGCAAAGGAGGTTCGAAGGGCCGCACTTGCGGAAAGTGCGGCAAGGGTCATGAGGGGGCGTGTCGATCTGGTGCTTGCTACAAGTGTGGCAAGGAGGGGCACATTGTTAGGGAGTGCCCCAAGGGATTTACGGTTTGCTTTCATTTCAACCAGACAGGCCATAGGAAGGCCGAGTGCCCTCAGCTTCTTCAGGGATCTGCACCTGCTGTCGGAGCTGTTGCGACTCGACCGGTGAAGGCCGAGGCCCCGAGGGCTTGGGGAAGAGCCTTTCAGCTGACTGCGGAGGAGGTCCGCGCTGCGCCCGATGTTGTGGCAGGTATACTGTAATTCATGTATTTATTTTAATGTCGAGATGTTATGCTTATGTTATTATATGCGTAGGTACTTTCCTTGTGAACTCTGTGCCTGCCTTAGTGTTATTCGACTCGGGTGCAAGTAGGTCCTTTGTGTCCTTAGCCTTTAGTCAGCATATCAGCGTTAGTCGCGAGTCGTTGAGTCGACCTTTGAGAGTTTCTATAACTGACGAGAAAGTGACTTGTGCCACGGAGGTCCTTCGGGGATGCGTGCTAGAGATTTTCGGGGTTGAGTTCCCGATAGACCTGATTCCTATTGCGATGGGTGACGTCTGTGTCATCGTGGGCATGGACTGGTTGAGCCGATTCGGCGCTGTCATCGACTGTGAGCGTCAGCTGGTGACTATACGAGACCATAGTGGGGGAGTTCTTTCGGTGTACGGCGAGGGTACCTGTTCGGGATCTGCTTTTTGTTCGGCCGCTAGGGCGAGGCAGTGTCTACAGCAGGGCTGTAAGGGTTTTTTGGCGTATGTGATGGATACGCGGGAGGTTTCCGAGAGACCGAGGTCAGTGGAGGAGGTCCCAGTGGTGCGTGAGTTTCCAGATGTTTTCCCCGAGGAGCTGCCGGGAGTACCTCCTGTGAGACAAGTAGAGTTTGGTATTGACCTGGTTCCGGGGGCCGCGCCTATTGCTAAGGTGCCTTATCGTCTTGCACCTCCAGAGATGCAAGAGTTGTCCTCGCAGCTCCAGGATCTGCTGGGGAAGGGATTCATTCGGCCGAGCAGTTCGCCGTGGGGAGCACCTATTCTGTTCGTCAAGAAGAAGGATGGTTCACACCGGATGTGCATTGATTACCGGGAGTTGAACAAGTTGACGGTCAAGAACCGTTACTCGTTACCGAGGATCGATGACTTATTCGATCAGTTGCAGGGAGCATCTTGGTTTTCCAAGATCGATCTGAGGTCAGGGTAGCATCAGGTGAGAGTGCGGGATGAGGATGTCCAGAAGACAGCGTTTAGGACGCGTTATGGGCATTATGAGTTTGTGGTGATGCCTTTCGGGCTCACCAATGCCCCGGCTGTGTTCATGGATCTCATGAACAGGGTATGCAGGCCGATGTTGGATCGGTCAGTGATTGTATTTATTGACGACATTCTGGTATATTCGAGATCTAGAGAGCAGCATGAGGAACATTTGAGGGAAGTCCTTGGGGTATTGAGGTCGGAGAAGCTTTATGCAAAGTTCTCCAAATGTGACTTCTGGTTGCGGGAGGTCCAATTTCTAGGACATGTTGTTAATCAGAAGGGGATATTGGTCGATCCTGCCAAGGTTGAGGCAATGATGAGTTGGGAAGTGCCGAAGTCACCCTCTGAGATCAGGAGCTTCCTCGGGTTGGCAGGATATTATCGGAGATTCATTAAGGATTTCTCCAAGATCGCAGTGCCGCTCACCAGATTGACCCGGAAGGGTGTTG
The DNA here is from genome assembly GCF_002870075.4 of Lactuca sativa. NCBI lineage: Eukaryota > Viridiplantae > Streptophyta > Magnoliopsida > Asterales > Asteraceae > Lactuca > Lactuca sativa. The sequence goes on from NC_056627.2 coordinate 91,285,575, forward strand.
CATTCTCATGGGGGCCCGAGCAGCAGACCTCCTTTGAGACACTTCGCCAGAGGTTGTGCGAAGCCCCGGTATTAGCTCTCCCGGAAGGGATGGAAGATTTTGTAGTATATTGCGACGCATCGATTTCGGGACTGGGTGCAGTGTTGATGCAGAGGGGTCATGTGATAGCTTATGCGTCGAGGCAGCTGAAGCCTCATGAGACGAGATATCCCACGCATGATTTAGAGTTGGGGGCAGTAGTGTTCGCCCTCAAGATTTGGCGTCACTACCTGTATGGGGTTCAATGTACGATATACATGGACCATAAGAGCTTGAAGTATTTGATGGATCAGCCCAACCTAAATATGCGTCAGAGGAGGTGGTTGGATGTGGTCAAGGATTATGATTGTGAGATCCTATACCACCCAGGCAAGGCTAATGTGGTAGCCGATGCATTGAGCCGCAGGGCGGAGAGCACTCCATTGCGAGGTGTATGTTTGAGATTGACTGTGATGACTCCAGTATTGGATGCTATTCGTGGGGCACAGGCCGAGGCTGTGCGACCAGAGATGCAGAAGAAAGAGCGGGTTGTTGGGTTAATATCAGAGTTCGTTAAGGATGGACGAGGGCTTATGACGTTTCAGGGTCGGATTTGGGTACCGTTCGTGGGCGGTACGCGTATTACTTTGATGGAAGAGGCTCATAGATCGAAATTTTCGATCCATCCCGGTGCTACGAAGATGTATTTGGATTTGAGGAAAGAGTATTGGTGGCCCTGTATGAAGAGGGACGTCGCATGGTTCGTTGAGAGGTGCTTGACCTGCCGTAGGGTTAAGGCCGAGCACCAGAGACCGCATGGCAAGTTACAGCCATTGGAGATTCCTGAGTGGAAGTGGGAACAGATCACTATGGATTTCATCACCAAATTGCCGAGGACTTCCAGGGGAGTTGATGCAATTTGGGTGATTGTGGATAGGTTAACAAAGAGTGCACACTTCCTTGCCATCAGTGAGAGTTCTTCAGCGGAGAAGTTGGCGGAGATATACGTGAGAGAAGTAGTATCCCGGCATGGAGTGCCGATCTCGATTGTTTCAGACCGTGATGTGCGATTCACTTCCAGGTTCTGGAAGAAATTTCATGAGGAGCTGGGTACCAAATTGCATTTTAGTACCGCATACCATCCCCAGACAGACGGTCAGAGCGAACGGACGATTCAGACGCTGGAGGACATGCTTCGAGCGTGTGTGTTAGACTTCGGGGGTAGCTGGGATGCATATTTACCCTTAGCAGAGTTTTCCTACAACAACAGCCATCATTCGAGCATTGGTATGCCACCTTTTGAGCTGTTGTATGGTAGGAGGTGTCGGACTCCCATTTGTTGGGGAGAGGTGGGGCAGAGAGTGATGGGTAGCACAGAAATCGTGCTTCAGACGACAGAGCAGATTCAGCAAGTTAGGCAGAGGTTATTGACCGCCCAGAGCCGACAGAAGAGTTATGCAGACAGGCGCCGATCCGAGCTTGAGTTCAAGTCGGCGACTTCGTTCTCCTGAAGGTCTCTCCTTGGAAAGGAGTGATTCGATTCAGGAAGAGGGGCAAGTTGGGGCCCCGGTATATTGGGCCATTTCGTGTGATTGCAAGGATAGGTCGGGTAGCCTATCGGTTGGAGTTGCCAGCGGAGTTGGGACAGATCCACGACACTTTTCATGTGTCGCAATTGAGGAAGTGCATAGCCGATGAGTCGGCAGTGGTTCCATTAGAGGATATTCAGGTGGATGCGAGCCTGAATTACGCTGAGAGACCAGTGGCCATCAGGGATCGGAAGATCAAGGTTCTGAGGAACAAGGAGGTACCTCTGGTGTTGGTGCAGTGGCAACACCGTAAGGGATCGGAAATGACTTGGGAGCCGGAACGTGAGATGCGGGAGCAGCATCCGGAGCTATTTTCAGAACGAGACTTCGAGGGCGAAGTCTAATCCTAGTGGGGGAGAGTTGTAACAGCCCGGAATCTCAGGTATTATTAAATTATGTTTTAAGGTGATTTAAGAGGGGACTCGGCGAGTTGGAGCCTAGACTCGCCGAGTAGGATCGCAGACTTAGTCGCGGGATCGCGACTGGACTCGACGAGTCCAGATATGGACTCGGCGAGTCGACGTTGTTCAGCGGAAACCCTAACCGTTTGGTTTTGGAACGTATATAAGGCACTTATAGGCCGTCATTGTTCATCTTTAGTCGACTGTGAAGAACCCTAAACGGCTGTGGGCATCTAGAGCAAGATTGAAGGGTATTAGGGCTTTGAAGAAATTGTTGTGCAAGGAGGAGAAGAGTTTTGTCTAAAGGAACAGCAAGGGATTCGAGTTCTGCGGTTTGGGGACACAGAGAGTGCGTTATTCAGGTAATATTTCGGATTCTTTCTGTATTGTTGATGTGTGCATGGATTTAGGGTTTATGGAACCCATTTGGTGATTAGATGAATTAGTACATTGTTACCCAAACGACTATAACCCTGTATTAGGACCTTTAGAGGTCCAGAAGGTCCCATGCTTGTGTATCTCGGGACAAAACTTATCTCAGGAAGCAGTTTGATCGACTGCATGGCATGGACTCGCCGAGTCCGATGAACATACTCGGCGAGTAGCTTGGAGATTGACTGGAACTCGTCGAGCTGTTCTTCAGACTCGGCGAGTGGAGTCGGGGTGGCCCCGCGATTCTTCCACGAGGATCTCGTCGAGCCAAGAGGGATACTCGACGAGTAGAAAGGGAACATCAGGGGAAGTTAGGGAGGACGTCTAGACTCGCCGAGTCGCCATGGCACTCGCCGAGTCCGGTCGAGTTGACCGTTGACCAGAGATGACCTAAGTCTGACTTCTTAGGGATAGTCACACTTAGAAGATATAAGTGTTAATGAGGGATATGTGATGTTATAGGGAGGTTGTAGCTCGTCGGATTGTGCACGAGTGATTTCAGGATTGCTAGCTTTCAGCATTCGCGAGGTGAGTCTTCTCACTATACTGTACCCGGAAGGGTTTTGACTGTGTGACCGGAAGGTTGGATATGATATGTGATATGTATGCTATATGTGGTAAGTTTTTTTTGTCATATGTGTGCTATGTATGTCATGGGCCGGAAGGCGATTATATTATGGGCCGAAAGGCAATATGTTGTGTGATGGACCGGAAGGTCGGCGTGGGTAGGACCGGAAGGTTTACCCAGCAGGGACGGAAGTCCCTTGAGACACATGGACCGGAAGGTCAGGGCCTGGAAAGGCGTATGTGCGTAAGTTGTATATTGGGGAACTCACTAAGCATTTATGCTTACAGTTGTTATGCATGTGTTTCAGGTACTAGCGAGGACCGTGGGAAGGCGCCGGCATGATCGATACACACTGAAGAATGTTTTTATGATCTTGGGATTTAGACTATTTGTATTGACATAATACTTAAACTATTTATGCCTTGTTTTGGATGGAAATACTTATTTTTAAAAATGAAAAATCTGTTTTGGAAATTTGCGTTGTTACACACATGCTTCGGGGGTACCTCAGCAATATAAGTCAAATAAGGCAACCATGAGGGGGATGGAGTACAGCGAATGAACACCCAAGTTCATTAACACCTACAGGTGGCGAACCTGCTAATGTTTCCACAAGACTATCTAGAAAAGTATGTGGTCGTCATCTAAACTCCGCTAGATGACTAGATCAACCAACAACGAGGCCTCTCGTCTGTTTATTACACACCAACTATCTACCCATGTTCTACCCAACATATTAGTAGATAAAAATATACATTTTATACATAGATAAAAAAAAACTGCATAGCATGCTTTAATCAACACATATTTCACATAACAGATGAGGCACACACACACATAACACATATCTCATAGAGAATAAATCATATCTATGAGTTAGAAGAAAGTGAATACACATTCACACTTATAAACAACAATATACTTAATACACTCAAACCATACTTGTATTATTATCGCGTTTATGAAAGGTAGTATACACTCACTTGATCAGAAGATGATCGGACAATACTACAGCTTGCAAAAGTAGTAATCCTCAGCAGATCTGGAAGATCTTCACAAAAATCGAACTTCTCGCGGGCAGAGCTTCGGCTCGGGAACCGCACTTCTCGGGATCTTTGGGATCTCGGGACTTGCCTCGGGGCTCGAGAATAATACCGGGGCTTCGAGATATTTCTGGCACGCAAAACAATGCAAAACGGGAGAGAGAAGAGAGAAAATTGGCAATTGGGTCGGCTGCCCTCGCATCCTATTTATAGGAGGCTGGAGCCTCGGAGTACGCAGGGCGTACGCCTGTACGCGGGGCATACAGGTCTCCGAAATCGTCACTGCATGCGTCATCCGAAGTGTCGACACTCTTCGCTGTACGCAGGGCGTACACGAGTACGCAAGGCGTACTTCGGATGAGTCCGATGACTCGTCCTTCGGATAATACTGGAATTTTCAATTAAATTTAAATACAAAATATTTAATAGACTTTGGAAATTCATATCTTCTTCATACGAACTCCGTTTTCGACGTTCTTTATATCCACGTGAAGGTGAGACTATGCTCTACAACTTTCGTTTAGACTCCGTCGGCTAATTTTAACTTTATTTTTAATATTTATTTTTTTAATAGGCCGGGACAGAAACTTTCGTTATAAATTCATAACTTCTTCGTTTGACGTCCGTTCTCGCCTAACTTATTATCGCTTCGATACCAACAATGAGATCTTCGATTCTCATTTAGATTGCTTCGGCTAAAAACCGCTCGATCTCAAATCGAGTATTTCAGGCTGCATACTGCTAAGCCGAAACTTCAATAAATCATAACTTCCTCATACGAAGTCAGATTTGGGCGTTCTATATATATTCGGAAACCTCGTTTGAATTACTACAACATTAACCAACGATATTAAGTTTATTTTACACTTAAATTTTGACGCTTATTTTTATTCTTAATTAATCAAACCACATAATTAAGCAATTAAGCACAAAACACATAATACTCAAATAATACACTCTTATTATTTCAAAACGGGCTACAAAGGTTAACCTAGACCATTACATTGCTAAAAATGGCAAGCCTGGAAACACAGGCGTTACAACTTATACATGCATCCTATTTGATACCGGAGCAGAACGAAGTTCTGTAAGCAATAAGTTTAAACATTTGTTAAAACAACAACCCCAGAAGCTCAATGAAACCTTTACGGGGGAAGTCTACGTCGGATGTACCCTAACTCTAAATCAACAAGTCTTCCGAATAGACTTAATGCCTGTTTCCATTAGGAGTTTTGATGTGATTATTGGCATGGACTGGTTAAGCCCCCACCATGCTGAAATTATATGTCACAAGAAGGTCGTTCGCCTTCACCTTCCAAATCATGAAACCCTAGTTATTTACGGAGACAAACCTAGCACGAACCTTCGTCTCATCTTGTGCGTCCAGGCACAGAAGCATCTGCGAAAGAACGATTTGACATTCCTAGTGCATATTATGGATAAAACCAAGGAAGAGGTTAACGTCCGAGACATTCCTGTAGCACGTGAATTCCCAGACATATTTCCTGAAGATCTTCCTGGACTACCCCCAGAGAGACAAGTTGAATTCCGAATTGATCTTGTTCCAGGAGCTACTCCCATCGCTAAATCGCCTTACCGATTAGCTCCTGCTGAGATGCAGGAATTGTCCAGCCAACTTAGTGAACTCCTGGGAAAACCGATCCAGCTTCTCGCCATGGGGAGCTCCAGTCCTCTTTGTCAAGAAGAAAGACGGATCTTTTAGGATGTGCATTGATTACAGGGAACAAAACAAGCTCACTGTCAAAAATCGCTATCCACTCCCACGAATCGATGATCTATTTGACCAGCTCCAAGGAGCCAATTACTTCTCTAAGATACATCTACGATCTGGGTACCATCAACTCAAGGTCCGGGAAGAGGATATTCCCAAAACCGCTTTCCGAACTCGTTACGGACATTATGAATTTGTCGTAATGCCCTTCGGTCTAACGAATGCCCCTGCCGTATTCATGGATCTAATGAATCGAATATGCCAACCATTCCTCGACAACTTTGTTATTGTTTTCATTGACGACTTTCTAGTCTATTCCCGAAGCGAAGAACAGCATGGCCAACATCTCCGACAAATCCTGGAAACCCTGCGAACTGCGAAGCTATACGCAAAACTCTCCAAGTATGAGTTCTGGCTCCATAGCGTGAACTTTTTGGGTCATGTTGTTAGTCAGGAAGGAATACATGTGGATCCTTCTAAGGTCAAATCCATCGAAGGATGGGCAGTCCCGACAACACCCATAAAAAATTCGCCAATTATTAGGACTAGCAGTTTACTACAGGAGGTTCATTCAAAACTTCTCTAAGATCGCCAAGCCACTTACCTCGCTTACACAAAAGGGCGTACCATTCAAATGGACAGACAAACAAGAAGTTGCATTCCGAACTCTAAAGCGAGCACTCTGCAGTTCCTCGGTACTATCACTACCAGAGGGAACAGAAGATTTCGTAGTCTACTGTGACGCTTCAAATCAGGTTTTAGGTTGCGTTCTCATGCAATGTAGAAAGGTGATAGCTTACGCGTCCCGACAACTCAAGACACACGAAGTGAATTACACAACCCACGATCTAGAGTTGGGAGCAGTGGTCTTCGCCCTAAAGATTTGGAGGCATTACCTTTATGGTACGAAGTGCACCATCTTCACGGACCACAAGAGTCTCCAACATATCTTGAATCAAAAAGAGCTGAATATGAGGCAACGAAGATAGGTTGAACTATTAAACGATTATGAGTGTGAAATCAAGTACCTCCCAGGCAAGGCTAACGTGGTAGCTGATGCCTTGAGCCGGAAAGAGTACTCTAATCGTCGTGTGAAAACTCTCTCAATAACCATCCAATCTCACCTAACCACTCAGATCAGGGAAGCCCAGTCAGACGCCATGAAGGTGGAAAACAAAACAAGCGAAGCGTTACGCGGAATGGAGAAGAATCTAGAGGTGAAGGAAGGTGGAGTATACTATTTCATGAACCATATTTGGGTCCCTAAACTGGGAGGATTTAGGGAGGTAGTCATGAGTGAAGCTCACAGGACACGATACTCCATCCATCCGGGTTCGAACAAAATGTACTTGGATACTAAACAACATTATTAGTGACCTAACGTGAAGGCAGAAATTGCCACCTATGTCAGCAAATGCCTTACTTGCGCCAAGGTAAAGGTGGAATACCAGAAGCCCTCGGGGTTATTACAGCAACCAGTAATTCCCGAGTGGAAATGGCGAAATCCGCTCATTTCCTGCCAATAAAAAATCCTACAAGATGGAGAGACTGACAAGAATATACATTCGAGAAATCGTAAGGCTTCACGGAGTATCTGTGTCTATCATCTCGAATAGAGATAGTAGGTTCACTTCACGTTTTTGGCAATCACTTCAGAAAGCACTGGGAACCCATCTCAACATGAGCACTGCTTATCACCCACAAACGGATGGTCAAAGCGAACGAACCATTCAGACGCTCGAATACATGCTTCGCGCATGTGTGATAGACTTTGGGAAGTCTTGGGATACCCACTTACCCTTAGTTGAATTCTCATACAGCAACAATTACCATTCGAGCATCAAAGTTGCTCCTTTCGAGGCACTGTACGAATGTAAGTGTAGATCACCGTTGTGTTGGGCTGAGGTAGGCGACACCCAGCTAGCGAGGGAACTAGCATCGGACAAGACGTTAATGGGACCGGAGATCATACATAAAACCATGGAAAAGATAGTTCAAATCAGAGCCCGACTACAAGCATCACGCGACCGACAGAAGAGCTACGCTGATAAACGACGAAAGCCTTTGGAGTTTCAGGTCGTGGATCGAGTGCTGTTAAAAGTTTCTCCCTGGAAAGGGGTCATTCGTTTTGTAAAACGGAACCCACGATACATTGGACCTTTCGAGATTCTTGCCCGAATTGGTCCAGTGGCGTAGAGACTGCAGCTACCCGCTGAAATCAGCAGTGCACACCCCATGTTCCATGTTTCCAATATAAAGAAGTGCCTATCCGATGAAACTCTCGTCATTCCCCTTGACGAAATTGAAATCAACGAGAATCTCCTGTTTGTTGAAGAACCAGTCGAAATCATGGACAGGGAAGTGAAGCGTACTAAGCAAAGTCGCATCCCGATAGCGAAAGTACGGTGGAACGCGAAGCGTGGGCCAAAATTCACGTGGGAGCGCGAAGATCAAATAAAGCAAAAGTACCCTCATCTATTGTAACATTCTCAAATCGGGCTTTCAAAAGAATTTCGTGACGAAATTCCCTCTAACGGGGGGATGATGTCACAACTAGGAATTTGAAGCCTTGCAAACATTGAACAAAGATAACAAATGTAAACCAACAATGGGAAAGCATGTAAGATGCTTATTCATTAACAATAAAATCTCAATCAAACACATCATATATGCACTACAAATAGCCAACAAACTATTGGAAACCAAGAAATCCTTATTTAAGTCCATTTTGGACTAGGATTTCCTTATTGGGCCTGATGGACCAATAAGCTTCCAATTGGACTATCTTGGGCTTAGAACTCTTGAATGGGCTCTAATTGGACCCACTTTCATTTATTTTAACATTTTGGGCCATATTGGGCCTAGAATGAAATAAAATACCTTAATGGGCCTCATTGGGCCATAACTTACCTAATTAGCCCTAATGGGCCATAAAAATCATTTCTTGATTTATTTTGGGCCAATAGTTATCTAAATTATCTATGAATAGGACTTAGGCATTTAAGGGCCCAATAATTTCCTTTTTCTCTCCAAATCTCGGCCCAAGCCCAAATGAAAGAAGGAGTTGACTTCTCATGGCCACCTCATTTTTACATAATGGTCTTCCATGCAACTTATCACATATCTCCATGCACACATCACCTCAAGAACTCTCTCTTCTCCTTTCTCTTTCTCTCGGCCGAATCCAAAACACACACACACACACACACACACTTCATTCAAAATTCTCTCAAAGAAACTCTCTCTCCATTCTCTCCAAATTTTCGAGATCTAAGAGGTGTTCAAGGAATTTCTTCCATAAAAATCATCATTCAAGGTAAGTTGGTGCTTAAATCTATGATCTAACTCACTTATTTCCATCAAAAATCATCTCTTAATCCATTCAAGTTCATGATCTTGCATCTTAGAACCCACCAAGTTCGAGATCCATCCAAGGAACTTGATAGGGCCGAAAATAGCACCAAACTTCTCCAAATCTTCTTCAAAACCGATCCACAACTCAAGGTGAGTTTCATACCCCCTTCTTTTCGGTTTTTATGAGTTTTATGGGGGAGAATACAAGAAAATGTTTAGATCTATGTGTAAATGTACGCTATGTGTGATTAGATGCATGTATGTGTGTGATATCATGTGTTTGTTGATGAATATGTTATCAAAAAGTGTGTAAAAACCGAGATCTAAGACATGGGAAAGGAAATAAACATAACTTAAGCTATTTTACACTAATCAAGTAAAGAAAAATAGTTTATAAGCTTAGGATAAACATACTTGAACATAAAACCCATTTTTGGGCTTAAATTGTCAAAAATTCAAACTTGGGGTAAAAATCAACAAGTCACGGTTTCTTGAAGGTTAAAAAGGGCCAAAACAGTTTCCATAAATATTTTCCTGATTTTTAGAAGTTTCTAAGGACTTAAAATGTAAATTTTTAACCTAATGGACTAATTTAGGGCTTTTCGGCCCAATAAGCCCCAAAATGCAAAATTTTACAAGTTAAGGGGCTGGAAATGAAATTTTCTATAAAACAGGGAGCAATTGGCATAATAAAATGTTTATAAGGTTCGAAAATGCTTTTTATTATCAAAAAGGACTAAAAATGCAAACTTTTTAGATTTTGTGCCAAAATTGTAAAAGTTGTGAAAAAGGGTCCATAACCGAGAACCACTATTCTAGAGGGGATGAAGCTTTCAATTAAATAAACTTTGGGGTAAAATCGTGTTTTCATCAAACAAATCATACAAAAGTGTCAAGAAAAGTGTTTTAAGGACTAAAAATGAAATTCTTTTATAAAAGGACCAAAAGTGTTATTTTTATAAAAGGAAGAGTAATGAAAGGGGTCAAACTCTACTTACAAACAATCAAATTAAAATACAAGATCCGCGAATTACCGATGAAAATGGAAAACAAATACACTCTCAATAACACATATCGTTACCAAACGAATTGATTCGGTCTCGAATCAATAACAACACAAAACCGTTAAACCAAAGTAATTCGTTAATCACGCGATAACTACAATGAGTCAACATACAAACTTTGGGCTTGAAAGTTTCAAATCTTGCTTGTTGGGCCTTGCTAGCCCATCAACATGATCTTTGGGACCAAAGGGATTATGCTTACGTGATATTGGGCCTTCTATGACCCAATTCCACATAAAAGGACTTTCAATAGCTCTAATGTGTTATTGGGCCCCTAATGGCCCATTAGTACTGCTAGTGAGGTCGAGAAGTCAAATACGAGTTGGGCCAAGTGTCTTTCGCATTCCCGATAGCCCTGAATAACTCCTGGTAATAAAGGGGGCTTCGTACCCTCCTTTCTCCTCGGTTGTTGGGCTTATGAGAAATCAAAGTAAACAGATTCAGGACGATAAACAATAGTAATCAGGGTGGGTGGATTAAGTGAGTAGTAACGGCCGATGCCTTTAAGGATCGTTCGTAATATGTAGTTATAAACTAGTCATTTTCCTAATGCGTGATTATAACAACTCACAAACCCTAATTAATCCAACGCCACCCGGGTAATCAAAAACATTTGACGTATCGATATAACACTAAACAAGTCATGTATTTTACGTATTGGGAAAACATCGGGTTTTCCTGGGAAGTTCAACATTCTCACTTGTGTGACGTATACAAAGTTCAACAACTATACATGTTTTAAAAATCAACAAGCATATTTACGGATCTTCACACTTTTTTTTAAACAAATACTCTTTTTAGAAAATATCGGATTTTCTGGGTTTACAAACTACACCAAATCATTTTACTACAAAATTACTTATGAACTCACCAACATTTCATATGTTGACATTTTTCAAAATAACTTGTATTCTCAGGTAACAGGTAAGCCGAAGAATAGTACCAAGTTATGTCATGGTGTTTTGCTTAGATTATCTATCGAACGGTTATGTTATGAAATTGTAATGACTAGAACAATGTAATGGATGTAAACAATATCGGTTGTATTATTTCAATGCATGGTGATGAATGATGTTATGTTTCATATATAATCATTGTGATGGTATTCAATTTAAGTCACAAGAGCCCTCGGACGTTTCCGCCGTCTGGTTCACGGGTGTGACAGAGGGAAAACTCCCGAAGTGTAACAAGTATAGCTTTCATCATAATGGGGCTTGCCATGAAATGCAATGCTGCAATTTCCACAAAATAGGGCACCATGCTCATAGTTGTGGATCACCGGCACGACCCATCACTCAAGTCCCTGACATCGGAGTCAACCAGGCTTGCTATGATTGCGGTGAAATTGGACACTTTAAAAGGAATTGTTCGTAAAGGAGGAACAACGAAAGCAACCGTGTCCACATAACTCCGACCCGACACATCACTTCCACCACCGATGCTGGTGTTAGCCAGATATGTCACCTATGCGGTGATATAGGATACCTCGAAAAGGATTGTCCAATAACAAAGAACTCTGACGCAGACGGGAAGATACTAAGGATCACTGCCGCAGGAGAGACTACTCCGAACCCATGTTGAAGTAATTAAGGCGTTTCGTTGTAATAGACTCATAAACTGTTAAAAACTGATGCAACTCAAGTCTTATCTTTTGTGAGATCCCGTCAGTCAAGGGGCCCTTGTGTTGCGTATACTTGCTATTTGTAGTATACCTTGTTCGCAGCAATAGTCTTGTAGTTAATCTAAAGTACTGAAACTCTTTTAGAAGTTTCACTATTGTCTTGTTTGTAACATCTTTTATGATCTAAGTCTAATGTCTCTTATTCCGAGTAGTCCGATATTATCATACAACTTGAGTCAATTCGATCCTCACAATACCAGTTTTGCGCCTAAATTCTTTTCTCCGAAATCGCCTTTCTAGCAAAGCCGTCATTCCAGAACTCCGAGGTACTCATGCATAGAGTACCTTATGTTTCGTGTCCTTCCTGAAGAAACCTCAACAAACCACCCCAGAATACCACTCGTACAATACGTCAAGTTCAATCTGAAGACCCATACGGTTGATCTATCACTGAGGAATGTATACACAAGGGTGATATATAATCAAGGTTCTACAGGTTTAGAATTGATGATTCCACTTTAACTTCTTTTCCTTGTTTGGATGTGAGCTTAAAGAAGAATCATTTATTCGTCTGCCTTTTCAATCTTAATTATATACGACTCGTATACACGAAGTTGTGATTGATGAACCAAGTATGAATCCTAATATGAACTTCAGGACAGAGACTACTCAAGACTACAAGTTATCGTACTGTCATGCAGATAAACTTAGAATCCAATCAAATGCCTTCTCGCTGAGCGGGGACAAAAGATACAAGTAGAATAGAAGTACTTACCTTATTCCCTACTTCATGAGTAATTGTATTTTCTTTTGGATCTTCCCGACATCTTTCCAGAAGAACTCCCAAGATTACCTCCATAACGTCAAGGTCAACTTCGAAATCAAATTACTTGCAGGAACTACCCCTATAACCAAATCGCTCTATAGTCTAGCACCTACAGAGATGCAAGAACTGTCCGGTCAACTTAACGAACTGCTCAGAAATGGCTTTACAAGACCGAGCTTCTCACCCTGGGGAATTCCAGTCTGGTTCGTCAAGAAGAAAGACGGATTAGTTAGTATGTGCATCGACTAATGGAGACCTCGACAAGATTTCCATTAGGGATCGTTACCCTCTGTCTCGCATGAATGGATTGTTTGACCAACCGCAAGGAACAAATTATCTTTCGAAGATGGATCTGAGATCCGAGTATCACCAGTTATGAGTGTCATAGGAGGATGTCTCGAGGACGGCCTTCCAAACTCGATACGGACGCTACGAGTCTGTAGTGATACCTATCGGATAAGACCAATGCGACCGTAGTATTCATGAACTTAATGAATAGGGTATGTCGTCCTTACTTGGATCAGTTCGTCATTGTCCTTATAAAAGACCTACTTATCTACTCTCGTAGTAAGAAAGAGCATAGAAAGCATCTACAACAGACCTTGGAAAACATTTCGATCAGAGAAGCTCTACGCGAAGTTCTCTAAATGCGAGTTTTGGATTCGAAGATTCGAATTCCTAAGCCACATTGTTAGTAAGAGGGAAATTCATGTAGACCCTTCCAAAATCAAAACCGTTGAGAATTCGTCAGCACCAAAGATGCCTACAGAAATCCGCAAATTTCTAAGCTACGCTGACAAGATAAGGAAACCTTTGGAATTCCAGGAGGAGACCACGTTCCTTTGAAAGTCTCACCCCAAAAAGGCTTGATACGTTTAGGAAGGCGTGGAAAGCTAAATCCAAGGTACAAAGGGCCTTTTGGGATTCTTGCTAGAATCGTCCCGGTAGCTTACCAACTCAATCTACCCCACAAGCTCAGTAACGTATATTCTACATTCCACGTCGCAAACTTGAAAAAGTGTCTGTCCGACGAGACTCTTGTAATCCCACTCGACGAGATCGAGATCAACAAGAGCCTCAACTTCATGGAAGAACCGTAGTAACCATGGACCGAGAGGTCAAGCAGACAAAATAAAGCTGCATCCCATTAGTGAAGGTTCGCTAGAACGCCAAGCGAGGACCTGAATTCACTTAGGAGCGTGAGGATCAATCCAAACGCAAGTATCCTCATCTCTTTACTCGATTATTTGTACCTACTTCCTTGCCTAAACTCTAATTTCAGGACGAAATTCCCTCTAACAGGGGGATGATGTGACAACCCGAAATTTCCTATCCTGTATAGTCAGGTACTTCTGTGAAAGTCAAACTTACTCCTGCTAACTTTTAGCACAATTTAGAGTCTGTTTGAGCATTCTGATCTATAATGCATCAAAGGATCACACTCTAGAATGGGTCTACTAGGGTTCCAAACCACCAATCAAGCTTTAAACCCTCAAATGAGTAGTTTGCGACCATGAGACCATGAGTTTACGATCGTAAACTCATGGGGGCCGTAACTCCATGCCTATATAAGAAAAACTTGGCCATTTTCATTCATTTTCACACTCTCCAGCCTAGAACTCGGGTTTTCTCTCAAGTATCATCAAGATCATTCATTCCAATCTTCCATTCATGTAAGTAAATCACTTCATCTAAGTGTTATACCTCACTTCTTCTTGATTCACTCATGATTTCATCCATGAAATCTCTTCTTTTGGTTAGATCTTCAAGTGTTCTTCAAAACACCAAGAACACACACTAGTGTTCTTGGACCTTAAACACCCAAACAAGCTTTTATATTGTAAGTACTCTTGCCCTAGCTTGTTGTATACAATAATGAACTTGTTTAAGCCTTAGAAACATCAAGAAATCTGGAATGGAAGAAGTTTACGGCCAGGGCATCTCCCAAGGCCGTAAACTCTATTAAAGGGTGCACAGATGCCCTAAATTCCTTCCTAAGGCTTGGGACTTAGACTAGAACCTATCACCATTGAAATAGAGGCCTTAAACTTCAAGTTTATGGAGTTTGCCATGGGTTTACGATCGTAAACCCACTAGGGTCGTAAACCCTGGGCCGTAAACTCCAAGGGGAGTGGTCCTTGGGCCGTAAACTCCAATGCAATGCATTTCACCCCTTTGATGCAACCCAATGGCCTTCTAACCCTTATACCAAAGTGTTCTCTACACTATAGGGTGTTTATACTTACTTAATTAGTGTTATAATCACTAATTAGATGTGTGCATGTCTTTATATGTTAATAGGGTCATTGTGTGTGTTCAAAGCTTCACTTGACACCTAGCACTTTGTCCGACACTTCCATCCAATCCACTCACTACAGGTTAGTTCATACCCCTTAATCAACCTTTTAAATGTCTTTAAATGCTTTTATGGGGGGGGGGAATACAAGTTGAATCATACTAGTTATTATATCAATACATGTGATTAATAACTAGCATACAAATGGATTTCACGATACTTTTAGCTGTTTTGCCAAAAAAACTACTTCAAAATGATTTCTCCAACGCTTTTACATGTTAAAATATATATCAAACTTGTTTTCTATACAAAATCTTTCCTTTCAAATCTTGTTATAACTATGCTTCAGACATGGGATTTCTTATACTTTAAATTGTTTATATCAAACGAACTGCTTATAAATCGTTTTATAAGGTGACATCAAGTCATCAATTTTTATTATTAAACTCTTCAAATGTTTTACAAAACTTCTTTTAAACTTTTATATTCTCAAATGAATGCATATATAAGTAAAGTTATGTAAGTAATGTTTAAAGGACTTAGGACTGCTAACTCGCTTTAAATCATTTTCCTTGTTTGGATATGGCCTTAGGTTATTGATTATTTGTCCGAATGTCGTCTAAATATTAGTTACATATTATGTATACATATGTAGACATAAAAGTTCTATCAGTCAGTTCAGTACCTTTGGGTAGCAAAAACATACTTTCGTTCATTCATATACATACACTTCTAGTAAACTATAATAGGTATAGTTTAGAGGTATACTACTTACTATTACTAGTACAAGGTAATACACAAGAGTCAGTTCATTCATGAGTCTATACAAATATACTACATACTATATGAAGAGACACTAATACACACTATATGAAGAGACACTAATACACACTATATGAAGAGACACTAATACACACTATATGAATAGACACTAATACATATTATATGAAGAGACACTAATACACGCTATATACTATACTAGAGAACTCATTATGATGAGGATCAGGGAAGACATACACTACACTAGTACATACTATTCATACACACTATATACTATACTAGCGAACTCCCTATGATGAGGATCAGGGAAGACATACACTACACTTGTACATACATACACTACACACTATGGGACTGACCATCCTACACCTGGCTGCTAGCTACAGCAGGATCTGTTCATCCTCGGGTGTTCTCGGTTGTACTGTTCGGCGATTTACCGCGCCGTGTTTATCCGAGACAAATGGTTACGATTTCAAGGATTATACAATTTTCCTTGTTACCTTTATTTTGTGACACATTCACAAAAACGATGAGGTAAAAATATATTTTGATACGATTTCAATGATTATATAATTTTCCTTATTACCTTGATTTTGTGACACATTCACATAAAAGATGAGGTAGACTATATTTTGATAATATTAATTATACATTGGAAAACCTTCATTTTTACAAAGGATTAAACCTTCAAAACAGTCGGGTCTTGGTAGAAGACTACTTTTTATACTAGTAGGAAATATGAGATTTTCTAGGGTCTTCATACTTATACAAACTTTTCAACAAACATTTTACAAGCCTTTTCTTTACAGGTTTACAAATCAATGACACTAAAATACTTATGAATTCACCAGCTTAAATGTTGATATACGCTTTCAAAATAACTTGTATTCTCAGGTCACCGGTAGACAGGTACGATGACCAAGTTTTTGAGAAGACAGAGCAGTCAAGACTCGTCTTTTATTTTGATTTCTTATTATGGTGTCTTATTCTATGAAATAACACGCATGTATTAAAATTTTACTATTAATGCAATGGATGATGTTATTGCTTGTTTACTACTTTGCACTGTTGTGATACTTTACATGACGTCCTCCGCCCCAGAACGTTTCCGTCGTTCTTGGTTTTGGGGTGTGACAATCGATCACGTTAGCTAGTCGGTGGACTAGGGTTAAGGGATTAATCGGCTAGGCGGAGATTAATTCGGGGACCATTAATGGCTAATTTGATAGATTTTAAAAAATTAAATATGATTAATATCATATAAAAGTTCGCAAATATCACTAATATCATAACAAAATAGGTTAATATGATAAATACAACACTAATCATACTTCAAATAGTTTTGTGGATATATTACTTCTTTAAAGTGTTAAAATTTCATTGGGTTCTACTGTTTAAGTCAATGTGTATGTAGGGATTAATCGCTAGGCACCCTCTAATCGGTCGAGTAGCGCCTAGGGATTAATCGGAGATTAATCGGGACCTAATCGAGATTTTTATAACAATGATATATATATATATATATATATATATATATATATATATATATATATATATATATATATATATATATATATATATATATATATATATATATATATATATATATATAACGGTTTTATGCATACTTATATGAAAAAAAATACATATTTAAATGATAAAATACACATATAATACTAAAAAAATGTTTTTAAAGGTATAAAAATATTTAAAGGTATTTCTATGTTTAAAATTTTTATTTATACATTTAATTATGTATTTCTATATTTGAAAACATGTGTGTACCTTGAAAAACATATTTATACATTTAAAAATTTGTTTATACATATTAAATACAAATAAATACAATTATTTTATGCATTAATACATATTTATATGTATAAATATGCTTTTGAAAATATACATATTATTTCGAAAATATAAATACATATTTAAATATAAAAAAAATTGTGTATAAATACCTTTAAAATATATTTATGTTTTTATATATGTATTTTTTAACTTTAGAAAAAAAAATGTTTATATATTTAAAAACCTATTTAACAATATATATTTAGATTCATAAAAATATATAATATACACAATAATAATAATAACCAAAATCAAAATAATAATCCAAATAAGCAAAGTAGTATGATTATTATTATTAGTGATATATATTATCTTGAAATAGTCACACATAAGTAAACAAAAGCTATACAACCTAATGGTAATGTTTGTCTATTACATCTGTTTGGCGAGAGTTCGAATATGCGTTACTTCATTTTTTTAATCAAATAACATCCCAACGCTTTGTTAGCAAAGAGTACACAGTCAACACTGATGTGGCGTGTCACCTACACAGATGACCTACAAGTGTGACCGGGAAATCGTCTAAAAGGACGAAAATGCAAAATTTAAACCAAATATGCGGTTTTAATGAACATAAACATAGAAGGGTAAAACCAACTATTTATGCATAACATTCTACTTTGAATGTAATATTAAAAAATAATAAAAGAAAAACTTGTATTTATATAAAAATATGGTTTTTAAACGAAAAAAAATATATTTATATATTTTAAAATATAATAAAAAATATATATTTATACGGTTTCAAATAGAAAATGATCAATATTGAACAAAATTGGAAAAAAGATGTTCTATTTGAAACAAAAAAACAAAAGTGTCAAAATTGAAAGAAAAAATTAAACTTGGTATCAAACTCGAAAAAAAATGAAAACTTAATGCCTTTTGTGGGAAAAATTAATATTTGACACGTCAGCATGTCATGTTAGAATATCACGTCATCAAAAACTGAAACATCATCATGTCATGTCAACAAGTAACCGGGTTGACCGATCAAGTGGTCACCATTGTAAAAAATTAGAAAACACAATGTCAAATTTGAGACAAAAAAAATATAGTGTCAAATTACAATTTTAATATAAACTTAATGTCATTTGTACTATTTACCCTAATATGGAGAATATAAGAAAATGATTCAATTTTTTTTTATTTATCAAAATGACCAACATGTCCTACAAATTGTATCTAGGATTAAATTAACTTTGTTTCGTAATAGTTTTATTTTTATATCATATGAAAATTACATATCCAAAGAAAAAATCGTTTTAGATTTCAGACTAAATATTGCCTACAAAGTAAAAAAAATATATATATATTCTGAACTTTCAAGAACATATCCAAAAGCCGCAGATCAAATGTGAAATTTCAAGAAAATATTATGTTTTTTTAAATACCAAAAGAATGTAAAGATACAAGGACAAAAAAATATGTCATCTAATAGAAAAAACGGTGATAATTAACATTTAAATTTAAAGGGTTAGAGATTTTTTTTTTTTTTAGAAGTAGTTAGGTGGAGATATTTATCTCTAAATATTAGCTATTTATACCTACATACCAAAAGAAACACAAACTACTTTCCACAATTGAAAAATATGACAAACTTATTGGTGCCACTCTCCAACTCTCATGGTGGAAACCAATCAGATCATCAGAAAATACCGTTTTCCAATGTGATGGTCACGGGAACTAGGAACTATTTTGCAGGTCGAAAATGGCAAACAATAGACATCCAAGCGGCATCATGGTTTACTTTTTTCCATTTACTTGCCCTCTTTGCACCATTTTCATTCACTTGGGATGCTTTTTGGGTTGCATTTGTTGGTTACTTGCTAACAGGAATGTTAGGCATAACACTCTCTTACCATCGACTTTTGTCTCACCATAGTTTGAAACTTCCCAAATGGCTCGAGTACACGTTTGCTTATTTTGGGGTCCTAGCATGTCAGGTTTGTATTTAGCTTCGTCAGAAATCTATTTTTGCTTAAACTGATTAAGAGTTTGTTTAGTTGTACAAAATATATTGAGGATTGAATGAATAAACAAGATAATGATATTGGTGATCATTTGATGTAATTAAATTTTTATATGACGTAAGAATAGCTAACTCGCTATTTATTTAAAAAAAAAAGTTAATAAGCACAATAACTACTCGCTCAAATCTATATATGATTACTTCAAAAATTTTGTAGTTATTTTGAGAAAAGAAAATTGAAAATATATAAAATCATGAAATTTAGAAATAAAGCTCTGTGTCATTAATAATTATATAAATCAAAATAAATTATATTACAAGCTTTTCATTATATTTCATGATTGTATGAGAAAAAACAGGTATCATATTTTTTTCCAATAAAATAAATCACAATGGATTCATTTTTTATTTCGTCGTACCAAATAATACTCTATTTATATTTTATTTTATTTTCATGTAGGGAGATCCAATATTTTGGGTGAGCATCCACAGATATCATCATAAATACGTGGATTCAGATAATGATACACATTCACCAATAAACGGGTTTTGGTTTAGTTATGCTGGTTGGTTTTTCGACAATGGTTACCTAGTTGAAAAGGTATCATGATATTCTTTAATTAAAATTGTAATTTATGATTAAAAAATATATTGTTGCAATAGTTTTTATTTGAATCTTATGCGAAAAGAATACAAAACATCCTAAAACTATATTATATTGGTTGTCTTAATGCAGTATCCAGAACGTAAAAATGTGGAAGATTTAAAAAAACAGACGTTCTACAGGTTTTTACAAAAAACATACATGTGTCATTCACTTGGATGTGGTGTTCTCTTGTATGCTTGGGGTGGATTTGCATACCTCGTTTGGGGCATGGTATGATATCTTTATTTGCATTTATTTCTTAGATTCTAATTACATATTGATTTCTCATTTATTTCATTTGAATACATGATTTATATGAACTTATGTCTTTTATCATTTTATGTACTAAATAAATCGATACAAAAAGACACATTTGTTTGATAAAAACCACCTACACATGCTCAAATAGGACGCTAAAAAAATAAGGTTGCCATGAACCGATATTAGTGTGCGTATAACTGAACGCATTTATTGTTTCCTTGTGATACAAATGCAAAGCCTCTTGTAAAATTTTATCAACATCTTGACCGTTTCTCCTTTGGTTTTTTAGGTTGTTGTATAATTTGTTCATCTTCGAAACACACTTTAAAGTTTCTCAAAACTTTAAATTTAGTTGGTGTTTAGTATGTTAGTCATCACCAATATCCAATTCCTTGCGAAATCTTTTAGTAATGCATAGCCATAAATGCTCAATTGATTGCATTTCCTAGCTGTGAATCCTATGAAAAGTCAACCCAAGATTGTGTCAACATTAACTCTTCTGTCGAAGTCCACCCTTTATGCTTGCCCTTTGTTTTTTTTCCACTGATTCATTTCCTTTGGGGGGTGGAGGGTGAAGGGGTTGAGTTTCATGTATTGTTGAGGGGGGATTGAATTGGGGCATCAATTTAGGGATGATTAACCAGGATAGACGGATCAAAAATGAAAATGTTTCTAGTTTGCGTGGTTGAACTAGAAAGACAAGGATTTATTCTACCATATATTTAGGGTTGGGTGTTTGTATTAATTTGTGTTGTTAAAATGAAAGAAATAGAGATGAAATGATAGATAACGGGGTGATTTTAATAGTGGATTAGAATGGGTATTTTGTAATGTCCCGATTTTCAAAATAATTTTCATTAAAATAAGATAAAAAAAACCATTTTAATAAGTGATAATCTAAATAAAATCATTGCTCATAAACCCAATTCCAAAACCAGAGTATTAAAAGAAAACAATACGAAATTTCAAAACATAATTTGCTAACGTATGTGCACAGTCACGCCTTTTTCTTCCCACGATCCTCATAAGTACCTGAAACATTTAATCGACAACTGTAAGCACAAAGCTTAATGAATTACCTAAAATATCACACACCACAATATACATAGAATACATACAATAATCGCCTTCAGCACAAAGCTGATTCGCCCATGCCTTCAGCATAAAGATGGTCCGCACCTTTGGCCTTTAACACAAAGCTACTTCGCCATGGCCTTCAGTATAGAGTTGGTCTACCCCTTTTGGCCTTCAAAATAAATTTTGACCGCCCTCAACTCAATATATATATATATATATATATATATATATATATATATATATATATATATATATATATATATATATATATATATCAAATAGATACACAGACAATCCAACACCACATATAACTAACTCTCTAGTAATCATGTCTAACAGAATACTATAGTATAAACACATCCTATATTATAGAGAATATATGCTACAATATGTAGTATAGTGAGAAAAATTACCTCAACAGAGTCCAAAAATCCCATCTGCATGCGAATATTCACAAAGGTCGGTCCCATGAACCACATAGGCATAAAATACATGTCAAACCTCATTCTATGACCCAAATATAGTCAAAAGTGAAAAAGCCAACCTACTCATCAATGGAAGTGACACGGCCTGGGCACCCCGCCCCCACTACAGAAAAAAAAAAAGTTGGTATTTGACCTTAAATGGAAGGGACTTAAGAAAACTCAAAAAGCGGCTCGCGTCCCTCCTGATCCAGCACTTAATTGTTGAATTAATCTCTTAAGTCCATGTTTTCAAACTCTCAAATTTGGATCCAAATGGTGTCTTAATGGATAAATTTTCCAACTTTATTTTTTAGAACACCCCAAACTGACTATATTTAAAACCCTGGATTCCAAAAAGTCCAAGATCCAATTTTTCTTCAAGCATCGAGTAAAGAGCGCTCTTGCATGCACCCTCTAATCTATTTAAACCTCATATCTAAAGTTGATTATTGCACTTAGATCATGGAGTTATCCAAACTCCATAGATCAAACCATCAAAGGAGCCAAAACATCATTAAAGCACTAAAACTCCAAATACTCATAGATCAAAAGGTGAAAACCAATAAAGCTTGAATCTTTAAGACATATAAAGGTTAAGAAGATGGACAAGGGCTAATTTATTCATTTTAAAATCTTGAATTATCAAATCTTGCAAGAATACTTCACTCTAGAACCACTAAAACACACCAAAATGGATGAGAATAAAGAGGATAAGCTCAAACCTTCAAAGGGGGTTAGGGTTTCTCAATGGATGTTCTAGAGTTAATGGAGGCTGAGGAATGACAAACCATTGGAGTTAATGCACCTTAAATAGCTTCAAAACCTTAAAAACACGTTTATCGCATAGGGTGGGAGGCACGGCGCGCCCCAGAAGAAGCGTTCCACTCCCTCAACACAAATCAACATATTTTTCGGTTTTTCAGCATATGCGATTAATGGCTTCTTGTTTCGCCTCATCCTACTACTTTTCTTTGGACTATTAAACCCCCAACTATAGAATGTAAAAACACCATAGGGATTAGGGTGTTCAATATTTATAGGGTTGTAAATTGGTGTGTGTGTGTGTGTGTGTGTCTATATATATATATATATATATATATATATATATATATATATATATATATATATATATATATATATATATAGAGAGAGAGAGAGAGAGAGGGTTAAGTTATAATGTGGATGACATCTATTGTGTGGACGTAGAGACAATTCTAGACCAATCATTTTCAGAAAATATGGAATTTTTGTATATCTTGATTTTAGGCAGGTAATTAGTCAAATCCATAAATTTATGAAATTTATTCAAATCAAGTTAATTATATTAATTATTATCTATAATACTTAAAAAACACTTATATACTCTTTCAAAAATTAAAATCCATGAACCATGCAAAATTCAAAATTTATAATTTTATAAAAGGTAGAGCCAACATTTTTTCCAATGTATGACCCCTCCAAAATCAGAATTCTTAATCAAGAGCATGTTTATAAATATTCTTTAAAATAAAATGTATTTTAAAAATAATTTTAACAACACAAGAAGAATTTTCTAAATTTTAAACAATTCCTATAAAAAAAAAAACTCTTCACTCGATGAAACAAAAACATTTGATGAATAATTACAACTACAGAGAAATAATGAAAGAATCAAACCATTCTTATTTGAAATTTACAAAAAAAAAAAAAAAATACTAGTATTCTTAAAGAATATGTAATATTCTTACAGAATATGATGTATCCTTTAAAATAATGCGAGCTATTCATAAAGAATATATAATATATTCTTGACGTATGCCTCCATAAAATGTAAAATGTTTAGCAAAATAAATTGGATCTTTCTTCATAATAAAGTTGATTTCTTTGATGGTTTATAGAATCAATTTGATGATCTTCTCTCTGAAATAAAATAATAGTTGTTAAGGGAATTCTAACAGAAAAAAATAGCTGCAGCTAACTAGGGCTATAAAATTATAGAAAACCAATAGAAAGTAAGTCCATTGCATAAAAAATTTGTTTATTCTAATTTTATTTTAAATGTTTTGGTTAATCTTATACCAAAAAATGAAAAATAAAGGTTTTTTAATTCCTCTTTTTTCATATCTCACATAGACACATACGGTAGTATAATCAAAAACAAAAATACATATAATATGTATTTTTTATTTTTTTGGCAGCAATTGGAAGAAAAAAAATACTTACAAAAATTAAATATCATGAAAAGGCAAAAATGGCTCCAAGGTTTTGATAATCGATCAATGCAAAACCGGAACATGTTCGTCAAATGATGTGGTGATGGCATTGATAGTCGGCGATTAAAGAAAGAGAGAAAACAAAGATAAATATCACTATTCATAAAATTAAGGTAACTAGTCTTGATTATAGGAGAATAATAAGTGAATTAGGTAATTAACATTATTAATTAAGAAAAAAATACTAATATACATTTTATTTGGTTTTTAAAATGTTTGGCTCATTTTAGTCTCTACATCTACATAATATTTATCAATTCACTTTTGAACCTCTCTCTCTCTCTCTCTCTCTCTCTCTCTCTCTCTATATATATATATATATATATATATATATATATATATATATATATATATATATATATATATACATACATACTAGGCGAATGTCCGCGTGTTACACAGAAATACATATATAGTTGAAATTATTACAAATATATGTTGTTTTTAAATATAACAATAACGTTGTCGTTAAATTTGATATAACAATTCGTATACTAAATTAATATAATATATTGATTATTTTGAATTATATGATAATATATATACATCTATTATAACTACATAATCCCAACCGTTTGAATGACTTCTACCCGCAAGTTACTCATGAATAAAATTAAATATAATATATGGTTTAATGTTATTTATAGTTGTTGTTATTATTAATTAATTTTTTAAAATTTATTTGTTTAACGTTTTAATTTCTATCATTATAAGTATTTAAAACATCAAACATTGTTTTTTAATTTTAAAGGTAACAATATAATCATTTATATAGAGTTATATTTAACTATTGTTATTTTAAATTACTTTAAACTACTTATTTGAAAACGTTTAATGATTATACAAATATTTTTAGGAAATATTTTAGTTAAATTGAGATTGTAATTCAGTTTTTTTATTTAGCACTACAATTTATCATTTTTAACTATTCACGAAATATTCATTGGGTTTTTTAAGTGGAACTGAAATTTATATTTAATTTGACACTGTAATGTTATATTATAAATTAACGATTTAAGTATATTGTCCAAACTATTTAAAAGTTGTAACTTTAAATTGATAATGGTTTACATACAACAACATCTTAATCTAATAAATTAAGTATGATCTATTAAAAATTAAAGACATAACTTTATAAGTAGAAGTAAAGATGTTATTTTAATATTGAAATTAAGTTTATTTATGAGTACACTTTAGGTTTGATATTTATTTAACCTTTTTAACCAAATTATAATCATTATTAGAAAGACACTACAATTTATTAGTTTTTACTATTTACAAAATACTATTTGGGTTATTTAAGTTAAACTAAAATTTATATTTAAGTAGATCTTGTAATGTTATATCTAAATTTATAATTTAAGTATTTTATACAAATTGTTCAAAAGTTGTAGCTTCAAAATAATAATAGTTTACACCCAACAATACATTAAAACTAATAAATTAAGTATAATATGTTAAAAGTTAAAAAACATAACTTTATAAGTAGAAGTAAACATATTCTTTTAATATTGAAATTTAGTTTGTATATGATTACACTTTATGTTTGATATTTATTCAATCGTATTAACCAATTTATAACCATTATTAGGAAGAAAATGAAAATTCATGGGAATTTCAAATGAATGTGGTGAAAGGAAAAATGCATAGGAGTTTCAAATGAATGTAGTGAAAGAAAAAATGCTAGTTTTATAAGATACACTAGGCGAATGTCTGCGCGTTGCGCAGAAACACCTATATAGTTGAAGTCTTTACAAATATATGTTTTTTTAATATAGCAATAACGTTATTGTTAAATTTGATATAATAAATCGTATACTAAATTGATATAATATATTGATTATTTTGAATTATATGATAATATATACATCTATTATAATGGCATAATCTCAATCGTTTGAATGACTTCTACCAGTAAGTTATACATGAATAAAATTAAATATAATATATTGTTTAATGTTATTTATAGTTGTTATTATTGTTAATTAATTTGTAAAAAATTATTTGCTTAATGTTTTAATTTTTATCATTATAATTATTTAAAACATCAAACATTGTTTTTCGATTTTAAAGGTAACAATATAATCATTTATAAAGAATTATTTTTAACTTTTTTTATTGTAAGTTATTTTAAGCTACCTATTTGAAAACTTTAAACGATTATAAAAATATCTTTAGGAAATGTTTTAGTTAAACAGA
The DNA here is from genome assembly GCF_002870075.4 of Lactuca sativa. Lineage (NCBI taxonomy): Eukaryota > Viridiplantae > Streptophyta > Magnoliopsida > Asterales > Asteraceae > Lactuca > Lactuca sativa. The sequence continues at coordinate 91,312,018 of NC_056627.2, forward strand.
GATTACAATTTAGTTAGTGCATTTATCATTAAAATTTATAACTTTTAACTATTTACAAAATATTCTTTGGTTTTTTAAGTTGAGCTGAGATTTATATTTAAGTTGACATTGTAATGTTATATTTAAAATAACAATTTAAGTATTTTGTCCAAACTGTTCAAAAGTTGTATCTTTAAACTGATAATGGTTTACACACAACAACATATTAAATCTAATAAATTAAGTATAAGATGTTAAAAGTTAAAGACATAACTTTATAAGTAGAAGTAAATATATTATTTTAAAATTAAAATTTAGTATATTTATGATTACACTTTATGTTTGATATTTCTTTAACCTTATTAACCAACTTATAATCCTTATTTGAAAAACACTACAATTAATCACTTTTAACTATTTACAAAATATTATTTGGCTTGTTTAAGTTAAACTAAAATTTATATTTAAGTTGACCCTATAATGTTATATTCAAATTAATAATTTAAGTATTTTATACAAATTATTCCAAAATTGTATCTTTAAAATGATAATGGTTTACATCCAACAATATATTAAAACTAATAAATTAAGTATAATATGTTAAAAGTTAAAAAATCACTTAATAAGTAGAAGTAAATATATTATTTTAATATTGAAATTTAGTTTATATGTGATTACACTTTAGGTTTGATATTTATTTAACCTAATTAATCAACTTATAATTATTATTAGAAAGAAATTGAAAAGTCATGGGAGTTTCAAATGAATGTGGTGAAAGGAAAAATGTTTCCTTTATAATACAGTATGATATATATATATATATATATATATATATATATATATATATATATATATATATATATATATATATGTCAGGGTCGGCTTATTGTTTAAGTAGTAAAGGTAGGGCTTAGGGCTCCCAATTGTAAGGGGCCCCGTTTACTTTTGATCCAAGGTTATCAGTTTCCAAAAATCAGGTATAAGTGTTGATCGATTCTTCAAACGACGATACGACAACAAAAACTTCCGTTCTTTTTTCCATTCTTGTTCTCGATTAAAGGCTCTTCTTCAATCGTTTCTTCTACTCTTCTATTGAGTTGTTGTATCGCTAAATCACAGCAGATCATCATCCAAAAAAACTGGGTTCTTCTTCCTTTTTCATTCTCGCTGTCTCGCTGCTGTTATTCTGTTGTCATTGAATGATTGAAACGGTAATATGTTTTCTATTTTCAATTTTTAGTTTTGATTATTATCTATGATTATCTAATTGGGGTTAAAAGGCATTTAATTAGGGTTAATATTTTGAGTTTTCACAATGGATTGCAGCGGAATGTGAGAGTTATATAAATTAAATTGTGTTATATAAACAGATGAAGTATAAATAATTAAAAATGTTGTTTGGTTAATACCAAGACATACTGATTGTGAGCAAGTATAATATTACTTTTGAAATCTTGTCGTTTCCTGGCTTGAGCTTTCTATATGATTTCAATCATGATTTTTGTATTAAATAATTTTGATTTCATTGTTAAAGTTAATGAAAATTTTGACAGTGAAAGCTCAAGTCTAAAAAGTTTTATTTTCTTTTAAAATGTGGTTTGGTACACTAAATATCATAAAAGTGCATGAGAGTAAACTGGAAAGAGGTGGCCCAATCATTCCAAATTACAGTGCAATTGTTTGTAATTTTAATTTTTTATATTTATCTTTCATTTGCATAAAAAAAAAAATTAACTCCGCCATTTGTAACATTTTTAGTTTATTATTGTCGGTCTCAAGCCCGGATAAAAGAAGAGTGTTTATAACATTAAGTATAGTAAATGTCAAAGGTCCCCAAATTTTTGGTTGCTTAAGGCCCCCAAACTGATTGAGCCGCCCCTTATATATATATATATATATATATTACAATTTTTGACCGTTAGACCTTAAAAAAAATTATTTCCATTTTTTACCGTTTTATACATTTCAAAAAAATTAATAAATGAAAATTTAAAAAAAATCATTGGCCAATAGGAACAAGAGAGAGAATGCAAGATAAGGTAATTGAACCCTATATTCTTCTATCCTAAACCGCACCCAGAGTGTTGTGTTCTTGAGTGAGGTTTACCAAACTGTTGGATGCGTGACATCCCATATCATCGTCCATTAGGGTGAAAGCAAAAGGAGCGTAGGTAGCCTATCTTGTGTTCTCTCTATTGTTCCTATTAGCCAACGGCCGATTTTTTGTAAGTTCCATTTTTTTTAAATAAATCAATCGGTAAAGAAACATAAGAAGGTTTTTTCCTTTTCTAAGACCTAACAGTTGAAAAATGCAATTAAGTGTTAACTATCGGTCATAAAATAACACATATCTATTTCTTTTTGAATTATTAAAATTATCCTTATGATTTGGTCAAAATTACACATCTAGAACTTAAATGATAAGATTAAACACCCCATTCCACAAACGGTTAAAAGGACACATGTCATTTCTTGAAACTTACTATTAAGTATGTGTTAAATATGGAGTTGGGGAAATTGAAGGGAATGGGTGGGGATATTTGTTTTCTTTGTTTTATGTTTGTTTTTAATTTAAAATTGATAAAGTAATAAAATAAAATGAAAATATAAATTATTAAGGGTAAAATAGTCATTGCATGTCAATATGGACAAAGCGTGCAATAAAAAACAACCCAAGGACGGTCTGAGTTAATTTCTCAAAATAGAAATTGAATGTGCATTTTGACACATGTACAAAAGACGTTTGATGTAATTTACCTGTAAATATATATGTGATGTGTTGTCATGTTTTCATTGGTTCCGGTAGTTGTTTCCTTAATTATGTATTCTCCATTATATATATATATATATATATATATATATATATATATATATATATATATATATATATATATATATATATATGTGTGTGTGTGTGTTTGTGTGTGTTTTGTATGTAGGGTGTTAGGATCATATGGGTTTACCACATCACGTCCCTCGTGAACTCCGTTGGCCATATTTGGGGAAACCAAGCATGGAATACTGGTGATCTCTCAAAAAACAATTGGTATGTGTGTAAATATACGAATGAGCTAATTATACTAGAATCTAACAAAAATGATTATCCAAATTTTGTGAAGGTGGTTAGGAGTGTTGTTGTTCGGAGAAGGATGGCATAACAATCATCATGCATTTGAGTATTCGGCTCGATATGGATTAGAGTGGTGGCAAATCGATGTTACTTGGTACGTGATACGATGTCTTGAAGCCTTCGGATTAGCAACCAACGTCAAAGTGCCAACTGACGCTGAAAAGGTTAAAAAATCATTTGTCATCTCTAATAATACACTTTAAATGATAGATCGGTTTGTGTACAACATATACCTTCAAATAAATAAACCGAGGAATATGATTACTTTTCTACGCCGATGAATGTAAAATATGTTAGGGGTGTGTTTATTAACAAAAGTCTTTCGTCAGTGAAGAATCCTTAATTTATGTTTTTTTTGTTGAAAACTAATATATAAGTTGAATGTAGATATGTTCTTTAATTTTGACTTATTATGTTTGTAATTTCATTGAAGCCCAACAAACTTTTCTTTTATGGTTTAAAGGGTCTTTGGTGTTAATTTTTGGCACTATAGAGACATAAAGTCCATATTGACCTATTAAAAAAGGTATTAATCTCTTTTTATCCGATTTCACAGGTAAAAAAATGATGTGGCATATATATGATACCATTGTTCTTTTGGAGTTATAAAATCATCTTGGAGGGTTGTAAAGTCAAGTCATTACTGAACCTCATAATCTAATCGACTAAGATTTTGTTTTTTTAACTTAATACACTTAATCTATAGAAAACCAAATGGGTTAATATATATATATATATATATATATATATATATATATATATATATATGAAAACCAAATGGGTTAATATATATATATATATATATATATATATATATATATATATATATATATATATATATATATATATGATGGATTTCAAGCAATACATCATTGTTATGGTGTACATGAAAACCCTAATAGCTTTTGGATCTAGTTTGTCTAATGAACATGCAATTAAATATACAAAGCTATAAACCCTAGATCTAGCATACAATTAATCATATTAACACAAAATATGGTTTATATCTAACCTTTGATTGTTATATAGCAATAACAATCATTCTTTGGCTACAAAAAGCTTAGTGTCTCAAGTGCTGCACCTCTAATGGAGTCACAAACACCACTAAGCAACTTGGATGAAGAGGGAGGAGGCACCAAAAAAGGCTGGAAACCCTAAAGGAACTCTTAGCCTTGTTTTTGGGGCATAGGGGCCCTTTATATATTAGGGTTTGCAACTAGGAAACCCTAATCTAACTGTTTAGGCCCTAAGCAGTCCATGGACTCCTTTAACATATCCCTTGGACGAATTCCTTATGGGCTTACCATAGAATTCGTCCAACCTATATATTATTAGGTAATCCATAGTCCAATTGTAATTATCTTATAATTACAACTCCAGTCCCCTAAGTTTAATTATTCTCTTTTAGCCACAAAATTAGTTCTTAATTAATTCGTGACTAATATTAATTAAACATTATGATTTCTCCTTTAATATATTATTCTTATAATATATTAATAAATCATAATTAAACCTTTCTCTCCTTAATTCATCCTACATATTGCTATGGTGAAGGCAACCCAAAAGGACCATACTCATAATCGGGTCAAGTACATACCAAAATAGTTATGGACTTAGACACTAATCCAACAGTCTCCCACTTGGATAAGTCTAATAACTATTTTCCGTATGACTTCAGAACCTGATCAGCAATCGTAGCTTTCATAAGCCGCTATCAACTCTGATCTTATCAGATACATGTGTCCTTTCGATAAGGGATCATATATTCCTCCATTCTCAAGATATCGTATAGACACAAGACATGAATTTCGATCATTCTCTCTATATTGTTTCCCAACTTCCGATTTATGATGACTGACAACAGACTACAATTGAACATATCAACTTAGTCCCGGCTTGGCCAAGCGCTCAGGTGTCATCACTAAATCATCGACGGGCCCACATATATCGCTTTTATCCCACTTTGGGTAAAAGGAATGGATAAACTTCGACTCAAATGCTCGCTTGCATTCACTGATCGAATCACACACAGCAATAAGTTTTATAACACCAAGTTACTGGTGCGTTTACTTATTATCAATGTGCAACCGACCAACAAATAACAACTCACACGTCTCGGTTTCAAGAATATACAATATTATCGACTCACAATCACTCGTGATATAATCCATGAAGTGATTCACGTGAGCGTGGGTTTAATCCAATACTTTAATCTTATCAAAGCACTCATGAACCCTGCAGCAAACTTGTGCTATGTCTAAACTCTTTAGACAGTCTACAGACTCTTCATGACAGTCTTCCTTCATACCTACTTCCAACGTATGGCCGACTATGGCGGTTCGAATAACCCAGTTATTCTGGAAGTCAAAACATGCAAACTGAAACACAACAATAATACATAATCCTATATGGCCCCAAACTTGTGGGAGTAAATAAAACACTTTTGTTTAAACACCATATTGATTACTCATTATTCATCGTTTACTGTTTCAGAAATTTAACTTATTACTCAAATTACAACAATAGTAGTCCCATGCACAAAGCATGCACACTATGTTTCCTATGGTCCTTACTTTGTGAAATATATCAATGAAAAACTTTTCCAATGATGCTCATTTCAAAATTCCCAATCCTTATCATTAGTGTTAGAACACAAGGTTCTTACCACTACTAGAATATGCTAGATTCTAACATTTTATGCAACGATCCTTTCGCAAAATCATATCACAAAAGTCACCAAGACTTGGCCAATGAAATTACAAATTACCTTATCGGAAATTGTTACAAGACAATTCCATAGACGTGAAGTCTCACATTCAAAGTACATTCCTTTGAACATCCTTCTTGCATAAAATTTTCTAATCTAGACATAGACACTCAATATCCAACTCCCAATATGGAAACATTTCCATATTTTCCATATGACAACTCATTCTTTATAGAATCTTATATATTCATAATAATGTCGATATGGTCCATCAAATACCATACTTCCAACTACTCACAAGCAACCAATCATCAGCGAACTTTGGATCGTCCTTTGATAGTTGTTTAATTATTTTAGTCAAAACCGATTCTAGTCCTTTTTCCCTCTTAATGCGCTAGACATTTGGAAAATTTTAGAATGGTCAAATATTATAGCATTTGCAATCAATCCTATACCCGAAGCGTATGGGACACGATGCATAATGTCTTATATAAAGATATGATACTTTATCAATCTTCTGCCATAATATTTTATGTGTCACCTTCTCACTATTCGAACTATGAAGAGGGATGTCGTAATCATAATCAAAATTTAAGAACACACTATGTATCCTTTGACTAAATTTATTAAAATTTCTCAATCTAAGTTTTAGATTTTGAAACGAAGTATAATATTTTCTCCCTTAATTATAGCAAAAACAACTTTTCAACCCATGCAACTTTTCAAATTGAATCTTTGTTTTTCTATAATTAATATTGCTAACTTGAAATATTTGCCATAATAATCATACAAACATAACACTTATGTTTCCACTATCATGATGATTATTATCACATAAGCATAACACTTATGCTCCCACTAGCTTTGACATGTATTCAGAAAACAGCTGAACTTCCAGAAAACAATGCCTATTGAATTTCTGAAGTTCATATTTCTAATACCAGATGCTTCGATAAGCCTTTATCTAAGCTTCTTAAACTTTTACACCATTGCCTTAGATAGCTCATATGTGTGTCTAAACAATTCAGAACTTATATCAATAAGTCCTAAATGTTAGACTAATTGTCAAATCTCATAATTCGAACTATGTAAAGGGATGCCGTAATCATAATTGAATTTGAGAACACAATTTTCACAATGGCTATCTTCTTAAAATCTCTCTCAGTGAAAGCATTTCCTCACATTCATTTTCATGAAGGAGGGAATCTTATGAAACTTAGATTTTAAAGTGTATGTGTTCCTATCCATATGAATTTTTCTAAAACCAAGATTTGCGACAATTCAAACTTATATGGATTAAACTTTCTTGATTTCTAGCCTTATGGTAACACGAGTGCCCACCATGTCTTCCAAGTTGTTTAGCAACTTATCCTTACATATCAATGTACTTTCCATCGATCAAGGCGCTTTATCTTTATGCATTCAAATGAGAACTCATAGAACTCACATACATAATTAACTCAATTGGAATGGCACAGAAACAAAATAATGTCAACACGATAGGTTGTAAACCTCAAGTCATATGATAATGATGATTAACTAGGTTCATTCTTGAATTGTTCTTAAAACCTTTTTCAAGATCATGAAAACTCCCACTGACCTCTTTACATATATTATTCTCTTCTCAGGAAACTTTCCTAGACAAAACAAAATATTCAAGAGTTAGTGTAGTTCTTATCAAGACAAAACACTTCACATAATTGGTCCTAGTTGGTCTTTGTCTTATCCAAGACATCACAACTTACCAATTTCAAATGTACAAGAATAAGAAACTTTCTTATTCTACATTTGATAAGTGTTACAAACCTACTTAAGACTTTTCACTCAAGTCACAATCTTGACTCTAAGACTTGATATTGGAACGAAGTATGATTGACTTCTTGATTTAACCATTTCTACAATTCTTGATTCCTCTTCTTTGACATGCAATTGCACTAAGATTCACTTAGAGGATCAATTGAGACATGGTTCTTAATCATTAGAAGTTACTCACCCTTCTTCTTAGAACAGAGAAAATTTTATCTTCCTGCCTTCTTGATTCTTCTTTATTCGTTCTGCTATTCATTGAAACTCTTTCAATCAACTCAGAATTATACTTAATCTTTTAAGTATAATCATATTTACCAAACTTTAGTGAATCATGACGAATATCTTTATCACTCTTGTGGTGGACCTGATCAACGTATAATCTTGTGTACTCGATCTCCTAGTCCTTCACTTGACACTTTGTCAAAGAATTAGTCCAATTTCCAAATATGAAATTTCTCATTCATCACGCAACCAAGTTGTATGATTCCAAGTTTCTATCCACTTGAAACTTGGGCGATGCGAAACTCTCCCTATTTGGTAAATTCTTGACATCTCCACAAATAACATAATTAAGAATCAACTCCATTATTGCTAATAATAGAAACCTTCAAACATCAATTTTTCATACACGCCATTGCAATGATAAATAAATAAGATAAAATCAAATTTTATTTTATTGCGGAAAAATTTGTCCTTACAATGCAATTCAATTGAAAAACTATGTTATTACATATTTCTTAGCAATCTATTCTAACTCCAAGTAGTAGCTCAAGAATCCAATCTTCAAGCAATGCGATCGAAATCCATTTCTTCACGATTAGATTCAGCTCACTTTTGCCCTTAAGCTTCCTCTCTTTTCTTCGATCCTACAAAACATCAAAATGTAATCTTATCACATCATGTATTAAGAATCTAGAATAAGAACTTAAAAGAGTTAGTTAATGGATTTTACCTGAAGTATAGCCATACGTCTTGACTCTCCCATCTCTTAGATCTCTCAGGAAGTTTGGGCAGCTTCGTCTCCAATGCCCCTTCTCTTGGCAATAAAAGCAGATGGACTCCTTTGGCACAGTACATGGGAAAATCTCATACTTAGTTCTTTCTGGACTTCCAATGTTGCCAGTGTCCATTGAAGTTTGGGAGTTTGATTCACCAGCCAAATTTGCTTGACCAGCACACCAAATCATTGCTGATTCAACAGCTATAAGCAAATAGGTGAGATCAATGAGGGTCACCTCATGATCCATCATATAGTAGTCTCTAACGGACTCACTATATGATTCAAGAAGCGACTGAAGAACCCAGTCAACAGCCAACTACCTGAAATTTCGACACCAACATCCTTAACCTATCAATGTGTGACTTCATCTCTAAGACGTGGGCACACACAGGTTTCCCATCTTCGTGTTTACTTGCCAAAAGGGCTTGAGTGATCTTGAACTTTTCAAGCCTTCAAACTTGTGGGTTAAGGAGAATAATTGGAGGAGGTGGAGGAAGTGAAACATGATTTCTTGTTCCTTGATCATATCATGGAACATCATCTTCATTTGGAAAGCTTGTTTCATGGAATTTGGGAAGACCATGATTGTCAAGACATCTACAAAACGGGAGAAAATTCAAGTTAAGAAGATTAGAATCCTTGATGTAACACCCAAATGAAACATCGAGGCTAGGATCCAACACAATATTCTACATCCTAGAAAAGGGATGCCGTAATCTAGTTGCAGAATATTTGAAGGTAGGTAAATGATGATTTACCATCTACAAAACGGGAGAAAATTCAAGTTAAGCTGATTAGAATCCTTGATGCAACACCCAAATGAAACATCGAGGCTAGGATCCAACACAATACTCTACAACCTAGAAGAGGGATGTTGTAATCTAGTTGCAGAATATTTGAAGGTAGGTAAATGACGAATTACCAATTTCCACCATGAAAAACGAAAATGAAATTTAAATTTTAAATGAATTGAAACTCCTAGATATTTTGAGATTCATTGAACTTTTCAATGGCATGTTTAATCTCGATTATGCCGTTTTATTTGTGACTGGGATGCCGAGGATCACAAATAAGGTGTGAATAACCATATGAATCTACGTGGTGCACTCAACGTTACTATCACCTAATCAATGTGCCGGTTAGCCACACACGCTCCATTTGTAACACCGTAAAATTTAAAACAAATTTTCACATTTTTAAACACATTTTATCAAACACATTTAAAAAACAAAATCCCATTGTATCAATACTTTGGTTCACAAAAATATTTCCCAAGATCAAATACATAAAAATCCATGTGTGTGTACGAGTCATGCCGGCGCCTTCCCGCGATTATCACTGGTACCTGAAATACATAACACATAACACTGTAAGCATAAAGCTTAGTGAGTTCCCCAAAATACCCTACATAACACATACTAGCCACTTGAGGCTATAACTCTGTGGGCCCATGGACCCTAACTCTGTGGACCCTTTGGTCCTAACTCTGTGAACCTTTCGGTTCTAACTCTGATATACTCTGATATACACATGATATAATCCACATAGAAACAATGCAGTATAACACATCACATAATAGCATATGATAACTCTGGCACATAACTCTAATTACTACTCTAGGTAAAGTATAGTGAGAAGACTCACCTCAGATGTCCCAGTAAATCACTGACTCGGTAGAAATACGATCTAGCCTCCGCCTAAACACATAAAGTAATACTCTCATAAATATAACTCTCAGAACTAGACGCTACTCTCTCTAAGCACCCTTAGAAGGGTAAAAGACCATTTTACCCCTCCTTTGGCTCAAAGGCCCTCATTGTTGACCAAACCCTAAAAGTCAACCAAAGTCAACGGTCAAACTTTGACCCGACTCGGCGAGTGCACTTGGGAAACTCGGTGACTCCACCTGTGTCCACTTAACTCTTTAGTCCCATTTAACACGTCAAGTCCCTCCCTTTACTCGACGAGTCCCATGTAAGAATTGCAGGGCTACCCCGACTCAACTCGCCGAGTCTCAAGAACAACTCGGCGAGTACATGCCATGCACAAACTCCATTGACCTCCTGAGGTCAGATCTGTTCCTCTAATCCATAGATTTGTCCTTCCCAAGCATAATAATCATGTAAAGTCCAGACCTTGACACTTATATATCATCTAGATGGTATCATTTGGTGATTTAGCCCTAAAAATGGCATCCTAAGCTCATAACTCCCAAGATAACTCATAAAGCTCCAAGGGTTAAGGTCTCTGGACCTCTTTGAGTTCAGATCCAAAGCATAAACTCGATAAGGGCCCAATTGCTCCACATAATCATCCTCAAAAGAGGTTAGAAAACCCTAACTCTAAGAATCAATACCAAAACTGAAGAAGGTCCGAATAAATACCTCAAGTTGAAGTCTCTGGACTCTGAAACCACTAGAATCACACCTCCTTCAGTCTCCTCTTGCTCTGGATCACCTTCTTCTTGCTAAACCAAAGATAGAAAGATCAAATATGGCTTCTCCTTCCTCCCAAACGATCTAGCTCACTTAGGGTGCTCTCAAGGGACTGGTAACCGCAATGGAAGGCTAAGAGCGCCCTTAAATAGGCTCCAACCCCAGAGGATTAGGGTTTCATTAAATAGTGTGGACTCGCCGAGTCCACTCATGGACTCGCCGAGTCCAAACGCGAACCCGGATGATAATCCGCGACCCTACTCGGCGAGTCCAAGCATCAACTCGCCGAGTTCCAAAAATAAAATATTAGAATAATATACCTGGGATTCCGGATGTTACAATTCTCCCCCACTAGAATCAGACTTCACCCTCGAAGTCTCATTCTGCAAACAACTCTGGATGCTACTCACGCATCTCGCGCTCCGGCTCCCAAGTCAGCTCTGACCCTTTCCTATGCTGCCACTGCACCTGCACCAGAGGCACTTCCTTGTTCCTCAAAACCTTGACCTTCCGATCCCTAATTTCCACCGGTCTCTCAACATAGTTCAGGCCTACATCCACCTGAATATCCTCTAATGGTACCACTGCCGACTCGTCGGCTATACACTTTCTCAACTGCGACACGTGAAAAGTGTCGTGAATCTGACCCAACTCCGCAGGTAGCTCCAAACAGTAGGCTACCCTGCCTACCCTCGCGATCACCCTGAAAGGTCCAATATATCGAGACCCCAACTTGCCCCTCTTCCTGAATCGGATCACTCCTTTCCAAGGATAGACCTTCAAGAGTACGAAGTCACCGACCTGAAACTCAAGCTCGGACCGACGCCTGTCCGCATAACTCTTCTGACGACTCTGAGTGGTCAACAACCTCTGCCTGACCTGCTGTATCTGCTCAGTCGTCTGCAGCACGATCTCCATATTACCAATTACATGTTGCCCCACCTCTCCCCAGCAAATGGGGGTCTGACACCTTCTCCCATACAACAGCTCAAAGGGTGGCATACCAATGCTCGAATGATGGCTGTTGTTGTATGAAAACTCTGCCAAGGGCAAATATGTGTCCCAACTCCCGCCAAAATCCAACACACATGCTCGGAGCATGTCCTCGAGCGTCTGAATTGTCCGCTCGCTTTGCCCGTCAGTCTGTGGGTGATATGCGGTACTAAAATGCAACCGCGTACCCAACTCCTCATGAAATTTCTTCCAGAATCTAGAAGTGAAACACAAATCTCGATCTGAGACAATCGAGATCGGAACTCCATGCCACGAGACCACCTCTCTCACATACAACTCTGCCATCCTCTCCGCAGAAGAGCTCTCGCTAATAGCAAGGAAGTGAGCGCTCTTCGTCAACCGGTCTACAATCACCCAAATTACATCGACGCCCCTCGCAGTCCTTGGCAATTTGGTGATAAAGTCCATAGTAATCTATTCCCACTTCCACTCGGGAACCTCTAACGGCTGCAACTTACCATGCGGTCTCTGGTGCTCGTCCTTAACCCGACGACAGGTTAGGCACCTCTCAACGAACCATGCAACATCCCTCTTGATACAGGGCCACCAATACTCCGTCTTTAGGTCCAGATACATCTTAGTGGCCCTGGGATGGATCGAGAACTTCAATCGATGTGCCTCTTCCATCAAAATGGTACGCGTCCCGCCCACAAACGGTACCCAAATCCGACCCTGAAATGTCATAAGTCCCCGGCTATCAGTAACGAACTCCGATACCTGCCCAATAACTCGCTCCCTCTTTTGGTTTTCTGGTCTCACAGCCTCGGCCTCGGCCCCTCAAATAGTGTCTAACACCGGAGTCATCACTGTCAATCTCATACAAACGTCTCGCATTGGGGCACTCTCCGTCCTACGGCTCAGGGCATTGGCTACCACGTTAGCCTTACCCGGGTGGTACAGGATCTCACAATCATAATCTTTTACCACATCCAACCATCTCCTCTGCCGTATGTTCAGGCTGGGCTGATCCATCAAGTACTTCAGGCTCTTATGATCTGTGTATATTGTACACCAGACCCCATACAGATAGTGACGCCAGATCTTGAGGGCGAACACCACTGCCCCCAACTCTAAATCGTGGGTGGGATACCTTGCCTTATGAGGCTTCAGCTGCCTCGATGCATATGCTATCACGTGCCCCCTCTACATAAGCACCGCACCCAACCCTGATATCAACGCATCACAATATACCACGAAGTCCTCCATACCCTCCGGAAGGGCTAACACCGGGGACTCGCATAACTTCTGACGAATTGTCTCAAAGGAGGCCTGCTGCTCTAGGCCCCATGAGAAAGCAACGCCCTTCCGAGTCAACTTGGTGAGTGGCATGGTGATCTTGGAGAAATCCCTGATGAATCTCCGATAATAGCCTGCCAATCCTAGGAAACTCCTGATCTCTGTAGGTGACCTCATTACCTCCCAACTCATCACCGCCTCAATCTTGGCCGGATCGACCAATATCCCTTTCTGGTTAACAAGATTCCTTAGGAACTGGACCTTTCGTAACCAAAAATCACACTTGGAGAATTTGGCGTAAAGCCACTCCGATCTCAAAACTCCGAGGATCTCTCTCAGATGTTCCTCATGTTGTTCCTTGGATCTCGAATACACCAATATGTCGTCAATGAACACGCTTACCGAGCGATCCAACATCGGTCTACATACTCTGTTCATGAGGTGCATGAACACCGCTGGTGCGTTGGTGAGCCCGAAAGGCATCACCACGAACTCGTAATGCCCGTAACGAGTCATGAACGTTGTCTTCTAGATGTCCTCATCTCGCACCCTCAATTGATGATAACCCGACCTCAAATCGATCTTGGAGAACCAAGATGCTCCCTGAAATTGATCGAACAAATCATCGAACCTCTGCAACAGGTAACGGTTCTTGACTGTCAGTTTGTTCAATTCCCTGTAATCAATGCACATTCGATGTGAGCCATCCTTCTTCTTAACAAAAAGGATAGGCGCTCCCCATGGCGAACTACTCGGCCGAATAAATCCCTTCCCCAGCAGCTCCTGAAGCTGCGAGGATAACTCCTGCATCTCTGGAGGCGCAAGGCGATAAGGTGCCTTGGCGATAAGTGCAGCTCCCGGAACCAAATCGATGTTGAACTCAACTTGCCTCTCGGGAGGCACACCCGGTAACTCTAACAGAAATACATCCGGGAACTCACGCACTATCGGAACCTCATCAACTGTCTTCGGTCTCTCTGAATCAACCCTCGTATCCATCACATATGCTACAAACCCCTTACAGCCCTGCTGTAGACTCTGTCTCGCTCTAGCGGCTGAACAAAATGCCGACCCAGAACGCGTACCCTCGCCATACACGGTAAGAACTCCCCCACTAGGATCTCATATGGTCACCAGCTGTCTCTCGTAGTCGATAACACTCCAAACTTGCTCAACCAGTCCATACCCACGATGACACAGACATCTCCCATCGCAATAGGAACTGGATCAATCGGGAACTTGACACCGAAAATCTCGAGTACACATCCTCGAATCACCTCGGTGGCATACACCGCTCTCTCGTCAGCTATGGAAACTCTCAGAGGTCGACTCATCACCTCTCCACTAACACTGATGTGCCGACTAAAAGCCAAAGATACAAAAGACCGACTCGCACCCGAGTCAAATAACACCAAGGCAGGTACATAATTCACAAGAAAAGTACCTACGCATATCATAATATAAGCACAATATCTCAACATAAAAGTAAATATACGAAAGAATACATACCAGCCACGACATCGGGCGTTGCGCGGACCTCCTCTGCATTCAACTGGAAGGCTCTCCCTCGCGCCTTCGGTACCTCGGCCTTCATTGGCCGGCTCTCAGTAGCTCTGATAGCAGCAGGGGCAGATCCCTGAGGTGCTCCCTGGGTAGTCCCTCGTAACTGTGGACACTCTGCCTTGCAGTGTCCGGTCTGGTTGCAGTGAAAGCATACTGCAAGCCCCTTGGGGCAATCCCTGGCCATATACCCCTCCTTGCCACATTTGTAGCAAGACGACGCTCTGCACACCCCCTCATGGCTCTTGTCGCACTTGCCACAAGTGCGGCCCTTCTGATTCCCAGATCGCGAATCAGCAGGCTTGGCCCGCTTGGCTATCGGCTGAGACTGTGTTGGCCACCGATCCCTCGCCTGAGACTCAGCCTCCTCCCTAGCCTGGGTCTCCAGCTCTATCTCCCTCTTCCGGGCATTTGCCAGAAGCTCAGTAAATGTCCGATACGTCGATTTCACCACGAACTCCCATATATCCCTCCTCAAAATGCTCAAGTAGCAGCTCATACGTGCCTGCTCGGAGGACACGTGCTCTGGGCAGAACATCGCCCGCTCATGGAATTTCCTCGTAACCACCGTAACAGAATCAGTACCCTGCTTAAGGGTCAAAAACTCCTGGGCCAAACATTCCCTTTCCACCTGGGGAACGTAGTCATCTCGGAACATATCAGTGAACCTCTCCCAAGTCACTGCAGCAAGCTCGGCAGGCGAATAATGCGCTGTCACAAACTTCCACCAGTCCTTCGCTCCCAAGCGAAGCTGGTTCAGCGCGAACCGGACCCTCAAATGCTCAGGAGATGAGCAAGTAAGGAAGTATCCCTCCATGTCTGATATCCACCTCATCGCTGCAATCGGATCCTGGGTCCCATCAAACTCCGGTGGTTTTGTGTTGCTGAACTCCCGGAACAGCAACGTATCACCACCCAGCGGTCTAGCCGCAGCTACAGCTGCAGTGGCCGCAACAACAGCAGCCCCAGAAAGAGCAGTGTATCTCTCATCGAATGTCTCTATCAGGGTGGTCTTAATAGACCCGAACATCTCTAGAATCTCATCGCGGATGGCAGCAGCCACCTCATCATGAATCATCTGGCGGAGCTCCTCGTTGCTCACACCTCCTCCACTGGTCCCTGGTCTGTGACGTGTCCCTACCATGATGCCTCTCTGAAATACAACATAAGATATCAGTAATTTGCTCGGATGTACACACACTCGATATCCCAACCCTACTTGATCTTTGGTGCCCTAAGGATTTTTACTTGGGTTGCGTACTGACCCGGTGCCTTCGATAGTACGGGCCCAATACTACCGACCACACCCACTCAGCATTCACACCAAGTCCTCCTCCCAGAGCCCCAAATCCCAAGTACGCTATTCTCTCTAATCATGTGCTACTCACTAGCAAATCTCTCATAAGCTCCTTGCTGCTATCTCAACACTCTCAAGCATTCCTAATAGCAAAATCCCTAGACTAAGGCATCATATATCAGGCCACTCTAGTCCTAATAAGAATACCTAGTCTTACTCTAGCATGCATAATATAATTCATATAGCATAACATTCCTTTTACAACTTATTGTTAGGGTACTTTGGGAAATCACCGTTCGGGAGCTGGCTGATCGTACACACGGTTCTGCTCTGTCTGTTTCAAAACTCTTTTTACTCCTTTTCATAAAAAAAAAAAATTTACTGTACTATCAAATTTTTCCTCAACTCCTCAATTTGAGTTTAGATACGCCCGAAGATGCATCCGAATCCCTCTAATACCAAATTGTAACACCGTAAAATTTAAAACAAATTTTCACATTTTTAAACACATTTTATCAAACACATTAAAAAAAACAAAATCACATTGTATCAATACTTTGGTTCACAAAAATATTTCCCAAGATCAAATACATAAAAATCCATGCATGTGTACAAGTCATGCCAGCGCCTTCCCGCGATCATCACTGGTACCTGAAACACATAACACATAACACTATAAGCATAAAGCTTAGTGAGTTCCCCAAAATACCCAACATAACACATACTAGCCACTCGAGGCTATAACTCTGTGGGCCCGTGGGCCCTAACTCTGTGGACCCTCTGGTCCTAACTCTGTGAACCTTTCGGTTCTAACTCTGATATACTCTGATATACACATGATATAATCCACATAGAAACAATGCAATATAACACATCACATAATAGCATATGATAACTCTGGCACATAACTCTAATTACCACTCCAGGTACATTATAGTGAGAAGACTCACCTCAGATA
This sequence comes from Lactuca sativa, assembly GCF_002870075.4. Taxonomy (NCBI): domain Eukaryota; kingdom Viridiplantae; phylum Streptophyta; class Magnoliopsida; order Asterales; family Asteraceae; genus Lactuca; species Lactuca sativa. The sequence continues at coordinate 91,329,143 of NC_056627.2, forward strand.
TCCTGGTAAATCACTGACTCGGTAGAAATACGATCTAGCCTCCGCCTAAACACATAAAGTAATACTCTCATAAATATAACTCTCAGAACTAGACGATACTCTCTCTAAGCACCCTTAGAAGGGTAAAAGACCATTTTAAAGTCAACCAAAGTCAACGGTCAAACTTTGACCCGACTCGGCGAGTGCACTTGGGCAACTCGACGAGTCTACCTGTGTCCACATAACTCTATAGTCCCATTTAACACGTCGAGTCCATCCCTTTACTCGATGAGTCCCCTTGTAAGAATCGCGGGGCTACCCCGACTCAACTCGCCGAGTACATGCCATGCACAAACTCCATTGACCTCCTGAGGTCAGATCTGTTCCTCTAATCCATAGATCTGTCCTTCCCAAGCATAATAATCACGTAAATTCCAGACCTTGACACTTATATATCATCTAGATGGTATCATTTGGTGATTTAGCCCTAAAAATGACATCCTAAGCTCATAACTCCCAAGATAACTCATAAAGCTCCAAGGGTTAAGGTTTTTGGACCTCTTTGAGTCCAGATCCAAAGCATAAACTCAATAAGGGACCAATTGCTCCACATAATCATCCTCAAAAGAGGTTAGAAAACCCTAACTCTAAGAATCAATACCAAAACTGAAGAAGGTCCGAATAAATACCTCAAGTTGAAGTCTCTGGACTCTAAAACCACTAGAATCACACCTCCTTCAGTCTCCTCTTACTCTTGATCACCTTCTTCTTGCTAAACCAAAGATAGAAAGATCAAATATGGCTTCTCCTTCCTCCCAAACGATCTAGCTCACTTAGGGTGCTCTCAAGGGACTGGTAGCCGCAATGGAAGGCTAAGAGTGCCCTTAAATAGGCTCCAACCTCAGATGATTAGGGTTTCATTAAATAGCGTGGACTCGCCGAGTCCAAACGCGAACCCGGATGATAATCCGCGACCCTACTCGGCGAGTCCAAGCATCAACTCGCCGAGTTCCTTCACAAATTCCAAAAATAAAATATTAGAATAATATACCTGGGATTCCGGATGTTACACCATTGATCTGTGATAAACATCGAGCCACCCTTCACCACCAACGTCAATCCCAAATCAGTGTGTCGGTTAACCATGCACGTTCCACTAACGTTTGACAAGGGTACGAAGTGTAATTCCATGGATTAGCATACAATTTCATATTTTGCCTAAAGTAACTATGATTTGGGAATCTGAAAAACATTTAGTTACTTTGTATTTCATTATACTTATAATGGAAGGTTTCGTCCTATCCTACCCGTTCGGCTAACGACCCTCCACAAGTCAAGAGTATGGTGGGTAAAAGTGGATACCCATTCAATCGTCATTTTATAGGCAATTTCCTTAAACACCCCTTATAGACCAGCTTCATGAATGAGGCCTATTAACGGTAAGACTGACTTTTTACTCATACATATATATAATATTAGACTTTTAATGTTATATATAATATAGGGTGTATTTTACACTTTTTAAAAATACTAGGTGGTCAAATTTAATAAATTATACTTTTAATTTAATTAAATGTAAACCAAAACTTTATGGGTTTATTAAATCTTTTTTAATTACACACCCTAATTAATTAATAAAACCATAAGGGTGTAAGTTGAACTTTTCAAAATACTTGGGTTTTAGAATTTAAAATTTCAAATTAAGACTTTTAATTAAATTTTAAAATCCAAAACTTGATGGCAAGTTTTGAAAATTTTCAAAACATTAGGGTTTTACTTATTTAAATTTCAAAAACAAAACTTTTAAGTTCAAATTTAAACTATAGTACCTAAAGGGTGAAATTGAAACTTTTTCACAAGTTAATTCAAATATAAATTACAAATAATCAATATTTATCTAGTAAAACAAAAGATTATCTAAATTTGACAATTATCTTCAATTTTGGCAAGGATAAACTCCAAATATTAATAAAAATCGTATTTTGTTAATATAAAACATTTTAGGTAACTATCTATAGCCAAAACAGGAAGAAAATCACGAAATATAGCTGTCAGATCCATGGACTCGCCGAGTTCGTCCACTGACTCGCCGAGTGAGCAAGGCAGAGGGCAAAAAACTTCGTTTTACATGCAAAAATCGATCAATCAAACATCAAATTCACTAACAAACAACTCTAGGCTCTGATACCTGTAACACCGAAAATTTCAAAACAATTTTTCATTTAAAAATAATCATTTAATTCTAGAAACACTTGTTGAAAATCTCGTTCATAATCGAATTACAAAACATAACTCCATTTTCACTTGCATAGTAAACCAGGATCCTCAAAACATGACTCTTTCTCTGGTGTGTACAATCAAACCGGTACCGTCCCGTGATCCTGAAAGAAACCTAAAACACATACATAACACAAAACACTGTAAGCACGAAGCTTAGTGAGTTCCCCAAAATACCACACATAACACATATTAGCCACTCGAGGCTATAACTCGGTGGGTCCGTGGACCCTGCTCTGTGAACCCTCTGGTTCTAACTCTGTGAACCTTCCGGTTCTAACTCTGGGAACCCTCCGGTTCCAACTCTGTAAACATGCACAACATAAATCACATAGAAATAATGCAGTACAACACATAACATACATAACATACAAATACTCTGTCACATAACTCTGGTTACCTACTCAAGGTAAAGTATAGTGAGAAGACTCACCTGGCAAGCAGAAAGCAGATATCCCCACACTTGAATCTCGAACTCGCCACAGCCTAACACGTAAGGCAAATACTCTCATGAATATAACTCTCGAGACTAGAACCAACCCTCTCATGGCACCCTCTTAAGGGTAAAAGACTGTTTTACCCCTCTCTTGGCCCAAAGGCCACATCGCTGACCAAACCCTAAAAGTCAATGGTCAACTCTTGGTCAAAGTCAAAGTCCTCAGTCAAAGTCAACCCTCCTGGTTGAACCTGCTCGCCGAGTCAACCCGTCGACTCGTCGAGTCCCCATGCTCAAAACTTCCCCAATCTGCGACTCAACTCGCCGAGTCACCCCGAGACTCGCCGAGTCCCACAACTCTAAGTCCACTCGCACACAACTCACCGAGCCATCCCTTGACTCGCCGATTCTCGACTCAACCAGAAAATATTGGGACTCTTCGACAAGACCCGCCGAGTCCGAGAACAGACTCACCGAGTCTAAGGCTATCTTCAACCTACTCGCCGAGTTCCAGGTCATCTTCATCCAACTCGCCGAGTTGTTCTTCCAACTCGTCGAGTTCCAGCTCATCTTCAAGCAACTCGTCATGTCCACCCATGTGACTCGCCGAGTACCACCGGTCTGAATCCATTCAGAAGCACTCCAGGCCATGCAATTGATCCAAAACATAGATCTAGCCTCCTACAACCCATCCATCACGTAAAGTGGCAAACTTTACGTGAATCCAAAGAGATCTATGCGTTTTCACTCTAGGGTTTGGGTTTGGGACAAGATGGCTCCATCAACCACTCACAAACAGGGACTTTCATGCACTCTAGACCTTCTCCCTTCCAGATCTAAGGTACCAACCTCAGATCTAACCTCCAAACCCCAAAACATACCAAGATAAGCTCCCCACGAACCCCAAAATGATGCATCAAAGAAATAGCAGCTCAAAAACGAGATATTACCTCAAAAGAACGCCCCAACTGCAATGAAACTCGAATCCAAGCAAAGCCCCTTGCTCCAAGCCTCTTACCCTTCAAGATTTCCTCAACAATTGCTTCTCCAAGCTTCCAAATGCACTTGATCCACTCACACACGAAGGTTAGGGTTTCTGGACTTGAGGATGAGTAAGGAGGCTGAGGAAATGGATGTTATGTTCTTTGTATAGGGCTCAACCCCGAGAATTAGGGTTTTCTCCACTCAGCGCCTACTCGCCGAGCCCATCTTACTGACTCACCGAGTCGGCCACTTAACTCGCGACCAAGCCGCGACCCTACTCGCCGAGTCCACTCATGGACTCGCCGAGTCGCTCTTTCCCAATTTACTCTTTTAGCCCTTCAACTCTACTCTTGATATTTTGGGATGTTACAATTCTTCCCCACTTACATTAGGCTTCGTCCTCGAAGCCTACGGCAACTCAAATCCAAAATACTCCCATGACGCGCCACCTGGCCCTAACTGGACCAGGTTCCTCAAAGCATAACCATCGAACTCGAACTCACTTCCTCTTTCCTTGCGGTGTCCTGACCACCGTCTCAACCCGGGCATTGGCTGGACCCTCTGATAATCACACTCAACAATCGAGAATTACCCGAGATGCATCACTGCTCCAAATCTCAACAATCGCTCGACCCCCTACGAGCTAGAAATAATCACGAACCACCGGATCCCCGATCCGAATCCCATTCTATCCATTCCATGCTGACAGAAAGACCCACTCTTCAATCTCAGAGCAACTCCCACGAGTCCTCTTCTTGCAATCACACACACATGTTGTACCAACCTTCGCACCCTCGGGTTAGGAAAACATGTCACACTGACGACATCTCTAACATCCCTAGGAGGAACCACCACTACGCACACAACCCTTGATCAGAATCAAGCTGGGAGTCCCAGACTCCATCCCTGCCTCCATCCTGAGACTCGTGGCTCTACACCCGCGGAATCCCTTCCGCGTCCTCAGCAGACATCCCATCATGATGTCATTCCATACCACTGTCACAGACACAGTGTTCAACCACCACACTCCAAATCATCCATTCTCACTACTACTTTCACTTCCGTGAACCAACACTTCCCCCCCCCCCCCCCCCCCGGGGTTACATACCTTTCCCTTCCCTTACCCAGGGAAATCCACTAGTCAACCTTGCCACTATTCCATGTATCGCACATGCTCTGGATCTGCTCGCAAGGACTCTCGGGTCCATGCGCTACCTCTCCCAGCAAATGAGGGTCCGACACCTCCTCCCATACAACAGCTCAAAGGGTGGCATACCAATGCACTAATGATGGCTGTTGATATAGGATAAGTCAACCAAGGATAAATACGTGCCGCAACTCCCTCCGAAATCTAATACACATGCCCGAAGCATGTCTTCGAGCGTCTGAATCGTTCGCTCGCTCTGAAGTGTCCTCAGACATCATCATGATAAGCTCTAGCTCATTTCTCATATCCTTCTTCAAGACTGAGCACCAGGTCAGCTTTTGACTCCACAGCTGAGCCTCCAAAGGTCACCCATATCATGATCCAAATATCTCACAAACTTCTTCCCCGTGACCACTATCCCGGCCCAGTGACACGCAAGTCACGAAATTCTCTTTTCCTCATGCGAGAAAAATACAATCCAACCGAGGATCGTCTCAACTCTGATCTCTGGTTTCTGCTGCGCATATCCCTTGCGCATCTCGCCGCATCTCCCGATAGAGACGGAGACCCCAGTCTCGCCCCCGGTTCAACACCCAGGCTCCAAAAACTCAATACTAGGGCTACTCAAGCCCAAAACTCTTCCACATCATACACTGATCGGAGAACATTCCATCATCACATTCTCTTGCCATCTAGTGAGTACTATGGCTCCCCGCAGCATCACAACACCCTCTGACTAGTGAGTACTACGACTCCTCGCAGTATCACAACACCCTCTGACTAGTGAGTACTACGGCTCCCCGTAGTATCACAACACCCTCTGACTAGTGAGTACTACGGCTCCCCACAGTATCACAACACCCTCTGACTAGTGAGTACTACGGCTCCCCGCAGTATCACAACACTCTCTGACCCCACTAGCTCATGCTCCGCAGACTATCATAGGCAGCTACCCATACTCGACTCGAATATGCATCACAGACTCTGGAGGCAATCGACATAAAAAAATGCCCACCCTTGCGAAGATCCACTCTCTTAAATAATCTCCCTAGATGCCCATACTCGAAGGGCTCCCACTAGATCCATAGATACCTGATATGCCACAAGTCGTCTCAACTCAAGATTCACGAGTAACTCCGAAATAAAGATTTCATACCCGGATACCTCGGAATACCCCAACAGAACATCATAAGATCCTGCCACAACCACTGATCTCCTGCCCCAAGCATCATATAGATACAATAATACATTTCCTCTGAACCCCATAATTAGATCTACATTTTTCCCAAATTGCAACTTCGGTGTATCCAATTTCTCAATTTGGAATACGAGAAAACGCTAACGCTACGAAATACGCTGATAATTCTCCGAAACCCTTTTTCCACCGCTCAAAATCCAAGCAAGGATACGTATACCGACCCGGGAGTTGGCTGCCCAATCATTCTCTATCTACTTGCAACAACACTGACCACTACCAGGTTTCTGACCATTAAACACCTGCCGTGGAGACATTCATCCTTCTCAAACAAGTACTTCCCGTATTAACTCACTCTGACCCCTTTCCTCGATCACCGACATCTCTGGTCTCATGATTTCTTACCGCAGATCTATATACTCCACTTATAACTGCTCTTGACAAATCTCTGCTTTCTTACATACGGTACCCGGTTCTCCCCCACTTAGGGTTTGGACCATCACCAATTAGCACACAACCAACCCACAACTATTTTCACCAGCAAAATCGCACCTGCCCCTGGAAGGTGCTACACAACGCCCGGTAATCCCCTTTAAGGAGATCAATCGACCTCATATACTCTGAACCTCTGATGAACTCCTCAAGAACTTCTCGTCACGACTGCCTCTAGTCGTTCCAAATCTTGTACCAATCTAGTACCAAACAACTCAACTGCTCAATAACATCCCTGGCTCATAGACTGAACCACAAAATCATCGCACCCCTCACCTCAACTCATCAACCAACGTTCCAACACCGGGATCATCCCAAGAACAGGGACCCACTCCCATATTCAATACCCAACATAGATAGAAAACTCTCTGCACTGCTAAACTCGATTGAACTCCCCACTGATACCACTACAATACATCCTACTATACTCAAATAGGTGTAGTGTGGTCCTCGACTATCTCAGTCCCAACTGACTATCTGCTCATGATAAATCACTGCCTCGTGGCACACATGCTACCTGATACTCTGGTGAAGAATCATCATCAATGACAACCGGCAGGGTTTACCCCCAAACCCAAAACTTAAACATCATGTTTCTCATGTTTTGCACACGATCATAATCAGTACCACCCAGATCATAGAAGGTGACATCTCCTCTTATCGACTGATCGCTCAACTCATATTGAAATTCTCCCCTCTCTCTTACCCTTACTAAAATACTCTCTGAGAGGCTCTCAATCTCCCTCTCAAGGGACACCTCTTCGAACTCAATCATGACCGGATAACCGGAGAACCACAAGCATCATTCACTACGAACCATGGTACTCATTCCATGACATCTCTTCCCAATATGCTCCAGTGTATGGTACCCGAACCATAACATCACTCCTCATTCCGCTCCGATGTATGGTACCCGAACCATAACATCACTCCTCAATTCGCCCAGATGTATGGTACTCGAACCATAACATCACTCCTCAATCCACTCCGATGTATGGTACTCGAACCATGACATCACTCCTCAATCCGCTCCGATGTATGGTACTCGAACCATGACATCACTCCTCAATCCGCTCCAATGTATGGTACTCGAACCATAACATCACTCCTCAATCCGCTCTGATGTATGGTACTCGAACCATGACATCACTCCTCAATCCTCTCCTTAGAACCTCCAGAATACTCCCTGTATCAAGTATGGGTCCTCTGCTTTCAGTAGTACGGGCCCATACTACCTGCCACATCTACCCATACTTTCCACACGGGCCATCCCAGAGCTCCTAAGTAGCTGCCCGACCTGCTCTTTCACCAATCCCATCGCGTGTGCTTGCTCCCCAGCGAAATTCTCTACTCTACCAGCGTACTCATCTGGCTAAGGTTACTCCCTAGGCTCTTCCTTGGTCCTCCTACTTCTTTGCTATCAGCTGCTGAAGAGCTCCTAATGATGCCAGCCATCTACCTCTTGAATATCGTCATATTCACTTGGTAGTTGACTCCCATCATCGAGAGTTCCACAAAGCACAAAGCAAGCAGCATTCGAGCATCGAAGAATACATAGAACTCACTCTCGGTGATAACCCCACTTTCTCGGCTCATCCTCGAAAGTACCACCGAACTCTGTAACTCTACCCCTCATGGGTTCTAACTGGATACTCTCACTCATCACATACTCAAAAGCATAACACATATAACAACAAGTCCTAGGCTAAGGCATCACAAATTAGGCCATTCTAGTCCTAAGATATGAAATACCTAGCCTGTCTCTAACGTGCAATAATATCTCATAAAGTGCATCATAAATATCTCATAACACAAAAGTAAGGATATTTTGGGAAATCATCGTTCGGGCTCTGGCTGATTGTCCACACTGCTCTTTCTCGCTTTCTCTTGGAACTCTTATTCACTTTTAGAAATTCATTTCTTTTGAAAACTTTTCTTACTTCCTCAGCTTGAGTCCAGATTTACCCGAAGGCGCATCCGAATCCCTCAAACCAAGGCTCTAATACCAACTTGTAACACCGAAAATTTCAAAACAATTTTTCATTTAAAAATAATCATTTAATTCTAGAAACACTTGTTGAAAATCTCGTTCATAATTGAATTACAAAACATAACTCCATTTTCACTTGCATAGTAAACCAGGATCCTCAAAACATGACTCTTTCTCTGGTGTGTACAATCAAACCGGTATCGTCCCGTGATCCTGAATGAAACGTAAAACACATACATAACACAAAACACTGTAAGCACGAAGCTTAGTGAGTTCCCCAAAATACCACACATAACACATATTAGCCACTCGAGGCTATAACTCGGTGGGTCCGTGGACCCTGCTCTGTGAACCCTCTGGTTCTAACTCTGTGAACCTTCCGGTTCTAACTCTGGGAACCCTCCGGTTCCAACTCTGTAAACATGCACAGCATAAATCACATAGAAATAATGCAGTACAACACATAACATACATAACATACAAATACTCTGTCACATAACTCTGGTTACCTACTCAAGGTAAAGTATAGTGAGAAGACTCACCTGGCAAGCAGAAAGCAGATATCCCCACACTTGAATCTCGAACTCGCCACTGCCTAACACGTAAGGCAAATACTCTCATGAATATAACTCTCGAGACTAGAACCAACCCTCTCATGGCACCCTCTTAAGGGTAAAAGACTATTTTACCCCTCTCTTGGCCCAAAGGCCACATCGCTGACCAAACCCTAAAAGTCAACGGTCAACTCTTGGTCAAAGTCAAAGTCCTCAGTCAAAGTCAACCCTCCTGGTTGACCCTGCTCGCCGAGTCAACCCGTCGACTCGTCGAGTCCCCATGCTCAGAACTTCCCCAATCCGCGACTCAACTCACCGAGTCACCCCGAGACTCGCCGAGTCCCACAACTCTAAGTCCACTCGCACACAACTCACCGAGCCATCCCTTGACTCGCCGATTCTCGACTCAACCAGAAAATATTGGGACTCTTCGACAAGACCCGCCGAGTCCGAGAACAGACTCACCGAGTCTAAGGCTATCTTCAACCTACTCGCCGAGTTCCAGGTCATCTTCATCCAACTCGCCGAGTTGTTCTTCCAACTCGTCGAGTTCCAACTCATCTTCAAGCAACTCGTCAAGTCCACCCATGTGACTCGCCGAGTACCACCGGTCTGAATCCATTCAGAAGCACTCCAGGCCATGCAATTGAATCAAAACATAGATCTAGCCTCCTGCAACCCATCCATCACGTAAAGTGGCAAACTTTACGTGAATCCAAAGAGATCTATGCGTTTTCACTCTAGGGTTTGGGTTTGGGACAAGATGGCTCCATCAACCACTCACAAACAGGGACTTTCATGCACTCTAGACCTTCTCCCTTCTAGATCTGAGGTAGCAACCTCAGATCTAACCTCCAAACCCCAAAACATCCCAAGATAAGCTCCCCACAAACCCCAAAATGATGCATCAAAGAAATAGCAGCTCAAAAACGAGATATTACCTCAAAAAGAACGCCCCAACTGCAATGAAACTCGAATCCAAGCAAAGCCCCTTGCTCCAAGCCTCTTACCCTTCAACATTTCCTCAATAATTGCTTCTCCAAGCTTCCAAATGCACTTGATCCACTCACACATGAAGGTTAGGGTTTCTAGATTTGAGGATGAGTAAGGAGGCTGAGGAAATGGATGTTCTTTATATAGGGCTCAACCCCGAGAATTAGGGTTTTCTCCACGCAGCGCGTACTCGCCGAGTCCATCTTACTAACTCGCCGAGTCAGCCACTTAACACGCGACCAAGCCGCGACCCTACTCGCCGAGTCCACTCATGGACTCGTCGAGTCGCTCTTTCCCAATTTACTCTTTTAGCCCTTCAACTCTACTCTTGATATTTCGGGATGTTACAATACCACTGATGGATTTCAAGCAATACATCATTCCTATGGTGTACATGCAAACCCTAAAAGCTTTTGGATCTAGTTTGTCTAATGAACATGCAATTGAATATCTAAAGCTATAAACCCTAGATCTAGCATACAATTAATCATATTAACATAAAATAGGGTTTAGATCTAACCTTTGATTGTTATATAGCAATAACAATCATTCCTTGGCTTCAGAAAACTTAGTGTCTCAAGTGTTGCACCTCTAATGGAGTCACAAACACCACTAAGCAACTTGGATGAAGAGGGAGGAGAGAAGAGGCACCAATAACGGCTGGAAACCCTAAAGGAACTCTTAGCCACGTTTTTGGGGTATAGGGGCCTTTTATATACATGTAGCCTATTAGGGTTTGCAACTAGGAAACCCTAATCTGACTGCTTAGGCCCTAAGCAGTCCATGGACTCCTTTAACATATCCCTTGGACGAATTCCTTATGGGCTTACCATAGAATTTGTCCATCCTATATATTATTAGGTAATCCATAGCCCAATTGTAATTATCTTATAATTACTACTCCAGCCCCCTAAGTTTAATTAATCTCTTTTAGCCAAAAAAAAATAATTATTAATTAACTCTTGACTAATAATAATTAAACATTATGATTTCTCCTTTAATATATTATTCTTATAATATATTAATAAATCATAATTAAATCTTTCTCTCCTTAATTCATCCTACATATTGCTATGGTGAAGGCAACCCAAAAGGATCATGCTCATAATTGGGTCAAGTACATACCAAAATAGTTATAGACTTAGACACTAATCCAACAATATATATATATATATATATATATATATATATATATATATAACCTACTAAGTTTTCTAAGGACTAAGTTCATTATATATATATATATATATATATATATATATATATATATATATATATATAATAACACCCTTAATCAATTAGAGTATGAAGTTCAGTAATGGCTTGACTTTACACCCCCCCCCCCCCCCCCAAGCTGATTTTATAACTCCCAAAAAACAATGGTATCATACATATATATGCCACATCATTTTATATATTTGTTTCTTTTTTACTTAATCTTAAGAAAATATCCTAATAGATTAAGTTAGAAAAATGATAACCTTAACATTTAGTAGCAGTTCATATATATATATATATATATATATATATATATATATATATATATATATATATATATATATATATATATATATATATATATATATATATATATATATATATATATATATATATATATATATATATATGGTGAGGTTCAACAGAGAACCATAATTAACCAAGCAACCAATCTTTTTTTCAACTTTTAGAACTTATTTTTTATCAAAAAAACTAAAAATACAGAAATTCATAACTTTTTATCCTTTTTCCAATGATATCAAATTCGATTTTTTTTCCGTCAAATTCACAATGTGAATTATTGAAAATTCACAATGTGAATCCGGATTCACACGGTGAATCCGAAAAATATTTTTCACATTCACAATGTTAATATATGAATTGATATATTTTTAGATTTTTTTTCGATAAATAATAAGCTCTAGAAATTAAAAAAAAAATAATAATAAAATTAAATACAAAAAAAATTGGTTCCTTAAAAAACCAATAATTATAGTTCTCTATTGAACTTTTCCATATATATATATATATATATATATATATATATATATATATATATATATATATATATATATATATATATATATATATATATATATATATATATATATATATATATATATATATATATATATATATATATATATATATATATATATATATATATATATATATATATATATATATATTATAGAAATACCCTACTTAGGGATCAGTTTTCAGGTTGCAATCTTTGTACTTCTACTTTGTTTCTTTTTCTTAACATTCTTCTAAAACAATATAATTAATTATCCATAATTTGTGTAAAACAATTATTCATTGTGACTTATAATGTGAAGATGTATATTTTTAATTTCTTTAAAATTAAAATCTTATTTACTATTATGATTTACGTTCTTAACTTATTATGGTTATTAAACTAATGATCATTTTGTTAATGTATATTTTATAATAATTATTAAAGAAATAATAATTTATTATTTTTAAACAGAGGGTAAAATAGTCGTTTATTCAGATACAACAGCGCATTCATTCCAAAAAAGAAACTAACATTTATATTAGGAACACTTTATTATCAATTTAGTACACTTTATAAGTTCATGAATTAACGGAAAAAAACGACGCCTAAGGCTTTTGATCATTAATCACTATCACATAATATCTTCAGAATTGCTACATAAATTCAAAGCACATCATGAAGCCAAATTTCCACCGAACAATTCTAGATCCAAATTGATGAAACAAAAATCGCAATCACTTATTATCAATAAGGTACATACAATTCCACTTCACTTTCGTTTAACATCCGATCCACAAAGCTTTCGAAACAGCTAGTAGCCAACAGTTTTGACGAATAGCTTCTTCAAATTAACTTTTTCGAACAATCAAATCAGAACACAAGTTGACGATTTATATTCATACCTTGATAAAAACAAATTTACCATATTTAAATAACTTTTGTAACGCCTGTAGATCAGGGCTAGTCAATTTATAGACGATAAGCATCAATAATGACTTTTTGATGGAAGATTATTTAGAAGGTTTAATCTTAACTAAGTTGTAGTATATGTTACAAGGATTTCGTACATATAAAGAACACCAAAATCCGAGTTATAACGAATAAGTTATGACCTATCGAAGTTTCACGACAGAACCGGCACGACACAGCGCGACGTAAATAGTACATTTACATTAGAGCAATATTTATCCAAAACAATCTAAATGAGAATTGAAGATTTCATCGATAGTAGTGCAACGACGGAAAGACGGACGAAAACGGACGTCAGACGAATGAGTTATGAGTTTATAACGGAGTTTTCCTGTCCCAACCTACTAAAAATAATACATAAGTAATATAATTATAATATATTAAAAATAAAGTCAAAATTAGCCAATGGAGTCTAAACGAGAGGTAGAGCATAATCTCACCTTCGCGTCGATATAAAGAACGTCGAAAACGGAGTTCGTATGCGAAAGTTATGAATTTCTGAAGTTCGGGGCGCAAAACCTCAAAACTGTCAGATACCACGACGTGGCAAGCAGTGCCACGACTTGGCCAGTCTTCTGACACCTCCGGGAGTCCCCCAGATGCAACTTGCGATGACGCATGCAGTGACGACCAAGCCCACGACGTGGAAAAAGGTGTCATGACGTGGCAGGGGCAGATTTTGCCCTATAAATATATTTGAAGGGCCGGCCGATTTTGGTTGCTCATTCTCTCATCTCTCACCTATATTGCATCGATTTACGTGCAAAGAAGTACCCCCCGAAGCCCCGGTATCAACCCCGAAACCCGAAGATCCTGAGAAGAAAAGAGTTTCCGAGCCGAAGCTCTGTCCGCGAGAAACCCGGTATGTGAAGATATCCCGGTTTCACCAAAGAATATCTACTTGGAGAGCCGTAGTGTTGTCCGAGCATCGTCTAATCAAGTGATTGTGTGGTAACTTTCTTCTAACACATAAATATTAAGTATTTGATATGAAATACGTGCTATGTGTATAATATAAAGTTGTTTATATGTGTGAGTGTATAGTCCCTTTCATAAACACAATTTTAATACAAGTATTGTTTGAATGTATTAAGTGTATGTTTTGGGTGAGTGTGTGGTCACTTTCTTCTAACACATAAATATTAAGTGTTTGCTATGAAATACGTGTTATGTGTATAATATAAAGTTGTTTATATGTGTGAGTGTATAATACCTTTCATAAACACAATTTTAATACAAGTATTGTTTGAATGTATTAAGTGTATGTTTTGGGTGAGTGTGTAGTTACTTTCTTCTAACATATAAATATTAAGTATTTGCTATGAAATACGTGCTATGTGTTTATACATTGTTTGCTTATTTGAGATGAGTGTGGAATGGATGTTTTATATAGTTTTTAAATGAGTTAAACTGTATATGTATTTTATATCTACAAATATGTTGGGTAGAACATGGGTAGATGAGATAGTTGGTATGTGATAAAATGATGAGGTATGAAAGATGATTAAGAATGATATTGGCAGATGCACCAATTAGAGAATGTCATAATAATAGCAGATGTGCTTAAGAATAATATCGGTAGATGCACCAAGTAGTGAATGTCGTAATCTTGGCAGATGCGCTTATAGGATAATGTCAGCAGATGCGCCAAATAGAGAATGTCATAATGCTAGTAGATGCGCTTAAGCATAATGTCGGCAGATGCGCCAAATAGAGAATGTCATAATGCTAGCAGATGCGCTTAAGCATAATGTCGGTAGATACGCCAAATAGAGAATGTCATAATACTAGCAGATGCGCTTATAGGATAATCCTGGCAGATGCGCTTATAGGATAAGGTCGGCAGATGCGCCAAATAGTGAATGTCGTAATCCTGGCAGATGCGCTTAAAGGATAATGTTGGCAGATGCGCCTAATAGTGAATGCTGTAATCCTGGAAGAGGCGCTTAAATGATAAAGTTGGTAGATGCGCCTTAAGTAACAGTGGAATTTGTGTATATTCCTTAAAGTCAATCTTTAGGAATGAATGAATGAAGGATAGGTGATTCTTAGGGTAAAACCTTAAGAAATAAAGAAGATAATGGGGATGGGTAATTGGGTTGATTGTTTGATGGTTGAATATAATAATTATATAATTGTGGGTTGAAAACCCTATATGATCACCAGGCTCCCAAGACTGACCCACTCAGTTTTCTTTGCATTACAGGTAATGACACAAGAGTATAAGTTGGTGGACTTGACAAGAGATTTTTGGATTATAGATCAGTAGTTATAAATGACTGTTGTAAGGTCTATTTTATATTGTTTATGCTTTTGGTCTGTATCGGAACATGACATCCCGAGGTTTTATTATTTAATGAAAATACATTATCTTTGAGAAACGTTTTGATAAATTTTATCATAGTTTGTTTTTGGGACAATTTCCGCAACTGTTTTCCTTAAAAAGGATTACTCTGATTTTAAAACAAAGCATTCTGGCCGTGAAATTGGGGATGTCACATTTTCAGATCAAACAATCATCTTTTAATAAAGTTTCATATTCTTCGATTTTTGTTCAGCAGAAATCACAAAATCATCTTCGATTTCAATATACTCCGTTTTTTTTCAAATCAATTCACCAATCAACATCAAAGATTACTAGTAACTGATTCTAATCCCAAAACATTTACACTTGAATCAACAAAACTATCCTCTTGAAGAAATCAACTGATCCAAAAAAAAAATTATCTGATTTGTTGCAAAAAAATGAGAATATGATGAGATGAAATCGATACTTAATCAATACATGTTTATTATCCAAGAACAAATTTGTTTTCTCGATTCAAGGAGGTACGATTTGCGAAAGATCCAGAGATGAGAATCAAGTTGACCAGTACTACAGTAATCACATTAGTAATTATCTATAGCATAGTATCGTTTTCCGGCTGATGTGATTTATGAGCATTGATTTGGCATGCGGAATTAAAGAACACACTAAGAGCATGGTGATTTGAGTGTTTAAGAGATGCATTCGATCATTAAAGGTGTTACTAAAAATTATAAGCTAGATCTAGACAAATAAATAACTCACACTAACACTCTCAATGTTACATCTCTCAAGCACACCTCTACAAGTGGTATGAACCCACCTTATATAGAAGTGTTTACATCTCTCTCTCTCTCTCTCTCTCTCTATATATATATATATATATATATATATATACACACACACACACACACACACATATATATATATATATATATATATATATATATATATATATATATATATATATATATAATGTCACAAGGCTATACAACCACATTCAAGTGGGTCTACAAAAGTCAAACCATTTACAAAGACATACACGGATAACTTTATACCCAACATTCTCCCCCTCAAAGTTAGGAATGGACGACCCGCTTCAAATCTTCCAAAATCGAGCAACTTCACGAACCAAGCCTCAAGCGTGACACATATAGAGATGAACTTCAAATCTTCAATTCTTCAATGACTTTTCAAAAAATTAGGTAATTAGGAGTTTCCCAATCTCCAAAAAATTACCCAAGTTTGAGCATAAAAGCACACCCCCAAAATCTTCAATAAGTCCAAACCCATCATGTATCGAAATCACTTCCAAATCTCCAATCGAATCATAGCATAAACTTTAAATACTCGAGGTCACTTCGTTCTTCAAGTCCACATAATATGAAAAATTTAGCTTTCGGATTTCGAATCGAAAAATGGTTATAAAACCAAAAAGGGAATGAGAAAGCGCTTAATTTGGAATTTTTTTTATCCAAAACTTCCCTTTAACACATGGTATAAACATTTTGCTTAAATCCGGAAACCCAAAAAAAATCTTCAATTTTCGAATTCGTTCACGGACCGCCTTTGACAAAATTTCAAAAATCTGGGTAGAAATTGTGAATTTCAAAATTCTGCAGTGACCCGGTGCGCCCAAAACAGTCAAAATGCGAAACACTACCCTATTTGCGAAAGTGGGCATAAAGTGTAAATTCACATTAACTGCAGGGACCTTTTTCGGAAATAATCTCATTTCTCGAAGTTGGGTAAATTCTGCCATTTCGCACAAACTCCAGGGATTCGAAACGACACTTCTTCGTTCTTCGTTATTTTTGTCACCATTTCTAAGTTGGGTAAAAATGCTAATTCATTTAAGGAGTAAGGACCATTTTCGAAAATGTGGTTATCTTCCCAAATTTTTATACCGGCTCACTTTTCATCTATAGATAACCTCCACAACGAAGGACGAATGGGTTCTCAACAACGAATCTAGGCTACCCTTCGAAAACCATCTGGCAACCATCGACATTAATACCCAATGCTTCGATCATTGACTCCAGAATCGAATCCAGACTCCAACCAAGTCATCGACTAAGAAATTTCAAGAATTCACTTTTACATCCATTGACTATAAAGATCATCCTTTGAACATCGACTCAGACCAACCATCCAATTTCCCAGACTTCGCTTTTATTACAGACCCAAAGATCGAATGCTTGATTTACAGTCCCTCAACCAAAATCGACATCAGTCTTTCGAAATCAATATATTCTTAGACTTCGAAATCAAGTCATAGAATCTGTTCATCTATGTATCACAAAAGCGAAGCCTTAAACTCAATTCGATTCCAATTCTTCAATCCTTCGAACTCACATCCACAATACGAATCTGTGATTTCTACACATCATTAAATCGAACTCCAATCCAGTATCAAACAGTTCGACACCTAACCCAAGCAATTTCGCATTCTCACGGCTAACGATTTCGACCCCAAAGAGAAACTGAGAATGCATTCGACCTCAATGACTCTTCTTCCAAAAACGTGTCCAACATCAAACCTTTTTACCCAAATCGAGTTTCAATTTCCAAATCACGTTCAAGAAGCAAAAGCGAACCAACTCACAGTGTTCATCATCAAGAACACAATCCTAATCAATTCCAAAATTAAAGTCAAATTAAACTTAATGTCGACACCCATAGTCACAAAACAACTTGTATCTATCGATTTCTACCTCCAATTCATTGATTCATGATCTAAAAATCGACTTTGACTTTTTATGGATTTGACTTTTCGAAATCAACAGTCAAAAAACATGAAATTATGATTCTAACATCCAATTTCAGATCAAAACAAGTTTAACCAACTATTCTTCACTTCCTTCACGTGTTCTTGGTCAAGTCCTTTAAATTAAAAACTCGATTTTACGATTTCTACACTTGAACTGGAACACAATAGATTTTTGAAATATAACAAATCTCATATGAAATCGATTTTACAATTCCAGATTATCATCCAACATCAATCAATAAAAGAAACGAGAAAATGAGAAGAGAACTCAATAACAATCGACTAACAGATGCATATGAATTCAATGGTACAACCAATAGATGTGTGGTAAAAACTAAGGGGTGTTTGGATAAATAGTTTTTAGCTTGTTAGCTTATTGCGGTGGAAATAAGCATTTTTTTTCAAATGTGTTTGGATTAGCTTATTACGGTGGGAATATGTAATAATAAATAAGCATTTTAAGTGTTTTTAGTTTGTTAGCTTATTACGCTCGAATTAAAATTCGAGTTTCGGACCGTGCACTGTTATGCCAAATTTTAGAAAATTCATAACTTCCTCATACGAAGTCAGATTTTGGTGTTCTTTTTTTGTATGTTCTTGGTTTAATGTATACTAAAACTTTTGTTTAGATCACTAAGGCTAAAAAGTCATTTATCAAAAATTCACTATTTACGTCTCTCGGTGCTGTGCCGGTTGTGCCGTAAAACTTCGACGAGCCATAACTTCTTCGTTATAACTCTGATTTCGGCGTTCTTTATATGTACGGAACCCTTGAGACATATCCTACAACTCGGTTAAGATTATTTATTCTAAATACTCTTTTGTCGAAAAGTCCTTTTTGACCCCTATTATCTCTAAATTGACTAGCCCGGATCTACGAGCGTTACAGGGTAGGACCTCTCATTTGAAGAATTATCTGGTCTTAGGGAGAGATAGCAGGGACTTCTTATGCAGATGGTGGCGGAGAGTGGGTCGGAGATTACCCTAGGGCAAGCCTAGGAAGAGATTAGTGCAGACAATAATAGTAGTGAAAGGGACTTGGTGAAGTCAAAGAAATCCTTAAGGAAGGTACGGATAGATATGGAAGGTAGTCTGGGCCCATACTACTAAAAGTAAAGGATTCGTACTTGATTCAAGGAGGGTTGAGATAGAACCAGGGAACTTGTAGTGAGTGTGAGACCTCTCGATGTTATGTATGACCCTGAAAATTATGTGGTTTGTTTCAGATGGTGGTGACATGTCATGGAGCAGGGACTCAGGGTCTGGGTCAGGTCAGGTTCGAGTATGGGTTCTGAACCAGTTGATGACGGATTGCGCGAGTTCATTACATCCGAGATTACAAGAGGCATCCTTGAATCGATCCCGAAGATTTTTGGGTCGATGCAGAATTTTTATGATTCCTTGCTAATCTCATCCTTTCTCTCGACTCACCCCACACTTATTTTTAATTGCGGGTCTCGACTCTTAACTCTAGACTTGTAACGACCCTTGACTAGACGATCACGACTCTTGACTCGACCTTACTCCCTTCCCAAGACTCCTTAGCAAGTCGTAACCAAACAACCAAAAGAAAATAAAAGTAACATAATAAATAACCAACAATTGTTTAACAATCCATACAAAGTGTTCAAACCAAACAACTAAAACAAAATAAAATAGAAACTAAAAACAAAAAAACAAACTAGCGATCAATCATCTTCCTCTTCATCCCAAGCTCCACTAGTGCCTGCCCCATCTCCTCCTTGGCCTCGATACTCACTCCACCTTGGGCAACTTGGGTAATGATACCCCAGGTGAGGAAGCTACTCCACATGGAAATGTTGCACCATATTCTCTACCATCCCTCCAATCCAATTAACACTCAAAGAGAGCTGATCGAAATACCCAGCCATATCATCCCCAATATGTGATCCTACCATGGGTGTGGGTGGATGCACTGGCTGCCCTCTCTCTCCTCGTCCTCTAACATTCCATCTTCGAGGCCTTTGCTATGGTTCAGGTTGGTCACCCGACTGCTCACCACCCTCATCATCGGATGCCAAAATAACCTAGTGAGATCCAAAGTTCCTAACAACTCTCATCGTCTCCAAATACCCCATAGTAAACTCGTTCCCCTCCATGCAAGTCAAAAAACGAGTGATGTCAGGAATGATGAGACCATAAGACCGGGCCAAGTGTGTAATAAAGTGCCCTCCACAAATAGGGCTCTCGGAACGAGAACTAGCAGCAAAGTCAGCCAGAAAGTGTGCCAAAAAGTAGGGAATGTTGCAACACACTCCCGGATGCAAAATGCACCATAAAAATAATAAATTATGCTTTGTCACCTTGTCCCCATGCCTTCTATGATTGATGGAGAAAGTAATAAATCGGTGGAGTACTCGGTGGATAGGAGATCGAATGCTGCTCTCGGGAGATACCCCGGAGTTGAATGTTCCAGAAGTAATATTATGCCAGAAAGCAAACCAAGTAGCACCATCTTCATACCCTCTAGTTGCATCCCTCAAAAACATGGAAAACTCATGAGTCATAGCCTCTTGGGGATTATATATCCCCACCCTCCAAGAAAATTCCATGAGGCTGCATTCTCGATACTCACCCCCAAGACGGAATACCAAAGCTTGTTGATAATGGGGGTCGTGGACATTCTCTTGGAATGTAACTGTTGAGAAAAACTCAACACAAAACTCCTTATACACCCGTTCTTGGATGCGAAAAAGGTTGAGCCATCCCGCTCAAGTGAACGAATAACCATTTCCAATAAATATTTTGGTCAGAAACGGGGATATCCTATCCATGAGTCTGACTTCCATCAACCGTGTCCAGTTGATGGTGGGTGCGACTTTAATCTCCCAGTTGTAAAACCACCCCAACTAATTGTTCCAACGCGTATATACATCTTGTGACATATTCATTGGAAAGACGTAAAACGGATGGAGACTAGCAACCCCGGTTGGAACTTCTCTTCTGGGAGGATAACTGTAAAAATAAACAAAAACAAACCAACAAAGACATCCCAAAAGATTAGCATTAAACAGAATTTAAAATTGTAAATATCCAGGATTCACGTCGTGAACCCCTAAGGATTCATGTCGTGAGTTCGTAAGTAGAAACTGGAATCAAACATATCAGGACTCAAATCAGGTCAACAATGCCAATGGGGTTCACTCCTAAGGCCATTTCAAACTAATTACAAGCACATGCAGTAACGATTTCAACATTTAGGGTATCAATTTTTATCATCTAAAGAAAAGTAAACCCTAACCTCTAAATCTAACAATTAAAGCAATGATAAACAATGGAAAGAAGATTAAGGTACCTAGGATGATGAATTACGTAAGCACACTAAGAATATTGAGAATGTCGGCCGAAATCGCAAAGAGAGGGGACCAGAGAACACGTTCACTTCGTGGGGGAATAAGAAATGTTTAGGTCAAAGAGTTTTGTGTTCTTTAATCTGTGGTCTCGAATATTTCAGGATTCACGTCGTGAATCCTAAAAGGTTCACGTCGTGAATTCAGTCTAGGCTTAAAAATTAGGCCATTCAATCTATACCAAAATTGGAATAGACTAAAAATAATGGGCCATTTAATTTATAGAAAATGGGATAATTATGATATATTGTGGGTTACATCCTAAACTCACGTCGTGAATCGTAATAATTCACATCGTGAATAGTATAAAACTTTTATTAATTCCAACTTTGTTTATTAACTAGATTCTTAATTATAACCACTAAATTTTTAGGGACCTCACACTCAGAGTTTAATTATGCATATAGTGATTCGGATGATATGATCGATTTCCTAAAAACTAAAATGCAAAAAGAAAAAGAAAGAAAATGCAAACCAAACTCGGGTTGCCTCCCAAGAAGCGCTTCTTTTTGAGAAGTCGTGAGCTGGACTCCGTGCCTCCTACGTTGAATCTTCAGATGAGTCCACTATCAGGATCTTCTGCTCCTTGAAACGCATCTTGTAAGCTTGCACTCGACGAATATAAGGCTTTTTAGCCTTGACTTTGTTTCCATCGAGCTTGCGTTTGATCCCTTGAGTCTTCAATTTTTCCTCATTTTTAAGCTTCATAATATCCTCCTCCTCCTTCACCACTGGGCTAGTCACCTTTGATGTAACCTCCTCTTCATCACTAGACATGTCATCACATTCCTTACTCACCCAAGATGTTGGTGTTTTATAAGCAAACACCTCGAACACAAGTGGAACAGAAGCTCTTTGCTTGGTGCGCTTGACTTGCTGAATTGTTTTAATTTCTTCTTCCATAAGTTTCTCTAATTCTGCAAGCTCATTGTCATCTTCAGTATTGAATACTTCACCTTGAACATCATATCCTTGGAAACCATCTTGTAGTCCAAAAGTTTATTCTTCATCACCAACCCTCAACGTGAGCTTGGATTCTCGAACATCGACAAGAGCCCTAGCAGTATTTAGTAAAGGGCGACCAAAAATGATGAGGACATTCACATCCTCTTTCATGTCAATCACTACAAAGTCAACTGGGAAAACGAATTTCCCAATTTTTACAAGGATGTCTCCTACTATCCCTCTTGGGTGAGTCACTGAACGGTTTTCCATGTGGATTGTCATCTTCGTAGCGTTCATCTTCTGAATATTTAATTTTTGATAGAATGAAAATGGCATCAAATTTATGCTAGCCCCAGACGGGAATTGTCACACCCCCAAACCTGAACGGCGGAAACATTCGGGGGGGGATGACTTCATGTGGTAACGTAACAAATGAATACATAGTAAAGAAAGCAATACAACCATCATATATATAATTGAAAGTTTACATTTGTAAAAAGTTACATGTTCAAAACCCAATTACAATATGATGTCAAAATACGAGATTAAACTAGCGTCGCAGCATCCCTTCATCAAAAGCAAAATGAATACCTGAAATTACTGATTTCCTGGGACATACAAGTAATTTTGAAAGAGTAGATCAGCATTTAAGCTGGTGAATTTCATAAGTATTTAAGTGACAATGTTTGAATGAAATGAAATGTTTTATCTTTGTTTGTTTGTGTTTAGAAAATCCTATATTTTCTACTAGTATAAAAGTAGCCTTCACTCAAGACCAATGTTTGTTTCCAAAATGTATGTAAATGTAAAATAACCAATGAGTTTGAAAACCTTGTAAATCAATGCATTTTTAATACCCCTTGTGAGTTTTATAACCATACTATTGACTCTGAATGCCTATACACAACGTTCTTCAAGCGTTGGAATGTTATGACGTTTGTCACCCCAAACGGTGGACTGCAGCTAACAGTCAGGGCGCGGGTTGTCAAGCCCGTATAGATCTATACACAAACACCATGCTCCCCCTCCAAGGGATTCTGGTATATAATACAGGACTTGAAATGTGTACTCGAACGTACATGAAGTTAGTGTCTCACAAATCCGTGGTATAAAAACAGATCTACTTGTTAAAATGTTACGTTTGTTCTTGTATACAAAAGTAAACTTCTTGAAATATGTGTTTCTAGTACATAAGAGTTAGAAATCTGTTCGTAAAACTATACCTATTATAGTTTCCAAAAAAAAGCGTGTCTTGTTTGTTTAGAAATATTGAGAAAAGGAATCACTTGTTTATGAAAGTATAGATTTTTGGTGTAGAGTCTAGGATAGACAAGAAAAATCTAAGAACAGTTTAGTTTATACATGCATTACAACAACATTATAATTTAAAAGGTAAAATGCTATTGTGACATATGTTATATATATATATATATATATATATATATATATATATATATATATATATATATATATATATATATATATAAAAGTTCCTTTAAATGTTTATAAATTGCATGTGATTTGAATATATAACAGTATATAAAAGAGTTTCTTTATGTAACACACGATAATACTCGTGTGTTTTACTTGTAATCCCCCCTTGAAAGCAAATAAAAGTATTTAGAATAATTAAAACGGTTGATTAAGGGGTATGAAACTCACTTGAAAGTTTTGGAGATAGCGAGATGGAAAACCGGGCAGAGTTTCGTCTCGGGAAACGGATTTTTCCTCGGGATTCTCAGGAATCTCGGGAGTAAAATCGACCTTCGAGACTTGAGCCAAAAAGACCAGAGCTTCGGGTTTGAACGGACACGGAAAACGAGGCAAAGTTGAGAGAGAAAGAAGAGAAATGAACCCTTTGTTTGGAAACCCTCGCATCCTATTTATAGTAAGGCTGGTCTGCCTCGGTACGCGGGGCGTACGCTCGTACGCAGCGCGTACGCGTACATCATGCATGACTGAAGCCTCGACTGCCTCGGTTCGGATGGGACGGGTTGCTGCGTACGCGGGTCGGATGGGACGCCGGGTCGGATGGGACGTCGGGTCGGGGCTTCGGACGGGTCGGATGGGTCGGTTTCTTCGGATAGCGCGACGTGGACGATCAGAGGCCAATCCTCTCAATTACGCGGGGCGTACAGGGGTACGCAGCGCGTACCTCGGAGGAGGATGCTGACTCCCCTTCGGATAATATCCGAATTTTGAATTAAATAAATAATTAATTTATTTAATAAACTTCAAAAATTCATATCTTCTTCATACGAACTCCGTTTTCGATGGTCTTTATATCCTCGCGTAGGTGAGACTACGCTCTACAACTTTCGTTTAGACTCCGTCGGCAAATTCCAAAATTATTTTTTTATTATTTATTAAAAATCCATCGCGTTTAAGGAATTTCTTAGAAAATTCATAACTTCTTTATCTGATGTCGGTTTTTGCCAGACTTTTTACTGCTGGAATACCATTGTCGAGACCTTCGATTCTCGTTTAGGTCATTCCGGCCAAAAGTCGCTCGATCTCCGATTCGAGTTTTTAGCTGTCTGTTGCTAAGCCGAACTTGGAAAAATCATAACTTCGCTATATGAAGTCGGATTTGGGCGTTCTTTTCACGTACGATCATGGTTCAAAGACATTTAATCATAGAAGGAAATTAAATAGAACTTATTTGTACATTTTATTATGAAAGTAAATTTTTATTATTCAGAAGTGGTTACAATACTTGACCCATTTTGGTCGTTACAAAGAGTTGAAATATCGGGTTGTCACATCATCCCCCCGTTAGAGAGAATTTCGTCCCGAAATTTAAAGTAGTAAAGATACTAGTGAACAAGAAAGAGATGAGGGTACTTTTGTTTCATCTGATCCTCGCGTTCCCATGTGAATTCGGGTCCCCGCTTGGCGTTCCAGCGAACCTTCACGATGGGTATGCGACTTTGTTTTGTTTGTTTGACCTCTCGGTCCATGATTTCTACTGGTTCTTCCACAAAGTTGAGGCTCTCGTTGATCTCGATCTCGTCGAGTGGAATAACAAGAGTCTCGTCGGACAGGCACTTTTTCAAGTTTGAGACGTGGAAGGTTGGATGGATGTTACTAAGTTCGCGCGGTAGGTTAAGCTTGTAAGCCACAGGGCCGATTCTGGCAAGAATCTCGAAAGGCCCTATGTATCTTGGATTTAGTTTCCCACGCTTTCCAAATCATATTAAACCCTTCCACGGTGAGACCTTTAATAAGACGTGGTCTCCTACCTGGAATTCCAAAGGTTTCCTCCTTTGGTCAGCGTAGCTTTTCTGTCGGTCTCTTGAGGCTTTCAATCGTTCACGAATCTGAACGATCTTCTCTGATGTTTCACGTATGATCTCCGGACCGGTGAGAGTGCTTTCAGGAACTCTTCCTCTAGCTAACTGGGTATCGCCAACTTCAGTCCAGCACAGAGGGGATCTGCACTTTCGACCATAGAGGGCTTCAAACGGAGCAGCCTTTATGCTTGTATGATAACTATTGTTGTATGAAAATTCGACAAGGGGTAAATGAATATTCCATGCCTTTCCAAAGTCAATCAAGCAGGCTCTCAACATGTCTTCTAAAGTTTGTATTGTTCTCTCACTTTGTCCGTCTGTCTGTGGGTGGTAGGCTATACTCATGTCTAGCCTAGTTCCCAGGGAACTTTGTAGTGACTGCCAGAATCTTGAAGTGAATCTACTATCTCGATCGGAGATAATGGATATCGGAACACCATGCAGTCGCACTACTTCCCTTAAGTAAGTTCTTGTAAGCTTCTCCATTTTGTCAGTCTCCTTGATGGGTAGGAAATGTGCGGATTTGGTCAATCTGTCGACAATGACCCATATGGCATCGAGTCCACTTGTCGTCTTGGGTAACTTGGTTATGAAGTCCATAGTAATCCGCTCCCATTTCCATTCCGGTATCTCTGGTTGTTGTAGTAGTCCTGACGGTTTCTGATACTCGACCTTAACCTTAGCGCAAGTAAGACATTTACTCACGAAGGTAGCAATTTCTGCTTTCATGTTAGGCCACCAGTACAGATTCTTAAGATCCATATACATTTTATCTGAACCCGGGTGAACGGAATATCTTGAGTTGTGAGCCTCGGTCATGACTACGTTTCTGAAACCACCATGATTTGGGGTCCAGATTCGGTCCATGAGATAGTAGGCTCCGCCACCCTTGACTTCTAAATTCTTCTCCATTCCTCGCAGGGATTCACCTGCCACATTTTCAGGTTGCAAAGCTTCCATTTGTGCTTCCTTAATTTGTGTGGATAAGTGGGAATGGATAGTCATGGTCAGAGATTTGACCCTCCGACCAGTGTATTCCTTTCGACTGAGGGCGTCGGCTACTACGTTGGCCTTGCCAGGATGATAACGAATTTCGCATTCGTAGTCATTTAGTAATTCGACCCATCGTCGTTGGCGCATGTTGAGTTCCTTCTGATCGAAAATGTGTTGAAGGCTCTTATGATCGGTGAAAATAGTAGTCTTTGTTCCGTATAAGTAGTGCCTCCAGATCTTCAGAGCAAATACCACTGCTCCTAATTCGAGATCGTGTGTCGTATAGTTCACTTCGTGTGTATTAAGCTGTCGGGAGGCATAAGCGATAACCTTCCCTCTCTGCATAAGAACACAACCAAGTCCTTGATTTGAAGCATCGCAATACACTACGAAGTCTTCTATCCCTTCGGGGAGGGATAGTATCGGTGCGGTGCACAAGGCCTGCTTTAGTGTCTGGAATGCCTTCTCTTGTTTCGCTTCCCAGTCAAAGGCCACACCTTTCTGGGTTAATGAAGTAAGAGGTTTCACAATGCTCGAAAAGTTCTTTATGAATCTGCGATAGTAGCCAGCTAGACCTAGAAATTGACGAATTTCTGTAGGTGTCTTTGGTGCCGACCAGTTCTCAATAGCCTTAGTTTTGGAGGGGTCCACGTGTATACCTTCCTCGCTAACAACGTGACCTAAAAATTCGACTCTTCGAATCCAAAATTCGCATTTAGAGAACTTCACATAGAGTTTCTCCGTTCGTAGTGTTTCTAGGACTTTTCGTAGGTGATGACTATGCTCTTCCTCACTTCGAGAGTAGATAAGTATATCATCGATAAAGACGATGACGAACTGATCCAAGTAAGGGCGGCATACCCTATTCATTAGGTCCATAAATACTGCTGGTGCATTGGTTAATCCGAACGGCATCACCACGAATTCATAGTGTCCATAACGAGTTCGGAAGGCTGTCTTTGGACTGTCCCCCTCTAGAACTCGTAATTGGTGATATCCGAATCGCAGGTCTATTTTGGAGAAGTAGTTCGCCCCTTGAAGTTGATCGAATAGGTCGTCAATACGGGGTAGAGGATAGCGGTTCTTGACAGTAAGTTTGTTCAGCTCTCTGTAGTCGACGCACATACGGAACGATCCGTCTTTCTTCTTTACAAACAAGACCGGTGCTCCCCAAGGTGAGAAACTTGGTCTTATGAATCCTTTGCGAAGGAGTTCATTAAGTTGACTGGAAAGTTCCTGCATCTCTGCTGGTGCAAGACGATAAGGCGACTTTGCTACTGGGGTAGCTCCTGGAATTAAGTCGATTCTGAACTCGACTTGGCATTGCGGTGGTAATCCTGGTAGTTCTTCTGGAAAGATATCGGGAAAGTCGCGTACTACCGAGATGCTCTTGATGTCCTTCAGTTCTTGACTTGTATCGACGATGTGCGCTAGGAATGCTCGACAATCCTTCCGCAAGCACTTTCGAGCTTGGATGCACGAAATGATGCGAAGGTTTGCACTAGATTTGTCGCCGTAGATAACTAATGTTTCGTTGTTAGGGAGGTTAAGACGGACTGCTTTCTCAAAGCACATGATGTCGGCGCGAAGAAGACTCAACCAATCCATGCCGACTATGATGTCGAAACTTTTAATTTGAACCGGCATGAGATTGATTGGGAAAGAATGGCCGTCTAATGTTAACGTACAGCCCATGTATATGCAATTTGTGTTTTCGGTTTTTCCATTGGCCATCTCTACAGTGAATGAATTTTCTAACTTGCTAGGTTTAGGTTTAAGTAAATGAATAAAGTTTTGACTCACGAAGCTTCTCTCCACTCCACTATCGAATAATATGCATGCGTATGAATTATCGAGAAGGAACGTACCAGCAACTATAGTTGGGTCAGCTACAGCTTCGTCGTGGCCTATTGCCAAAACTCGTCCTACACCTCCGGTGCCTGCTGCCTTAGGACAGTTTCTCTTGTAGTGGCCCACCTCGCCACAACCGTAGCAAGCCTGCCCTACACCCGCACCGGGAACTTGAGTGATCGGCTTTGCGGGTTCCTTGCAGAAACGGGCTGTGTGTCCTTTCCTGCTGCAGTTGGCACACTGCATATCTCGACAAGGTCCATGGTGGTGGTAATTGCATTTGGTGCATTTTGGGAGGTTGCCTATATAAGGCTTTGTTGGGTAGGTATTTGTAGGGGCTGTAGCAGGTACAATGGCAGCATTTACTGACACCAGTTGTTTCTTTACGGATTCTTGGGAAGACCCACCCTTCCCTTTAATCCACGCTCTCTTCCTGCCATTGTTGTTGTTGTTGCTGTTGTTGTTGTAGTTGTTGTTGTTGTTGTTGTTTCCTTTCTGTGGTGCTGGTGCAGAAGTGGTTGAGTTCTGATGACCTCCGTAGTCGATCAGAGATTGTGCCAGTTCCTTAGCACTTTCAAAGGTGTCCGGTTTAGAAGCTAACACGCTTGATCGCATTTGGGGCGTCAGTCCCCAGATGTACCTTTCTATCTTCTTGCTCTCGGGAGCAATCATATCAGGACAAAGGATTGCCAGTTCGCAGAATCTGTTGGTATAAGTAGCGATGTCGGTACCCACCATTCCGAGAGTCCATAGCTCGTGTTCAAGCTTTTGAATTTCTCCCCGTGGGCAGTATTCTCTCATCATCATGGCCTTCAAGCTCTCCCAGCTTATGGAGTTTGCCACGATTAGGGTAAGTACTTTAACGTGGCCATTCCACCAAGTTAAAGCTTTATCGAGAAGGGTGAAAGTTGCAAATTTGACCTTGCTGTGCTCGGGGCAGGAGCAGATTTCAAAGACTGCCTCCGTCCTTTCAATCCACTGCCTCAGGGCCATCACACCACCAGTACCATAAAACATCCGGGGCTTGGCATTAGTGAAGTCCTTATAGGTGCATTCTCGAGGTGGTCCATGACTCTCGCCATGGTTGGATGGGTGTGTGCCAGATCCCGAGCCATTAGCACTTGAGTTATTGATCTGTGACATGGCAGCTGCCACCGCTGCGGTGACTGCTGCTTGAAACATTACAGCATCAAATTGGGGTGGTGGAGGTGGTGGTGGTATAGGTGCTTCCTCACCGTTGTTTCGCCTCGGATTCCTACGCGGAGGCATCCTTCAACTATAGATTGAAAAGACAAGGATAAGAATTTCATAGAATGGAAAATGTATGTGTCTCATGAACTAAATCGCTATAGTTCAACAACAGATGATAGTATGAGTCTTAAAATAGAAGAATGAAAGTTATTTGTAAGACTGAAGGTATGAAACAAGTATTTGGGTTCACAAAGACCATTCTAGGTTCGAAATACTCAACATAGTAGTAATAGTGCCACTTATATTAATATAAAAGTTGTTACAACGATCATGAAAATTTGACCCCTATAAGGGTCTCCGATTACAAAGTTCGAGAAATTTAAAGACTTTTAGCCGAGGTCCTAAGCTATAACAAAATTTGAGTCCTAGACAAGCACTACTTGCGTCGAAGGTTGCGCTTGGAGCTTGACTACGTATCTGATTGCTTTGACTCCATTAGACGCCTATCGAAAGCGGCTTGTTGTTCCCTTAGTTCGGCGAGGGCTGCAATCATTTGCGCTTGAAACGCTTCAGCTTGGAATTGGGCGTTGTCTTGCATCTTGTCCAGCCTACGGATGTCAGAAGTGTGAACCTGCACTTCCACGTTGATATCCCGGAGTCGACTAGCTTGTACTCCAGACTGATAGGACTGATTGGCTAACTTACCCACCATTACCGGGAGTGCTCGATCAGCCGAACCTCCGCCGCGGACATCATAGAAGTCCCGGCACATGCCGTAGGGAGGGCGTAGGTTTTGCTGTTGGCTCCAATGGTGGAGGTGACTTCCCCAGACGGGAGTCGGTCCTTGAAAGTTCCTTACGAAGACGGGAGGCTGAATGGGTGGTGGATTGATAACTTCCGGCTCTGAGTCGGTACCGGAGTCATCACCCACTTCTATGGGTTCCTCGTCCTCTTCGGGATCATCTTCGATCCATCCTCCGTTGCCTTGGTTGGGAAAGTAGGGGTCGCCAGGGTGGTGAAATCCAGCCATTTGACTGTACGAGAAATAGGGTTATAAGAATTGAGTAAAGTCGGAACATGTAAAACATGTAAGTTTAACTAGTTTAGATAGCAAATACTCCTATAGTATTTAAATTCTTGTGTTTGATTCTTGTAATGGTTTGGTAAGTTTTGACTTGTTGCTTACTACGATCATTCCTCGATATACGTTGGTCCAATCTTGGGCAAATATAGTTGATCATGCTATATTTGTCCAAAATCTGATTACATATATCGAGTCTCAATCGTAGTGTCAACTTGTCTAAATACTTGTATAGTTGTATAACATGAAAATAGTTTGTGGTATGCATGTAATTGTACTTAAATGAACTATCAATTTAAGTTGAACGAAATGTTGTTTAAGTGTAAAAAGAAAATTTGTTTTGTCAGAGAGTATTAGTCCCTTAAGCATTTATATTTTGTATATCTTATGTGGTTCGATATACTTAGTTCACTATAAACATTGCTCTGATACCAATCTGTCACACCCCCAAACCTGAACGGCGGAAACGTTCGGGGGCGGATGACTTCATGTGGTAACGTAACAAATGCATACATAGTAAAGAAAGCAATACAACCATCATATATATAATTGAAAGTTTACATTTGTCAAAATTTACATGTTCAAAACCCAATTACAATATGATGTCAAAATACGAGATTAAACTGGCGCCGCAGCATCCCTTCATCAAAAGCGAAATGAATACCTGAAATTACTGATTTCCTGGGACATACAAGTAATTTTGAAAGAGTAGATCAGCATTTAAGCTGGTGAATTTCATAAGTATTTAAGTGACAATGTTTGAATGAAATGAAATGTTTTATCTTTGTTTGTTTGTGTTTAGAAAATCCTATATTTTCTACTAGTATAAAAGTAGCCTCTGATGGGTTTTAGCCATAAGAACTTTCCTATGTGCGCATGCAAAACCCTAATGCTCGGATCTAGGCTTTCTAATAAACATGCTTTGAATCCAAGACTTCTAATTGCTAATTAGGTTAAATAAGAACATTGAAACAGATCTAGAATCATACCTTTGAGTTCCTTGTTGATCTTGAGGTCTTGGAGCTTCTAGAGTCACAAATGTCACTCCTCTAATGGCTTACAAACACCAAAGCAAGAAGGATAATTTGGGAGAGAGGAGAGGGGAGGAATTTCGACCAGAGGTTCCTTTCTTAAGGTCAAGTGTCGAATTCCATCAGCCATGGGGTCTATTTATACTTGTAG
Organism: Lactuca sativa; assembly: GCF_002870075.4. Lineage (NCBI taxonomy): Eukaryota > Viridiplantae > Streptophyta > Magnoliopsida > Asterales > Asteraceae > Lactuca > Lactuca sativa. The sequence continues at coordinate 91,361,158 of NC_056627.2, forward strand.
ACTCCTTAAGGATTACAGATAAGTCCCTATCAAATAATCTTCTCTTAAGGCTATCCAAATCCATTCCTAGATAATGATATGGACGATTTTAGCTATCCTAAACCTCTTAGAATTCGTCCATGCCATATCCAAATGGATTTACAGTCAAAAGCTTAACTATCAAACAATTGACAGTTTATACCCCTTTATTTGATTAATCTCTTTAAGTCACCAAATTAATTCTAATTAATTCTATGACTTATATTAATCAAATAACAAATATATTATTCTCATAATATATTAATAATATTTATTCTCTCTCAATAAATCATCCTATCAAGTTGCTATGGTGAAGGCAACCCAAAAGGACCATGCACAACCGGATATAGTTACAGCCTTAGACACTATTCCAACAGTCTCCCACTTGGATAAGTCTAGTAACTATTCAAGTACAATTCGGTTTGCAATCGTAGCTCTCAAAGACGTTGTCAACTCTGATCTAATCAATCGTGTCCTTTAGATAAGGGAACGTACAGTCCTCTGTTAGATATCATGCTGACAATCCTATGGAATGGTTAGTCACGCATTTAGGTTTCTCGATTTCTGATTTATTTGACATAGAACTTAATCGAACACATCAATTCAGTTCTGACCGGGCCCGACACATAAGTCAAATCAAATCATCGAGCGGCCGAGATATCGCTTTTACCTTCTTGGATAAAAGTTACAGATAAACTTCGACTTATATGCATTTACTTATTTATTAACCAACTATACACAACAATACGTTTTATAACATCAAGTTACTGATGCGTTTTCGTATTATCAATGTACAATCAATTGACAAATAATAAACCATATATCTAGGTTTTAAGACTATATGATATTATCGTCTTGCGATCACCTTTTATATCGTATTCCATAAGGTGATTCCAGCAAGCACGGGTTTATTCCAATGCTCAAAACTAGTTCATAAGCACTCATGAACGTTGCAGCAATCCTTTGCTATGTCTAACACCATTTAGACATTCTACACACCAATTCATGACAATCTTCTATCATATCTACTTCCAACATATGAACAATTGTGGACAATTTGAACAATTCTATTATTCCTAATAATTTCAATTATTCTGGAAGTCAAAACATGCAAAGTGAAACAATAGCTAAACAATTAACATAAGATAGTAACATTACTTATAAATAAAACTCCTTTATTTAATCACCAAATGTCAATTACATTTATCTATTACACGTTTCTAATACTATCTAATCTATGCTAATATCATCCTTCAGCCCAATACTCCTAGCATGCTGCAAGTGCTTAACCCTACTCAGTCCCTTCGTAAGCGGATCTGCTGGGTTATCTTCTGATGATATCCTCTTCACTACGAGTTGTCCTTCTTCTACACGATGTCTAATGAAGTGATATTTTCTGTCGATATGTCTTGATCTACCATGATCCCTCGGTTCCTTGGTCAAGGCAACCGCTCCTTCGTTATCACAAAAAATTTCCATGGGCTCCTTTATGGCAGATACGACTCCAAGATCTCCGATGAAGTTCTTTAGCCATATTGCCTCCTTCGACGCTTCGCTCGCTGCAATGTACTCTGATTCGCACGTTGAATCAGCTACAGTTTCCTGCTTGGAACTCTTCCATGTCACTGCTCCTCCATTTAGGGTAAAGACCCAGCCCGACTGCGAACGGTAGTTGTCCCTGTCGGTCTGAAAACTGGCGTCACTATACCCTCGCACCTTCAAGTCATCACTCCCTCCGAGGACTAAGAACCATTCCTTCGTCCTCCGAAGGTACTTAAGGATATTCTTCACCGCAATCCAATGTGCTTTGCCAGGATTCCCTTGATATCTGCTAACCATGCTCAAAGCGAAGGCTACATCAGGGCGAGTACAAGTCATAGCGTACATGATTGAGCCAACTGCGGAAGCGTATGGTACTCGGCTCATTTCTGCTATTTCAGCTTCGGTACTCGGACTTTGAGTCTTACTCAATTTGGCATTACTTTGTATTGGTAGTTCTCCCTTCTTCGAATTTTCCATACTAAAGCGTTTTAGTACTTTCTCCAAGTAAGTATTCTGACTAAGTCCAATTAGTCTCTTACTTCTTTCTCTTACTATCCTTATTCCCAAAATGTAAGAAGCCTCTCCGAGGTCCTTCATAGCGAAGCACTTCCCGAGCCAGGACTTTACCTCCTGCAGAGTCGGAATGTCGTTTCCTATGAGTAATATGTCATCGACATATAGAACGAGAAAGCTTACTATACTCCCACTGGCTTTGACATATACACAAGATTCGTCTTCGCTTCGTACAAATCCAAACTCTTTGACTTTCTCATCGAAACAAAGATTCCATCTGCGAGATGCTTGCTTAAGTCCATAAATGGACTTCTCAAGCTTACACACTCTATCCGGATGCTTCGGATTCACAAACCCCTCTGGCTGAGCCATGTAAACATCCTCAGCCAACTTTCCATTAAGGAAAGCGGTCTTGACATCCATTTGCCAAATCTCATAATCATGAAATGCGGCAATCGCTAGCATCACTCTAATAGATTTAATCTTCGCAACTGGTGAGAAGGTCTCATCATAGTCAACTCCGGGAGTTTGAGTAAAGCCCTTCGCAACCAATCGCGCTTTATATGTGTGCACGTTCCCATCCACGTCGGTCTTCTTCTTGAAGATCCATTTGCACCCAACGGTCTTACGTCCGGGCACGTAATCAACCAAATTCCAAACTTGGTTATCATACATGGATTGGATCTCGCTATCCATTGCCTCTTTCCACTTTACAGACTCCGGGCCTACCATGGCTTCCTCATAGCTATTAGGTTCGTCAAGGTTTACTAGTGTACCATCACTAATATACGTGTCCCCTTCGGTAGTAATATGAAAACCATAGAACTGGGGATGAACTCTAACTCTATCGGAACGTCTAAGAGGTAAGGATTCGTCAATCGGTTCAACCGGAGTTTCCTCCTCGGGTTGAACGCCAGCGGTAGAGGTTCCTTCATCTATCGAATCTTGAATCTCCTCAAGTTCGATTTGCCTCCCACTGTCTCCTTGGCTTATGAGTTCTCGCTCTCGGAAAACTCCTCTCCTCGCAACGAAAACAACATTGTCCTTCGGTCTATAGAAGAGATATCCAAAGGATGTCTGCGGGTAGCCGATGAAAATACATCGCTCACTTCGAGGTTCAAGCTTGTCGTGAGTATCTCGTCTTACGAAAGCCTCGCAACCCCAAACCTTGATATGTGCCAACGAGGGAGCTTTCCCTGTCCACATCTCGTGAGGTGTTTTGGCAACCTTCTTAGTAGGGACTCGGTTAAGGATATGGGCGGCAGTCTCTAAGGCATACCCCCAAAAAGAGATTGGTAGTGAAGCACGACTCATCATAGAGCGAACCATATCCAATAAGGTTCGATTACGCCTTTCTGCCACACCATTCAACTGCGGTGTCCTAGGAGGCGTCAATTGCGAAACTATTCCACACTCCTTGAGATAATCGTGGAATTCAAGACTTAGGTACTCTCCTCCTCGATCGGATCGAAGCATCTTGATTTTCCTGCCCAATTGATTCTCCACTTCATTCTTGAACTCTTTGAACTTTTCAAAGGTGTCTGACTTTTGCTTGATTAAGTAGATATACCCATATCTACTATAGTCATCGGTAAAAGTCACATAGAAGCGGTTCCCATCCTTCGTGTTTGATCTAAACGGTCCACATACATCGGTATGTATTAGGTCCAATAGACCTTCGCCCCTTTCACAAGTACTCGTGAAGGGCGACTTAGTCATTTTTCCAAGTAAACAAGACTCGCATGTGTCATCTTCCCTAAGGTCGAATGACTCTAACACTCCATCCTTTTGGAGTTGGGCTATGCGTTTCTTGTTGACATGTCCAAGACGACAATGCCACAAGGATGCTTTATCCACACTAGTGGAAGAATCAATATTCAAAACATCATTTCCTAAGTTATCAACAATCATAACGGTTTCATATATTCCATTACATGGTATAGCTTCAAAGTAAAAGACACCATTTAGATAAGCCAAAATAGAACCATTCTCATTATTAAAAGAAAATCTAAATCCTTGTCTATATAAACCATGAAATGAAATAATGTTTCTTGCCATTTCTGGCGAATAGCAACAATTGTTCAAATCTAAAACTAAACTATTCCTAAGCACTAAGGAATACACTCCAATCTTGGTCACAAGCGACGATCTTCTGTTCCCCATGATTAGATTGATCCTTCCTTGCTCCACATCCCTACTTCTTCTTAGTCCCTGCACATTAGAACAAATGTGATAACCACAACCGGTATCAAGGACCCAAGAAATAGCATGATTAGAATCGTTAGATTTGATTGTGTATATACCTGCGAAAGATGGCTTGATCTTCCCTTCTTTGATTGCTTGCAGGTAATCCGGGCAGCTTCTCTTCCAATGTCCTATCTTGTGGCAGTGGTGGCACTCTGCCTCCTTCGGGTTAGAGCAGGGCTTAGCAGGATCAACTTTGGTCCCACTAGTAGAGGCACCATCTCGGGCTTTCACCTTGCGATGGTTCTTCGATGAAGCTTTCCTCTTCTTTCCCTTCCCTTGTCCAATAGCCAAGACAGGAGCAGCGGGCGGATTGGGAGTAGGTGCAACTGACTTGTCTTTGAAGTTGCTCTCGGCAACCCTCAAGAGACCTTGGAGTTTGCTTAGGGTGACCTCTTCTTTGTTCATGTGGTAGGTCATCCTAAATTGGTTGTACATCGGAGGCAAAGAGTGAAGCACCATGTCGATCGCCAAATCTTCACCGAAGTCAACATTTAACTTGCGAAGGCGGTCGACATATCTTTGCATCTTTTGCAAGTGCACGGTAAGAGATTCTCCATGACCCATCTTAGCGGAAATCATGTTAGTGAAAATCTCGTACCTCTCTTGTCTCGCGTTTTGGTGGTACCTCTCCAATAAGTCTTGATGCATCTCGTACGGGTACATGTCCTCGTAGGACTTTTTGGAATTCGGAGTTCATGGTGGCGATCATGATGCAATGTACCTTCGTTGCATCTCGCTCATGAGTTTCAAAGGCGGTGATTTCAGCTGGAGTAGCGATTTCGGTGTTGATTTTCTCGAGCTTCTCATCAAGGACATACTCTTTGTCCTCATAGCGAGCAATGGTGCGAATGTATCTTATCCATTCGCTAAAGTTCGTTCCATCGAAGGTGACCTTTTGGCAAAGGCTCATCAATGTGAAGGAACTAGCAGCAGCGTTTTTTGCGTTCGACATCTACATTTAGAAAAGGACAAAGATAGATTAGAATATGAATCCCTAATTATCACCCAATAAGAAAAATTAGGGCTAGGACCCAACAATAACATTTACATACTAGAAGAGGGATGCCGTAATCTAACATGTAAATAAATTGAAGGTAAGTGAATGACGATTCACTAATTCTCCACCACGAAAACCTAAACTATTAGTCCTAAGTGTTTTTGAGAATTCCTAGGTTCGGATGAGATTCATTGAAACTAGTCAATGGCATGTTTAAATCTCGATATGCCCCTCTTGTTCGTGACTGGGATGCCGAGGATCACAAAGCGGGTGTGAATTACCATGCAAATTCACATGGTGCCTTCATTGTAACGATCATCTATTCGATGTGCCGGTAAACCACACACGCTCCATCGAACTATGATAAACAATGAATCACCCTTTGCCACCTTCGCTTAGAACCAATTAGTGTGCCGGTAAACCACACGCGCTCCACTAACATCTTAGCAAGGTGCAAAGTGTAATTTCATGGGATTGCATCAATTCACTTTTCCTAAAGTAACTAGGATTGGGAAATTTTTAAAATAATGTGTAGTTACTTTATATTTCTTATTATACTTTTAATGAGAGGATGAGGTTGCCCTATCCTACCCGTTCGGCTAACGACCCTTCACCAATCAAGCAAGCGGTGGGTGTGAGTGTACACCCATTAAGCGCCATTTTATAGGCCGCAACCTTATACCCACCTTATAGATTGGCTTCGTGAATGAGGCCTACTAACGGTAAGACTAGCATTTAGTTATACATATATATATATTATTCTAGTAATATCATATTAGTATAGGGTTGTATTTTAAAACTTTTAAAATCTAGGGTTTGAAATTTAAGTTGTCTAAATTAAAACTTTTAATCACAAAAGTAAATTTCAAAACATGAGGGTAGGTTTTAAACATTTAAAACACGGAGGATCAAATAACAAATAATTCCAATTAACAATTAATATCCTAATTATCTATATTTGATTTATTCAAGATTTCTTTTTAAGATAATTACCAAAATAATCAAAATAATTATTTAATTATCATATAAGGAAATTAAATATTTAATTAGTTGATAATTACCTTTAACTAGATCAAGATAATAGTTATATTTATCATAAAAACGAATTAATGTTGATCTAATTAGTTTATGGTAAGTTAAGATAAGATAAACATAAAGAAATCCCGAATCTGGCCATTCCTGACGCCTGGACTCGCCGAGTGCACAAAGGGACTCGCCGAGTCAGGCCTACTCGCCGAGTCCACTTTGAGACTCGCCGAGTCCATGACTCAGAAACCAAAAATCGAATTTTGCAGGTTTGTTTCAGTTAATCAAGCAACAATTTACAGAAAACCAAGCTAGGCTCTGATACCACTGATGGGTTTTAGCCATAAGAACTTTCCTATGTGCGCATGCAAAACCCTAATGCTCGGATCTAGGCTTTCTAATAAACATGCTTTGAATCCAAGACTTCTAATTGCTAATTAGGTTAAATAAGAACATTGAAACAGATCTAGAATCATACCTTTGAGTTCCTTGTTGATCTTGAGGTCTTGGAGCTTCTAAAGTCACAAATGTCACTCCTCTAATGGCTTACAAACACCAAAGCAAGAAGGATAATTTGGGAGAGAGGAGAGGGGAGGAATTTGGACCAGAGGTTCCTTTCTTAAGGTCAAGTGTCGAATTCCATCAGCCATGGGGTCTATTTATACTTGTAGACTCCTTAAGGATTACAGATAAGTCCCTATCAGATAATCTTCTCTTAAGGCTATCCAAATCCATTCCTAGATAATGATATGGACGATTTTAGCTATCCTAAACCTCTTAGAATTCGTCCATGCCATATCCAAATGGATTTACAATCAAAAGCTTAACTATCAAACAATTGACAGTTTATACCCCTTTATTTGATTAATCTCTTTAAGTCACCAAATTAATTCTAATTAATTCTATGACTTATATTAATCAAATAACAAATATATTATTCATTATATTATTCTCATAATATATTAATAATATTTATTCTCTCTCAATAAATCATCCTATCAAGTTGCTATGGTGAAGGCAACCCAAAAGGACCATGCACAACCGGATATAGTTACAGCCTTAGACACTATTCCAACAGCCTTCACTCAAGACCAATGTTTGTTTCCAAAATTTATGTAAATGTAAAATAACCAATGAGTTTGAAAACCTTGTAAATCAATGCATTTTTAATACCCCTTGTGAGTTTTATAACCATACTATTGACTCTGAATGCCTATACACAACGTTCTTCAGGCATTGGAATGTTATGATGTTTGTCACCCCAAACGGTGGACTGCAGCTAACAGTCAGGGCGCGGGTTGTCAAGCCCGTATAGGTCTATACACAAACACCATGCTCCCCCTCCAAGGGATTCTGGTATATAATACAGGACTTGAAATGTGTACTCGAACGTACATGAAGTTAGTGTCTCACAAATCTGTGGTATAAAAACAGATCTACTTGTTAAAATGTTACGTTTGTTCTTGTATACGAAAGTAAACTTCTTGAAATATGTGTTTCTAGTACATAAGAGTTAGAAATCTGTTCGTAAAACTATACCTATTATAGTTTCCAAAAAAAAGCGTGTCTTGTTTGTTTAGAAATATTGAGAAAAGGAATCACTTGTTTATGAAAGTATAGATTTTTGGTGTAGAGTCTAGGATAGACAAGAAAAATCTAAGAACAGTTTAGTTTATACATGCATTACAACAACATTATATTTTAAAAGGTAAAATGCTTTTGTGACATATGTTATATATATATATATATATATATATATATATATATATATATATATATATATATATATATATATATATATATATATATATATATATATATATATAAAGTTCCTTTAAATGTTTATAAATCGCATGTGATTTGAATATATAACAGTATATAAAACAGTTTCTTTATGTAACACACGATAATACTCATGTGTTTTACTTGTAATCCCCCCCTTAAAAGCATATAAAAGTATTTAGAATAATTAAAATGGTTGATTAAGGGGTATGAAACTCACTTGAAAGTTTTGGAGATAGCGAGATGGAAAACCGGGCAGAGTTTCGTCTCGGGAAACGGATTTTTCCTCGGGATTCTCGGGAATCTCGGGAGTAAAATCGACCTTCAGGACTTGAGCCAAAAAGACCAGAGCTTCGGGTTTGAACGGACACGGAAAACGAGGCAAAGTTGAGAGAGAGAGAGAAGAGAAATGAACCCTTTCTTTGGAAACCCTCGCATCCTATTTATAGTAAGGCTGGTCTGCCTCGGTACGCGGGGCGTACGTTCGTACGCAGCGCATACGCGTACGTCATGCATGACCGAAGCTTCGACTGCCTCGGTTCGGATGGGACGGGTTGCTGGGTACGCGGGTCGGATGGGACGCCGGGTCGGATGGGACGTCGGGTCGGACGGGTCAGGGCTTCGGACGGGTCGGATGGGTCGGTTTCTTCGGATAGCGCGACGTGGACGATCAGAGGCCAATCCTCTCAGTTACGCGGGGCATACAGGGGTACGCAGCGCGTACCTCGGAGGAGGATGCTGACTCCCCTTCGGATAATATCCGAATTTTGAATTAAATAAATAATTAATTTATTTAATAAACTTCAAAAATTCATATCTTCTTCATACGAACTCCGTTTTCGATGGTCTTTATATCCTCGCGTAGGTGAGACTACGCTCTACAACTTTCGTTTAGACTCCGTCGGCAAATTCCAAAATTATTTTTTTATTATTTATTAAAAATCCATCGCGTTTAAGGAATTTCTTAGAAAATTCATAACTTCTTTATCTGATGTCGGTTTTTGCTAGACTTTTTACTGCTGGAATACCATTGTCGAGACCTTCGATTCTCGTTTAGGTCATTCTGGCCAAAAGTCGCTCGATCTTCGATTCGAGTTTTTAGCTATCTGTTGCTAAGCCGAACTTGGAAAAATCATAACTTCGCTATATGAAGTCGGATTTGGGCGTTCTTTTCACGTACGATCATGGTTCAAAGACATTTAATCATAGAAGGAAATTAAATAGAACTTATTTGTACATTTTATTATGAAAGTAAATTTTTATTATTCAGAAGTGGTTACAATACTTGACCCATTTTGGTCGTTACAAAGAGTTGAAATATCGGGTTATCACAGGAATGGCAAAGGCGGTGTATAAGCTGGAACAGATACGATTTTTTTTGTTCAGACTGAGCCCACGATGTGAGCGTAGCGAGCTCACGACGTGAACTGGGTATTCCAGCAGATTCTTCATTTTCGAGCTTTGTCTTCTTAGGCTTTGGTTTAGATGGCTTTGGCTCTACTTCTAAAGCTTCTAGGAATTCAGAAATCGCCTCTTCTTCAGTATCAATGGCCATGACGTGAGATTGGGTCTTCTTTTCAGGAATTTGTGGAGAAATCTTTTATTTACCAAAGTAGTAAGTTGACCAAGTTGAACTTCAAGGCTATTGATGGAAGCTTGCTGAATTTTTAATAATGATTGTTGGTCAATCATCATAGCATGATGATTCTTCATCATAGTTCTTTGATCCTCTATTTAAGTATCAGTAGCATCATGCCTTTTTTCTGAAGCTTCCATAAACTTCATTAACATGGTCTCTAGATCAAATTTCTTCTCAGCTGGTGGTTGCTCTCTTTGGTAGACGCCCCGGCCAGTTTTCCTAAATTTCTCTTCTTTTTGCTTCTTGTATTCATCGTAAGGCAGCCACTCCTTCTTTGGTTTTCTCCAATATTCATCGTATTTGTCTCCACTCGAATAGAAAACTTGAGCTTTCTTGTTTCCATCTTCATCCATATTGCAATCTTTTGTCAAATGTGGTCCACTACATCTCTTGTAACCAACTCGAATTGCATGAACTGATTGGTCTATTTGGGTCAATCTCCTATCCATAGTGTTAAGCATTGCCATCACAGCAGCCAGCTCTTCAGTTTGTGCACCCCCAACTCCTTTCACACTTTCATTCCTTGGATTGTGGTATTCATGAGAATGTTTTGCAAATTCTTCAACTAATTCCTTGACTTCACCCGGATTTTTCTTTGTAAGCGGTCCTTGAGAATCAAGGAGTTGTCTTGTTATCACATTTACCCCGTCATAGAATATGGACACTTCTTGTTGAATGTTAAGGTCATCTTGAGGACAATTCCTTAACAACCCTTTATAACGCTCCCATGCTTCGTAAAGTGACTCCCCCGGGTTTTGCTCAAAATTAGCTATTGCCTTCTTAAGTTTAGCTATCTTAGATGGTGGACATAATTGGTCTAGAAACTGCTCACGCATTTGAGCCGAAGTAGTGATTGTACCGGGTGGAAGTTCTTTTAACCAATCCTTTGCAGCTCCTGAAAAGGTAACGGGAAGCATCCTTAGCAAGACAGTATCTCTGTTAACATTCGGGACATTAAAGTAATCAGCAATGTCATTCACTTCATTCAAGTTTTTGAATGCAACCTCATGATCTTTTCCATAGAATGGGATATCCATTAGTGCAGAAAGGATATGTCCTTTCAGCTCAAATGCGGCAGTGGCAGGAATGGCAGGTTGTACTAAGCCTAGACCAACATCATCTTGGATTCTCTTTCTGTAACCTCCCATGGACATTTCTTCAATGTTCGCCATCTTGTTCCTTTGCTCGTTCTCGTTTTCACTTGTATGTAATTCAAATTCAGGCTCGGTATCGTATTCGGACTCAGTTTGGATGGGTATTTGATCTAAGTTTTCAAGCTTGCTCTTGCTCTTCGAAGATGAACTTGACTCCCCTGTTTTCTTCCCCTCCTTTGAGAACACTGACTTGAATTCTTGTAAAGGTGTCTTCTTTGGTGTTTGATCTTATTTCACATCCTTATCCTTCTTTTTGTGGATTGCAGACTCGGGATCTTCAAGTGTTGGCACCAAAGGGGTGTTAGAGCCTCTGGTCATGAACTCCTGAAATAAAACAAAAAAATAAAAATGTAAAACTAAACTAAGAAAGACAAAATAAAGTAAATAAAACTAAGAACTTCAGTTCTCACGTCGTGAACTATAAGGATTCACATCGTGAGTCCTGTAATGCAGAAAAAAAAAATAGAAAAATAACTTTTTGCAGGTTTTACCCTACAAAAAGGATCGATTAATTTAAAGCAAACAAACTAATAATTAACTAATTCGTTCCCTGACAACGCTACCAAAAACTTGATGCGTGAAAATAGCTACACCTAATTTTATTATTTATAACCTAACTACCTTAACTAACTATTGCACCTAGGCAGTGTACCTAGTCAAAACTATAGAATAGTTGGGTAAGTTGGGTGTCGATCTCAGGGAATGGTTTTGAGTAATTAATTTATCTACTATTAAATTAACCTAATTTTAGAGCAAAGAGGGGGTTTTATCTGATTTTGCAAGACCAGACGAACTTAAGTCACAGAATTTAATCAATTAATTAAAAAACACTCCTGTCTAGTTTGAATCCACTTCTTTATTTATGTTTAGCTAATAATTATGGATTATCAAAGTTCGTCACCAATTATTATGTAATTAGCAATTCAAGTCCAAATTTACTAATCTTTTTACCAATTCATGAACTACCTTGTATGGTCACACATAAGCAAAACACAGAATTAGTTATTAATTAAAGGTGAGCTATGTAGGATATATCTAAGCAAACACAATTATGGTCATAAATTATGTTCTCTAACACAGCTAAATTAGTTACTTTTATCACTTATCTAAGATTTTGGTCGATCCTAGCTCTAGCAATTCAATGTTCACTAATTCACTAGGTTTCAATTTCATGTAATTTAATGGTTACTAAGCTACATAGAACATGAATTTAAGCAACTAAGAAACTAAAATAACATGCTAGGTAATGATAATCAAACACAAGCAATTTACCAACTAATCAAATTCAATAGTCATTAAGCTAAAACATAATTCAGAAGCTTCATCTAGTGTTTGGATGTTCAAAAGTCATCAAGAAGTCCCCACCACTTGTTTAAAATATCTTTATAATTATCAAGATTGCCGGCCACATGTAACAAATAAAATAATGGCCCTTATTTAAACGTCATCGCTTACGTTTTTATTCTTGTCCAATAGTTTGTAAGTCCATCTATATAAGGGCATCAGTTCTAAGTTTGAGATCATCGAATCCATTCACCTACAATCACCACCACTACCATTGTATCAAAAGCTTCTGTAGTATTTTAATAAAAAGGTGTGTTCTAAGTAATACTTATACCCCGGGTGGGATGATTATTGTCTAAATCCGATAAAATTGAATCGTCCCATGGATCCATACCTTTATCCAAAGCTAGAAGGGCCCGTATGTGAAACTATTTCACATATCACGGGTTTTCAAAAGTTGAGTTGTTTGGATGTTCAAAAGTCATCAAGAAGTCCCCACCACTTGTTTAAAATATCTTTATAATCATCAAGATTTTCGGCCACATGTAACAAATAAAATAATGGCCCTTGTTTAAATGTCATCACTTACGTTTTTATTCTTGTCCAATAGTTTGTAAGCCCATCTATATAAGGGTATAAGTTATAAGTTTGAGATCATCGAATCCATTCACCTACAATCACCACCACTACCATTGTATCAAAAGCTTCCGCGGTATTTTAATAAAAAGGTGTGTTCTAAGTAATACTTATACTTTTAAAGTTTTAGTTTTTCAGCTTTAAGTATAATATAAAAATTCCTGGCGCTAGCAACGTAATTACAGAACTCCCAACTCAAGAAGATCAAATTTGTGGTTATCGACAAATGACCCGAAATAGATATCAAGAAGCTAGGGCAACAAGAAGAGTATTTGGAATAAACAACTATAATCACACCTTGGAGTCTGTTGTAGATCCAGAAAGACAACTTGAAATATCAAGAGAGAGAAGGGCAAATCTTGTTCCAGCAGAGGTACTTTATTCAAACAATAGAAGTACTACAAGATATAGAGTCTATGAACACTACTCTGAGCAAAGAATCCTATGTGTTGGAGAAAATCAAGTTAACCTTCGGCTGTGTAATCAAGAAAGCTACCAAAACTTGAGGACTTCAGGGCTCCAACATATTCACCTAGGAATATTCATGATCAGGCTACATGCACTCCACAGGAGAAGTGCGGGAACAAATGCTCTAGTTGTCCTTCAAGACACTAGATGGGAAGATAGTCGACAAATCATTGGAACTATGGAAGTCGACCTCTCTGCGGGAACGCAGCTAGTCTACATGTTCCCTGATATAGTTCTAAGTATCGAGGACTTCCATAATCATGTAGAAGTTGCCATACAAACTCATGGGTACGAAACTTAGCAAGGAGGCGAAAGTAATCTTTTGATCACAATAGCCATAACAGGTAGGATTTCAAACACTAGCTATATGGGATTCCAATATAATGTAGAAAATGTTGTGGACCATCTCACAACAAATGGCATCACGGCAATTTCTGGTGAAAGAAGGAGTATAGAAGAGCTTGAATGAATGAGTTGGAATCTAAAGCCATCTTAGCAAACATCAGTAAGTGTACCATCAAGAGTAGCAGTACATGAAAGGCTTAACAAATCATTAAGTCTCCAACTTGAAAGATATCATCGAACCCCCCAAACAGCAAGATACTTTGTTGACCAGAATGATCGAGAAGTACTAGGTAACGATCATATCGACGAAGATGAAGAGCATTTTATAGGAGTATATTTTCAAACACCTCAGACAAAACATATCCCCTGTGATATATGTTTCTGTGAAGAATGTCTGGATGAAGCAAGGATCTTGGAGAATGAGCCACTAAACATAGCAAGACGTTCCAATAAGCCAAGACGATCAAAACATAAATGGTCAACTCTTGGTGAACCATCTGGAAAATGGGACTATTATGTCAAGTACGATACCTCAGTAAGCACAACTTCAATAGAAGAAATTACAGCAACTGGCTGGGGAGATGAATTCCTAGATGATGAAATTACCCCAGGAAAAGTGACAATTATGGACAAAACAAGTAACTGGGATGATGATGAAAGAAGTGGTGGAAAGGTCCTTGTCCTACAAGAAGAATTTTCAAAAAACCAACAAGATTTTCTTGATGAATAGTTGCCACAATGGGATGACCAACTCGCCACACAAAGATCAGAGTCTGAATGGGATAACCCATTCGCAGCGAAACATGGTGAGGACCATACAATTCTTCATCTTTCCAAAGAAGATGATGACAATTTACCATACCCAAAGTTTCGCAACTTCTAATTGCCCAGCATTCGGGATCGGCGTAATAATAGACATAGGAGCATCAGCATGCTGCATAAACAAGAAGGTTGTTCCAGAAGAAGCACTTGAACCTTTAAACCACAGTGTTTTCTTTAATGGTTTAAATTCAAGACAGCAGGCAACTCACAAAATAAAGCAAGGCTTTTTTCTCATCGAGGGAAACAAGTTCAAAATTCCCCTTATATATGCATTTGATATGTATGGCACAATGGCATTGAAATGCTGATAGGAACCAACTTCCTAAGGTCCATGAAAGGAGGAATTCGTATAGAAGGTGATGAGATAACTATTTATAAGAAGGTTACCAAGATCAAAACTTCAGAGCAATCTGAGGTTGCTGAAGTTGCCATCACTGAGCTTGAAATTAGTGAAGAAGATTTCTTTGAAATAAATGAATCTATTTATTTCAACAGACAAAGTAACAATGCATTCCTAGAACGGTTTCAACCTGTCATTGATAGGTTAAAGCTCCAAGGATACATCGGAGAAGAACCATTAAATCATTGGAAGAAGAATAGTGAGCTTTGTAAACTGGATATTATTAATCCAGACATTAGAATTGAAGATCAACTGCTAAAACATGTGACACCAGCAATGGAAGACTCGTTCAGAATACATGTTGATAGTTTACTCAAGATTGGTGCTATTCGTCCAAGAAAAAGCAGACACAGAACGATGGCAATGATCGTAAACTCAGGAACAACAATTGATCCTGTAACAGGAAAGGAGGTCAAAAAGAAAGAAAGAATGTTTTTTAATTATAAATCCTTGAATGACAACACATACAAGGACCAATACTCCTTACCAGGCATAAATATGATCATCAAGAGAATAGGAGGTGCAAAAATATTCTCAAAATTTGATCTCAAATCAGGGTTCCATCAAGTCGCCATGGATGAAGAATCAATACCATGGACATCATCCTTAGTACCTGGAGGACTTTATGAATGGCTAGTTATGCCATTTGGTTTGAAGAATGCCCCAGCAGTGTTCCAACGAAAAATGGATAAATGCTTCAGAGGTACAGAATCATTTATCGCAGTATATATTAATGATATACTGGTTTTCTCAAAAAACGAAAAAGATCATGCAAAGCACTTGGAGAAAATGTTGCAAATATGTGAGAATAATGGCCTAGTCCTATCTCCAACAATGATGAAGACAGCAGTCCCAACAATAGATTTTCTGGGAGTAATCATAGGAGAAGGAACCATAAGGTTGCAACCGCACATCATAAAGAAGATTGTGAACTTCAACGAAGAAGAATTAAAGACCAAGAAAGGGTTGAGGTCATTCTTAGGAATCCTTAACTATGCTCGTAATCATATCCCAAAACTTGGGATATTATTAAGGCCACTATACGAAAAGACAAATGCTCATGGAGACAAAAGATTGAAGCCCTCTGATTATGAGTTAATCAAAAGGATCAAGATGCAAGTTCAGAATCTCCCAGACCTTGAGATACCACCTGAATATGCTTATATCATCCTAGAAACAGACGGATGCATGGAAGGATGGGGAGGTATAGTCAAATGGAAGAACAAAAAGGAAGAACCAAGAAGCTCAGAGAAGATTTGTGCACATGCAAGTGGCAAGTTCTCAACAACCCAATCCACAATTGATGTTGAAATCAATGCCTGCATCAACACTCTGGAGAAACTAAAAATCTACTACCTTGATAAACAAGAAATCACTTTAAGGACAAATTGCCAAGCCATTATTAGCTTTTACAACAAAGCTAATAGCAACAAATCCTTAAGGGTTAGGTGGATAAAGTTCACAGATGCAGTCACAGGAACAGGTGTCAAGATTAACATAGAGCATATAGAAGGGAAACATAATACACTAGCTGATTCTCTCTCAAGACTTGTTAACCTTTGTTTTGAAGAATGCACAGGAGAAATGAAACGGTTAGCAGCATCAGCCCTTTACTCAGTGGGGGAAGTTCTACAATCCCATTCTGCCTCTCAGAAGAATATGAAGATTACTTGCGAAGAAACCATGAATACTTTCAACCACTCCCAAGAATCTTTACTAAAACAATCTTCACACTGGAAGAACCAGGAGCATTGTACAGACAATACCAGCTTAGAACCAATCAAACCCCAATCGGAATGGATAAATCTGATGCATGGAGATCAGTCGCCCAAGATATCGAATTATCAGCAGCAAAAGAAGCAATCAAAGCAATGTGAAATCTACAAGCAATCATACAGTGCAAAGCCCAAGTCTGCTTTGGAAAATCAACAAGAGACAACCATTGGTCTGGCCAAAAGGAAGATGTTCGAATCCAAAACAAAGAGGCCCGAAAAATCGTCATCGAACTGGAAGCCCTCGCACAACGATTGGGCCGCAATAATATCTAAGCCCATAGAAGTCCAAGACAATACCCAAAAAGAAAACAAATGCCACTACAACAGCAAAGGATTTCTAGAAGATAGTGACAACAGTGATGATGATTCAATTTTCATTGTCGACCCCGGGTGGGATGATTATTGTCTAAAAATGATAAAATTGAATCGTCCCATGGATCCATACCTTTATCCAAAAGCTAGAAGGGGCCGTATGTGAAATTATTTCACATATCACGGGCTTTCAAAAGTTGAGTTGTTTGGATGTTCAAAAGTCATCAAGAAGTCCCCACCACTTGTTTAAAATATCTTTATAATTATCAAGATTGTCGGCCACATGTAACAAATAAAATAATGGCCCTTGTTTAAACGTCATCGCTTACGTTTTTATTCTTGTCCAATAGTTTGTAAGCCCATCTATATAAGGGCATAAGTTCTAAGTTTGAGATCATCGAATCCATTCACCTACAATCACCACCACTACCATTGTATCAAAAGCTTCCGCAGTATTTTAATAAAAAGGTGTGTTCTAAGTAATACTTATACTTTTAAAGTTTTAGTTTTTGAGCTTAAAGTATAATATAAAAATTCCTGGCGCTAGCAACGTAATTTTTTTTTTTTTTTAAATTCCTGCAATGTAATTTTTATCTAGACAAGAGCTGCTAAATTCAGCTACTCATAGTAACAAGTAAGCAAAAACAAATCAAATTATCAAACATGTTCATCACTATCAAACTAATTAACTAATTATGAACCTTTACTCCTTTTGATGTTGAAAGCCTTTTCCAGAACTCTTTTTCTGCTCAAAATCGTCTTCAGGTAACCTTCTAATCAGCCAAAAAACTCTCCAAGTCGTAATGGGAAAGGGAATTTATAGTTTTCTGATTTCCCGAGTTCATGTCGTGAACCATAAGGATTCACGTCGTGAATATGGGATAAGCCTGTTCGGCAAGGACTCTTTCACCCGCATGCATATCTTCTAGAATTCTCCACTCACGGCATGAATCATGAATTATTCACGTCGTGAGTATGTCTTTTGCTGACTTCTTCGTTCTTCCTTTCTTCAATCCTCTAAAGTTCCAAATATTGTCAATTTTGGTCCCTTACTTCGAAAATGCCTTACTTTGGCTGCAAATTACAATTTATCCTTATAAGTATCATAATTCTATGCAAATAACCAAAATATTAATAAAAATGTAAATAAATATTGCCTAAAATGTGTATAAATATGGCAATATCAATATTATTTAATTAGTCTTGATCCAAAATTAATTTAGTGATCAAAAGTGTAACTAATTAAATATGGACTTTTGTATTTATATAGTGTGGGCTAATGCTTATTTAGAATGGGCTAGGCTTGCATGGTAAGTCCATGGAGCTTTAACCCATGGATCTCATGGAAATGAAAGGTCATGGGTATTAGGGTTTACATGGATGTAACCCTAATCCACCACACTATATAAATGAGTCCTTGGCACTTGAAATGGCACTAGTTGTGTGTAAGAACAAGGGTGGGCCGATTTCAAGAAGTGTTCTACTATTCTCTCAAGTTTCCAAGGTTTGTGGTGATTTGTGACTTCCATTTGAGGCATCCACATTATTGGTGCTAGGCTCTCAAACTCCAAGCAATCAACCACTATCAAAAAGGTATGTAACTCTACTAGCTTTTATGTTTCAAAGTTCTCCATGCCATGATAGTTAGGTTATGAACCTTAGAAAATCAAATTTTCATGTATCATAGTAAAACATAGATCCAAGGTTTCTAGGGTTGCATGTACACCATAGGAGTGTTAGAATGCTCAAAACCCATCATTACAGGTGCAAACTCAGCCTGAAACCTCGTCAAAAAATCCTCCCAAGTCACCAACTCAACCGCCTCACCTCCCAAGGGGTGTCCAACCTCCTCCCACCAATCTCGAGCTCTGTCTTTCAAAAGACAGGATGCAAGTATGAAATTTGCCCGCTCGGGGAAATAGCTAGTATGGAAGGTGTTTGTGACATCCGCTAACCAACATCTGATCCCAATCGGGTCCTTCTTCCCGAAGAACTCCAGTGCCCCACATGCCCGAAACTCTCGAAAATTCAAAGAGTGGGCTCCCATCATCGCCACCATATCAGAACAAAAAGCACCCAAGTACTCATCTAGAATCTCCATAATACCCTCCTTGATCGTACCAAAGATCACAGGAGTCTGCTCAAGAATATTGCGGGTAATCTATGATGAAATGAACTCCCGCATCTGATCATCCATGAACCTGGACCCAAATCCCAAACCCAAACCATCACCGGTACCAAAATCTCCTCTTGTAACCACCATACTGAAAACAAACCATATAAACCATTAGAATATACTCGAAGAATTCCACATTCTACATGTTTCCTGGTATCATCGTGACTTTCCTTGACTTGAGTTCAGATCCTCTGCTTCCAGTATTACGGGCCCATACTACCTTCCACATGTATTTGTACTTTCCTCAAGAATCAATCCTCCAAGTTACTTTTTTAACAATCAAAATATCCAATCGCATAGCAAAATGCTCGCAGCTCTAAAGCATCTCCTAGGCTCTCACAGGTCACCATCAAACCACTCTCCGCCATCAGCTGCAAAAGGAACTCCTTCTAATATCATCTAACTACCTCATGAATGTAATTATATAATATTGACACTAGATAATTCTTCAACTGAAAGGTCTCACACTACAACGGTTGTACTCAAACAAGCGTTTTGTAATAGAGTAACACCTAACCCTCTAAAATTATCTAATCTCAGCATTATGCAACTTAACACATTCGCTTAATAGTTAGCTGATATTAATGGAAATTCCTAAAATCACAAAGCAAGCAGCATTCGAGCATTGAATAACCCGAATAGCACATCACTTAAATAGACCATCCTATCAGATAACTGGTCCAATACTAGCATGAAATTCTATAAGCTCATATAATAGGCACACAAAGGCATCTCTCCTAGCATTCTTTCATGCAGTTATGGGCAGATCATTAGCCCTATCTAGCATACGGTTCACAAATTCATAATTCAAAGCATTTCACATAGAACATGTATGGGTATTTTGGGAAAACTTACTTGAGCTCGGTTGATTTCTTGCACCGCACCCCTTTCTTTTATTAGAAAATCCTTTAATTAAAACATTTCTTTTGTGAAAAATCTATCAAACCATCAGTTTGAGTTCATACACACTCAAGAGTATGCCCGAATCCCTCAAACCAATGCTCTGATACCAACTTGTAACTTCCCAAAACTCAAAACCAAACATTTTCTTTTTATATTAAATAACTATCAACCAAACATGTTTAACAAAACAATAAAGTATTCAAAAAAACATCCTAAAAGTACATCATAGTCAAATAAGCGGAAAATCATGGTGTGTGCAATATGATCATCCCGAGCCCTTCCCTTTCGAACGGAAGTACCTGAAACATAAATTGAAAACCATAGCACAAAGCTTAGTGAGTTCCACAAAATCCTTCATACCACCTATATATGTCAGGTCAAGGACGTACTGGGTCTATTTTCATCCCCGAGTCTATTGCAAATCATATGTCGGCCCAAGGCTGTACCGGGTCTATTTCACCCCCGGTTCTATTTCACCCCTGAGTCTATTTCAATTCATATGTCAGTACAAGGTTGTATCGGGTCTATTTCACCCCACATACATATAGAAAACAGGCACACATGCACCCATCACATACAGCAGGAGTCATAAAGACTACAAGCACATACAATCCCTAGTGTCATACAATATAGAGAGCAAACTAGCTTCAATCTGCTATCAGTCAAATAGATGCTCGGGTTGCTGAACTGGAAAATCCCCACACTAACCAATCAAATAAAACCTTAATTAATAATTAGGTCATAAACCATAATTGGGACTTTAATCAAGTAATCCTGACCCTCAGGGTAAAAGACCATTTTACCCTTCCCTCAATCGGCCCAAAATTCTAGGCCTAAACTTAATGGCACATAAGCCCAATTCCTACGGGGCACTCAAAGCCCAATATGGGCCCAAATCCAAGAAGGCCCAAGCCCTAATAGTGACACACAAGCAGAAAGACTTGTGGCCCAACAAGGGCCCAAAACCCTAAAGTCCAAAGGCTGCCCAACACCAAATCCCATGACCAGGTCGCGAATGCTAAGCGTTCCCCTCGTACGCCCGGTGTACTAGGTTTCTATACAGAGTCGGGGATCCAGACGCGTACGCGCAGCATACGCATTCGTATGCCCCCTTCAACCACTATATCCATTAAGTCCTTATTGCTTAAGAACAAATGTCCAAATTTTAGATCCCATCCTTAGGGAACATCTTAATCCATAAAGTCACTAACTTGGTGCCTTTGCATGGCTTGAATGGACCCAAACCTAAGATTTAGCATCCTAGTTTCACCAAATAGACATATACTCATGCATAGTTTATCCTCAAACATCAACATGATAACTTTATGAACTAGGGATCTCATAAACATCAAGA
This sequence comes from Lactuca sativa, assembly GCF_002870075.4. NCBI lineage: Eukaryota > Viridiplantae > Streptophyta > Magnoliopsida > Asterales > Asteraceae > Lactuca > Lactuca sativa. The sequence goes on from NC_056627.2 coordinate 91,382,551, forward strand.
TGAGCAACTCATAACTTCTAGAGCGGTAAATTCCTTCTAGATCTCATTCATAGGACCAAAAAGTAACCAAAACCCTACTAGATCTAGATCTAATCATAGAATGAGCAAGGTCAAAGATTTATACCTTTATGAAGCTGGAAATGATGAATGGAATTTGGATCTACAAGCTCTTCATTGACCAATGCTCCTCTACCAAGCTTCTTCTTCTTGAAGTTACACCAACACACACCAAAACACACACAAATGGGGTTAAATCTCTCTAGATGAGCTAGGTTTCGAAATAGGATTCAAAAGAGGCTATGAAGGCTATTAAGGAGAAAACCTTGGGTATAAGGTTGCTTAAATATAGTCCAAACCCTAAAATTAGGGTTTGTCCCCTGATTACGTACGCCCAACATACAAGATGTATGCCCAGCATACGCACGCTTCTCCTAAAATTTATAATAATGCCCTAAGGACCAAAATTGCAAAATAATTACACAAAAAGGGTCAAAATGAAAATATCTTCAATCGGGTGTTACATAAGGCGGAACAGTTGAAGAGGTTGTGAGCCTATAGGCCCGCGTAGTCTAAGATACACATTTTATTGGCAGATCGTGAGTTATTGTCTGTATGCAGGTATATGTATTGTGGTATTTGGTATTTTGGGGAACTCACTAAGCTTCATGCTTATCCAATTGAATACAAATGTTTTTCAGGTACTTCATAAATCTATGAAAAGGGCAAGGTTCGACTGTACACACACGCATTCGCAACATGTTTTTGCTTAATGTAATTATACTCTGATGAATTTGAATAAATAAAAATGAAAAGTTTGTGTTGAAAATTGGGTCGTTTAGTGTAATTATACTCATATATATATATATATATATATATATATATATATATATATATATATGACATTGAAATATGAACATTTTATCCTCGCATGTTTAAAAGAATATTTAGTCTCACCACAACTAAGCTCGCCTATTCCAAATGCTAAAAGGATGATTTAAGGATGTTTCTTTGATTCTTAATGAGGTCGGCTCTTAAGTGGCATTTATTGCTCCCCAGCCTCACCATCATCTTGTGTTTTCCGAGTAGAGTTACCGAAAGGGTTTGATAGGATACTTTGCTTGTTAAAAGTATTAACATTATAAGTATTAAAACAAAATCTTGTTTTATATAAAATGTGAATCTTATACTTCCCATGGAAACTATGCCTTGTCATATGTTCTTTATGGCGTTGTGTGTAGGTGGTTTTCCAGCACGTCAAATAAGAATATTATTGAAGTAAGGTATATGCTAATTGATCATCGATAATAAGGCCCCACTACTAATTTTAAAGATCAAGAGTAAAATCATTCTTCCAAGTTTTTAACCTATAATCAGAATACTGAATCCATGACACCATCGGAATATTACTTCAAATCCTTGATTGTTTTACTAAAGGATGAGTACTAACATTTTCAAGAATGTTCGATGACCAAAATGAAGTAATAGACTATAAAATAGAGAAGTGATTAGCATCAAGGACATCGAATTGAGTCCCTTTACTATCCTTAGGATCGTAAGATGACTCATTCTCTTAAATGTTAAGTCTATGGTCTTATGGTTGAAATTTTTTATATAATGTTTTGTAAGAAAGTTCTAACTTATTTAGATATAGAACATTTCATATGTTTTATTATTTAAAATTAAGTCATGAAATCGTTGAAACTAGTATAGTAACAATAGTTCAATGTAGATTCGTTGTTGGATTAAATGCATCTATGGAATCATCTTCTTGGACATATGCATAGGAGTTGCATTGCACACATCCAGTTGGATCGGATTTTAGAAATCATTTTACCCTAAGCCTAATAATAAATGCAAATCTTATTTGTCAAGAATGATGACAGTAACACCATATAGTGATAGAGTATATGTTGGAATTAGTTTACACTAATTGGTCATTCAGAATAACCACTATGCATGTTGATCTAAAATATGTTTAGATCATCATCTTGAATATGTAAATGAGTAGCACATCACCAAATATTCAATTAGATAGAATTATGGAAGTCATTAGACCAAAAATATTTTAATGATACATATATTATAATATCAAGGTAAATGATGAACACATCACTTCGTGATGCTATCATTTGTTGGAATTAGTTCACGCTAATTGTCCATTCAGATTGATCACAAAACGAAATTAAGATTCAATTGGGCAAAAGGATATCCAATAGGATAATAAGAATCTTGATCAAAAGGTTAACAATTATCTAATGGAATTATGAAACTGTTTCACAATTCCTATCAATCCAAGTATTGCCATAAGCAATATAGTTGGATAAAGGAACACGTCATTGTTTGATTTGTAACCGATCTGGCGAATTGTGCTTAACAAATAGTTCATGGATTAAACCATGAATAAGTGTTACAAAAGTCCTTGGTCTTGTAAAAACTAAAAAAGTTTTATCAAAGGCTCTATCATATGAGTTATCTCGTAGGACACCCCAACTATGTTTTGGAAACCTTCTAAGAACAAAGCATTAGTCACTCTAAGGGAAGTCTTTCAAAAGATGTGACAATAGTCAAATTCGGGTCAAGTCTAAGCCGAACAAAGTCAACGAGTCAAACCGGTCAACTCAATTAAACCTTGTATATCAGGGTTTGTGTTGTGTAATTACTGTATAACTCACTATCTTAATGAGAAAACATCACTTGGAAAAATTAGTGTGTTTAATTTTTCTTAACCTTAGTGCTAAACAATGAACAAAAACAATGAAACAATGTTGCATACTCATCGGGAGTGTGTAAGATCCTAAAACATGGCTCAACGGGGTTCACGGACCTTGCGTTGAGGAGCCAAACACTCACTATTGTCACACATGAAACCACTCTCAGCCGTTTTCACTCTATCTCTCTCTATTGCCCAAATCTCTCTAAAAATGTCAAATCTCTCCCAAATCTCTCTAAGTATGTGAAATCTCTCCCAAATATCTCTTTGTATGAGAAATCTCTCCAAGAATGTGAAATCTCTCCCAAATCTCTCTAAGTATCTGAAATCTCTCCCAAATATCTCTTTGTATGAGAAATCTCTCCAAGAATGTGAAATCTCTCCTAAATCTCTCTAAGAATGTGAAATCTCTCCCAAATCTCTCTAAGTATGTCAAATCTCTCCAAGTATGTGAAATCTCTCCCAAATATCTCTTTGTATGAGAAATCTCTCCAAGAATGTGAAATCTCTCCCAAATCTCTCTAAGTATGTCAAATCTCTCTCAACTTTCTATAATCACTCGGGGCATCCCGACCCTCGAATTTGGCGAAAACTGCCCAAAAACAGAAGTCTACGCGAAAAACGGACTTAAGGAGCCGAAACTCCTCTTAGGAACCGAAACCCCTCTTAGGACCCGAAAGTCCTCTTAAGGGACCGAACTCTTCTGAGCCGAAGGCTGCTGAACCGAACCCGAAGGGTCCTCTCGGGCCCGAACCTCGCACAAGACCCGAAGCCTCGGTCCATTTCGCTCCATGGTTCCTTCGGTCTAGTTCGCTTCTAACTGCTTCGGACCGAGCCCTCGCCTTCGCTTCTCGCTTCTGGTTCGCCCCATCTCACCTCCGGCTCGGCATCACTAGGGACCGAACCTCGGCCTAGGACCGAGAGGTCTCGCTGGAAGTCCTTTTTCTCCTGGTTTTCGACTAATTTCGCATTTTAGGCCCGTTTTTAATTGTTTTAACACGGGATTTTCACCCAAAACTTTATTTTAACATATAAGACCCATTAATTAATGATTAATCACGTTTTAAGGATAAAACCTTATCCAAAAGGGAGTAGGTGAAGTACAAAGGTAGAGTGTTGACTTTCCTTTATTTTATAACACAAGCAACCCCATACCCACTCCATGCCTAACCCACACTCCTCCCCACCATACCTTGTCACTTCCTTGTACTTTTTACCTCTCTCACAAGCCATCCCCACATTTTTAGGGCTGGTCACTCAACCTCTCTCCTCATTTTCTTTCAATTACTCTCATTTCACCAAAGATCCAACTCCAACTTTTCCCTCAAACTTTTCTCTCTAATTTGAGATCCCAAGGCTGATCATCAAGTGTTCTTCCACTCTTGGTAAGTATAATTCATCTTCCTTGTGATTATTGCACTTCATTCTACTCAAATCATTGATTGCTTACACAAACTCCATAACTATGATGTTAGATTCTCGAAAATCTTCAAGGCATCTCCAAGTGTTCTTGAGTTAAACACTTCCATTCTTCAACAATCATCTACTGAAATCACTTAAGGTGAGTTCATACCCCTACATTTTCATGTTTATCAAGTTTTTAGGGGGAGAATACAAAGAAAACACCAAGAACAAAACTAAATTTTCCTAACAGCCTTCATCAGAAAAATTAGACTCCATTCACGGACTGTTTTGGACAACTTAAACATTTTTGTTTACAAAACTGTTTTAGGTGTAAGTAGTTCCATTTCTTAGCTTTAAAATGACTACTTGCACATCTCCATACGATTTTTCTACAATTTATGGTGATTTTTTCAAAACTGCCTATCATTTCAAACACCAATCCGGACCAGTCTGTGATTATGGATTTGTTCACACAAGTTAGAGTTCATTAAAACTCATAATAAAAATTATGAATAAACTAGACTCATTTTACAAACTCTCAGAATTTACGGATTCTGATTTGGACCTTTGATGATTTTTCTATAAATTTTCTAAGAGCAGCAAATGAAAATATTAATAACAGAAAAATGCTATCAATATCATTTCACCTTGTAACATGTTGAGCAAGGTGTATATCTTTATGTGATTATATGTTATTGCAATATATGACAATATTGTCTTAGTATGTAGACATACATCAGTTAACAAATGGATTTTTCTAGACAAAGCATAGAAATAACAATCTGTTATAATCAAAGTCCATCTATTACATACAAACATTTGAATAAACTATGTTAAGTATAGTTTATGTACATTACCACTTTTGCCCTTGTTTTGATAAACTATAATAGGTATAGTTTATGATTCATCACATAACACACTCATACAAAAAGGGTACATTCATACAAAAAGGTTTTACATTCACACACACCACACGTAAACTTGTTAACTTAAATTGTGAGACATTCTCTTTCCGTACGTCCGAGTACGGGACTTAAATTCTTGGTAGCTATATCCAGAGTCTCTTGTAGGGAGAACGTGATAGTTGTGTATAGATCTATATTGGGTTAGACACCCCACACCTGAGCTGCATGCAACAGCTAGACCGGCAGGTCTGTGGTGACAAATGTCATATCAGTTTCGCGACGCCTGAGAAACGTCATGGCAGGTTCATTCAGTCATAGTATGCGACTCACTTAGGAAGTTAACAACTCATAAAGTTTACGGGAATTTTTATAATCAAAAAGGGTTTTATGCCGATTTAAAACCATGGTTATATCATTAAGTATGTAAAATACTTGTTCATTTTTGGTCTTGGGATTTAGGACCACATAGCTTTTGTAAAGAAAATATTGGATTTTCTGGATACATATTCTAACGCTTTTACAAGGAAAAAGGGTTTACTTCTCTAAATCTCTTATGAACTCACCAACCTTTGTGTTGACATTTTTCAAAACAACTTGTATTCTCAAGAAATCACTAAACAGGAAATCAAGAGCATTTTGAGGATGGGACGTTAAGGCGTCAAAACATTTCATATTTTGTCAACATATTGTAATTGATTTTGAAACATGTAATTCATACAATGATGTAACTTTTTCAATTATATATATGTTGGTTGTGTTTGCTTAAATCACTATTGCATTTGTTGTTATGATACTATACATGAAGTCCTCCACCCCCGGACGTTTCCGCCATCCTTGGTTTGGGGGTGTGACAAAAGAGATAGTTGATATCCATAAGATCTAGTGGGAGCCACATTGGTATTGATAAGACTCAAGAATAAATTAACGAAGATCCTAAAACATTAGCACTTAACTAGAGGTTGAAACCTATTAAGAAAAACGACATCCCTTTACCTCTCCCATATACATCTAATAGAAGATGTCATGAACCTCATTGACTTCATGTCATATGGGAAATGAGATACAGATAGATTGCGATCAGATTCTATCGTATATTGAAAGCTATGGAAGGGCCAATAAGCCAAAACTGGAGGAAACTATGGGGAATGAGATCCATTCCATGAATTGGTCCAACACTCGGTGTTAAAACCATATACTATTTGTAGATCTTCAAAAGATGACAAGCATAGATAGGAACACACATATATTCAAACGAAAATGGGTTGTGAAAGATATGTAGGCTTGAGAAGTTCATTAATGGATTCTAACAAGCATCTCATGCTTGGATCATTTGCTTCAATAAGAAGTTCAAAAGTTGAATTACGAAAAACAAAAGATAGTCCATATAAATGTTGAGGCTAGTGGGAGCAATGTTGTCCCTTGTATTAAAATAGGAAACGATGTCCTAACTTTGTTAAGTGTAAAAGCTCTACATAGCTTAGGAATTGTCTCGCACTGAAACACGTGGGAGGAACAAGAAAGCATGCTTAAAGTCTATGGAGATAGATTTAAGTGAATTATTGATTTAAGCCAAATACTTGGAATCTTGAGGAAACTTGAGATACATAATGACTCGTATGCCTTGTGCATGACAAGTCGTATAAGACCATTTTGGCTATAATTAACAAATAAAGAATCAAGAATATTCTTTGGAATCCTAAAAGGATGAAATAGATCATCTTTGTTACTATGGAAGAAATCAATGAAAAATATACATTAATGGTGAGTTCCTTACCAATAGGGACGTTTCCATTTAGCAGTCGGAGTTCATGCTATTAATAAATAATAAAGTATTAGCTTGGAAGAGTACCAAGTAATACACCTACATGGATTTGATAATAAGCTTAGAGTATATTGCATTGCAAATACAAAAAATGGCATTAAAGAAAATCATCTGTAACATTAGTGTTGTATTCAATCATTGATGGTTCTCTTGAAGTTTCTTATGACTAAAAGGTGATTTTACCTTGAGTAAAGATCCTAAGTCACATAAGATCACATGGTAAATACTCAGTAAGTACATTCACGATTATGAGGACATCATAACTAAAGATAATCTTGTCGATTCACTCCTTGAAATTAAAGTCACTAACTAAGGTTAATATTCCCATAAAGATCTAAGGTCATTAGACTTGCATATATTAACCTGGGCACTTTTAGTTTAGTTTGTTTAATTTGGGAACTGAAGCAGTATAATTTCTATTTGAACTGGCAATTATTAAGTGGAGAACTTAATATTTGACAGAGCGGTCATTTCATTTAGGACATCACTGTGTTCCAATTTTTCATGTTTAGAACTACTTACAGATATTGATTTAATCAAACTTTCACAATCAGTCCTACTCCTGGAAGTAAGTAATGATTTAAGATTGTCATGAAGCGTTGGTAGATTGTTCATGGGGATGAACATATCAAAGCTTGCGACCAGTACTCATGAGTACTTTAAATGGAGATTTTAAGGTATTGGAGTAACCCGCACTTATAGATTACTTCATGGATTCTGTCACAAGTAGTTATAAGTTGGTAATATCATATATTCTTCAAATGGAGATGCATGACATTTTTTCCTATAATCTGTTGTGTCTTGGTTTCTCCCTAACGTTGTTCGTAAATGGCATTCATACAGGGTTTGACGAGATATGACATGAGGAATAGGTGAAATATATGTAGTCAAATTTTATTTTTTCACTTCTTCTTTAAATAGTTTGAATCGATATCTTTGAGCCCCTTAATGATTTGGTGTTAAATTAAAATGTGTGGTCGTGCTCAGACTGAATTGATAGATCAATTATGCAGTTTGATTTTGGTTGACACAAGTCGATTTTAGGAAACAAAATCTTGAACGTTTGAGATTGACTATATCCATGTCTCACATTCATATAGATATCTTGAAAAACAAATGAATATATATATATGATCACTTATCTATGGGATATATCTCGAATTTATGTTGTGAGTATGGCAGGTACATTTGACTGTATGCTCTCTACTCATTACTAGATAATATTAAACCATATAATGTTGGAAACTTATGCAAGTAAGTAAGAGTGATGGAGAATGGTGCCCATTTCCCAACATAGTTAGAAAAATTATGAATATTACCATTAATAGTAGGGTCTTTTTGGGTTACACGCAAGGACAAAAATAAGCAATATTATAGGGACTTGATTTGTTAATTAATTAACAGTATTGAACTAATTAAATGAAACCTAGAAGTTCTGGAATATTCTAAAGGATAAAAAGAAGATAATTAAGCAGTCAGATAATTACCATTTATATGGATAATTATTAGATGACTATATAATTATCTTGTAGGGTTTTCTGTCCTTCCTTATAAATAGAGAGGCCTTTGGACAAAATATGATGATGATTTTTACTTAAAACCCTAAGAGAAATTATGTCCTACCTATTCATTCCCGTAACTCTCAAAATCACGACACCACGTCGATGTAGCTTCATTTCCACGATGTGGTACCTGTTGTTCCAGCAGATTCGGATTTGTTGAGCTTCATTCATGGTGTTCGTTACATGGTTTATTGGCGGATGTTGCTAATCTGAGTTCCTTGGGTGCGACTACAAAAGAGGAGTTATATGTTGGACTCTTGAGCTCTCATCAATCAATCAAGGATCTATATTGGTTTTTTAAGAACCCTAAAAGGTATGTATTCTTTCATAATCAAGTTGTAATTGATAGGTTGTTCATACATTAGTTTTTCGGGCCTATTGAGGATTCAATTGTTGTTTTGGTTGTCCCTGTAATGTTGTTTAAGTATCCTTAAAACCCAGCACATTTATCATCTTTTATAAAATTTACGATACCTTTGTTTATGATTTAAAAAAATGAGTTTTTGTAGAGAAAATATTAAATCTATGTGTATTGAGACTTTTTCATAGTTATCCTTATGATAGAGTGCATTTCGTAGGTAGCCTTACGGTTTTGAGAACAGATCGGTGATTTTACAAGTAGGCGATGTGTAAATCACGTATCAGGACTTGTGTATTCGCAAATATATGCTCAGTTGGAAATATACAAGTTGTCGATGCAGAAGAAGTGCATTGTGAGGTTATACATTCATGGATATATGTTTAGTTGGTATGGCTAGAAAACTGATGTGTAAAACTAATTTTTGATGCAAAACTGATACACAATTCTGATGAAAAAAAATGATACTAAACTTCTTAAATCATAACTCTCTCTCTCTCTCTCTCTCTCTCTATATATATATATATATATATATATATATATATATATATATATATATATATATATATATATATAGGAGTAGGATCAAATGAGAAAACTTAAAAGGTTGAGAACGCGAGAACGGATCCAGACCATCTAAATATTCATATATGAGGTTATTATCAAACGGGTCATTTATGTAAATTCTAAAACTATAGGTACTAAAGTGTAACTTGTAAAAGTTCATAAGGCTATAATGGTAATTACAACTTTAACCTGTTCTTATAATTTCTCAATCTCTTTCATGTTTCCGTTCGAATTACGTGCCCTCCTTTTCATCTCTCTCTCTCTCTCTCTCTCTCTCTCTCTCTCTCTCTCTCTCTCTCTCTCTCTCTCTCTCTCTCTCTCTCTAGGGTTGAATCAATAAACCGCCTCCATCATTTGTATTCCATGATTTCTTCCTGTTCGTACCATCACCTGTCGCAGCCCGTAACCCTAATCGGACCATTACAAGTCACAAACTCAAGCATTTCTGGTTTAGCCGGTTTTTCTAGGCGAACATCGTTTGTGGTCCAGCCGCCGATTTGGGATTGTGTGCTTTGCGTCGTGCATTCAGAGGAAGGGAATAGAGACGAGCGAGAGAAAGGGAGTGACGAGAAGGAAGCCTTCAATCCACCTTGGGCTACGATGAACTCAATAGTACCGATTCACTCTTGATGTCGTTGTAGTCGATTGACAAGGAAGGAAAAAAAAGGATCATGAAGGGGGGTGCGTGTTTGACGATGCAAAAGGGGGGGGGGGGGATTTTGACAGGATTTCCTATGAAATTGAACCTATAAATCAACAGTTGGTCAGTTTTGATTCTTCTTTCTATTGTGTTCGTAGGTTAAATTCTAGCAAATTGGATTACAATATTGATATTAAATTGCTTTCCAATGATATTAAATTAGGACTCAAATTCATCATTGCTGAAGACAGATGAAATCCTTCCTTCTTTTTTGTTGTTTTGTGTTGAGAGAATTTCTTCTCTGAATTGTCATAGTATCCCTAGATGTGTACCTGGAAGCTCTTCAAATTGCACTTGGACATCCATCTTAAACAACACAAGAAGATGAAATTGTTCAGCCTTCAATCAGGATAAGCATTAGGCGACTTCTACGTATTTTGAACTTCAAAAGAAATTTGCTTTTACACTTGGTTTATTTTTCCACAACAAGCATTTGGTCATGCCTATTCGTTTATGATATGGAGTCATTATGTTACTTTGACTAGAAATAAAAGGGTTCACGTATTCTGGAAAATAGCATACATATTTTGTTACTTTGATTGTGGTGATTTCTTCCCTCTCCTTTCCTTTTGCCAGAGTTGCTGCCCAAGTATTTGCTTGTTTCTTTTCATTACATTTTTTCTCTATACATCTCATGTTGATTAACTGATAGGATTATGTGTGCCTCTCCTTTTGAGTTGTTTTTATTTGCTTATTACTTTTTTAATCTAGTTCATGTCTTTTCTATAATGAATCATTTTTATACCCGAATGAGTTTGCTGCAGATATGGTTTTCTTTGAACGACATAATTTCTTATTGTTTTTCATCTCTAGTCAAATCAATTATTTGGTTGTGAACTATAAATAGAAATAGTTATTTTATCTACCAATGTTTGTAATTTTGCAAGTAAGTTAGTTGGTGTGTCCAACTCTCTTAGTTGATACTCTAAATTTGGAGCTAACTTTGGTCTTATTTTGCAATATATCTTATTTAATGTGCTTGGTGTATTCAGTTATGATTAATGGTATACATTCATGTATGAATATAATTACAATTATAGCATTCATATGTACTTCATAATTTGTTCATGCCTATTCATTTATGACATGAAGTCATTTGAGTTTTTCTGTATCTTTTTTATTTAGATAAATGTTATTTGTATTTATCTTTTTATTTAATGATGTGCAGAAAACATAAAGATGCTTCTACAATGCAATTTTGGAGTGCTAATATACAACCAAACACTACAAAATGGAAAATATTTTGGCTTATTCATTTATAATTATAGAATAATAGTATTTGTATTCTAACTTTTGTTTATGTTATATTCATTTGTGATTATTAGAAAATAGATAAATATTACAATATAAATTTTTGTTATTATTTATGAATAAATGTACAATCTATGTATATATTTAATGTGTTTTATTCATTCATTATTATAGTTGTATGACAATTTTTAATCTATAAATAGTGTTTTATTAATTTATGAATATAACTGAATTCATTTATTTATTCAAGATAATTACTAAATTCAGATATGATTTACAAATATGTTTTATTCATGTATGACTACAAATATTTGGATAAAATGATTAATTCGTCAATCTTTTGATGTGGTTAGTAAAAATAAACATAAAACAAAAAAAACGTTTTTTTTAATTATGTTTAAAATGTTTTTTTAATCATTTTATTGATTTTCTTAATTGAAAATAAATTATAAGCATTCCTAATAATTAGGTTAAAAAAATCTATTAATCAGATTAAATCTCATGATTTTAGGAATTAATTAATTGCCCATAAATTATCCATATATAATTATATTGTAAAATTCCTTTCATGCCCTTATAAAATGATTGGTTTACAACTGTTCTCGCGTTCTCAACATTTTTGGTGTTCTCATTTGATCATATATATATATATATATATATATATATATATATATATATATATATATATATATATATTTGATCATATATATATATATATATATATATATATATATATATATATATATATACATATGGATTTTTCAGAATCTTTTTCTAAATCAAATTTCAACAACAGTTTTATATATATATATATATATATATATATATATATATATATATATATATATATATATATATATATATATATATATATATATATATATATATACTAATGGATTTTTCAGAATCTTTTTCTAAATCAAATTTCAACATCAGTTATATATATATATATATATATATATATATATATATATATATATATATATATATATATATATATATATATATATATATAAGGTTAGGTTCATGTGAGACGGCTTAATTTTGTGAGACCATGAGATGCATTTTTTTATTTTTTTATTTTTTTTATTTTTTTTTATTAATTCAAGTTCCAAAAATAATATTTAAAAAAAGAATTTTTGGATTTTTCCATTTATTTTTCATTTTAAAATTATTTTTTAGAATATGTACAGTGTAATATTCTATTAGAATATTTCACGTCTTTTTCAAAAAAACGGAATTTTTTTTATTTTTTTTTTCTTTTGGTTAATTCAAGTTCCGAAAATAATATTTAAAAAAAGAATTTTTAGATTTTTTCATTTATTTTGCATTTTAAAATTATTTTTTAGAATATTTTAGTGTAATATTCTATTAGAATATTTCACGTATTTTTTTTAAAAAAAAAACGGGATTTTTTTTATTTTTTTTTAGTTAATTCAAGTTCCGAAAATAATATTTAAAAAAAGAATTTTTGAATTTTTCCATTTATTTTGCATTTTAAAATTATTTTTAGATTTGGTCTCACGGTCTTACAAAATTAGAATGGTTTCAAATAAACCTGAACCTATATATATATATATATATATATATATATATATATATATATATATATATATATATATATATATATATATATATATATATATATATATATATGTTGAAATTTGATTTAGAAAAAGATTCTGAAAAATCCATTAGTTTGTAATTACAATTTAACAGTGTTAGTGTTATGTTTATTTTTTATATTCGGCCTAATGTAGTAGTTTTCAAATGCTTTTCTTAATTCTTTTGTCAAAGTTTATACCCTATCAAATGCGTGTTTAATTGCATCACGCGTCACAAAATTTTAAAGCGGCGGTTAATTTAAAAGGAACAGGGTGTAAATTATGGGAAACATTTGAAAGATTGGGGGTGCCCGACGTGAAGCGTTCCGAAGCATTGTTTTTTTGTTATTTATTGGATGTCCCTTCATTACAAGGGGGCGCAAGGTTGCTAATCCATAAAATGTTTCTTCATCATCAAATATAGTCAAACGAAGTAATATCTATGGATGGCAAAATTTTGTATTTTAAAGTGGGAAATACGAAAATGATTTATGAATCTGAAGAGTTTTGTTTGATTATCGGATTTAATTTCGGTTGTGTATCCAAAACAAATAGGGAAAAAGTGTTGGAAAAACAGCAAATTGGGTGGGAAAAAATGTTTATTGCTGGCACAAAATCACAGATGAACTTTCATATGAAAACGTACAAGTCATTGATGCATATCCGTGCATTGAAGTGTTGTACATTCACAGATGAACTAAAGAAATTACAGACGGTCCTTAAGCACCTACAATTTCAGTGGCTAGTTTATGTAATTTGCTAATTTTTTATTATTTTCTACAAAGTAATTAACATTTTTTCTTAAATTAACAAATTTATCTAAAAGAAAAATACGAATATCCTACAGATATAAAAGAAGAAAACGATCCAAACAATACAAATAAATTTAGGCATACCCTGTTAAAATGTTTACAACTAAAATTTATATAAAAATTTGGTTTTTCAAGTGCGTATTAAAAATCATTATGCCAATAGTATAGTCTATTACTCCCAAAAATCATTATGTCAATAGCATATTCTATTACTCCTAGAAAATAAAACTTTACAATCAACTTGATACCAATTCTTTCCCAAACGATGTGCATCACAATTTCTTTTCCCAAACGATGAGCGTCACAATTTCTTTGTCCCCTGACAACGTCATCATACCAACGACCCGTTAGTTTATGTTACTGTGATCACCATAATGTAAAAATGTAAAAGTAAAAAACATCACAACTATATATAACCTACTTACTTTTTTTTAGGATTTATTTAGGACAAAAATGTGTTTTTTTTTTTGTAACTTTAATCCCAATCATGACTAAACAAAACAGATTCTACTGTCTTTGACATGCATCAGAACTAGGACCAAAACGGATGTCAATGATACAAAAATTGCAATTTTTATTTTATCCAAAAAGGTATAACAAGGAAGGATATGGAATTGTTCACAATTTCTCATATGTGCAAGACGATAATATCCTAATATTTGCTTTTGAAAATAGCATGAAAAGGTTGTCTAGTCCCCTTACATGTAACAGACACAGTGTTTGTTAACACGGGACTAAACAAGATTTCTAAAGTTCCCTGAAAATGTTATCTAGTCCCCTTACATGACGAGGACATTTTCTTTTTTTACACAAACTAGCCATCAAGAGCTAGTCCATGTCCAGCCCTCTTCCATCTTTTTGGGTTGAACAAAAAATTATAATTTTTGTCTCATTGACATCAATTCCAATCTCAATTGAATGCATACCAAACGTCAATTCAAATGGATATCAAACACAGTACAACCTATTATGTCATTTTTTGACCAATATAACAAGAAGACCTTAGAATCGCTACTTAGAACGATTTTTTTTATAATATGCATAAGTTTTTTTTAAAGCTACTTAGAATGATTTTTAAAACATAAGTTTTTTTTTCCGACTATCTAGTAATGTTATAATAATATGTATTAAGTTTCTTTAACTCTGATTAAAGCAATTTTTAAAACATAAGCTTTTGTATTCGACTCTAGTAATATGTATAAGCCTCTTTTAACGCTACTTAAAATAATTTTTAAATTAGACGTTTTTGTTTTGAAACAAAAGTTTTTAAGTTCATACCATGAAATAAATTTATTTATTTTAATTCAAGTTCTTTTTAAAAGCTAAAAGGTTAAGCTCCAAAAAATCGTTGCCAAACTGACCCTAAAGTGAAAGTACACGTATATATGTAATTTCATGTATGCCTTGTAAGAACGAAGAAAAATATTGATAATCCTAAAGATATAAAAGAAGACAATACAAATAAAATGAGGCATACTCTGGCAAAATGTTTACAGCTGAAATTTAAAATTAAAATAATAAAAAAGAAAATAAGTATCAAAAATCATTATGCCAATAACATCGTCTATTACTCCCAGAAGATAAAACTTTACAATCAATTCTTTCACGAAGCGCATCACAATTTCTTTGTCCCTTGACGACGCCATCTTACCAACTACCCCTTTGTTTATGTTACTGTTGAATCGCCATAATGTAAAAGTAAATAAACATCACAACCATATACAACCTACTCACTTTTTTTAACTCACAAAAGGTAAAACTATTTTTATCCTTTTATTTTTTTTAACTTTAACCCCCATTTCATGACTAAAGAACAGGTTGTACCATGTTCCACATGCACTGGAATCAGGACCGGAACTAATGTCAACGAGACAAAAATTACAATTTTTTGACCAGATGATGAAAAGGTGGGACATGGACTCGCTCTCGATCGATCTCACGTCTATGCAAAAGACGATAATGCCCTTCTAATCTTTCTGTCATTGAAAGTAGCCTAAAAAGGCTGTCTAGTCCCCTCACATGTAACAAACGCTAGCGTTTGTTAACACAGGACTAGACAAGGTTTCCACGGCTATTTTCGATGATGATGAGGATGAGAAGGGCATTTTCGTCTTTTACACGGACAAGCGATCGAAGCTAGTCCATGTCCCATCTTTTCATCATCTGGTCAAAAAATTGCAATTTTTGTCTCGATGACATCAGTTCCAGTCCCGGTTCCAATGCATGTCAAACGCAGTACAACCTGTTATGTCATATCGCTTGTTTTTTTTTTTGGCATTTAAGCAAAAGAATAATAGTTAGTTTGAATATGATTATAAATACTTACCATCAAGAGCGGTCCCACATTGGTTCTAGTGAAGGCGGCTTTTCGATTCTACTGTGGGACCCAGAAGTAGTGAACGGAGGTGCATGCACTGTTATCGGAAGAACCCATTCACATTTGTCTCTTCCCTCTAGTAGAAGCGGATGCTCAAATCTGTTGTACAAATAACAAAATGTTTATGAGGAATACATGAATTGTCATTTTTGCCCCTGGTTTTGAAGTTTTCAAGTAGTTAATCATGAATATGAATTACCTTGTCCAATCAACATTCTTTGGAGTAGTAAAAAATTCAAAGCGAAGCACCCATTGAACAGAGACATGTCTAGTGGAAAAAGACATGGGCCCATCCATGGGAACTGAAAACTGAAAGCTTGTTTGCACCAAATCTGCAACAACTTCATGGTGATCACTTTGTATCTGCATATATAAATAAACTTATATAAATTCAGATAAATTAAATAAGATTAAAAAATGCAAAAGAATCAGATGATAAACCTTTGTAATTGTTGGGGAATATTTTCTAGAAGGATGTGCAGAGCGACGACTTATAGTCTCGGATAACTCCAAGGTTACTGAAAGCTGGAACAGATGAACCAAACGTGTTAAAAGACGAAAATACCCTTGTATTGATGTCAATGGAACAAAAACTGCAATATTTATATACATGTTAGTACGGTACCTCAAGACATCTTCTGGTTTCTTCCTCGTGGAAAAAGGTAAGAGTTCCACCTATCTGTGATCAGAAATCCACAGAGGGGTATATAAGTAAATTCAACCAAAGAAAGGATATGGATTAAGGGAAATAAGATGGTTTGAGATTAATTTTTACCATATCACCAAAGTAATAAGTTGATTCAGGTTTTGTGGGTGAGAATCTTAGTAGAACTTGGTCATCAAGCCTAATGTTGTATGATCTTCCTCGAATCAGACCTTCTGCTGCAGCAAACGTTAGTGGAAACTTAATTTTTAAGGTGTAACACAAGGGTAAAATCGTCATTTACGCAACAACATTTTGTTATGACCCAGCGGTTTGGTAAGGTCTATCGCAGGAAGATTAGGTAGGGAATTGGTTTGGATAATGATAAGGGGTAGTTTAGGAAATATCTAAATAGGATTAGTTTGGATAAGTAGAAGATAATAGTTATCTATTAGTTTTTTGTTGCTGTCAATTAGCAGGACACTATTTAAGGTGCTCCATAGTTGTTTAGTTTTTTTATGCATGAATAAAGAACACCGTGAGGTTTTTCTTGGAGTTTTCCTGTAGCTCGAATTGCAGGTAAGGAACTAGGGCATTGACCCAAGTTCTTAATACATTTCAGTTTTTCCACAACCATGGAAACAGGTAAAAAAATGATGCATCTTTCGGGCATATGTTAATGTTATTAGTTATACTCTAAAATGAAACAACAATGCAAAGTTCATATAAACCAAATTAGATTATATTTTAAAAAGTGTAAAAGAATAAGAAACAATATTACTTACATGCAACAGGTTCAAGAGTTCTTGAGCCAGTTGAGACTCTCAATTCATCATTCATAGGGGGAGATTTTGGAATTTTTAGCTGCTCATTTGGAGCATTTAAGTTATCTGTTTAAGAAACAAAGAGTCATTCATTAGAACCAATAAGATAAGTGTGATTAATCATTAATCAGATTTCTTGAAATGTTTTCTTATCATTTCATAATGAAGCAACAAAAACCCTATTATGAAAATATCTAAGATTAACAATAACTTACCTTCACTAGAACCATAAAGCACTTCAGCTGCAGAAAGCCGAGGTATTGCCATATATGAAGACATGGTTGACCTTTGGTCAATGAAGGACACATCTTTACTTGATCTTGCTGCAGATGAAGGTAATGACATTGAGCTTCCAAATGCTTTCTGTAAACTTCCCATTGCTGGATTGTAGGAAGAAACAGAAGAAATATCATCCCTTTGACTTTCATAACCTTCTTCTTCTCCATCAAAAGTTTCATTAGCTCTAGCCTACAAACAAAAAAGAAAAGAAATTATAACAGTTGGGATTTGTGATTAATTTAAAAAAGGGGTGTTGTTATATGCACTCAGCAGCTTACCCATTCAGATTCAGCACCCATATCTTTCCAATAAACATCCAAGAGAATAGTTGTAGTAGGAACAATCCCTGAAATGATGGAAAATATTTCACAATTATATATAACAATTAGGGAAGTAAGATAGTAATGATAAAAGAATTTTACCATTTGTTCCAGTTTCTTCATTTAACAAGCCATTTGTTTTCTCAGTGACCCATATTTGAAGTGGCAAGCGAGCTTCCTGCAGATATAAATGGTTGCATACAAAGTTAATAGATAATAATGGTTGCATATAGAGGAAAAATTCACAAAAACAAAAGGGAATTATAATTTATAAATAGATGTTGAAATGGGAAGACAAACTATGTCAGGGAGTTTCTGCATTGATTCTCCATGTGGGTGTCCATCTTTCATATTTACATATTTTCCAGACATTTCACTTTTAACATGATATAGATAGCGAACAGTAGAGCCCCTGTATGATGGAGGGATGATTGTTGGCAAATTTATCCTCAAGATATCTGGATATAACATAAGCATTTATAATGAGGATTTTTTGAAGCTTGTTTACAAAAACCAGATATACATACAGCAACATTGAATGAAATAAAGAATTAGTTACATGTTCTTGTAGTCCCAGGTGACAGAATCTGATTTGAAATCACTGATGGCACTGAAGACTCCAAGAAAACATATTCACCTGGAAAGATTTGTATAAAGAAATCATCATTTGGTGTTCATCTAGATTGGTGCCTGAATACTACTTGCTATATCTCTTTTGAAAATCCAAGATAAAAGACCCATTTAAACTATTTTCACTGCAAATCATTGAATTTGCATTTTTTTTTATTAATTAGTGTCCAACATGATTCAATTTGTAATGCTTGTCACCAAGTTTCTAGCAAAGTCTACACTTCTTTTTAGATTGAAGGATGAAAGGTAACGTGTTTGATTGGAAAGAGGTGAAATGATAACTACATGCGCTATGCAATTTTTGAATCTGACAAGGCACACAGCTAAAAAGGCTTACACTATCAGTGAAATGTCTACAAATTCATCTCAATGGCATGGATATTATAACCAAAATCGCTAGCATCAACCATGAAGATCAGCAAATATGTAAATCCAGCTTGAAAATTTTTGAATAAGCGAAAAATAACTTTCTAATAAGTTGTAATTTAGCAAACTGAAATGCGGCTATATCCATGGTAGAATAAGAATACGAAAACTTTCAGAATGTCGAAAATGGGAATGCAAACCTCTCCTCTTCTGATTAGAGTCGGGTAGTGGTTTGTGAGTGCTAAACCACTGAGTGTCCAATTTCTCAATGCCTTTGGCTTCAAAGCTTAGCCGATCAACTAGCAGCGAACATTCACCAGGAGGATTTCGGATCTCGATTGTAATGGTAACAGGATCACCTGGCCTAAATACTTTCTTATCAGCCTCTAACTTCAACGAAGGCTGCTCATGCAAAGGCACACGCACCTCATCTTTCCTAGTTTCTCTATTTCCGAGTCCGAACAAGGAGGTGAGCGATCTCGAAGCTTTTGGCGGCGGCATTACCTTAACAAGTTGCAGATCGATCCGTCTTAACCAGCCAGAATTAAGCCCTAAAAGTAATATCTCAAATTGGGCATAGGTTGATCGATTGTGAATCACAATGGTAACGATTTGATCTGAATATGCAGGTGAATTGGAGAAGAATCAACTTGGGGAATCCGTCAGTAGTGTCGGTGGTGGGTCAACATGACGACGGAGGGATTTGCAAGCAAAGCCTTTAAGCCTTGCACACTCTTTTCTTTTTAGATTTTTTTTTTTTCGATGCATGTTCTCGATTATTATTTTTAAAATAGATATTTTATTTTTAATAATAATTACACATTCTTCAATAGCATAGGTATTTACTCTTATTCAGATGTTACATTCCATTAAAAAAAAATCTTTCATCACCCTTGTATCTTTTGGGTTTCTTCTAAAGGATTATATGTATTGTGTGATCACATTTGGGTTTTCTGTTCTTTAAACCATTTATTCCCTAACATGTCAATAAAACATGTTAGTAATTTACCAAAGGGTACTAAAAATGGAAATAAACAGCAACGATCCAAAAAAAATCCTTGTTTATCAAGAAAACAAAAAGAACCGACACACTCAAAAGGAACAACTTACAATTTAAATGTTATTAAAAATGTCCCAAAAGCGTTATAATTTAAAGTTTATGTTTAAACAGATCCTTAAAATTCCACACTAATATTTGACATTGATAACATATACACATAACGTAAGTCTATAGTCCAAATTAATTTACACTAATAGTGCCCAGTAGACTACTTCTTAGGGTGTAAACACCCTTTTGCGCTCTTTAATGTACATGATATTGCACCTCAATGCACAATTCGACACTTAATGTTCCTTGTATACATGTCCTTTTACTTAACTTAAACATATTCATAAACACAAAGTGTATCCATGCATATTTTGCTATTTTGTCTACTGGAAATAGAAATTTAAAATATCACATGTTTTGTTGAAAATTTCAGCAAAAAACTCTTAAATTTAGTCAATCTTTTGCCTTGGGCACCTGCAATGCAATATTTGTAAGATTTTCATAAAAAATCCATTCATTGCATAAATTAGTAAAATCATCAAAAGCATATCTCCTATAAAATAAATTGGCAATAAAGATTAAAGATGCTTTGTTGGGACACACACTATATATAACTCCTAATCCACCGAATCACTCTATGTAAAAGAAAAACTTAGATATTTATTGAATAAGGGTAATTTCCGTATTTTCTATATAAATCAAAGATTGTGTAAACGATGAGTGACTAACCAGCCGGTAAAACCAAATGCACATTCACCAATACACATGTGTGTAATTATTGTAGCTTCCTTAGATGCTTTTGTGTTATGATGTGCATCATATATATGAATAGATAACAGTTTCCTGTAGCATCATATTGGATCTGAACATGACAGAAAACATATGGAAATATATATGAAAAAAATGTTCATTGTTATAATAATAATAATAATAATAATAATACCTCTCCAGCAAAATGGTGAACTTTGAAAGCTTGTTTTGCAACACTAAAGCAAGAATTAGAACTCAGTTGAAGTTTAATTTTATTAGTAAATCTCACACCAGTGGCTTTGGAAGAATTTGAACCATCTTCAAACATGGATATTAGTCCCATAGGCTTCTTCCATGTTTCATACATTTTTATAGGAATATCATAAAATTTATACCTCCAGATCCATTTCTTCAGCATAAATAAATGTAGGCAACTTCTTGAACAACTTTTTTTTGTCATTGACTTAACCAAAGTAACAGTAAATTATAAATCAAAGAATGTCAGGTGCGTTTGTTAAACAAATCAACAATTACCGGTGCCTTTGAGTTGTGTTCTAATTGAAGAGGCAGACTGCAAAGAAAAGATAACTTATTAAAGGTAAAGAAAGGGTAAGGAGGTACGTGGCTGAGGTTCTATTTGCTTATTCGAGACTGCTCTAGAAATTGCTGCTTCATATGACTCTCCAAATGCATCCCAAAACGGATTATGTTGCAATCTGTGTATAATTAGGAAGATTTGGTTGATGTTTAGATAGGTAATCAAGACCTGAAGGTAAAAAGCTTATAGAAAAAGGCACTTACTGTGAACTGTGCTTTTAGGGGTTGTTAAGGTTAACAAATCGGCTTCATGTAGAAGAAACCAACGTTCGTTGCACATCTGAGACAACACACATAGGATTCCATCTGCACCATCTTTATCACCATAACTGTCAGGACCTAAAGTGGAAAAAAAAATAAGAATAAAGCACTAATATTTAGATCAAATGAAAAATTGAACTCAAGATAATGAAAAAAAGAGGATGTTGTAATCTATCATTTAAAAATTGCATCAAGAATTGTATGCATAGGATTGAGTTCCATTCACTTCTGTCGATGCCTTCTTTTCTTCTCTCTCTCTTCTCCTTTCACTTTAGTACCAAATGAAGTTGAAGGTAGCACAACAACGATACAATAAACAAACATCAACCCATTAATAGTAGAAATCCAACAATACCCAGTAAAAAACCCTAAAAAAACCTAAAAGAAGATAGTATATACCCACCGTCGATTGTTCCCCGATTTTTTTGTAGATATTTTCTGGAATTCGAGGGCTTGTGGAAATATCATCAAATAGAAGATGGATTAAGCAACAATGATTAGGTAGATGAGGTAATTGACATAAACATTTGTAGATCGATTGGGGGAGAACACGTATCAATTGCATTTGTGGACACGTGTCTAAGATATGGAAAACAGAAGAGACACACCTGCATCTGTGTACATCTTATACCTTCCCTTCTGCCCCTATTCTTGCTCCCTAATCTACGAATTTTTTTTTAAAAAAAATCACACTCATATAACTGCAGATGAGGAAAATAGGAAAAGAGAAAAACTCAATTGGTAGGCAAGAGAAGAGCATAGAGAAGGAGCCGAAGAAACACTCATAAAATTTGGGTGATTTGGGGATGGTGGCGGTGTAGAAGAATCTGACTATAAGCTGATTTACCTAGAGCTGAACCTCTGGATCGACGACCGGTGAAGATGGCCGCTGACATCCATCTCGCTAAAAAGCCATACTTGGGAACCCAAACCGGTGGTATGGGACAGAACCCTTCCATTCCTAACTCTAAATAACAACACCACCGCCACTGTCGTTTGCTGATTGCTTCGTTCTCTCGTTTCCGTCCTGGAGCCGACAAATTAGAAGGGTGGAGAAGGTGGTCCGAAGTTTCTTGAGGCAGAAGCCGGTGGAGGATTAAACCAAGGTGGAAGCGGGAGGATGAAACGACACCTTCCTGAAGTCGAAGCAAATGAAAGAAGCAGACGATGAAGATCGAGAAGGTGGAAGAGATGTAGGACACCAAGCGGTTTAGAGAAGATACGAAGAACACGTAGATGGCACAGGGCACACTTGTAATCCACTATAGAAATAAATAATTGGATAAATATATAATAATCCAAAGGAAAATAAAAAAACAAAAAAACCCACCAATAGTTTTGGTCCAATAAGAAGCAAGTACTATTCATGGTGTACTTGTAAATTAGTATATATATAAATTATATTTATTTTTTTAACGGCATTCTATAGAAGATAATAGAGTAAATTGTGTTTATGGTTCAAGTGTCAAAGATTAGAGTAAATTACATAGATGTGTTTATGTTTCAAGTGTCATATGAGGCATTTTATCTTATTCTCAAAAATTAACTTGGATCATGTTTACTGAACATAAAAATGACTATTTTGTCGTTTTCTATTTCGTTTTCATTTATTTATGGAAAATCGTCATAATACTTCTAATATTTTACCTTAATTTACGAAAATGTCTCAATTTAAAATTTGTTTACGAAAAAACATGAATTACAGGTAGAAATGACGGTTTAATCATTTTCTTCCGGTTTACCGATTTCATTAAAGTCTCATTATTTTATCATAATTTACGAATAAGTTTTAAACTAAAATTTAGTGATGATTTGGCATTTTTCTCCGTGTAACATACATTTTATCAGTTTCATTGTTAACTTTGACACCTATTCATTAAATTAATTGATAAGATGGATACGATGGGTTATATAATTTTACATTTACTGTAAAATTTGATATCCATCTTATCGGCTCATTTATGACTATGTATCTAGGTCGGCAATTAAACCGGTAAATTGTGTGTTTTCAGGAAAAATGGCAGGAAATTAGTTGATGTCTGATGAGATCGATATATTAGTTTACATAATGTAACATCCCAAAAAATCAACAAATTTAAAACTTTTCAAAACAACTCTTTTGTCTAACAGAATTGTTACAAAACCATTGTTTAACATTGTTTAAAATCAGAGTCTCTCAATATCCAATTAGTTGTAAAACCAATGATGTGTACGGTCATGCCTTCTCCTTGCCACGGTCCACTGAAGTATATGAAACCATAAACCAAATTTGTAAGCACAAAGCTTAGTGAGTTTCCCCAAAGTATCACCACACAAACAGATAACATATACCAACAAATAGCATGCATACAGAGCCTTCATTCTGACTATAACGCCCCACGGCCTGCTGTCTACCTGGTATGCTCACAAAATCTTCAGCATAACTAGTACTCCTCACCTGGCCTTCAGCCTATCTGGACAGTTCTTCGGGCCTTCGGCCTAACTGGTACGCCCCAGTGGCCTTCAGTTTATCTGGGACCCCCTGGGTCTGTTTACCTTCAGCACAAAGCAGGACCACCTCAACCCAACATCACGTAAACCATGTCGACACACATATCTAACAGACAAGCATACAAATAACCGACCAATAATCAAACAGAGCCTTCAGCCTAACTGGAACGCCCCATCAGCCTACAGTCTATCTGGTATGCTCACACAACCTTCAGCATGACTGGTACGCCTCATCAGGCCTTCAGCCTATCTAGAACGTTCTTCGGGCCTTCGGCCTGACTGGTACACCCCTCAGGCCTATAGTCTACCCGGGACGCCCTGGGTCTCTTGGCCTTCAACACATAGCAGGACCGACTCAACCCAACTACACACAACATGTCAACATATACATATCCAAAGCACATATAAGCCTATTAAACCATAACAACATATCGATATAAACATTACCGGGTTTGTTGACTGACAACACAAAGCAGTACAATCTCAACCCACCTACATTACGGCGACATATACACAGCTAAACATATAACCAGTCAACAGACAAACATGCAGATCTTACAGATAACTAAGCATTGTATCATCCTATATAGCAAGATACAGGTATAACAGATCACTACATCATACAATCATGTGACAAACCAGGATAACTGTAACGCCCCACTTCTGGTTTGTGATTTAAATAAAATAATTTTCAATTCTTAAGGGGTACTCGACGAGTCTATAGCCCAACTCGTCGAGTAGTGACGGGTTTTGCACACGTTTTAATTTGGCTACTCGACGAGTCCATATTCTTGGACTTGGCGAGTCTGCCAATCTGGATGAAACCCTAATTTCAAGGGTTTGCACCCTATTTAAACAACATTATTGTCACACCCCCAAACCAAGGATGGCAGAAACGTCTGGGGGTGGAGGACTTCATGTACAGTATCACAACAACGTGTATAATAGTGCTCAAAGTAAATACAATCATCATAAATATAATTGAAAAAGTTACACCAAAGTATATGTTTACATGTTTCAAAATCAATCACATTATGATGACAAAAATTGTTGACGGTTTAACGTCTCATCCTCAAAGCGCTGAAGTTTTCCTGTTTCACTGATTTCCTGAGAATACAAGTAGTTTTGAAAAAGTGTCAACAATTAAGTTGGTGAGTTCATAAGAGTTTTGTTTGAAGTAGAAACCATTTTCCTTATAAAATCGATAGAGTTTGATTTCCAGAAAATCCAATATTTTCTTAGTTAAGTATGAACATAATATTTCTATATGATGCGTTAATGAACCCTAGAATGACCCGTAGATTTCCCCTATAATCGTCCAGCGTATATAAGTTATATAAAATTTAAGTTAGATAAAACGTTGAATATAGTGGGTCTGCCTTAGGTCCACAACCCAACGAGGAACAGGAGATGAGGCGGGCCCCACCAATTCTAAGCCAATCAAGACTAAATTCTTATATGACTCAAGCATATACGCTCAGCGGTTATGGTTGAAGTCTAACAATTCTAGATGAAATATAGTTTTAATACCAAAATAACTATTCTATGTGAACCCGGTACTTTGGAATGTACGTCATTCATATGAAAACCCGGTACTTTTCCTCAAAATGTGAAATGTAAGTTTTTATGTTATGAAATAGTGCACCCTAGAATTCCCTATAGATCCCTTCTATAATTTCCTTGTGTATATAAGTTATATAAAATTAAAGTTAGATAAAACGTCGAATATAGTGGGTCTGCCCTAGGTCCACAACCCAATGAGGAACAGGAGATGAGGCGGGCCCCACAAATTCTAAGCCAATCACGACTAGGTTCTATATAACTCTAGCATATACACTTAGAAATTATAGCTGAAAACTAACAATGCGAAATTGAATATGGACTTAAATCCAAAAACCGGAACCAAACCCTAGTGTAGTGTACGAAATAGTAATAGTGACTATGAACATAAACTATACATATCATAGTTCATCGGATAGTGATAGTGACTAGTGAACATGTACTATGCATATTATAGTTTACCAAAAGTGGTGGTGATGGTGAATATAACCTATACATATCATAGTTCATCAAATAGTGATAGTGGTAGTGAACATGAACTACGCATATTATAGCTTATCAAAAGTGGTGGTGATGGTGAATATAACCTATACATATCATAGTTCATCAAATAGTGATAGTGGTAGTGAACATGAACTATGCATATTATAGCTTATCAAAAGTGGTGGTGATGGTGAATTCCTTTCTTGTAATTAAGTTCGTAGTGTAGATGAAACATAAACTATACCTATTATAGTTTATCACTTTGTTTGTAATATATATATGCCATAACTATACCGATTATAACTAGCGTGTTCGTTTGTGGGGGTATAATGGCTTAACTATACTTATTATAGTTTATCATAATTATTCATAGTGGTAATAACTCTTTTGTATGTGTAACACCTTTAATAATGTGTTTGTTATGTAAAAGAACCCTAAACTATACCTATTATAGTTTATTAAATATTTGTTTGGGTAGTGATCATAAGCCTTACTTGTCAAAGTTTACCAATGTTTGTATTTCAATAGAT
This sequence comes from Lactuca sativa, assembly GCF_002870075.4. Taxonomy (NCBI): domain Eukaryota; kingdom Viridiplantae; phylum Streptophyta; class Magnoliopsida; order Asterales; family Asteraceae; genus Lactuca; species Lactuca sativa. The sequence continues at coordinate 91,409,404 of NC_056627.2, forward strand.
ATAGCCTTGTAATATCATTTATATATTTACCATACTTATGGAGGTAAGAATCCATTTGTTAGCTGGTGTATATCTAGATACGAATACAAAAATGTCATATATTGCAACAACACATAATCACATAATGATGTATACCTTGCTCAACATGTTACAAGGTGAAATGAAATTTATAGTGTTTTTCTGTTAATAACATTTTCTGTAACTGTTATTGGAAAATTTGTAGAAAAATCATAAAATGTCCAAATCAAGTTATGTAACTTCTGAAAGTTTGGAAAATGAGTCTAGTTTGTTCATAATTTTTATTATAAATTTTAATGACCTCTTACTTGTGTGAAAAAGTCCATAATCACATACTGGTCCGGATTGATGTTTGAAATGATAGACAGTTTTGTAAAAATCACCATAAATTGTAGAAAAATGGTATGGAGATGTGCAAGTAGTCATTTTAAAGATAAGAAGTGGAACTACTAGTAAATAAAACAGTTTTGAAAACTAAAATGTTTAAGTTGTCCAAAACAGTCCGTGAATGGAGTTGACCTTTTCTGATGAAGGCTGTAAGAAAATTTTAGTTATGTTCTTGGTGTTTTAACTTGTATTCCCCCCCTAAAAACTTGAGAAAACATGAAAATGTAGGGGTATGAACTCACCTTTAGTGATGTAAGAAGATGGATGATGGAGAAAAGAAGTGTTCAACTCAAGAACACTTGGGAGATGCTTGAAGATTTGAGGAGCTAACAACAAATATGACGATATTTGTGTAAGCAGTCAATGATTTGAGTAGAATCAATTGTAATAATTACAAGGAGGATGAATTATACTTACCAAGAGAAGAATAAAGCTTGAAAATCAACCTTGGAGTCTTGAAATAGAGAGAAAAAGTTTGAGAGAAAAGTTGTGTTGTATTTTTTGTGAATTGAAAACAGGTGAAAGAAATGAGGAGAGAGGTTGAGTGTCCAGCTCTCAAAAACATGGGGATGGCTTGTGAGTGAGGTAAAAAGGACAAGGAAGTGACAAGGTATGGTGGGGAGGAGTGTGGGTTAGTCATGGAGTAGGTATGGTGGTTGCTTGTGTCATAAAATAAAGGAAAGTCAACACTCCACCTCTTGTACTTCACCCACTCTTTTGGATAAGGTTTTATCCTTAAAAACGTGATAATTTAATAATTATGGGTCCTTATATGTTAAAATAAAGTTTTGGGTGAAAATCCCGCATTAAAATAATTAAAAACGAAGCTAAAATGAAGTCGTAGTCGAAAACTAGGAAGAAAAGAACTTCCAGCGAGGCTTCTCGGAAAGGGGTCGGAGGTTCGGTCCTCCTGAGGCTGGGTGCGAGGCGAAGCGAAGCGATACAGCGAGAAGAGTAGGCTCGGTCCGAAGCAGTCAGAAGCGAACTAGACCGAAGGCATCATGGAGCGAAATGGACCGAGGCTTCGGGTTCGGGTCTTGTGCGAGGTTCGGGCCCGAGAGGACCCTTCGGGTTCGGTTCAGCAGCCTTCGGGTTCGGCTCAGAAGGGCTTGGTCCCTAAGAGGACTTTCGGCCCTAAGAGGGGTTTCGGGTCCTTAAGAAGGGTTTCGGGTCCTTAAGTCCTTTTTGTCCGTTTTTGACCCGTTTAAGGGTCGGAATGACCCGAATGACTTCAAAAAGTTACGGAAACTTTTGAGAGAGATTTATAAGAGATTTCACATTTTTGGAGAGATTTCTCATTCTTGGAGAGATTTGGGAGAGATTTGACATTCTTGGAGAGATTTCTCATAAAAAGAGATATTTGGGAGAGATTTCATATTCTTGGAGAGATTTGGGAGAGATTTGACATTCTTGGAGAGATTTCTCATACAAAGAGATATTTGGGAGAGATTTCATATTCTTGGAGAGATTTGGGAGAGATTTGACATTCTTGGAGAGATTTCACATACAAAGAGATATTTGGGAGAGATTTCACATTCTTGGAGAGATTTGGGAGAGATTTCTAAATAGAGACAGATAGAGTGAAAACGATTGAGAGAGGTTTCATTTGTGACCTTTTTGAGTGTCCGACTTCGCAATGCAAGGTCCGTAAACCCTGTTAAGCCTTGTTTAAGGATCTTACACACTCCCAATGAGTATGCAACATTGTTTTATCGGTTTGGCTCGTCACTTACCACAGTTTTAGGTTAAGGAGATCTAGATGTACGTACTTTTCGATTTATGATCTCTCATTCTAGCGAGTTGCTTAATAAATACATAACGTAAGCCCTAGTACACAAGGGTTAGTTGGGTTGACCGGTTTGACTTGTTGACTTTATTTGACTTTGAATTGACCAGAATTTGACGGTTGTCACAATTATGCGCCCCAAACCAGCCTCCATCACCCTCAGAACGTCCCTTACTAAACCCTAGCCTCCCTTTAAGCATTCTTGGAGTATTTCTCATTTTGTGGAGGATTTGGGTGCATTTTGAAGTTAGAAGAATGATAAGTTATTAAATAAACTTGAAGATCGATTAGATCTTTATAACAGGTAGTATGAAGAACATAAACAGTAAACAAGACAAAGTTGAATCACAATATGTCGAATGATTGATTCAAACAATCCTCAGCAGAGCTCGATTAAGAACTTCCGCTGTAGAGGATTTAGGGTTACAAGAACAATAATGAACTTCTGAATAATTTCTGATCTATCGTTCTATATTTTCAATCGTTCTGATCGCTAACTTAAGATGCATGCAAGCACCTATACTTATATTAAACCCTATCAAGCTCACGGTTGGACAGGCCCAAACCGGAGATACAAAACTTTGACTAATAAGCGAGCCCAATAGACGCAATACAAAACAAAACACGACCCAACAATCTCCCCTTTTGCGTCAAATTGGAGCGAGACTACTTCTTCTTCTTGCTTGGGCTAGCAACGGGTGTCTTCTTCACAATATCAAACAGACGTGTTATTAGAGCGAGAATGGTCTGTCTGAACCGAATGTACCATTCATATCATCGAAGTACTTGACATCATCCGCTGAGTTTTGCTTGCATATGTGGATGATCCCCAACACATGCTCTAGGCAAGCAGTGGTGTACAGATGTTTATCAGCTAAGGCAAAAAGACATTTATGTCCTTCGTCCCTAGTGAACATGACTGAATTCCGCCTTGAGTCAATTTTGCCCATCTGCATTTGGTTCAGATCACTGGCAGAGCCAACAGGAGATATTTTTGGCTTCTTCTTGAAGACGCTTGCTATCTCCTGATCCATCAGTGCAACTTCCATGATGTAGCACACCAGCATCCTCTTGAGATGGTCGATGATCGGACCATATTCAGCTTTGTTGGTCAGAAGGATGTTGTGCAAGATTATCCAATCATGGGGATTGAGGTTCGGAAGATCTGCTAAAGAAATGGCATGTTCGGTTTTGGCAGACCCTCGAAGCACTTTGAACCGAACGTTGATGAACTTCCCTTTAGTGTACGGCTTCAAGACCCGAACGTTGATAATCTTCTGAGCGCTCCAAGTCTGATATGGAGGTTGAGCAACCTTCAGATAGAAATTAATCAAGTCCCGATCAACCTGTGAATGAGGATGAGGGAACTCGGCAACGTTGGAGAAGGCGTGAAAGATGAATGCCTTTCGGGTCAGTGGCATGTCGAACTGAGAATCGACAGTGTTGGAACAGTCTAGTGAAATAACAGGTTCCAGCCACAAGATGCTCGGAGTATCGATAGCTTCCTTTATCATCCTCTTGAGAGTCCAGTCAGGAAAAAGAGTTTTCCTACTCTCAAGAAGGTCGTGGGCTTCCTTCTGTTTTCTTTCAGCTTCTTCAGCTTCTCTAGCCACACGAGCACTATCATCAGCCACATTGCGTCGACTTTTGCGTTTTAACAAGTCGACAATGGTTTCTGTGTCTTCTTCCTCTTCTTCCTCAGCAACATGTTTGCCTTTGTCTTTCACACTCGAACCGGAGGCTTGGCCTACTGGAGGAGGTTCGGTTGTGTGAGTTGCCTTTGAGGATGGAGGTGGTTGAGACATGGACTCCTTTTCTCCCCCTTGTTTCGGAATGGACACGAAATCAAGTAGCCCTTCAATTTTGCTTAGCAGGGCAAGGGCAGGAGCAAGATTCTCTGCAAGGTCTCGCCTCACAGTGTAGTTCAAGATGGGATCATGTGCTTCAAGGATGTTGGATATGGCAGAGTGGACATCCGAAACACACGACTTAATCACCTCTCTTTCGGTCCGAAGAGAATCAACCTCTTGTTGAGAATTAGAGAGTTGAACGCTCTTGACCTTCAGAGCGGTGGTCTTTTTGGCTAAAACATCCATCAACGAGCCAAATCTTCTTGGAGTTTTGAGAGACGCTCGTCAATAGTAGCACGAAATGCTAAGTTGTCATCGGAGAGTGTTTGACGTAATGAAGCGAAGGACTTCAACTCAGTGGAGACAGACGTGGCCAACTGTTGAACAATCGGTTCCAACGTAGTCTTAGCTGCATTTGCACTCTCCTGTAAAGACTTTAACAGGATAGAGGCATCAGAAAATAGTTTATCGACTTTTTCGGTCGCAGCCTGACAGGCTTTTGTTGAGGCATCAATGGCGGAGGTTGCAGAAGCGAGAGAATCTTGCTGAGCCTTTGAGAAAGCATCAACAATCTTCTGAACCGCAGCTTCGGAAAGTGATGATTGAGACGTAGAAGAAGATGCAATGAGCAAGTCAACCTTGTCATGGAGCTCCTTGAGATGTTTCTTTGTAACCGGAGCGTCATCATCATCGCTCTGTACTTGAAACGGACTATAGTAGACCGAGTCAAACGTCATATTTTCCCCGCCAATGAAAGGTTCTTCACCCTCTGAAACATGACCAAGAGAAGGTGGTGGTGGGGAAGCTGGTGGTACAGTAGTATGGGTAGGTTCGGATGTGTTTGTGGTTTCGGGTGCTGGGGTAGTTTCGGGTGCATCAGTATGAACCCCCGTATCAGATACGTTGGCTCTAACATCTGCAGTGGATGTTGTGGTTGCTTCGGTGAATATTGGTGGTGGCATTGGGATTGAAGTGTTTGGAATGTGTGTAAAGGGGTTTATGGTGGGAATGGAAGTAGGAATAGTTTTAGGAGGAGAGGGAATTGGAGAAGGAGGGATTTGAATTTCAGGGGTAGGAGATCGGGGTGGAGTGTTGCCTCGTGGAGAGTCTTCAGAATCCGAACTCTCTCCCTCAGATTCGCTTGAGGAAGAAGCGATAACCAGCTTTCTCCTGGGTTGGGTTTTTCGCCTCTTTTGCTGCGGAGACTGAGCAGCCTTTGTGGGTTTCCTCTTCTTTGGAGAAGGGCCTTTAGCCCCTTTCGCCACCTGTTTCCCTTTTTCAGCTTTCTTGCCTCTTGGAGCAGGCTTGTCGGCTTCGTGAATCGACTTCAACATCTCCGGTGTGAGATCCCTCGGACCAGAACGCTTAAATTCTTTGTAAGTTCTGATAATCCGGCTATCAGCGGGAACATCACCATACATAGACTCCGGAATGGAACCGTTGAATGGGAACTTGGATGCATCTGAGATAATGATCTTCGTGGTATGGAATGTACCAATCGAAGACATTGGAGAGCCAGCGACAATGGGGACGTGGTACTTGTCCATCACCCATTTCGTTACCAAGGTCCAGAACCTGGCGTAGGAAATTTCAGAATGCCTTGATGTAGAGGAGAGACTCTGGATGAGTTGTTGCCACAGAATAGACCCGTAATCCATGTTAATGCCATTGTAGACACCATACATTATCGATAAGAACAACCGACTAGCACCATCAGAACCGGAGCTTCTTTCAGAGAGTCCTTTGAATAAAACAGTGAACATCCCGTTCCACTGTGGCGGTAGGCAAGACTTCTTGAACTTGGCGACTAAAGTAAGCACCTCCATATAACCCATGTTGTAAAACATATTGAACAAGTGCCCCATGGGAATCGTCTCAGGATTAACCCTTGTAGAGTCAGCGTCAAACCCTAACAGGGAGCAAAATCGTTGCTTGGAAATTGAGGCTTTGTGCTGAAAGATGTCGAAGAAGATCCTATCCACAACCTTGTCGTAGTGAGCAGTCGCAAAGATCTGCGACAAAAACTCCATTGGAACTGATTATGCTCTTGTAAGTGCAGGAGCAATCGGCGAAAACCTTAAACACTCGATTATTGGGAACATGAAGGCATCGTAAACGTGAGGAGATAAATCGATTATCAGGCTTTGTTGTGGGTGAATAGGCAGAATGTGGGATGTTGCGTGAACGGAAGATGAATCTGCCATTGCTTGAAGAAAAGGAAGAAGATGATGAACAGTGAAGATTCAGGGATTTCTTGCGCTCTGGGAATTTTGATTGCAGTAAAGAGGTAAATGGTAAAGGATGTTGCCTTTTATACTGTGGGTTAAGGAGAGAGAAAGATCTTCCCAAATCTTCTATCGAAAAACGAAGAGTTTTCCGGAGTTGACTGATGCGTGACAGTTGGGGTAGCCGATGATCACGCATGAGAGAGAGTGTCAGATTCCAAAGAACACACCTCCCATCAAGCGCCGTTTGGATATGAACCGTTTCAGATTCACACGCGCCTTTCTTGCGTCGTTTGGAGATAAAACGCTTCCGATTCTCACGCATGCCCTTTTAGCGTCGTTTGAAATTAAATGGATTAGACTCCCACCTGAGTCAGCACGCCTTTATCTTGTCTCTTTAAATTGTAACGGCATCTTTTGAACAATTCCGCCACGTGGAATAAAATCAACCATATCCTTCAATCGACTGTCAATCCAAGTAAAATGCCTTGTAATTAATGAAACCTGAATTTTGGAAAATCAAAGATTTTCGTGCTAAAGGTGTAAAAGAAAAGAAATAAAGCAATAATTTGTGGGAAAAATGTGGTGTCAATAAAGACACGAAACAAATGATCCCGGGCACGAATCTCTTCCTTCAAAGTCAAGAAAGACCTTAAAGTGTTGGTGTGGTTTCCCGTTGAATGACGATCAAACACTTATTAAGAAGTGTTGAAAGGCTTCTTTTAATTAGGCTTAGTAGGGTGGCTTTTGCTTCGATTCAACATTCCCAATCTTGATATAAGATAGAAAGTGAACGAGGTACTTGTGAGACCGGTGTAGTCTGTTGAACAAGTAGGTTGGGAATAATTTAAAGTGGCTGGGAAGAAATATAAAATCTCAACAAAAATTAAAAACTGGATCCCAAGGGAAGAAATGTTATGGCTTTTAACAATTTCATAGGAATCACACAAAAGAAAAATTGGAGATTTCATGAAGATACATCCGTCAATTCATTAGCGAAAACTAGAGCAAATTAATTGTTCACCGTCAATTCGTATTAGGTATTGAATTTTGGGTTTCACTTAGATCATAGTGGCACGAAACTAAGATCATAAACACAGAAATTGTGTAACCATAAACCTCAGTGGTAATTTCTGAGAGTCTCAAGGGTTACTGTTGGGAAACGAAAGTGATGGAGAAATGCAATTTAGATGGTGTAAGAAAACAAAATACCTCTGCTGTGAAAAACTGGACCAAGCAGAAAACTCTTATCGCATTGTGAGAAGAGAGTTAGGTAGCTCATGATTAGAATAAATAAGAAAGCCTAATTGGGAAGACAAGGTTTGTTTATACCAAGTCAGTAAGGCTTATTATTCAGAATCAAGTGAGACTTTGGACACATACAGCAGCATGCTTCTAGGGACACTTAGCTAATTCAATAATTTCCTCATAAACGAACACACACATAAAAGTAAAGCCAAAAAAATAAAAAAAAAAATAAGTTCCAAAAGAAAAAAAATAAAAAGTAAAAAAAAAAACTTTGGAACCGAACCCGAGCGTTCGGTCTATTTCGGGTAAGAAAAATTGTGGAACCGAACCCGAACGTTCGGTCTATTTCGGTTACCAAAAATAGATTAAAATTTTTTTTTGATAATAGAAGAAATGCAATAGGAGCAATTATACAAATAACGTACAACCAAGAAAACTACCTTTAATTGATGAGCGAAAAGTAGATGATTCAACCGAACCCGAGCGTTCGGTTCATTTCGGTACATTAGTACAAGACCCGAACCCGAACGTTCGGTCTATTTCGCTTCTTACGTTTGAGTTTGAGAGGTAATCTTTGGTACTGATTCCGATTCCATCATACCTAGCCCTTGTAGAATTTTGTTAAACGATGCTTCAGGAAGAGCTTTGGTGAAGATGTCGGCCAGTTGATCAGTGGTTCGAACAAAATGAATTTCGATGTTCCCATCTTCCACATGATCTTTGATGAAGTGATACCTCAGTGCTATATGCTTAGTCTTCGAGTGTTGCACTGGGTTATGACAGATCCTAATTGCACTTTCTGAGTCGCAATATAGTGGGATCTTTTTCATATTAAGTCCATAATCCCGGAGTTGACTCTGGATCCAAATCACTTGAGAAGTACAGGAGGCAGCTGCAATGTATTCTGCCTCAGCTGTAGATAAAGACACACAGGTTTGTTTCTTTGATTGCCAACTAACTAATTTTCCGTCTAAAAATTGGCAGCCTCCCGTGGTGCTTTTCCTGTCTAGTCCACAACCTCCAAGGTCTGCATCTAAGTAGGCTTGAACAAAGAAGCCTGAGTTGGATGGATACCATAGGCCTAAAGAGGTAGTTCGCTTGAGATACCGGAGTATGTTCTTCACTGCAAGCATATGAGGTTCTCGTGGATTCGCCTGAAATCTAGCACAATAACAAACAGAGAACATGATATCAGGCCTGCTAGCAGTAAGATACATCAGTGAACCGATCATCTGACGATATTGTGTGATATCAACTGCTGGCTTATCCAATGATGGAGTAAGCTTGGTACCGAACGCCATTGGAACTTTAACCTTTGAATCTCCCATCATGCCAAATTTTGCAAGGAGAGTCTTTGTGTAAGCTTCCTGATTAATAAAGATGCCTTCGGGTCCCTGTCTAATATTTAAACCAAGAAAAAAGTTAATTAGACCCATTGAGCTCATTTCAAATTTAGTCTCCATCAGCTTTCTGAATTCAGCCGTTAAGCTAGGATTCGTTGAGCCAAAGATGATATCATCGACATAAATTTGAACAATCATAAGGTGGTTACCTTCCTTCTTACGAAAGAAGGTTGGGTCAACCGAACCTTGTTTGAATTTGGACATCTTTAAAAACTTGGTTAGCGTTTCATACCAGGCCCTTGGAGCTTGTTTCAGTCCATATACAGCTTTATCCAAAATGTAACAGTGATTGGGATACCTTTCATTGACGAATCCAGGAGGTTGCTCCACGTATACGGTTTCTTCAAGTTCACCATTTAGAAATGCACACTTGACATCCATTTGGTAGACATCAAAGTTTTTGTGAGCAGCATAAGCAAGAAATATTTTGACGGATTCCAACCTAGCAACAGGAGCGAAAGTTTCTTCATAGTCGATTCCTTCCTCCTGGCAGTATCCTTTTACTACAAGACGAGCTTTGTTTCGTATTACGTTGCCTTCCTTGTCCATCTTATTTCTGAAGACCCATTTGAGACCAACAACTGAGGCATCTTGAGGAGTTGGAACGAGACGCCAAACTTTATTCCTTTCGAATTCATTTAGTTCATCTTGCATAGCTTGAACCCAATCAGAGTGATCATGAGCAGTATTAACTGTCTTTGGTTCAACTTTTGAGACGAAGGAGTTAAACATGCAGAATTCGACTTTTGAAAATAGGGAAGTTTGTTTTGCCTTTAGTTGTGATCGGGTCAGGACCTTTTCAGAGACATTACCGACAACCAGCGACACAGGATGATCCCTGGTCCATTTGACGAGAGGAGGGTAATTTGGATCATAAGATGGATCCAATTCAGCGTTTACCATCTCTTCTAGTTCAGATTGACTACCATCGTCTTCAAGTATATTAGCATTCTCCCCCTCGACAGATAAGCTTTCTGATGTGTCTTGAGTTTCTGGAGCTACAGGGGTTTCGGGTGGCGTCGAGCTTTCGGGTGTTGATGCACCTTCGGGTGGTAAGGCACTTTCGGTTGGTGAAGTGCGTTCGGGAGCAGCTTGAGAACAGTTCTCCCCCTCAACATGTGAGCTCGTCTGTGATGACGAAGATATGCCCTCCCCCTCAACTGAAGTATCGTGTTGTGGAGGGTCGTCAGAACTTGATCCTCCTTCATTCATTCTCTTTGCAACATCATCGATGAGTTGCTTCATATGATCTACTTTGTTGTCTGCTGCACTCGCTTCTGAGAGAGTTGCCTTCTCTGGTTCATCAAATAACTCGACAAACTTCTCAAAGAGATTTGCGATTGAGGCTGTGACTTGGCCAGTTTGAGGAAAGATTTCTCCAGCTGTGTCTTCGTTGGCCTTTAGCTTTTTGACATAGCTATCATCAAAAGTCACGTAATAAGTTTCTTCTATTTTCCTCGAGCGCTTGTTTAATACCATGTAGGCTTTAGAAGTGAGAGAATAGCCCAAAAATATCCCTTCATCGACTTTGACATCAAACTTGTTGCGGTGTTCTTTAGAATTGAAGATGAAGCACCGTGAACCGAACACATGGAAAAATTTGACATTTGGCTTCCTGTTGTTGATGATCTCATAAGGATTGAGAGTGAATCGCTTATTGAGATATGACCTGTTCTGCGTAAAACAAGCAGCAGCAATAACATCAGCCCAAAAATATAAAGGTAAAGAAGAAAAACTTAGCATGCTTCGGACCGCCTCACACAACGATCGGCTTCGTATTTCGACAATCCCGTTTTGTTGAGGAGTGTAGAGAGCTGAGAAGTTTTGACTGGTTCCTTTGTCGGCTAAGAATTCTTCGAATTCTTTATTTTTGAACTCTAGACCATTATCGCTCCTGATGTTACGAACGACTTTCTTTAGTTGTACTTCAATCTGCTTGATAAACGTCTTCAGTTTGAGTATCGCTTCAGATTTGTACTTCAGAAAGAACACCCATGTAAAACGCGAAAAGTCATCAACAATAACAAGGATGTACTTGCTACCGCCGATGCTTTCGATAGATGATGGACCACACAAATCAATATGAAGTAACTCTAGTGGTTCGACAACTTTAGTGTTTATAATTGATGGATGACTTTGACGACTCTGCTTTCCCATTTCACACGCAGCACATAAATGTTCTCGATCGAATTTGAGCAATGGAAGACCTCGAACATGACCACCTGTGACAAGTTTGTTGATATCTTTGAAGTTGAGATGAGAGAGACTTCGGTGCCACAACCAGCTTTCGTCAGATTGTACTTTGGATAACAAGCAGATAGCTGGATTACCTTTGATGGGTTTGAGGTTCAGGGGAAACATTTCACCTTTGCGCTCTGATTTGAGAATAACTCTTTTCGTTTTCTTCTCAATTATCTCCGAACCCTCATCATCAAATGAAACCTTGAGACCGGTACCTCCAACAAGCTGAGATACACTGATGAGGTTGTGTTGTAGTCCTTCTATGTATGCAACCTTCCTTATCGTGAAATCACTATTTGTAATCATTCCATAGCCTTTGATGGTGCCAAAGGAGTTGTTCCCGAACTTGACATTTCCACCGTTTGAAAGAGACCGAAACTCCCTCAGTTCCTCCTTCCTTCCTGTCATGTGACGCGAGCAGCCACTGTCAATGTACCATTCTTCGTCAAAATGCTCGTCACTGATAACCTGCAAAAATTAAGCAGATTTAGGAACCCAAAGTTTATTGGGTCCACGTGAGCTTTTCATAGGAACAGGAATAGTAAGAGAGATGTCAACAAAATATGTTCTTTTTATTAAAGTTGTTTCATCTTTCTTTTTAATGGTGAAAACCTTAATTTTATTAGGATTTGTTACTTTCGGTTTGGTTTCTGGTTTAGGCACTGGGACTTTGGAATGCTTTTGATCGGTTTTGAATGAGGAAACCTTCGATTTTCCTTTCAAATCTGTTGAAGATTTTGGATTTTAAGCATTAAAAGAATTGGATTTAGAATGAGGTTGAGAGGATTAGAAGAATTAAAAGAAGAACGAGAGAAGTTAGACTGAGATGATTTCTTGACTTGAGATTCTAAGTGACCCTTTTGTTTTTGATCATTAGTGGGACCGAACCTAGATCTTTGGTCTCTTTTGCTCTCGGAACCGAACCTCTGCTTTCGGTTGATAGTGTTTTTTGAGCCGAACCTTTGCTTTCGGTTGTCAAATTTTTCAGAACCGAACGCATCCTTTCGGTTGGTTTGACCTTCATAACCAAACCTCTCCTTTCGGTTGTTACGACTCTCTTGTGACCTAACAATGTTTTTGTCTGACTTTAAATTTCTGTCAGGATAAGAGAAATGGGCATTTTGAGATCGCCAGAACTGTTTTCTCTCAGAGAGATTCTTCTTGTATCTTTGATTTCTTTGATGTTTCTGATTTCTCACCTGCTTCGGCTGACGATGGATATTCGCTTTTTGTTTTTGCTTTCGGTCAGCAGGTTCACTTTGAACATATGAAGTTTCGCTTGAAGTAGTGACTTCTTTTGCAGGAACTCCTTTTTCTTCAGGAACATCTTTTGTACCACTGGTACTTGGCACATCGAAGCTATCAGGCTTGTTCAAAGGCTCTGGCACATATCTGCCTTTGGTTTTCCATGAAGTACTTTCTGACAGACCAACTGTTTTGTCAGCATTGTCGATAGGAGCAGACCAGAAGAACTCGTCACAACCATCAGTATTGTCTTCGTTTACAATAGCTGTGAGTTCGGCTGTTCTATGTTCTGTTACGCCTGTGACTTTATACACCTGATTTGGAGTGGTTCTAACCTTTTGATATACTACTGCCTTTTCTGCAAGGATTGGGGACTTTTGTTGGGACAAACGAGCAAACTCCACTGAATTTTCTGAAATGAGATTCTTGTGGTTTTCGGGTTCGCTCTTGACAAACTCTGAATAGTCAACTGTGTCTTCAACAGAAATTTCACTCATATCATCGTCCTCATTGAGCTCAGATGCGTTTTCAACATCAATTTTATTTTCTGAGGTTAGGTTGGCATTCAATGAGTCAAACTTTTGTATGGTTTCGGTTCTCAGTTTAAGTTTATCATTTTCATCCAAAAGATTTTTAAGCATGTCTTTATGGTCCTTGGACTTTATGAAAGATTCGATTTTGTCTAGACCATACATATATGTCGGATTAACATCCTCAGACGAAACAACACTTTCATAGTTATATGCTTCAGCGTCAATTTCATCCTCCTTAAACTCAAGGAAGGGTAAAATCGTGCGATGAATTTTCTACCCTATTTCACAGTCCAAATGAAGCTGAGTGATATTAGTATAAAGACGCTTAGCAATTAAACAAAAGACATTTCTCTGTTTTAAAAGTTTTAAATTGTCTCTTTGCAAATAAATGTTTCCATCCTTGGTTTTGATTAACTCTGAATCCTTTAGCTCGATCCACATTCTCCGTTCCTCACTCTTTGAAGATACCCTGCTTATTTGGTCAGTTAGGTTAGAATTGGTGACACGGGTTTGAGTTAAACTGTTGTCTAGATGAGAGATTCCTGAATTAACATTTTTTAATTCTTTTTCATATGAACTTTGTGGGACTTTGAATGCAATAAAAACGGATTGTAGCTTCTTGATTAATTCATCAAGTTCGTTGAACTGCACGCTGAGCGGTTTTGCTGTGAAGCATGATTTTTCTCGCTCCTTTGCGTCTTCATTCCCACCATCTGTATTGTATCCCCTCATCTGAGATACATCAGACACCATCAAGCACTTTCCTCCGCTAGCCTCATCTTTCGCCACATAAGCCTTTCCATGAGATGGCTTCCTGACTTCATCGTCTTCAGAATCGGTTGACCAAACTTCCACGCCACCGAACTCATCATCCGCTACCGAACCCTGCACGATTAAAGCATTCATAGAGGGGTTAGCAGTAGATTTCTTTCTCTTGATCTCTTCCAGATTTTTCAATAGCACAGCTTCTTCGTCTTTTTCCTCATCCTTTTCTGCCATTTTCTTGAGAACACAATCTTTAGCATAGTGGTTCTTGCCTCCACAATAATAGCAGCTCACACCCGAATCTCCTTCAGCTTTCGGTTCCTTCTTTGGTTCTTCTGCTTTCGGTTCTTCCCTAACCTTTTCAGAGTTATAACTTCCTTGCCAATTTCGGTTCTTGTTTGTAAGGAACCTTTTCTTGATGAACCTCTTTGGGTTTGAGACCATCATTGCATAGTCTTCAGAGGTAAGGTCATAATCCTCTAGGTTGAGGTCTTCATCTTCCATCACAGCTTTGCTTTTGGACAGAAGGGCCAATGATCCCAAGCTTGAAACCACATTTTTCTCCTGTAACACGATCTTTTCTTGAGATTTCAGGATGCCTACCAGTTTCACCAAAGAGTAAGATTTGAATTGCTCATGCGCTTTAACAGTGGACACAACCGCTCTCCACTCAGATCTGAGACCGTTTAAAAATGTAACCTTTTGTTCAATCAACTTCCTTTCAATGTCATGCTTAATCATCTTACTAAGGAGATGATTGAAGCGATCGAACGTCTGAGTCACAGTTTCTTCAGGACTCTGCTTGAATTCACCAAATTCGGACAACAGCAAGGTTTGAATGGAATGCTCTAGATCTTTGTCCGTAGAATACAACTCTCGTAGCCTATCCCATATTTCTTTGGCAGTGCTACATGAACTCACTAGCCTGAAAGTGTCAGATTGAAGAGCGAATCTGATAAGTCTCAATGCTTTAATATTACACTGAAATTTATCTTTTTCGTCTTGAGCAATATCTTTAACATCCTTCAAAAGATCATTATACTCCTTCTGAGTTTTAATAATTCTAGAAGTTGTTGAATGAGCGAATGGTCCGGATACGATAGCTTCCCAAATGAGATATCCATTATCCTCAGACCCGATGACATAATCTTCAAAGTGATGTGCCCAGACCTCGTAATCTTTGGTGTAAAGGATGGGAATCTTTGTCGTTGATCCAATGCTGTTTGAGATGTTGATGGGATTGGATTGTGACTCGTCCATGTTAGATCGAATAACCTGTTTAAAAGACCAGACTTGTAATATATTAAATTTGGGCAACACAAATACATGTTGAGTTACGTCAATTATAGGATGACGGCTCAATAAATATCAGTAAATGCGGAATAACCCTAATCGTAACCTTTTTCACAGAAAAGAAGTGTATGAATTACACAGCCTCCTGCTCTGATACCAATTGATAAGTTATTAAATAAACTTGAAGATCGATTAGATCTTTATAACAGGTAGTATGAAGAACATAAACAGTAAACAAGACAAAGTTGAATCACAATATGTCGAATGATTGATTCAAACAATCCTCAGCAGAGCTCGATTAAGAACTCCCGCTGTAGAGGATTTAGGGTTACAAGAACAATAATGAACTTCTGAATAATTTCTGATCTATCGTTCTATATTTTCAATCGTTCTGATCGCTAACTTAAGATGCATGCAAGCACCTATACTTATATTAAACCCTATCAAGCTCACGGTTGGACAGACCCAAATCAGAGATACAAAACTTGGACTAATAAGCGAGCCCAATAGACGCAATACAAAACAAAACACGACCCAACAAAGAAGAAGAGAGAAAAGGGGTTTTCATGAGGAGCATAGAAGATCTGAGTTTATTGTGTCATTCAAGTTTCCATTAAGGTATAAAGCTTGAATCTTTGCTTGTCATCATGTAGATCTCCTTAAAGGCTTGCTAGTGTTGTTTTTGAGCCATTTTCTAGACCTTGAGGTCGATTTAAGGGTAGTTAAGATGAATGGGTTTCAGATCTAAGCATTTCATGACTCCTTAAGCTCAAGGTTGCCACCTTTATTAAGCTAAACACCCTATCCAAACCTATATCTCCTATTTTAGCTATTCATTGGGCATTTTAGCTTCTTATGAGCATGCATGAATGTAAAGTTAGAAACTTTACGTGTGAAATCAGTCCTAGGAACCCAGATCTATGAATTGGATGCATCGGAATCGAGCAAAATCGACTGTATAGTAATGACATGCTTGGGATTCGGCAACTTGTTCTTCAGACTCGAAGAGTCGAGTCGCGAATCCCTGATTTTTCCCCGTTTGAGAGTTTAGGGTGAATTAGTGAGTGGGAATGGACTCGGTGTGTTAGAGTTCAGATCTAGTGATGGAGGGACTCGGCGGGTCTACGCCCATGACTCGGCGAGTCCGATCAACTGAAAGTTGACTTTGACCAAGGGTAAAATAATCATTTTACCCTGGGAACAGTTATTGGTATCTGATTTAGTGTTTATGGGATTGTAGCCAGAGAGTTTCGGAGCAGCAATCAGCCAGTTTTAGAGTCAGTATCTCAGCAGCCAGCATTACGAGGTGAGTCTTCCTTCTAGTAGGAACGGGTCTACGGCCATAATGTCGGCCCGTCTAGTCAGCAGTAGTTCCGGACTTCAGTTTGATGCAGTAGTTAGAGTGCTTGATGTCTTTGTGATTCAAGCATGTTTTGTGTTATGTGTTCCGGACTTCGGTCCGTTGCAGTGTGCAGTATATGTGTCCATGCTAGTTGATATGTTTATGCTATATATGCTATGTTCAATCCGTTTCCGGACTTCGATCCGATGCAGGAGACAAGGTCCCAGTCAGTTCCCGACTTCGGTTCGATGTAGTTTGTTCCGGACTTCGGTCTGATGCAGTTTCCGGAATTCGGTCTGATGCAGTGGGCAAGGCCCAATAGTTGTTTATATGTTATTGTATGGTATGTGGTAGTTTGGGGGAGCTCACTAAGCTTCGTGCTTATATTTTCAGTTTTGGTTTCAGGTACTTCCGCTAGCAAAGGGAAGAGCTCGGGCTGATGGCATCACACACACCACAGCTTCAGTTTTATCTTGGGAGTTTTATTCAAATATTTTGATATTATTGATATAGTTTTGTTTTGACACAGTTACTATGACTTTTGAGTTACACATTCCATGGTTCTTGTTATATATGACATTCGATGTTGTGATTTTTAGTAATATTAAAACAAAAAAATTATGGGCCGTATTTTGGGTCGTTACAAGTTGGTATCAGAGCCTTGGTTTGAGGGATTCGGGCACACTTTCGGGTGTGTCTGAACTCAAACTAAGGAAATGGTAAAAGATTTTCAAAAGAGAAACATTTTCAAAAAGAATTAAAAAAAACAACTTAGAAAGAAAAAGAGTTTTCTTAAAAAGAGAAAAGGGTGTGGTGCATGCGATCAGTCGAGCTCAAGTAAGTACTCCCAAATTACCCATACAACTTTATGTTATGATTATTAGTTTCAGTTTCAGTAGAACATCATGTTAGAATAGGACCAGTGATCTAGGAATGATGCCTTATGTGCCTGCTATATGTGTTTCAGCTTTATGAGAATTGCATGCTAGTATTGGGTAAACAGTAGTAGGATAGCCTGTTTAGGTTATGCCTGATAGTATGAGCTTAGCCTTGTATGCTAGTACAGTTTCTTGTTATGAGAATAGATTTGTTTGAGTAGTTCCTGTGTTCGAATGTTGCTTGCTTTGTGCTTTGTGGGACTCTGGGTGATGGGAGTTAGCCATTAGGTGAATACGCCACGTCACATGTGATCATGGTTGAATAATCTCAAAGTGGTGGACTTGGCCCTATTGCGCAGCTCTCGTTTGAGTCTAACCGTTGTGGGGACGAGTCTTTTACTCGAAGGATTATCTGAGCCTCGTCACATGTGATAGTATTCAGGTGATGGCTAATTGGCATTACAAGGAGGCCTTCAGCAGCTGAGGACTGGTTTGGGTCGAAGATTTCCCTAGGGTAAGCCTAGGATGAGAGTAGCAGAGATTAGTAGCAGTAGTAGTGACTTGGTGGAGTCGAGGCGGTTCTTGAGGAAAGTACGGATATATGTGGAATGTAGTATGGGCCCGTACTACTGAAAGCAGAGGATCCGTACTTGAATCAAGGAAGGCCGAGGTGAGACTAGGAAACCTGTAGTAGTAGCGATCCCTTGAGATATATCAGTGTTTCTAACGTTTGATGTGATGTGTTTTCAGAATGGTGGTTTTACGCCCTAGACCAACAGGCGGTAGTTCTGGTGCCGGTGAGGGATCAGGATCAGGCTCGGGGGCCGAGCATTTGGATGAGCAGACGAGGGAGTTTTTCTCTTCAGAGATTGCTCGTATCATACTTGAGCAGACTCCTGTGATCTTTGGTTCGATCAAGGAGGGTATTTTGGAGCTGATGGATGAGAGGTTGAGCACATTCCGTGCTGAGGTGGCAACCATGTTGGGGTCGTGCACACTCACGTTCAGGGAGTTCAGAGCTTGTGGAGCTCCCGACTACCATGGGGCGCGAGATCCCATTGCGAGTACTAGATGGTTGGCAGATGTCGCCAATGCATTCCGCACCAGTAGATGTCCTGAGGGGGACAAGGTCAGACTAGCATCAGGTCTTCTAAAGGACAGGGCACGCGATTGGTGGGAGGAGATTGGGCATGTCATCGGGGATAACGCAACACTTGATGCGATGACTTGGACTGATTTTACTACCAGGTTCAAAGCCGAGTTTGCACCGGTTATTAAGGTGCAACAGTTAGCCAAGGAGTTTCAGGATCTTACTCATACTACAGAGACAGTGGCGGAGATTACCGCCAAGTTCAGGGAGAGGGTTCTTCTTGTTCCTCAGTACGCAGCTGATGAGGAAATGAAGAAGGCCCATTATCATGAGATGTTGCGGAGTGATATCCGCCAGTTTGTGAGCCGGTCCAGCTGTAAAACGCTGGATGACATGATTGTTAGGGCTCGTGAGAGAGAGATTGATTTAGAGATGGACAAGAAGAGGAAGCCAGAGGCGGCATCTGGCACTGGGAGTTCGGGCAAAAAGCCCAAGGTATCTGATCATAGATCCAGAGGACAACAGAGCCACAGTCGGTGAGGCAAGTGTGGGAGATTGCACGATGGGGCGTGCAAGGAAGGTAGTGTCGGTTGCTACAAGTGCGGTCGGACTGGACATATGAATAGAGATTGTATAGCTACTAATACCACCATAACTTCTGATCTGATTTTCTTCCATTGCAATCAGAGGGGACATAAAAAGTCCCAGTGTCCGAGTTTGACAACAGCAGGGAAGGTGGTAGCACCTGCCCCTGCAACATTGAGGATTACAGACGGCCGTCAGGGCCGGAGTGAGGCGCCAGTGGCGAAGAGTAGAACTTTTCAGATGACAACATAGGAGGCGCGATCGACTCCTGATGTGGTGACGGGGTCGTTCTTAGTGAACGACATTTCAGCTACAGTCTTGTTTGATTCGGGGGCTACCCGATCATTTGTTTCGCTTGCGCTTAGCAAGAGGTTTAGTAGAGCTCCGGGGGATTTGGATTATCCACTTGAGGTTGAGATAGCTAATGACAGGACCGTCAGGGTCGCGAGAGTGCATAAGGGGTGTTCGCTTCGGTTATTCGATGAGCAGTTTTCGGTAAACCTGGTTCCTATTCATCTGCGAGGGAACAAGGTTATAGTAGGTATGGATTGGCTGAGCCCCAATGGGGCAGTGATTGATTGTGAACTGCAGTTAGTGAGGGTTCGCACTCCCAGTGGGGGAGAGTTAGTGATTCAGGGCGAAAGGCCACATCGCGGACCAATTCTTTGTTCAGCAGCAAGAGCGAGGCGCTACTTTCAGCAGGGTTACGCGGGGTTCGTCGCCTATGTTTTAGATTCCAGGAGAAAGGCAAGGCGACAATCAACGATGTATCGGTAGTGCGAGACTACTCGGACGTATTCCCGGAGGATTTGCCTGGGATACCTCCGGAGAGACAGGTTGAGTTCAGGATTGATCTGGTCCCTGGTGCGGCTCCGATAGCCAAGGCACCATATTGGTTGGCTCCTCTAGAGATGCAGGAGTTCTCTACGCAGCTGCAGGAGCTGCTAGACAAGGGTTTTATCAGGACGATCAGTTCACCTTGGGGAGCCCCAATCCTGTTTGTGAAGAAGAAGGATGGGTCGCACCATATGTGCATAGACTACCGGGAGTTGAATAAGGTGACGGTGAAGAATCGTTACCCACTTCCAAGGATAGACGACCTATTTGATCAGCTTCAGGGAGCGTCTTGGTTCTCAAAGATTGATTTGCGCTTCGGGTATCATCAGATGCGGGTTAGAGGTGAAGATGTACAGAAGACTACTTTTAGGACCCGCTATGGTCATTATGAGTTTGTGGTATGCCAGTTGGGCTCACCAATGCTCCAGCTGCGTTCATGGATTTCATGAACCGTGTATGCAGACCAATGTTGGATCGGTCTGTGATAGTGTTTATCAACGACATCTTGGTCTATTCCAAGACTCAGGAGCACTTGAGGGAGGTGCTATAGACTTTGAGGAAGGAGAGAGTTTTTGCGAAGTTCTCCAAGTGTGAGTTCTGGTTGTGCGAAGTGCAGTTCCTTGGTCACCTCGTCAACTAGAAGGGTATACTAGCAGATCTGGCCAAGATAAAGGCCATGATGTAGTGGGAGGTCCCGAGGTCTCAATCTGAGATTCAGAGCTTCCTAGGTTTGGCAGGGTACTACAGGAGATTTATTCAGGATTTCTCCAAGATATCAGTTCCGCTCACCCGACTGACTATGAAGTCGGTACTGTTTCGCCGGGGGCATGAGCAGCAGGCAACATTTGAGACCCTCAGACAGCGATTGTTTGAGGCACTGATTCTTACCCTGCCAGAGGGAGTGGATGACTTTGTAGTCTATTGTGATGCTTCAATCACAGGGATGGGAGCAGTGTTGATGCATCAAGGGCATGTGATAGCTTATGCCTCTAGATAGTTGAAGCCTCACGAGGCTAACTATCCGACATATGATTTAGAGTTGGGGGCAATGGTGTTTGCCCTCAATATTTTGAGACATCACCTCTATGGGGTCCGTTGTACCATTTTCACAGATCACATAAGTTTGAGATACCTCATTGTCACACCCCAAAACCGAGAACAACAGAAACGTTCTGGGGCGGAGGACGTCATGTAAAGTATCACAACAATGCAAAGTAGTAAACAAGCAACAACATCATCCATTGCATTAATAGTATAATTTTAATTACAAGTGTGTTCTTTCATAGTATAATACAACATAATATTTAATCAAAATAA
This sequence comes from Lactuca sativa, assembly GCF_002870075.4. Lineage (NCBI taxonomy): Eukaryota > Viridiplantae > Streptophyta > Magnoliopsida > Asterales > Asteraceae > Lactuca > Lactuca sativa. Next base: position 91,430,447 of record NC_056627.2, read on the forward strand.
AAGAGGAGTCTTGATTTCTTCGTCTTCACACAACCTGGTCGTCGTACTTGTCTATTTGTGACCTGAGAATACAAGTTATTTTGAAAGCGAGTATCATCCAAAAAGCTGGTGAATTCATAAGTATTAATGTGTCTTTGATTTGTAAAACTGGAAAGTAAAGACTTGTAAACATTTGGAGAAAAGTTTGTATAAGTATGAAAATGTTTGTAAGTAGTTGAAAACGTTTGAAAACCCTAGAAAATCCCTATGATTTCTACTAGTATAAAAAGTAGTCTTCTACTAAGACCTAACTGTTTTGAAAGTAGCCTTCTACCAAGACCCGACTGTATGCCTATTAATATTATTTTCTACCTCATCGATTATGTGAATGTGGCACATGGTAAAGGTATTAATAATATATTAACCGAATTTTTAATCCATTTGCAATTGTCGTATGCAACGTGTAAGTACTGTAGTATTTGTAATAAGTGACTACTTTATACTAATTTGCCTTAATTGAGGGTTAAGGCATAATGTGATGGCTAGAACCCGTACTATACGCTCTCTATCAAGAGATTTTGGGAACCAAACACGAACCTGCATTTATGCAAGACGTGAACATCCACATTACTATGATCATGTATACCCAATATAACTATCACAATGTATTAGTGATTCATTGGTATAGTTAGATCCTCAACTTGTATTCCCCCCCCCATAAAGCATTTATAAACATTTAAAAGGTTAATTAAGGGGTATGAACTCACCTGCAGTGAGCGGATCAGATGGAAGTGTCAGACAAGTGCTTGGTGTCAAGTGAAGACTTAGACACACACAATGATCCTAATAACATATGAAGTCATATGTATATATATAATTAGTGATTATAACACTAATTAAAAATGTATAAACATCCTAATGTGAGGAAAACACTTTGGTCAAAGTGTTAGGAGGCTATCGGGTTGCAACGAAGGAGTGTATGCTCTCACTATGGAGTTTACGCTTCAAATGGTCACCCTATATGTGATTACGATTGAGGGACCACTTCCCCCATGAGTTTATGGCCGTAAACTCATGGGAATGCTGTCATTGATTGCTCAAATGTCTTAAAGTACTCAAGGAATTATGCTAGACTCGAATCAAGGGCTTAGGAAGTGATTGGGGCTCAAAATGACCCTTCTTTGGAGTTTACGGTCCTTGGACCACTCCGTGGGGAGTTTACGGTCGTAAACACATGAGTTTACAGCCGTAAACTCATGTTTTCCCTTTCCTTTCATGTTTTGGTGTTCCTAGTTCAGGCATGCAAGGTTCTAGCCTCTTGTCCAAGCATTAGAAGGTGTTTAGGGGCATCAAAACGCTCTTTGGGGGTGTTTACGGTTTTGGGAGATTCCCAAACCGTAAACTCATCTTCATGGGTTTTTTTGGTGTTTTTCAAGTGCTAAACTCATCAAGGAAAGGATTTATGCTAGTTGCCAAGGCTTAGAAGGGACTAGGGCACACTTTGGCACTAATTTTAGGGTTTACGGTCCAACAACACCTTGGACCGTAAACACCTTGTTCTTGGTGTTTCTTGGGTGATTTCTAGATATATGGAAGTATAACAAACCTTAATATACTCTAGGATAGAAGTACTTACATATGAGAAGATTTGGGACGGAAGCTTGAAGATCCTTGGGAGAGAAATCGGGTTTTCTCTAGCTTGAAATGGAGAAATGAAGAAAAAAATGGCTAAGTGCCATATATATAGTCATTAAGGTTTATGGTCCAAATGCCATTTGGGCCGTAAACTCAAAACTCTTGGAGTTTTTGGAACTTTATTGATGCACAATAACTCTAGGGCATCCTCTCTCCTGACATCTCCTAAAGTGCTAATCCTAAAATACTCAAACTTATTCCAAAAGCTTTGAAAATTAGCAGAAATTGTTCTGACTTTTGTTGAAGTGAAGGGTTGTACAGAATAGAAAATTTCGGGTTGTCATACTCATGGATCAACCGATTTTGAACATGAGGCTCAGGTTGAGGGCCTGAAGGAGGAGAGGTAGAAGTGTGAGAGGATTCTGGGTCGAGTAGCTTCTTTTGACTATGACAGTCGAGGATTGTTGACCCTTCATGGGAGAATATGGGTACCGTACTGGGGTGGAGTACGGCAAGAGTTAATGGATGAGGCTCATAAGTCTCGTTTCTCCATCTACCCAGGGGCGACGAAGATGTATAGAGATCTTCGACCCGATTATTGGTGGCCCTGCATGAAGCGGGATGTAGCTTGGTACGTGGAGAGATGCCTGACCTGCAGGAAGGTCGAGCAGAACGAGATGCAGCCATTAGACATTCCCATCTGGAAATGGGAGGATATTACTATGGATTTCATCACTAAGCTTCCCAGGATCGCACGTGGAGTTGATTCGATTTGGGTCGTGGTGGATCGACTGACCAAGAGCACGCATTTCATACCGATCCAGGAGAGTATATCAGCTGAGAAGCTAACCGGTATTTATGTTTGCGAGGTAGTGGCACAACATGGAGTGCCTGTAATAGTAGTATCAGATCGTGAAATCCAGTTCACTTCCAGGTTTTGGAAGCGGTTTCATGACGAGATGGGGACTCGTCTTCATTTTAGCACTGCTTTCCACCCCCAGATGGATGAGCAGAACGAGAGGAAGATTCAAACTCTCGAGCACATGCTTCGGGTATGTGTCCTAAATTTCGGTGGCAGTTGGGATATGTATCTTCCATTAGCGGAATTTTTGTATAACAACAGTTACCACGCTAGTATTGACCGCCCTCTTTTTGAGATGCTCTGCGGGAGGAAGTGTAGGACCCCGATTTGTTGGGGTGAGGTCGGTCAGCGAGTCATCGGGAGCACTGAGGTGGTGCTCATGACCACACACTTGATCCAACAGGTTCGTAGCAGACTGCATACTGCGTAGAGTCAGCAAAAGAGTTACGCTGACAGGAGGCGTTCAGACTTGGAGTTTCAGGTGGGCGACATGGTCCTTCTGAAGGTATCACCCTGGAAGGGTGTTATCAAGTTCCGAATGTAACACCATAAATTTCAAAACATTTTTTCGCATTTTATAAAAACACAAATCATTTAATATTCATAAAAACATTAATGTTTGAAAGTCAATCCATGCTATATAAAATTCCCAAGATCTGATAACATAAAAATCCCGTGTGTGTGTACTGATCAAGTCGGCGCCTTCCCACGGTCATCACTAGTACCTGAAACAAATAATACCAACACTGTAAGCACAAAGCTTAGTGAGTTCCCCAAAATACCACACATAATACATATTAGCCACTCGAGGCTATAACTCTGTGGGTCCGTGGACCCTACTCTGTGAACCCTCTGGTTCTAACTCTGTGAACCTTCCGGTTCCAACTCTATAAACATGCACAACATAAATCACATAGAAATAATGCAGTACAACACATAACATACGTATAGCATACAAGTACTTTGTCACATAACTCTAATTACCTACTCAAGGTAAAGTATAGTAAGAAGACTCACCTCGCGTATCTCGATAACTCGCAAATCCCGGAAATCACTCGCGCTCGATCCCCCGAGCTATAATCCTCCTATAACACAATATGTCTCTAATTAACACTTTCACAACTAAGGTTGACTACCCCTATCAAGTCAACACTGGTCAACGGTCAACTTTGACCGGACTCGGCGAGTGCACTAGAGCGACTCGGCGAGTCTATACGTGTTCACTGACTCCCTAGGATCCTCTATTGACACGTCGAGTACTTCCCTAACTCGACGAGTTCCACCTGGCATGAATCGCGGGGCTACCACGACTCAACTCGCCGAGTCTCAAGAACAACTCGGCGAGTTCCAGCTTGACTCAGTCCACCCGTCAACCCTCTCTGACTCTCCCTGACTCACTGAGTCAACCCCTTAACTCGGCAAGACCACTCGCTGAGTGGTTATGGACAATCTTCATGCTACTCGCCGAGTCTGTTCTTCGGACTCGGCGAGTCTATGCCATGCATGAACTCAAACTCACTCCCGAGGTCAGATCCGTTCCAATAACTCATAGATCCAGTCCTTCCAAGCACATACATCACGTAAAGTTACAATCTTGGCGCTCATGCAAAGGTCCAAAGGCCTTATTTGATGATATGGTCCCTAGAATGCTATTCTAAGCTCATGGCCTCCATTAACACTCATAAAGCTTGAGGGAAAAGGGTCTCTGGACCTCTTTGGGTCCAGATCTAAAGCACCAACACAAGAAGAGGCCAATTATTCCATGGATCATTCCACAAAGAAACCCTAACTCTAAGATTTACACCAAGGACTGAGAAAGGAACGAATGGTTACCTCAAATGAAGTCTCTGAGCTCAGGAATCACTGAATTAGCACCTTCTTTGGTCTCCTCTTGCCTTGATCCTCATCTATATGCAAAAACACCCACGAATAGTCAAGGATCTTCCTCTTCTCTTTCACAAAACGCTCAAAGACTCTTTAGGGTTCTCTATGGGGTTGGTGGCCGCAAATGACGGCCATAAGCCCCTTTAAATAGGTATCATACCCTGAAAATTAGGGCTTCATTAAACAGCATGGACTCACCGAGTCCGGACGCGAACCCGTGCCCAAAGCGCGATCATACTCGGTGAGTTTGAGCTCCAACTCGCCGAGTATCCTCACAAATCACCAAAAATTATAAGAATAAATAACACCTGGGAATCCGGGCTGTTACACCGAAAGTGGGGCAAGCTGGGCCCCAGTTTTATTGGTCCCTTTAGGGTTTTGGCCCGAGTGGGTCGGGTTGCTTACCGATTCGATCTCCCATCAGAGCTTAACTAGATCCACAACACTTTCCATGTTTCTCGGTCGAGGAAGTGTATTAGTGGATGAGTCAACAGTTGTACCCTTGGAGGATATTTAGGTTGATAGTAGCCTGAATTATATTGAGAGACCAGTTACGATCTTAGATCGAAAGACGAAGACCTTGAGGAACAAGGTGGTTCAGTTAGTGAAGGTGTAGTGGCAGCACCGAAAGCGTTTAGAGTGGACGTGGGAGACCGAGGAGGAGATGAGGGAGCATTATCCAGAGTTATTCTCAGATTCAGCAGCAGCAGACTTCGAGGGCGAAGTCTAAGACAAGTGGGAGAGGGTTGTAACGCCCCACTTCTGGTATGTGATTTAAATAAATTAATTTTCAATTCTTAAGGGGTACTCGACGAGTCTGTAGCCCAACTCGTCGAGTAGTGACGGGTTTTGCACACGTTTTAAGTTGGCTACTCGACGAGTCCATATTCTTGGACTTGGCGAGTCTGCCAGTCTGGATGAAACCCTAATTTCAAGGGTTTGCACCCTATTTAAACAATATTATGCGCCCCAAACCAACCTTCATCACCCTCAGAACGTCCCTTACTAAACCTCAGCCTCCCTTTAAGCGTTCTTGGAGTATTTCTCATTTTGTGGAGGATTTTGGTGCATTTTGAAGTTAGAAGAAGAAGAGAGAAGAGGGGTTTTCAATAGGAGCAAGGAAGATCTGAGTTTATTGTGTCATTCAAGTTTCCATTAATATATAAAGCTCGAATCTTTGCTTGTCATCATGTAGATCTCCTTAAAGGCTTGCTAGTTTTGTTTTTGAGCCATTTTCTAGACTCTGAGGTCGATTTAACGGTAGTTAAGATGAATGGGTTTCAGATCTAAGCATTTCAGGACTCCTTAAGCTCAACGTTGCCACCTTTATTGAGCTAAACACCCATTCCAAACCTAGATCTCCTCTTTTAGCTCTTTATTAGGCATTTTAGCTTCTTATGAGCATGCATGAACGTAAAGTTAGAACCTTTACGTGTGAAATCAGTCCTAGGAACCCAGATATATGAATTGAATGCATTGGAATCGAGCAAAATCGATTGTATAGTAATGGCATGCTTGGGACTTGGCGAGTTGTTCTTCAGACTCGACGAGTCGAGTCGCGAGTCCCCGATTTTTCCCCGTTTGAGAGTTTAGGGCGAATCAGTGAGTGAGAATGGACTCGGTGAGTTAGAGTTCAGATCTAGTGATGGAGGGACTCAACGGGTCTACGCCCTGACTCGACAAGTCCGGTCAACTGGAAGTTGACTTTGACCAAGGGTAAAATAGTCATTTTACCCTGGGAACAATTATTAGTATCTGATTTAGTGTTTATGGGATTGTAGCCGGAGAGTTTCGGAGCAGCAGTCAACCAGTTTTAGAGTCAGTATCTCAATTCTCAGCAACCAACATTACGAGGTGAGTCTTCCTTCTAGTAGGAAAGGGTCTACGACCACAATGCCAGCCCGTCTAGTTAGCAGTAGTTCCGGACTTCAGTCTGATGCATTAGTTAGAGTGCTTGATGTCTTTATGATTCAAGCATGTTTTACATGTTTTGTGTTATGTGTTCCGGGCTTCGGTCCGATGCAGTGTGCAGTATATGTGTTCATGCTAGTTGATATGTGTATGCTATGCTATGTTCGGTCAGTTACCAGACTTAGGTCCGATGCAGGGGACAAGGTCCCAGTCGGTTCCGGACTTCGGTCTGATGCAGTTTGTTTCGGACTTCGGTTTGATGCAGTTTGTTCCGAACTTCGGTTCGATGCAGGGGACGGGGTCCCAGTCAGTTCCGGGCTTCGGTCCGATGCAGTTCCCGGACTTCGGTCCGATGCAGAGGGCAAGGCCCTGGTTAGTTCCGGAATTCGGTCCGATGCAGTTTCCGGAATTCGGTCCGGTGTAGTGGGCAAGGCCCAATAGTTGTTTATATGTTATTGTATGGTATGTGGTAGTTTGGAGGAGCTCACTAAGCTTTGTGCTTACAGTTTCAGTTTTGGTTTCAGGTACTTCCGCTAGCAAAGAGAAGAACTCGGGTTGATGGCATCGCACACACCACAGATTCAGTTTTATCCTGGGAGTTTTATTCGGATATTTTGATATGATTGATACATATTTGTTTTGACACGGTTACTATGACTTTTGAGTTACTCATTCCATGATTCTTATTATATATGACATTTGATGATGTGATTTTTAGTAATATTAAAACAAACAAAAATTTGGGTCGTATTTTAGGTCGTTACAATAACAATCCAAAGGTCCGGCCTTGGTGCTTCGACCCGTAAGTACAGTGAGTAAAACTCACTTGTCGATCTGATCCATAGCTAATAAGGACCGACTTCGAATCTCATCTCTCTAACCGATACTTGTTTCCACCAAGTAACCAATTCCATCAAAATCCTAAAATACCCTCAAGGTCCAACTTGGTCAAAGTCCGTCAAGGTCAACATTCAATGTTGACTCCAACAATTCGTGTTGACTAAGAAACACGTCGTGTTCCACCTGCATCCAAGCAGTCGGGAAAATCCCGGCCAACACGTCGTGTTTACCGAAGTTCCAAAATCTTAATACATTAAGTCGTTTTCCTTGATTCCAAGAGCTTCAAATATCAGATCTAGTCCGAAATACGATCCATAAGGATAAAGTTTCCAACTTTATCTGGGACTACCCAAAAAGGTCCAACACCTAATTCATAAATCTTAAAATGCAAGGGCTTAACCAATAATCACTTAATCCTTAAGGTCTGAAATCTATCCTTTCCATAAGTGATTCTAACACCAAAACCATCTCAAAGACTGGTGCTTTTAAAACATACATGTCCAATGTATGTCTTGAACCCATATTGGGTCAAACTGAGGATTTATGACCTAATATCTATGCATGGCATCAAAACTTGATTAAAGACCAGATCCAAGACACTATTAGGTCACCTTGACCTAGAGATTCATAAAGTTGCAAACATTATGAGATCCAACCATTCCAAAATTCAAGAACAAGAATAAAAAGGGACAAAACCCAAGATCTAACAACTTCAAATGATAAATCGAGTCTTGGACACTTACAATAGTCCAGAAGAGTGCCAAACTGAAATTGGGGGCTTGCTTGTTGGATCTTTTCTTCCTTCCTCCACTTTCTTCCTTCTTTAGCTTCAAAAACACCAACTATCTAAAAAATCGGAGGGAAAGATGATTAGGGTTTCTTTCAGGGCTTGAGGGGATGATGGGGACTGAGGGTGAACAAACCCTAGCCTCTACATTCCTTTAAATAGGGAGCAAAACATGGAAGATTAGGGTTTCATCACTAGCCATCAACACGTTATGTTCCATGAGGCAGCAAGTCGTGTTGCCTTAATAAAATATGCACTTCCTCATATATGTACACACCGTGTTGGTTCCTCCAATACGTCGTGTCAAATTCTCAAAAGGTGATTCTTTCCCCAAAATTGTTTCTCAATTTTCGGATGTTACAACTCTCCCCCACTTAAATTATATTTTGTCCTAAAAAATATTCCTTACTATCTCATTTACCAAACTAAATGATCATGATTGGACTCCATGAATCCCAAAAACGACTGGGGAAATCACCTCGCTCTGATGACCACCCACCCTTACTGATGTCGAATCCAAAAATAGAAGATATTATGAGCCCTATCGAACCATAAATCTCAACCTTTCCTTAAGTCAACGAGTAACCAACTGCTACACCTGAAATTGAAAACCTTGAATAATGTTGACCTCCAAGACAAACATAACCAGTCAAAACTGCTCCCGCAAATACTCAACCGTACAACCCGAACCGAACAACCCATCTGGCCTGAACGAATTCACAGATACCCAAAAACATATACCCTCGACCACCTGCCAGATCCTTGATAAAAATCAACTCTAACACATGATGGCCTTCCATTGATCGAACCCATTCAAATCCGAATTCTCATACCGACGAACGAATCCTTATTCATACTGACATTAACTAATAAAGGACAACCATCACTACTCAGTTCCAAAACCAAGAATTCAATACTTTATCTGAAAAGAACCCAAACACATCGATTACGAATTTTCCACTAATCTTAATTCCATAAGATGCACCAAAAGTCTTTAATTAAACCGTTACTTCCTGATACGTCATTCCAACCATTGCTCCTATGAGTAGAGATGAAAATTCCAGGAATTCCACATTTGCCTCCAATCCTTGACAATTGAGGTGTACCCCATCATGTAAAACACTCGATGCATTAAGGAAGAAATTTTGATTTGAGACCTCATGACCACTTCCCAACCTTGCCAATCAACCCCTCATAAAAGCTATCGGGAAAAAGGGTTATAATGCAACATTTAGAGAGATTTTCTTATATACGATTGATACTCCCAACAACCTTTAATTGTTTCTTTTCCAAACCAACTGATTGTGTGTCTCCCGACTTCCATTAATGCACCAATACCGAAAAGTACAATACTCGAATGAACCCAACAATCATGATCACTGGGCCCACAACCTATGTCTGGTATACCCTTACAAGGTCCTCATCATAGATACGGATTGCCACCGATATTACATCGATCCTGATGTCATTACATCATTCACCTGGTGCACCGGGCCTAAAGATACTCACCTCATTCCATTGCCTTATAGGGCCATAAATAACGTCCCTCTCGATGTCAACCGAGCAGAACAATGTCGAAATTTAACCACACACAATTCCTTTCACAAAACAACTTGCTACCAATGCAAAATCCTGCGAAATCTTGGTTGCCTACGACCCAATAACAGGATAACAATTGCACCCTTGATCCAACTCAAAGGCTATCACCCAGAAGAACCATGCAAATAATTCGATCCAAACCGGAATGTTATCTTGTCCAGCCCACATACACACAATGAAATACCACGATGCATACCCTTAGGTAAACTATAACCTCATCCAAAAAGGGCATAAATACTAAAGCTCAATCAAACGACCAACCTCAATCGTTAACGGAAGACACCCTCATGGTTGATCGAAACAATATTCCATACTTGATTGAGACTGAATAGGTTCCACGAATACGTAACCAACTTGAGAAGACTTCTAAAGTGATCCTGAGTGTCACCAAACCCAACCCTGCTATGAACTAAAATTTTATATCGCCATTAAGGGTAAGCATACCCAGAGACCAGATGAACATAAAACATACTAATCTTGAGGATATGTGGACACATCCATAGAACTTCAACTGCCACAACTCAAATCCTTCAGAGAACCTTCACTGAAAGACAAACAATGTGACCAATAATCGTGAACGTACCAAATTCCGAAACTGATTCCTTAATCGATCTCTTCCCAAGCTAGATTATAATTAGAAATCCATACCACCAAATGGCAATTTCCTTCCATCGCCGATTTCCATCCTAAGTAATCCCAGCGGCTCCTTATCTATCCATGAGCACCCCCCAAAAAAGAAACAATAGTTGCAACGAGCTCCTTGATTACCCACCTTTATATACATCTTCATTGGCTAGACCCTAAATTAAGATCCTACACACTCACGCCGCATAACCCAAAAGACATTCTTCAACACCACAAATCCGAAAATGTCCATGATCCACCAAGCAGAATACCCAGTTCTCCCCCGCTTAGGGTTCGAACTACCATACACAGGTGTTATAACCAAACCATAACTCGAACCGGATCAACCATGTATAACCACCTCTGACCTTGGAATGCATAACATACGCAGTGCGACCTTCCAGATAAGGATCGAGCAAATCCTAAGAGAATCTTGAATTTCAGCTGAAGACCTTTGAACTTCCCAATCATTACCACTTAACATTGAGGATCCCTTACAAGAGCATAAACCAATATCGACTTATGATCCAAAACATACACTCATTGCTTGTAATTCCAACCGCCAATCCGTTACCTAACCTACCTATCACCCAAAAACATGGACCCTTGATCATATCACCAACATCCATATCATATCAACCCATATGCACACTACCGCGTTAACAATCTGTCTCCACACATCTCGACCAACAATCCCCATGCTGGGTTTACATACCAACACTGAAATTCACAAGCCTGATCACTCCTCCTCCGAACCCGAAAGACTGAAATCACAAAATTGTTGCTATTGATAGCGACATACCAAACCATCAATCAACCATTGTACTTCCAACTACAATCCCCAAACCTATCATAACGGTTGATCTATCCTTGAGTCCCGCGACTCGAATGCACGACCTTGAGCAAAACCCTCGAGATCTCAAAACCAGCCAACTCATATAGGTCTGCACCAACCAATCCAAACCAATTTCGCTACTGGGGCCGAACAATCACCGAACCCATCCCCATGCATGAGAGAGATTTTGAACAGCACCCTGTGAGCATTCAGCCTTCAATTTGACTTATTTCTTCCGTTTTAAGCTGTTATCGACCAAGGGAAGGCTCGTGATGGTACGGATGACCATATAAGCATTGAAAAATGTGGTTTTCACTTATCAAGAGTTTTGAGAGAGATTGGTAGAGATTTTGAGAGAGATTTGGGGGAGATAAAGATAGAGTGGGAGAGATTGAGAGAGACTTTGCATGTAGCCCTCGCTAGTGTTTGGCCCCGTAATTCAAGGTTCGTAACCCCATTATGCCTTGTTATGAGTGTTTTACACCCCCGAATGGTGCTTAATAGTGCTTTATAGAGTCATTACATCACTCACCCTGGCTAGGGTTTAGAATTTATGAACATTTGAAACTTTTGAGTGACACTTTGTATTATGATAGAAAGTTGTACATTAGAAAGCATGAAATAAACCCTATCGTACAAGCACTATCCGAGTTTAGCAGTTTGACCCGTTGACTTTGGTTGACTTGACTTGACCAGAATTTGACGGTTGTCACATTCAGCAGGTTCATAGTAGGCTCCAGATAGCTCAGAGTTGGCAAAAGAGTTATGTCGACCGACGCTCGTCGGATTTAGAGTTCTAGGTGGGAGATATGGTTCTCCTGAAGGTGTCACGTTGGAAACGTGTCATCTGATTCAGAAAGAGGGGAAAGCTAGGCCCCAAGTATATTGGTCCTTTTTAGGGTTTTGGCTTGGGTGGGTCGGGTTGCATATCGCTTGGATCTTCCAAATAAGCTCAGTTAGATTCATAACACATTCCATGTATCTCATATGCGGACATGCTTAGTGGATGATTCTGTAGTGGTACCATTGGAGGATATTCAGGTGGATGACCGTGTGAACTATATTGAGAGACCGGTGACGATTATTAACTGGAAGATGAAAACCTTGAGAAACAGGGTTGTTGAGTTGGTAAAGGTGGAATGGTAGCACCACAAGGATTCAAAGTGGACTTAGGAGCCGGATGATGAGATGAGGGAGCACCACCCGAAATTCTTTGGAGCAACGGACTTCGAGGATGACGTCTAATTCAAGTGGGGGGTAACTGTAACACTTGAATTTGGTATGTTTTCTTTTACGCCCTTCGTATTTTAAATGTTGCATTTTGTCCTTGTGGCTAGTACGCGGGGGCGTACCATAGTGTACGCTTAGCGTACTAGCGAGGGAGTGATCATGGGTTCGAGCCTCGTACGCTGGGCATACGAGGGTTATGCTAAGTGTAATCTGGATAGCTTGAAACCCTAATTTTTAGGGTTTAACCCCTATATAAGCTCATTAAGTCCCATAAGTTTGGTCTCTTATCAGCCTCCATATGCCCTAAACCCTAAATTTCGATCCTTAACCATCATTTTGTATCTTTGAGCTATTGAGAAGTAAAGTTGGTGTTTTATTACTCATTTTGAAGGAATAGAAGAAGATTGAAGGTGCATTACTTGGTGTGAAGCTTAGAGATCCAGAATTATCCTTCCTTTTGCAAGTCATTTGAGGTATAAAGATCTTATCTTGACAACTCCTTGTATGGATCTTCTTTTGGACTTGTTTATGGAGATTTTAGTCCCTTTTGGTTGGCGCTTGTGAGCTAGGGTCATTTCAGAAGCCTAACCTTATAGATCTGGGCATTTTGGGGTCCCCTTGTTCGTAAAGATGCAAGCGTGGAAGTGTTTATGGACCGATGCATGTGTTAAGACCCATTGTTAAGTTATTTAGAGCTCTAAAACCCCATTAAGCCATGCATGCACATAAAGTTGGCAACTTTACGTGGTAAACCACCTTAGAGAAGTCAAATATAGGTTTTGGGTCAAAGTCTTAACCAAATAAGTGTTGAATAATGAAGGTTGGCAAAGCTGAGGAATACGTTGGGCGTACAAGCTAATACGTCACGTGTACAAGCCTCCGTGCGATACGCTTAATGTACGGGTTGAGTACCCCCCACGTACTCAGTGGTTGGGCTTCATAAGGTTTAGGCTCACGATATTGGGTCATGATTGGACTATGGATGATTATGGCCTTGTTGGACCATCAAAATGCTATTTTGAGTTAAAAAGGTTTATTGGATATTGGTCGAAGGCCCATAAAAAGGGGTTTGGGCCCAAATTGGAAAGTTGGGCCATAATTGGGCTTTGGGTAATTATTGTGGAATTTGGGCTTTTTGGATATTTAGATTGGGCTTTGGCCTTGGGCCAAGTTAGGGAAGGGTAAAAATGTCTTTTTTTAATCCTAGTTTGGACTTTTAGTCTGTTGGGATCCAATTATTAATTAGGTGTTATTTTATAATTGTTAGCGCGATGATTTTAGCGTGCCAGCAGGCATGGATTCTTTCTGTGAGATTCGACAGTGTGAGGTGAGTTTCCTCACCATGTTTAGCGGGTTTAAGGCATCAATGCCGACCCATGATCAGTGATGCTAAGATACTAGATGTCTGTATGACTCTTGTATGTGTATGTGCTTATATTATTTATATGTTGGGTGGGGCCTGTTATACTCAGTGGGTGGGTCCCGATATGTGAGTTTGGGCGGGGCCCGTTATACTTAGTGGGCGGGGCTTGTTATGCGAGTGTAGACGGGGTCCGATACACTCATTGGGCAGGGCCCGCTATGTATTTATTTATGTATGACATGTGGTATGTTGGGGAACTCACTAAGCGTTGTGATTACGATTTTCAGGTTATGTTTCAAGTACTTGTGGTTCCAAAGGGAAGAGCCCGAGATGATCGTAGAATGCACACCACCTCGTTCCGCATTTTATGATTTACTCTGATATGATATGACGATTGATACATTTGTTTTATCTAGATCTTTATGATGATGTTTTTGGGATATTGGTTTTATTAATTTAAAAATGATTTTTTTGGTCTTATTTTTGGGATGTTACAGTATTCCAGTCCAATGACTGATTGGACAATTACATGTTTTTACCTGTCTTAATGCGTGTGGTATTTTGGGAAAACTTACTAAGCTTTATGCTTACCCAATTGCTGTTGTTTTCAGGTATCATCAATTCGTGGGAAAACAAAGACGTGACTGTACACACTCATCAGTAGCATTGATGATTCAACGTTATTATATTACTTTGATTTTCGATAAATGTAACTTGGAATAAATGATTTTCGTAGCTTTTATTTTAAAAATGAACAGTTTCACCTTAATTAAAAATGAAAAATTTTTGGTGGTAAAAATGAGACGTTACAAAATCGTTGTTGTACCTTATTTCCGGTCCGACTGATTCAAACTGCTTTTTAAAAAATTCAAAATTTATATGGTTAAATCATAAAAAGAAAACACTCTTAAAGTAAACAAATTTCAAATTATTATAGTTTTGTAGAACTTAATGTTATTGTAGCGTTTTTTGTTATTAAATTTTTTTAATGGGTATATTAAAAAAATGTTCTTGCGTTTGATTTCGTTTTAAATTAAAATTGGTCTTTTAAAATTCATGTGACCACTAAAATTGAGTTTTATAAACATTTATTGCCATAAAGTTTACAAAATATATAGAAAAAAGTTTTAAATACAAGAATTTAAATAAATTGTCAATAATCATTCCATATAATTTTCATAAAATTAATATCTACTATAATAAATGAATGTTTTTTTTGCCACATGTCCTATTCTCTTTCATTTGGACACATGTTATTTTCTAACATTTTTAAATTTTCTATTTTACACTTGTCATTTTATTGTATTTTTCATTTTATTAAATTAAAATTCCACATTTAATATGTAAGATAATATATATGTATGTATTTATTAGAAATAATTTATATATGTAACGTATCTAATACATTAAAGCCTCTTTAATTTTAATAATTCAAAAGATTCCTCATTTTTCTTATAAATTCAAACTTTTCAAATTGTTAAAATTTCATATTTAATTTTTTTTAAATAAACCCATGTAATACATGAGTCTCACACCTAGTGTTATATGAAACACGGAATATATATATATATATATATATATATATATATATATATATATATATATATATATATATATATATATATATATATATATATATATATATATATATATATATGACAAAAGGAAGGAACAAAAATTGAGGCATATATATACAATATCAAAAGGAAAAAGGAACTAAATTTGAGAAAAATAAAATAAAAAATATAGTTTCATAGACTTTAACCTGCATTATTTAGAAAACAAGTGGATTAAGATAAACTTTAAATGTATAACAAACATAATAATACATGTATGAATTAGGAATGGTAAGATTTGGTGGCCAAATGTTATATGGGTTTCTTAACCCAACTTATCCTTCTATCGAACCGGATAAACTCGAAGAAAAATTAGAGCATATCAGCTATTTTTCAAAGGCCAATGGCAAGCCATATTATTGTAAAAAGGCTTTGGAACCCTCAAATGAGTCCCCTATTTACATACACATGATTATTATGTATTTTAAGTTAAACTATTTAAATAGAATAAATCAAATTAAATATATATATATATATATATATATATATATATATTTTGTTAGTATTTGATTATTATATAAACTAATAATAGTTTGTATTTAGAATATGAGTTATTATACTTATTTTAATAATTATAAATAATTAAAATATTAATATATATTAAAAAGTATTAAGGCAGTGAAATTGGCGAAGACCTTCAAAAAGCGCGGGAAAAAAGTGAAATTGGCGCCACAATGCTAATCGGATCTTAAATTACTCTTTTTCGATCAAACATCTTCACCTTCGATACTCGGAGCATCAGTCACTGTTCTCCAGTTTATCGTCGCTTGGTATAACTTCTGAATGATTATACCGATTCTTCTGAAAAGCTAAAACCCTAAATATACAGAAGCTATGGAAAATCTGTCGTTCATATGCGGTGGTCTTGGAATCATTGAAGAGGATGACGATGCCAATCAGATCGGGTACACTCCAGGAGAATACTGTCTAGGTACAATTTTTCTTTGCTGACACTCAAATACTTTCAGCTATACATTTTATGAGTTAATTTGCGTACACAATGATATCCATAGTTCGATAATTATTTTAATCGCTGTAATCGATGGGCAGATAATTTGAAGGATTTGCTGAGATTTCTAAGGCGAGACAATCCAGAGACTCGAGAAGTGTTCAAACAAGTTTGTAAATGGAACATAGTGGGTAAAGATATATTGCCCATAATCCAACACCGTCAAAATGATACCACGTTGTTGCTAAATGCAGGTAATTACTTACGTCTTTGACTATTGGTTTATAGTTATCTATCAAACGAGTCCAATTTCAATATTAGAAATTCAAAATTGACATTAATCCCATCTGTTTGGTAAAATGACATTGCTCATCAAATACCCTAAATTCTCTTAATACAAAATTGAGATATCTTGTGCTCATCATTATGTTCGGCAAACATGTAACTTTGAAATGAAATTTGACTAAAAGCTGAATCTTTCTGATTAACTATTGCAGTGAAGGTTTTGGTGTTTCTTACAATGCCAATTGATCCAACATCTAAAGATATACCACAACAGATTGAATATCTTTGGGGTTTGAAGTCCATGATCACTTCCAGTCATGCTATCCCAGTGATAGTTACCCTTCTTGAAAGCCCACTTGAACATTTGGAAGGGTATGTAGTATGCACACCAAGTTTGGAACTTGTGATGCATTCATTTTTTACACATTAATGAATTATTTTTTATGCTTGAAACAGGGATTCATTCACAGAGGATGACTGGAAACTGGTGCAGCTGGTAGTCACTTTATTTCGCAACATTTTAGCTGTTCAAGACATCACCACACAACAGAGAGTTGCTGGATTAGCTTCTGAATTTGTACTTCTTAGAGATCGATTCTTGGAATTGTTGTTTGAAGAGAATGTGATGGATTTGATTTTAGTTTTAACACAACATGTTGGTGGTTCCTCTGGTGTTTTTCGCCAAGATAATTTGCTTTTATTAGAGACATTCTATTACATATATAAGTGCCAAGTTCCTGAGCTAATTGCAAGAGCTCATGTAGATGCTTCCATGAAGGTGGTTGGTTATTCTTGTAAATTGTAATCATTTAAATCATTTCTATTAATGTTTCCACTTTATTGTAACTTTCTGTTCATTGGTTCATCAGGTGGAGGGAGAAGCAGAAGCTACTGCCACTGATCTTAAGTCTTTAATGGAAGAGGAAAAAGAAAAAAGAAGGCAAACAATGCTTTTAAATATCGGTGCTCGATCAAAGTTCAGTGGATCATTCACCCGAGTTACTATGGTAAAAGCTTTTCATGTAGTTGTGGATCTATTCAGATATTCATTACTAACTTCATCAATTGGATTTATATACAGGATGGTTCCAAAGTTTTAGTTAAAGGAAACCCTTGTTCTGATTCTCATGATTCATTGCTTAAAGGTCATAAAAACCAGCGTGATTCATCAAAAAAGATGCCATGGGAGAGTGGAAGAATGCCAACAACAAACAAGAATATCCTTCGGTTGCTCCATGATTTTACTAATCAGTTCCTGTTAGGAGGGTATAATGGTAATTACTGTATTCTCAATGAAACTATCTGTTGTTATCCGTGGTGTCATTACTCATTACTAATCATTCCATATGTAATTCTCAACAGTGTTAATGCAGTCAATACGTGAGGATATTGAGAAAGAACACCATGCTATTGAAAACAGCGATGTTGTTATATTCTTTCAGGTTGCTGAATTTATTATGTCTTTCCAGAATCACAAGTTACTTGCTTCAAAGGTGAGATCTTTATTAATGGTTTCATCTCAAAAAGGCTTGAAAATATATATTTCTTTAATGGGTTTTTGATGCTTTAACAGCCTGATGCTGAAGTCAATGTATCTGAGTCTTCTAAAGATCATGATGCTGAAAGCACATTGTTTGAAGGAAACATATGTGGGTCAATTTCTGAAACAATGAATGAGCCAATGTTTCTACTTGTTGTATCAAAGTGGCGTTCTGCATTTGATGGTTTGAAGGAGACAAATGACTACAAGTTTCTTTCTGCTGCTGGATCTCTCATGAAAATAATGGTGTGGTTTTTGATTCTTTCTTTCTTAAAATGATTCTTGGAGCTTTAGTTAAAATTACTAACTGTTTTTTCCTCTGTTTTTGCAGATAAACATGTTAGATTTGGTTCTTAAGATGTCACCAGATGATTCTAGGGAGCCTCAAACTGCACGTGTTCTTCTTTACAAGTTATTTTATGATCAGACAGATCAAGGGATGACTTACTTCCTGTTTAATTTGATCAAGACATTTAATGCACACAAACAACCAAAAAGGTTGGTTCTTTTTCTCTTATTGAGTCTCTTGAAACAGGGAGTTTTTTGTCTCAACTTTTTAAGTTGAGGTGGTTGAGAACTAATAAAGAAAACCTAAGAAATAATTCAGAAAAACACGACTTCTTACAGTTTCTATATCACAAGTCAATTATAGAAAACATAAGTAAGCATGTATAATCAACAAGTAATGAATACATGCTTCTTAAAGCAAAGGGGTCTTGCTTAAAAAGTGCAAATTGTTACTTAAAATGACATTTTTTGCAAATAGAACAGTAGAATCAATATTGCTAATTTTTGTTTAATTCATCAGTTTCTTACAATTTTATCTTGTTTGTCTATCAGTGATCTTGCTGATTTGGTTGAAACAATTCATATAGTCATACGACTGATGGAAAATCTTCAATCACGTGGTACTTTGAGGGTATGTTCATTTCAAGATTTTTTTTCTACATAATTTTGAAATGTTTTTGGCTTTTCTTTTACAATAAAATTGGGATGTGCTTGTATGTATATATGTTATTCTATTATTGCTATGAATACATTTTTTTTATGTGTTAGGTTTCTAAAAAGTCAAGGAGGAAAAGAAAGAAGAAACCCTCAACCACTAATAAAGATGCAAATACTGCAGATCAAATTCCCATTCAAAACAAGGATCTTGTTCATGATGATGAAAAAACTGAAAATGTGAGCATTCCAGAAAAAGAAACTTCACCAAGTTTAAAAGCTGATAAGATTGGAGATGATGATGGTGATGATGACATCATCCATGAAGAATCTGATAAGCCTGATGCAAATAAAGAGGAAACTGAAGGAAACAATGATTATGTGTTGGATGAATCTTCTGATGATGATGATGATGAGGAAGAACAAGATGCAAGAAATGAAGTTGACTTTAAGGCATCTTCATTGGTTTCTTCTCTTGCAAACAACACCATTATCCAAAATTTATGTTGGCTGTTGAAGTTTTACAAAAGCAATTCTGTTAGAACAAATCATTACATTATATCTGCACTAACAAGAATTTGTCAAGATCTGGAACTTTCTCCTATGCTATACCAGGTAAAACCTTCAATTAATTGAAAAATCAAAATTAGCAAGAATTGTAATCTACAGTGTTAAATTCAAGAAATAGCAATTTTCTTTCATTCTTTTATTAATTTTAACAAAATCTACCCAATTATAGCATTGTCATTGAATTATAAAGTATATTGTGTATTGAAAAATCTACCTAATTATAGCAATGTCAGTTTTCATTACTATAATTGAATAGATTTTTTCAAATACATGAAAAAGTTTGTAATAAAAAGAAATGAGAGTAAGAATAATACACAAATAAACACTTTACTTCCATTTTTCAACATATAAGGCTCTAATAAGAAAAAAAACTTGAAATAATTGATTTTTTTTTTTTTTTTTTTTTTTTTTGCAGTTATCGCTTCTTATGATATTTCACACCATTCTAGAAGAGCAGAAGTCAAGTCCATTAAAAGAACACAAGAACATTGTTTTATTTCTTACAGATTTAATTAGGAGAATGCTGAGAAAAATGAAGAGTAATCCTCTTCTTTTTGTGGAAATTCTTTTCTGGAAGTCCCGTAAAGAATGTCATTATATAAACTGTGAATCAATGCTACAAGATTTTGGCAGAAATGGGTATACAAAAAGAGGAAATGACAATAATACCCATAATGGAAATGACAATGACAATGACAATGTTGGTGGAAATGGATATGGATATGGATATGTTAAAAAAAGCATGGCTGATGCACTTGGTGATGATGAAGCTGATGTTGTGATTCCACCTTGGAGAGATACAGATAGAGATGATGACCAGAGGTAAGAACAAACAGATGACCTTTTTTATTGTGCAAAAAGATGAAAATACCCTCATCCTGTAATTAATTTATATAATTGTTTTTTAAGTGAGGAAAATGGAGAAGGGACAGAAAACTTTATTCAAAGAACTGAAACAGTGGAAAATCCTGTAAAAGCACGAAAAAGATTGAAGCCACTTGTTCTTAATGATGAGCTGGAAGAAAAGCTGAAGGACCTTTTTGAGAAGTAAGTGTTTTACAATATTTTTTTTTTTTTTTTCTTTCTAAATAAAACAAATATCTATATATTGAAATATGGTGATTCATTGTAGATATAAAGAGCTTCCAGATTGCAGTCAACGTATAGTAACAGAACTTAATTTGGAAGTTTCATCAGCTCAAGTTTCAAAAAAACTTAAAGAATTGGGATTAAAATTTCCACCAAAAAAGCGAACGATTAATAAAGATATTCATGAAAAAGACATGGATGCATCACTTCAACAACCTTCGTAAGTAGTTATGATAATAATAGTGCAAAATTTATTTTAATATCGTTTATGAATTTAATACAATAAGATTGCTAATCCCTGTTTTTCTTTTTTCTTAGATTTGTCAGAAAAAGAGTACGTGCATTTAATGAAGATCAAGAAATGAAGATCAGAGCTTTATTTGAACAGTAAGTTCCTGAATTTATTTAAAGCATTAACAAAGTTTTCCAAGGCTATTTAATGAGACAAGGAGGGTATTTTCGTCTTTTATACAAACAACAGATCAAGAGCGAGTCCCTGTCCCATCTTTTGTCATGAGAAGGGCATTAACGTCTTTTCCACATCCCACTTTGTTCCATCTTATCAAATAGAACAAAAAGTTGCTATTTACAGCGAGACAAGGAGGGTTTTTACGTCTTTTTCCACATCCCATCTTGTTCCATCTTACTAAATGCACGCCAAACTTGGGCTTTTATAATGTATGTGGATTAGTAATATAAATTTAAAAAAAATTTGAAAATGTTTTTTTGTTAAAAAAAAGGTTTAAAGATCACAAGAAATGCAGTCACATGATTGCAAGTGCACTAGAAGGTGACGTGGCATTCACAGCAGCACAAATTACACGTAAGCTGACACAACTTGGCTTGCGTGTCAAGAAACAAAAGTCAAATGATAAAATGAACTTGAGAGATGATGATGATGTTTCAGATGGTGAAACACTTTTATCACTAAAGAAAAGGTACTTTTTTTTATTTTAGCATATTCTATTACTTGTCATTTTTTTTCTTAAATAAATATATAAATATTTTTTTTTACTTTAATATTAGGAGCAAGAATAAGGTCTCAATTGAGAAAACACAAGACAACATTTCAGATGATGACAAGGTTGTACTAAGTGCATCTTTTAAGAGAAAAAAGAAGCAAAATACTGTCACAAATGAGGGAACACCATATGGAAATAATAACCAATTATTAGATGATGATGTTGATAATGATGATGATGATGATGTTGTTTTAAGCTCGGCTTTCAGGTAAAAATAAAATCCATCTTTCCTTTTTCACAAATAGGTATAATTGGAACTAATTTACTTTGATTTCAGGAGCAAAAAGAAGCATACTAAGGTTACAACTGAGGAGACACCCAATGATGATGATGATGATGATGATGTTAAAGTTGTGAAGAAGAGGTTGTCACATAAAAGAGGCAATTTAGTTGATGACAAGAATAGTGAAGAAGAAGAAGTTGTGAATGGTGAAGAGGAAGATGTGATGATGAGTGAAAGTGTTAATCATATGGATGATGATGAACTTAATGATGAATTGGTTGATGATGAAGTAATGGATTTAGGAAACAATGAAAGTCCTGTTATGTCTCAAAAAAGTGGAGGTGTGAGGCGAAAGTTGAGAATGATCATAGATGATGAAGATTGAAGAGATCATAATCGTTCATTGGTAAAAGTATAAAAATGTTGCTATGTTTTTTGTATTTAATTTTAACTGGTGATGTGTATATTAAGTCAAAACTCTTTACGTATTTTCTAGTTTATTTCTTTTTATTTCCACATGTGTTGTCATATTAGCAATTGTTTTTTAGTTATTGTCTACGAGGGAGTATTTCATCCATACTTTATTTAGCGAAAAAAATAAAAAGTAGTTCATTAAAATGATCAAATATTGGTGGCTCATGTATCAAGCTGGTCACCTTTTTTTTGTCAAATGAACACTTTAAATACTTAGCATTGGACGATGTTTATGTATCGATTTGAGAGAGAGAATGATTGAAAAGGATATTCTTATTCACTTACTTAACAAGTTAGTTAGAAGTTTTGATGTATGTCTCACTTATTCTTGATAGCTAAAGCAATAAGACTTTCAACCGTTGTAAATTTGACCACAGGGGAAAAAGTTTCATGGTAGTTTATACCCTCTTTCTGTGTAAAACCTTTAGCAACTAGTTTGACCTTGTGCCTTTCAATAGAGCCACACACCTTTAGCAACTAGTTTGACCTTGTGCCTTTCAATAGAGCCATCAGCACGATACTTGACTTTATAAACCCATCTACAAGCGATTGGTCTTTTCCCTTTTGGTAGTTTAACAATGTCCCATGTGCCATTAGCTTGCAAAGTATCTAACTTAAGTTTCATTGCATCTTACCAATGAGGAATCCCTTTAGCTTGATGATAAAAAGCTGGTTCAGGATTAATAGTAGAAGTATGAAAAGCATAGGTCTTAAGAGAAATGGGAAAAAAATGGTATTTTTGGAATTTATGGATTTACACAATAATTGGTAATTGTATGAGCACAGAAAGCAAGATCAGCAGTGGAAGTAACATTGTTGCAAATGTAATCTTGCAAATAAGATGGTGGTCCACGAATTCTAGTAGTTCTCCTTGGGACTTGATCATTACTACCATGATCAACAGAGGATGCTGAAGTAGGTGATGTAGAAGGAGAAATGTCTTGTTCATTCATAGGCATGTAAGATGGTGGATTGTGTTGGAGAGAAGAATCTTTGAGGCTATGAAGTGGGAAAATGTTCTAAAAAATTCCTCATCTCGTGAACCTATGATTGTTTTGGCAATGAGATTAAGTAATTTATAGGCTTTTTGACCAAATGGATAACCTATAAAAACACATGGATGAGCTTTACTCATAAATTTGTCACGCCCAGCTAGAATTGATGAAGCAAAACACAAACATCCAAAAGTTTTAAGAAAATCCCATGAGGGTGTTGTATTAAAATGGAGTCTTGTTATGAAGGACACTAGATGGTGTGCGATTAATCAAGTATATTGCAGTTTCCACACATTCTCCCCAAAAACCAATCCCAACTCCTGATTGAAAATATAGTGCTCTTGCTACTTCCAAAATATGTCTACGCTTTCTCTCAACCAATACGTTTTGTTGAGGTGTGTAAGAAGTAGACTTCTGATGCAATATGCCCTGTTCTTGAAAGTATAATTGTCAAGAATTACTGGAACCAAGCTCCATTGCATTATCAGTTCGAACACATTTACCACAACATTAAATTGAGTTTTAATCATTTGAATGAAAGCTTGAAGAAAGTAAAAGCATAACTCTTTTGATTAATTAAATAAAACCATGTATGATGTGTGAAGTTATCAACAATGGTTAAAAAGTACTTAACCATTATGGGTGTGATGTTTATAAGGTCCCTGTACATCCACATGTATTAAGTCAAATGGAGATTTATAAGTAGAACCACTATGTGGGAAAGGCAATCTAGATTGCTTAGCTTGAGCACAAATCAAACAATGTTCAATAGAAGCATCATTGGCATGTGAAGAAAGAGACAATAAGGATTTGAGTTTCAACAAAGGTACATGCCCAAATCTGTTATGCCACAACATATTACTGGGACAAGAACTGAATACATGAGAAAGTGTTATAGGAAACAAACTAGAAACAGAAATACAATAAGAAAGATTGTGTTTAAGATGATGAAAATCAAAAACATATCGATCATTGATTCTTTTCCTCAGAATCCCAAGAGCTATGCTACTCTTCGATGAGGGGTCCTGCATGAGACAATTCTCATCAGTAAACAAAACAACGGTTTGTAGTTGACAATTGAGTTTTGTAACAGAAACAAGATTGTACTGAAATGATGGAACAAATAATACATTCTGCAAAACAATAGAATCATGAATTTTGAAACCTCCATAATGAGAGATGGAAAGATGATTACCATTAGGCAGCCCAATTGAATGAGGCTGTGGAAATTTAGACATGGAAAAGAAAAGATCACTGTTAGAGCACATATGATTTGTGGCTCCAATATCAATTATGAAAGATAAATATGGCTGAAGGTATGCAGAAGATTTATACACATTAGAAGAAAATGTGCAAAAGAAAAGGGTTTTCCATCAACATTCATGGTGCCTTCTGTCACAAATGAGTTGACAAAATAAGAAACAGATGGCTGGACATTTGCTTGATTGAGTAATTAAATGAGCTGTTGATATTGTTCTTGAGAAAGAGCGTAACACTCCAATTCATGTATTACTCTTTAGACCCTTGAAAAGGAAAGGATGGCATAAAAGGTCCCTTAGTACGCGGGGCATACTCCAGGAGTACGCTTAGCGTACTAAGGATGCATGATCGCGGAAGGTGGCCGCGTACGCAGGGCATGCGTATAGGTACATGGGGCATATGCGACAGAGGGCCAAAAACCAAATTCTCGGACTTGACACCTATTTAAACACCCTTAAGCCTCTTGGACTAAACCCTAGTTAGCCTCCCTAGTCTTATTTCACCATTCTACACCAGAGATAAGTTGTGAAAGTGTTTTTGAGCTTAAGGAGTGTATTTGTGGTCATTTTAGTGTCCATTCAAGAAGAAGGAGTTTCTAAGCAAGCTTGGAGTAACATTGGGCTTCAAGGATCTGCATCTAGTTCACATTGAAGAGCTTATGGAGGTATAAAGTGTGACAACCCGAAATTTTATTCCGTTATTGTAAACCACTTCTGTTAATAAAATTTATTTTTTATAAGATTTCCGTCAACTTCTTGGGTTAATTAAATCAACTAGGGTTATTGTTATAACTACATGCGTGTCGGAAAATGAAATATTGCGCGAAAAACTCACGATTCCCTCGAAAAAAAACGACGAGTTCACGGCCAAGGCGAGTTTACGGCCGTAAACTCGTGTACGGCTATAAACTCTGTTTGCGGTCAGTGCCAGGTGGACTCCCACCCCTGGCCGTAAAATCACCCTATATAAGGGATGAGTAACCTTCATTTCATCCCTTTCACACTCTAAGAAACTTTGTCTCTCTACTCTCTCTCTCTCTCTCTCTAAAATTTAGAGTTTGATCAAGAACCCTCAAGAATGTAAGTGATGCTTCACCTTTCTTGTGTATTAATCCCATTCTAGTGATGAATCCATGTTTCATTCCATATAACTTCATCATTGCTAGATGTTCTCTCTCACCAAGAACACCAAGAACACACACTAGTGTTTGGTGGCGAAAACCTCATTCCAAGCCTCTTACAGTAAGTAACTTTCATCTATGCTTGATATCCACTAGAAATCATTAGTTTATCACCTAAAAATCGACCTAAATCATGAACTCGAAATGGGTTTACGGCCGTAAACCCATGTGTACGGCCGTACACCCTTCAATGACCGTAAACTCCATTTTAGGTCGATTATTGGCCTTTAAACCCTACTTTGAGCTTTGCACAAGGCTTAGAATAATTCCAAGAGGCTAGAAAGGACCCTAAAACAACTAAAATCACACATCTCGTCAAGTGTTTACGGCCGTAAACCCTTGGGTCGCAAACCCAGTTCACGGCCTTAAACTCCCTTTACGGCCGTAAACAACTCTTTCGTGGGAAAAAGCCTGTTTTCCTCGATCCAACCAATTCCCGATAACATTCCTTAACCAAAACCAAGTGTTTATCTAATACTTTATCTAACGATATCGCTAATTTAAATACACATATGTATTTATTTGATATTAGGATTCCGTTAAGTGCAACATACATCAACTCAAGGATCGTCCAGTTCTATCCTCTGCATCCAACCAACAGTGAGTTCATACCCTACGCTTTTCCGAGTTTTTCAGGTTTTCAAGGGGGGGGGGGGGGGAATACAAACCAAACATAAAAGTTTTCATAATTTAAAAACTGATGCAATTACAACGGTTTTCTATCAAACATTTAGATATATTTATCGCTTTTGTAGTATGCAGAGCATAAGGACGTTTTCTAATTATAACTGCATAGTTTTCAAAACAGTTCATGAACGTAACTAAACATTCAAACTATAATAGGTATAGTTTGGGATTTCATTACCAGTCTTACATATTCAAACTTCATGCAAAATCAGACATATAAACTATGTTGGATTTAGTTTATCCATTAGTACGAGTACAAACCTAGAGTGTCTTGCTAAATAATTATTTTTGTATAATTATTCATACCCTACACTGTTACAAACGATCTCGAACTCGAGAACAACCGAACGATACGTAAACTAGTTAATACAAGATTGTGAGACTCATCTTCGTTATACCCCCCGGGGGTACTAATAAATCCTCACCGTTAGTATAACCAGAGTCTCCTGGAGGGAGAGCGTGAAATTTGTGAATAGATGTATTTGGGACCGACAATCCCACACCTGAAATGTTAGCTACAGTTAGGCGGGCACGTCTAGGGTGACAAATTTTGTAATCGTGCGACGCCTGAAGAAACGTCAAGGAGGTCACAGGTCATATTAATATGGTTATACGACTCACAATGAGTATAAACTAACCTTTGTTTACGGGATTTCATTTTTCTGTAGTTTTATTTTAATTAATAAAACTACATATCTACATACTGATGGTAACCAGGGTTTTCAAACGGAATATACTCTTCATACAAACATGTTAGAAAATATGGGATATTTTTTTGGTAAACATGCATTCATATTTCAGAACCTGATCACAACGGTTTTCGATACAAACGACATTTTACTTATAATGAAAAGAAACCATTTGTACAAACTCAGTGACTAGTTTTCCATATAAAAACATGCTTATGAACTCACCAGCTTTATGCTGATACATTTTCAAAATCGCTTGTATTCTCAGGGCAACTATAGACAGGTACATTCGCCAGCTTTTGGAGAAGACGGAGCATTTTGGAGTCTCGTCTTAATCTTTTGTTTATATCGATGTATACAAACTATGTTCTCTAACAGATGTAAATATTCATATTGTAATGTAATGGTTGTGTTTAATTTAATTGATATGCTACGATTGTTGTGATACTACGTATGACGTCACCCGCCCCCGTACGTTTCCGCCGTTGTTTTTCTGACGGTTCCGGGGTGTGACAGATTGGTATCAGAGCTATTGTTTATAGTGTACTAAGTATACCGAACCTTACATGGTATACAAGTATAAACACAAAGGGCCGAAGCGCTCTGAACTAAAAGCATACTTTAAAAATATAAGTATTTTTACTAAAAGTATACAAGTATACCTACATACCAGAAAAAATATCATAGTAGAACAAAACAAATGTATTTGGATGTTGGATACTGCGGTTAAACCTGTGCAGTTATGTAATCATGTCTAGGGTCAATATAGCCTGATCAACTATATTCATTCGAGACATGACTAACACGTGCTTGGGAGTGACTGTGGTGTTGCAGCAGGCCTAAAACTTACCAAGTATTCCTACCACAAGATATCAATAGAACAAAACATTCAACAAAAATACTATAGGAGTATTTTAGTCAGATCCGAATACATTGTAGAGATTCACTTCAAGTGTTGCTACTCATTCTTTCTTAGCGATAGATTACTTGTTTTAATACTCTCTCCTGTTTATTGCTTAGTAGAACACTTTATCTATCAGATAGAGATACACCTTGTTTCATATCTCTTGATTCTAAAGTAAAAAGGGACTTATCATATTCTTCTTCCTGATATAGAATAAGATAGCCCCAAAGAAAAGACCCAACAAAAAGAACAACAATTCCTCGACGGATCCAACACCACCACCACCTCCTCACTTCGATCCCGCTATGTTCCAAGCAGCCGTTACTGCCGCTGTGACTGCTGCTTTATCACAAATAAATTCTGGTGGTTGTGGTGGTTGCGGGAGTGGTAATCATTCTCAAAGTCTTGAAGGAAGTCAAGGGCATCAGAAGGAGTGCTCATATAAGGACTTCATGAATGCAAAACCCACATCTTTCGACGGTACTGGAGGTGTTATTTCCCTAACTCGATGGTTCGAGAAGATCGAGTCTATCTTTGAGATTTGCTCTTGTTCTGAAGCTAACAAGGTGAAATTCGCTGCTTGCACTTTCACCAACAGAGCACTGACCTGGTGAAATAGTCGGGTTAAATCCTTAACCCTGCCAGTAGGAAATGCTATGGGTTGGGAGAGTCTGAAGGAACTCATGCTTGCTGAGTACTGCCCTCGGGGCAAAATGCAGAAGTTGGAACACGAACTCTGGAACCTAAAAATGAAGGGTTCCGATATTGCTGGCTACACTTCTAGGTTTGAAGACCGAGCATTTCTTTGCCCGGGAATGCTCACCTTGGAAGGCAAAAAGATAGAGAGATACATTTTGGGGATTGACACCCCCAACTCAAGGGAATGTCTTGGCTGCCAGGCCAAATACTTTTGATAGCGCCAAGTGTCTGCCGCAGACTCTCATAGATCACGACGTTGGTCTTGACAAAGTGACAGCCGCTCCCGAGCCAGCAAAAGAGAGTGGCGAAAAGAGAAAGTTCTAGAAGCAGCGAAGAGGTCAATCTTCGCAGGAACCTTCCAAGAAACAACAGACCTTGGAAGACATGTTGGGAGCATGTGTCATTGATTTCGGTAAATCGTGGGACATCCATTTGCCCTTGGTCGAATTCTCCTACAACAACAGTTATCATACCAGCATCAAGGTTGCGCCATTTGAAGCCCTCTATGGCCGTAAGTGCAGATCCCCTCTGTGCTGGGCCGAGGTGGGAGACACACAGCTGGCCAATGGACAAGTCCCCAACAACACTCTCACTGGTCCAGAAATCATCCGCGAAACCACTGAGAAGATCATACAAATTCGGGAGCGACTAAAAGCTTCACGAGATCGACAAAATAGCTACGCCGACATACGACGAAAACCCTTGGAGTTCCAGGTCGGAGACCGTGTTCTGCTGAAGGTCTCGCCCTTGAAAGGCATGATACGCGTTGGAAAGCGTGTAAAGCTAAATCCAAGATATATAGGACCCTTTGAGATCCTTGCTAGGATTGGTCCTGAAGCCTACAAACTCCGTTTACCTCTAGAGCTTAGTAATGTTCATCCTGTCTTCCATGTTTCAAATCTTAAGAAGTGCTTATCCGATGAAACCCTTGTTATCCCTCTCGATGAGATTGAAATCAACAAGAACCTTAATTTCGTGGAAGAACCGGTCGAAATCATGGATAGAGAAATTAAACGAACAAAACAAAGTCGCATTCCGATAGTGAAGGTTCGCTGGAATGCCAAGCGGGGACCCGAATTCACTTAGGAGCGCGAAGATCAGATGAAACAGAAATATCCACATCTCTTTCCAAATCCATGATTTGTATTCCATACTCGAATTTCGGGACGAAATTGGACGAAATTCCCTCTAACGAGGGGATGATGTGACAACCCGAAATTTTATTCCGTTATTGTAAACCACTTCTGTTAATAAAATTTAATTTTTATAAATTTTTCCGTCAACTTCTTGGGTTAAGTAAATCAACTAGGGTTATTGTTATAACTACATGTATGTCGGAAAACAAAATATCGCGCGAAAAACTCACGATTCCCTCGAAAAAAACGACGAGTTCACGGCCAAGGCAAGTTTACGGCCGTAAACTTGTGTACGACCGTAAACTCTGTTTGCGGTCAGTGCCAGGTGGACCCCCACCCTTGGCCGTAAAATCACCCTATATAAGGGATGAGTAACCTTCATTTCATCCCTTTCACACTCTAAGAAACTTTGTCTCTCTACTCTCTCTCTCTCTCTCTCTCTAAAATTTAGAGTTTGATCAAGAACCCTCAAGAATGTAAGTGATGCTTCACCTTTCTTGTGTATTAATCCCATTCTAGTGATGAATCCATGTTTCATTCCATATAACTTCATCATTGATAGATGTTCTCTCTCACCAAGAACACCAAGAACACACACTAGTGTTTGGTGGTGAAAACCTCATTCCAAGCCTCTTACAGTAACTTTCATCTATGCTTGATATCCACTAGAAATCATTAGTTTATCACCTAAAAATCGACCTAAATCATGAACTCGAAATGGGTTTACGGCCGTAAACCCATGTGTACGGCCGTACACCCTTCAATGACCGTAAACTCCATTTTAGGTCGATTATTGGCCTTTAAACCCTACTTTGAGCTTTGCACAAGGCTTAGAATAATTCCAAGAGGCTAGAAAGGACCCTAAAACAACTAAAATCACATATCTCGTCAAGTGTTTACGACCGTAAACCCTTGGGTCGCAAACCCAGTTCACGGCCTTAAACTCCCTTTACGGCCGTAAACAACTCTTTCGTGGGAAAAAGCCTGTTTTCCTCGATCCAACCAATTCCCGATAACATTACTTAACCAAAACCAAGTGTTTATCTAACACTTATCTAACGATATCGCTAATTTAAATACACATACGTATTTATTTGATATTAGGATTCCGTTAAGTGCAACATACATCAACTCAAGGATCGTCCAGTTCTATCTTCTGCATCCAACCAACAGTGAGTTCATACCCTATGCTTTTCCAAGTTTTTCAGGTTTTCAAGGGGGGGGGGGGGGGGGAATACAAACCAAACATAAAAGTTTTCATAACTAAAAAACTGATGCAATTACAACGGTTTTCTATAAAACATTTAGATATATTTATCGCTTTTGTAGTATGCAGAGCATAAGGACGTTTTCTAATTATAACTGCATAGTTTTCAAAACAGTTCATGAACGTAACTAAACATTCAAACTATAATAGGTATAGTTTAGGATTTCATTACCAGTCTTACATATTCAAACTTCATGCAAAATCAAACATATAAACTATGTTGGATTTAGTTTATCCATTAGTACGAGTACAAACCTAGAGTGTCTTGCTAAATAATTATTTTTGTATAATTATTCATACTCTACTTTGTTACAAACGATCTCAAACTCGAGAACTACCGAACGATATGTAAACTAGTTAATACAAGATTGTGAGACTCATCTTCGTTATACCCCCCGGGGTACTAATAAATCCTCACCGGTAGTATAATCAGAGTCTCCTGGAGGGAGAGCATGAAATTTGTGAATAGATGTATTTGGGACCGACAATCCCACACCTGAACTGTTAGCTACAGTTAGGCGGGCACGCCTGGGGTGACAAATTTTGTAATCGTGCGACGCCTGAACATTCAAACTATAATAGGTATAGTTTGGGATTTCATTACCAGTCTTACATATTCAAACTTCATGCAAAATCAAACATATAAACTATGTTGGATTTAGTTTATCCATTAGTACAAGTACAAACCTAGAGTGTCTTGCTAAATAATTATTTTTGTATAATTATTCATACTCTACACTGTTACAAACGATCTCGAACTCGAGAACTACCGAACGATACGTAAACTAGTTAATACAAGATTGTGAGACTCATCTTCGTTATACCCCCCGGGATACTAATAAATCCTCACCGGTAGTATAACCAGAGTCTCCTGGAGGGAGAGCGTGAAATTTGTGAATAGATGTATTTGGGACCGACAATCCCACACCTGAACTGTTAGCTACAGTTAGGCGGGCACGTCTGGGGTGACAAATTTTGTAATCGTGCGACGCTTGAAGAAACGTCAAGGAGGTCACAGGTCATATTAATATGGTTATACGACTCACAATGAGTATAAACTAACCTTTGTTTACGGGATTTCATTTTTCTGTAGTTTTATTTTAATTAATAAAACTACATATCTACATACTGATGGTAACCAGGGTTTTCAAACGGAATATACTCTTCATACAAACATGTTAGAAAATATGGGATATTTTTTTGGTAAACATGCATTCATATTTCAGAACCTGATCACAACGGTTTTCGATACAAACGACATTTTACTTATAATGAAAAGAAACCATTTGTACAAACTCAGTGACTAGTTTTCCATATAAAAACATGCTTATGAACTCACCAGCTTTATGCTGATACATTTTCAAAATCGCTTGTATTCTCAGGGCAACTATAGACAGGTACATTCGCCAGCTTTTGGCGATGACGGAGCATTTTGGAGTCTCGTCTTAATCTTTTGTTTATATCGATGTATACAAACTATGTTCTCTAACAGATGTAAATATTCATATAGTAATGTAATGGTTGTGTTTAATTTGATTGATATGATACGATTGTTGTGATACTACGTATGACGTCACCCGCCCTCGTACGTTTCCACCGTTGTTTTTCTGACGGTTCGGGGGTGTGACAGATTGGTATCAGAGCTATTGTTTATAGTGTACTAAGTATACCGAACCTTACATGGTATACAAGTATAAACACTAAAGGCCGAAGCGCTTTGAACTAAAAGCATACTTTAAAAATATAAGTATTTTTACTAAAAGTATACAAGTATACCTACATACCAGAAAAAATATCATAGTAGAACAAAACAAATGTATTTGGATGTTGGATACTGCGGTTAAACCTGCGCAGTTATGTAATCATGTCTAGGGTCAATATAGCCTGATCAACTATATTCATTCGAGACATGACTAACATGTGCTTGGGAGTGACTGTGGTGTTGCAGCAGGCCTAAAACTTACCAAGTATTCCTACCACAAGATATCAATAGAACAAAACATTCAACAAAAATACTATAGGAGTATTTTAGTCCGAGCCGAATACATTGTAGAGATTCACTTCAAGTGTTGCTACTCATTCTTTCTTAGCGATAGATTACTTGTTTTAGTACTCTCTCCTGTTTATTGCTTAGTAGAACACTTTATCTATCAGATAGAGATACACCTTGTTTAATATCTATTGATTCTAAAGTAAAAAGGGACTTATCATATTCTTCTTCCTGATATAGAATAAGATAGCCCCAAAGAAAAGACCCAACAAAAAGAACAACAATTCCTCGACGGATCCAACACCACCACCACCTCCTCACTTCGATCCCGCTATGTTCCAAGCAGCCGTTACTGCCGCTGTGACTGCTGCTTTATCACAAATAAATTCTGGTGGTTGTGGTGGTTGCGGGAGTGGTAATCATTCTCAAAGTCTTGAAGGAAGTCAAGGGCATCAGAAGGAGTGCTCATATAAGGACTTCATGAATGCAAAACCCACATCTTTTGACGGTACTGGAGGTGTTATTTCCCTAACTCGATGGTTCGAGAAGATCGAGTCTATCTTTGAGATTTGCTCTTGTTCTGAAGCTAACAAGGTGAAATTCGCTGCTTGCACTTTCACCAACAGAGCACTGACCTGGTGAAATAGTCGGGTTAAATCCCTAACCCTGCCAGTAGGAAATGCTATGGGTTGGGAGAGTCTGAAGGAACTCATGCTTGCTGAGTACTGCCCTCGGAGCAAAATGCAGAAGTTGGAACATGAACTCTGGAACCTAAAAATGAAGGGTTCCGATATTGCTGGCTACACTTCTAGGTTTGAAGACCGAGCACTTCTTTGCCCGGGAATGCTCACCTCGGAAGGCAAAAAGATAGAGAGATACATTTTGGGGATTGACACCCCCAACTCAAGGGAATGTCTTGGCTGCCAGGCCAAATACTTTTGATAGCGCCAAGTGTCTGCCGCAGACTCTCATAGATCACGACGTTGGTCTTGACAAAGTGACAGCCGCTCCCGAGCCAGCAAAATAGAGTGGCGAAAAGAGAAAGTTCTAGAAGCAGCGAAAAGGTCAATCTTCGCAGGAACCTTCCAAGAAACAACAGACCTTGGAAGAAATGTTGGGAGCATGTGTCATTGATTTCGGTAAATCATGGGACATCCATTTGCCCTTGGTCGAATTCTCCTACAACAACAGTTATCATACCAGCATCAAGGTTGCGCCATTTGAAGCCCTCTATGGCCGTAAGTGCAGATCCCCTCTGTGCTGGGCCGAGGTGGGAGACACACAGCTGGCCAATGGACAAGTCCCCAACAACACTCTCACTGGTCCAGAAATCATCTGCGAAACCACTGAGAAGATCATACAAATCCGGGAGCGACTAAAAGCTTCACGAGATCGACAAAATAGCTACGCCGACAAACGACGAAAACCCTTGGAGTTCCAGGTCGGAGACCGTGTTCTGCTGAAGGTCTCGCCCTGGAAAGGCATGATACACATTGGAAAGCGTGTAAAGCTAAATGCAAGATATATAGGATCCTTTGAGATCCTTGCTAGGATTGGTCCTGTAGCCTACAAACTCCGTTTACCTCTAGAGCTTAGTAATGTTCATCCTGTCTTCCATGTTTCAAATCTTAAGAAGTGCTTATCCAATGAAACCCTTGTTATCCCTCTCGATGAGATTGAAATCAACAAGAACCTTAATTTCGTGGAAGAACCGGTCGAAATCATGGATAGAGAAACTAAACGAACAAAACAAAGTCGCATTCCGATAGTGAAGGTTCGCTGGAATGCCAAGCAGGGACCTGAATTCCCTTAGGAGCGCGAAGATCAGATGAAACAGAAATATCCACATCTCTTTCCAAATCCACGATTTGTATTCCATACTCGAATTTCCGGACGAAATTGGACGAAATTCCCTCTAACGGGGGGATGATGTGACAACCCGAAGTTTTATTCTGTTATTGTAAACCACTTCTGTTAATAAAATTTAATTTTTATAAATTTTCCATCAACTCCTTGGGTTAAGTAAATCAACTAGGGTTATTGTTATAACTACATGCGTGTCGGAAAACGAAATATCGCGCGAAAAACTCACGATTCCCTCGAAAAAAAACGACGAGTTCACGGCCAAGGCGAGTTTACGGCCGTAAACTCGTGTACGGCTATAAACTTTGTTTGCGGTCAGTGCCAGGTGGACTCCCACCCCTGGCCGTAAAATCACCCTATATAAGGGATGAGTAACCTTCATTTCATCCCTTTCACACTCTAAGAAACTTTGTCTCTCTACTCTCTCTCTCTCTCTCTCTCTCTAAAATTTAGAGTTTGATCAAGAACCCTCAAGAATGTAAGTGATGCTTCACCTTTCTTGTGTATTAATCCCATTCTAGTGATGAATCCATGTTTCATTCCATATAACTTCATCATTGCTAGATGTTCTCTCTCACCAAGAACACCAAGAACACACACTAGTGTTTGGTGGCGAAAACCTCATTCCAAGCCTCTTACAGTAAGTAACTTTCATCTATGCTTGATATCCACTAGAAATCATTAGTTTATCACCTAAAAATCGACCTAAATCATGAACTCGAAATGGGTTTACGACCGTAAACCCATGTGTACGGCCGTACACCCTTCAATGACCGTAAACTCCATTTTAGGTCGATTATTGGCCTTTAAACCCTACTTTGAGCTTTGCACAAGGCTTAGAATAATTCCAAGAGGCTAGAAAGGACCCTAAAACAACTAAAATCACATATCTCGTCAAGTGTTTACGACCGTAAACCCTTGGGTCGCAAACCCAGTTCACGGCCTTAAACTCCCTTTACGGCCGTAAACAACTCTTTCGTGGGAAAAAGCCTGTTTTCCTCGATCCAACCAATTCCCGATAACATTCCTTAACCAAAACCAAGTGTTTATCTAACACTTTATCTAACGATATCGCTAATTTAAATACAAATATGTATTTATTTGATATTAGGATTCCGTTAAGTGCAACATACATCAACTCAAGGATCGTCCAGTTCTATCCTCTGCATCCAACCAACAGTGAGTTCATACCCTACGCTTTTCCGAGTTTTTCAGGTTTTCAAGGGGGGGGGGGAATACAAACCAAACATAAAAGTTTTCATAATTTAAAAACTGATGCAATTACAACGGTTTTCTATCAAACATTTAGATATATTTATCGCTTTTGTAGTATGCAGAGCATAAGGACGTTTTCTAATTATAACTGCATAGTTTTCAAAACAGTTCATGAACGTAACTAAACATTCAAACTATAATAGGTATAGTTTGGGATTTCATTACCAGTCTTACATATTCAAACTTCATGCAAAATCAGACATATAAACTATGTTGGATTTAGTTTATCCATTAGTACGAGTACAAACCTATAGTGTCTTGCTAAATAATTATTTTTGTATAATTATTCATACCCTACACTGTTACAAACGATCTCGAACTCGAGAACAACCGAACGATACGTAAACTAGTTAATACAAGATTGTGAGACTCATCTTCGTTATACCCCCCGGGGTACTAATAAATCCTCACCGTTAGTATAACCAGAGTCTCCTGGAGGGAGAGCGTGAAATTTGTGAATAGATGTATTTGGGACCGACAATCCCACACCTGAACTGTTAGCTACAGTTAGGCGGGCACGCCTGGGGTGACAAATTTTGTAATCGTGCGACGCCTGAAGAAACGTCAAGGAGGTCACAGGTCATATTAATATGGTTATACGACTCACAATGAGTATAAACTAACCTTTGTTTACGGGATTTCATTTTTCTGTAGTTTTATTTTAATTAATAAAACTACATATCTACATACTGATGGTAACCAGGGTTTTCAAACGGAATATACTCTTCATACAAACATGTTAGAAAATATGGGATATTTTTTTGGTAAACATGCATTCATATTTCAGAACCTGATCACAACGGTTTTCGATACAAACGACATTTTACTTATAATGAAAAGAAACCATTTGTACAAACTCAGTGACTAGTTTTCCATATAAAAACATGCTTATGAACTCACCAGCTTTATGCTGATACATTTTCAAAATCGCTTGTATTCTCAGGGCAACTATAGACAGGTACATTCGCCAGCTTTTGGAGAAGACGGAGCATTTTGGAGTCTCGTCTTAATCTTTTGTTTATATCGATGTATACAAACTATGTTCTCTAACAGATGTAAATATTCATATTGTAATGTAATGGTTGTGTTTAATTTAATTGATATGATACGATTGTTGTGATACTACGTATGACGTCACCCGCCCCCGTACGTTTCCGCCGTTGTTTTTCTGACGGTTCCGGGGTGTGACAGATTGGTATCAGAGCTATTGTTTATAGTGTACTAAGTATACCGAACCTTACATGGTATACAAGTATAAACACAAAGGGCCGAAGCGCTCTGAACTAAAAGCATACTTTAAAAATATAAGTATTTTTACTAAAAGTATACAAGTATACCTACATACCAGAAAAAATATCATAGTAGAACAAAACAAATGTATTTGGATGTTGGATACTGCGGTTAAACCTGTGCAGTTATGTAATCATGTCTAGGGTCAATATAGCCTGATCAACTATATTCATTCGAGACATGACTAACACGTGCTTGGGAGTGACTGTGGTGTTGCAGCAGGCCTAAAACTTACCAAGTATTCCTACCACAAGATATCAATAGAACAAAACATTCAACAAAAATACTATAGGAGTATTTTAGTCAGATCCGAATACATTGTAGAGATTCACTTCAAGTGTTGCTACTCATTCTTTCTTAGCGATAGATTACTTGTTTTAATACTCTCTCCTGTTTATTGCTTAGTAGAACACTTTATCTATCAGATAGAGATACACCTTGTTTCATATCTCTTGATTCTAAAGTAAAAAGGGACTTATCATATTCTTCTTCCTGATATAGAATAAGATAGCCCCAAAGAAAAGACCCAACAAAAAGAACAACAATTCCTCGACGGATCCAACACCACCACCACCTCCTCACTTCGATCCCGCTATGTTCCAAGCAGCCGTTACTGCCGCTGTGACTGCTGCTTTATCACAAATAAATTCTGGTGGTTGTGGTGGTTGCGGGAGTGGTAATCATTCTCAAAGTCATGAAGGAAGTCAAGGGCATCAGAAGGAGTGCTCATATAAGGACTTCATGAATGCAAAACCCAAATCTTTCGATGGTACTGGAGGTGTTATTTCCCTGACTCGATGGTTCGAGAAGATCGAGTCTATCTTTGAGATTTGCTCTTGTTCTGAAGCTAACAAGGTGAAATTCGCTGCTTGCACTTTCACCAACAGAGCACTGACCTGGTGAAATAGTCGGGTTAAATCCTTAACCCTGCCAGTAGCAAATGCTATGGGTTGGGAGAGTCTGAAGGAACTCATGCTTGCTGAGTACTGCCCTCGGGGCGAAATGCCGAAGTTGGAACACGAACTCTGGAACCTAAAAATGAAGGGTTCCGATATTGCTGCCTTCACTTCTAGGTTTGAAGACCGAGCACTTCTTTTCCCGGGAATGCTCACCCCGGAAGGCAAAAAGATAGAGAGATACATTTGGGGATTGACACCCCCAACTCAAGGGAATGTCTTGGCTGCCAGGCCAAATACTTTTGATAGCGCCAAGTGTCTGCCGCAGACTCTCATAGATCACGACGTTGATCTTGACAAAGTGACAGCCGCTCCCGAGCCAGCAAAAGAGAGTGGCGAAAAGAGAAAGTTCTAGAAGCAGCGAAAAGGTCAATCTTCGCAGGAACCTTCCAAGAAACAACAGACCTTGGAAGACATGTTGGGAGCATGTGTCATTGATTTTGATAAATCGTGGGACACCCATTTGCCCTTGGTCGAATTCTCCTACAACAACAGTTATCATACCAACAACAGTTCATGAACGTAACTAAACATTCAAACTATAATAGGTATAGTTTGGGATTTCATTACCAGTCTTACATATTCAAACTTCATGCAAAATCAGACATATAAACTATGTTGGATTTAGTTTATCCATTAGTACGAGTACAAACCTAGAGTGTCTTGCTAAATAATTATTTTTTTTATAATTATTCATACCCTACACTGTTACAAACGATCTCGAACTCGAGAACAACCGAACGATACGTAAACTAGTTAATACAAGATTGTGAGACTCATCTTCGTTATACCCCCCGGGGTACTAATAAATCCTCACCGGTAGTATAACCAGAGTCTCCTGGAGGGAGAGCGTGAAATTTGTGAATAGATGTATTTGGGACCGACACTCCCACACCTGAACTGTTAGCTACAGTTAGGCGGGCACGCCTGGGGTGACAAATTTTGTAATCGTGCGATGCCTGAAGAAACGTCAAGGAGGTCACAGGTCATATTAGTATGGTTATACGACTCACAATGAGTATAAACTAACCTTTGTTTACGGGATTTCATTTTTCTGTAGTTTTATTTTAATTAATAAAACTACATATTGTAACATCCCAGGTTCGAAAGTAAGAAGTTGAAGGGTGCTAGGTGAAAATAAGGAAGGGACTCGGCAAGTAGGCCTCTGGTCTCGTCGAGTCAAAGCGGGTGTCGGTCACGTGGTTATGTGGTCCGATTCACCGAGTCAACGACTGGACTCGACGAGTCAGTGATGGATGAGGAAAAACCCTAATCTTCGGGGCTGCACCCTATTTAAAGGACTTAATGTCCTCCCCTTAGCTCCCTTAGCCCCCTGTGAGATCCAGAAGCCCTATAATCATGAGTGAAAGCCATTGGAAGCAAATTGGAGCATTGTTAAGTGTTTTGTGAAGAGATCTTGAAGATCAAGAAGCTTGTGTCAAGGAGATTTGTGGCGACTCAGTTTACTTTCCAGTAGGAGGTCGTTTTGGAGGTAATGAATCGTTATCCTTGGCTTTCTCCTTTCTAGATCCATTTTTCATGGAAGTTTAGGGTTTGTTTGGAGATGATATGTTAAGATCTTGGTGCATAAGTTAGATCTGGAGTTGAAACTCCAGATCCGAGCTCTATTTGGATTAAAAATGCAGAAAGCCCTTTTGGTTTCTATGCAAAAGCCTTTCCCCATGAGTTAAGTTCCTTTCTAGCTTGGTTTTTGGTATTATGGGACAAGTGCACATAAAGGAGCAACTTTATGTTGCTAATGGACTCTGGAAACCCAGATCTATTGTTTGGAGCAAAGGAGTAGCTCTGTGACTCGATATTATGAGAATACACGAATGGAATCGGCGAGTTTGGGAGATGACTCGGCGAGTTGCGCTAAGGATCAGACTTTGAGTCGTGTAGTAACTTGGTGAGTCGCACGGGTGACTCAGCGAGGAGTATGATGATGAGCTTGGACTCGGCGAGTTGGAAGAACAACTCGGCGAGTCTGTCGAAGATTGACTTGGACTCGGTGAGTCTGTTTTTGGACTCGACGAGTCAGGTCGCAGAATCCCAACCTTTTTTGGTTAAAGCCTTGGATTAAGTGAGTCGGTTGGCGACTCAGTGAGCCGGACAGGATGGGACTCAGAGGTCGTTGGACTCGGCGAGTCTTGGGATGATTCGGCGAGTTAGGTTGCGTTATGAGAGTTTTCTGGGTATGGGAACTCGACGGGTCGCCGGGGTGACTCGAAGAGTAGAGTCACCCAGGAAGGTTGAATTTGGCTGAGGACTTTGACTCTGACCATGAGTTGACCAGTTTGACTTCCAAGGGTACTCTGGTAATATTGGTATTTATGGAATTGGTTCTTTGGTAGTGTTCAGTGGCGGCGTTCGTGTCGGAGATTGGAGCAGCTTGGTTTTATCTTTTTAGTCAGCAATTGCAGGTGAGTTATTCTCACTATATCGACAGGGTCTACGGCACCAAGGCCGGCCCTTTATCGGATGGAAATTCG
Source organism: Lactuca sativa (assembly GCF_002870075.4). Lineage (NCBI taxonomy): Eukaryota > Viridiplantae > Streptophyta > Magnoliopsida > Asterales > Asteraceae > Lactuca > Lactuca sativa. The sequence goes on from NC_056627.2 coordinate 91,471,389, forward strand.
GGTGTGGTTTGTTATGTTATTGCTTTGCTAGATCTATATCCTAGTATTTAGGATGGTGTTATGTTAGTGACCTGGTTAAGGTTGGTACCCGGTGTATAGGGTAATGTTATGTTAGTGACCGGTTAGTCGGAATCCTAGTTAGGATGTTGATATGCTATATGATCTGTTAGACTGTTTGTCTAGTTAAGGAATTGTTATGTGATTAATTGTTTTATGTGCACATGGTTGTTTGACGGGGGTTGGGTTGAGGCGGGTCCTGCTTTGTGCTGTAGGCCAACATACCCAGGGCGGACCGGACATTTCGAAAGCTCAGCAAGCGGTCCGGATAGGCTGAAGGCCCCAAGAGGGCGGACGTGCCAAGGCACGGAGGGTGGACCAAGTGGACTGAAGGCCCGGTGTGGGCAGACCAGTCACACAGTATACCCGATGTACATGGCTGTTCTATTTGTGATAAGTTATGAGTATGTTCAGCGTATTGTTTCAGGTACTTCAGGAGATTGTGGCAAGGCAAAGGCGTGATCGTACCGCTCCTCATGTTTTATGATTCATGTGATATGGTTCTGGGGGATACTCTGATGTTTAAACTATTTTGAAAATAAGATGTATGAACTTAATGGTTTTTGAATGAAATAAAATGTTTTAAATTGGCTCAAATTTTTGGTTGTTACAAGTTGGTATCCGAGCCTTGGTTTAAGGGAATTGGAGGAACATTCGTGTGAATCCAGTCTCAAATCAAGGAGGGATTTACAAAATGGTTTTCAAAAGGTTTTCGAAATAAGTAAAGGAGGATGAAGAGGGTACGATCAGCCAGAGCCAGTAAGTAGACCCTAAAATACCATACAAGTTATTTGATTATGTGATATGTTAGAACAACATGCTAGTACTAGGCTAGGGATCTTCAGGAGATGCATGATAGAACTGCCTGATTATATGATGCCTGCTAGCCTAGTTTCCTTTGTATGAAATTGACATCATTACTGTAGTTATTTAGTGTATGCATCATGGTTATACATAATTAAGATCTTATAGCTTGAGAATGTTTGATTTGGCCTTATGTTCTATTCTTGTATGATTGGGAGCTTAGGGTAGGATGGTATATTCGAATGTCTATAGGGTCCAGCGTTATGTATGACTAGCATACACTAGTGCTACAGGGTTGGTGGAAGTTTCATGAATGGGAGGGTTGCGCGAGACCGGTAGATCGACTATGGGATAATGGTGCTCCTCTAGGAGTGGGGATCGAGTGTTCTTTATGTATATGCTATTGTTAGGGTGTTGTGGTGATACTTGATACAAATATGGGTAGGTGTGGAAGGTAGTATGGGTCCGTACTACTGAAAGCACAAGACCCATACGCGTATCTAGGAAGTCACAACCCCTAGGGTTTTGTTGGGAGCTAGTTCTCAGGGTTATTATGAGGAATGCCTAATGTCTTGTGGTGTATTTTCTGTATGGTGATTATGAGACGTCTCGGGGTAGGATCCGGTTCGGGATCGGGATCAGGTTAGGGTGATCAGGATGGATCAGTACCACCTCGGGTTATTGGTCAGATGAGTACGGATGAGTTGAATGCCATGATTCGTGAGATCCTGCATGATGAGGTTGCTGCTATGTTCCAGGCTGAGTTGCCGGAGATGTTTGGGTCGGTCAAGACCGCTATGGTTGAGTATCTTGTCGAGCGTCATGCAGACATTACGGAGACAGTTGCCGCGACAAATTTGGCAGCTGTAACGACGGTAGGGGGAGGAACCGGTCGAGGTTTCAGTATCGGGACTTCGATAATACGAAGCCCCCTACTTTCAATGGAGTTCAGGATCCGATTATTGCTATGAGATGGTTGTCAGACGTGGACGGATGCTTCTTCACGTGTTCATGCCCTGTGGATCAGAGGGTGAGATGTGCTCTGAACCTTTGAGGCTCGGGGTGAAGGATTGGTGGAAGTTGACTACGGGATCTTATTCTAATGCGCAGTGGGCTACGGTTACTTGGGATCAGTTCTGAGAGATGTTCAGCACTCGCTGTGTTCCATGGGTTGAGAGAGAGAGGTTGGCTCAGGAGTTCCTGGAGCTGAAGCAGGATTCAGAGTTGGTATCGGAGATCACCAGGATGTTCACTGAGAGGGTGATGTTTTGCCTGGAGTTTGCTTAGGATCAGGCTCAGATGTTCCGATATCTGAGTATGCTCAAGAGGGACATCAAGCAGTTATGTCCACGCAGAGTTGTGATACCTTGATAGAGCTGCAGGAGGCCGCCAGGTGGCAGGAGTTAGAGATGGAGTTGCAGTTATGAGAGCAGAGGCAGGCCCCGGTGCAGTTGCAGCCGACGCCAAAACGGTCCAAAACCATTGACTATAGGGTTGGAGGTCAGAGCAGCCGCACCTGTGAGAAGTGCAGGAAGGGTCATGCCGGAGTTTGTAGGTCCGGTGACGCATGTCGCAAGTGGGGGAAAGCAGGGCACTATGCGAGGGATTGTCGTTAGTCGGTCCCGACTCAGGATATGAGGATCTGTTATCATTTTCATCAGGTTGGACACTTGAGGTTCAACTGTCCACAGCTTGTTGCGAGACTGGTGCAGGCTCCAGCACTGGCCACTTTGAGGACTACAGGAGAAGGTCAGGAAGGAGCGGAACCTCCAAGGGCTCAAGGACACTGGAAAGGAGTGATGATTATGTTCAGCTGGGGTTTTGCAGCTAGAAGTGAAATGGCTAGTTGATGAATTGGATTGGTGTTTGGTAGGGAAAGGATTGTGCCCTCTCAGTTTCTCGAGCTCAAAGGAGCAAGTAGACTTGTGACCCGGGGTAGGTTGTTCTCCAGCTTAGGGTCAGTTGGTTGCAGAGGTTTGCAACATTATTCGAGCACCGGTAAGTGCAGGTGGGTCGACTTGGCATAAGTAAATGTGGAGTCCAGTTTGCCTTGGATCTCTTGCATCAGACGGTAAGGATTGATTGTGCAATCTATTGCACATTAGGAGTGAAGATTATGCCTTGGGAGTAGTTGTAGCCCGATTTAGGGTAGAGGTTGTTTCAGCTGCTGCAGTTCAGCTATGGATGTTTGAGCCAATAATTGGGTCAGGGTGCGAACTCTGAAGAGACTGATTCTAGAGCCTGGGAGCGGGAAGTTTATTGGAACACCTTTGGAAAAAAGGGGTATTATGTGGGAAGTCCACAGGTAGGGTTTCTCAGGATGGTTATTCAGCATTTTCGGGACTCAGTGGTATTAGCAACCATTCGTGATTGACGGACGAAAGCGCCAACGAAAAGGGGTTCATTGCCGAGGTATTAGTTGGAGCATTTATCTCTTGGCCTTCAGGGCATGAGTGTGGGGTCGCTCAAGCATTAGTGGCTGACGGGTACTCTAGAGTTTAGCAAGTTCTCATCTGGTTCTTGGAGGTGTGTGATCATTCAGGATGGGCTAGTAATGGAACACTAGTGGGAAAGATTTGGTCGGCCTCAGATCGGTCGTCGGGAAGTGAGAAGGATTGAGAATCCTCCAGTTTTCATGTATTATGAAAGGATTAGTCAAATCTAAGTGGGGGAGTGTTACCCCACGATGCGGAAGCAGGAGAGGTTTTGAAACGGGGATAAGTTTCATAACCTGATAAGGAGAATGGAGGCCCTAGTGGCTGCTTGGTTCAGGGTTGTGTGAGTCGGGGGGTTCGGTAAAACTCCCTATTATGTGTATCACGTCTTCTAGATAGCTGCCAGGGCTCGACAACATTGCAGCACGGGTATGCGGGTTATTTAGCGTATGTGATAGACGCATAGGGCAGGGAGCAGACCATGGGTTCAGATAAGGTAGTTGATCGATGTGAGGCCTGGGTTTAGGTCGGGGAAAAATTCAAGGGACAGATTCAGAGTTTGGAACCCCTAGAGGGCTAGAACAAACTGCATGGGAGAGATTCCCAGGAAGAATGGTTCAGGGTGGCGTACGATAGTTTTGAGCGGTCCGGATAGACTGAAGGCCGGAAGGCGTACCAGTCAGGCCGAAGGCTCGGGGAATAGTCCAGACATACTGAAGGCCCAGGAGGGCGGTCCAGACATGTTGAAGGTTCCGAGAGTGGTCCAGATAGGCTGAAGGACTGGGAAGGCGGTCCAGTCATGCTGAAGACTCTGTATGTGTTATTGGGTCGGTATGAGGAGTATAAGTGAATATGTCGCCATGAGATGGTAATCGATATGGTCTGGACCCAAGTATTGATCATGATGATGGAGTTGGCTGGAGGCCGTGCGTGGGCCTAGTTAGTATGTGATCGGATTCGGAGTATATGGGAGTTCGAGAATAGCAGTTTCTCTACATGGATAGTGTAGAGTGGAGTTTAGCACAGTGGCACTTGCAAGTGTGGCAAGGATTGTTGAGTAGATTCCCTGGAAAGGGAAGGTATACAGCTCCATAAGGAGTGTGGGTCCTCTGAAAGGAAAACAGTAGTGTGAATGGATGATCGAAAGTACTTCAGTTATTGATATTAAGAACTGGGGTTGTACCAAATATATGGGAGCACTTACGGGTTGGATGCCCATTGAGGTTGTAGCAATGTTGGATGATGCGCAGGCATGTTTTCAGTCTCCTTGGGACAGGAGGAGGATGCTGGTTCCAGATTGGAGGTTTGGACAAAGGAAGGTGAGACAGCAGGTTAACAGACTCGGGAGTAGTCTGGACCGGTGCTGAGGACTGTATGAGGATATTATAGTCGGAGGTCAAGGACCTAGAGGTCGTGATAGGGAGGTGTGAGTAGGTTGCACTCCGTTGAGTAGAACCGAAGGGTTCGAGGGTGATGCAAGGATAAGATCCTTGGTTCCTAGTATGGTTGTGGTCATGAGCTATGGACGTAGTGGTGTTCCATCCTAGGGATGGCTAGACCATCGTAGGCGTGCCTGGTTTTTCAGCCCGAGGTTGTTTGGGGCAGGTACGAGGTGTATGAACATTATAGCTGGGTGTTCAGGAGGGTTGCTCAGAAGCTGTGAATTTTTTCATCATGTCAGCATGGTAAGGGATTTGATCCAGGGAGGAAACATGATGAGTTTCCATCGGTACAATTGATAAAGGAGGCGCCAGTTGGGTGATAGATAGTGAGCTGACACCAGGTCAAGGCCCGGTGGTGTAGAATGGTATCTATTTTTCGCAGGTGGCGAATGAATGCGTAAGTCGGAAGTAAGGTAATGTCTTCTGGTGGCATTTGGTCGATGAGTGTTGTTATCAGGAAGGAGACGTCGGTGGCCGGCTTGAAGCGATTATCAAGACCCCGCAAGGTAAGAGATTAATTTTTAGGATTCGATAGCAGTGTTTGAAGAAATTTGGGTCGGTTGAGATCAGTGGATGCATTGTGAGAGTATCATCCGAAAGTTTGTGTTGCCGCAGGGTTCGAGGACGAAGCCTAATTTAAGTGGGGGAGAATTGTAACATCCCCGATTCGAAAGCAAGAAGTTGAAGGGTGCTAGGTGAAAAAAAGGAAGGGACTCGGCGAATAGGCCTCTGGACTCGTCGAGTCAAAGCGGGTGCCAGGCACGTGGTTATGTGGTCTGACCCGCTGAGTCAGTGCTGGACGAGGAAAACCCTAATCTTCGGGGCTGCACCCTATTTAAAGGACTTAATGTCCTCCCCTCAGCTCCCTAGCCCCCTGTGAGATCCAGAAGCCCTATAATCATGAGTGAAAGCCATTGGAAGCAAATTGGAGCATTGTTAACTGTTTTGTGAAGAGATCTTGAAGATCAAGAAGCTTGGGTCAAGGAGATTTGTGGCGACTCAGTTTACTTTCCAGTAGGAGGTCGTTTTGGAGGTAATGAATCGTTATCCTTGGCTTTCTCCTTTCTAGATCCATTTTTCATGGAAGTTTAGGGTTTGTTTGGAGATTATATGTTAAGATCTTGGTGCATAAGTTAGATCTGGAGTTGAAACTGTAGATCCGAGCTCTATTTAGGTCAAAAATGCAGAAAGCCCTTTTGGTTTCTATGCAAAAGCCTTTCCCCATGAGTTAAGTTCCTTTCTAGCTTGGTTTTTGGTATTATGGGACAAGAGCACGTAAAGGTAGCAACTTTATGTTGCTAATGGACTCTGGAAACCCAGATCTATTGTTTGGAGCAAAGGAGTAGCTCTGTGACTTGAGATTATGGGAATACACGAATGGAATCGGCGAGTTTGGGAGATGACTCGGCGAGTCGGGCAAAGGATCAAACTTTGAGTCGCGTAGTAACTTGGCGAGTCGCACGGGTGACTCGGCGAGGAGTATGATGATAAGCTTGGACTCGGCAAGTTGGAAGAACAACTCGGCGAGTCTGTTGAAGATTGACTTGGACTCGACGAGTCTGTTTTTGGACTCGACGAGTTAGGTCGCAGAATCCCAACCTCTTTTGGTTAAAGCCTTGGATTAAGTGAGGCGGTTGGCGACTCAGTGAGCCGGACAGGATGGGACTCAGTGGTCGTTGGACTAGGCGAGTCTTGGGATGACTCGTCGAGTTAGGTTGCGTTATGAGAGTTTTCTGGGTATGGGAACTCGACGGGTCGCCGGGGTGACTCGGAGAGTAGAGTCACCCAGGAAGGTTGACTTTGACTCTGACTAAGAGTTGACCATTTTGACTTCCAAGGGTACTCTGGTAATATTGGTATTTATGGAATTGTGTGACGATAGTCAATTTCGGGTCAATTCAAAGTTAATCAAAGTCAGCGAGTCAACTGGTCAACTCAATTAAACCTTGAATATTAGGGTTTACGTTATGTAATTACTGTATAACTCACTATTTTATTGAGAAAACATCACTTGGAAAATTCGTGTGTTTAATTTTCCTTAGCCTTAGTGCTAAACAATGAACAAAAATGATAAAACGATGTTGCATACTCATCGGGAGAATGTAAGATCCTAAAACCTGGCTTAATGGGGTTTATGGAACTTACATTGCGAAGTCGGACACTCAAAAATGTCACAATCGAAACCTCACTCAATCGTATTCACTCTATCTCTCCTAAATCTCTCTCAATATGTGAAATCTCTCTAAGAATGTCAAATCTCTCCAAGAATGTCAAATCTCTCCCAAATTTCTCTCCGTATGTGAAATTTCTCCAAGAATGTCAAATCTCTCCCAAATCTCTCTCCGTATGTGAAATCTCTCCAAGAATGTGAAATCTCTCCCAAATCTCTCTCTCCGTATGTGAAATCTCTCCCAAATCTCTCCAAGAATGTCAAATCTCTCCCAAATCTCTCTCCGTATGTGAAATCTCTCCAAAAATGTGAAATCTCTCCCAAATCTCTCTCCGTATGTGAAATCTCTCCAAGAATGTCAAATCTCTCCTAAATCTCTCCAAGAATGTCAAATCTCTCCCAAATCTCTCTTCGTATGTGAAATCTCTCCCAAATCTCTCCACGTATGTCAAATCTCTCCCAAATCTCTCTTTGTATGAGAAATCTCTCCCAAATCTCTCTCAAAAGTTCCTTAAACTTTTTGTAGTATTTCGGGCCACCCCGACCCTTAACCAAGTAAAAAAACGCTTAAAACGGGGCAAAAACGGATAAAAAGGACTTAGGGACCCAAAACCCCTCTTAAGGAGCCGAACCCTCTTAAGGACCCGAAACCCCTCTTAGAAACCGAACTTGTCAGAAGCGAAGGCATCAGAAGCGAACCCTCTTGGACCGAACCCGAAAGCTGCTGAACCGAAAGTCCTCTCGGGCCCGAACCTCGCATAAGGAACCGAACCCTCCCCTTCGGACCAAAGTCATCTTCGCTCCATTTCGCTCCTAGCTGCTTTCACTCCATTTCACGTTTGGGCCTAGCATCAGGAGGACCGAACCTCTGCCAGGACCGAGAGGCCTCGCAGAAAACTAAGTTTTTCCCGGTTTTCGACTACAACTTCATTTTAGCTTCGTTTTTCATCGTTTTAACGCGGGATTTTCACCCAAAACTTTATTTTAACGTATAAGGCCCCCTACATATAGATTAATCACGTTTTTAATATAAATATTATCCAAGAAATGAGTGGGTGAAGTACAAAGGTTGAGTGTTGACTTTGCCTTACCTTATGATACAAGCAACCACCCCCACACCCACTCTATGACCAGCCACACCTCCCCACCTTACCTAGGTCACTTCAATGTCCTTTCCACTCATTTACCAGCCCTCCCCACGTCCATAAGGCTGGAACACCCATCCTCTCTCCTAACTTCTCTCATTCTTCCGTCAAGATCAAACTTCATTTTCTCTCATCTCCTCTCTCTAAAATTCGAGATTCAAGGCCATTCTCCAAGCTTTTCTTCTACCTTTGGTAAGTATTAACATCCTCCATGAGATTACTATCCTTCATTCTACTCCAATCATCCATTGCTTACTCAAACTCCATCACTTTAATGTTAGATTCTCGAAAATCTTCAAGGCATCTTCAAGTGTTATTGAGTTAAACACTTCCATTCTTCAACAATCATCTACTGAAATCACTCAAGGTGAGTTCATACCCCTACATTTTCATGTTTTCTCAAGTTTTTAGGGGGGAAATACAAGTTAAAACACCAAGAACATAACTAAACTTTTCTAACAGCCTTCATCAGAAAAGTTGGACTCCATTCACGGACTGTTTTGGACAACTTAAACATTTTAGTTTTCAAAACTGTATTAGTTGCAAATAGTTCAAGTTCTTAACTTTAAAATGACTACTTGCACATCTCCATACGATTTTTCTACAATTTATGGTGATTTTTACAAAACTGCCTATCATTTCAAACATCAATCCGGACCAGTCTGCGATTATGGACTTGTTCACACAAGTTAGAGGTCATTAAAAATCATGAGAAAAATTATGGAGAAACTAGACTCATTTTCCAAACTCTAAGAATTTTTGGATTCTGATTTGGACCTTTGATGATTTTTTATAAATTTTCTAAGAACAACAAATCAAAATGTTAACAACAGAAAAATGCTATCAATTTCATTTCACCTTGTAACATGTTGAGCAAGGTGTATATATTTATGTGATTATATGTTATTGCAATAAATGACAATATTGTCTTAGTAAGTAGACATACATCAGTTAACAAATGGATTTTCTCTAGACAAAGCATAGAAATAACAATTTGTTATAATCAAAGTACATCTATTACATACAAACATTTGAATAAACTATGTTAAGTATAGTTTATGTACATTACCACTTTTACCCTTTTTTTGATAAACTATAATAGGTATAGTTTATGATACATCACATAACACACTCATACAAAAAGGGTACATTCATACAAAAAGGGAATTTTCCATTACATTACACGTGAATTCGTTAATGGCTTTTGTGAGACATTCGCTTCACTTTACCAATAAGTCATGTATTGTAACCAGAGTCTCCTGGAGGGAGAGCGTGATAGTTGTGTATATATCTATATTGGGATTGACAAACCCACACCTGATCTGCTTGCAACAACGAGACCGACAGGTCTGTGGTGACAAATGTCATAACAGTTCCGACGCCTGAAGAACGTCGTTTCAGGCCAACTAGGTCATAGTATGGTTATAATAGCTCACATTAAGTATTAACAAACATAGAATTTACGGGGAATTCATGTAGATCAAACGAGTTTACGTAGATTTAAACTTGCAATATTTCATCATAAGCATAACAAATTTCTTGTACACCTCGGTCTTTGGGTTTGAAAACTACTTTTACATATTAAGGAAAATATTGGATTTTTCTGAAACAAATACTTCTTTTATAAGAAAAAGCTTTTCATAAACTGTCTACAAATGCTTATGAACTCACCAACCTTTGTGTTGACACTTTTTCAAACAACTTGTATTCTCAGGAAATCACTAAACAGGTAACCAAGTGCTTTTGAGGATGGGACGTTAAGGCGTCAAACTTTTCACATTTTGTCAACATATTGTAATTGATTTGGAAATATGTAATTCATACAATGATGTAACCTTTTCAATTATATATATGTTGCTTGTGTTTGCTTAAATCACTATTGCATTTGTTGTTATGATACTATACATGAAGTCCTCCACCCCCGGACGTTTCCGCCATCCTTGGTTTGGGGGTGTGACAAATTGGTTCTTTGGTAGTGTTCAGTGGCGGCGATCGTGTCGGAGATCGGAGCAGCTTGGTCTTATCTTTTCAGTCAGCAATTGCAGGTGAGTTATTCTCACTATATCGACAGGGTCTACGGCACCAAGGCCGGCCCTTTATCGGATGGAAATTCGGGTGTGGTTTGTTTATATCGATGTATACAAACTATGTTCTCTAACAAATGTAAATATTCATATTGTAATGTAATGGTTGAGTTTACTTTTATTGCTATGATACGATTGTTGTGATACTACGTATGACGTCACCCGCCCCCGGACGTTTACGCCGTTGTTTTTCTGATGGTTCGGGGGTGTGACATAAAGCTTTATTCTTACCATCTTATTCATTAGATCTAGCTAGGGTTTTCTATTTTGTCCCTTTAGTTAGTTTTGGACCTTCTCTTGAGAGTTGAGCAACTCCAAAGGATGAAATGGTTAGATCTGAACTTTGTGAGCATGCTAGATGCATAAAGGTGCTAGCTTAAAGAGTATCTAGACTCCATGAATGAATTTGAATCTTTATATAATGTTCTAATGTGAAGAATGAAGTTTTTAAGTCCTATATAGCATGCAAGGGCATAAAGTTGCCAACTTTATGCCCTAGGACGTCTTAATGAACTCAAATATGATATTGGACGTTAGAACATCGAGTGTTATGCACTTAATGGAAGAAAGTGCTTAATCTGTTGGTACGTTGGGCGTAAGTTAGAGTACGCCGTGCGTACAATCCATGGACTCAGTAGGCTGCGCGTACCAGTGTGGTACGCAAGGCGTACACATCTCAGAAGGGCTCGTAATTGTTTTGGGCTTGTAAGCTTTTGGGAGTTAATTAGTCATTAGGATTGGTCACGTTTTGGAGTTAGTGGGCCAACTTATCTGTTTTGGGCCATGGGAACTATGGTTGGGCTTTATTGGGCCATGAGGCCCATTAATGATTTTGGACATAGACTTTAGGCTCATTAGCAAAGGAGGACTTTTGGGCCATTATGAAAGGACTTGGGTTTGGGTTCTTCAATTGGATTGTGTTCACTCCTAACCTTTGGTAATGTTATTATTGTTCAGCACGGGTGGTTACAGACTGTTAGGAGAGCAACTTTCAGATTCAACAGACAAAGGTGAGTCTCCTCACCATACCAATGGGTCTAAGACACCAAGGCTGGCTCATTTCATGTTATGTGGTACACCAACTGAAGTTTTATTATGAGGCATGATAGTTGGTTATGTGCTAAGAAGGGCCATTTTGATGTTGCACATCCAGTCGTTGTAATTGGTGCCATCCAATGTCACCTTTGAGCTGATGTTCAAGAACAAGAAGTTTTGATTGGAGGACGAGAAACCAAAAGCATCATTTGGAGTAGACATCTATAAAAGGAAGGTAGTTTTAGTTAGATAAGAATAATCCTTAATATAGCAACCCAAAAATGAAATATTAAGGCTAGGATCCAACTAAATAATTCATAACATAGAAAATGGATGTCGTAATCTAATTGTAAATTATATAAAGATAGGTAAATGACGATTAACCAATTCCACCAACAAGAAACAGAATTAAAAAGAAATTAAGTTTTGATAAAATTCCTAGATCTTTTGAGATTTATTGAAACTATTCAATGGCATTTTAATATCTGATTATGCTCTTCTATTTGTGAATGGGATAGCGAGGATCACAAACAAGATGTGAATAACCATGCAAATGTGCTTGGTAACCTCATTGTCATTTATCATCACAATTGATGTGCCGGTAAACCACACATGCTCCATCAACAATGATAATTTATGAGATACCCATTACAACTCTTTATTAGTCTCTACTAATGTGCCGGTTAACCACACACGCTCTATTAACGACTTATAAAGTGTAATGTGCAATTTCATTGGTTAATATATAAATTCAGATTTTTCCTAAAGTAACTAGATTTGAGATTTTAATAAAAGAAGGTTCTAGTACTTTTAATGGGAATTAATTGTCCTATCAAACCCGTTTGGCTAACGACCCTCTACTAATCGAGGAAGCGGTGAGCGAGAGTGGACACCCATTTAACTACCATTTTATAGGCAGTTTCCTTATACCCCCTTATAGACTAACTTCGTGAATGAGACGTACTAGTGGTTCGACTGACTTAGTCTTATACATATAGTAATTGTTAAACTTTTAATTTTACATATAGTATAAGGTGTAATTTAAAACTTTTCAAAATACTAGGTTTATAATTAAATTTTGAAAATTAATAAATAATTTAAATTTAAAAAATAAACCAAATGATTTAATATTTATCTATTAATTAACAATTAATTAAATATATTAAATCAATTAAGGATTAACTAATTAATTTAATCCTAATCCATACCCTCTAAATTTTCGAAAATATACAGTATTGGATTTATCCCATTTTAATTATCTCTTTTTAGGCAAGTAAAATGATAATTACTAAAATTTGAAAAACCCTAATAACCTATCAATTTTCGAAATTGCTTGGGGAGGAAGGTTAGGGTTTCAAAACCCTAATCCTAATTTCGAAACTTAGGGAGGAAGGTTAGGATTTCAAAACCCGAACCCTAATTTCGAAAATTTAAGCCTTTTAGGGTTTAATTTCCATAAACCCCAATTTGATCAATTCAACAATTATAGCAAATTCAATTGAAAGCAAGCCTCACTCTGATATCACTGATGGGTTTTAGGCATAACAAAAACCTACTTAAAACTCTTAAGTGTGTATGCGACCTAAAACATGAACTATGTTTTCTTTATTGAGCCTATAACTAAGAACGTCAAAATAAGAACCATAGAAACCCTAGATAATTTTCGAAAAACATAACAAATGTTTTAGGATTACATACCTTGTTGTTATTATAGTAAATAATAATTATCCTTGACTTGTAGAACCTTTGAAAACAAGCACCACAAATACCGTGCTTCTAATGGCTCACACCCAAGCTAGCAAGAAGAAGATTATGGAGAGAGGAGAGGGGATGAAAATTTTGCGTCTATCTCTCTAAGAGTATGAGTGGTAGAAATATAAAGGGCTATGGTCCTTTATATAGTGGTACAAGGAAGCCCTAGATAACCCTAATTTGAATATAATAATAATATTTCAAATTGGTAATTATCCGACTCCATATTTATCCACATGGGATAATCTAGAAACCCTATATTATCCCCTAGAAACCATCCACCATCCTGGTGGAAGGTTCTGGAGCCTTTTGTTCAACTATTGAATAATTTCATTTTAGACTTTGTACTTTTAATTAAATTCATTAATCCCAAAGTTAATTCCAATTAATTTATAATTATTTATTAATTAAATGATATTATTTCTAATTAATATATTATTCTCATAATATATTAACAACTTATTTATTTCAACTTTATTAATCAAATAATAAATCAACCTCTCTATAAAAAAATCATCATGTACAATTGCTAGGTTTGAGGGCAACCCAAAAGGATTGTGCTACTATCAATTCAAGTTTATATCAATTATAATTATGAGCTTAGACACCTGATCCAACACTTCATGCTCCCACTTGTTTCAACATTTTATAGCAATTTCATGAAATGATTTGTAAAGTTTATAAAACTTTACTAAAATCAAGTGCATGTACATTTGATCTTCAAAATGGGCATCATCTTCAATCTTGTTACATTTTTATAAAATAAATTATTCTAAAACTAATTTATTACTTACAAATATAAACAAAATGAACACTATTTATTTAATTATTACATACCATATGAATAAATAAATATTACAACTATTTTAACAAATCAACACAAACATCATCACAAATGGTTCATAGCTAGTTTATGCGCTAAATATGTTCATTCACACATAAAACAACACTTTGTTTTTGTATGACAACTTTTATAACCATAAATGCATTTTAAAATTGTCATAGAAAATATGTATGATATTTCTTCTAAAAGAAAATCATAAATGTTTTTCAAAAACAAAGATTATACCAAATAATCTTACAATATAACCATGCATGCAAAAATGGCTTTGATACTAATCATTGAGTTTTATTTAAACACGGTTTTTCTAAAAATGCTAAAAACGGCAATTGAAGATTTAAATTAAACTTAAAATCATTTTATACCCACCAATGATCATTTTGCAAACACATAAATATTAAACCAAACATAAAATGAAAATAATAACAAACTTTGTAGACTTTGATTCCTCAATTGGAGGCTTGAAAGTTGATGAAGATGACAAGAGAGGTCCAAAGTAGAGCTCCTCTAGTATTAAGTACTTCTTAAACCTTTAAGAACTAATACCGAATTAGCCTTAAGGAGAAGCACTTATTTATCACCAACTAACTCACTAGTTCTTCAAAGGAAACCAATGAGAATGAAGAAGAACCCACGGTTCTAGGGATAAAAGATAAGGAATAATCGAACTTATTGGCAATCCTTTAATCTCTTTATATAGTTGCATGCATGTACTATGGACCATACCTTAATTAAATGAAAGCATGGCTCAAAAGAGAAGCATGAGAGTACAAGACATTACTTCACAAGCAATACTCTCCCATCATAGGGACGACCACGGTTTTGACTAAAAAAAGTCAAAGAATAGTATCTTTTACTCCATCTCTTTAACTAGCATGTGTATGTGTCATGTAATATTATATAAATGAACTTTAACTAGTGTAAAATAGTGTACACAACATATAAATCATACCTTGTGAGTTATTAATTGTTCTTTCTTGGAAAATATTAGTTTCATAAAATTATAATTTCCAATTAAATACAAGAGTTGATAATATTTATTAATAACCAAATTCTAGTAAATAATCAATAAGTTTCTATCAGATATAAGATATGATCCAATATGATCATATGTTATTAGTAAATATCATTCTATAATAATTCATAAGCATATAGATTTTTTAGAGGTAACATGGGAGAATTTGGATGCTATACAACTTTTTATCCATCCTTGAGGACAAGGTGATTCTTTGGGGTGCGGGTGGGGGTGGGGGTGGGGAGGGGGGGGGGGGGGGGTATTGTTATACCTCCAATATAATATTAGACGTAGGGGTGAGCATGGTGCGGTTTGGTGCGGTTTTTGGCAAAAACCGAACCGAAAACCGCAACTTCGGTTTTTTGAAATTTAGAAACTGCACCGTTCGGTTTTATGCGGTTCGGTTTTTTGCGGTTTTTCATTGCGGTATTTTGCGGTTCGGTATTGTTGCGGGGGTTTTTTTTCTTTTTTTTCCTATTTTGCCTTTTTACTAAAACTCAAGTAACTCAGCGAGTTACTTTGACTCAAATGAGGAGTGGTAATCATTTATTGAAGATAAATTCATACCACAACCTATTGGTTTGAAATCAAATTACTTAACCACTCATTCAACATGTTTCTAATGCTTCAATATAATGCGAATTTAATATAATATTTGTTTCACAAATACATACGATAATATCAATTAATGTATTCATAAAAATGATATTATATCACTAGTACTCTTCATATTTAAATGTTAAAAACATGTCATAAACATTATTTGTTATTGTAAATACCACTGAATGTATGCTTAAAAATATACAATCATCCTCCGATAGATAAGATAGATATTTACATTTATAAAAATTTTAATTGTCATAAGTTCTTACAAATATCAACATTTTATATATATATATATATATATATATATATATATATATATATATATATATATATATATATATATATACGGTGCGGTTCGGTTTTTTGCGGTTTTTGCGAGACTAGAAACCACACCGCACCGAGTATTTTCGGTTTTTGCAAAACTAAAAACCGTACCATCGGTTTTCATTTCGGTTTCGGTTTTTCGGTTTCGGTTTATGCGGTTTTTTTGGTTTGCGGTTCGATTTTTGCTCACCCCTAATTAGACAAATAACTGAGATAGAGATAACACGGGAAATCATCAAAATAAAGAGCATTTTATGTGGGAGGGGTATTTTGGGTATTTATTACATTAAGTTTGTTGCATCAGTGTTTATAAGAGGGTAGATGGTATGTAGATATCATCTACTTTGTGAGAAATCTGGTATCTCATACCTTGCCAAAGAGCAAACCATCAGATTATCGTTTTGTTCTTTTGGTATTGTGAGTGTTTAAATGAATACAGCAAAGCTTTTGTTATTTTTGATTGTTTGTGATTTCATCTTAAAGTTGATTCATAGCAATTTATAAGGATGACCGTTTTGCCCTCATGTTCTACAAAATCTTGGTTTTCCATACAACTGTAACTTACTCTTTAACAAATGATTTAAGCATCTTTATCTGAGATACATGCAAATGCAGGGCTTAATCAAAGATATGATAAAGCAACCTGAATATGATTCTTACATAAATGTAAAGAAAAATAAAACTTTCAGAATCATTCATTATACATGCATAGATTACAGTTTCCAGGTTCCTAAACAAAAACCAAAACCTTAAAATGAAAATAATAATATAATAATAAAACTTTTATCTTCTTCATCAAGCAGCAACACCTTTGAACTTGGCCTCATATTCATATGGTTGCTGCAGTTTTCATTACAACAAACAATGCCTTAATAAGAAAATAGTTGAATGTATAATAATAATAATAATAATAATAATAATAATACCAAGAAAATGGCTGAAATCAATCTGCGGGCAAACCATCTTTTATGCATTGCCTGTTGAGCTCGTGAGGCTGCCTCCACACTCTCAAATCGTAGATACACGTAGCCAGCACTTTCCCTATTTTAAAAGGAAATGACAATTTTGCCCCTGGTTATTTCTTCTTTGCATAGCCAACTTGTTTAGATTATCTATCTTTTTTAGACGGTTTGGTTTGTTCACATAATAACTTGATTTGTTATCCAATTATATATATATATATACTTTTTTCATTAGGTGATAATATGAATATGAAATAATGAATAATGATGCATATTTTTGACAACTTATATACAATGAAACAGATAAATAAACAAATAAAAAAAACAATGTTACGTTAGAAGACATACTTATCAACATAAATATGCTTCACCCTTCCATAGTTAGAGCATTCTTCTCCCACATCCTCTTTGATGTCCAAATCAAATTCTGGATCACTCTGCAAAAAAATAATTAAATAAATAAATTTCTTCCAAACCAAGAAATAATATTGTGTGAAATTTTATTTTTGAGAAAGAAAAGAGCATACCTCAGTAGCAGGGTCAAACATATTCTTTAGCAGCAAACACTCACTAGGGTTTCCAATTGGCTCTGAGACAATTTGTGGGGGCAAAATTGGAATTGTAGCTGCTGCTGCTGCTGCCACATTCATGCCTAAACCACCTCCTTGAATTGGACCAGATCCATTAACTATAGGTGCTCCGATAGCCCCAGGAATACTGCAAATAACCATCCAAAAATGACAAAAAGACGAAAATGCCCCTGACCCATGTAACTAAACAAACACTGATTGAAGATCATAAAACATACCCTGTGGTAATACCACTGCGATCAAGTTTTGCCATAAGCATAGCTCTTGATTGAGCATTTAGTGCCTATATATTTAAAAAAAAAAAAAAATAATGAATTTAAAAGCAAGATTGCTTTAAATAAATAAATTTTAAAAAAATAAATTGGAAGTATATGGACTCACCAAACCTCCACCATCATCATCATCAAAGTCTGCTGCTTTTGCTCCTGTGTCTTGTGCAGTAACATGATCAGTAACTGAAGACACCTACAAATACAACCAACAAATTTTGAAAAAAATAAAATAAAAATATCATTAAAATAAATTAGAAGCTATATATATAAAAAGACAAAATTTTGTAAAATGACAGACCTTAATAGTTCGACCAGCAATCTCAAGCTTCCCATTCAAGCTTTGTGCTGCTTTCGAATGCTCAAGTTGAGCAAACTTCAAGAAAAGAGATTAAGGATTTTATATTAATGTCAATGGATGATTAAAAAATTAAAAATTACTAATAAACACATTATTAAATAAATAATTAAAAAAAAAATTCAAATTAATACCGACTTGAACAAACCCAAAACCTTTACAGTGCCCTGTTTCAGGGTCAGTGGGGAGTTGAACAAGCTCAACTGGACCAAAAGCTTCAAAAATCTGAGATCATAAAAAAAAAAAAAAATAGTTAAATTCAAGGATCATATAATATTAATTAAAATAAAAAATGTAAAATCTTAATTTTTGCTACTCATAATTATCTTATAAGCATCCTACTTTCACTTCTTTTTATTGCAGCATTGTACTTTAGATATTTTTTTATTATCACATTCACATTGCATTTATAATACCTACCCAATTCAAGCATTTTACTTTCAAATTATTTAGATATTCTTCATTCCAATGGAATGGAATCACACATTCCATTCCTTCCACAATTCCATCATAAAGATCAATACCAAAGAGTAACTTAATCTGCCATTAATTACTATGCAAAGTGTATTATTGATTTTTTTACCTGTTTGAGTTGCAACTCAGTCATGTTGAAGTGAAGATTTCCAACATAAAGCTTTCGGTCAACTGCCCCAAAGGCTCCAGCACCACCACCTGCCGCCCCACTTGTGGCGGTAGACTGAACAAGATTCTTCTCAGCCTCTGAAGGCTTCACCATCACAGGCTGCCCTAGAAGTAAATGACCAGAAAGGGCAATTGCCATTGGCACTGACATTGCATCATAAAACTCAATGTACCTAATATTTACACCAAAATTAAAATATATAAACTTTTACATCTTCATCTGTAGAAATAGAATAATAGAAATAAAAAAGCATTTCAAAAGCGATACAAACACACCCGACTCCTTTTGATCTTCTTGAATTCCTATCCATGATCAATCTCACATCTCTCACCTACATAAACAAAAGATAATATAAACAAAACTTAAAACAAAATAACTAAAACTAAATAACAATTAACACTACTTGTTGTATTTAGTTATTTACCTTTCCTGCTTTAGAAAAGAACTCGTAAACATCCCATTCAGTTGCCTTCAATGGCATCTAAACAACAACAACAAAAAAAAAATATATGCATGTCAACAAGAGAGTTGATAAAAATATAAACTTTGTTTAGAATTTAGAAACACAACATAAGAAATAACTATAAACCTGGTAAGCAAAAACGGTTCTTTGATCCCTTTCAGGGTCTGCTTCTGGCTCTACTGCATCTTTCTTATCTTTAAGTCTCCTGTCATGTGAAAAAACTTAAAGAACAATAAGTACAAAATCAAGATTTAAAGGTACACAAAACACACTGTTTGATAATCTGTCATTATGATTTATGAATGTCTTCTCAATGAACAAAAACTTCAAAGATTGTGAGAGTGAGAGAGCACCATATGTCATATGTGTTTGCCAACCTAAAAATAAAATACATCATTCGTTAAACATCTCCACTCACAATTTGAATATTTGAATGTGAGCCAAATTTCTGAAGGGTCAAACAGATTTTATAAAAAAAATAAGAACCAAACAGACCTTATAAAGCCCACTTTTTTCTTCGGGGAATCCGCATTGTTAGCCCATTAGTATGTGCAAACAATCCATCTACGATTTCAATCCAAGTTAGAAACTTGGTAGCTAACACTAACACTAAAAGCTAAATTTGTTTTGTGTAGCTTTGTGTTTCTTTTTAAGGGATGCATTTTTTTTTTCTTTAGCATGGATTCATCAAGATGTAACTAGAGACCTACAAGTACTATAGGAATAATGAGCATTCAATCATACAAAGAACCAACAAATCATATAGAACACAGCTAGAAAGATGAATCAACACAAAAGATATAAAAAAGGAAGACTTGTTCACCTGCTCTCTCTTGATTCGAGTTCTCTTTCTCTCTCTCGTATCAATTCCTTCTCTCGTTCACGTTCAAGCCTTGAGTGACTGCGGCTCCTTCTAGACGTTTCTCTCTCCCTTTCCCTTTCTCTTTCTCTTTCCCTTTCCTTATCCCTCTTCTCTCGATCTCTATCTCTGTCTCTGTCTCTCCTCTCCCTTTCTTTATCTTTATCTTCGTCCTTATCCCTCCCCCTGGAACTCCTCTCTCTGTCGCCATCCCTACTGCTTCTCCGACGATCCCTTTCTCTTTCTCTCTCGACGTCTCTCTCTCCATCCCTACCACTACTTCTGTGACGCTCAGACCGGGAAGACCTCTCCTCACGGCTACGGCCATGGTCACGGTCTCTGTCTACATCCCTCCTGCTCCCGCCGTTCTCTTCATCCCCTTTGTATTTCTTGCTCCTTCTCCGCTCTTCAATGCGGTCATCTTCAGCATCTTCGCCATCATCTTCTCTTCCCTTCCGCCTGTGACCCTTTTCGCTCTTCTCCGAGCTGACGTCTTTGGTCTTCGAAGATGAACCATTCCTGGTGTCGGATTCGTCGACAGTCTTCTCCAAGTACTCGTACTCGTCGAAGTCCATTATCTCACTTGTAGTCGTTCTCCAAGTCCTAGATTAGGGCTTTGGAGGATCGAATTCGATCGGTGAAGCTGGTGTGGATTCTTGGACAGAGATGATGGGTGCGAAAGTGCGAACCCTAGCTTCTGCAGTCGAGTGCAATTTGGGAGCTATTTTTGTTAGGCAGATATAAGCATAAATTTGAAGTTGGTTTTTATTTTAGTCGGACATAACGAAAGGGTGTAAGCGAGAGTATTGCGAGAAACTATCAAAATACTCTCTAAGTTATTTTTGTTTGGTTGTTTGTTTTTTTTTTGTTTTTTTTTTTTTGTTTTCCCTGCGCGGCGTAACATGCGTGCAACACTTTTAATCTCGAAGTTGTTTGGTTTTTTAAAAGTCGTTACAAATCTATGCGTCTGTTCTGTTTGGCGCAACACTTGTATTGCCCCTTCTAACCTCTTCTTCTTTTTTCTTGCTGAAATATTGATTATATGTTGTTGAAATCTTATTTTACATTTTTTTTCGTTTTTTTTTTTTTTTGATTTTTTTTATATTGAATAATAATAATTTCATGATAAAATATTATTATTTTTTATTAAAATATCTTTATTTTTTGTTGAAATATCATTATTTTTTGCTGAAATATCATAAATTTTTGCTGAAATGTTACACATTATTAAGTTGTAGTATTAAAAAATTATTTTTGGTTTATAAAATCAGTTTATTTTAATTTTTTAATATCTACAGCAGCATGCAGATGTTAAAAAAAAAAAACAAATACGTTTTTATTACAGTCTACAGTCGTTTGGTCCACCTCTTCTACTTCGGAGAATTGTAGAGGTGTTCCGTAGATTTAATGAAATTTTGATTCAGAAAAACAAACAGCATCTAAATCATTCGAGCTCTTGAGTACTAAAATATTGGGTTTAATACGGAAAATTTTACAAATTTTTTGATAAAGTCTTACAAGTTTTTTTAACAGAAAAGTCTTATTATTTTGAAAAAATCACATAATCTATCATTTGTTTTTCAAATATAAAAAATGATTTTTTCGTTAATTTGGAAAAAATGTTAAATAATCACGACTTTTCTGTTCAAAAAAAAAAACTTTTAAGACTTTATTAAAAAAATTTCCAAAATAATTGGACTTTTCTGTATTAATCCCTAAAATATTCAGCACATAAAGCTAGCAAGCTTAATCGAGCTTAGGGCGTGTTTGGCAAAAGTAGTTGTTAGCTGGAAGCGGGTAGCGGGAAGCTATAGCTTTTATTTGTTATATGAATATTTGGCAAAAGTAGTTGAAACTTTTAAAATATATAAAATTAAATAAAAGGGCAATCGATTAAAAATAAATAAATATATAAATATATTTTTAAGGGTAATTATGGAAATTGATTTCAAAAGCTCAGTAGCGTTTTGTTAAACGCTACATGAAGTAGCTTTTAGAATTGGAGCGTTTTGTTTAAACTAAAAGTTAAAAGTTTGTACTGTCAAACGAAACTTTTTGTTTAAACTAAAACGTTTTGTCAAAAGCTAAAAGCTAGAAGCTCTCAAACGCTTCCAAAAGTTTTGTACCAAACACACCCTTAGTGTAATTTACATATATGTCATTTCTTTATAATTATTTGATTATAACATAAACCTAAAAAACTAATAAATAAATAAATAAGACATAAACTAAATTATTCCCCTGATGATATCTCTCCATCCCAAACCCAAATGAAACCCTTAATCCATTTATTCCCTTATCCTTCTCAAGTCGCCACCACCTCCACTTATCTGCCGCCACTGCACCAGCCATACTCCTCGTCACTGCTTCACTGGCAGCCTCAGCTTCATCGAAGGTTGTTGAGACCGACGCAAGCTTCTCGTCTACAAAATCGGCATCGAAGATGTAAGTCCAGATTCTTTCATTTCATTAATGAAACCAACTCTTTTGGTCTTTGGCATTTGGTTCGATACATAGATGTAATAAATTGATTGTGGTTGTTATGTTAGTGTTGTTAATGGTTACAATTAGAATAAGTCCATGTAAACATACATTTTAGGTATACGTTGAAACATATTTGTTGTAATTTATTGTTGAGAAATATTATTATTTCTTAACATTTTCCAATCATAAACTTGGTATTAGTAAAATTTATTGTCTAATTTGTTATGTTTGGTGCAGAACAAATTATAGAATGTACTTGTTAGATAGTCGAATAAAGATGAAGCGGCAAGTAGAAATTATTATATTTGGCAGGTGTATAGAATAACATATTATTATCTCTTGGTGTTGAGTTGTATAGAGATTGATTTAGAATATTAACTTGGTGTTTGGAGTTTGTACATGAGCAAGTGGATGAAAGCTTTTCAAGAGAATAATATATATATATATATATATATATATATATATATATATATATATATATATATATATATATATATGATTATCTCTTTTGTTATATGTGAAAGTCTCACATCTATATTGTATGGAATCTTTAGAGTTGTTGTATACGATATATAAAAGATTAGAAGAGAGTTGGGGTTAGTGTATATACTTCATGTTTTCTCTAAATGAAACAAAGTAAACACTCTCAATCTCTTTATCTATATCTTCTTCATATGTTAGATCTTGAGATGTTTTCTTAGATCTTTCTTGTAGAGTTGAGATTGTTTCACATATATGAGTGACAGAGATATTGTTAGGTTGGTTTCTTTTTGTATAGGTTTAGAGTGAGATTTTTCAAGTTGTAAAAGTAATCCAAGAGTTCTTAGTCTAATATGAGAATTCTTTCTTTGCATCTAAGTTGATTTTATGTTTTTTTTATCATTTATGCAGCTTTAACACATGAAGCTAGTGTCTAGACGTAGACTTTGGGTTCTTATACCAATTTTATACCAGTTTTACATGTTTGTTGAAAAATAATTTGATATTGTATTACATATTTACATATGAAATCACGCACACGTTACGATGTTTCATCAACTCCATCTTTGGATGAAAACAAGAGAACGATGGTCTGATAAATGACAGAAACACCTACTCTAGCAATAAAGAAAATACATATGAAGAAAGCCCCCATTTTGAAAGGAAGAAAAGACCAAAGAGTTCTCTGGTAGGAGCATATTTTACTAATGTAACGTCTCGATTCTTAGGTACCAATTTAAATGAAAATTTATTTGGTTTTAAGACCTACTCGGTGAGTTGGTTGCCCTACTCGTCAAGTAGCAGCTGGATGGATCGCGTATTTAGTGGCCTACTCGCCGAGTTCATGAAGAGCTCAACGAGTAGGAGCTAGCAGATGAAACCCTAAAATCTCGGGGTTCTGCACCCTATTTAAAGAAGCATAAGCCTCCTTTGGCCTCTTTGCAGTCCTTGGAGAGCTCAGAAAACCCTAATTCGTGTGGTGCTTCATTCTTGTGTGTCTTAAGCTTTAGAAAAGAGGTTTTTGGAAAGGAAGAGCTTGGAGGGCAGAGTCTAGGGGCAAGGAAGGCGTCGGAATCAGAAATCTACCTCAGTTAGCATCATTTGGAGGTATCAAGTCGTCAGCTTTACTTCATTTTCCTTCTAGACCTCTTTTGGTTGAGATTTAGGGTTTTTATGGTTTGGTTGAACTGATAATGTGGGATATGAGTTAGATCTGAAGTTGTAACTTCAGATCTGGACCCTTCTTGGGTTCTTGAGTCATAAAGCTCCGAGTTTGGTCATGTATGAAGCCACTTTAAATATGAAACCCCATTGTGAGCTTGGATTTGACATTAAGAGCCTTTTTAGCTATGCATGCACGTAAAGTTTGCAACTTTACGTGAAAAGCATGCCTTAGAAGCTTGGATCTGTAATTTGGAGTCACTGCATGACTTAAAAGAGTCTGGATAGCTTAAGGAATGAAGGAACTCGACGAGTCGCAAGGTTGACTCGGCGAGCCTGGACCCGACGAGTTGGATGAACAACTCGGCGAGTCCAATGAAGATTGTCGAAGAACTCGACGAGTCGGTTGAGGTTTCCCCAATTTATGTATGTGTGTGTAACCGTCAAGTTGCAAGAAGGAAACCCGATGAGTGGCCTTAGGGTTTCGATTGTAAACCGAAGGAACTCGACGAGTCACTTCAGTGACTCAGCAAGTGGGCAAGTACCTCAAGGAACTCGGCGAGTAGCCAAGGGTACTCGACGAGTTAGGGTCAACATGGACTGTTGACTTTGACTGATGACTTTGAATTTGACCAGGGTTTGATTAGTTGGCTTATAGGGTACCTTGAAAGGTTGGGAACTTATGGGTATGACTATATTATGGTAATAGGTGGTGGAGTTTTTGACAGTGATCCGAGAGTTGGAGTTCATTTACCGAGTCAACATCTGCAAGGTGAGTTATCCTCACTATATCAATAGGTTCTAAGGCACCAAGGTCGGCCCTTTAGTTGTTATTGTTATGGTATGCTACACGTGGTTATGACCAGTTAGGTCGGAGGTCGGAATCAGGATAGACAGTATGTTATGCTCTTATGATCCGTAGGGATTGATATGTTAGTGACCTGTTAGGTCGGTGCTCTAGTTATGAGAGATTGATATGATTAGTGATCAGTGAGATGGATATGTATTATGTTTGTATATGCCAGTATATGTTAGTTATGTCCACATGGCTATTTGCTTGTTGCTTGGGTTGAGGTGGTCCTGCTTTGTGCTGAAGGCCAACACACCCTCTGAGCGGTCCGGGGAGACTGTAGGCCCACGTGGCGGTCCAGTTATGCCGAAGGCTTGGGTCAGATTCAGATAGACTGTAGGCCCGGCAGGGCGGTCCAGTCAGGCCGATGGCCCAGTATGCATGTTGTTGATTGTTTGTTACTGATATGGTATTATCGGTTGTGGTATTGGTATTTTGGGGGTAGCTCACTAAGCCCTCGGGCTTATAGTTTTCAGTTTGTTGTTTCAGGTACTTCAGGAGATCATGGCAAGGAGAAGGCGTGACCGTACCGCTCCTCATCCTTATGATCTGGTTATTGGGACACTCAGATGAATAATGATTGAAAACATTTTGTAAACAAATATTATCTGGTTTTATTTATGATTGGAAAAGTTTAAATTTGGCGTAAATTTTTTGGATGTTACAAGTTGGTATCAGAGCCTTGGTTTGAGTGAATTGGAGGAACACTCGTGTGAACCCGGTCTCAAATCAAGGGAATTTTTGGAATAAATTCTAAAATGGTTTTCAAAATAAATGATGGAGGATGCAGAGGGTACGATCAGCCGGAGCCTGCAAGTAAACCCCAAATATACCATACAGATAATTGATATTACGATATGATAGAACAACATGCTGTTGGATTAATGTCTAAGTCCATAACTATAATTGGTAAGACTTGACCCGACCCGGCATGGTCCATATGGGTTGCATGGCATCATGCACTTGGATAAACTAAAATGAGAGAAATAAGACACTTATGGTTATTAATATATTATAAGTTCTAGTATATTAATAATAAGAATAATAAGATTATTTAATTAGTATTGATCAATAATTAATCTAGGATTAATTAAGTGATCAAAAGAAGACTAATTAAATATATGGGTTGATTGTGCAAATCATCCATAACTTATATAGTGGGCCAAAGATCCATGGATAATCAAGTTGGGTTAAACCCATAGGATGCTCCATGGAGGTTACATAACCAATGGGTCATGGAAATGAAAGGTCATGACAATTAGGGTTTACATGGTGTAACCCTAATTGTAACACACTATATAAGCATCATATTATTCACCAAAATCGGCCACTAGAGTGTAATAGAAGGGCTAGCCGATTTCATGAAGTGTAGAATTCTCTCAAGTTATTCCAAGTGTATTTGGTGTTGTGTGAACCATTTGAGGTGTCAAACTTGGGGCACTAGGCACTCAAGCTTCATAAAGACTTTCTACATCAAAGAGGTATGTATTATATCTTGTTATATTCGTTGTTGTGTATGCTAGATTAGGATAATACCTTGGATGTTCATATTTGTATGTATAATAGAGAAAACATAGATCCAAGGTATTTAGGGTTGCATGTACACTTAGGAGTGTTAGAATGCTCAAAACCCTACAGTGGTATCAGAGCCTAGGCTTGTTTTCTTGTTATACTTGCAAAAGTAGCTAAAAAATCAAGTTTTGATGGTGTCTGCCCAACAGACTCGCCGAGTCCAAGGCAAAATGCATCCAACTCGCCGAGTTGGTTCGTGCACTCGATAAGTTGGACCCCCAGACAGCATAAATTCGCCCTTTTTGGCTGGAATTGGACTAGGAACATTACCCTAAGATGTTTTTGGACTTATAAACTTGTTTTTGATGTGGTAATGTTCATGCTAATCCAATTTCAAAGATAATTGTCAATAGATTCATGTTTTGTATTAGTTTAAGGTTTAGACTAATTACATGAAAAAGTTTGATTTGAATTATCTTGTTCTTATGAGTTGCTTAGATTAATAGAAAAGTTGAGTGAAATAGTTGTTTTCAATCCAAATTAATCTAAGAGTTGATTCTAAAATGTGTTTTTGTAACTTGTCCTCAAGTTATATGAAAAGTCACATTTAAGTTTCATAAAACTCATAAAAGTTGGCAAAGGTTACAAAATGAAGAGTCTAGTTCTAATTAAATGGTTTTATGACTCCATAACTTGTCCTCAAGTTATGGAGGACCAAGAGTCTCTTCATCAAATAATAAATAAATAAAAGTGTAACCTTAATTAATTCCATAAGTTATAAAATAAAGAAAAGTTAATTCTTTTATTACTTTAAAGTCTTCCAAAACTTGTCCTCAAGTTATGGAACTTGAAGAGTTTTTGGATTAAAACTACTTTAAACACATAAGTTATGAAATTAATTAGTTTTGAATAGTTTCAAAACTTGCCCTCAAGTTTTGGAATTTGAAAAGTCTTCACTTATGAATACTTTAATTCCAAGTTAGCCCTTAGAATTTTAAAGTTAAAATTCAACCCTTATACTTTATAATATTATAAGTTAATAATATTTATATATATGTATAAGAGTAAAGTCATTCTTACCGTTAGTAGGCCTCATTCACGAAGCCGGTCTATAAGGGGGTATAAGTTTACTGCCTATAAAATGGCAGTTTAATGGGTGTCCACTCTCACCCACCGCTTCCTTGACCGGTGGAGGGTCGTTATCCGAACGGGTTTGATAGGACTATAATTCTCCCTTCATTAAAAGTATTAATGATAAATACTAAGTAACTAAACTCCTAATAATACCTAATCTTAGTTACTTAGGAAAATGTGAATAAGGTGCTAATCCATGAAATTACACTTTGCACTTTGTTTAAGTCGGTTAGTGGAGCGTGTGTGGTTAACCGACACACTAACTCGTATTTAACAAGGTAGGCAAAGGGTAACTTAATGTTTATCATAGTATCGATGGAGCGTGTGTGGTTAACCGACACATCGATTGAGGGGTAAACACTTAAGGGTACCAAGTAATTTTCATGGTTACTACACACCTTGTTTTGTGATCCTCGGCATCCCAGTCACAAAACCTGAAGGGCACACTCGAGATTGAAACATGCCATTGAACAGTTCAATGAATCTCAAAGATCTAGGAGTTTCAAATCCAATTAAAACCTAATAATACATTTCATTTATCTTGGTGGAAATTGGTGAATTGTCATTCACCTACCTTCAAATATTTTATAGCTTGGATTACGGCATCCCTCTTCTAAGTTATAAAATAGTTTGTTGGGTCCTAGCCTTAATATTTCATATTGGTGTCATATTAAGGACTTAAAATCAACTATCTTGAATATCTCCCAAAAGATGTCTGGTTTAGACATTTATGATCTTCCCAAATCTCTTGAAACAAGCTTTCCTAAATGAAGATGATGTCCCATGGAAATCATACTTCTGTCACCTCCTCCAATTATTCTCCCTAACCCACAAGTTCAAGGTCACTCAAGACCTATTGGCAAGGCAAGGTCTAGGTGTGATGACATCTTGGAGATGTAGTCACATATTGACAAGCCGAGAGAGTTGGGTGTCAAAGTCTTGAGAAAGTTGGTGGCTCAATCACTTTCTAAGTCACATAGTGAGTTTCTTTGGAACTCCTATGAAATAAACTATGACAAGACCCTTAATGATCTTATCTATTTGCTAAGATCATCTTCCTAAAACTTTATGGACATTGACAATGGTGACATTGGATATCCAGTAAAGCTCTCTCTTCCCAATGGAAAGGGATCGGCCATAGTCAACTCGGTTGACCAAATGGTAAAGAGAAAAGCTTAGTCTGTGATAGTCCCGTGTACCATTACCAAAGGGTCCATATGTTTATATTGCCAAAGGAAGGGTCATTAGTTGCGAAGCTGCCAAATTTACCTAAGGATGTTAAAGTCAATAAGTTTGACTCTACTTCAGGTAAAGTCCACTATCTAACTCTGCTAAGATTCTATTTTGAGATTCTTGATACATGATGTGACTGGATCACATGGTGATGTTTTAAGAATCAAAGAGAAGTGAAGAAACTTAAAGAAAGAATATGCTGAATCTGATCGCGTAGATGGATTTCTATCGCATAGTTTGAAGATCAGATTCTTGAGCTACTTCTTAGGAGATATGAACTATTGCTTAGGAATAGATAACAACAAGTTTTCATATGGATTGTAAGGATAGTTTTTCCGCAAAGTTTTTAAAATAAAAGGAAAAATGATGATTTTATTTATTTTAAAATATCCTTACAATGACATTTGAGGAAAAATTGTTGCTTATATGATTCCATTAATAGCAAGTGTGGAAATATGAAATTGATTCTTTCATTTGTGGTAATGTCTAAATTTACCAAATAAGGAAAGATTCTCATCACCCAAGTTTCAATTGGACCGGAACTTGGAATCATGGAAGTTGTATAGCATGATGAATGAGAACTTTCAAGTATTGGAAAATTAAGACTAATTACTTGTTCACATGGATGTGTGAGTCAAGTGAAGGACTAAGGGATCGAGTACACATTCTTGTGCACTGGTCAAGTCCACCACAAAAGATCGATAAGATTATTCGTCATAATTTACTAAAGCTCAGTAAATATGGTTATACTTACAAGCTTAAGTGTAATTCTGAGACATTGGAAAAGGTTCCAATGTAAGGCAGAGTGCATAAGAAGAATCAAATTAGGCAGAAGGATAAAAGTTTCTCAAATCTAAAAAGATGGGAGAGTACTCTAGTATCAGTTTTTATGATCATCTTACTGATTTAGAGACCTTATCACAATTCATCCTCTAAGTGTCTTCTTATAGCTAAGTAGAGGAGCTATGAATTGTTGAAGTGGTTAAATCAAGAAGATGAGTCATACTTCGTTCCAGTACAAGTCTTAGAGTCATACTCCAAGATTGTAATTTGAGTGACATGTCTTAGAGAATGTTTAAAACACATGACAAATGTAAGAAGTTTTCTACTCTTATACATTTGAAATTGGTAAGTTGTGATGTTTTGGATAAAACAAAGACCAACTAAGGCCAATTGTGTGAAGTGTTTGTCTTGATTAGAATACCCACTATCTCTTGAATATCTGACAAGAGAGTCTTATATGTCAAGAGGACAGTGGGAGTCTTATAGGTGTTGAAAGTCTCAAGAACTAATCAAGAATAAAACCTGAATTTCTTCACTAGCACACGATTTGAGGTTTATAACCTATCGTGTTGACATATTCTGTGCCCATTCCAATTAAAGTTGGCTTTGCATATGAGTTCTTAGAGTTCTCTATTGGGTGCATAAAAACTTGGAAGTAGGGATGAGAATTTGGTCTGGAAACCCGAACCGAACCAAACCGAATTAGACCCGAATAAGCAATTCGATTCGGTTTTTGGTTATCTATATAAGGCTTATTCGGTTTTCGGGTTATTCGGTCCGGGTTACCCGAATAAGGGCTTATTCGGTCCAAAGAACCGAACCAAATATGAAGATTCGTTTTTTTTCCCTTGCACAATTTACGTATTCGGTTCTATGATCATCACAATCGATCCCAAAAAAACCAAATCGAAGATCGTTACCCACTTAATACACCAAATCGAATATCCTATTACACCAAATCGAGTCGACTACTTCCATATTGATGATTGCGACTATTTTGTTTGATCGACAATTGTTGATTGCGAATTGCTCCTTCCAACATTTTTTTATCGACAATTGCTCCTTGCGACATTAGTTTTTGATCGACTTCCGTACTTCAAACTTCTGTGAATCATCTCCTCATCTTGTTTTCTAGTTTCTATTCCATTCAATTCATGGAAAATTGGGTTCCAAATCAAGAAACACAAGTAAGAATTTGTATCTTAATCTACTAATCAATCTTTCAATGTGTTATTATGTATGTTACTCATTGAAAATTGGATGTGTTAATCAGCTACTCAATCTTTAAATGTGTTATTATGTATGTTATCAATTGAAATTTGAATGTGCTATGTTAAAAGTTAACTTTTTTTCTATAAGTCCAAGCAATGTGGACTTTGACATTGAATAAGAGAATTTAATGAAAACAACCATATATGTTCTTTTACTTGTTTCATTCCATATTGATGAAGTTATTCGGGTTATATACTTATAGATAGATTTTTGGGTGTTTTGGATGTTTAATTTTTAGTGTTTAATTTGTTTCTTTAAAATATTTGTTATGAAATCATAAGCTACAAAAGTAATACAAAATATTCGGGTTACTCGGGTTATTCGACTCATTAATCATCTTGTACATGTTATTTGGGTTATTCGGGTCGGAACCGAACCGAACCGAATAATACTCGAACTGAACCGAACCGAACCCGTATTGCTTATTTGGTTCGGTTTTCGGTTCATACAATTACCCTTATTCGGTTTTCGGTTTATTCGGGTCGGTTCGGTTCGGTTCGGTTCCGACCCGAATAACATCTCTACTTGGAAGCAATGACAGGCCCTTGTGCTGCCAGATGGCAAGAAATTAGATTGAGTTCAGTCCATATGAGTTTGGATTTGTCATTAACCTTTTCTTGTGACTATGGTTTTGACAATTCACATGGATAAGAACACATACACCATTAAATCTAAGTGTCATAAGATTTCTCTCCGATTCATGAAAATGATGGTGAGGAAACACTTTCACTAAGTAGATTTTAGCTAGATAGCAATTGTGATATTTGCATTCTCAAAGTCGTTAGTGGAGCGTGTGTGGTTAACCGACACACTAACATGGACTTGTGAGAAGTGGCAAAGGTCCAAACAATCGAGACTATGATTACGGCATCCCTTTTCATAGTTCTTAAAATTGTTTAGACACACCTGTGAGCTATCTAAGATAAGGTGTATGATATTGATAAAGTTTTATCAAAGCAATCTAGTATCAGAAATCTGAACTTTGGTAAGAAAGTCAATAAAGTATTGATTTCTAGAAGTCGAGCTGATTTTTGAGTACATGTCAAAGCTAGTGGGAGCGTAAGTGTTATGCTAATAATTATCATGTCAGTGGGAGCATGATAATTATGATAAAGGTTGCAAGTTAGCAATGTTAATTATAGAAAACAAAAGTTTTAATTGGGAAAAAGTTGTTTTGCTATAATTAAGGGAGAGGAAATTATACATCATCTCAAATCTATAAGCTTAGATCGCGAGGTTTTAATCATTTAGTCAAGGATATATATATGAATTTCATGTTGGAATGACTCAAGATAAGGAAATTATGTATATGGGTCCATTATTTGCGTTCTAAAATTCGATTATGATTACGGCATCCCTTTTCATAATCTGAATTATGAGAACTTGGCAAATTGAAATGGAAATATTATAGCAAAAAACTGGTTTAGTCTTTATGTGAGACATCATGAATCGTGTCCCATATGCTTCAGATATAGGATCGATTACATGTGCTATATTCATCCTTTCTAAAATTTTCCAAATGCCTGGGGCATTAAGAAGGGAAAAGGTCTAGAATTGGATATGAGTAAAAGGATTAATCAATTGTCGAGGACAATCTAAGGTTTACCAAAGATTGGTTGCTCAGGGACAGTTGGAAGTATAGTGATAATTCTGGAAGGACCATATTGACATAATCTGTAAGGAGGAAACTGTTGTTCAGAAGTGATAGTCAAAATGGAGTCTGGAAATGTTTCAAAGTTAGAAATTATTCAATCTGTGTAAGATTAGGAAACTTAATGAAAGAAGGATGTTTCCAAGGAACTGATCTCCTTTGATGCTCTGTAATGGTTGTTGTCAAGTCTTTCTTACTTTGTGCATAATCATTACAAGAGGATCAATGCATATAAGTTTAGAATCTAACAGATTTCAGTAAATGGCATGAGTTTGGAATTCTTGCATTTGCAGTAAGGATTTAGGACTGTGAAAAAAGGGGATCATTGGAGTTATGTTCAATTCATCTATTTCACAAAGTAAAGATCATATACAAACATAGTATGCATACTTGGTGTAAGGCATGACTAGTGTTTAGAAAACATAGTGTACATGCTTGGAGCATGGGACAATTATTGTTTTAAATTCAAGAATAAAGTTGATAGCTGAAACAGTATACAATGAATAAAGTGTAATCATATGGTGATAAATAAAAGGTGTTTTATTTATATTCATAGGTTTTGATACCATATTAGATTCTATTATTATTGTGTTTCATTTTGCATGTTTTGACTTCCAGAATAACTAGGTTGTTCTTCCTGAATGACTAAGTTATTCAAACCATCCACAGTCGGTCATATGTTGGAAGTAGATATGAATTAAGACTGTCACGGGTGGGCTTGTAGAGGTCTAAGATGTTGGACAAAGGGCTACAACACTCATGAGTGCTCATAAGTTCTGAGTATTGGATTCAACCCGCGCTCATTGGAATCAATTCATGGATTTTATCACGAGTGATAATGAGACGATAATATCTTATATTCTTCATACCTAGAGATATGAGTTGTTACTATGAGTTGGTTGTACATTGATTGCACGAAAACGCATTCGGTAACTCGGTGTTATAAAATGTGCCTTTGTGTATGATTCAACAAGTAGTAGAACAAGCCATATGAGTCGAAGTTTATCTATTCCTTTTACCTTCCGGATAAAAGCGATATCTGTGGGCCCCTCGATGATTTGATGATGACAAATGGAAGTGCTCGGTCGGGCCAGGACTGATTTGATTTGTTCAATTAGTCAGTCATCATAAATCGGAAATCGGGAAACAACAAATGGACAGAGAGAATGATTATAATCCATGTCTCAGTCCATATGATATCTAGAATGGAGGAATATATGATCCCTTATCTAATGGACAAGTCATTGACAAAGGTCAGAGTTTATCGACAAGGTCAGAGTTCGACAGAAGCTTTTGAGAGCTACGATTGCCAGTCGGTTCCTGAAGTCATACGCAATAATAGTTTTAGACTTATCCAAGTGGGAGACTGTTGGATTAATGTCTAAGTCCATAACTATAATTGGTAAGACTTGACCCGACCCGACCCGGCATGGTCCATTTGGGTTGCATGGCATCATGCACTTGGATAGACTAAAATGAGAGAAATAAGACACTTATGGTTATTAATATATTATAAGTTCTAGTATATTAATAATAAGAATAATAAGATTATTTAATTAGTATTGATCAAGAATTAATCTGTAACACCATAAAATTTAAAACAATTTTTCGCATTTGTAAACACGTTTTTAACAAAACCATTCATTCATATAATGTCATAGCATCATGTTTTTGTTTCACAAATAACTCCCAAAATCAAAATACATCAAATCCCATGTGTGTGTGTACGAATCAAGCCGACGCCTTCCCGCGGTCATCACTGGTACCTGAAACACATAACACTGAACACTGTAAGCATAAGTTTAGTGAGTTTCCCAAAATACCACACTAACACATAATAGCCACTCGAGGCTGTAACTCTGTTGACCCTCTGGTCAATGTGTCTCAGTAGGGCCCTCCAGCCCCAAACTCTCTGTGAGCCCTCTGGCCCTAACTCTAGGGACCCGAAAGTCCTAACTCTGTAACTCTGAATCATGCATATCACATATCACAATAAATCACAACACATAAATAACATGCAATCACACTGGCATATAACTTTATAGAACTCTGTCACATAACCCTATTACCACACTAGGTAAAGTATAGTGAGAAGACTCACCTTGGGTATCTCGGTAAACCTCTGACTCGGTAAACGCTGGCCTAGCCTCCGCCTAATCATATGAAATAAACACTCTATTTAATATAACTCTCAAAGGCTAGACTATGCTTCTCTTATGACACTCTCAGAAGGGTAAAAGACCATTTTACCCCTCTCATAACTCAAAGGCCCCATAATAGACCATACCCTAAAAGTCAACCAAAAGTCAACTCTCTGGGTTACGCTGCGCGTACCAGATGTGTACACTGAGTGTACCCGGATGCATCTCAGAATCGGGGAACGCCACCCAGTACGTGGCGCGTACTAGGGATTACGCTCGGTGTACTCCCCTACTTCAGCCCTTTAATTCTTGAGGTCTTAAACAGTTAAGACCTACGTCCATATTTTAGATCTGACCCCATCTATGCCCCTTAATCCATAAAGTTGATGACTTTAAGCCTTTGCATGGCTGAACAAGTCACCAACTCCCACAATGATCCAACCTTCAACTCTAGAAGGCTTAATACACATGCATGACTTCAAACTAACATCCAAGATGGAAACTTTATGGCTCTAAATCATCAATAACACTGAAAAGGAACATATCTCGGACCATGGAGCACTTTACACTCATAAAGTCTCCACCTTTGGGGTTTTTAGCCCTAAAAAGGGCACATACAACAACAACCAAAAGAAGAGGAAAGTTTTGAACTTTATACCTCCAAGTGTAGCCCTTTTCTCTGTAGATCTCAGATCCAAAATGGCACCTCAAGCTTTAGCTTCCACGAACTCCCTTCCTTCTTCTTCACCAAGTCACTAAAGCACCAAAAAGCTCAAATCAACACTCTCACACACTAAGGACGATGGGGCTCTCTTTTAGGGTTTCACTCACTGATATGGAGGCTGAGAAATGAGCCATAACACCCTTTAAATAGTGCACAAGATGGATTAGGGTTTTTGCACCTGGGCCGGGTACGCCCGATGTAACTCTAGGTACGCCCAGCGTACCTTGGCGACTCCGCGTCCAAATTAAGCGCGTGAGTACGCGCAGCGTACCCCTCTGGTACGCCCAACGTACTCACTTGCCATAAACCTTCCACTCAAGGACTAAACATGCCCAATCAACAAAGAACAAGGATGAAAGAAATGTACCTGAATCTCGGGGTGTTACAATTCTCCCCCACTAGAACCAGACTTCGCCCTCGAAGTCTCATTCCTCGAACAACTCTGGATGCTGCCCTCGCATCTCCGACTCTGACTCCCAAGTCATCTCGGACCCCTTCCGATGTTGCCACTGAACCAAAACCAAAGGTACTTCCTTGTTCCTCAAAACCTTGATCTTCCGATCTCTGATTGCCACCGGTCTCTCAACATAATTCAGGCTCGCATCCACCTGAATATCCTCCAATGGTACCACCGCCGACTCATCGGCTATACACTTTCGCAATTGCGACACGTGGAAAGTGTCATGGATCTGACCTAACTCTGCAGGTAGCTCCAACCGGTAGGCTACCCTGCCTACCCTTGCAATCACCCGAAAAGGACCGATATAACGGGGCCCCAACTTGCCCCTCTTCCTGAATCGGATCACTCCTTTCCAAGGAGAGACCTTCAGGAGTACAAAGTCGCCGACCTGGAACTCGAGCTCGGACCGGTGCCTGTCCGCATAGCTCTTCTGACGACTCTGAGCGGTCAATAACCTCTGCCAGACCTGCTGTATCTGCTCAGTCGTCTGCAGCACAATCTCTGTACTACCCATAACACGCTGCCCGACCTCTCCCCAGCAAATGGGGGTCCGACACCTCCTCCTATACAACAGCTCAAAGGGTGGTATACCAATGCTCTAATGATGGTTGTTGTTGTAAGAAAACTCTGACAAGGGCAAATACGTGTCCCAACTTCCCCCGAAATCCAACACACATGCCCGGAGCATATCCTCGAGCGTCTGAATCGTCCGCTCACTTTGACCGTTAGTCTGGGGGTGATATGCGGTACAAAAATGCAGCCTAGTACCCAATTCCTCGTGAAATTTCTTCCAGAATCTGGAAGTGAAACGCACATCTCGGTCTGAGACAATCGAGATCGGCACTCCATGCTGCGATACCACTTCTCTCACGTACATCTCTGCCAACTTCTCTGCAGAAGAGCTCTCACTGATAGCAAGGAAGTGGGCGCTCTTTGTCAACCTGTCTACAATCACCTAAATTGCATCGACTCCCCTGGCAGTCCTTGGCAATTTGGTGATAAAATCCATGGTAATCTGTTCCCACTTCCATTCGGGAACCTCCAAAGGCTGCAACTTACCATGCGGTCTCTGGTGCTCGGCCTTAACCCTACGGCAGGTTAAGCACCTCTCAACAAACCACACGACATCCCTCTTCATACAGGGCCACCAATACTCCCTCTTCAGGTCTAAATACATCTTAGTGGCCCCAGGATGGATCAAGAACTTCGACCGATGAGCCTCTTCCATCAAAATGGTACGCGTCCCTCCCACAAACGGTACCCAGATACGCCCCTGAAATGTCATAAGCCCCCGACTATCGGTAACGAACTCCGATACCAACCCGACAACTCGCTCTCTCTTCTGGCTCTCAGGCTGCACAACCTCAGCCTGTGCCCCACGAATGGTGTCCAACACCGGAGCTGACACGGTCAATCTCAAACATACATCTCGCAATGGGGTGCTCTCCGCCCTGCGGCTCAGTGCATCGAATACAACATTAGCCTTGCCCGGGTGGTACAGGATCTCACAATCATAATCCTTGACCACGTCCAACCACCTCCTCTGTCGCATATTTAGGTTGGGCTGATCCATCAAATACTTCAGGCTCTTGTGGTCCGTGTATATCGTACACCGAACCCGTACATATAGTGACGCCAAATCTTGAGGGCGAACACCACTGCCCCCAACTCTAGATCGTGGGTGGGATACCTCGTCTCATGAGGCTTCAACTGCCTCGATCATGCCCTCTCTGCATCAGCACCGCCCCCAACCCCAAAATCAACGCATCACAATACACCACAAAGTCCTCCATTCCCTCAGGGAGGGCTAACACTGGGGCTTCACATAACCTCTGGCGAAGCGTCTCAAAGGAGGTCTGCTGCTCTGGGCCCCATGACAAAGTGACACCCTTCCGGGTTAACCAGGTGAGTGGCACGGCGATCTTGGAGAAATCCCTGATAAATCTCCGATAATAGCCTACCAACCCTAAGAAACTCTTGATCTCGGTGGGTGACCTCGGCACCTCCCAACTCATCACTGCCTCCACTTTGGCCGAGTCGACCAATATCCCCTTTTTGTTAACGAGGTGCCCTAGGAACTGGACCTCTCGCAACCAGAAATCACACTTGGAGAATTTGGCGTAAAGCCTCTCCGATCTCAGTACTCCGAGGATCTCCCTCAAATGCTCCTCATGCTGCTCTCTGGATCTCGAATACACCAAAATATCGTCGATGAACATGGTCACCGACCGATCCAACATCGACCTGCACACTCTGTTCATGAGATCCATGAACATTGTCGGGGCATTGGTGAGTCCGAAAGGCATCACCACAAACTCGTAATGCCCATAACGAGTTCTGAACGCTGTCTTCTGGATGTCCTCATCTCGTACCCTTACCTGATGATACCCATACCTTAAATCGATCTTGGAGAACCAAGATGCTCCCTGCAACTGATCGAACAAATCTTCGATCCTCGGCAACGGGTAACGGTTCTTGACCGTCAGCTTGTTTAACTCACGGTAATCAATGCACATCCGGTGCGAACCATCCTTCTTCTTGACAAAAAGGATAGGCGCTCCCCACGGCGAGCTGCTCGGCCGAATAAACCCCTTTCTCAGCAGCTCCTGAAGCTGCGAGGATAACTCTTGCATCTCTGGAGGTGCAAGGCGATAGGGCACCTTGGCGATAGGTGCGGCCCCTGGAACCAAATAGATACTGAACTCCACTTGCCTCACGGGAGGCACGCCCGACAACTCCTCTGGAAATACGTCCGAGAACTCACGTACTATCGGAACCTCCTCAACTGACCTCAGTCTCTCTGAATCAACCCGCGTATCCATCACATACGCCAAAAAGCCCTTACAGCCCTGCTGTAGACACTGCCTCACTCTAGCGGCCGAACAAAAAGCTGACCCAGAACGTGTACTAAAGACCCCAACTTTCGTATTTATTAAAGACCCAAACTTTCATACTATTGTAACATTATTCTTAAGTTACTTCCTCAAAACATGCTACATGCATATTTATAAAACAATATTTTATATAATTAAAGTGATTACAAAAGATTGGATACAAACCGACTAAGTTTTATTACATTTTATATCTACCCAGAAATCTACTATTCATATACATACTTGAACATTAAAATACAGAGAAATAGTATTAACTATTCTAAATCTTTCAGCAGTATAAAACTATATTGGATACTCATCACCTGCAATTTGTTAAACATTGAGAGGGATAAGCGATAACGCTTAGTGAATTCAATAAATAGATACAATATAATCTTATGCCTTATATATATATATATATATATATATATATATATATATATATATATATATATATATATATATATACCAATATGACATAAGCAAAAGGGAACAAGAACAACAATAGCATATGCGTATCATATGTCAGGCTTTCAAATCAACTCAAGATTTGATTCAAAGATTTACGATCAATGAGACATAACGATTTCAATACTTGATATGCATCAATAAAGCTTCTGCCCAAATGGCACAGAAGACATATAATTTATGATTAACATTTTGGTAGATTTCAGGCTTATAGCCCTGTCTAACCATTTGCCAATACCATAGAA
The DNA here is from genome assembly GCF_002870075.4 of Lactuca sativa. Classification (NCBI taxonomy): domain Eukaryota; kingdom Viridiplantae; phylum Streptophyta; class Magnoliopsida; order Asterales; family Asteraceae; genus Lactuca; species Lactuca sativa. The sequence continues at coordinate 91,510,714 of NC_056627.2, forward strand.
TATAGTTAATTCTCTTACGGAGTCATGCTCTACATGGTCAGAGGCTACATACCAGTCCTATCTAACCTTCTACCAATGCCATAGAATAGAAGTCATTCTCTTACGAGACATGTTCTACATGGCCAGAGGCTACATACAAGTACCATCGTGAATCTAAATCCTTTCACTGATCACAGGGTCAAAGGTATAATTTTGCTATAAAAATAGCGAATAAAAATAGCACGGGAAAATAACTCGGAATAATAACAATGAAAATCACATAACATATATAACACATAACATACAATTGTTCCTATATATTGAACTCACCTTAAAATAACCGGGGGTTAAAATAGTAATTTGAGCAGCACTTCAGCTCGATAAATAGCTTTCGTCGTTGAGAACCGAGAGAATTAGCTAAAAACCGGACTCTAAAAAGGTAGAGCTTCAAAACCGAAAAGATAAATTTTTCGGGCTTCACGGCACTACGGGGCGTGTTTCGGGTGTTAAAATTGACACCAGGGCTTCGGGGGATGTCAAAATAGTCAAAATATGGAAAAGGGGGCCAAAAATGGCAATTTTCTAAAAATTCATCGGCAAGGCTCGCAGGCCTTGTATTTATAGGGAGGAGATGCGAGGGTTCGGCCGAGGGGTGAGTCAGCGAGGGCAGGTGGCAGCACGGGGCGAAGGCACGTGGCTCGCATGCGAGCCTCCAGGCGGCTCGCTTCGCAGGTCAACAAAGGGAGGGGGAGGTGGCAGAATGCTATTGGACCGAGGCCTCGGATGCGACGGTCGCGACGCGCGTTGCCAGTTGCTCGGATGACTAAGCTGCTTCGGACACAAGGCGGACACGGGGCGAGATCCGGACGAGGGTGACGTGGCCGAACACCAACCATGCGAAATTCTCGGAAATTGAACCCAAAACTTCTAAAATCCATAACTTTCGCATACGAGCTCCGTTTTCGACGTTCTTTATATGCACGCGTAGCTAAAATTATGCTCTACAACTTTCGTTTAGACTTTGTCGGCTAATTTTGACTTTAATTTTTATATTATTATTTTTAATAGACCAGGACAGGATAATCCGTTAAAAATTCATAACTTCTTCATCCGACATCCGTTTTCGTCAGACTTTTTACCGTTGTACTACAAATGACGAGACCTTCAATTCTCGTTTAGGTTGTGTCGGCTAAAAATCACTCGATCTAAAATTCGAGTTTTTAGCTGTATACTGCTAAGCTGAAACTTCGAAAAATCAGAACTTCCTCATACGAAGTCAGATTTTGGCGTTCTTTGTATCGAACTTCTCGGTTTAACGAATACTACAAATTTCATTTAGATTAATAAGGCTAAAAAGTAGTTTATCAAAAACTCACTTTTTACGTCATTCGGCGCTGTGCCGGTTTTGTCGCGGATCTTCAATTAGTCATAACTTCTTCGTTATAACTCGGATTTCGACGAGGTTTTCGCCTAAATGTTTCTAACGAGATTATCTACAACTTTCAATAATAAAATTTTACTTATTTCAAATTTTATATTTTCGCTAAATTTTCATTATTTGGCTATTAATTGGAATCTCATAAGACTTCCAATATTTTATGAGTGATTCTAAACATAGTTTTACTTTATTTCTAGTAAAAACTACCCGTTAGAACTCAACACTCAATTTAACATAATATTATTCTCTTTTATAATTTACAATACACGATTTCAAAACGTGTATGTTACATGTACCCTCGCCGTACACCGTAAGAACTCCCCCACTAGGGTCTCGTATGGTCACCAACTGTCGCTCGCAGTCGATAACCGCTCCGAATCTGCTCAACCAGTCCATGCCCACAATGACACAGACATCACCCATCGCAATAGGAACCAAATTAATCGGGAACTCAACACCGAAAATCTTGAATACGCACCCTTGAATCACCTCTGTGGCATATATCACCCTCTCGTCAACTATGGAAACTCTCAGAGGTCGACTCAACCCCTCACGACTAACACTGATATGCTGACTAAAAGCCAAAGATACAAAAGACCGACTCGCACTCGAGTCAAATAACACCAAGGCAGGTACAAAATTCACAAGAAAAGTACCTATGCATAACATAATATAAGCACAAAACCTCAACATCAAAATAAATACATGAAAGAATACATACCAGCCACGACATCGGGCGCTTCGCGGACCTCCTCTGCGGTCAACTGAAAGGCTCTCCCTCGTGCCTTCGGTGCCTCGGCCTTCACTGGCCGACTCTCGGTAGCTCTGATGGCGGCTGGGGCAGATCCCTGAGATGCTTCCTGTGCTGATCCCCGCAACTGCGGACACTCTGCCTTCCGGTGTCTGGCTGGTTGCAGTGAAAACATACTGCAAACCCCTTGGGGCAGTCCTTGGCCATATGCCCCTCCTTGCCACATTTGTAGCAAGACCCTGCTCTACACACCCCGTCGTGGCTCTTGCCGCACTTGCCACAAGTGCGGCCCCTCTGGCTCCCTGATCTCGAATCGGCGGGCTTGGCCCGCTTGGCTACCGGCTGAGACTGCATCGGTCGTCGATCCCTCCCCTGAGACTTGGCCTCCTCCCTAGCCTGAGTCTCCAGCTTTATCTCCCTCTTCTGGGCATTTGCTTGAAGCTCGACAAATGTCCGGTACGTCGAGTTCGCCACAAACTCACGTATATCCCTCCTCAGAATGCTCAAATATCGACTCATACGTGCCTGCTCGGAGGACACATGCTCTGGGCAGAACATCGCCGGCTCATGAAACATCCTCGTAATCATCGTAACCGACTCAGTACCCTGCTTGAGGGTCAGAAACTCCTGTGCCAAACGCTCCCTCTCCACCTGGGGAACGTACTCATCTCGTAACATGGCAGTGAACCTCTCCCAGGTCACTGCCGCAAGCTCAGCAGGCGTATAGTGCGTCGTCACAAACTTCCACCAGTCCTTCGCTCCCAAGCAAAGCTGATTCAGCGCGAATCGGATTCTCAAATGCTCCGGAGATGAGCAAGTAAAGAAACACCCCTCTATGTCTGAAATCCATCTCATCGCCGCAATCGGGTCCTGGGTCCCGTCAAACTCCGGTGGTTTTGTGTTGCTGAATTCTCGGAACAGCAATGCATCACCATCCTGCGGCCTCGTCACAGCTATAGCTGCAGTGGCTGCAACAACAACAGCCTCAGAAAGAGCAACGTACTTCTCATCAAATGTCTCTATCAACGTGGTCTTGATAGACCCGAACATCTCTGGTATCTCCGCCCTGATGGCCACAGCCACCTCCTCCTGGATGATCCTACGGATCTCCTCATCCCTCGTATCGCTGGTCCCTGGTGTGTGGCGAGTCCCAACCATGATCTCTCTCTCTCTCTCTCTCTCTCTCTCTCTCTCTCTCTCTCGGAAATACAACATAAGAATAATATCAGGGACTCGCTCGAGTATACTCATACTCGAATACTCCGTCCTAATTGTCCCTTGGTACTCCAAAGATTGTTACTCGGGTTGTGCACTGATCCGATGTCTTTAGTAGTACGGGCCCAATACTACCGTCCACACCGCATCAACATCCACCCCGAGTCCTCCTCCCAGAGTCCCAAGTACCAAGCACTCTACTTTCTCTAATCATATAATACTCGTAAGTATATCTCTCGCAATCTCCTTGTTGCTACCCAAACACTCTGAAATATTCATAGCAGCAAGACTCCTAGACTCAAGCATCACATATCAGGCCACTCTAGTCCTAATAAGAATACCTATTCTACTCTAGGATGCATATCAAAGCTCATCATATAACATATCACATCATATCTCATAACACTTATAATAATGGTATTTTGGGAGATCACCGTTCGGGCGCTGGCTGTTCGTACACACGACTCTGCTTTGTTTGTCTCGCAAGTTCTTCTTTTGAAAACTTGTTTTATTATCAAAATTTTCTCAAATCCTCGGTTTGAGTTCATATACGCCCGAAGGTGCACTCGAATCCCTCAAACCTAGGCTCTGATACCAATTTGTAACACCATAAAATTTAAAACAATTTTCGCATTTGTAAACACGTTTTTAACAAAACCATTCATTCATAAAATGTCATAGCATCATGTTTTTGTTTCACAAATAACTCCCAAAATCAAAATACATCAAATACCATGTGTGTGTGTACGAATCAAGCTGACGCCTTCCCGCGGTCATCACTGGTACCTGAAACACATAACACTAAACACTGTACGCATAAGCTTAGTGAGTTCCCGAAAATACCACACTAACACATAATAGCCACTCGAGGCTGTAACTCTGTTGACCCTCTGGTCAATGTGTCTCAGTAGGGCCCTCCAGCCCCAAACTCTCTGTGGGCCCTCTGGCCCGAACTCTAGGGATCCGAAAGTCCCAACTCTGTAACCCTAAATCATGCATATCACATATCACAATAAATCACAACACATAAATAACATGCAATCACACTGGCATATAACTCTATAGTACTTTGTCACATAACCCTATTACAACACTAGGTAAACTATAGTGAGAAGACTCACCTCGGGTATCTCGGTAAACCTCTGACTCGGTAAACGCTGGCCTAGCCTCCGCCTAATCATATGAAATAAACACTCTATTTAATATAACTCTCAAAGGCTAGACTATGCTTCTCTTATGACACTCTCAGAAGGGTAAAAGACCATTTTACCCCTCTCATAACTCAAAGGACCCACAATAGACCATACCCTAAAAGTCAACCAAAAGTCAACTCTCCAGGTTACGCTGCACGTACCAGATGTGTACGCTGAGCGTACCCGACTGCATCTCAGAATCGGGGAATGTCACCAAGTACGCGGCGCGTACTAGGGATTACGCCCAGCGTACTCCCCTGCTTCAGCCCTTTAACTCTTGAGGTCTTAAACAGTTAAGACCTACGTCCATATTTTAGATCTGACCCCATCTAAGCCCCTTAATCCATAAAGTTGATGACTTTAATCCTTTTCATGGCTGAACAAGTCACCAACTCCCACAATGATCCAACCTTCAACTCTAGAAGGCTTAATACACATGCATGACTTCAAACTAACATCCAAGATGGAAACTTTATAGCTCTAAATCACCAATAACACTGAGAAGGAACAGATCTCGAACCATGGAGCACTTTACACTCATAAAGTCTCCACCTTTGGGGTTTTTAGCCCTAAAAAGGGCACATACAACAACAACCAAAAGAAGAGGAAAGTTTTGAACTTTATACCTCCAAGTGTAGCCCTTTTCTCTGTAGATCTCAGATCCAAAATGGCACCTCAAGCTTTAGCTTCCACGAACTCCCTTCCTTCTTCTTCACCAAGTCACTAAAGCACCAAAAAGCTCAAATCAACACTCTCACACACTAAGGACGATGGGGCTCTCTTTTAGGGTTTCACTCACTGATATGGAGGCTGAGAAATGAGCCATAACACCCTTTAAATAGTGCACAAGATGGATTAGGGTTTTTGCACCTGGGCCGGGTACGCCCGATGTAACTCTAGGTACGCCCAGCGTACCTTGGCGACTCCGCGTCCAAATTAAGCGCGTGAGTACGCGCAGCGTACCCCTCTGGTACGCCCAACGTACTCACTTGCCATAAACCTTCCACTCAAGGACTAAACATGCCCAATCAACAAAGAACAAGGATGAAAGAAATGTACCTGAATCTCGGGGTGTTACAATTCTCCCCCACTAGAACCAGACTTCGCCCTCGAAGTCTCATTCCTCGAACAACTCTGGATGCTGCCCTCGCATCTCCGACTCTGACTCCCAAGTCATCTCGGACCCCTTCCGATGTTGCCACTGAACCAAAACCAAAGGTACTTCCTTGTTCCTCAAAACCTTGATCTTCCGATATCTGATTGCCACCGGTCTCTCAACATAATTCAGGCTCGCATCCACCTGAATATCCTCCAATGGTACCACCGCCGACTCATCGGCTATACACTTTCGCAATTGCGACACGTGGAAAGTGTCATGGATCTGACCTAACTCTGCAGGTAGCTCCAACCGGTAGGCTACCCTGCCTACCCTTGCATTCACCCGAAAAGGACCGATATAACGGGGCCCCAACTTGCCCCTCTTCCTGAATCGGATCACTCCTTTCCAAGGAGAGACCTTCAGGAGTACAAAGTCGCCGACCTGGAACTCGAGCTCGGACCGGCGCCTGTCCGCATAACTCTTCTGATGTATAATAGGACCGATAATACCTTGGATGTTCTTATTTGCATGTATAATAGAGAAAACATAGATCCAAGGTATTTAGGGTTGCATGTACACTTAGGAAGTGTTAGAATGCTCAAAACCCAACAGTGGTATCAGAGCCTAGGCTTGTTTTCTTGTTATACCTGCAATAGAAGCTGAAAAAACAAATTTGTTGCTGTCTGATCATCAGACTCGGCGAGTCCATCAGGAGACTCGGCGAGTCCATGACTAAAATGTGGTCAATTCGATCCAACTCGCCGAGTTGGTTCATGCACTCGACGAGTTGAACCCCCAGATAGCATATTTTCGAGTTTTTTTGGCTAGAAATGGACTAGGAACATTACCCTAAGTTGTTTTGAACTTATAAACTTGTTTTTTGATGTGGTAATGTTCATGCTAATCCATTTTCAAAGATAATTGTCAATAGATTCATGTTTTGTATTAGTTTAAGGTTTAGACTAATTACATGAAAAAGTTTGATTGGAATTATCTTGTTCTTATGAGTTGCTTAGATTAATAGGAAAGTTATGTGAAATTATTGTTTTCAATCCAAATTAATCTAAGAGTTGATTCTAAAATGTGTTTGTGTAACTTGTCCTCAAGTTATATGAAAAGTCACATTTAAGTTTCATAAAACTCATAAAAGTTGGCAATGGTTACAAAATGAAGAGTCTTGTGTCATTGAATAATTTTTTTTATGACTCCATAACTTGTCCTCAAGTTATGGAAGTTCAAGAGTCACTTCATTAAAGAAAAATATGTAACCATAATTAAATCCATAAGTTATAAAATAAAGGAAAAGTTAGTTCTTTTGTTAGTTTAAAGTGTTCCATAACTTGTCCTCAAGTTATGGAACTTGAAGAGTTTTTGGCTTAAAACTACTTTAAACACATAAGTTATGGAATTAATTAGTTTTGAATAGTTTCAAAACTTGCCCTCAAGTTTTGGAATTTGAAAAGTTTTCTTTATGAATACTTTAATTCCAAGTTAGCCCTTAGAATTTTAAAAGTTAAAATTCAACCCTTATACTTTATAATATTATAAGTTAATAATATATATATATATATATATATATATGTATAAGAGTAAAGTCAGTCTTACCGCTAGTACGCCTCATTCACGAAGCCGGTCTATAAGGTGGGTATAAGGTTGTTGCCTATAAAATGGCAACTTAATGGGTGTCCACTCTCACCCACCGCTTGCTTGACTGGTGGAGGGTCGTTAGCCGAACGGGTAAGACAAGGACTTATAAATTCTCCCTTCATTAAAAGTATTAATGATAAATACTAAGTAACTAAACTCTTAATAATATCCAATCTTAGTTACTTAGGAAAAATGTGAATAAGGTGCTAATCCATGAAATTACACTTTGCACTTTGTTTAAGTCGGTTAGTGGAGCGTGTGTGGTTAACCGGCACACTAACGCGTATTTAACAAGGTAGGCAAAGGGTAACTTAATGTTTATCATAGTATCGATAGAGCGTGTGTGGTTAACCGGCACATCGATTAAGGGGTAAACACTTAAGGGTACCAAGTAATTTGCATGGTTACTTCACACCTTGTTTTGTGATCCTCGGCATCCCAGTCACAAAACCTGAAGGGCACACTCGAGATTGAAACATGCCTTTGAAAAGTTCAATGAATCTCAAAGATCTAGGAGTTTCAAAACCAATTAAAACCTAATAATACATTTCGTTTATCTTGGTGGAAATTGGTGAATCGTCATTCACCTACCTTCAAATATTTTATAGCTTGGATTACGGCATACCTCTTCTAAGTTATAAAATAGTTTGTTGGGTCCTAGCCTTAATATTTCATATTGGGTGTCATATTAAGGACTTTAAATCAACTATCTTGAATATCTCCCAAAAGTTGTCTGGTTTAGGCACCTATGATCTTCCCAAATCTTTTGAAACAAGGTTTCCTAAATGAAGATGATGTTCTTTGGAAATCATACTTCTTTCACCTCCTCCAATTATTCTCCCCAACCCACAAGTTCTTGAAAAGTTTAAGGTCACTCAAGCCCTATTGGCAAGGCAAGGTCTAGGTGTGATCACATCTTGGAGATGTAGTCACATATTGACAAGCCGGGAGAGTTGGGTGTCAAAGTCTTGAGAAAGTCGGTGGTTCAATCACTTTCTAAGTCACATAGTGAGTTCCTTTGGGACACCTATGAAACAGACTATGACAAGACCCTTAATGATCTTATCTATTTGTTAAGATCAACTTCCTTGAAACTTGATGGACATTAACAATAGTGACACAGGAAATCCAGAAAAATATTCTCTTCCCAATGGAAAGGGATCGGTCATAGTCAACTCGGTTGACCAAATGGTAAAGAGAAAAGCTAAGTCTGTGATAGTCCCGTGTACCATTATCAAAGGGTCCATATGTTTATATTTCCAAAGAAAAGGGCATTGGTTGCGAAGCTGCCAAATTTACCTAAGGATGTTAAAGTCAATAAGTTTGACTCTACTTCAGGTAAATTCCACTATCTAACTCTGTTAAGTTTCTATTATGAGATTCTTGATACATGATGTGACTGGGTCACATGGTGATGTTTTAAGAATCAAAGAAAAGTGAAGAAACTTAAAGAAGGAATATGCTGAATCTGATCGCATAGATGGATTTCTATCGCATAGTTTGAAGATCGGATTCTTGAGTTACTTCTCAGGAGTTATGAGATATTGCTTAGGAATAGATAACAACAAGTTTTCATATGAATTGTAAGGACAAGTTTTTTCCGCAAAGTTTTAAAATAAAAGGAAATTTTGATTTTATTTATTTTAAAATATCCTTACAATGGCATTTGAGGAAAAATTGTTGCTTATATGATTCCATTAAGAGCAAGAGTGGAAATATGAAATTGATTCTTTCATTTGTGGTAATGTCTATATTTACCAAATAAGGAAAGATTCTCATCACCCAAGTTTCAATTGGACCGAAACTTGGAATCATGCAAGTTGTATAGCATGATGAATGAGAACTTTCAAGTTTTGGAAAAATTAAGACTAATTACTTGTTCACATGGATGTGTGAGTCAAGTAAAGGACTAAAGGATCGAGTACACATTCTTGTGCACTGATTAAGTCCACCACAAAAGTTTGATAAGACTATTCGTCATAGTTTACTAAAGCTCAGTATATATGATTATACTTACATGCTTAAGTGGAATTCTGAGACATTGGAAAAAGGTTCCAATGTATGGCAGAGCGAATAAGAAGAATCAACTTAGGCAGAAGGATAAAAGTTTCTCAAATCTGAAAAGATGGGAGAGTAGTTTAGTATCAGTTTTGTGATCATCTTAATGATTAAGAAACCATAGCACAATTGGTTCTCTAAGGAAATCTTAGTGCCTTCTTATGACTAAGAAGAGGGATCTTGAATTGTTGAAATGGTTAAATCAAGAAAATGAGTCATACTTCGTTCCAATACAAGTCTTAGAGTCATACTCCAAGATTGTCATTTGAGTGACATGTCTTAAAGAAGGTTTAAAACACTTGTCAAATGTAAGAGTAAAAGTTTTCTACTCTCGTACATTTGAAATTGGTAAGTTGTGATGTTTTGGATAAAACAAAGACCAACTAAGGCCAATTATGTGAAGTGTTTGTCTTGATTAGAATCCACACTATTTCTTGGATGTTTGACAAGGGAGTCTTATAGGTCAAGAGGACAGTGGGAGTCTTAAAGGTCTTGAAAGTCTCAAGAACTAATCAAGAATAAAACCTGAAGTTCTTCACTAGCACACAACTTGAGGTTCATAACCTATCGTGTTGACATATTCTGTGCCCATTCCAGTTAAAGTTGGCTTTGCATATGAGTTCTTAGAGTTCTCAATTTGTTGCACAACAACTTGGAAGCAATGGCAGGCCTTGAGATGCCAGGTGGCAAGAAATCAAGATTGAGTTCAGTCCATATGAGTTTGGATTTGTCATTATCTTTGCCTTGTGACTATGGTTTTGACAATTCACATGGATAAGAACACATACACCATTAAATCTAAGTGTCATAAGGTTTCTCTCCGATTCATGAAAATGATGGTGAGGAAACACTTTCACTAAGTAGATTTTAGCTAGATAGCAACTGTGACATTTGCATTCTCAAAGTCGTTAGTGGAGCGTGTGTGGTTTACCGGCACACTAACCTGGACTTGTGAGAAGTGGCAAAAAGGTCTAACCATTATGATTACGGCATACCTCTTCATAATTGTTTAGACACACAAGTGTGCTATCTAAGGGAAGGTGTATGATTTTGATAAAGTTTTATCAAAACAATCTAGCATCAGAAATCTGAACTTTGGTAAGAAAGTCAATGAAGTATTGATTTCTAGAAGTCCAGGTGATTTCTGAGAACATGTCAAAGCTAGTGGGAGCATAAGTGTTATGCTAATAATCATCATGTTAGTGGGAGCATGATAATTATGATAAGTATTGCAAGCTAGCAATGTTAATTATAGAAAACAAAAGGTTTCAATTGGGAAAAGGTTGTTTTGCTATAATTAAGGGAGAGGAAATTATACTTCATCTCACATCTATAAGCTTAGATCGTGAGGTTTTAATCATTTAGTCAAGGATATATATGAATTTCATGTTGGAATGGATCAACATAAGGAAATTCTGTATACGGGTTCATTATTTGCGTTCTAAAATTCGATTATGATTACGGCATCCCTTTTCATAATCTGAATTATGAGAACTTGGCAAATAGAAATGGAAATGTTATAGCAAAAGACTGGTTTAGTCTTTATGTGAGACATCATGAATCGTGTCCCATATGCTTCGGATATAGGATCGATTACATGTGCTATATTCATCCTTTCTAAAATTTTCCAAATGCCTGGGGCATTAAGGAGGGAAAAGGTTTAGAACTGGATATGACTAAAAGGATTAAACAATTGTCGAGGACAATCTAAGGTTTACCAAAGATTGTTTACTCAAGGACAATTGGAAGTATAGTGATAATTCTGGAAGGACCATATTGACATAATCTGTAAGGAGGCAACTCTTGTTCAGAAGTGATAGTCAAAATGGAATCTGGAAATGTTTCAAAGTTAGAATTTTCAATCTGTGTAAGATTAAGGAAACTTAATGCAAGAAGGATATTTCCAAGGAGTTGATCTCCTTTGGAATACTCTGTAATGATTGTTGCCAAGTCTTTGTGAGTTTGTGCATAATCGTTACAAGAGTATCAATGCATATAAGTTTAGAATCTAACAGATTTCAGTAAATGGCATGAATTTGGAATTCTTGCATTTGCAGTAAGGATTTGGGAGTGTGAAAAGAGAATCATTGAAGCTATGTTCAATTGATCTAGTTCACAAAGTAAAGATCATAGACAAACATAGTATGCATACTTGGTGTGTGGCATGACTAGTGTTTAAGAAAACATAGTGTACATGCTTGGAGCATGGGACAATTATTGTTTTAAATTCAAGAATAAAGTTGATAGCTGAAACAGTATACAATGAATAATGTGTAATCATATGGTGATAAATAAAAGGTGTTTTATTTATGTTCAAAGGGTTGATACCATATTGGGTTCAATTATTATTGTGTTTCATTTTGCATGTTTTGACTTCCCGAATAAACTGGGTTATTCTTCCGGAATGACTAAGTTATTCAAACCATCCACAGTCGGTCATATGTTGGAAGTAGATATGAATTAAGACTGTCATGGGTTGGCTTGTAGAGGTCTAAGGTGTTGGACAAAGGGCTACAACACTCATGAGTGCTCATAAGTTCTGAGTATTGGATTCAACCCGCGCTCATTGGAATCACTTCATGGATTTTATCACGAGTGATCATGAGACGATAATATCCTATATTTTTCAAACCTAGAGATATGAGTTGTTACTTTGAGTTGATAGTACATTGATTGCACGAAAACACATTTGGTAACTCGGTGCTATAAAACGTGCCTTTGTGTATGATTCAACAAGTAGTAGAACAAGCCATATGAGTCGAAGTTTATCCGTTCCTTTTACCTTCGGGATAAAAGCGATATCTATGGGCCCCTCGATGATTTGATGATGACAAATGGAAGTGCTCGGCCGGGCCAGGACTGATTTGATTTGTTCAATTAGTCAGTCGTCATAAATCGAAAATCGGGAAACAACAAATGGACAGAGAGAATGATTATAATCCATGTCTCAGTCCATATGATATCTAGAATGGAGGAATATATGATCCCTTATCTAATGGACAAGTTCGTTGACAAGATCAGAGTTCGACAGCGGCTTTAAGAGCTACGATTGCCAGTTAGGTTTGAAGTCATACGCAATAATAGTTTTAGACTTATCCAAGTGGGAGACTGTTGGATTAATGTCTAAGTCCATAACTATATTTGGTATGTACTTGACCCGACCCGGCATGGTCCATTTGGGTTGCACTTCACCGACACAATTTATATGGATAATCTTTTGAGAATAGTATGTTTATGATTAATATTAATATATTATAAGTTCTAATATATTAATATGGAATCATATTATTTAATTAGTATTGATCAAGAATTAATTTATAATTAATTAAGTGATCAAAAGGAACTAATTAAATATGGACTCTTATATATATGGAATGGGCCAAGTTCATTTAGGTTGGGCTAAGCTTTCATGGATAGTCCATGGAGTGTTTAACCCATGGATCCTAGGAAATGAAAGGTCATGGGTATTAGGGTTTAACCCTAATCCTCCATACTATATAAAGATGTCTTTGGTTGGTGAAATTGGCACTAGTGTGGATACACTAAGAAGGGCTAGCCAATTTCACAAGAGAAAACCAAGTATCCATATTCTCTAAAGTATTCTAAGGTGTCTTGGTGATTTGTGATTCCACTTGAGGCTTCCACACTATTGGGGCTAAGCTCTTAAAGCTTGAAGACATCAAGCTACATCAAGAGGTATGTATTCTATTTTTTTACATTCATAGTTTTTGTATGCTAGATTAGGATAATACCTTGGATGTTCTTATTTGCATGTATAATAGAGAAAACATAGATCCAAGGTATTTAGGGTTGCATGTACACTTAGGAAGTGTTATAATGCTCAAAACCCAACATTATATTCGTTGTTGTGTATGCTAGATTAGGATAATACCTTGGATGTTCATATTTGTATGTATAATAGAGAAAACATAGATCCAAGGTATTTAGGGTTGCATGTACACTTAGGAGTGTTAGAATGCTCAAAACGCTACACATGCTAGTGCTAGGCTAGGAATCTTCAGGAATCGCATGATAAACTTGCTTGATTATATGATACCTACTAGCTTAGGGTTTCTTGTATATCGAAATGACATCATAATTGTAGGTGTTTAGTGTATACATCACGGATGTGTATAATCAAGATCTTATAGCCTGAGAATGTATGATTTGACCTTAGTGTAGGATTGGAAATTATAAAGTCTATCGTGTCCAACTTTATGTGTGGATAGCATACACTAGTGTTGCAGGGTTGGTGAAAGTTTAATGAATGTGTGAGCTGTGGGAAGTTGTGAGACTAGCGGCGAGATAGTCGATGTTCCCCTAGGAGTGAGGGTTGAGCGCATATTATGTTGAAGATAGTAATAGGGCGTTGTAGTGAGACTTGAGACAAATATGGGTATGTGCGCAAGGTAATATGGGCCCGTACTACTGAAAGCACAGGACCCATACGCGTAGCAAGGAAGTTACAACCCCTAGGGTGGTGGGAATTGGTCTCCCGATATATGTTGTTGATCTGATGTCTTGGTTATATTTTTCAGTATGGTGGTGAAGAGACGTTTTACTACTGGATCCGGATCAGGATCAGGATCAGGATCGGGAGACGGAGGGTCAGAGGTGTCGGTAGCTGTAACGCCTGTAGATCCGAGCTAGTCAATTTAGATATAATAGGGGTTGAAAAAGATTTTTTGACAAAAGATTATTTTAAATAAATAATCTTAACCAAGTTGTAGAATACATCTCAAGGGTTCTGTACATATAAAGAACGTTGAAATCCGAGTTATAACGAAGAAGTTATGGTCCGTCGAAGTTTTACGGCAAAACCGACACGATACCGGGAGACATAAATAGTGAATTTACGGTAGAGGAATTTTTAGCCTTAGTGATCTAAACAAAATTTTTAGTATACGTTAAACCGAGAACATACAAAAAAAGAACGCCCAAATCTGACTTCGTATGAGGAAGTTATGAATTTTCTAAGATTTGGCTTAGCAGTGCACAACCCGAAACTCGAATTTTAGATCGAGTGGTTTTTGGCCTACGCGACCTAAATGAGAATTGAAGATCTCATTAATAGGAACTCAACGGTAAAAAGATAGACGAAAACAGAGTTCGTATGTAGAAGTTATGAATTTTACGCGGACATTAAACAATATAATCTCCTCGTACTGTTAAATTTAAGATCGGTTCAGAATTAGCTGACAGAGTCAAAATGAAAGTTGTAGATCTTATTTTTACCTACGTGTGGATATAAAGAACGTCAAAAACCGAGGTCGTATGTGAAAGTTACGGATTTTAGAAGTCGGAAGTGTGCTGTGCGAAAATGGGTGATGTGGCACAATCTTGGTCATTTCTTTCTCCTCAAGTCTTGCCACTAGATGGTGACATGTGGCACCAAGTTCAGCCATTTTCACCCTATAAATAGAACCTCTCTCACCCTCATTTTCTTCATGCCTTTCCCATTCTTTCTTCACTTTACTCTCTTTCTAGAACCTCTCTTTAGCCCTGAAACCCCCCGAAAAGCCTAAGGAACCTCCCTAGCACGAGGCAGAAGCCCCGGAGTGGTCGACGGGTCCGAGAAGAAGAGATTTTCGGCTCGGGAACGCTGCTCCAAGCAAAACCCGGTTTTCTATAAAACCCGTTGTAAGTGAGCTACGCCTACGCTATTTTTAATATAGCTTTTATTTAATTATAGTAACGTTATTAGGAACTTATAATAAGTACTTGGGCTATTATTATGGATTATATAAGTATTTTTTAACGCCTATATAATAGTAATAATAGCTAGAGTATTAATTAGTCTCGACGAATAATAGACTAAACTCTAGTGATAATAATACTAGGTTTCGTCGAAGGAAATTATTTTTAAGAAGCGAAGCGCTGTCTTTGTTCGGATTCACCACCTTTTCAAGTGAGTGCATGGTCCCTTTTATCTTACACATAGATATGAAGTATTTAATATAAATTACGTGCTATGTGTGCATATTGTCTTAATACTTGCTGTCTATGCTGGGTGAAATATTTTTATACACGTTTTAAATGATTTAAAATGTATATGTATTTTATATCTACAAAATGTGTTGGGTAAAACATGGGTAGATATAATAGTTTTTGTGTGACCAAATAAAATAATGAGAGACCTCGATATAGATGTTATTGATGATCCAGTCATCTAGCGGAGTATAGATGATGACCACGGATTATTCTAGACAGTCCAGTGGAACGCTAGTAGGCTCGCAACCTGTAGGTGTTTATTTGAACTGTGTGCTTACTAGCAGTACTCCATCCCCCACATGGTTGCCTTGTTTGACACGAATTGCTGAGGAACCCCAGAAGCATGTGTTGTCACCCCGATGAAAGTCCTTAGACTAGGTCCCTTGTGTTAGATGTTTTAGGGACATAAAGTGAGGATAACGAGAACATGTAATCGGGTTTGTTTGGTTTGATAAAGTTAATAAACTTATTTATTGTGGGTTGAAAACCCTATGTACTCACCAGGTTTCCCAACCTGACCCACTCAGTTTATTTATATCACAGGTGTTGATATGAAGTCACATTACACTGAGAGATTAAGGAGATATAAATGACTAGTGATAATGAATGTAAGTTCTGTTTATGCTTATGTTTCTATATTGACGATGACATCCCAAATGTTTTAAAATGAATAAAAATACTTTTCTTCGGAAATGCTTTGATAACGTATTTTACTGGGAACAAATTCCGCAACATTTTTATTAAAAGAGGTACTCTGATTTTTTTATAAAGCATAAACAAAATCGGTCTTTTCTGGCTGTGAAAAAGGGGATGTCACAGTAGCACTTGCGACCGTGGTACAGATAGGGACAGAGGTGTAACGACCCAATTTTATCAATAATTTTTTTTTTCATTTTTAATTACTCAAACAATTCCCATAATCCATAAAGTTCCAAACCATTTGTTTCCCAATTCACAATTATTACAATTTCATTGTACTTTTGAAAACATCAGAGAGTCCCAACACACAAAAAGAGAGGTAGAGTGCACGCCACGTCATCACGCCTTGCCTTTTCCCTTTGGCTCTGAAGTACTTGAAACAATCAACAACCTATAAGCGAAATGCTTAGTGAATTTCCAAGAGCACACCACACACACACACAAAACACATATTATATATCCTGTTAGCTATAAAAGCTACGCATATATCACGTTAGCCATGCATACATGAAACCTGTGAGATTGCCATGGGCTACCCCACATGGTCTTTACCTAGGACTGCCATGGGCTCCCCCACATGGCCTTACATCCAATTCCATGGGCTACCTCACATGGCCTTACATCCAATGCCATGGGCTACCCCACATTGTCTTCATCTAGGATTGCCATGGGCTACCCCACATGGTCTTACATCCAATGCCACGGGCTTCCCCCGAGGTCTTCATACAAAACATGCAATCACATAACAAGACACAGAATGTATAACACATTTATCATAATCACATAATGGGCCGGCCTTGGTGCCTTAGACCCATAGGTATGGTGAGAAACTCACTTGTCACGAATGTTGTACTGACACTCTGCGACCAAATATACCCCACGGGCTGCTCCACGCAACGGCCTAAAAAGTGTCATACAATATCCAGTCATTTCCCCAAAGTCCATCCGGATCCAGAATAACATCTACTCGCCGAGTCATCGAGGTGACTTGTGGTCTTGATTGATAATCTAAGGTCATTCATCGAGTTCCCTTGCTTGACACTTGACACGTCTACGAACATCCAACCATTGGGAAATCTTACTCGACTCGCCGAGTTGTTCCTTCAACTCGCCGAGCTCTAGGTAATCTTCATCCGACTCGCCGAGTTGTTCATCCAACTCGTCGAGTTCATGGAAATATTCATCAGGCTCGCCAAGTTGTTCATCCAACTCATCGAGTCCATGCCTGCCTTCAAATGACTCGCCCAGTCACCCCCTGTGACTCGCCGAGTCCTATCAGATCTCAAGCCATACAGACCCTTTTTGAGCCATGCAATGCTTCCAAACTACAGATCTAGGCTCCGGAGGCATGCTTTCCAAGTAAACTTGCAAACTTTACGTGCATGTAAAGCTTTAAGGCCCTAAAATAGCAAATCTAAGCTTGGAATAGGGTCATACACTTGAGGGAAGGTACATGCTAAGCTCAAATGATAACTTTATCCATCTTACGGCCAAAAGGAGTTCAGATCTGAAGTTACAACTTCAAATCTGGATTAAACACAAAAGCCCTTTCTTAGAATCCATTCACAAGAGGGTTTTGGGTGGAAATGAGCCATGAGACAGCTTAATACCTTCAGAAAGTGCTCCATAGAAGTAGATCTAGAATTTCCACGAGCCCTTGCTTCTTCTAGCTTGATTCCTCAAGTGATTCCTTCACCAAATGCCTCCTTCAAGCTTTAAAATCACCAAGAACACACTCACACTCGAATCAGGGTTTGAAGGAGGTATAGAGTTGTAAAGGGGAGGCCAAGGGAGGCTAATGACCCTTTAAATAGGGTGCAAGACCCTGAAATCTAGGGTTTCATCTGCCAGTATCTACTCGTCGAGTACTATAACGGACTCGGCGAGTAGATCATTAAACCTCGCGCCTAAACCCGCTACTACTCGACGAATAGAGAGGCCAACTCGCCGAGTAGGTTTTCAAAAATCCAAAACCGAAATGTTAATATTAATACCTGAGGATCAGGGTGTTACAACTCTCCCCCACTTGAATTAGGCTTCGTCCTTGAAGCCTGCTGGTCCAAACAACTCCGGATAGAAACCTCACATCTCATCTTCTAGTTCCCAGGTCCATTCGGAACCCTTCCGGTGCTGCCATTGCACCTTTACCAACTTCACTTCTTTATTACAGAGCTTCTTCGTCTTCCTGTCTATGATCGCAACTGGTTCCTCGACATAATTCAGACTTCCATCCAACTGAATTTCGTCTAAGGATATGACTAAAGATTCGTCGGCAACACACTTCCGGAGCTGAGACACATGGAAGGTGTTGTGAATCCGACTAAGCTCCTCCGGGAGCTCTAAACGATATGCCACCTTGCCCACCCGGGCTATGATCCTGAACGGACCTATGAACCGAGGTCCCAATTTGCCCCTCTTGCGGAACCGGATAATCCCTTTCCAAGGTGACACCTTCAGTAAGACAAAGTCTCCTTCCTGAAATTCGAGGTCTGTCCGCCGTCGGTCCGCATAACTCTTCTGGCGACTCTGTGCGACTCGCAATTGGTCACGCACCTGCTGAATCAGTCTGGTGGTCTCAAGTACCACTTCCGTGCTCCCCAACACTCGATGTCCAACCTCATCCCAGCACACTGGGGTCTTGTACCTCCGTCCATATAACATCTCAAATGGTGCTCGGTTGATACTGGCATGATAACTGTTATTGTACGAAAACTCTGCCAGTGGAAGGTACGTATCCCAACTCCCTCCGAAATCCAGCACACATGCCCGCAGCATATCCTCCAGTGTCTGGATCGTCCTCTCTCTTTGGCCGTCGGTTTGGGGGTGATATGCCGTATTAAAATGCAGCTGAGTACCCAGTTCCTTGTGGAACTTATTCCAAAACGTGGATGTAAACCGAACATCCCTATCCGAGATCACTGATACCGGCACTCCGTGCCTAGCCACCACCTCTCGAACATATATGTCTGCCAACTTCTCTGCAGATATACTCTCGGAGATCGAAATGAAGTGAGCACTCTTCGTTAATCTATCCATGATCACCCATATGGCATCAACTCCCCTCGCTGTCCGCGGTAGCTTCGTGATGAAGTCCATGGTGATCTCTTCCCACTTCCACATGGGAATGGGTAGTGGCTGAACCTTACCATGAGTTCGCTGGTGCTCGGCCTTGACCTTCCTACAGGTCAAGCATCGCTCCACATACCCAACGATCTCCCGCTTCATGCAGGGCCACCAATAGCTCATCCTCAAATCCCTATACATTTTTGTCACACCTGGGTGTATAGAAAATTTGGACTTATGCGCCTCCACTAACAATCTCTGAATCACTCCCCCCGACATCGGTACCCATACTCGGCCACACTGCATCAACAAGCCACAACTATCCTTGACAAACAAAGGATATTGCCCCCGAATTCTTTCCAATTTCCAGTTCTCCTTCTTCACCCCCTCGACCTGAGCCTCTCGAATCATGTCTATCAAGGGTGGACTCACAGTCACCCTCATATATATACCCCTGATCGGCGACCCCGTCGCTTTGCAACTCAAAGCATTGGCAACCACATTGGCCTTCCCTGGATGGTATAGGATATCGTAGTCATAGTCCTTTAGTACGTCCAACCATCTCCTCTGGCGCATATTCAGGTTTTGCTGGTCCATCAAATACTTTAGACTCTTGTAATCGGTATACACAACGAATTTCACCCCATATAAATAGTGCCTCCAAATCTTGAGGGCAAACACCACTGCCCCCAACTCCAGGTCATGTGTGGGGTAATTTGCCTCGTGAGGCTTCAACTGCCTCGAGGCATATGCGATCACACGTCCCCTCTGCATCAGTACCGCACCCAGTCCTGAAATCGATGCATCACAATATACCACGAAATCGTCCAATCCCTCGGGCAATACTAGGATCGGAGCCTCACATAACCTCTGCCTCAGGGTCTCAAAAGCCCTCTACTGATCCTCACCCCATCGAAAAGCCACATTCTTCTTGGTCAAACGGGTCAATGGCACCGCAGTCTTGGAGAAATCACGGATAAATCTCCGATAATAACCCGCTAAGCCCAAGAAACTACGAATCTATGAGGCATTCCGCGGTACTTCCCATCGCATCACAGCCTCCACCTTCGCTGGATCAACCGAAATACCCTCTTGATTGATGACATGACCCAAAAATTGTACTTCCCGCAACCAAAAATCACACTTGGAGAACTTCGCATACAATTTCTCCGTTCCCAAGGTCTCCAGCACCTCTCTCAAATGCTACTCATGTTGTTCCCTGGTCTTGGAGTAGACCAGGATATCATCAATAAAAACGATCACCAACTGATCCAACATCAGCCTGCACACCCGGTTCATGAGATCCATGAACGCGGCCGGAGCATTGGTGAGCCTGAATGGCATCACCATGAACTCGTAATGCCCATAACGAGTCTTGAAAGCTGTCTTCGGTATATCCTCATCCTGAATCCTCATCTGATGGTACCCTGACCGAAGATCAATCTTAGAGAATCACGATGCTCCCTGAAGCTGATCAAACAGGTCGTCAATCCTAGGCAAAGGATAACGGTTCTTCACCGTCAGCTTATTCAGCTCTCTGTAATCGATGCACATCCTGTGCGACCCGTCCTTCTTTTTCACGAAAAGGATCGGAGCTCCCCATGGAGAGCTACTTGGATGGATGAACCATCGGTCTAGTAGCTCTTGAAGATGTGCAGATAATTCCTACATCTCAGGTGGCGCCAACCGATATGGTGCCTTTGCTATCGGGGCGGCACCGGGTACCAGGTCAATACGAAACTCCACCTGCCTCTCCGGAGGCACTCCGATTAATTCTTCGGGAAAAACCTCCCGAAAATCCCGCACCACTGGTATATTATCGACATCCGTCACTGCCTCCACTCGCGTATCTGAAACATAGGCCACAAATCCAGTGCAGCCCTGCTGCAGAAACCTCCTCGCCCTCGCAACTGAACAGTAGGTCGGACCCTGCGTGGTCCTCTCGCCGTGGATAACCAGTTCTCCCCCCCTTGGGTTCGAACCCAGACTAGCTGCCACTCACAATCGATCATGGCCCCATTGGCCCCCAACCAGTCAATCCCAATAATCACCTTCAATCCTCGCAATGGTATGGGAACCAAATCAACGCGAAACCTTTCGCCGTGCACATTCAGGATGCAGTCCTGACACACCCTCGCAGCACTCACGGTGCGATCATCTGCAATCTCCACCTCGAGCGGGGTATCCAGAGTCCCCGGTGCGTCTCGGAATTTCTTGCTAAGCGCAAGAGACACAAAAGATCGAGTAGCCCCCGAATCAAATAGGACATGGGCCATCATACCATTGACCAGAAAGGTCCTTATACAAAGCATAATAAGCATACATACAAACATTTACCATTAAAGAGACAGAGGATAATGAACACGTACCAGCCACAACATCTGGCGCGGCCCGAGCCTCCTCGGTAGTCAGTTGGAAAGCACGACTCTTCACCGCTGGAGCTTCCTCCTTAGGGCGGCCATCAGTAATCCTCGTAGTGGCGGGCGCGGGCGCTGTCACAGATCCTCCTCCTCCTCCTTGCAACCTCGGACAATCGGCCTTTTTATGGCTTGCCTGATTGCAGTGAAAACATATCAGACCCTTCTTGGGGAAATCCTTACTCAAGTGACCCTGCTGGCCACATGAGAAGCATCCTGACGTCCCGGCCGTCCGAAAAGCCCCACTATGAAATCTCCCGCACTTGGCGCACCGGCCCCGGCCCTGCTGGCCCTTACTCGAAGAATCGGAGGTCTTAGGCTTCTTAGCCTGAGCCCCCGCGGTCTGAACCTACTCAGTCTTCCGCTTCGTGCGGGACTCCAACTCCATCTCCCTTTCACGGGCCTTATCAACCATCTCATTCAGGGTTTTGCACCATGTAAAGCTCACAAATTCCTGTATGTCCTTTCTCAGAATAGAGTGGTATCGGGTCCTCCTCAAGCCGTCATATGCCGCATATTGAGGGATCAACAAAGCTCGCTTTCGAAACTTGGCGGTGATCTCCGCCACAGTCTCAGTGGTCTGCTGTAAATCATGAAACTCCCTCACCATCCGTTGCGCCTCGATAAGTGGTGCAAACTCTTGATCGAATCGTCGGACAAACTCGGCCCACAACATGTCAGCCACACCGGCTGCCCCCACCTGACTAGTAATCTCGCCCCACCAATCTCGGGCCCTGTCCCTCAGCATATAAGAAGCAAACCCAACCTTTGCCTCCTCCGGGCAAGAACTCGTGCGTTGGGCATTCTCAATGTCCGCCACCCAGCGTCTGCTCACAATGAGATCCCAGACCCCAAAAAACTTCGGAGCTCCGCATGCCTTGAACTCCCTAAACGAGGGGTTCGAGCCCCAACCTGGCCCGCAGAAATATCGGCCCTGAATGCTCTAAGTCTCTCTTCCATGATCTCCATCATACCCTCCTTGACCGTCCCAAAGATGACTGGGGTAGCGTCAAGGATGCCCCTCGTAACCTCTGCCATAATCAGCTTACGCAGCCTCTCATCAATACCATCAGTTGGGCCGCCCGACCCAGCCCCAGATCCCGATCCCGATCCCGATCCTGATCCCAATCGCGTAACCACCATGCTGGACTGTCATTTCACAAAACATAATGATCAGGATACCCATAACGAGGTTACTTCCATACCGTTTTCCTTTGGAACTCCTAGGTAGAACATGGGTTTGGGTACGAGTCCTGTGCTTCTAGTAGTACGGGCCTAATACTACCTTCCACACCTACTGGTACCTTACTCCGCTGCTTTACCTGGTACTTCCAAAGCTATCCACACAAATCATGACTCACAACTCTCGCATGAGTCAAACCTGGACACCCTATGGTTGTCCTACTCATAACAGTCGAACCAATCACTACGGCTTGCTTTTACGCATGCAAATTATACACATAAAGGATCAATAGACTAAATCAATCATTCTGGGGCTATAAGCTCCTAACCGTATATAATTTTAAAAACATACACTTAGCAATTCCATATAATCAACAATGCTCACTATCATATAACATGGCTATTCAACTTGGGAAACTACTTACTTGGCTCGGCTGATCACGCGCATTGCACTCCCCTCTTTTTGGCTTAAAAATCCTTTTAAAGTTTCTTTTGAAAACATTTTACCACTTCCTTAGTTTGAGTCCCGACACACCCGAGAATGTGTCCGAATCCCTCAAACCAAGGCTCTGATACCAACTTGTAACGACCTAATTTTATCAAGAATTTTTTTTTTCATTTTTAATTACTCAAACAATTCCCATAATCCATAAAGTTCCAAACCATTTGTTTCCCAACTCACAATTATTATAACTTCATTGTACTTTTGAAAACATCAGAGAGTCCCAACACACAAAAAGAGAGGTAGAGTGCACGCCACATCATCACGCCTTGCCTTTGCCCTTCGGCTCTGAAGTACCTGAAACAATCAACAACCTGTAATCAAAATGCTTAGTGAATTTCCAAGAGCGTACCACACACACAAACCACATATCATATATCATGTTAGCTATAAAAGCTACACATATATCACATAAGCCATGCATACATGAAACCTGTGAGATTGCCATGGGCTACCCCACTTGGTCTTTACCTAGGACTGCCATGGGCTCCCCCACATGGCCTTACATCTAATGCCATGGGCTACCCCACATGGTCTTCACCTAGGACTGCCATGGGCTACCCCACATGGTCTTACATCCAATGCCACGGGCTTCCTCCGAGGTCTTCATACAAAACACGCAATCACATAACAAGACATAGAATGTCTAACACATTTATCATAATCACATAATGGGTCGGCCTTGGTGCGTTAGACCCATAGGTATGGTGAGAAACTCACCTGTCACGAATGCTGAACTGACACTCTGCGACCAAATATACCCCACGGGCTGCTCCACGCAACGGCCTAAAAAGTGTCCTACAATATCCAGTCATTTCCCCAAAGTCCATCCTGGTCAACTACAGCCAAGGTCAAGTCAACGGTCCATGTTGACCCTACTCGCCGAGTACAACTAGTGACTCGCCGAGTTTCCCAGAATAACATCTACTCGCCGAGTCATCGAGGTGACTTGTCGAGTTCATACGGTCTTGATTGATAATCTAAGGTCATTCATCAAGTTCCCTTGCTTGACACTTGACACGTCTACGAACATCCAACCAATGGGAAATCTTACTCGACTCGCCGAGTTGTTCCTTCAACTCGCCGAGTTCTAGGTAATCTTCATCTGACTCACCGAGTTGTTCATCCAACTCATCGAGTTCATGGCAATATTCATCGGTCTAGCCGAGTTTTTCATCCAACTCGTCGAGTCCATGCTTGCCTTCAAATGACTCGCCGAGTCACCCCCTGTGACTCGCCGAGTCCTATAAGATCTCAAGCCATACAGACCCTTTTTGAGCCATGCAATGCTTCCAAACTACAGATCTAGGCTCCGGAGGCATGCTTTCCACGTAACGTTGCAAACTTTACGTGCATGCAAAGCTTTAAGGCCCTAAAATAGCAAATCTAAGCTTGGAATGGGGTCATACACTTGAGGGAAGGTACATGCTAAGCTCAACTGATAACTTTATGCATCTTACGGCCAAAAGGAGTTCAGATCTGAAGTTACAACTTCAGATCTTGTCTTAAACACAAAATCCCTTTCTTAGAATCCATGCACAAGAGGGTTTTGGGTGGAAATGAGACAAGAGACAGCTTAATACCTTCAGAAAGTGCTCCACAGAAGTAGATCTAGAATCCCCACGAGCCCTTGCTTCTTCTAGCTTGATTCCTCAAGTGATTCCTTCGCTAAATCCCTCCTTCAAGCTTTAAAATCACCAAGAACACACTCACACTCGAATCAGGGTTTTAAGGAGGTATAAAGCTATAAAGGGGAGGCCAAGGGAGGCTAATGACCCTTTAAATAGGGTGCAAGGCCTTGGAATCTAGGGTTTCATCTGCCAACATCTATTCGTCGAGTACCATAACGGACTCATCGAGTAGATCATTAAACCTCGCGCTCAAACCCGCTACTACTCGACGAGTAGAGAGGCCAACTCGCCGAGTAGGTTTTCAAAAATACAAAACCGAAATGTTAATATTAATACCTGAGGATTAGGGTGTTACAAGAGGAGTTGGATACAAGGATCTGGGAGATCCTGCACGACGAGATTGCTGCAGCGTTCCGAGCGCAGCTGCCAGAGATGTTTGGGTCGATCAAGACCGCGATGGTTGAGTACTTTGATGAGCGATATGCAGATCTAGCAGAGACACCTGCCACTGCAGCTACATCGGCTGTAATCACGACAAGGGTTGGAGGAGGAGCCGGCAGGGATTTCCAGTACTGGGACTTCGATAACACGAAGCCCCCGACGTTTGATGGTACACAGGACGCGATCAGGGTTATGAGGTGGTTATCTGACGTGGATGGCTGTTTCTTCACGTGCTCATGTCCTGTCGACCAGAAGGTCAGTTGTGCCCTAAACCTGCTGAGGCTTGGGGCAAAGGACTGGTGGAGATTGACGATAGGGTCGTACACTGATGATCAACGAGCTGCTGTTACTAGGGAGCAGTTCAGGGATATGCTCCGCACCCACTACGTTCCACGCGTTGAGCGGGAGTGACTTGCTTAGGAGTTTTTGACATTGAGGCAGGATGGGGAGTTAGTGATGGTGATCACTCGTATGTTCAAGGAGAGGGCTATGTTTTGCCCGAAGTTTGCTTCAGAGTAGTCTCAGATGACTCGTTATCTGAGTATGCTCAAGACTGATATTCAAAAGTTTGTTGCTATGCAACGTTGTGAGACTCTCTTAGATCTTCAGGAAGCCGCGAGGGGGCGGCGTGAGTTGGAGATAGAGTTACAGTTGAAGGAGCAGCGTCAGGTTCCGGCACAGTATCAGCCGACACATAAGCAGTTCAAGACCGCTAATACTCGGATCGGGGGTCAGCAGAGCCGCACTTGTGGAAAGTGTGGCAGGGGTCATTCTGGGGTTTGTCGAGCAGGAGGTGGTTGCCACAAATGTGGCAAGGAGGGGCACTATGCCAGGGACTGTCACCAGTCCGCCCCTCCAGCAAATATGAGGATTTGTTACCATTGTCATCAGGTTGGTCACGTGAAGAGCAACTGCCCGCAGCTCGCTTGGCGTAGGGATCCGCACTGGCTACTTTGAGGATTAGGGATGGGAGGCCAGTCAAGGTGGAGCCTCCGAAGGCTCAGGGGCGCGCCTTCCAGCTCACGGCCGAGGAGGCCAAGGCAGCACCAAATGTGGTTGCTGGTATGTTTAAATTTTTTATTTCAGTTATTATATATGTGTGTTATGCTTATTGGTGCTACCCGTGTTTAGGTATGTTTTTAGTAAACTCTTTGCCTGCTTTGGTCTTATTCAACTCGGGGGGGGGGGGGGGAGTCGGTCGTTTGTATCTCAGACGTTCAGTAGAGAGTTCACTGTGTCGGTAGATGAGCTTGAGTGTCCGTTGCGAGTTTCGATCGCCAATGAGCACGGGGTTTCTGCTTCTTCGGTCTACCGAGGATGCGAGCTGGAGATTTTCAGGGTATCATTCCCGATAGATTTGATTCCTATTCCCATGGGGGACGTATGTGTGATCATAGGGATGGATTGGCTTAGCCGGTTTGGCGCCAAGATCGATTGTGAGGGACAACAAGTGGTAGTTCGTACCCCAAGTGGGGGGGAACTAGTAGTGTATGGTGAGGGAATCAGAGTGGGAGCAGGGTTTTGCTTAGCCGCCAGGACTCGGCAGCTCATTCAGCACAGGTGTGCCGGTTATCTAGCGTATGTGATAGATATGCGGATTAAGGATCATACTTCAATTTCAGAGGTTCCAGTGGTTAGAGAGTTTGCTGATGTGTTTCCAGAGGAGTTACCTGTAGTGCCTCCGAAAAGGAAGGTAGAGTTCAGGATTGATCTAGTGTCGGGTGCGGCCCCTATTGCTAAGGCGTCGTACCGTCTGGCACCGCCAGAGATGCAGGAGTTGGCATCTCAGTTGCAGGAGCTGTTAGGTAAGCAGTTTATTCGCCCGAGTAGTTTACCCTGGGGAGCACCGATCCTCTTCGTCAGGAACAAGGACGGTTCGCATAGGATGTGCATTGACTATAGGGAGTTGAACAAGTTAACGATGAAGAACCGTTATCCACTCCCAAGGATAGATGATCTTTTCGATCAGCTACAGGGTGCACCTTGGTTTTCCAAGATCGATTTGAGATCCGGGTATCACCAGGTGAGGGTGAAGGAGGAAGACATGGAGAAGACTGCGTTTCAGACTCGTTATGGTTATTACGAGTTCGAGGTGATGCTGTTTGGGCTCACCAACGCGCCGGTCGTGGTTATGGATTTGATGAATTGGGTCTGCAAACCGATGTTCGATCGCTCGGTCATTTTGTTCATAGATAATATCTTGGTGTATTCCAAGACTGTTGGATATAGTGTCTAAGCCCATAACTATATTTGGTATGTACTTGACCCGACCCGGCATGGTCCATTTGGGTTGCACTTCACCCGAACAATTTATGGATAATATTTGAGAATAGTACAAGTTATGATTTATTAATATATTATAAGTTCTAATATATTAATATAAGATCATATTATTTAATTAGTAGTGATCTATAATTAATCTAGGATTAATTTAGTGATCAAAGATATTACTAATTAAATATGGGCTTCTATATTTATATAGTGTGGGCTTATGCTTATTTGGAATGGGCTAGGCTTGGATGGAGAAGTCCATGGATACTCCATGGAGCTTTAACCCATGGATCTCATGGAACTGAAGAGACATGGGTATTAGGGTTTACATGGATGTAACCCTAATCCACCACACTATATAAAGGAGGCTTTGGCTCTTGAAATCAAGTTAGTGAACACTTGTTGATACATGTTGAGGTGAGGGCCGATTTCAAGAGAAGTGTGACTATTCTCTCAAAGTTCCAAGTTTGTGGTGATTTGTGACTTTCATTTGAGGCATCCACATTATTGGTGCTAGGCTCTAAAACTCCAAGGAATCAACTACAACTACAAGGTAAGTGTTTCTACTAGCTTTATTTGATTCAAATTCCCCATGCCATACTAGTTAGGATATAAGACTTGGAAAAATAATTATTTGCATGTATCTTAGACAAACATAGATCCAAGGTTTATTAGGGTTGCATGTACACTTAGGAAGTGTTAGAATGCTCAAAACCCATCAGTGGTATCAGAGCCTAGGTCTGTTTGTTTGATACTTGTGATTAAAAGTTGGAAAAAGTCGAAAAACTTGCTGTCTGACGAATGGACTCGGCGAGTCCATGGGGGGACTCGTCGAGTTCACTTGTATCTTCAACCTACTCGACGAGTAGGTTCATGCACTCGGCGAGTAGGGTCGACAGAGTGCAGATTTTCGACTTTAGTTGCTGGAAATGGATTGGAAATATTACCCTAAACTGTTTTGGTACTTGCAAACTTGTTTTAGCTGGTGTAATGTTTTTGCTAATTCATTTACAACAACTAGTTATCAAAATTACAAAGTTTAATGTGATTTTGATTCTTGAAAGTGTTCATATTCATGTTCTTGTTCTTATGAAGTTTAGATGATCATAGGAATTATTTGTAACCTATGTGGTAGTTTAATTCTTAATCATAATGTGTTTTAATGGAGTCCATAACTTGTCCTCAAGTTTTGGAAAACCAAAAGTCTCTTGGATTAAAAACCATTAAAAGAACACAAGAGTTAGAAAAAAAATGAAAAGTCCTCATTTTATTACTCTATTAAACTCATAAGTTACAAGAAATGAAAGGTTTTGAAAGTTTACAAAACTTGCCCTCAAGTTTTGGAACAAGTAAAGTTAAGTTAAAACTTTAGTTCCAACCCTTAGAATTTTAAAAATTAAAATTCAACCCTTATACTTATATTATTATGATTTAATAATTATATATATATGTATAAGAACAAAGTCGTCTTACCGCTAGTACGCCTCATTCACGAAGCCGGTCTATAAGGTGGGTATAAGGTTGTTGCCTATAAAATGGTGACTTAATGGGTGTCCACTCTCACCCACCGCTTGCTTGACTGGTGGAGGGTCGTTAGCCGAACGGGTAAGACAAGGACTTATAAATTCTCATTCAAAGTATGATGAATATTATAAAGTAACTAAATATTTTATTATATTCCCAATCTTAGTTACTTTAGGAAAAATGTGAATAAGGTGCTAATCCATGAAATTACACTTTACACTTTGATTGAGTCGTTGGTGGAGCGTGTGTGGTTAACCGGCACACTAACTTGGACTTAACAAGGTAGGTAAAGGGTGACTTAAAGGTTTATTATAGTATCGATGGAGCGTGTGTGGTTTACCGGCACATCGATTGAGTGATAAGCTTTAAAGGGTACCAAGTGATTTGCATGGTTACTTCACACCTCGTTTTGTGATCCTCGGCATCCCAGTCACAAAACCTGGAGGGCACACTCGAGATTGAAACATGCCTTTGAAAAGTTCATTGAATCTCAAAGAATCTAGGAATTTCTAAGAACCAATCAAAAAAACCTAATACTTAAATGTTTCGGTTTTCGTGGTGGAAATTGGTGACTCGTCATTCACCTACCTTTCAAATATGGTATAGCTTAGATTACGGCATACCTCTTCTAAGTTATATTATATTGTGATTGGATCCTAGCCTTAATATTACATTTGGGTGTTTTATTAAGGACTCTCTTATATCTAAACAAATCTTGTTCTCTTCTTTTTAGATGTCTTCAAACAATGCTGCTTCTGGCTCTAATCCTAATGGCTCCTTTACCCTTATGAACTTGTGTGGGAAAGTCACCTTTGATGGATCCAACTTCAATGAGTGGATCAGAAACATCAGGATGATTACCCGCTACGAGGACAAAGAATATGTCCTTGACAAGGAGCTTAAGGAGATTGATGAGACCACTGCAACTCCTCAGGAGATCACTGAATTTCGGGCACATGAAAGGGATGCTACGAAAGTGGCTTGCATCATGATGGCCACGATGACAGCGGAACTCTAAAAGTCTTATGAGGATTTCTACCCTTATGAAATGCACCAAGATTTTATGGAAAGATACCATCAAAGTGCAAGACAAGAGAGGTATGAAATCATCTGCTCCATGATAACAACCATGATGAAGGACGGGGAATCCGTCACGAGCCACATGCAGAAAATGCAAAGGTATGTGGATCGTTTGCTGAAGCTTAATGTGAACTTCCCTGAGGATCTTGCAATAGATATCATTTTGCACTCTTTACCATCGTGCTATGATCAATTCCGCATGACATATCACATGAATAAGGAAGAGGTCACACTCACCAAACTTCAGGGACTTCTCAAGACCGCAGAATCAGGTCTTAAGGGGAAGTCGGTTGCTATCACTCCTACTCCAAACTCAACTCCGGTTTTGGCAATTGGGAAAAATCGATGGAGGAAGAGAAAGAGATCCTCGAAGGGTACCAAGGCTCGGACCCTTGATGGCTCTTCTTCAAGTGGAACCAAGAAAGGTTTCGTCACTCCTTCTTCTGACCCAAAAGAGGCTGAATGCTTCTATTGCCATGAAAAATCTCATTGGAAGCGGAACTGCCCAAAGTACCAGCAGGATGTGAAGGATGGGAAAGTCAAACTCAACCATGCAGGTACTTACACTATCATTTCTAATAACTCACCCCATTCTAAGTCTTGGGTCCTTGATACCGGTTGTGGTATTCATATTTGTTGTGACTTGCAGGGACTAAGAAGAAGTGAGAATGTGGAGCAAGGAAGAATAAACTTGATCATGGGGAATAGGAAAGCTTTACCTGTTACCAAGATTGGAGTTTATACTTTATCGCTAAGTAGTGGGTTTAATTTAGATTTGAATAAGTGTTGTTATTCGCCAGGAATGGCAAGAAATATTATTTCCTTTCATGCTTTGTACAAACAAGGGTTTACCTTTTCATTTAATAATGAAGTTGGTTCTATAGATGTTTTCTATAATAATGTTTTTTATTTTAAAGCATTACCTTGTGATGGTGTGTATGAAGCTGTATCTGTTGTAGATAACTTGGGAAATAATGTTTTGTGTATTGATTCTACTAATAATAATAACTTGGATAAAGCATCATTATGGCATTGTCGTCTTGGACATATAAGCAAGAAACGCATAGGCCAACTCCAAAAGGATGGAGTCTTGGAGTCGTTTGACCTAAAGTCAGATGATAGTTGCGAATCATGCTTACTTGGAAAAATGACAAAGTCACCCTTCACAGGCTCGTGTGAGAGGGGTGAAGGTTTGTTGGACCTTATACACACGGATGTGTGTGGACCCTTCAAACATGCCACAAGGGATGCTAATCGTTATTATTTGACTTTTACTGATGATTACAGTAGATATGGATATGTCTACTTAATCAAGCATAAGTCAGAGACTTTCGAGAGGTTTAAGGAATTTAAACAGGAAGTCGAGAATCAATTGGGCAGGAACATTAAGATGCTTCGATCCGATCGAGGAGGTGAGTATCTTAGTTCAGAGTTCCTCGACTATCTTAGGGAATGTGGGATTGTCTCACAATTGACACCTCCCAGGACACCACAGTTGAATGGTGTGGCTGAGAGGCGTAATCGAACCTTGTTGGATATGGTTCGTTCCATGATGAGTCGAGCTACGCTACCAATCTCATTCGGGGGGTATGCCTTAGAGACTGCCGCCCATATTCTTAATCTTGTCCCTACAAAGAAAGTTGCCAAAACTCCTCACGAGATGTGGACTGGAAAAGTACCTAAGCTAGACCACATCAAGATTTGGGGTTGTGAGGCTTTCGTGAGACGCGAGACTCATGATAAGCTCGAACCTCGAAGCGAGAGGTGTATTTTCATTGGCTACCCACATCAATCCTTTGGTTACCTCTTCTACAGACCTAGTGACAATGTGGTCTTTGTAGCAAGAAGAGGAGTCTTTCGAGAGAGAGAATTTATAAGCCAAGGAGACAGTGGGAGGCAAATTGATCTTGAAGAAATTCAAGAATCAAGCGGTGAAGGAACTTCAAACACTAGCCCTCAACTTGAGGAGGAAACTCCTGTTGAGCCAGTTGATGAGCCTGTACCTCTGAGGCGTTCCACGAGAGTTAGGAATGCACCTGAGCATTACTATGGTTTCCATATTACTGCGGAAGGTGAGACACTTATTAGTGATGAGACACTAGTAGGTCTGGATGAACCTAACAGCTACATGGAAGCCATGGCAGGCCCTGAGGCTGCTAAATGGAAAGAGGCCATGGATAGCGAGATACAATCCATGTATGACAATCAAGTTTGGAACTTGGTTCAGAATGTACCTAGTCGTAAGACTGTAGGGTGCAAGTGGGTCTTCAAGAAGAAGACCGACATGGATGGTAAAGTACAGACTTATAAGGCGAGACTGGTTGCAAAGGGCTTCTCTCAAATTCCTGGAGTGGACTATGATGAGACCTTTTCTCCAGTAGCCAAGATCAAGTCTATTCGGGTTCTGTTAGCCATAGCTGCATTTCATGACTATGAAATATGGCAAATGGATGTCAAAACCGCTTTCCTTAATGGAAAGTTGGCTGAAGATGTTTACATGAGTCAGCCAGAGGGTTTTGTCAGCAACGAGTACCCTAATAGAGTGTGTAAACTCGAGAAATCCATTTATGGATTGAAACAGGCACCTCGCAGGTGGAATCTTTGCTTTGATGAGAAAGTCAAGGAATTTGGCTTTTCGAGGAGTGAAGATGAATCTTGCGTCTATATCAAGGCTAGTAGGAGCATAGTTAGTTTTTTGGTACTGTATGTGGATGACATACTACTCATAGGAAATGACATCCCAACCCTGCAGGAAGTAAAGTCCTGGCTTGGGAAGTGTTTCGCTATGAAGGACCTTGGTGAAGCTGCCTATATCCTAGGGATAAAGATTTTGAGAGGAGTAGAAGACTAATTGGACTTAGTCAAAGTACCTACTTGGACAAAGTGTTGAAAAGATTCAACATGCATAACTCCAAGAAAGGTGAGTTACCCATTCAGTGTAACGCTAGATTGAGTAAGACACAAAGCCCTAGTACTGAGGCTGAGATAGCAGAAATGAGTCGATTTCCTTATGCTTCAGCTGTAGGATCGATCATGTATGCTATGACGTGTACTCGACCTGATGTAGCCTTTGCTTTGAGCATGGTTAGCAGGTATCAGGCGAACCCTGGAAAGGAACACTGGACTGCGGTAAAGAATATCCTCAAGTACCTGCGAAGGACTAAGGACTGGGTCCTTACCTTCGGTGGGAGTGATGACTTGAGAGTTGTAGGGTATAGTGATGCTAGTTTCCAGACTGATAGGGATAATTTCCGCTCTCAGTCAGGCTGGGTCTTTACCCTAAACAGAGGAGAAATTTCTTGGAAGAGTTCCAAGCAGGAGACAGTGGCTGATTCCACTTGTGAATCAGAGTATATAGCAGCAAGCGAGGCAGCAAAGGAGGCGATATGGCTAAAGAACTTCATCGGAGACCTTGGAGTTGTTCCAGCTATAAAAGAGCCAATGGAGATTTTCTGTGACAGGAATAGTGCGGTTGCCTTAGCCAAGGAACCAAGGGATCACGGGAGATCCAGACACATCGACAGAAAATACCATTTTATCAGACATCGAATTAAATAAGGACTCCTCATGGCAAAGAGGGTATCATCGGATGAGAACCCGGCAGATCCCCTCACGAAGGGACTGAGTAGGGTTAAGCATCTCCAGCATGCTCGGAGCATAGGGCTGAAGGATGATATAAGTTTTAGTAGTTAGATAACCCAGAAATTTGTAAAGTGTAATTGACATTTGATGATGAATAAAAGGTGTTTTATTCATGAGTAAAGTGTTGCTATCTCTTGTCGATCTTTTACTATATTTCTTTTGCATGTTTTGACTTCCAGAATAATTATGTTTGGTATATCATATTATTCAAACCTCCACAGTCGGTCATATGTTGGAAGTAGGTATGAATCAAGACTGTCATGATTGGTTGCAGAGGTCTAAGGTGTTGGACATGGCTACAACAATCATGAGTGCTCATAAGTTCTGAGCATTGGACTCAACCCACGCTCACTGGAATCACTTCATGGAATTTTATCTCGAGTGATCGTGAGACGGTAATATCATATAAGTCTTCAAACCTAGAGATATGATTTGTTACTTACGAGTTGGTTATGCATTGATTGTACGTAAACGCATTGGTAACTCGATGTTATAAAACGTGCCTTTGTGTGTAATTCAATGAGTGGTAGAAAAAACATATGAGTCGAAGTTTATCTGTTCCTTCTTGGATTAGAAGCTGATATCTGGGCCCCTCGATGATTTTGTTTTGACCTATGTACCGGGCCCGGTCAGAACTAAATTGATGTGTTCAGTTGAGTTCTATGTCAAACAAATCGGAAATCGGGAAACAAATGCTGGACAATAAGCAAGACAATGTTCCATGTGTTTGTCCGGCTGATATCTAGAACATAGGATTATATGATCACTTATCTAAATGGCGCGTTCTAGTTCAATAGAGTTTAAAAAGCTACGATTGCGGATCGGTTCCAGAAGTTATACTTGAAAATATAGTTACTAGACTTATCCAAGTGGGAGACTGTTGGATATAGTGTCTAAGCCCATAACTATATTTGGTATGTACTTGACCCGACCCGGCATGGTCCATTTGGGTTGCACTTCACCCGAACAATTTATGGATAATATTTGAGAATAGTACAAGTTATGATTTATTAATATATTATAAGTTCTAATATATTAATATAAGATCATATTATTTAATTAGTAGTGATCTATAATTAATCTAGGATTAATTTAGTGATCAAAGATATTACTAATTAAATATGGGCTTCTATATTTATATAGTGTGGGCTTATGCTTATTTGGAATGGGCTAGGCTTGGATGGAGAAGTCCATGGATACTCCATGGAGCTTTAACCCATGGATCTCATGGAAATGAAGAGACATGGGTATTAGGGTTTACATGGATGTAACCCTAATCCACCACTCTATATAAAGGAGGCTTTGGCTATTGAAATCAAGCTAGTGAACACTAGTTGATACATGTTGAGGTGAGGGCCGATTTCAAGAGAAGTGTGACTATTCTCTCAAAGTTCCAAGTTTGTGGTGATTTGTGACTTTCATTTGAGGCATCCACATTATTGGTGCTAGGCTCTAAAACTCCAAGGAATCAACTACAACTACAAGGTAAGTGTTTCTACTAGCTTTATTTGATTCAAGTTCCCCATGCCATACTAGTTAGGATATAAGCCTTGGAAAAATAATTATTTGCATGTATCTTAGACAAACATAGATCCAAGGTTTATTAGGGTTGCATGTACACTTAGGAAGTGTTAGAATGCTCAAAACCCATCAGCCGAGAGCAGCACGAAGAGCACCTCAAGGAGCTGTTGGAGGTTTTACAATGGGAACAGTTGTATGCCAAGTTCTCGAAATGTGAGTTTTGATTACGAGAGGTCCAGTTCCTCGGACATCTCGTTAACTAGGAGGGGATTTTGGTGGACCCGGCCAAAGTCGAGGCGGTTATGCAGTGGGAGATTTCGAAATCTCCCTCAGACAGCAAGAGTTTCTTGGGATTAGCAGGGTACTACCGGAGATTCATTCGAGATTTCTCCAAAATTGCAGTACTCCTCACTCGTCTAACGAGGAAAGGGTGGATTTTTGTTGGAGCCCTGAGCAGCATAGGGTGTTTGAGACCCTCCGACGGTGTTTATGTGAGGTGCTAGTGTTGACGCTCCCCGAGGGAGTTGAGGATTTTGTAGTATTTTATGATGCATCCATCACAGGCTTGGGGGCTGTCCTCAAGTAGAGGGGACGAGTGATAGCCTATGCATCGCGGCAGCTGAAGCCGCATGAGACGAGATACCCTACGCATGATCTTGAGTTGGGAGCGGTGGTATTCGCTCTCAAGATTTGGAGACATTATCTATACGGGGTCCGTTGCACTATATACAAGGATCACAAGAGTTTGAGACACATGATGGATCAGCTGAACCTAAACATGAGGCAGCGCAGGTGGCTAGATGTAGTCAAGGACTATGATTATGAGATCCTTTACCATCATGGTAAAGCGAATGTGGTTGCGGACGCTCTGAGCCGCAATTCAGTTGGGTCTTCTACCCCAGCAAGGTGTATGAGGATAGCGATGGATTCCCCGCTTGTGAGCTTGATCAGGGATGCTCAGGTTGAGGGCATGAGACCATAGAACTGGAAGTTGGAGCGGATTAAGGGCGAGAGCACCCAGTTTGTTCAAGATAGCCGCGAAGTATTGACCCGACATGGTCTGGTTTGGGTTTCGATGTCCGGAGGGGTCCGACAGACAGTGATGGAGGAGGCTCATAAGTCTCACTTTTCTATACACCCGGGGGCCACCAATATGTACCGCGATCTGAGGTTGAGTTACTGGTGGCCCGGTATAAAGCGATAGATCGCTTGGTATGTTAAGAGGTGCCTGACCTGTAGGATGGTCAAGGCCGAGCATCAGAGGACGCATGGTAAGCTGCAGCATCTGGAGATTCCCATATGGATATGGGAACAGATCACGATCAACTTCATTACGAAGTTGCCGAGGACGGCGAAGGGGTTCGATGCTATATGGGTCATTGTGGATCGGTTGACCAAGAGTGCCCGTTTCTTGGCCATATGGGAGAGTTCATCGGCTGAGAAATTGGCCGACATGTATGTTAGCGAGATTGCCTCTCTCCATGGGGTTCCAGTCTCCATCGTTTCCGATCGGGATGTCAGGTTTACTTCTCGTTTTTGGCAGAAGTTCCATAAGGAACTGGGTACACGACTGCACTTTAGTACAACGTTCCAACCGCAGATCGATGGACAGAGTGAGTGAACCATTCAGACCCTCAAAGATATGTTGAGGGCGTGCGTCATTGATATCGGTGGGAGTTGGGATTCCCACCTACCGCCTGCAAAGTTCGCCTACAACAAAAACTATCATTCTAGTATTGGCACCCCGCCTTTCGAGCTGTTGTATGGTCGGAGATGTAGAACCCCGGTCTGTTGGGGTGAGGTTGGACACAGAGTGATGGGCCGGACGGAGGTAGTTTTGCAGACTAGCGAAAAGATCCAGCATATCAGACAGCGGCTGCAGACCACCTAGAGTCGGCAAAAGAGTTATGCTGATAGACACCAATCATATTTAGAGTTTCAGGTTGGTGACATGGTACTTCTGAAGGTCTTGCCCTGGAAGGGTGTGATCCGCTTCAGGAAAAGGGGAAAATTGGGTCCCCGTTATATTGGTCCATTCAGGATCATTGCCAGGGTGGGCAAAGTGGCTTATAGGCTAGAGCTACCGGAGGAGCTCAACCGAATTCACAACATGTTCCATGTTTCGCAATTGCGAAAGTGCATTATGGACTAGGAGGCAGTAGTATCGTTGGATGATATTCAGGTCGATGAGCGCCTGCATTACGTGGAGATGTTTGTGGCCATCTTGGAGAAGAAGAAGAAGATTGTATGGAACAAAGAAATACCTTTGGTGAAAGTGCAGTGGGAACATCGGAGGGGATCCGAGTGGACATGGGAGCCGGAGGCGGAGGTACGCGAGCATTACCCGACATTGTTTATTCCAGCAGACTTCGAGGGCAAAGTCTAGTTCAAGTGGGGGAGAATTGTAACGCCTCGATTTTCAGGTACCAATTTAAACAAAAATTTATTTGGTTTTAAGACCTACTCGACGAACTGGTTGCCCTACTCGTCGAGTAGCAGTGGGATGGATCACGTATTTAGTGGCCTACTCGTCGAGTTCATGAAGAACTTGACGAGTAGGAGCTGACAGATGAAACCCTAAAATCTCGGGGTTCTGCACCCTATTTAAAGAAGCATAAGCCTCCTTTGGCCTCTTTGCAGTCCTTTGAGAGCTCAGAAAACTCTAATTCGTGTGGTGCTTCATTCTTGTGGGTTTTAAGCTTTAGAAAGGAGGTTTTTGGAAAGGAAGAGCTTGGAGGGCAAGAGTTTAGGGCCAAGGAAGGCATGGGAATCAGAAATCTACCTCAGTTAGCATCATTTGGAGGTATCAAGTGGTCACCTTTACTTCATTTTCCTTCTAGACCTCTCTTGGTTGAGATTTAGGGTTTTTGTGGTTTGGTTGAACTGATAATGTGGGATATGAGCTAGATCTGAAGTTGTAACTTCAGATCTAGACCCTTCTTGGGTTCTTGAGTCATAAAGCTCCGAGTTTGGTCATGTATGAAGCCTCTTTGAATATGAAACCCCATTGTGAGCTTGGATTTGACATTAAGAGCCATTTTAGCTATGCATGCACGTAAAGTTTGCAACTTTACGTGAAAAGCATGCCTTAGAAGCTTGGATTCATAATTTGGAGTCACTGCATGACTTAAAAGAGTCTGGATGGCTTAAGGACTGAAGGAACTTGGCGAGTCGCAAGGTTGACTCGGTGAGTCACATGAAGATGAGCCTGGACCCAACGAGTTAGATGAACAACTCGACAAGTCCAATGAAGATTTCCGAAGAACTCGACGATTTATATGAACAACTCGGCGAGTCTATAACACCCCGAGTTCAGAAGTGCAAGTTCAGGGTTCTTAGTGTAAATAAGGAAGGTCGACTCGGCGATTCGATGGATGAACTCGGCGAGTCGAGTCGTGGTTCTGGTCACGTGTTAAGTGACCAACTCGGCGAGTCGGCAGTTGGACTCGGCAAGTTGGTGTTGAAGGGAGAAAACCTTAATCCGGGGATTGTGCCCTATATAAAGCACATTATAACCCACCTTCAGACTCTTGGCTACCCATTTGAGATCCAGAAACCCTCATCTCGGGTGTGTGACTCCATTGATGAAGAATTAGAGCTTGGAAGAGAAAATTGGTGTAAGAAGCTTGGGGATTTGGAGACCATCATCAAGGGGCTTGGGTAGATCTGGAATCTACTTCTGTTTGGGCACATTTCAGGGGTAAGGAACCTCCTCCTTAAGCTATTTCATTATTGATTCATGAATGGTGGTTGATTTGGGATTCATTAACTTGTTTGGGAGCTATCTCGAGTTTGAGGCTTAGATCTGAAGTTGCTACTTCAGATCTAGACTTGTGATGGCCCAAAAGGTCACAAAGTTCCTGTTTTAGAGTCATTGGTGAAGCCCTTTGTCTTAAACCCTAGCCATAGAAGTGTTTTGGGCTTATATCTCCTTGCCTTCACGAAAAGTTTGCAACTTTATGTGAGGGTTAGGCTGTAAAGGAATGGATCTATGGATTGGAGCCCCTGCATGGCTTGAAAAGCCTCTGTTTGGAATGAGAACGAAGAGACTCGATGAGTCACATGGGTGCACTCGGCGAGTTGTATTAATATGTGCATGGACTCGGCGAGTTGGAAGAACAACTCGACGAGTCTGTTGAAGATTGCCTTGGACTCCGCGAGTCTGTTCTTGGACTCGGCGAGTCTGGTTGTGGAACCCTAGCCTTTTCTGGTTGAGCTTTGAATCGGTGAGTCGAGGGGTGACTCGGTGAGTTGAGCAAGAAGGGACTCAGAGCTTGTTGAACTCGACGAGTCTTGGGGCGACTCGACGAGTTGAGTCATGATTGGGAGTTTCTGAGTATAAGGCCTCGACGAGTCAACGCGTTGACTCGGCGAGTAGGGTCAACCAGGAAGGTTGACTTTGACTGAGGACTTTGACTTTGACCAAGGGTTGACCAGTTGACTTCCAGGGGTATTTTGGTAATTATTGGTATTTAATTGGATTTGGTTATTTGGTAATGTTCAGTGGTGGAGTTTGTGTCGGTGGTCGGAGCAGCGTGATCTTATTCTTCAGTCGGCAGCCACAGGTGAGTTATCCTCATTATATCAACAGGGTCTAAGGCACCAAGGCCGACCCTTTATCGGATTGAAATCCGGGTATCTGTTTGATATGTTATTGCTTGCTATGTCTGTATCCTGGTTATTAGGATGGTGTAGGTTAGAGACCTGGTTAAGGTCGGTATCCTGGTATATAGGATGATGTTATGTTAGTGACCGGTTAGGTCGATATCCTGGTTAGGATGTTGTTATGATATGTGATCTGCTAGATCGGTTTGATTAGATGTGAATTGTTATATGATTATATGTTTATGTGCACATAGTTGTTTGGACTAGGGTTGGGTTGAGGCAGGTCCTGCTTTGTGTTGTAGGCCAACATACCCAGGGCAGATCGGTTAGACCGAAGGCCCGACGAGCGGTCCGGATAGGCTGAAGGCCCCAAGAGAGTGGACCAGTCATACTGTAGACTCGGAGAGTGGGCCAGGTGGATTGAAGGCCCGGTGTGGGCGGACCAGTCACATTGTAGACTTGGAGGGAGAGTGGACCAGGTGGACTGAAGGCCCGGTGCGGGCGGACCAGTCACACTGTAGACTCGGAGAGAGAGTGGACCGGGTGGACTGAAGGCCTGATGCAGGCGGACCAGTCACACTGTAGACTCGATATGCATGGTTGTTCTATTTATGATATGATGCGATATGTGTATGATATTGTGGTTGGTATTTTGGGGGTAACTCACTAAGCTTTCGGGCTTACAGTTTCAGTTTATTGTTTCAGGTACTTCAGGAGACCGTGGCAAGGCGAAGGCGTGATCGTACCGCTCCTCAGTTTTATGTTGATGTTTCTGGGATACTCTGATAATAAATGAACTAAAAAACTTTTTGTAATAACTTAATGAATATGGGTTGTTTTTGAAAAGTTTAAATTGGTTGTAAATTTTCACGGTGTTACAGAGTCGGTTGAGGTTTCCCCAATTTATGTATACGTGTGTAACCTTCGAGTTGCAAGAAGGAAACCCGCCGAGTCGCCTTAGGGTTTCGATCGTAAACCGAAGTAACTCGACGAGTCACTTCGGTGACTCAGCGAGTGGGCAAGTACCTCAAGGAACTCGGCGAGTAGCCGAGGGTACTCGATGAGTTAGGGTCAACATGGACTGTTGACCTTGACTGATGACTTTGACTTTGACTAGGATTTGATTAGTTGGCTTATAGGGTACCTTGAAAGGTTGGGAACTTATGGGTATGACTATATTATGGTAATAGTTGGTGGAGTTTTTGACAGGGATCCGAGAGTTGGAGTTCATTTACCGAGTCGACATCTGCAAGGTGAGTTATCCTCACTATATCAATAGGGTCTAAGGCACCAAGGCCGGCCCTTTAGTTGTTATTGTTATGGTATGCTACATGTGGTTATGACCAGTTAGGTCGGAATTAGGATAGACAGTATGTTATGCTCTTATGATCCGTAGGGATTGATATGTTAGTGACCTGTTAGGTCGGTGCTCTAGTTATGAGAGATTGCTATGATTGGTGATCAGTGAGATGGATATGTTTTATGTTTGTATATGCCAGTATATGTTAGTTATGCACACATGGTTATTTGCTTGTTGCTTGGGTTGAGGCAGTCCTGCTTTGTGCTGAAGG
Source organism: Lactuca sativa (assembly GCF_002870075.4). NCBI lineage: Eukaryota > Viridiplantae > Streptophyta > Magnoliopsida > Asterales > Asteraceae > Lactuca > Lactuca sativa. The sequence goes on from NC_056627.2 coordinate 91,552,234, forward strand.
CCAACACACCCTCTGAGCAGTCCGGGGAGACTGTAGGCCCACGTGGCGGTCCAGTTATGCCGAAGACTCGGGTCAGATTCAGATTGACTGTAGGCCCAACAGGGTGGCCCGGTCAGGCCGATAGCCTAGTATGCATGTTGTTGATTGTCTGTTACTGATATGGTATTATCGGTGTGGTATTGGTATTTTAGGGGTAGCTCACTAACCCCTCGGGCTTATAATTTTCAGTTTGTTGTTTCAGGTACTTCAGGAGATCATGGCAAGGCGAAGGTGTGACCGTATCACTCCTCATCCTTATGATCCGGTTATTGGGGCACTCTGATGATAATGATTGAAAACATTTTGTAAACAAATATTATCTGGTTTTATTTATGATTGGAAAAGTTTAAATTTGGCGTAAATTTTTTGGATGTTACAACTAAACTTAAGATGTATGATGAGACTAAGAAAGCAGAGTGTAACTATTGTAAAAGTATACTCTCCATATTATCAAGCTCAAGTACTAGTCTTTAGGACGACACTTGAAGACATGTATCCCAAAAGCAACTCAAGAAAAAAAATAACAAAATATCATTTTGCAAGTAATTGATTCAGGAAGTAACTCACAATATGTCACTCCCGCCCTTACTGGTGGAAAGTTTGATATGATGAAAATGAGAGAGTATGTAGTGTATTGGATACTTATGCATGAGCATCCTTTCATAATTGTTGGGGAAGGATTTAACATGATGCAAAAGTGTGGACTTGAATGAGAAACCGTCTCACGTGTTTCCATTAAAAAACCGTGAAAAGGTTTTTAAGATAGAAAAGAACAAGCTGAAGAATTTATTGCAGTCTATTTCGATGATCGAGTGGAAATCTACCAATTAGAAGATCGAGTATACGGTTCTTACATGTTATTTTGTCGATTCTTGTAACGTCTTAGATTTTCAACCCAAAAAATTTATTTTAAAATAAGATAATCATTCCCATACTAATTCCAAAACACACAAGTAACCCTTTGTTTTAGGTTTGACAAACCAAGAATCCAAAATATCAGAGTAACAAAAGATAGTAAATTATAAAATGTGGAAGAATCCAATGGATGCAATGCAATCAAGTCACTCTCATCCCTTTGCTACCGGAACAACCTATGTAACACCCACGTTTTCATACCAGGTACACCCCAAAAATTTCATTTCTTATTTAAGATTGTATATGGGGATTTAGGGTTTGTTTCCATTGCGATCAGGCGGGCCATGTGAAGGATAATTTCCCTTTGCTTGCTATCGGGCTAGTACAAGCACCAACTCCTATGATATTGTGGATCACAAACGGTCTTAAGGGAAAAAATAAGGCCTTGAAGGACATGGGTCATGCTTATCAGCTGAAAATAGAGAGGACCAGGGCGGCGCCTGATGTCGTTACGCATATGTGCCTATTTTTATTCTTGTTATATTAAATATGCATGCTTATGTTTATATTTATGCGTACATACATTTCTAGTGAGATCGTAACCTGATTTAGTGCTATTCGACTCGGGTGCGAGTCGGTCATTTGTATCGTTGTCATTCATTGTGAGCTTTGATGTAGTTATTGAGGATTTAGAGTGCCCGTTGCAGGTTTCCATCGACGACGAACACAAGGTTTCCGCTACAAGTGTTTTTCGTTGCTTTGTCTTGGAGATATTCAGGGTACATTACCCGATCGATCTGGTCCCCATTCCAATAGGGGATGTTTGTGTGATTGTGGGAATGTATTGGATGAGTCTGTTTGAGGCGTTGATTGATTGTTAGTCGGATTTTGTGGTGGTTCGTACCCTAAGTGGGGAGAAATGAGCATTTACGGCGAGGGTACCAGGGTTGGTTCGGCTTTCTACTCTTCCATTAGGATATCGATTTTCTAGTTGATGGATATTGAAAACTAGTAGCATACTCGATAGATTCCCCCATCTATACCTTTTGATGGGAAAAGAAGGTCTCAAGCTCCAGTTGAATCCGAAAAATAAGGCTAGGAGATATATTCAACATGGATGTATGAGTTCGCTTGCTTATCTGGTTAATACTGAAAAGGAGAAAAAGCATTCAATCTCCGATGTACCAATGGTCCAAGAGCTCCTCAATGTTTTCATAGGGTGTTTTCCTGGTGTGCCTTTGGAGAGGTAGGTTGAGTTTAGGATCGATTTGGTCCCCAGGGCGGCCCTGATTGCTAAGGCACCATATCATCTCACACCGCCTAAGATACATGAGTTGTCTACTCAACTCCATGAGCTTTTTAAGAAAGTTTACCTCACTGATTAGTTCGCCTTGGGGAGTTTCGATTTGTTTGTTTAGAAGAAGGATGGTTCAATCGGATGTGCATGAACTAAAGAGAGCTGAATAAGTTGACGGTGAAGAACTATTATCCACTCCCGACGATTAACGACTTTTTTGATTAACTGTAGGGTGCATCTTGGTTTTCCAAGATCGATTTGAGATACAGGTTGTTGAATTAGGTGTCTAAATTCATAACTATTTCTGGGATGTACTTGACCCGGTTGGCATGGTTCATTTTGGGTTGCATGGCATTGCAACACTTGGATAGACTAAATGAGAGAAAGAACACTTAAGATTTATTAATATATTATAAGTTCTAATATATTAATAATATTATTTAATTAGTATTGTCAATAATTAATTTAGAATTAATTTGGTGATCAAAAGGAGACTAATTAAATATATGGGGTTGATTGTGTAAATCATCCATTCTTTTATAGTGGGCTAATGATCCATGGTTTATTGAATCGGGCTAAAACCCATAAGGTGCTCCATGGATAGTCCATGGAGGTTATAAACTCATGGATCATGGAATATGAAAAGTCATGTCAATTAGGGTTTACATGATGTAACCCTACTTGTGACACAACTATAAAAGGACCCCATGGGCTACCAAAATCGGCACTATGTGTAGAACAAGAGGGCTAGCCGATTTTGAGTGATAGTGTACTTCTCTCAAAGTTATTCCAAGAGTTGTGGTGATGTGTGAAACATTTGAGGCATCACACTTGAGGTGTTAGGCTCACAAGGTTCTCAAGGAATCCAAGCAACAAGAAAGGTATGTTCTCCTACTAGCTTTTATGTTTCAAAGTTCCCCATGCCATGCTAGTTAGGTTAAGAACCTTGGAAAATCAAAATTCATGTATCTTAGTAAAACATAGATCCAAGGTTTCTATGGTTGCATGTACACCTTAGGAGTGTTAGAATGCTCAAAACCCTTCAATGGTATCAAAGACTAGGCTTGTTTTCTTGATACTTGATGCAAATTGTTGAAAAAACTTAAGATTTCTGCATTCTGCCGTGTCACACCCCCAAACCAAGGATGGCGGAAACGTTCGGGGGTGGAGGACTTCATGTATAGTATCACAACAACGAGTATACTAGTGATCAAAGTAAATACAACCATCATAAATATAATTGAGAAAGTTACATCATAGCAAGTTTACATGTTTCAAAATCAATTACATTATGATGACAAAATGAAATGTTTGACGATTTATCGTCCCATCCTCAAAATGCTGTTGGTTTTCCTGTTTCACTGATTTCCTGAGAATACAAGTAGCTTTGAAAAAGTGTCAACAATTAAGTTGGTGAGTTCATAAGAGTTTTGTTTTAGAATGAAACCGTTTTCCTTGTAAAACCAACAAAGTATATTTCCAGAAAATCCAATATTTTCCTTATCATGTATGAAATGAATGCTTCTATGTTATGCGATAATGAATCCTAGAAAGACCCATAGATTCCTTCTATAATCACTCAGCATATATAAATTATATAAAAATTAAGTTAAATAAACCGTTGAATATAATGGGTCTGACCCAGGTCCACAACCAAACAAGGAACAGGAGATAAGGCGGGCCCACCAATTCTAAGTCGATTGTGACTAGATTCTTATATAACTCTAGCATATACACTTAGCAATTATAGCTGAAGTCTAACAATTCTAGATGAAATATAGTTTTAATATCATAAAAACTATTTTATGTGAACCTGGTACTTTGTATTTGTACCCCTTTTTGTATAAAAACCTGGTACTTTGTATGTGTACCCTCTTTTGTATAAAACCGGTACTTTGTATTTGTACCCCTTTTCATAAGAAAACCTGGTACTTTGTATTTGTACACCTTTTTGTATGAAAACCTGGTACTTTGTATTTGTATCCCTTTTTGTATAAACCCGGTACTTTGTATTTGTACCCCTTTTCGTATGAAAATCTAAAACCGGTACTTTGTATTTGTACCCCTTTTTGGTATGAAACCGATACTTTGTATTTGTACCCCTTTTCGTATGAAAACCTTTTGTAATGTAAATGAACATAAACTATACCTATTATAGTTTATCAAGATGTTTGATATGTATAAGCAACCTAACTATACCTATATAGTTTAGTATGTTTGTTTGTGGTGTATAAGAACCCATTTCTATGTAAGTCGAATGTATAGCAAAATATAACTATGTTTATCTTGCTTTGTTTTGTACTAATGGTAATGATGGAGGATTCTTACAATTCAGTGAGTATTTTCTGTTATATAATTATACCACAACAAGAAACACATGTAAAATATGAAGTCATCAAAGATTTAACACTTTGGTCAACATGTTACAAAGTGTGTTGAAAGTTATAAGTTGTTCACTAGTTTTTAACTTTTCTACACTGTTTTAGAAACATCATAGAAAAATCATACGAAGTCAAAAACTAAATCCGTAAATTCTGAGAGTTCCTAAAATGTGTCTAGTTTATTCATAATTTTTATCATGATTTTTGGAAGCCTTTAACTTGTGTTAAAATGTTCATATTCACAGACTGGTCCAGATTTGTTCTTGAAATGATAGGATGTTTTGCAAAAATCACCATAAATTATAGAAAAATCGTGTGGATATGTACAAGTAGTCATTTTAAATCTAAGAACTGGAACTAGTTGCACCTAAAACAGTTTTGAAAACTAAAATGTTTAAGTTATCCAAAACAGCCCGTGAATGGAGTCCAACTTTTCTGATGAAAGTTGTTAGAAAAGTTTAGTTATGTTCTTGGTGTTTTAACTTGTATCCCCCATAAAAACTTAAGAAAACATGAAAATGTAGGGTTATGAACTCACCTTATATGATTTCAGTAGATGAGTGTTGAAGAAGAGAAGTTTTCAACTCAAGAACACTTGAAAGATCACTTGAAGATTCGAAGATCTAACATGAATGTGATGATGTTTGTGTAAGGAATCAATGATTTGAGTAAAAGGGAAGTGTGATAATCATCAGGAGGGTGATGATACTTACCAAAATGAAGTATAAAAGCTGGAGAATGCCTTGGAAATCTCGAATTTGTGTGAGAGAATTTGAGAGAAAAGTGGTGTTTGATTTGTGGTGGAAATGAGTGAAGTGAGTGAAATGAAGAGAGAGGGAGAGAGTCTTTCAGCTCTTTGGACGTGGGAGAGGCTGTAAATTGAGTGGGAAGGTACAAGGAAGTGACAAGGTATGGTGGGGAGGTGTGTGGGTTAGTCATGGAGTGGGGGTGGTGGTTGCTTGTGTCATAAATCAAAGATAAGTCAACACTCCACCACAAGATCTCATTTAATAGATTTTATTCTTAAATATGAATTTCCTTAAAAATATGTTTAAGTTATGATTATTTAGTGTCTTATATGTTAAAATATGATTTCTGGAGAAAATCCCGCATTAAAAGGATGAAAAACGGGCTTAAAATGGAGAACTAGTCGAAAACCGAGTGAAAAACGCAAAAATCCGAAGTTCTGGGCGAGGTTGCGGTCATCAGCAAACTAAATCCGAAGTGGCTTGGTCTTGGTCGCGGAGGCGGATCCGAAGGAAGGAAGTTGTGGTCCGAGGGGAGTTCTGTGGCGGTGCGTGGGTGCGGCTCGCTGGCTGCGGTCGGCTTGCTGCGGCTTGTTGCGGCTCGCTGACTACGGTCGTCCTCCTTGGCTGCGGCTCCAGATGCCTTCTCCTGGGGCTTCGGTTCTACTCTAGACCTCGGTTCAAGAGGCACTTGGCCCCTAAGGGGAGGCTTCGGTCCCAAGCGGTCTTTTTCCAAGATTTTACCCCTCCTTGAGCGGTTTCTTATCAAGCCAAGTATCGAAAGGCCCCCAAATGATCAAAATAAATAAAAAGGGGTTTTGAGAGAGATTTGGGAGAGATTTGACATACTTGGAGAGATTTCTCATACGGAGAGAGATTTGGGAGAGATTTCACATACTTGGAGAGATTTGGGAGAGATTTCACATTTTTGGAGAGATTTCTCATACAAAGAGAGATTTGGGAGAGATTTCACATACTTGGAGAGATTTGGGAGAGATTTCACATTTTTGGAGAGATTTCTCATACAAAGAGAGATTTGGGAGAGATTTCACATACTTGGAGAGATTTGGGAGATATTTCACATTCTTGGAGAGATTTCCCATACAAAGAGAGATTTGGAAGAGATTTCAGATAAAGAGAGATAGAGTGAAAACGATAGAGTAAGGTTTCGTTGTGCGACATTTGCGAGTGTTTGGCTCCGCAACGCAAGGTCCGTAAGCCGTGTTAAGCCATGTTCAAGGATCTTACACACTCCTGATGAGTATGCAACATTGTTTTATCGGTTTGGTTCCTTACTTAACGCCGTTTTAGGTTAATGAAATCTAGATATATGAACTTTTCCATTGGTGATTTCTCATTAGAATAACGAGTTGTACAGATATAACATAGCGTAAACCCTAGTACGCAAGGGTTAATTGAGTCGCCTGGTTTGACTTGTTGACTTTGACTCGACCGGAAATTGACGGTTGTCACATGCTGAGTGAGCTCGCCGAGTTCATGAGAGGACTCGATGAGTCCATGTGTTATTTCATCCTACTCGTCGAGTAGGTTCTTGCACTCGACGAGTAGGAGGCCATGAATGCAGATTTTCAAGTTTTGCTGCTGGAAATGGACTAGAAACATTACCCTAAACTGTTTTGGTCTTATAAAATTTGTTTTAGATGGTGTAATGGTTATGTTAATCCATTTACAATGGCTATTATCAAACTTTCAAGTTTTATTTATGCTTTTAGGATTCTTGAAATTGTTGATATGACTGTTCATGAACTTATGAGTTTAGTAGATCATAGGAATTAATTTGTTAGTTTAATTCTTGATCTTGATGTGTTTTAATGGAATTCATAGTTTGTCCTCAAGTTATGGATTACCAAAAGTATTTCTTTTAAAGTCCATTAATGAACACATAGGTTACATAAAATGAAGAGTCTCTCATTTTAATAAACCATTAACTCATAAGTTATGAAAGTTGAAAAGTTTTGAAAGTTATAAAACTTACCCTCAAGTTTTGGAACATAGAAATTCACCTTAAAAACTTTTGTTCCAACCCCTATTTAAAAGTTAAAATTCAACCCTTATACTTTATAATATTATAAATTTATATATATATATATATATATATATATATATATATATATATATATATATATATAAGAACAAGTCGTTTTACCGTTAGTAGGCCTCATTCACGAAGCCGGTCTATAAGGGGGTATAAGGTTGCTGCCTATAAAATGGCAGCTTAATGGGTGTCCACTCTCACCCGCCACTTCCTTGACTGGTGGAGGGTCGTTAGCCGAACGGGTAGGACAATGACTTTAATCCTCATTAAAAGTATGATGGTTTTAAAGTAACTAAATGTTTTTATAAATTCCCGATCTTAGTTACTTTAGGAAAATGTGAATATGGTGCTAACCCATGAAATTACACTTTACACTTTGCTTAAGTCATTAGTGGGGCGTGTGTGGTTAACCGACACACTTACCTGGGTTTAACAAGGTAGGCAAAGGGTGGCTTAAGGTTTATCATAGATCGGTGGAGCGTGTGTGGTTAACCGGCACATCGGTTAGGTGATAAACATTAAGAGTACCAAGTAATTTGCATGGTTAATTCACACCTTGTTCTGTGATCCTCGGCATCCCAGTCACAAAACCTGAAGGGCATATTCGAGATTGAAACATGGCATTGAAAAGCTCAATGAATGTCAAAGAATCTAGGAGTTTCAAAACCAATTAAAACCTAATAATACATTTCGTTTTTCATAGTGGAAATTGGTGAATTGTCATTCACCTACCTTCAAATATTTTATAGCTTGGATTACGACATCCCTCTTCTAAGTCATAAAATATTGTGTTGGGTCCTAGCCTTAATATTACAATTGGGTGTCTTATTAAGGATTATCTTTATATCTAATCTAAACTTGTCATTCTTTCTTTTGCAGATGTCTTCTAACAATGCTGCTTCTGGCTCAAACCTTACTGGCTCCTTCTCTCTCATGAACCTTTGTGGGAGAGTCATATTTGATGGATCCAACTTCAATGAATGGATCAGGAACATCAGGACGATCACTCGGTATGAGGACAAGGAATATGTCCTCGACAAGGAGCTTAAGGATCTTGATGAGTCTACCGCTACTCCCGAGGAGATCGCTGACTTTAGGGCACATGAGAGAGATTCTACTAAAGTGGCATGTTTCATGTTGGCCACGATGACAATCGAGCTCCAAAAGTCCTATGAGGACTATTACCCTTTTGAGATGCACCAGGACTTGATGGACCGCTACCATCAAAGTGCTCGTCAAGAGAGGTATGAAATCATCTCCTCCATGATAACAACTCGAATGAAGGATGGTAAACCCATCACGGGCGACATGCAAAAAATGCAAAGATTCGTGGACCTTTTGCTGAAATTGGATGTGAACTTTCCCGAGGAGTTGGCAATTGACATCATTTGCACTCCTTACCTCCTTGTTATGATAAATTCATAATGACATATCACATGAACAAGGAGGAAGTTACCCTCAAAAAGCTTCAAGGACTTTTGAAGACTGCCGAAAGTGGTCTCAAAAGTAAATCGGTTGTTACCACACATACTCCTACCGCAACCCCTGTCTTGGAAATCGGGCAAGGTAAATGGAAGAAGAGGAAGAGCCCTTCGAAGGGTACTAAGGGAAAGTCCCTTGATGACTCATCTTCAAGTAGAACCAAAAGAGGTTATGTCACTCCTTCTGCTAACCCTAAAGAGGCTGAATGCTTCTATTGCCATGAAAAGTCGCACGGGAAGGGAAATTGCCCAAAGTATCTGCAAGATGTTAAGGATGGGAAATTAAAACCCAACCATGCAGGTATTTACACTATATTGTCTAATAACTCACCTCATTCTAATTCTTGGGTCCTTGATACTGGTTGTGGTATTCACATATGTTCTGATTTGCAGGGACTAAGAAGAAGTGAGAATGTGGAGCATAGGAAGATAAACTTAATCATAGGGAATAGGAAAGCTTCACCTGTCACCAAGATTGGAGTTTATTATTTGTTGCTAAGTAGTGGGTTAACATTAGATTTGAATAAATGTTGTTACTTGTCTGAAATGGCGAGAAATATTATTTCCTTTCATGGTTTGTACAAACAAGGGTTTACCTTTTCGTTTGATAATGAATGTGGTGGTATTAATGCTTTCTTTAATATTGTTCTTTATTTTAAAGCATTACCTTGTAATGAAAGTGTGTTGGTTGTTGATAACCTAGGAATTAATGTGTTGTGTATTGATTCTTCCTTTAACTTGGATAAAGCATCATTATGGCATTGTCGTCTTGGACATGTAAGCAAGAAACGCATAGGCCAACTCCAAAAGGATGGAGTCTTAGAGTCATTTTACCTAAAGTCGGATGATAGTTGTGAATCTTGTTTACTTAGGAAAATGTCAAAGTCACCCTTCACTGGTACTTGTGCTAGGGGTGAGGGTTTGTTGGACCTCATACATACTGATGTGTGTGGACCCTTCATAACCACCACAAGGGATGCTAAACGCTTCTATGTGACTTTTACTGATGGTTATAGTAGATATGGACATGTCTACTTAATCAAACATAAGTCAGAAACCTATGAAAAGTTCAAGGAGTTTAACATAGGAAGTGGAGAATCAGTTGGGCAGGAACATTAAGATGCTTCAATCCGATCGAGGTGGTGAGTATCTTAGTACAGAGTTCCTTGACTATCTTAGACCATTCCCATTCATGACTAAAAGTAAAGTCGGTTGCAATAATAATAATAAATAAATGAGAAATGGGGACAAAAGCCACCGACGGAGTGGGCACATCAACCACAAAGTTGGTATTACTTTTCTTTTCTTTTAATCCACGTGTCCTCCTATAAATTAACCATTAGATTTTTTAGGATAAAATCATATATTTAATAAAATTTAACATTATCCACTTCAAAAAAATAAAAAAAATACTGAACATCGTAATTTTTTCTACCTATAAAAGAGTATGATATCATATATCTTCATATCCAATCCTCATTTTGTATTTTAATCCTTTTTTATTTGTATTTTCTTAATATGGATGGTGAGTTTCCAAATTTTTATATAAATTTTGGAGACTCTCAAAATCATTCTAATGCTCAGTATTTTGAAAATTCTTCGTTTTTTTCAAATCCTAACCAAAATCCTGTCACAAATAATCTTCAAACATCACAAAATACTAAAAAACAACCACAAATAAAGCAACTGTATGATGCCAAAAAAAAGCAACCGTATGATGCCGCTCGGGTTGAAAATCCAGAAAAGCTAAATAGCAGGAACAGAGATCAAATGAGAGGTCGTTTTAAATGGCTTAGTGAAAATGCACAAAAGTGGGTTGGTGTGTATCGGGAAGCATGATGTCGAAGAAGAAGTGGAATGAGTCTAAAAGATATTGAAAACGAAGCTCATAAACTTTATGAGGCGAGTGGGAATAAGTTCAACGACATTATTGTTTTTAATGATGTTATGTGTAAACATGAGAAGTGGGCTTTAGAGTTAGATCGTGACACAACACGTTCCCGTCCTGAATGTGAAGTGGGTAATGAAGAAAGTGGTGGTAGCTCGAAAAGATCAAAGACTACTGAAAAAGGGGAGTTTTGTGTCCATTCCAACCCAGAAACGCCAACTAGTGATGATTCAACGGTTAAACGTCCAACATGCAGAGATGCAGCAAAAAAAGGGAAAGGTAAGGCTTCTAACGAAATTGTTACAGAACTTCATGCAATGAGTCTTGCTAGAGAAAGTGAACTTGAAGTCATGAAAAAAAGAATCGACTTGGATAAAGAAATGCAGCAACAAAGAATCGACTTAGACAAGGAAAGGGAGCAAAAAACAGATGAAAGGGAACTCGTCAAGATGCAACTTGTGCATTTGAACACATTGCTACAAAAGGAGCATTTATCTCTTGAAGAAGAAAACATGAAACACTTTTTAATTTGGAAGTTGTATGGAAACTAATTATCGGTCATCATGTGTTTTATATTTCCAGTTTGTCTTTTAATTAACTTGTAAAATATTTTATTATGTAGTTTTGTGTGTTATGTATTTGTAAGATATTGTACTTTTGTATTTCACGTATTTGTAATATATTTTTTTAAGTAATGTTGTTTATAAATCTGTTTTGCACATGGAGTTGTCAATAGGCCAGTAGCACACTTTGTCATCTACCAAATCAAATATTATCTTTATTTTTATGTGTCACTTTTGTATTGGATGCTTAGATTTTATTTAGATAAACTAATAGAACATTATGTTTATTTTTTATCATTATATTTTTAGTATAAATAGGTATATCACTGGCATACTTTGATATCCAACACTAACTCTTCATTTCTTATCTCTTTGAAAAATGTCTCATAATGAAAACTCATCGAGTTCGAATGAATATTCAGGATGGGAAACACGGGTTGTTCAAAATAATCGACAACTCGATGAAATCATCACTGAATTACTCATACAAGATCATCCTCCTAGAGCAAGAAGGAGGTATTGTGATCGAGAACGTGAGCAGGGTGAGGCACGTTTAATGGAAGACTACTTTGTTGACAGCCCAACGTATGATCAAGTAACCTTTTGGCGTAGATTTCGTATGCAAAGACCACTATTTCTCCGTATAGTGATAGCTGTTACAGCCACTGACCTATATTTTCAACAAAGGCGTGGTGCCACAGGTAGACAAGGTCTTTAACCATTGCAGAAATGTACGGCAGCTATGCGGGTCTTGGCGTATGGGACATCAGCAGATGCACAAGATGAATATATGAGAATGAGTGAAACTGTAACAAGGGATGCTGTAATAAAGTTCGTAGAAGGTGTCATTGCATGTTTCGGTGAAAAGTATCTTAGAAGGCCAAATGAAGTTGATTTGGCAAGACTACTTTATGTGGGGGAGGAACGTGGATTACCCTATCTTAGCTTGGTTCAACTCAAGGCCCAAATCCAAAGGCCCAAAAGTTAAACTATGAATCAAAGCCCACATATTGCCCGATTTTCCAAATTGGGCCCAAACCTTTACATGGTATTATTCTAAGGCCCAACTATTTAGTCCAGTACAAACATTTGGCATTTCAAGTGGCCCAACATCTCATAATCATGAAGGCCTAGATATGGCCCATCCATGGCCTAATTTTCCAAATTAGGCCAAACTCTCACATATGGGCCTTACCCTAAAGCACATCTAATTGTTCTAGTCCATTTGATTGTTCTTGAATGACCCATTTATAACCCAATCATCAAAACCCAATGGAAAGGCCCAACTCAAGGCCCAAGTGAAATTAGGGTTTCACATAAAATGACGATTAGTGTTAAGTGTTTCTCACTTAACCCATTAAGGACTTAACCCACTAAGGACTTAATCCATTAAGTCCAATATTGCTTAGATTAATTTCTGCCAATGATTATTATTTAACATTTTAAGTTATTAAATAATTCTCGTGTGTGTCCCGATAAATTCTCAAAATTAGTGTTTTATTGGCATTAGGGTTTCCAACCCAAATACTAGCCCATTTATCAATTTGTTGGGCCTTTAGGTCAATTAGGGCTTTATTGGGCCTTTTAGGCCCACTAGAATATCATTAAGCCTATTAGTCACATGCTTGGGCTTTTAGGTCCATTAAGCTTCATTGGGTCCATTAGGGCCTACAAGGCCCATTAGAGTTTCAAGCACCCCAAATGAATCAAACTCAACGAGGCAAGCACACCGCCACCCGACACCGCGGCCGGTGGTGGTAAGGGTTCCATTCTTTCATTATTTCACTTTCTGTTACATTTTACAAGGCTTTAATCTCAAAATTAACACACACTAAACAAAATAAACACACACACACACACATTAATCTAACACACACACACCCACAACCACCTTGGCGGCAGTCGGCGGTAAAGAGCGGCAGCCACCACCGTAGGGTCTTTCTTCGGATCTCCGGCCAAGCAGTGCTCATATAGCCTCAAACCACCACATCATATGAGTACAACACCACCATGCCCACTTCTGGTCATAAACGAGCCCAACCACCCCTCCAGGTGGCGCAAATGACGACGATGGTATGAAACGATGGCGACAACGATGACACACGACAGGTCCAACTGTAATCAGAAATGGAGGGGCGTTTACGGTGGGGAAAATGGTGGCAATCCACCCCGGAAACAATAATCACAATAGCAACAAGAGAAGAAAGGGGAATACGACGTTTATTGCTCGACACCGGCAATTGAGCACGGTCGACATCCATCGTAGCAAACGATGGTGGCGTGTCATCAACAGCAGCAGTACAAGGAAGCGGTTCACATCGGAGGCGGCATCTCTTCATTGGTATGTTGAAGAAACATTGACGCCGGATGATCTGGTGCTTCCCGGTAGCTGGTGGCTTTGTACTCCGGCTTCAATAGGCGAGGGAACATAACTGGTGGTGGGGGTCGTGAGGCTTGCGACCGCAAACAGGAGAGACAAGGTGGGAGGTAGCGGCTGCTTCTTCTCTTAGGGTTAGGGTTTAGAACCCTTAAATACATGCTCCTTATAAAAGTTCGCCATAATGGCAGTACTGGTCCCTCCCCATAACACTTTTGCATCAAAGGCCCAAAATTTACCTTTTCTAACCCAGCCTCCTGAAATCCTTTTCAAATTAAGTCTAATACTTACCAAATAGCTCCTTAGCTTCCAAAATATTTTCAAATAAATTCCAAAATTACTTTTTAACCCCCGAATGATCCGATTTATAACATTTGGCTTCCCAAAACCAACACCCCACAAATAATATGAATTTATTGCGTCTATTTGCTCATCCAATTTTATATATTTATTTATTATTTAAACAGGATGTTACAACTCTCCCCCACTTAAATTACATCTCATCCTCGAAATCATCCCTTACTATCCCTTACACGCCCGACAACTTGGGCGACATGGTTACAATCCTGGGCACACCCTAGCCTTCCCAGGGTAACTGTGACCAGCCTTTTCAAGGCAGCCATAACCTACTCTAGTAGGGTGCTAAAACCTGAAGATGAACGAATTACCTACAACAATATCAGATCTACTCCATCTGAGATCTGCTGTCTTGAGATAGTCTGATTCCTTGACAGATCACTCATACTGAATCGTTATCATTGATTCCAGTCCATTTATCAGTCAACTGTCTACTCAACTTCTGATAACTCGAGGTTCTCACTATAAAACAGGGTCACAGACCCAATTATCCCTGCAAATCACTTATACTTGGCCAAGGCTCAGATAATCCCATTGTGAGTGACCTGCCACTTCCCAGTCAACCAGCTATTCCGTTCGTATACATAACCTAAAACACCATTACTAATACTGCTCCATTGCTGAAACTGACTAAACAACATGCGGCTACATGACCGCTTTCCAAAACCTACCGAGACATGCCTAGTCTCAATTCGTTCTCCGATCATCTGAAATATCAGGTCCCAACCCGATTACGGAGCCCAAAGACTCACGCGCAGTTGCTCCATGCAACTTCTGAACGGAATCCTTGTCTGTCAATAGTTGCTATTAGTTATCATGCCACTGAGGCTCTAATAACCTTCTTATCTAAGTGATCGGGTCCATATGTCGAGTCCTGAAGTCACCAAAATCCAAGACTAAAAGTGATCGCTACCTGACCGATGGTAGACTTATATCACAAATGGCCTCATACGGTCCATTTCTTTCCTGATCTCATAACTTTAGTGGCTTTCCTACAGTCTTATTACTGGATTAACCATATCTAATCCCTCTGGGGAAATCTATAAACCAATCTGTGGATTTCCATATCCTCATTGCTACACCCGAACTGGTGGGTACTACTGTTACTTCTGCATCCTAACAACGCGCTCAAACTATTTACCAACCTAGTGAATGCTACGGCTACACCCGCAGACTGATAACACTCTATCACTATCAGGCCGCTAGTGAATGCTACGGCTACACCCGTAGTCTTACAACACTCTAACACTATCCGACAACCTGGTGAATGCTACGGCTACACCCGCAGACTTATAACACCCCTCACACTATCTGCTGCTAGTGAATGCTACAGCTACACCGTAGATTTACAACACTCCTCACACTATCTGTCAACCTGGTGAATGCTACGACTACACCCGCAGACTTACAACACCTTCCATGCTAACTGACTATTAGTGAATGCTACAGCTACCCCCGTAGTCTTGCAACACTTTCCATATTGGGTCGAACACGTGCTTGACCTAGCACACAACTGACCTTGATTTCTAATTGGAATCCCTAACCTGGTTCCCAAAACCTGCTATCACTTGACCCCGCTGCATCAGTCCCACACCCATGTTTGTGATCGAAGCGTCACAGTAGACCACGAAATCATCTACCCCCTTTGGCAAGGTGAGAACCGATGCCTCGCACAACCGCTGTCTTAGAGTCTCGAAGGCTGCCTGCTGCGCAGGCCCCCAACGAAAGGCCACCGACTTCTTGGTCAGTCGGGTCAAAAGAACTGTAATATCAGAGAAGTCCCGTGCAAATCTCCAGTAATAACACGCTAGAACCAGGAAACTCTGAATTTTAGTTGGAGACCTCGGAATCTCCCACTGCATCACGGCCTCTATCTTGGCCGAATCGACCAGAGTACCCTTCTGGTTGACAAGGTGCCCAAGAGATTGCACCTCGCGCAACCAGAACTCACATTTGGAGAACTTTACAAAAATTCTCTCCCCCACTTAGGTTCAACCAAGTCTTTACTGCACGTGAGAGCAGAAGGATTCCTAATCCTTCTTACTTCCTAATAGGCCACTATCGACAATCTGAGCTTACCAAAGCTAACGATCAATTACTAGTCAAACCTTATGATCGCCCATCCTCTGAAATCTTGAAGAGTACTCTTGAAATCTGGTACCGTCTGACACCTCAGTCCATCTCCCATGCTGTCAACTGAAGGCCTTAATCTTCACTCTGGCTGACGAATCCTTGTTACCACTTTCATTCTTGCAATATCACTGAATTCTAACCGAACACAGCCTATGCGAAAATACAATTCCCTTGAACATCCTATGAACCACTTATGCACCTAACACCCACAACTGACACTACCCTCTTCGTGTTAACAGTCCTGTCTTGTGACAACCCAAAATTTATTCCGTCGTTATAACCCGTTTCCGTTAATAGAATATTC
Source organism: Lactuca sativa (assembly GCF_002870075.4). NCBI lineage: Eukaryota > Viridiplantae > Streptophyta > Magnoliopsida > Asterales > Asteraceae > Lactuca > Lactuca sativa. The sequence continues at coordinate 91,568,711 of NC_056627.2, forward strand.
TATTTTATAAAAGTTCCATTAATTTGGGGTCGACAAATCAATAAATGTTTTATTTTATTTTCATTTTATGTTATTATCGTCATAATGAAATAAATAAAAACACGTAAATTACCTTTCCATTTAGTTGGAAAAAGTTTATTTTTAATTACGACCATTTAACCGGGTAAAATTTTAAACCTCGTTTAACATAAGTATCGGGTAGTCGTATACCGGGTACAACACCCAAGCCCTATATAAGGGTTGGTGGACACTCCTTAGGACCTTTTTACCACACTAGACACTCTTTCTCTCTCTACTCTCTCTCCTCAAGTCCAATTTCATCCCAAAACCGCAAGTTTCCGCCTCCAAAACGTAAGTTCCCGTACCCTAACTTGTTCTAAACATCATTGCTTGTTGTTATAGCTCAAATATCATTCAAAAAAGCCAAAGAAAAGGAGTTTACGGCCTAAGAACCTCTTAGGCCGTAAACCCCTAAAAAGGTGCCAAAATGCCCAAATTCACCCCTTTAGGCTTAGAAACTAGTTTTGGATTTAACCTAGAAGTGTTTGAGTCATGAATCAACAAGTTTGAGGGCTTGAAAGAGGGTTTACGTCCCAAGCATATGCTTAGACCGTAAACTCCCTCTAAACATGCAAATCAAGCCCAAAACCTTTCCAAACCACATTTAGGTTTAAGATATGACTTAGGGACTTACAATTTCGGACTTGGAACACCTAAACATCATCATTTGAAGGGTAAACAAGAGTTTACGGCCCAAGAATATGCTAAGACCGTAAACTCCCTTAAACCATGCTAAATGACCTTTTAAACCCCTAAAAAAGCCTTATACCCTCACTAGAACTTGTTAGGAATGAGCCAAGGACCTCAAAATCGAAGATTGGAAGGTGTCCAAGGGTTCACGACCTAAGCCATGGGGCTTACGACCGTAAACTCCCAAGGAGTGGTCCTAGGACCATAAACTCCAAGGGAGTACTCTTTTGAAACCTTAAACACCCCTATAGCCTTGTATATTACCTTGGAATCCCTTCTTGAACCACAAGAGTATTGAAATCAGTCAATTACACTCCTCCCATGAGTTTACGGCCGTAAACTCATGGGGTAGGTGGTCTCCCAGACGTAAACTCACCAAAGGTGGGTTTGTAAGGAGTAAACTCCATAGTGAGGCCTAAAACTCCTTCCTAGCAACCCATTAGCCTTCTATCACTCAACCATAAGAGCTTTTATTCACATTAGGATGTATATATGTGCTTAATTAGAGTTTAAATCACTAATTACTTGTAAACATATGTCTTCATATGTTACTAGGGTCATAAAGGGTGTACAAGTCTTTACTTGACACCAAACGCTCATCTGACACTTCCACCCGATCTACTCATTGCAGGTGAGTTCATACCCCTTAATGAACATTTTTAAATGTTTTTACATGTTTTAGGGGGGGGGGGGATACAAGTATAATGCTACAAGTTTTATTATCAAATCATATGTGATTCATAACTTACCATCAAAAAAGGATTTTTCTATACCTTTAGCTACTTACCAATAAAACTGTTTTAAATAATTATGAAATGCGTTTTTAAGATTAAATTGTTGTTAAACTATTTTCAAACTGTGTTTAAACTACTTTTCTTTAAAATATATCTACACTAATATATTTATATAAGTAAGACTTGAAGGACTTAGGACCGATAGCCCGCCTTATTTCCTGTTCTTGTTTGATGTGGTCTTAGGGTATCTGTTATCCGTCCGACTGTCGTTGATTTCTTAGTTATATATCATATATATTTGTGTTAGATATGAAAGTCTTCATCTTATTAAGACTACTGCTCGTTACCTCTACTACTACTATACTCACTATAATTGTTATTATTACAAGTTAATGCACGTATAAGAGAACACTCTATGTACTATACTAAAAGCCTACTATACTATAACACAAGAGAATACACTAATCCAGAGTATAATACATTATCCCTCTATAAGGCACTCTACCGCGCTTACACTATGTGACCAAGGCTTCCCAGAAGGAAAGCAGCACTACATGTATAGATCTATACAGGACGGACGCTATTACATCCCAACTGTTGACTACAGTCCGAGCCGACTAGGCCCATGGGTGGCACTACATCACTACACTACGTATGACCGCGAAGGTCATCGGGCTCTCTATTATCATACATCTAGTTACATGAAGGGTTACACCCATATCCAAATTAACACACCAAGACTTAAAGTCTAAGATAATATCCCGAAGTAAATAATTATCTATTACTAATTGAAGTTTGCAACACTACTACAGTCAACAGGCATAACTTTTTCTCATCTATGTTACTTAAATGAGATTTATTACTTCATTTTTATAACTGAAGGTTTTCAATGATAATACTTATACACACTCAAAGGATTTAACTTACAAATGTACATTTCTGGAAAATATAGGATTTTCTAGGGATTTCTACTACTGGTAAACATAAACTTCAGTTTTTATATTACATGTTTGTAAACACCTTTACACAAACAACGACACTAAATTCTTATGAACTCACCAGCTTTATGCTGATACTCGTTTTCAAAATAACTTGTGTCCTCAAGTCAAAGATAGACAGGTACTGGTGCAGCTTTTGGAGAAGATGGAGCATCTACAAGACCCATCTTTTATTTTGTTATACTTTTGGTGTCTATTAAACTATACAGTACACATTTGTAATTAAACTTACTATATAAATGCAATGGTTGTTGTCGCTTGTTTTTACTATTATGCAATTGTTACGATACTGTACATGACGTCCTCCACCCCATAACGTATTCCGCCGTTCTCGGTTTTGGGGTGTGATAGATTGGTATCATAGCATTGTTTATAGTGAACCAAGTATATCAACCTATAAAAGATATACGAACTATAAACACTTCGGGACTAAAACACTCTGACCAAGAATATATACTTCTAAATACTAAAATATTTAATTAAGTATATATATATATATATATATATATATATATATATATATATATATATATATACACACACATTTACCACTACAAAAGGGTCAGTATCATACTAGAACATAACAAAAGTATTAAGATTGTTGAACAGCACAATTAAACTTAGAGACATGTAGTCACATCTGGGGGGATGTAGCCTGATCAACTACATTTATCCAGGAGTAACTAGCATGTGCTTAAGAGTGATTGTGGTGTTGCAACAAGTCTAAAAACTTACCAAGACTACCACAAGAACGTTAGAACAAGAATACTATAGGAGTATTCTGCATTCTACTGACTACATATGTGATAACTAAAAGGGTCTTCACTGGTAGAACAATAGTTGCTAAGTGGATACACCACGGTTACATGTGACTAGGGCGCTATAGACTTAGAATCTGTGGCCTTTGCTTCATTTCCTGGTCTTGTTTGATTGGGGATCTGAAGTTAGGGTTGCTTATTCGAAGGACTATCTTGCTTCGATTACATGTAATTGGTATGCACTACGCAAGTATTGGGTCGACTAATAACGATCCATCTCATAAGTATCCTAGATAAGTACGTCTATTAAATTTTCTTTCCTCATTCTCGTGTAGATAGCATGGCTGGCTTCCACCATCCCGACGATCCATATTACCCAAACCAAGGCAATGGAGGATGGCTCGATGAGGAGCCAGAAGATGATCACTCAATCCCTTTGGACGATCACCATGCAGAAGGCTTCTCGGATAGCGCCCGCTCCGAGCTAGAAGTTAACAACCTACCCCCTGTAGCTCCAAACCCCAACCCCCATGTGGGCAATAACCTTGAATCGATGGAGCGAGGAGCAGGGTCAGCCTTTACCTTACAATGGAGACCGAAGCTTCTACAACATAAGCGAGGGAGGATCAGCGGACCGAGTTCTGCCCATCATGGTCTGAAGGATTTCCAGGAACGTCGAGAAAGGTTAAGCAGCCATTGGCCGAGTTGTAGAAGTGGATGCCAACTCAAATCTCAACACTGTTCGCATCCGCCAACTGGAAGAAGCTATGGATAGGACGCGAAGGACCAACGAGGCTCTGCAGCAACAACTAGCTGCATCCCGAGCCGAAGTTAGGGAACTCCGAGCACGTCAGAGGGATCATGAACGACATCTTCAAGAAGTTATGCGCCTTTCTCGGTTTTGGGGTGTGACATGTCTTAGCAACAATAGTGCCTTGAACTCCAAAGTTCATCCGTAGACAAATGTCGACCACACCCGAACCATGATAGGACCACTGAACGCTGACTTCACTGAAGAACTATCACTCTAACCCTGACCAAGTATCCTCTAAATAATATTCATGCATAGATCCCAACAAAGATCCGAAATGATAACGGTACACGCGGAACCCACTTCGCAAGATGCGTCCCTCTGTGGGTTCATCAAGGACATTTTGGCATGCAGGATGGCATATAACAATCCTTGGTAAACCCAAGCAATAACAGAGAACCAACCCGAGATTTGACTTATCCAACTCTCTCATAACTCTGAAGCGATACAGATTCCCAATATCCACCTTAAAGTGGCATAAGATGACATACCCGCGAATATCTGACGAAATCATGATCCTGATGATAGGAACTAACTATAGGATCTTGCTTCCCGAAGGATCCTAATGACCCACCGACCTATGAGTCCAAATGAACCCCTAACTTCCTCATGACAAATCTGGCCCCAAAGGCCCCGAGGCATAGTCTCCAATCCCGAAAGTGCAATAGAATTCACGATCCACCCGTATCGTCCGATACGTGAGATCCACGGTGATCTCAAAATCCTGACAGTCCTTCCGCTATTCGGCTCACCACCGGAGCCGGGACCAAACCCTGGTCCTTCTCCTTGTGTGCTCATTCGCATTCTGCATAACAACTATTCCCACATTCCAATCATAATCAAGGATTCTCCTTCCCAGGCTTCTTAGATTCTCCAAGACTCTCACTGATTTGAGTATGGATCTTGTGCTTTCAGCAGTACGGGCCTATACTACCTTCCACACCTATCCGTACTTTCCTCAGCAATCCTCCCGAATCCTCTAAGTCACCTACCCCATTAATGCACCGAACATCCGCTATCCAACAACACAATATCCACCGAAGCACCTCCTAGGCTCCCCCTAGGCTCCCAACCTCACTAAACCTCCCTGCTAACTCACTGGAGCACATCCTAGGTTTTCCTAAGTTCTCAACCTCGCCCTGCCATCAGCTGCTGAAGAACTCCCCGTGATGCCAGTCATCTACCTCCTAGATGTCGTTACATCCACTTAGTAGCTCACTCTCATCACTTAAGAGTTCCACAAAGCACAAAGCAAGCAACATTCGTGCAGTTGCACTTCGACCCAAAGAACCGCCATAAAACATTCAGTCCACATATCGCAGCTTGTGCTATCCACATCCATCAATCCTCACTGTCGGTTGCCTTATGCATGCAAATTATACACAAAACAGGATCCAATAAATTGTCGAATAATAGACTCTACCCTAGGACCACAACCAATCAAGGAACATGAAATAAGGCCAAATCTATTATTCTAAGGCTATAAGATCATAACTGTATACAATTTTAAAAGCATACACATAGCAGTTGCAAATACCAATTATCATTCTCATTCCAGCATGGCATCCAATATTCCAATCAAATTATTCTATCCTCTAATCAGGAATCTGTACATGCAATTCAAAGGCTCATACAATCAGGCATAACTAGAGGTGGCAAAAATTGACACGACATGAAACCCGACACGAAATAAATGGGTTTGGGTAAGATTTTTCAACCCGTTTAAATAAACGGGTTGACACGACACGACACAAAAATTAAACAGGTAAGGTTAGGGTTGAGAATTTCAACTCGATTATGACTCGAAAATGACCCGTTTATTTATATGCAAATTTTTTGAATTATTTAAATAAACTAGAAAGATACAAAACCAAAACCATAAGTAAAAGAAAACCTTCGAATTGAGTCGTTTTGTAATTTTGAAATGACTTAGCATCTAGATCAAGACTTAATTTCAGTTTTTCCATTCTCTCCCAAACTACCCAGTCCCATTAACCACTCTCACATCCTCGCGACCTTTTCATCCGTCTCCCCAACTCCCACTCTTTTAATTTTGTCATATGAACTTGCTATGACTTCATCTATTCTGCCTCCAAACTATTAGTTTTTCCTCTCCGCCTACCAAACTCCTATTCTTTTAACATGTTCAATCTTTTAACCTTACATGACACGACATATTTCAAGTATAGCCCTAACACGAAACCCGGCACGAAAATAAACGGGTTGACACAACACGACACGTTAATTAAATGGCTCGGGTTAGGGTCAAGCATTTTCAACCCTTTTAGTGTTTCGACACGACACGAACCCGACATGACACGACACGATTGCCACCTTTAGGCATAACCTAAACAGGCTATCCACCACTGACTGATCAGTACTAGCATGCAAGTCTACCAGCACATACAATAGGCATATAAGGCATCCTCCCTAGATCCTTAGCCCCAATCTAGCATTCAGTTCTCATAATCATATCATATCATAACATATCACAACATGTATGAGTATCTTGAGAAAACTTACTTGAGCTCGGCTGATTGCACGCATCACACACCTTGTTCTTTTCAAAGTTCTTTCTCCTTTCAAATTCTTTTCAAACTCCTTTTATAAATGATTTTACTTTTGAAAAATTCTTATACCAAGTCCCTAGTTTGAGTTCAGACACACTCGAGAGTGTACCCGAATCCCTCAAACCAAGGCTCTAACACCAACTTGTAACGACCCAAAATTCAAGGCCACAAATTTCGTTTTAATTAAGTTATTACATAAAACCATCAGTATAAAACATTCATAATAATATCTCATGTCAAAACTAGTGTGTAAATTATCAGGCATGTCATCATAAAATAATATTAAAGTATAATCCCAAAGACCTCCTGTACGGAAAACATAGTGTGATGCGTTGCGATCGAGCTGACTCATTTCCTTTGAAAATGAAGTACCTGAAACCTAAACTGGAAACCGTAAGCACAAAGCTTAGTGAGTTTCCCAGAGCATACCATACACACAATCCACATATCACATATCTTGTTATCTATAAAAGCTACACACATATCATAAATCCTGTTAGCTATAAAAGCTACACACATATCACATATCATGTTAGCTATAAAGCTACACGCATATCACATAAGCCATGCATACATAAAACCTGTAACAATGCCATGGGCTACCCCACATGGTATTTACCTAGTACTGCCATGTGCTACCCCACATGGTCTTACATCCATTGCTATGGGCTACCCCACATGGTCTTTACCTAGGACCGCCATGGGCTACCCCACATGGTCTTACATCCAATGCCATGGGCTCCTTCCGGGGTCTTCCATTCAAGTATCACAAAGACAACTAGCATAACACATATCATATAATCACTAGCATACCACTTAGCATAAATCTAACTATCATACCACATATCTCTACTACAGCTAGTATACCACATAACATAAAATGGGCCAACCTTGGTGCCTTAGACCCATTGGTATGGTGAGAAGACTCACCTCCCACTGCTGAAGTCCCGTAGGCACAAACCCAACTGTTGGATGACAGATTCCTGAACTGTCAATAACAAAACATCACCCAATTAATAATTGGGCTCCAACACAAAAATCATAAGTCCAAGCTCGGGGTAAAACACCGCTTTACACCTATCTTAGCTTGGTTCAACTCAAGGCCCAAATCCAAAGGCCCAAAAGTTAAACTATGAATCAAAGCCCAACATATGACCCGATTTTCCAAATTGTGCCCAAACCTTTACATGGTATTATTCTAAGGCCCAACTATTCAGTCCAGTCCAAACATTTGGCATTTCAAGTGGCCCATCTATGGCCCAATTTTCCAAATTAGGCCCAAACCCTCACATACGGGCGTTACCCTAAAGCCCATCTGATTATTCTAGTCCATTTGATTATTTATGGATGACCCATTTATAACCCAATCATCAAAGCCCAATGGAAAGGCCCAACTCACGGCCCAAGTGAAATTAGGGTTTCACATAAAATAACGATTATGGTTAAGTGTTTCTCACCTAACCCACTAACGACTTAATCCATTAAGTCCAATATTGCTTAGATTAATTTCTGCCAATGATTATTATTTAACATTTTATGTTATTAAATAATTCCCGTGTGTGTCCCGATAAATTCTCAAAATTAGGGTTTTATTGGTATTACGGTTTCCAACCCAAATACTAGCCCATTTATCAATTTGTTGGGCCTTTAGGTCAATTAGGGCTTTATTGGGCCTTTTAGGCCCACTAGAATAGCATTAAGCCTATTAGTCACACGCTTGGGCTTTTAGGTCCATTAAGCTTCATTGGGTCCATTAGGGCCTACAAGGCCCATTAGAGTTTCAAGCACCCCAAATGAATCAAACTCAATGAGGCAAGCACACCGCCACCCGACACGGCAACCGGTGGCGGCAGCCACCACCTCACGGTGGTGGTTAAGGTTCCATTCTTTCATTATTTCACTTTATGTTACATTTTACAAGGCTTTACTCTCAAAATAAACACACACTAAACAAAATAAACACACACACATTAATCTAACACACACACACCCACAACCACCTTGGCGGCAGTCGGCGGTAAAGAGCGGTAGCCACAACCTCACGGTGGTGGCAGTGGGGTCTTTCTTTGGATCTCCGGCCAAGCAGTGCTCATATAGACTCAAACCACCACATTATATGATCACAACACCACCATGCCCACTTCTGGTCGTAAACGAGGCCAGCCACCCATCTAGGTGGCGCAAACAACGACGATGGTATAAAACGACGGCGGCAGCGATGACACACGACAGGTCCAACTGTAATCGGAAATGGAGGGGCGTTTACGGTGGGGAAAATGGTGGCAATCCACCCTGGAAACAATAATCACAATAGCAACAAGAGAAGAAAGGGGAATACGACGTTTACTGCTCGACACCGGCAATTGAGCACGGTCGACATCCATCGTAGCAGACGATGGTGGCGTGTCATCAACAGCAGTAGTACAAGGAAGCGGTTCACATCGGAGGCGGCATCTCTTCATTGGTATGTTGAAGAAACATTGACGCCGGATGATCTGGTGCTTCCTGGTAGCTGGTGGCTTTGTACTCCGGCTTCAATAGGCGAGGGAACATAACTGGTGGTGGGGGTCGTGAGGCTTGTGGCCGCAAACAGGAGAGACAAGGTGGGAGGTAGCGGCTGCTTCTTCTCTTAGGGTTAGGGTTTAGAACCCTTAAATACCTGCTGCTTATAAAAGTTCGCCATAATGGCAGTACTGGTCCCTCCCCATAACACTTTTGCATCAAAGGCCCAAAATTTACCTTTTCTAACCCAGCCTCCTGAAATCCTTTACAAATTAAGTCTAATACTTACCAAATAGCCCCTTAGCCTCAAAAATCTTTTCAAATAAATTCCAAAATTACTTTTTAACCCCCCGAATGATCCGACTTATAACATTTTGCTTCCCAAAACCAACACCCCACTAAATAATATGAATTTATTGCGACTATTCGCTCATCAAATTTTATTTATTTATTTATTAATTAAACAGGATGTTACAAAAATTATGTAATGAATACAAATAAAATGATGAATAAGTAAGTAATGCACTTTATACTATTAAAAAAGTACTGACATATTTTAAATAATTGTGCTAAATATTAAAGTGTAAACATTAAGTTTTTTCTTTTTTTTTTTTTTTTTTTTTTTTTTTTTTTTTTTAAATAAAATCATCTTTCGAAATAAATACAAACTAAATAATGAATAAGTAGGTAACTAAATCCATACTAATAAAAAAAATATTGACATATTTTAAATAATTGTTATAAATCATAAATTTTCAAAAAATTTCGTTGAATAAAACATTAGATGTTATATTACTAAGTTTGTTATCATTATCTAAAATTAATATTTTTAATTCATCTCTGTTTTTTACTCTGAAAAATGCAACATACACATGTTTATGAGTGAATGCCGGTTGTCCAAAAAATAACCCCCAGTTTTGATTGCGACTATCCAATCTTATTTATTGTCAAAAAATGACGAACTTCAGTCACCTAAAATGACCAAAATTAAATCGATGAAAAAGAAAACCTCAATTGATCATAAAAATACAATAATTTTGACAGCATATTAACAGAAAACCACAAGAGTTAAGAACAAAGAAACACTATGTAATTGTGTTGATGAAATCTCCTGGGTGCCTAGTGGATCCAAACAGGGAGGAAGGAGGTGATCAATGATGAACCATATCAATGATGAACCATATCACAATCATGAAGAAAAAAACGACCCATCATGTCAACTACTCAATTTCAACTTCAATTAATGCACCAAAGTGGTGAAATCAAATCAAATAAAAACCATAAATAAGGTGATGGAAGGTTAAGATATGTTGGAAACGGTGGAGATTGATAGAATTGTGAATTTCATAACTGAAATTATAGCTAGGGATATGGCCAAAATATACAAAAGGGATCGAGATCGGTGGAATTGAGAATTTGAAAACTGAGTGTTTGGCGACATTACATAGATTGGATTGCTGTACATTATTTATTGGAATTAATACCTTTTAAAATTCAAGAAAACATCATAAATGGAAAGTCATTATCTATATTAATTAATTAATTACTACTATGATGTGGCATTTAATAGGTGGCATTTCATTTGAATAAAAAGGAAAAAAACACAAAAATGACAAGTAGATTTATTAAATAACTCAAAAAACCTAGAATGACAAGTGTCTAAATGCATGAGAAGATGACATGTAATAGAAAATATTTTCATTTATTATAGTAGGTTAGCTGCCATAAAATGCAGCCTACATTACAAATAAGCAATAAACTATAAATAATAGAAATAATGGAGAATGATTTTTAAAATTAGCTTATTTAGTTTATCCCTACGGTAATAAGTTTATTTTTAATGTTTCCTATTCAAATACTTAGGTGTTGTTTGTTTTTTTGAATCAAAAAATCATGAAGTCTGCGGACTATCTCTGCAACCATCTGTAGTAGAAGAGGTGGATCAAACGACTGCAAACTGTAATAAGAAACATATTTGTTTTTTTAACATCTGCATGCTGCTGCAGATATTAAAAAATTAAAATAAATTGATTTTATAAATCGAAAATAGTTTTTTAATACCGAAAATTTAATAATGTATGACATTTCAACAATAATTTATGATATTTCAACAAAAAATAAAGATATTTTAGCAAAAAATAATGATATTTCATCATGGAATTATTGTTATTTAATATAAAAAAACGCAAAAAATCAACAAGAATAAACAAAAAACGAAAAAAAGGTAAAATAATATTTCATCAACATATAATCAAGATTTCAGCAAGAAAAAAGAAGAAGAGATTGGAAGAGACAATACAAATGTTGCGCCAAACAGAACACGCGTATATGTTTTTTTTACTCTGAATACTTTTAAAAAACAAACAACTGCGAGATTAAAAGTACTATGTGTGTGCTGCGCCGCACAACAATAAGAGGTCTGAAGATGTTTTTTTACAAAAAACAAACAACACCTTAAACTTAGCATATAGCGGTAAGAACAAACAATAAGTTCTAAGCTCTTTTTTTTCCCTATCCAAACACCCTCATAATATAACTAGTGTTATAATTGTGACCGGATTGACCGATAGATCAATTTTAATATATTTTATAACATCATATTTTCATTTGTTTCCATTATAACAATCCTATGAAGCTTTTTATTTATTTTTTAGTTATATTGTTCATTTATTCCGACTATCGTTATATCATTAATATAAAGTTGTTTATATTAAAGGTATACTATAAAAACAACAAGGAACTTTCAAAAATTATATATTATAACATCATATTTTAATTTAATTTTTTATTTTATGTCGGATTCTTGTAAAGTATTAACAGAAAGTAGAATGTTACTATAACCATAAAAAGTCTTGATGCTATTATAATCCAAGAAATGTTTTGTTACGATAAAGTTGCAAACATATTTAAGTGGCAAATTGAATTTATCGATTTTAAAACACAATTTTTTTTTGGTGTATAATATATAGTTTATTATCAGTTATTCATATTAAGTTCTTATAATTGAATGGGTGGATCGATATTCATCTTCAAATATAATGAACCATCACTAGTTAAAAAAATCCGGTGCATACCTTTCTAATCAATCGTGTGTTGGGGTTTGGAATAATATTGGTAGAATTAAAAATGCATTATTAGAGTATGGGTTGGATGTCCATGACATATTCAATGTTGTGATTGAGTCGGGGCAACAAACACTCTTCTGGTATGATCCATGGTTGGGGTCTGGGAATCTTAAGGCTAAATACCCTTCCCTATTTGAACTAGAAACAAAGAAAAGATGTAAGGTATCTGAAAGAATTGTGGATTCGAACCATGTATGGATTTGGAAGTCTAGACCGGGTGACCTGGGTTTAGACTCACCGGCTTCTGCCCTATCTAGGGACATTACTGATACTCGCCTTAGGGCAGGACAGGACCACTGGAGTTGCAAATTATCAGGCGATGGCAGTTACTCGGTTAGCTGTCTCAGAAAGTTTGTGGATGCTTCGTTGGTCAACATCCCTGAGACTTCTGAGATTTTTTGGTGTAAGGTGGTACCCATTAAGGTGACATGTTTTATTTGGAGGGCAGTACAAGATAGAATTCCAACTATTGTGGCGTTAGAAAAGAGGGGTATTGTAGTAAATTCCATGCTATGTTGTTCGTGTATTGGGGCGTTTGAATGTTCAGAACACATTCTTATCGACCGCCCATTCGCGACTATGATCAGGAATAACATATTGGGTTGGTGTGGATTATCACATGTTCAGGACTCTTTGAAGAATATATATGATCTTCTTCACTTGGCTGCCACCAGATGGAACTGCAACAGAAAAAAGGAAAGGTTGGTTGCTATCTGCTATGGTTTGCTGTGGAATTTATGGAGGTTCAGAAATAAACGCCTATTCCAAATGGAGGGGACTTCACCATCTCATGGAATTGATTGCATAAAGTCAATGGTTTTTTACTGGTTGAAGCATAGAAGTAAGAATAGTATTTGTAATTGGGAGGAGTGGTTAATTTCTCCATTTTCTGATTTGTAATTTACAATTTTCTTTGTATTTTGTTTGGTCCTTCATCTAGTTCCTTGCTAGGTGTAGGTACCATTTATTTTATATATATTTGCGGTTTCCAAAAAAAGTTAAAAAAAATCTTTATATAGTTTGTTGAATCTAAATCTAATATGTTTCAAATTCGAAAAAAAGGTAAACGTTTCAGGTTTTCTCTAATAAAAAGCTCATTACATAAACGAAATAGCTAAATTAGCTAATTCTAGACTATTTAATATAGAATAAAACTTTACCAAATAAAGAAAAAAGTTAAGCAACTGAATAACATACTCTAACAATGAGCAACAACAATGATAATGAGATGAATATGAATTATATTAATACTCCGTATCAGAGCCGACCCAATACCTGGGCGAGTTGGGCACAGGCCTAGGGCAGCAAAGTGGAGGGGGCATCAGTTTAGCCCAAACATGTAGGTATTTTTGGCCCAAAAAACAAGTTCAACATCTCCAATCGGCTGTGTCGCTTGCTTCGACTCTTCAATTCCCAATCCCGCGTCGCCTAGGAAGAACAAAAGTCAAGATGTAAAAGAAGTAGAAGACGAGGAGTTTATATTTCCCAATCGTCGATTGGTTAGGACTCAGCAGGACGCTCTTTTTCAGATACGTAATTATATAGCGTCTCCCGATTTTTGTCAAGAAACACTCGAAGAACCGTAAGTTCTTTAAACTTTTATCTCTCGTTTTCTGTCAAGAACACAAGAAAATACTTCCAGATACTCTCTACTATCCTGATTTCTTGTGAATAAGGTGATATCTCTCTTTTCTCCTATCTAAAACTCATAAACATCACTTGTGACTTGTGATTTTTGTGAATAAGTTGCTTTATTGTTGTTTTGTAAGTTTAGTAATTAGTAGTAGTTCTATTTTGATGGGTCGACTATAGCCCCAATTTAGTAGCCCTACTTCTAGGTGTACTTATAACTTATTTTTGATTTCAGGTGGATGAATTGTTCCCAATTGTGACAGTGGATTCGAAGGGTACTTTTTCAATTTTGAGTGTTCTAATTTTGATGTTATATTGAAATTAGAGATAGTGTGTGTTTGTTAGCAGATGTAAATGTATTTTTTTCAATTTAATTCTGATTTTTTATTTTCCTCATTCACAGGTCATAATGTCATATCAGCTACACATGAGGCAACAAAGTGCACATCTAGAACTTTGAAAACAAATTGTCACAGTTTTGTTGGGCATAATATTTTTCTGCAAATTAATTACCAATGCAACTTAAGATGTTTTATGGTTATCCATTTTCAAATCACTGTACTCCGAAAATTGCATATATTCATGCCAAACAAATTGAACCAGAAACATATTTGTGGTTTTTATTCTTCTTTACATGGTATTATTATATGACATATTTGTTGATTGTCGAAGACATTAAACCAGATCCCTTGGCCACACTCAAGATAGAAAATATTGAGGATTACTTATAGGAATCTTGGTATAAATACTTTGTAAGACAAAGAAATGATTTTGTCATTGATGTTGTTGGTAGTTCTAATAAATTTGTTGAAACAGCTAATGTTAACTATGTTATAAAAATTTATATTTTTGATTCAAAATATGTGTGAAGACAATGTTTTAGTGATGTTTTAAGTCATATGAATATGTACTTGGTCAAAAAAAACTTCGCTTGTATTTTTGTTTTGCAAAATTTATGTTGTCCATGGATTTAATTCAAATATTGGGGCATTCGTATGTTTTTCCGCCCAGGACATTAAAGACGTATGGACCGCCCTGGTCTAATTAAACATTTAAAAAAATATAGACAGTCAAACACCAACTTGTATAATCTCCATCCAAACGGATTAAATTCAATAACTAATAAATAAATAAAACTAGGGAAGGTTTCCTGCTTTGTGGGTTGTAAGGTATTTATTTATAAACCGCAAGCAACTATATTAAAAGGATGTTCCCCACAAAATACTTATGGGAAGTGCAAAATGAGCCCAACATGATGCCGTTTTAACATTTTGTGATTGTCCAAAATGGGAATGTCTACAGTGAAATGAGCTCAGAGAGGAAAACATGTGTATTCACTATTCACATTAAGTTTTTAAAATTCTCTTTGTTTTTAATTATTTAAAAGTTTTTCCTATGCAAATACTTCATATTCGCAGATATAACTTTTCATCTCACGCAAATACTTCATATTATAGTCATTTGTTTAAATCCTAGATGACAAGTTGTAAAAGGAAATCCTTTAACAATTTCTTCAAAAATACCAACCTTCACAAACAAACAGTAGTTAGATATATTTTTTTCGAAAAAGAATTAGCGTTTTCACTTTCCACAACCCCATGTATTATTTATGTATTTTACTCTAAAAATATTAAGAACTTTTATAAAAAAAATGAAAAAGGTCATTGCAAAATATACTATTCAAGATTTGCATAAAAGGGCGATAACGTAAATTCCCTACAACAAAAAATTTCCCTAAACATTTTTCTCGTTCAAAACTCTGTAATATCATATACTCCTATTCCCCTTTAATTAACCATATGATTCAAAACGACATGAAACCATTGTAAAAACACATTACAAGATATGCATTAAGCTCATTCACGTCCTCTTGATCTTTGAAAAAGTTCCTGTTTTTGAAAAATACGTGCTTTGTGTTCCACTCCCAAGTCTATTAGCATCTGCCTGTGGATCTCTAAGATCAATCCCCTTAAATAACAAATATTCAATTATAAGTTATAACTTATAGAGAAAATGACAAAAATAACCATTTACACTAATTACATTACAAAAATAGCCAAAAAAAATCGAATTTGCAAAAATAGCCACGAAATTCGCAGATGGAATAGCCCCATCTGCGTTTTGCATATTCCATCTGCGAATGTACAAGTGGCTAAAGCACAAGTGTTCTTTAGCAGCTTGTACATTCGCAGGTGGATTTTTTTTTAATTTTTTTTCTCTATATATAGGGCATATGAAACTTAAAATCGCAGATGGACTGTGTCCATCTGCGATTTACTCTGTGTTTATCTGTGAAATTTCGTGGTTTTTTAAATTTTTTTTTACTTTGACTATGAAATCAATTGGTTTGACTACGAAATAATGTTACTATATAAAAAGTTTTGTAGAAAATTATCCGTTTAGTTTTTTATTTGTTCAGGAAATTTCTTTAAAATTCTCTCTAAAAAATGATTGCATATTTGGTTTGTCTTGTAACCGGTGGGAGAGGGCAAGTTATTGGAACAAATCTGGAATACGTATGTCCACAGGGAGGTATTTCTGAATTTGCTTTGATATTTTCTGAATATATTAGTTATAGTGATTTTGTATCTTTGGTGAGAAGCAAAATTGGTTTGTTAGACAAATATAGAATTAGTGTTCGTTTCCATCATCCTGAATTAAATTTTTATATAGCTATAGTTGAAGACATGGATGTTAGACTGTTGATAAATGTAATCAAATGTAGTGGAGGAAGGGCTGTGAAAGTGTTTGTGGTGGTTGATGAAGTAGATGAGGTTAATGAGGGTGATCACAGTCGAAATCAGCCGGTTGGTAATTTATGCACTTATAAAGGGAGCAACGATCTGATAGGTACTTTCAATACTCCTAGTGTACCTCAGTTTCACAGTGTTGCTGAAATTGTTAATGTTAGTTATTCACCTATTAACTATGTGGATCCTAAGAATTACAAGTATGTTGGTGATGATGATGTTGGTACATATCTTAATGATGTGGGTGGTCGTTGTGATGATGTTGCCGAACAAGAAGTTAAAATTATGAATAGGCGTGTGGTAGATAAAAGTAAAAAGAAAAAAATCAGAGTCAAAAAAATGAAAAAAAACATGTTTATGGGGATTATGTTGATGTTGCTGATGTACGTTTAGATATAACCGACCTACAAATCAATTCAGATAGAGATGACTTGGGTGATGAAGTTAAAGCTAAGTTTCCCGATAACATTTTGTACGGTATGCCCCCTGACCAACATGCCCAGTTGATATTAATGAAGATATCCCAACACAGATGGTAGACAAGAATCTTCAAAAGATTGAATGTGAGAGTATATTTAAGAACAAAGAACTTTTAAAGCGGTGTATTGGTAAAAAATGTCTTCGAGAAGGTTTTCAGACGAGGACAAGTAGATCCACCAAATCAAGGTATGAGGCTGTATGTGTTTCGAAAAATTGTTCTTGGTTACTAAGAGCAAAATCAATTAAAAATTCTGATGGACTTTTCCAAGTGAATAAATTTGTTGATGTACGTACTTGTTCCTTAACAATTTTGCAACCTAATCATCGACAAGCAAACAAATATGTTTTGGGTGAATATCTTGCTGATGTTTTGGCTGAAGATTATAGTAGAGTTTATCAGGGAAAAGATATTGTTAATGATATGAATGCTCAATTGAATATCAATATCTCATACCATCAGGCATGGTGTGTGAAGCAATATGCATTGTTGTCTTTAAGGGGTACGAAAGAGGATTCTTTTACCAAACTTCCAACTTATTTCCACAACTTGGCCAAACATAATCCGGGTAATGTCACACATATTAAAATAGATGGTGATGATCGCTTTGAGTTTTTGTATGTCACACTCGGTTGCTCGGTTAGTATTATAATATTTTATTAATTTTTTTAATTTTTTTGGTGTATTTGAATAGATATACAATGTATTGTAGGTACGCGCTTTTGTCAAATTTTGTAAACTGACCCTAGTAGTAGATGGAGCCCATCTAAAGAGAGAGTTCAAAGGTACCATGTTACTTGCAGTTACTAAGGACGAACAAAACCAAATATTACTGGTTGCGTATGGTATATGCAAAAATGAGTGTACCGATTCTTGGACATGGTTTTTTCAAAAACTACGTGATTGCATAGGAAATATGCAGGAGCTTACAATTATATCTGATAGGTCTCCATCTATAGCAACATCCGTTGCCAACATTTTTCCTCACGCTCATCATGGAATCTGTGGTGTCAATTTGTATTTCAACATAATATCTAGATTCGGGAAGAGTAACACAGTTAAAGGAATTTTTTGGGATGCTTGTAGGGCGTACACAGTTGATGCTTTTGACGCTGCCATGGATGTTATGAAAAAGACAAAAGAACCAGTATGTGAGTACTTAAAAAGTATAAATCCAGAAACTTGGTCAAGGGCACATTTCAAAGGGAACCGATATAATCTTATGTCGTCCAACAGTGCGGAGTCTATAAATGCATTATCTAGACATGCACGTAAGGTGCCAATACTTATGTTGATCGATTTTTTTCGTGTAACAATGCAACGATGGTGGTTTCAAAGACGTAACTTTGCAGGTATTAAGTAAATTTTTAATATTAATGTTTTATTAATTTTGATGTTATTGATCTTAACTTCTTCATTTTGCCTGTTTTTTTAGCGGAAGCAACAACAATACTTACCCCTTGGGCCGATGAAATTGTAAAAGAAACAAATTTTTTTTACTAAGTGGGATGTTCGCATGATCTCAAATACGAAATGTGAGGTCAAAAAGGGGGCACAAAATGTGATTGTTGATTTCCAACATATGACATGTACATGTATGCATTGGCAACTTGATGGGATACCTTGTGGTCATGTCATAAGATGTTTAACAGTCAACAATTACCAAGACTGCTCTAGGTATGCATTAAATGCTTACTTTACCGAAACACTGAGGAAAACATATGAGGAATCAATAAACCCTCTGCCAAAGCCATCCGAATGGGAGATCCACGATGATTTGATGATTGTTAAGCCACCTATAATGGATAAACGTAAGCCATGCAGGCCAAGAAACACAGACCGCATTCCATCCCAAGGCGACGATCCAATTAGAAAAGAGTGCTCTACATGTGGTCAAGTATGACACACGAGAAACAATTGTACTGGAAGGGCGTCTGGTAGTGGAGCACATCACACAATTTCTACTGCAGAAATGGCATTTAATATTGGTGGTTCAGTGAGTTGCTCACAAACCTATGACGCTGATTTTGATATAAAACAACCTTGAAATGAAGAGCTGTTAACTTATTATGTATTGTAATTTTTTTATTAAATATTACAAGACATTCCTATGCTTTCATATTTTAGTTTAGTTTGTAGATTATAACAATTAATGAAGCTTTTTTATTATAATATCTAGTTTACAGATTTTAACAACAATTACAACATGGTATTTAAAAAAAAACAACACACGATCCTTTTGCAACCTAATCTGTATCATGATAATATTACAACAATTTTGTAACTAATTTTTAAACTCAGGGAACTGCAATGGGTATTTCTCTTTCTCCATTATTATATAGTCATCCCTAATTCTCATTTTGTCTTCCAAACGATCCTTTTGCACCATAATGTGTATCAACAGCTCGTCCTTCTCAGCAAGCCATTTTTCAGTCGTTTTGATTGCCTTCTTACTCTTTTTTATCCAATCTTCATGCTCTTTGATTTTGTTTTTATTGAGGTCTATCCATTGTTGAGCTTGTTTGCATTTCGATGCAATATCATTAGCACGTTCAGTGAGAAGTCGGGATGACTCTTTGTCCTCTTCTTGTTGTTCTTCAGCCTTCTTCAATTCTTCAAAATTTTCATCTGACATATATGGCCCGGCTGAAGAGGGTGTAAAAAAAGGGTCGACTGAATCATAGTAGTAACAATCTACTTCGTTGCATGAGCAAACTTCGAATTTGTGTGAGGAACTCATAATAAGGTCGACATTATAATAAACTGGTGCTATAAGTGGTATTTATACATACTAGACAGTAATGACAAGTCCAACTTTGAAATGACTAGACAGTAATGACAAGTCACTGCAGTAACCTGCAAATCGTACTGAAACTCTTAAGTGACAAGACATAAATGACTGTTTGACATGATAAGTCACTGCAGAAAGCTGATAATCGTAGTCCAAATGCAACCATTTCGTAGTCAAAGTTGTAATTCATAGTCCTGTATTTATTTATATAAATATATGTTTAAGATCTAAAAACCAAACACCCAAATCATAAAAAAGAAACGAACTCCCATATTTAGAAATGTCGTTGAATGCAACAAGTTCTTCAAATGAAGTACCTGGTTCCATTTCTGAAAAGCCATGGACGACAAACGAGGTGTTGGTTCTTACACGATGCTGGCTAAGTGTTAAGGATGGTGTATCGTTACTTGCTCCCCCGCATTGCCTAGTTGGTGATGAATGGACTCGCATAACAACTTTGTTCAACCATGAGATGGGACAAGGACAACAACGTGGAAAATCAGATGTTGTTACTAAATGGATGGATTTAAAGGAAGAAGTGACATGGTTCAATAAAGCGTGTAATTATGCGAAAAGTAGCAAACTTCGTTGTCGGGACGAAGAAGAGTTTTTGGAAGTTGTTACAGATTTTTACATCTATGAGCGTGACGGAAGAGACTTCGAATATGAGGAAGTTTGGAAGGTTGTAAAAAATAATCAGTATTTCATATAGACCGCTCTATTTTCCGTTAATAATAACCCATGGACTTGTGTTTTATTTTAATTCTTTGTTTGTAGTATGTCCTTGTTTTTCTTGTAATTGTTGTAATGTTTGTAATGGTTCATGGAATTCTTGTTAGTAATGTATTCTAATATATTGTCAAAACTAATGCAATGGACATTTATTAATAGAAATTAAACATAGGAGATGCATCAAATACATACGAAATACGTGAAAATAATGCAATGGACATTTATTAATAGAAATTAAACATAGGAGATGCATCCAATACATACGAAATACATGAAAATAAAGGTGAACTCACATAATAAAGTGAAATAGATTTTAAACAAACGGGATATATTTCAAAATACTTCAAGGGGCTTCAAACTGGAATTCCAACCTGTTACTTAATGACTTGTATTCCTCCTTAGCAGCTTCCAAGATGACCTCCTCAGTAGCATTTAAACGGATGTCGTCAATTTTGGTATAAAGATCGTTGAATAATAGAACCTTGGTTTCAATTCATACCATCTTGCTAAGATGTATAGTTCATCACGATCGTTTCTTGTAGCCATTCAGTTTTTAGCGTTGAAAATATTGGTTAAACGGGTCCAAAACATTGGATCGTTCAACTTGCTTGTCTCGTACACATGAATATGAGCACGTGTAAGAACCAAGAACTCTTCATTGCTCCATGATATAGAACTCATTTTGATTGCAACAAAGAGTATAAAATCTCAAAAACAATATTTGAACAGCTGTATTGGTTGTTTAGTAAACTAATTATTTAACTTAAAACTTAATGTCAATTTATAGTAGTTTATACACAAACTCGCAGTCCAATCTTCTAATATGTCTGCAATTCATAGTCAAAATTAACTGAAGAACGCAGTGTACTATACTAATAACACAACAGATCACTGTTCGAGTTGACAAGTCATCCCCGTCGAATGACAACACAATACACTGCTACTTGAGTTGACAGGCCATTGCACCGGGAAAATAAGGAGTCTCTATAAAAAGTTGTTAATATCATTTTAATTGTATCGTATTACTTCCCCCTTGAAATTATGGACTCACCTGTACCACATATATGGAGGAACGAAGAGGAGGTCGCTTTGGTTGAAGCTTGGATTATAATTGTAGAGGAGGATTTTCCACTGGGCCCCCCACAAGTTCGCGCTAGATCGTTTTGGTCTCGTGTCTGTCATTTGTTTCACCATTTAATGGGGCGTACTCAATATCGAAGAAGAAGAGATATCAAAGCGAAGTTTCTGGATTTGAAAATAAAGGTGAAACAATTTCAATGTATTTATAACGAGTTGGATAACGAACATGCAAATATGGATGAAGACATTCTGCGACAGGTGGCTTTGGAACTATACCATTTTGAATATGATGGTAGCGAGTTTACCCACTTAGATGGATGGAATCTTTTAAAGAATGTCCCTCATTTTTAATATGCATGTTGGTTAACTTAATTATTTTAAGTTGATTGTTGTTATATGTGTGTTTTGTTACTATTTAATAAATGTCCCTTACTTTTATTGTATGTTGTTTCCTCAATCGCTAATAATACGACATAAATTAAATAACTAATACATAATACGACATAAAATATAAACGGGGTACATGAATAACTAGTACATAACACGACATAAAATAAAAATGGGATACATAAATAACTAACACGACATAAAAAA
Source organism: Lactuca sativa (assembly GCF_002870075.4). Lineage (NCBI taxonomy): Eukaryota > Viridiplantae > Streptophyta > Magnoliopsida > Asterales > Asteraceae > Lactuca > Lactuca sativa. The sequence goes on from NC_056627.2 coordinate 91,591,016, forward strand.
AAGAACAGGGTACATAAATAACTAATACATAATACCACATAAAATATAAAGGGGCTACATGAATAACTACTGCATTGAGGGAGGTAACAGAACCATCGTTTCATTTGGTATTTCCCAAAGCACATGTGATGGTATAGTATTCACCAACTCAGATCCATATGCAAGTCGATACACGAAATTAGTGAACTTGTAATCAACCATTTTGTGAATGGCTTCAGACGTACGGGTTCTTAGACATGCTATACCGCTTTTTTGCCATTTCCCACAAATACATACCCTTCGTTCAAGTTGTACGTTCATGGTGGCAAAATTGTCATCGACTTCAAATGTATCCCCATACAAACATCTTGCCATCCAACTATATGACTTGTTGACATGTTTTTGAACCTTACTCTCAACATAAGGGGTCCACCCACCAGACAACCTCCCTGGAAAATCTGATAATTTTAGAAAAATATTAACACAAGAAAAAAACTAAATATAACAATCTCCCTTACCCTCCACTTCAGCCCGTTCAACATACTTTGATTGTATCGACGTATTGATTAACTCAATTATCGTTGTTATAGGAAACTCACGGGTGGATATAATTTGCAAAATTTCAGCGACGTCAATCGATTTAACATTATAACGTACTTTTGGGAAAAATGCTCGTGTCCATTTTGAAATTGCTATATCGTCAAGCCAGTAAATTGGACTCCTAATCAAGGTGCATAAAGGTTGTTTCCTACCTACACTTTGCAACCTTTTCAGACACAAGTAAAAATCATCAATGCTATATGCATTGCATGACTTCCAAAACAACGATTCGACTTCCGTATTGTTATGTCCGACTGACTCACGTATTTTTCGAGCTATATCTTTTGGAAAATACCCATGATACGAATCTGGGTAGGCACTCTGAACACCAAAGTCTATTTTATCACATAGGTTGCTTATGAAACCAACCTCTGTATCCTCACCTAAACAATCTTTTAACCTCATCATGAACCATCTCCATGATTCTTCACACTCTAACGTTCCCAAACCAATTGCTAAGAGTAGGGGTTCATGATTTCCATTTAAAGCCACTGCGAAGTACATTGTTGTCAGATAGCTCCCAAGAAGGGGTAAGTAACCCACATATATCAACGATATCATGCACTTAAGGAAGGTACGAATCTACATAATAAACAAACATATATTAGTGATAAGTAAAAAGTAATGGAGATACATTACCATGAAATATTATATAACTCAATAAAAGAAATATATTATACCACGCAACCTAAAGCCACAAAACAGAATTGAAAGCGGTTGGTATCCGTTTTCTTAATGGCTGTGAAGGTATTAGGATTTGTTCTTTGAAGATTATGCAAGAATATTGGTAGCTGAGAAAAGCTTCTTTCGGTGTAAGTACTCATTTTCACAAGCAATGAAAGTGTTTTACAATCATGACACAAATGCAATTATAATTATATTGAAATTAGTGTCTCTCTACAGCTCATGCTTCATAGTTCAACTTTTTAAATTCATAGTCAAACCAGTTCCTTTCATAGTAAAAAATCACTGACCGACAAGACAATGTACTTGTCTGCAGTTCATAGTTCAACCTTTTCAATTCGTAGTCAAAACAATTCATTTCATAGTCAAACATCATTAACTGACCGAAAAGATAAGACAAGACAATGTACTTGTCTGCAGTTCATAGTTCAACTTTTCCAATTCGTAGTCAAACCAATTCATTTCATAGTCAAACATCATTAACTGACCGACAAGACAAGACAAGACACTGTACTTGTCTGCAGTTCATAGTTCAACTTTTTCAATTTATAGTCAAACAAGTTCATTTCATAGTCAAACATAATTGTCTGTAATATAATTTCTTCTATAAATGGGTGTAAGTCATTATGAGAAATTTATCTGAGAAAATAACTCATATTTAATAGAAAAATAAGGCTAATGGCATACTGCAATTGCGGAGGTGAACGTATTGTTAGGATTTCAGGTACAACTAAAAACCCAGGAAGATTGTTTTACGCTTGCCCATATTTGGTATGATGTTCTTAACGTCATTCATATTTAAACCCTCGTGTTTACATTGCAACAATTCTTACTGTCTATGTTTAAATTCATAGGGACAAAATGCAGGTTTATCAGTTGGGTTGATGAAGAGAAGGACCAATCATCTATGGTAATAGCTAAAGTAGCTAACTCTAATAAGCTCTTTCAATCAGAAAATAAGAAGTTGAAGATAGCGTTGGTTCGTAGTTGGGTGTTGTTCTTGATAGTTCTTGTTTACAAGTTGTAAGCTTTTTAATATTATTTTGATAGTTTTGAAGTTGTTAGGTCAATAAATTGTTGTATTTGTACTTATCTTTAGAACCGTGTACTTGTAACGTTCAAACGAATGTTGTTGTCGTTCTTATGTTGTAACGTTAAAACTAAAAATAAACTAATAATCAAATCCAACATTAATTTACATATACAAAAATATAATCCAACTACATAGGACCAAGACTCGACCCCCAAAATTTTTTTGCCATCCATTGGCGAAACTCTAAAGTTGCGTTCTTTGGGTCAATAAGTTCACGGATTGGTTGACCTGTGACTAATTGCTCCGTAAACATACAAACAAAAACACCGTAATCTCCCAAATGACTACTTTGTTGGGGAACATTTTCTTCATAAATGAATTGCATATTCAATGGAATCCTTGGGATGTTCCTTCGGGCCCAATAGTTAATCTTGTCCAAATAATTTGCCACCTGAGATTCAAATTTGGTAACGGTTCCATCAGATTTGAATTTTAGATAAGCCACTCTACCAAGACTGTCATAAATATGGACTTCCATTGACGCCAATCGTAGTTCCCCAAATAGCCAGTGATTAGGGGATGAATGAATCGACAATATGACCTGTATAAGGATAAGAAAAAAAAATTATGTTTTTTATATCACAATACAAAAACATACAAGCAATATCGATAATATTTTGAATATAATAAATTAAGTTTACCGTATCGACATCCCATCAAGCAACCATGAAGTTGGGGTATGTAGCAATACTAGCCATAAACGCCCTCCAATCCTGGCCTTCTTCCAAAGCATGACAAAAAACAAATTCCTTTTAAAATAATAAATAGTCTATACCAAATGGTTATATGCTGCACAAAATTATGATAGTTTTGTTATTGACTAAAAAACAAATTCCTTTTAAAATAATAAATTAACAATTATTTTACCGTTGACTCCAACCATCCGTCGTGTGTATGCCCAAACAAGGCGCTCCAAAAATCTCTATCTAACACGAAATTAAACAAACGATGCTGGACATCATATGAATGAAATAAATAATTTTGGATGACAACCTCACTGCCTGCTACGTAAGGTTGCAGGCGCAACACGGAGAAGTCGTGAGCAACAGCAAAAGCTGGAGGAGGAACGGGGCTTGTTGATTTTACATCTCTATCTTTTAAATAATTCACATAAATATAAAATTAAAATTATAAGTTTATTAAATTAAACGAATCGGTGTAAGGAGGGCACAAATATTGTGATGGTTTTCGAGTCCTCGGTTTATCGGGTGTAACTTCTTTGCCATCAACACCATAATCATCATAATAATCAACATTTCCCGTAATTATTACTTCATCTTCGTCCGACACCTAATTTAATAAGCAATACTCTCTAATTAAAAAAAATGTTTCAATCTACTAAAAACAAAATAAAAATAAATGTAAGTATAAGAACCTCTTTAGCTTCATTATAATCATTTACATCAAACACATCATCATCAAATTTGTTCCCCGCATTATCATTCCTCTCCTCTAACTCCTACATTAAAAATAAAACATTATACTTATTAACGAAATACACATTATAAATTAATTATTAAAATCGTAAAGGTAATATCTATAACAACCTTCTCGTCTTCAATATCACCAAAAATATTTTCAGTTGTATTATTTTTATTCATCACTTCATCTTGTACAACCTACATTTTCAAATATAAAATATGAACATAAATATTTATATATGTTAATAAAATAAAAAAATAATGTAGCGTGTAACTAACCTGTTCATCATATTTTTCTTGGAATACTATAGGCTCCTCAAAACTTATGTCCTTCCAAAAATCTTCATTATTCACTTCTTCAACAAAAACCTCTGTAGGTTGTCGGTTCATGAACACATGCTGCTCCAGTGCATGTAGCCGTTTCAACACCTCGTCTAGGTTGTGTTTCCCACTGCCCCTACCTCTACCATGACAGCGACCACTGGACGACATACTAGACGAAAATTCGTCTTGTCTCCTAAATTGGTCACGTACAGTGGGTGGAACTGATTTCCGTTCACCATATACATACTCTTGAAATGACATATAATAACAAGATGTCATCTCACCATCACTCGGTTACATGTTTTGTATTGGTGGCTGTCCCTCCTAAAAAATTAAACATATTAAAAATGCATATAAAAGTATAATAATGATGTTTATTAATAATAAAAAAAATATTTATAAACCTGTATCTTTGAAAAAATCTTGTTCACGTCAACCCATTTCAATTTTTTTGTCCCACTCCATCGTTTCATCCGAGGCATGTCTCTATTTTTTCTCAATACAAATCCACATGCACGAACAGTCGGAAGCATCTCATATATCCATATCTACAATTTTTTTACAATTACAGTAATAAAAGTTAAAATTAAAATAAAAAACATAACAATAAAACAATTTAAATATAAGAAAATTTTTATACCCTTATTGGACCCGTAAATCCTGAGACGGAGTATTTTAAAGTTTGACGACGCTCAGGAAGTGATAAATATTTATTTATCTTGTTCCATGTATCCTCAAGGTCATCATAAGTAAAATCCCAAAGATAGCTACCCCTAACAAAACAAAAAAACAAAATTAGATATAATATAAATTATAACTTTAATAAAATAAAACTTTTAACGTAAACAAAATATACCTGTTCCAGACATCCAAATTCTTAGCAAAAAAACCAATCTTGTGGCACCCAATCATTTATTTCTTTTCCCAAAAAACCTTCACACAAAATGTATATCAAACATACTCTAACTGCATCGGCGTTGTCAACTTCTAAGAATGTTTGATATAAAATTAAACTTTTCAGGTCGCCGATTTCCACCAAACTATTTGTATGGTTCGGAAATAGCCGCTCACGCAATAAACATCTTTTTTTACTAGTTACTAATTTTTCCGACACTTTTTCCCAATGTTTTTTGGATACTCCCCAAAATTGAAGCCGATTATCAAACAAAACTCTTCCGGCCCATATACCATTTTCGTATTGCCTACTCTAAAATATAAGCGTTTTATTCCATTTGAAGATAAAACAGGGTCCGACCGGATCTGATGAATGAACATTTTATGGAACAACAATCCGTCTTCTTGTAAACGAGGGACATCCAACAAATAACCAAATACGGTATCTCTAAAAATGTCACACCTGACACAATCTAAAACTTCAAATACTTTCCATATATTACAGTCCGAGCCTTTTAAGTTTACAATTGTTTTCACATTGAAATAACTAAAATCATGCTGCAAAAAACACAAAAACATATCAGAGAACCAAACAAATATTTTGTTTTTAAAATATACGATTATTAAGTGCAGTAAGTACATAAACAATAATAATTTATTAATGCAAATACAAATATTTAATAAATAATATATATATTTACGATACAAAACAATAACATACACATAGTATAACAATTTTTCAACTTAAACGACAAATATATAAACAATTTTTCAAGTTATACGACAAATATATTTACGATAAAAAACAATAACATACACAAATAACCAAATAACATTTTGTTAAACGATTTTTCAACTTAAACGAAAAATATATAAACAATTTTAAACTTTCTAATTATATAAAATAACATTTTCTAACAATTTTGCAAACAATTTTTGCAAGTTATACGACAAATATATACAAATTTTCAAATAAAACGACAACCAAATTAACAATTTTGCAAGTTATACGACAAATATATACAAATTTTCAACTTATACGACAAATACAAACAATTTCTAACAATACTATAAAAAATTTTTTATACTTCAAAAACGAATATATACAAATTTTCTACTTATACGACAAATATATATATATATATATATATATATATATATATATATATATATATATATATATATATATATATATATATATATATATATATATATATAAACGACTACTATGCACATACTATAGTTTAACTATTTTTCAATTTATAGAAACAATTACACGATAAGAATATATAATTTTTCAACTTATACAATAACTAAACAAACGACAAATAACATAATGTAAACATTATTCTAACAATTTATTTAACTAATAACTTAAAAAAATTAGCATATTCTAACAATTTTACTAAATGTACAACCACTCGATGCACACTCTACGCAGTCTCTACTTGTACATTCAAACAACCATTAACAAAATAGCATTTAAACTTCAAGTATACTAATAACAAATATTAAAACTATCAAATACAACTAAATTACCCTTTCACAAACATTATAATTTCTATTTTTTTACACTAACTAATACAATAAATAATAAAATAAAAAAGAGTTAAAACATTTAAACAGTTAAAATCTAACCATATTTGCGAGATTGTTGAAATAATCCTCTGTGTTCTTCAAAAAACCGCCAAAATCGTGAAAAATCGCCCGGAGAGAGAGAGAGAGAGAGTTTTTCCTGTAATGAAGAGTGAAAAATGAAGAAAAAAAAGGCTTATATAGGAATTTCGGGATGAAATCGCAGGTGGAATAGCCCAAATCGCAGATGGACTTTTCCATCTGCGCTGTGCTTTAGCTGCTTGTACATTTGCAAATGGAAAGCCCAAATCGCAGATGAGGCTATTCCATCTGCGAAACTGGGGGCTATTTTTGCAATTTCGATTTTTTGTTTTGGCTATTTTGTAATGTAATTAGTATAAATGGCTATTTTTGTCATTTTCTCTAACTTATAACCATTAGATGATGATAAGTTTATTAAACTTTTGATCGATTAGATCTTATAATAGGCGAATCAAGAAAGTAATAACAGTAAGATAAAAACTCAAGAATGGATCTGAAAGAGTCGAATGATTCAATTAATTCAATCCTCAGCAGAGCTCGATGAAGAACTTATGCTGTAGATGATATTAGGGTTACAAAAGATATCAACGATGAACGCTATAAAAATCTCTATCAAAATTTTACGTTCAAGGATGCATGCAAGCATCTATAAATATTAAACCCTACAAAACAACTCACGGATGGACAGGCCCATACCAGAGACTAAACTGGACTAGCTAACGAGCCCAAGACGCAACACTAACTGGACCTAACAATCTCCCCCTTTGCGTCAATTGGAGCGAGACTATCACTTATTCTTGCTGGGTCCAGCTGCAGGAACCTTCTTAGTGGTATCAAACAGATGAGGGATAAGAGCGAGGATTGTCTGTCTGAAGCGAATGTACCACTGAATCATGTCATCGAAGTACTTCTTGTCATCTGCTGAGTTTTGCTTGCAACGATGAATGATACCTAAAACATGTTCCAGGCATGCAGTGGTGTATAGATGTTTATCTGCCAGAGCGAACAGGCATTTTTGGTCTTCGTTTCTGGTAAACATAACATAATTTCTTTTCGGGTCTATCTTCCCTATCTGCATCATGTTCAGATCACTTGCTGAGCCAACAGGAGAAATAGTGGGCTTTTTCTTGAAGACACTAGCGATCTCTTGATCCATCTTGGAAACTTCCATTATGTAGCAAACAAGCATCCTCTTGAAGTGGTCAATGATCGGACCATATTCTGCTTCATTTGTAAGAAGGATGTTGTGCAAGATTATCCAATCATGTGGATTCAAATTGGGAAGATCAGCTAGCGAAATGGCATGTTCGGTCATGGCAGAACCCCTCAGCACCTTGAAGCGAACGTTCGTGAAGTTCCCTTCCCGATACGGCTTGAGGACCCGAACGTTGATAATCTTCTGAGCGCTCCAGGTTTGATACTGTGGTTGAGCAGCCCTCAGATAGAACTCGACCAGATCCCTGTCAACCTTTGGATGAGGATGAGGGATATCAGCAATGTTGTCAAAGGCATGGAAGATGAAGGCCTTTCGGGTCAGTGGCATGTCGAACTGAAAGTCGACAGAGTTGATGCGATCCAGTGAAATCACCGGTTCGAGCCACAAGATGCTGGGAGTTTCAATCGCTTCTTTCAGCAGCTTCTCAAGAGTCCATGGAGGAAAGAGGGTTTTCCTACTCTCAAGAAGGTCGTGAGCCTCTTTCATCTTTCTTTCAGCTTCCTCAGCCTCTCTAGCAACCCGAGCGCTCATATCAGCATCCTTATCTCGACCTTGCTTCTTTAAGAGATCTGCAATAGTCTCTTTATCATTATCGCTCTCTTCAGCAATTTTCTTCCCCTTGTCTTTGACACCCGATCCTAAGGCTTGGCCTATTGAGGGAGGTTCGGTTGTTTTTGTTGCTGTAGAAGTGGGAGGCGGTTGAGATACATCTTCTCCCCCTCGTTTCGGAATGGACACGAATTCAAGGAGCCCTTCAATTTTGCTCAGGAGAGAGAGGGCAGGAGCAAGCTTTTCGGCGAGAGTACGCCTGACTGAGTAATTCAGTATTTGTCACACCCCGAAAACCAAAGGCGGAAACATTTCCGGGGTTGACTCCATGTTGAGTATCAAATCCAATGCACATAGTAAAGCAGTAATCACAAAACATTACATTACATAATATTGTTTACATCTGTTTGAAAGTAAAGTTGTACATGTATTATACATATGTAATATAGAGAAAAGTAAAGACGAGTCTTCGGGACGCTCCGTCTTCTCCAAAAGGTTGCGGTGTACCTGTCTAACGTTGACCTGAGAATACAAGCAGTTTGAAAATCAGCATAAAGCTGGTGAGTTCATAAGCAGTTTAGTTTTGAAAAGACGAGTTCCTTTACGTTTCGAGAAAAGTTGTTGAAGGAAATTCCATATTTTCCTTATAGTTATAGTTATTCGTTTGTTTCTTTACTCGATTATGTGCTGTTGTGTTACCCAGGAAAATCCCATATTTTCCTATATGTTGAGTTGTCTATTTGTATCTAGGTTCGTTACTGATTTTGATGCTATCCCAGGAAAATCCCATATTTTCCTATGTGTAGTGTTTTGTTCTTAAGTCTGATTTCGAAATACCAGTAATTACTATGTGAGTAGTATTAATTATATATTCTACTTCCTTAGTTATTCTACGATCGAATGGCTATAGTCTACTAACTTAGTTGTAATTTCGAAGCTCTGTCGACATTCTGAGGCGGATATATTCGAAACTCAGTAGAGGTCCAGAGGAGTATTTTCGTAATAAATTCGAAACTCTGGTGACACTCAAGGAGTACATTAACTGTATATTCGAAGTCTTAGTGTCAACCAAAGGCGTTATTTCGTATTCGCAGTCGTATTCGTATTCGTAGACGTATTCGTCTTCGTAGACGTATTCATAGACATATTCGTATTCATAGACATATTCGTATTCATAGACATATTCGTATTCGTAGACATATTCGTTCTAAATTACATTCGTATTCGTATTAGTACTTGTATTCGTGCTCCTATTAGTATTCAAATTCGTTATTCGTATTCGTATTAGTATTCAAATTTGTTATTCGTATTCGTACCTAATTATATCCATATTCGCATTCATTCTATCCTATTAGTTATATTTGTTATTATTAGTATGATTTCTTTTACAAAAGATAATGTGATTCAAAACACTTTTCGAAAGAAATCTACAATTAACCTGCAATTTGAAACATCAGTTATCATAATCTTTGGAAATCATGACATTTAGAAACTAAAATCATTAAATTGTAAATTAGTTTAAGTACAAGAAACACTTGTACTTTTGCTTGTATTCCCCCCTGAAAACAGTTAAAAACAGTGAAAAAGGGTAGGGGTATGAACTCACCGGACGAGTAACGAGACGATTCCGGATGCTAAACTTGGGTCCGGGGCTTGAAAATGCGTGAGGTTCCTAATTATAATTTAAAGATACACATTTGTATCTAATTAGGACCTAGATTGATTGTTGGATATGGACAATTGCTTCAAGTCGCGAAAACACTCCGATATGAGTGTTTGAAGGGACCCGGGTGGCGTTTAAGGATGGGAAATGACACTAGGGACTTGGGACTTGAGTTTACTCCCCATGAGTAAACTTTTAAATGAGTTTACAACCACAAAACACACACATGCATGAGTTTACGGCCGTAAACTCATGTGGGTGTGGTTTTGGGTGTTTAAATGGCTTAAATGGCTTACATGGACATGGGAAATGATTCTAGGCTTTGTTCTAAATGCATGGAATGGATTAAAATCACTAAAATGATTAATTTATGGGAGTTTAAGTCCTAGCATAGGCTCCTGGCCGTAAACTCCTTAATCCTTATGAAAATGATGCTAAATGTTGTTAAAACCAATCACATGTGATTCTAAAAATTCCCACAAGCCTAGAAATGAGTTTATATGGGACATATGAGGGATTTATGGAGTTTACGGCCCATGAAACCCCCTTCATGGCCGTAAACTCTAATATGTCATGCTACAATGTGTTTCAAGGTCTAAAACTTGCATGAATGGACTTCTAAAATTCATCTAAAGGCTGTAGAGGTGTTTAGTTTGCAATCTAACACCAAAAATTTTGGAGTTTACGGCCCAAGAACAGGTCTTGGCCGTAAACTCTTAGAAATCCCATAAAAGATGTGTTTAAGGCCTTTAAAGTATTTTTGGTTGGTCCCTTGATTTATTCCAAGGCTTTTGGTGGTGTTGGATGGCTTTCTAACACCTTAGAATTGGATTTAAGCCAAGTTTTGGGGAGTTTACGGCCCAAGCACTATCCTTGGCCGTAAACTCATCTAAATCCCCCAAAAATTAAGTTTCAAGTGTCCAAATGCTAATACCAAGGTCCTATAATTCATATCTAAGCCATAGGGGTGATTTGGAAGGGTTTAAAGGCATGAAAAACCCCATTAACATGAGTTTACGGCCCAAGCTTATGCCTTGGCCGTAAACTCCTTCAAAGTCCTCAAAATCATAGTTTTAGGTGTTCTAAGTCCATATCTTGAAGTCCCTTAGTCATATCTAAAGTCCAAATGAGTTAAGGAAGGAGTTTAAGGGCTAAAAACTCCTCTAAATGGTGTTTACGGCCTAGGCAGCCTCCTGGGCCGTAAACTCATATATAATGTCAAATTTTATGATTAAGTGTCTAATTTGGAAGCTAAACATGCTATAGATTAAGGCTAGGAAGGTACCTTAAGGATTTGAAGCCTTAAATTTGAGTTTTGGACACTTAATCTTTGGATCTAGGAGAGAGGTTAGAGAGAGAGTAGAGAGAGAAGGAAAAAGCTTCAAATGAGTGCTTAAACATGTTTATATAGTCCCTAAAACTTGGACACGGTGGAATTCTACCCGATACCGTCTTTAAACGATGCTTTGGGTCGCACCCGATTGAGTTTTCGTCACCCGACGAGAATATTTCTAAAACTTAAGAAATAAATGTTTTGGGCTAAATTCATGAGTTCCTAAATGATTTGGACCCTCATTGAATGATAATAAACATATATTTTTAGATAACTAAGCCCAAAAACGATAACAGGACATTTCGATTTCCGACGAGTTATTCGAGTAGAACGGGTTTTTCGGCGATGAACAACTTCAGGTTGTTACATTATCCCCCTGTTAGAGGGAATTTCGTCCCGAAATTCAAAGAATAAGATACAGGTCATGGATTGGAATGAGATACGAATGGATTTGTTGCCTTGGATCTTCACTTTCTCAAGTGGAATCAGGTCTCTACTGGGCGATCTAACGAATTCTCATCATCGGGACATGTCTTGGTTTCGTATCTTGACTCTCTCTCAATCTACGATATCAATCTGCTTTCTCGTGGAAGCTCCAACCCTGAATGACTTCGGTTTCCTCAAAGGAATCACTAGGGTTTCGTTGGGCAGACGCTTCTAAGGATTTGAGACGTGATGGTCTAAATAGATGTTACCAAGCTCTAAGGGTATCCGAAACCTGAAGGTTACAGAATTGATCTCTACGAAGATCTCGAAAGGTCTGATGTGAAACTAATCTGAATGCTCGAAAGAAACTCCCGGGAATCCTTCGAGATAGACACTTAGAGGGAATAGTTGCCAACTTCCCGTTTCTTAATACTCACAGAAACGAGGGATGCGTGATAATTCACGTTGGGAAAACTTTTGAGTTCTAAAGTATAGAATGATACGAGAGTTTGATGCCGAAGATCACGAGAACAGGGTCGAGGAAAAATCTAGACGAGCGACCCTTTTTGAAAGTAAAGATAACAACGTAAATGAGACTCGGTCAATTCTGGTTAAACATGGCATCAAAATATTTTCATGGAAAGTTTTCCCCCTTTATAAATCGAATGGAATAGAATAGTTCTCCGGACCGAGGATTCAATCTATACGTACAAAGTTAGTGTTCTCTATCGCGCTAATTAGTCGTCTCGACGGTACACATTTCGATTACATGCGAAGGATTTAGTCTAGATAGATATTTGAATGAACGATTAGCAAAATTTTACCATATTAGAATCAAGAAGGATTGCGGGCACAAAGGTTATCAAAGAGAAGTATACCTGTAGCAACGGTGGGATCAACGGCCGTCCTTTATTGACCCACGGTTAGGACTCTCCCGGTGTTGCCAGATGTTACTGTCTTCGGACAGTTTCGCTTATAGTGTCCGACCTCTCCACAACTGTAGCAGGTTTGACCGATACCTGCTCCGGAAACCTGACTAGTTGACGGGGTTGGGGTTTTGCAGGTTCGTGCGAGGTGACCTTCCTGGCCACAACTTCTACAAAACTTTGCACGACAAGGGCCGGGGATGCGATGGTGGTAACTACAATGGTTACACCATGGGAGGATACCGGCATATCCGGTGACAGGTGCTTGAGATGTGGAATTGACAACAGAAACAGCAGCAGGGATAGTGGCAGCTTGGACTGCCACTATTTGCTGTTTCCTTGAGAGTTCTGGGGAAGACTGACTTTTCTTCTTCTTCCAAAACTTTCTTTTCTCGCCACTCTTCTCTGTGTACTCGGGGGTAGTGTCTGCTTCTTCTTGCACATCACTGTGATCGATCAAAGTTTGAGCCAGACACTTTGCACTGTCGTAGGTATCTGGCTTTGCTGCCATAACTTTTCCCTTTGTTGGCTGGGTTAATCCCCAGATGAATCTTTCTATCTTTTTGCTTTCCGGGGTAACCATTCCCGGACAAAGGAGTGCCAGGTCATCAAACCTTGAAGTGTAAGAGGCGATATCGGAACCTTTCATCTTCAGGTTCCATAGCTCGTTTTCCAGCTTCTGGATTTCACCTCGAGGGCAATACTCCGCACGTAGGAGTTCCTTCATTACTTCCCATCCCATAGCATTAGCTACTGATAAGGTCAGGGATTTGACTCGGCCGTTCCACCAAGTCAAAGCTTTATCGAGGAGAGTGCAGGCAGCAAACTTGACTTTATCAGACTCCGAACAGCCACATATCTCAAAGATTGATTCGATTCTCTCGAACCATCGGGTTAAGGCAATGACACCCCCTGTGCCATCGAAGAATGTCGGTTTTGCGTTCATGAAGTCTTTATAGGAACCCCCTTTTTGGTGTCCCTGGCTATCATTTGGGTTTTGGGTTTCACCTCCCGAACCCCTAGAGTTCAGTTGAGGTAAGAGAGCTGATATGGTAGCGGAAATGGTTGCCTGAAGTGTTTCCAAATCGATTTGAATAGGAGGTGGTGGCGGAGGAGGATTGTTGTTGTTCGTTGAGCTGGGTCTCTTTCTTGGAGGCATCTTGATCTAAAAAGATCAGGAAGAGAGGATCATAAGTCCTCTGTATTGAATCGAGAGATATGGGACAAGAGATATCTCATCAAGGCAATTATAACATTATACAAAGCGATAAAGCAGACAGGAGTTATCAAGATAGAACATTTTATCGCTAGAGGAATAATCAAGGAATATCGTGTATACGAGGATTTCTGCAAAGGTTCGGCTCGAGAAATACTCCCATAGTATTTCATGGTTCGCTGCAGCGACGATTCGCTGTTTGGGATATTGGGTAAGTTTTAGGTATGCCGCATGCCTCAGTCACTCCCAAGCACATGTTGGCCGTGTCTCGAATGAATATAGTTGGCCAGGCTATATTGACCCTAGACACGACTACATAACTGCCCAGGTTTAACCGCGGTGTACAACACCCATTTACTTATGTTTTGTTCTACTTATAGTTACGGATTTCGACGGCTCGGCATACTTAAATACTTTTGAAAATACTTATATATATTGTAGAATACTTTTAGTTCAGAGCACTTAGGCCCTTTAATGTTTATAGTCTTATACCATGTAAGCTTTGGTATACCAGTTCACTATAAACAAGGGCTCTGATACCAATCTGTCACACCCCGAAAACCAAAGGCGGAAACATTTCCGGGGTTGACTCCATGTTGAGTATCAAATCCAATGCACATAGTAAAGCAGTAATCACAAAACATTACATTACATAATATTGTTTACATCTGTTTGAAAGTAAAGTTGTACATGTATTATACATATGTAATATAGAGAAAAGTAAAGACGAGTCTTCGGGACGCTCCGTCTTCTCCAAAAGGTTGCGGTGTACCTGTCTAACGTTGACCTGAGAATACAAGCAGTTTGAAAATCAGCATAAAGCTGGTGAGTTCATAAGCAATTTAGTTTTGAAAAGACGAGTTCCTTTACGTTTCGAGAAAAGTTGTTGAAGGAAATTCCATATTTTCCTTATAGTTATAGTTATTCGTTTGTTTCTTTACTCGATTATGTGCTGTTGTGTTACCCAGGAAAATCCCATATTTTCCTATATGTTGAGTTGTCTATTTGTATCTAGGTTCGTTACTGATTTTGATGCTATCCCAGGAAAATCCCATATTTTCCTATGTGTAGTGTTTTGTTCTTAAGTCTGATTTCGAAATACCAGTAATTACTATGTGAGTAGTATTAATTATATATTCTACTTCCTTAGTTATTCTACGATCGAATGACTATAGTCTACTAACTTAGTTGTAATTTCGAAGCTCTGTCGACATTCTGAGGCGGATATATTCGAAACTCAGTAGAGGTCCAGAGGAGTATTTTCGTAATAAATTCGAAACTCTGGTGACACTCAAGGAGTACATTAACTGTATATTCGAAGTCTTAGTGTCAACCAAAGGCGTTATTTCGTATTCGCAGTCGTATTCGTATTCGTAGACGTATTCGTCTTCGTAGACGTATTCATAGACATATTCGTATTCATAGACATATTCGTATTCATAGACATATTCGTATTCGTAGACATATTCGTTCTAAATTACATTCGTATTCGTATTAGTACTTGTATTCGTGCTCCTATTAGTATTCAAATTCGTTATTCGTATTCGTATTAGTATTCAAATTTGTTATTCGTATTCGTACCTAATTATATCCATATTCGCATTCATTCTATCCTATTAGTTATATTTGTTATTATTAGTATGATTTCTTTTACAAAAGATAATGTGATTCAAAACACTTTTCGAAAGAAATCTACAATTAACCTGCAATTTGAAACATCAGTTATCATAATCTTTGGAAATCATGACATTTAGAAACTAAAATCATTAAATTGTAAATTAGTTTAAGTACAAGAAACACTTGTACTTTTGCTTGTATTCCCCCCTGAAAACAGTTAAAAACAGTGAAAAAGGGTAGGGGTATGAACTCACCGGACGAGTAACGAGACGATTCCGGATGCTAAACTTGGGTCCGGGGCTTGAAAATGCGCGAGGTTCCTAATTATAATTTAAAGATACACATTTGTATCTAATTAGGACCTAGATTGATTGTTGGATATGGACAATTGCTTCAAGTCGCGAAAACACTCCGATATGAGTGTTTGAAGGGACCCGGGTGGCGTTTAAGGATGGGAAATGACACTAGGGACTTGGGACTTGAGTTTACTCCCCATGAGTAAACTTTTAAATGAGTTTACAACCACAAAACACACACATACATGAGTTTACGGCCATAAACTCATGTGGGTGTGGTTTTGGGTGTTTAAATGGCTTAAATGGCTTACATGGACATGGGAAATGATTCTAGGCTTTGTTCTAAATGCATGGAATGGATTAAAATCACTAAAATGATTAATTTATGGGAGTTTACGGCCTAGCATAGGCTCCTGGCCGTAAACTCCTTAATCCTTATGAAAATGATGCTAAATGTTGTTAAAACCAATCACATGTGATTCTAAAAATTCCCACAAGCCTAGAAATGAGTTTATATGGGACATATGAGGGATTTATGGAGTTTACGGCCCATGAAACCCCCTTCATGGCCGTAAACTCTAATATGTCATGCTACAATGTGTTTCAAGGTCTAAAACTTGCATGAATGGACTTCTAAAATTCATCTAAAGGCTGTAGAGGTGTTTAGTTTGCAATCTAACACCAAAAATTTTGGAGTTTACGGCCCAAGAACAGGTCTTGGCCGTAAACTCTTAGAAATCCCATAAAAGATGTGTTTAAGGCCTTTAAAGTATTTTTGGTTGGTCCCTTGATTTATTCCAAGGCTTTTGGTGGTGTTGGATGGCTTTCTAACACCTTAGAATTGGATTTAAGCCAAGTTTTGGGGAGTTTACGGCCCAAGCACTATCCTTGGCCGTAAACTCATCTAAATCCCCCAAAAATTAAGTTTCAAGTGTCCAAATGCTAATACCAAGGTCCTATAATTCATATCTAAGCCATAGGGGTGATTTGGAAGGGTTTAAAGGCATGAAAAACCCCATTAACATGAGTTTACGGCCCAAGCTTATGCCTTGGCCGTAAACTCCTTCAAAGTCCTCAAAATCATAGTTTTAGGTGTTCTAAGTCCATATCTTGAAGTCCCTTAGTCATATCTAAAGTCCAAATGAGTTAAGGAAGGAGTTTAAGGGCTAAAAACTCCTCTAAATGGTGTTTACGGCCTAGGCAGCCTCCTGGGCCGTAAACTCATATATAATGTCAAATTTTATGATTAAGTGTCTAATTTGGAAGCTAAACATGCTATAGATTAAGGCTAGGAAGGTACCTTAAGGATTTGAAGCCTTAAATTTGAGTTTTGGACACTTAATCTTTGGATCTAGGAGAGAGGTTAGAGAGAGAGTAGAGAGAGAAGGAAAAAGCTTCAAATGAGTGCTTAAACATGTTTATATAGTCCCTAAAACTTGGACACGGTGGAATTCTACCCGATACCGTCTTTAAACGATGCTTTGGGTTGCACCCGATTGAGTTTTCGTCACCCGACGAGAATATTTCTAAAACTTAAGAAATAAATGTTTTGGGCTAAATTCATGAGTTCCTAAATGATTTGGACCCTCATTGAATGATAATAAACATATATTTTTAGATAACTAAGCCCAAAAACGATAACAGGACATTTCGATTTCCGACGAGTTATTCGGGTAGAACGGGTTTTTCGGCGATGAACAACTTCAGGTTGTTACATTATCCCCCTGTTAGAGGGAATTTCGTCCCGAAATTCAAAGAATAAGATACAGGTCATGGATTGGAATGAGATACGAATGGATTTGTTGCCTTGGATCTTCACTTTCTCAAGTGGAATCAGGTCTCTACTGGGCGATCTAACGAATTCTCATCATCGGGACATGTCTTGGTTTCGTATCTTGACTCTCTCTCAATCTACGATATCAATCTGCTTTCTCGTGGAAGCTCCAACCCTGAATGACTTCGGTTTCCTCAAAGGAATCACTAGGGTTTCGTTGGGCAGACGCTTCTAAGGATTTGAGACGTGATGGTCTAAATAGATGTTACCAAGCTCTAAGGGTATCCGAAACCTGAAGGTTACAGAATTGATCTCTACGAAGATCTCGAAAGGTCTGATGTGAAACTAATCTGAATGCTCGAAAGAAACTCCCGGGAATCCTTCGAGATAGACACTTAGAGGGAATAGTTGCCAACTTCCCGTTTCTTAATACTCACAGAAACGAGGGATGCGTGATAATTCACGTTGGGAAAACTTTTGAGTTCTAAAGTATAGAATGATATGAGAGTTTGATGCCGAAGATCACGAGAACAGGGTCGAGGAAAAATCTAGACGAGCGACCCTTTTTGAAAGTAAAGATAACAACGTAAATGAGACTCGGTCAATTCTGGTTAAACATGGCATCAAAATATTTTCATGGAAAGTTTTCCCCCTTTATAAATCGAATGGAATAGAATAGTTCTCCGGACCGAGGATTCAATCTATACGTACAAAGTTAGTGTTCTCTATCGCGCTAATTAGTCGTCTCGACGGTACACATTTCGATTACATGCGAAGGATTTAGTCTAGATAGATATTTGAATGAACGATTAGCAAAATTTTACCATATTAGAATCAAGAAGGATTGCGGGCACAAAGGTTATCAAAGAGAAGTATACCTGTAGCAACGGTGGGATCAACGGCCGTCCTTTCTTGACCCATGGTTAGGACTCTCCCGGTGTTGCCAGATGTTACTGTCTTCGGACAGTTTCGCTTATAGTGTCCGACCTCTCCACAACTGTAGCAGGTTTGACCGATACCTGCTCCGGAAACCTGACTAGTTGACGGGGTTGGGGTTTTGCTGGTTCGTGCGAGGTGACCTTCCTGGCCACAACTTCTACAAAACTTTGCACGACAAGGGCCGGGGAATTCGTTCCCAAATCTTCAAAGGAAATACGAAGGGTTTTTCGGAGGTGATTGATGCGTGATAGTTGGTAGCCCTGATGATTACGCAGGAGAGAGAAGAACTGTCCCGATTCACGCGCCTTCCCATCAGACGCCGTTTTAAAAAAAAAACGGTTCGACTTCGCACGCCTGTCATTCAAGCACCGTTTGAAATTCAAAGCGATTGGACTCCCGCCTGAGTCAACATCTTATCCCTTTAGAGGGAACGCCATCTTAAAGCAAAATGACCATGTGTAATAATGTGAGCCACACCTCTTTAAAAAAAAATTGCGTTGTAAGTAATGAAACCAGAATTATGGAAAATCAAAAAGATTTTCGTGCTTAGTGTGTAAAAGAAAAAGAAATAAAGCAACACATATGTGGGAAATTATGATGTCAATAAAGACACAAAACAATAGATCCCGGGCACGAATCGCTTCCTTCAAAGTCAAGAGAGACCTTAAAGTGTTGGTTTGGTTTCCCGTTGAATAACGATCAGACACTTATTGAGAAGTGTTGAAAGGCTTCTTTTAATCAAGCTAATTTGGGTGGCTTTCGCTTCAGTTTAGAATTCCTGATCTTGACATAAGACAGAAATCTACCGAAGTACTTGTGAGACCAATGTAGTCTGTTGAACAAGTAGGTTTGAAAAGAATCTAAGTGGCATCGTGAAAATATTTTATGTGAAATCTCAAAGAAAAATAAAACTGGATTCCAAGGGAAGAAATGTTATGGGATTTAACAATTTCATAGGAATCACACAAAAAGAAATTAGAGATTTCATGTTACATCCTGATGGATAAGTTCGTCAATTCGTTAGTGAAAGCTAGAACAAAGTTGATTGTTCACCATCAATGCATAGTAGGTATTGAATTGCGGATTTCACTTAGCATGTAGTGGCACGAAGCTAAGATCATGAATACAGAAATTGTGTAACCATAAACCTCAGTGGTAATTTCTGAGAGTCTCAAAGGTTACGTTTATGAAGCGAATGAGATGGAGAAAAGTAGTGTAGATGGTGTAAAGAAACCAAAGTACCTCTGCTATTAAAATAAGGACCAAGCAGAAAACTCTTATCTCATGTGAGAACAGAGTAAGGTAGCTCATGATTAGAATAAATATAAAAGCCTAATTGGGAAGACAAGGTTTGTATATACTAAGTCAGTAAGGCTATTATTCAGAATCGGGTGAGGCTTTGGACACATACAGCAGCATGCTTCTAGGGACACTTAACTAATGAAAGAATTTCCACACAAATAGCCACACAAAAATATGAGATCAAAACAAAAAAATATCGTACAAATAAAAATAAAAAATAAATAAATGTTTTTTTTTTTTTTTTTTTTTTTTTTTTTTTTTTTTTGAGAACTTTGAAAATAAAAAAAAACTTTGAAAATAAGAGAGATGAAATTTGAAAAAGATACAAAAGGTTTATAGCCAAAGAAACTACCTTTGAGTTATAAGCAAAAATAAGAGAATATGACCGAACCCGAGTGTTCGGTTTATTTCAGCACACACGTGAACCGAACCCGAATGTTCGGTTCATTTCGCTTCCAACTTTTAGTTTTGAGAAGTAGTTTTTGGTACTGATTCTGATTCCATCATTCCTAGCCCTTGTAAAATTTTATTGAAATTCGCTTCATGAAGAACTTTGGTGAAGATATCAGCCAGTTGATCAGTGGTTCGAACAAAGTGCATTTCGACATTTCCATCTTCCACATGATCCTTTATAAAGTGATACCTCAGTGCTATATGCTTGGTCTTGGAGTGTTGCACTGGGTTATGACAGATCCTAATTGCACTTTCTGAATCGCAATAAAGTGGGATCTTTTTCATATTGAGTCCATAATCACGGAGCTGGCTTTGGATCCAAATCACTTGAGATGTACAGGAGGCAGCTGCAATGTACTCTGCTTCGACTGTAGACAGAGAAACACATGTCTGTTTCTTTGATTGCCAGCTAACCAACTTCCCGTCTAGGAATTGGCAGCCTCCAGTGGTGCTTTTCCTGTCTAAACCACATCCTCCAAGGTCTGCATCTAAGTAGGCTTGAACGAAGAAACCTGAGTTTGATGGATACCATAGACCGAGGGAGGTGGTTCGTTTCAGATACCGGGGTATGTTTTTCACTGCAAGCATATGTGTTTCACGAGGATTCGCCTGAAACCTAGCATAATAACACACAGAGAACATTATATCAGGCCTGCTAGCAGTGAGGTACATTAAGGACCCAATCATCTGGCGGTATAACGTTATATCGACTGCCGATTTTTCCAAGGATGGTGTGAGCTTGGTGCCAAACGCCATTGGAGCTTTAACCTTTGAGTCTCCCATCATGCCAAATTTAGCAAGAAGAGTCTTGGTGTATGCTTCCTGGTTGATAAAGATGCCTTCGGGTCCCTGTCTAATATTTAAACCAAGGAAAAAGTTAATCGGACCCATTGAGCTCATTTCAAATTTAGTCTCCATCAGCTTTCTGAATTCAGTTGTTAAGCTAGGATTCGTTGAGCCAAAGATGATATCATCGACGTAGATTTGAACTATCATAAGGTGGTTACCTTCCTTCTTACGGAAGAAGGTTGGGTCAACCGAACCTTGTTTGAATTTTGACATCTTTAAGAACTTAGTTAGCATTTCATACCATGCCCTAGGTGCTTGTTTCAGACCATAAACTGCTTTGTCCAGAATATAACAGCGACTTGGGTACTTTTCATTGAAAAAACCTGGAGGTTGCTCCACGTAAATCGTTTCTTCAAGTTCTCCATTCAGAAAGGCGCATTTTACGTCCATTTGGTAGACCTCGAAGTTCTTGTGTGCAACATAGGCCAGAAATATTCGAACAGATTCCAGCCTAGCTACCGGAGCAAAAGTTTCTTTGTATTCAATTCCTTCTTCCTGTCAGTATCCTTTTACCAAGAGGCAAGCTTTATTTCGAATTACATTAGCTTCCTTGTCCATTTTGTTTATGAATACCCATTTGAGACCAACGACTGAGGCATGTTTAGGAGTTGGAATAAGGGGCCATACTTTGTTTTTTTCAAACTCATTGAGTTCATCTTGCATAGCTTGTACCCAATCAGAATGATCAAGAGTTGTGTTAACAGTCTTAGGCTCAATTTTGGATACGAAAGAATTATACATGCAGAACTCTACTTTGGAGAATAGAGATGATTGCTTTGCCTTCAGTTGAGATCGGGTCAGGACCTTTTCAGAGACATTACCCACTATCTGAGATACAGGATGATCTCTGGTCCATTTAATAAGAGGAGGATAATTTGGATCATAAAATGGATCCAATTCAGCGTTAACCATTTCTTCCATTTCAGATTGACTGTCGTCATCGTAAAACATGTCGGAATTCTCCCCCTCGACTGATGAATCTCTTTGGTATTCAGGTTGGTTCATACCTTCGGGTGCAACAGAACTCTCAGGTGTGGCTGGACTTTCTGGTGCTACAGGACTTTCGGGTGTAGCAGGAATAAAATTCTCCCCCTGAAAGTGTGAGTTCGGTTGATTTGAAGAAAATAGATTCTCCCCCTCAATCGAAGTGCTGTGTTGCGGAGGTTCGTTTGGAACTTGTTCTCCTTCACCCATTTGTTTGGCTGCATCTTCGACGAATTGCTTCAAATGATCGATTTTGTTGTCTGTTGCCTTGGCTTCCGATAGAGTAGTTTTCTCAGGTTCATCAAATAAGTCCACAAACTGATCGAACAAATTAGCAATCGTGGCCGTGACTTGACCTGTTTGAGAGAAGATCTCTCCAATTGCTTCTCCAGTAGTCTTTAGCTTCTTGACGTAGCTATCATCAAAAGTTACATAATAAGTTTCTTCAATCTTTCTAGAACGCTTATTTAAAACCCGGTAAGCTTTTGAATTAAGAGAGTATCCCAGAAAAATTCCTTCATCAGCTTTAACGTCAAAATTGTTACGATGTTCTTTGGAGTTGAAGATGAAACATCGTGAGCCGAACACATGGAATAATTTTACGTTCGGCTTCCTGTTATTGATGATCTCATAAAGAGTAAGAGAGAAGCGCTTGTTGAGATAAGACGTATTCTGCGTAAAACATGCTGCAACAATAGCATCAGCCCAGAAATATAAGGGAAGAGAAGCGAAAATTAGCATTGTTTGGGCCGCCTCACACAAGGATCGGTTTCGCCTTTCGACAATTCCATTCTGTTGAGGCGTGTAAGGGGCTGAGAAGTTGTGACTGGTTCCTTTTTCTGCCAAAAAGTCTTCAAATTCTTTGTTCATGAACTCCAGTCCATTGTCGCTCCTAATGTTGCGAACGACTTTTCTTAGTTGCACTTCAACCTGCTTGATGAACATCTTTAGCTTAGGAGTAGCCTTAGATTTGTGCTTCAGAAAGAACACCCATGTAAAACGTGAGAAATCATCAACAATAACAAGAATATACTTGCTGCCACCAATGCTTTCGATTGATGATGGGCCACACAAGTCAATGTGAAGCAACTCAAGTGGTTCAACAACTTTTGTGTTTATGATTGATGGGTGACTTTGACGACTTTGTTTCCCCATTTCACATGCAGCGCACAAGTGTTCTCGATCAAAATTGAGCAATGGAAGACCCCGAACATGACCTCCGGTGACAAGCTTGTTGATGTCTTTGAAGTTGAGATGTGAGAGCCTTCGGTGCCACAACTAGCTTTTGTCAGAATCAGCTTTGGACAAAAGACATATAGCTGGATTTCCTTTGATTGGTTTGAGATTGAGAGGAAACATTTCGCCTTTTCGGTCTGATTTGAGAATGAACTTGTTGGATTTCTTCTCTATAATCTCTGAACCTTTGTCGTCGAATGAAACCCTAAGACCGGTACCGCCCACCGGTTGAGATACACTGATGAGATTGTGCTGCAACCCTTCAACGTACGCCACCTTTCTTATTGTAAAGTCTCCATTGGTTATCATCCCATAACCCTTTACCGTTCCATAAGATTTGTTACCGAACTTGACATTCCCACCATTTTGAAGAGATCGAAACTCCCTTAGCTCTTCCTTCCTTCCTATCATGTGACGTGAGCAGCCACTGTCAATGTACCATTCTTCGTCGAACTGCTCGTCACTTATAACGTGCAAAAATTAAGCAGATTTAGGAACCCAAAGTTTCTTGGGTCCACGTGAGCCTTTCACAGGAACAAGAATAGTAAGAGAAACATCAACAAGATAAGTTCTTTTTATTAATGTTGTTTCATCTTTCCTCTTAATAGTGAAAACTTTGATTTTGTTAAGGTTAGTTACAGACGTTTTGGTTTCAGATTTTGGTGTTTGGGCATTAGTCTGCTTTCGGTTTTCCTGGACTGAGGAAATCTTCGATTTTCCTTTCAAGTTCGTTGATGATTTTGAATTTTGTGCAGGAACAGAATTGGGTTTAGAAGAGAATTGAGAATGAGAGGAATCAGAACGAGTGAATTTAGACTGGGAGTTTTTCCTGACTTGAGGTTCTAAATGACCCTTTTGTTTTTGTTCATTTGAGGGACCGAACCTAGACCTTCGGTAGCTTTTGCCTTTGGGACCGAACCTATCCTTTCGGTTGCTGTTGCTTTCGGGACCGAACCTGTCCTTTCGGTTCTGTTCCTCATGCGTCCTGAAAGTCTTTTTCTCTGACTTTGATTTTTTATCAGGATAAGAGAAATGAGTGTTTTGAGAGCGCCAAAACTGCTTTCGCTCTGAGAGATTCTTTTTGTATCTTAGGTTTCTTTGCTGCTTTTGATTTTTTACCTGTTTCAGTTGTCTATGGATATTAGCCTTTTGTTTTAGTTTCTTGACAGCCGGTTCACTCTTCATAGATGAGGTTTCGCTTGTGGAGGTGACTTCTTCTACATGTATTTCTTTTGTGCCGCTTGTACTTGGCACGTCAAAATTGTCAGGCTTATTCAGCGGCTCTGGTACATATCTTCCTTTGGTTTTCTAGGACGTTCGCTCTGACAGACCAACCGTTTCGTCTGCATTATCTATAGGAGCATACCAGAAAAACTCATCACAACCATCTATGTTGTCTTCGTTCACTATGGCAGTGAGTTCGGCTGTTTGATGTTCGGTTACTCCTGTGACCTTACAAACTTGATTCGGTGTGGTTCTCACCTTTTGGTACACAACCGCCTTTTCTTCAAGAACCGGCGACTTATTTTTGGACAAACGAGCGAATTCAACTGAATTTTCAGAAATCAGATTTTTGTGATTTTCGGGTTCGCTCTTGACAAACTCAGAACAGTCAACTTCAACCTCTACAGAAATTTCACTCATATCATCGTCCTCATTAAGTTCAGATGCGTTTTCAACATCAATTTTATTTTCTGAACTTAAATTGGCACCCAATGAGTCGAATTTTTTTTTTTATGGTTTCGGTTCTTAGTTTCAGCTTATCGTTTTCATCCAAAAGGTTTTTAAGCATGTCCTTATGGTCTTTGGACTTTATAAAATATTCTATTTTGTCTAGACCGTACATATAAGTAGGATTCACATCATCGGAAGATACAACACTTTCACAGTTGTATGCTTCAGCATCGATTTCATCCTCCTTAAACTCAAGGAAGGGTAAAATCATGCGATGTATTTTCTGCCCTATTTCACAATTCAGATGCAGTTGAGTAATGTTAGCATAAAGTCTTTTAGCAATCAAACAAAAAACATTTCTTTGTTTTAAAAGTTTCAAATTGTCTCTTTGCAAATAAATGTTTTCATCCTTAGACTTAATCAGCTCCGACTCCTTCTGCTCAATCCACATTCTTCGCTCCTCACTCTTGGATGATACCCTGCTTATTTGGTCAGTTAGGTTAGAATTGGTGACCCGTGTTTGAGTTAAACAACTATCCAGATTTGAGATTCTTGAATTTAAGTTATTTAATTCCTTTTCATATGATTCTCTTCGATCTGAACGAGAGATTGTGTCTTCATGTGTTTCGGATGTCCACGCCGCCCTTTCCAACATCCTTGACGCACATGATCCAATACTGAATTACTCAGTCAGGCGTACTTGCACCGAAAAGCTTGCTCCCGCCCTCTCTCTCTGGAGCAAAATTGAAGGGCTCCTTGAGTTCGTGTCCATTCCGAAACAAGGGGGAGAAGATGTATCTCAACCGCCTCCCACTTCTACAGCAACAAAAACAACCAAACCTCCCTCAATAGGCCAAGCCTCAGGTTCGGGTGTCAAAGACAAGGGGAAGAAAATTGCTGAAGAGAGCGATGATGATAAAGAAACTATTGCAGATCTCTTAAAGAAGCAAGGTCGACATAAGGATGCTGATATGAGCGCTCGGGTTGCTAGAGAGGCTGAGGAAGCTCAGAGAAAGATGAAAGAGGCTCACGACCTTCTTGAGAGTAGGCAAACCCTCTTTCCTCCGTGGACTCTTGAGAAGCTGCTGAAAGAAGCGATTGAAACTCCCAGCATCTTGTTGCTCGAACCAGTGATTTCACTGGATCGCATCAACTGTGTCGACTCTCAGTTCGACATGCCACTGACCCGAAAGGCCTTCATCTTCCATGCCTTTGACAACATTGCTGATATCCCTCATCCTCATCATCTTCTGAGTCGGTCGACCACACCTGTACGCCACCGAACTCGTCAATCTCTGCCGAACCCTGTACAATAAGAGCATTCATAGAATGACTAGTAGCAGCTTTCTTTCTCTTAATCTCTTCTAGCTTTTTCATCAGGATTGCCTCTTCATCTTTCTCCTCATCTTTCTCCGCCATTTTCTTCAAAACACAATCTTTGGCATAATGATTCTTTCCTCCATAGTAATAGCAGCTGACACCAGAATCTACTTCAACGTTCACCTCTTTCTTTGGTTCTTCAGTCTTCGGCTCCACCCTTACTTTTTCTGAATTGTAGCTTCCCTGCCAATTTTTGTTTTTATTGGTAGGAAACTTCTTCTTGATGAATCTCTTGGGATTGGACACCATCATAGCATAATCTTCTGAAGTTAGATCGTAGTCCTCCAGGTTCAGATCTTCATCTTCTACTACATTCTTGCTTTTAGACAAGAGGGCCAAGGACCCCAAATTTGAGACCACACTCTTCTCTTGCATCACTATCTTTTCTTGGGATTTCAGAATTCCCACCAGTTTCGCCAGCGAATATGACTTGAACTGCTCGTGATCTTTAATTGTAGACACAACAGCTCTCCATTCGGATCTTAAGCCATTCAGTAAGGTGACCTTCTATTCAATCAACTTCCTTTCGATATCATGTTTGATCATCTTGCTGAGAAGATGATTGAAGCGATCAAACGTCTGTGTAATAGACTCATCGGAGTTTTGCTTGAACTCACCAAACTCAGACAAAAGCAAGGTTTGAATTGAGTGTTCCAAATCTTCATCTGTAGAATACATCTCTCGCAGCCGATCCCAGATTTCTTTAGCTGTACTGCAGGAACTCACTAACCTAAACGTGTCAGACTGAAGAGCGAATCGGATCACTCTCAATGCTTTGATGTTGCACTGAAACTTCTCCTTTTCGTCTTGAGCAACGTCTTTCACATCTTTTAACAAATCATTATACTCTATCTGAGTTTTAATGATTCTGGATGTTCCTGAATGAGCAAATGGTCCAGACACAATAGCTTCCCATATAAGATACCCATTATCATCAGATCTGATGACATAGTCTTCAAAATGATGCGCCCATACCTCGTAATCTTGAGTGTAAAGAATTGGAATCTTTGTTGTTGATCCAATACTGTTTGAGATGTTGATAGGATTAGATTGAGAATCGTCCATGCTTGATCATTTAACCTGTTGCAAGATCAGACTTGTAATATGTAATATTAGGGAAAAACGAATAAATAATGAGATGCATCAATTATTGAGTGACGGCTCAATAAATATCAGTTAATGCGGAATAACCCTAATCACTTCTTTCACAGATGAGATGTGTATGAATTACACAACCTCCTGCTCTGATACCAATTGATAAGTTTATTAAACTTTTGATCGATTAGATCTTATAACAGGCGAATCAAGAAAGTAATAATAGTAAGATAAAAACTCAAGAATGGACCTGAAAGAGTCGAATGATTCAATTAACTCAATCCTTAGCAGAGCTCGATGAAGAACTTCCGCTGTAGAGGATATTAGGGTTACAAAAGATATCAACGATGAACGCTATAATAATCTCTATCAAAATCTTACGTTCAAGGATGCATGCAAGCATCTATAAATATTAAACCCTACAAAACAACTCACGGATGGACAGGCCCATACCAGAGACTAAACTGGACTAGCTAACGAGCCCAAGACGCAACACTAACTGGACCTAACAGATGATTTAGGGTAAAAAAGGGAAATAAACCAAACCTGAACAGGTGTGAAAGCAAGACTTGAAGTCAATATAGAGGTAAACCAAACCTGAACAAAAGTTCAAAATCAAACATATCCATAAGAACTTTACATTACACGATTTTCAAGAAAAGAACAACGTTTAAAAATTAAAAAACTTACTTTTTAGAAATTTTAGCAGCGAGTTTGCTTTGACCAACTGATTTACCCCACAAACAGATTACAATGGCCATTCATATTCATACATCAAACAGAATAGTATATTAAATTTGAGGAGTAGACAAAAGATTTACATACCTTGCTTCAGCTCAACTATAGAAGACAAGCAACATCCCATTGTGAACATCAACATTGGATCACCATCACTCTAGATATAAGTCTTGTTTTGAAAAAGCATGAATTTGGAGTCGAAAAAAATCATTGAATTAGATTAGTGGAACCTGTATCATAATTACATGTTATTTAGAAGAGTGGAAAACCAAAGATTTTATCAATACATCTAGAGTATGTAAAGACACAAATCAAAATTAATAGCACATCATAAACCATCAAAATTTAGTTATTTGCAGGACTCTGATCAACTATACAGCCTTGTGGGCATGTGATAAGGTTTTCAATGAAAATGGTGAAGTTTGTCCTCTTGATAAAGAATTAAACAACCATTTAATAGGTATGATTGAAGTATTGGCGAATGAAACTCTTTTCAACTCTTGGCCTTTGTTATAAGGAATTAGCAAATGAATTCCATTCCAAAGACGAGTTTCCATTTGAGGGGTAATTTTTTTTTGAATATGGT
Organism: Lactuca sativa; assembly: GCF_002870075.4. Taxonomy (NCBI): domain Eukaryota; kingdom Viridiplantae; phylum Streptophyta; class Magnoliopsida; order Asterales; family Asteraceae; genus Lactuca; species Lactuca sativa. The sequence continues at coordinate 91,619,880 of NC_056627.2, forward strand.
GGGTTGGTGGCTGGTCGGAAGTGATGAACAATGGTGGTTGGCCGAAGATATCACCGGATCTTTGGGAAAGAAAGATGGTGGGATGGAAGAGAGAGAGAGAGAGAGAAGAGAGATATTTTAATTTTTTTAAATTAGTTAAATGAATAAATGAGTATTTAGATTTTAAGAAAAATGAAACAAATGAAAAATAAATAACCCAAGGGTATTACAGTCATTTCACCATTCCGAGGGACCAAAAACACAATGAAACTAGCTCAAAAGGACCACCAATCCAAAAAAGTCATGGTTTGGACTAAAACCCCAAAATATTGCATACCATAGGGACCATTTTTGCTATTTTGTCCATAATATATAATTATCAAAAACCAATGCAGAAAAAATCAAACCAATGACAACAAACTACTGTTACTAAGTTAAACTATATATAAATGTAAGATAATAATAATAAGTTAGTTGTTTAGCTAATTAGTTACAAAAAATATTCATATTCAAGTATGTAACAAAGACCTATTGTTTGTCTAAAAAATATGTAGAATGTGTGCATACACTCTATCATACTATATAACTAGATGAGGAATCCCGCTATGCGGGGTGTGGATTTGTCGATAGTTTTGGTCGTATCATCGTGGGTTATGTGTGTTGTGTAGCCGAGAAGTCGTGTGTGGTTGTTTGTGGTATACAACATCTGAAGCTACTTTCAATCATTTTGGTGAGATCCCATAGATAAATTAAGAAACGAAAAATCAGCAAACACAAACATGAGTATCTTACCTACATTTATATCTAGAAAAATCATAAAACACAAAATGTAAACAAAAAAGAATCAGAGGGTCATAAGCCCTGAATTAAGAGAGGTTTAGGTAGGACTATAAATATAAGTAACCCCATAAGAATATGGGTCAGTATCACAGGGGTCTCATATGTCGAAACCAAATTTAGGACCAAAAAATTCACATATACACACAAAAAAAAGTACAAATGTAATTCTTTAGCACAATAAGGATAACTAAAGCAAGCATCACGTCCCTCCAAATGTCATGTAGAACTTACTTTTTAATCCGCAGAATGAATTTGAAGATTAACGTATTTTCCCTCCAGTCCACTCCACTCCACCAATTTCACTTTCACATCAATCTAACCGCATGCATCTACGCTTTCCATAACTTGCATTCCTTGACCGGGTAAAGTATTATGATCTGTGAAAGCATCAACATGGCGGGGTAAACTCGTCTTTTTTCTCTCTTTGTCCACGCCTGTTTTCAAGATTTTAGATATTAATTGTTAAAGAATGGAATTGGAATTGGAATTGATTGGCTGGAAATGGAATGGAATCCGTTGTGTTTATGTTTTCTTTCACCTCTTTGTAACAAATTATGCTTTGGGTTCCCTTTCCATCACGCTTCAACATTTCAAGTTTTGATAAATGCCTACAACAAACAAACAAACAAACATTCTCATATCATAACCTGCCAAATAAAAAAATAGCTAGAAGTACAGCCAAAAAAAAGTTAAAAGATAAAACGTGCAGGCTTTCTGCTTCTATATTCTGTTCAAATTGTTCTATTCCAACTAACACGTGTTCCTAAAAAACTATATAGAATAATACTTCATATTACTACTAAGAAAATCCTGAAGCAGAATTTTAAAAAACAAATAAAATGGATAGAGTAAAATAGCTAAATTTCCTTGCTTTTGTTTTCTGTTGGCCTACAACTTTTGCTATTTTCTCTATTAGAAACAGTAAATTTAATTCACAATGAAGTTTGTTTCAATTCTTTTTTTATCTTAAAGTGTAAGCATTTAGATAATTCTAGCCACCAGCAATCAAATTGACACAATAAATGAATTCTAATAAGAATATATGAAAGAAAATATGCTTTCTTTACCTAGTCATCATATTCTCCAAGAGAAGGAACCTCAGGAGCAATGAATGCAGGGTTGGCTACTATGTCAACAGTGATGACTGCATAACCAAAATACGAAACTATTACCATCTGCTTTTATTTATAAAATAAGACCAACCATGGATACATAATGAATTGACACCTGCATAACATTTGATGCACAACTTCATAAACTTGAACTCAAATCCAAAGTGAAGTCTAAACCAACAAAAACTTTTATAAAAGTGCATAATCAATACCCGTATGTACTCGATGGTGAACCAATCCATGTGGTAATAGTCGGGAACAACATCAATTAGAGACTATTATCACCAAAGCCTACAAGAAATCAACCTTATGCCACTTGTCATTATTCGTAACCAAGGAATTCCATCACATTCCATTTACTAACAAAACCTGTCGACTTTGTCTTCGTTGGACCAGTAGGTGACAGATTTGATTTGCTAATCGTATATAGGTGTTTGATATTACTGCCAAATAACATGAAAGGGTATGTATCTCTTCGAAAAAGCTTGATTTTGCCTCCACGCAATCCAACCCTTCGAAAGGAAACCTGAGAAGATGGAAAATCGAGGAAGTGTAAATGAATGGCAGTCTGAAGGAAGCGATGAAAGAAATCGAGGATAAAAAGAGCTCCAAAAAGTCCAGCTAAAAGGTAAGGTGTAGATACACAAACCTGGGGCCGATTCCACCATTTCTGATGTAAATACACAAACCTGGGGATGATTTCACCATTTTCAGCTATTGAATGGTTGAAAATAGTCGTCCATTTCGCTATTAAGGTCTGTAAGATCGTATTCAATCATGCCCTAATATTATCGAACTATCCGATCAAAATCAGAGTGTAATCGAGCTGGTTCTCGTCTGAAATTAGAAGCTAACAGTGGAAGGAGAAGGGTGCAGGGATGTGGTAGAAGGAGAGAAAGAAGGTCGATGAAAACCTTGGTGTACATACCGGATTCTTTGGCTCCTTTGGTGCTTCAAAGTCATCTATGGAGTTTGTGGCTATGGTTGACGGTGGTGATGGAGTCCAAAACGGAAAATTCGATCCTGGTGTCTGGAAGTCGACATCGATACGGTAGGAAACCATCTATATTCGAAGTAGGAAATCGACTACACATCTGAAATAGAAGATACAGGAGAAAGATGGACATGCAATTGAAGAACATAGTAGTAGAAGGAGCAAAATCAATCGGTGGGGTGGTTTTAGGGCTTCTGGACGATTCTAATGGGATTACAAAAGATTGGATAAGAATGAATAAAGTGGAAGGACCAATTAACCTATGGGCGTGGGGATAAAATGACCGGGAAACCAGAACTTTTCCCAAATCGTGTCGAAAAAGAATATGGATATTGACATACAGTGACCCTAGAGGCAGATTTAAAGAAACATATATAAACAAAGGACCATTTGTGCCAATCCCTTAGGAACTTTACTGCTCCTAAGGGGTGCAAAACTTTAATATATATATATATATATATATATATATATATATATATATATATATATATATATATATACTATTAATATGCCTTTGTATCCCAATCTTATTGTTTAAGTATTGCAATTTTGTAATCTTTGGTTGATTTTCAGTACAAATACTATACTTTTTTATGCACTTAACGCCTAACCATTAAAATAAGGATAATACTCAAATTGATTCTTTGAAGATTCACCATTATTTCCAGTTTATAGATATTTATTATGATGGTATTCCATAATAGAAGGAGGGAAAAGAAAAATTATAGAACACTTATGTAGTGGGTTTTACTATAAAGTGTTAAACCAAGGAGTGTAAAGGAGAATTCCAAGACACATAACTTGATTACATGTTTTTTAACAGCAAAGCAAAATTTCAATAAAAAACGCCAATAGGTATATCGAAACGTATATGTTGAATATAAGAAAGAAGACGAAAACAATAGAATATTAAAACATTATCCTAGATCTAAACAGATAACATGAAAGGCAAATACCACATATTTATCAGTTATCACTTAGGAGGAGATAGTCACACATATCAAAATGTAGATTCAGCACCCCACCAAGCGATTGAGGGGACAAGCAACATCCAAAATATAGTAAACATCAGAAATCATAACGGAGTACATATCACTACCGCAACACGCAACACGTTGAGGATCTAAGTTTCCACATGAATTGAATTGTGACTACGATTAAGCCACCAATTCACTTTGGAAGTGACTACTAACAAAACTCTGAATTCTTGAAAACATATGCGATTTTTTGACCTTTAGGGATTTGGATATTTAAGTCCCTAATGCTTGAAATCTTTGGGCAGCAGAGAATAATAATCAAAACCATACTGTTTCATTACATGATTACATTGTTTTTGTGAACTTAAACTCACAAATAAATTTGGAGTTTTTACAATGTTGCATAAGGGTATACTTTTTGTCCCACTTGAAGCCATGGATACATTTCTTCCCAATCAAGTATTAGATCCACTTAGGAATCAAATATTGTTGAAATGGTTGAATCAAGAGATGAGTCGTACTTCATTTCCAATCAAGTACTAGAGCCATGCTCTAGTTACCACACATCGTATCTTGAAACTTATTATATTTTATACTAAGTAGGTTTATAACACATCATGAAATGTGGAGTAATAATGTTTTCTTACTCTAGCACATTTGGAATTGGAAGTTGTGATGTTTTGGTTAAAACAAATGATAAATTAAGACCAATTCTATGAAGTGTGTTCTTGTTAAGAATCCACACTAACTTTTGAATATTTGTTTTAGCTTGTAAAGGAATGTTCCGTAAGAGAAAAACTTATATGTCAAGAAGTCAGTGGGAGTCTTATTGATCATGAGAGTTTCAGGAGTCAATTGAAAAATAAACCTTTTAGTTATATCTAGTACACGACCTAAGGTTGATAACCTATCATGTTAAATTGACATATTCTTGTTTCTGTGCACATTCCAAGGTGAGTTGGCAATTCATATGGGTTCTATGGTTCTCATTTGACTGCAAAAGGTAGAGCATGTTGGTCAGTGAAAGTACATTGATAAATATTGGTAAGTTGCTTAACAACACGGAAGCACTGGTAGGCCCTTGTGATACCAAAGGGCAAGAAATTTAGAATAAGCGAAGTTCATTCCATGAAAGGAAAGCTAAATTTGAGTTTGGTTTTGTCCTCAATCTTGTCTTATAATTGTAGGTTGGAAATGATAGATTTGGATGGATGGGAGCATATGCACCATAAAATCTAGGTGGCAAAGTTTTCCCTCTAATTCATGAGAATGATTGTGAGGAAACAATTATGCTAATAGATTTTAAAGATCTGATAAGTATCATTACGGTTAGTAGTTGTGTTAATTGCATTCTCAAATTCTCAATATGATTACAACATCCCTTTTCATAGTTCGAATTGTGAGAGATGGCAAATAATTGTTTGAACTTTTAGGACATATGGTTATAAGTTCTGAAAGGGTTGAAAGAGAGACATATGCAATCTAATGAAGGTGTATAAGCTTGAGAAGTCTAGTTGAAGACTTGTTGAAGCATCATGTATCATAAATCTACACTTTAGTAAGAAAGCCAAGAGTATTGATTTTTAAAAGTCCAGTTGATTTCTAGGTACATGTCAAATCTAATGGGAACATAATTGTTATGCTAGTGGGATCATAATTGTTATGCTAAGTGTTGCAAGTTAGCAATACTATTCGTAGGGAACAAAGTTTTTAATTTGCAAATTACAAAGTTTGAGAATTGTTTTGTTATAATAAACTTAAGGGAGAGGGCACTCATACTTCATTTTAAATCTAAAAGTTTAGATTGAAGAGTTTAGTAGAACTTACTCTTCGACATATATGAATATCATGTTGAAATGATTCAACATAGGAAATTCTACATATGGAAATATTATAGCAAGAGAAAGAATTGATATCGGGTCCTTTTGTGAGACATAAGGAATCGAGTCCCATATGCTTCCGATATAGGATCAATTACATATGTTATAATATTCACTTGTTCTGATTTTTGCAAATATCTTGCACATTGAGAGGGAAAAAGTATTAGAATTTTGTGTGACTAAAGTAGTTAAAATACTGTCAAGAAAGTTGTAAGGTCGTACCAAAGGATTGGTTGCTTGTAGATAGTTGGAAGTATGATATTGGTTGGAAGGACCATAGTGGCATGTTTTATATTGGGATGATTCTTGGTCAAAATTGATGGTCATATGGGAATATGGAAATATTTCCATAGCGGGAATTAATTATTAAAATTTAGATGTGAGTTGGGAACTTTAATGCAAGAAGTGTGTTCAAGGATTGTATCTTGAATTTGAGACTTCATTACCATGGAATTGTTTTAGTGACAAAGTTCCAATGGAACATTGTGTAATATCATTGGCTAAGTCTCTATGACTTTGAAGCCTCGACATCAAAGAAGATCGATGCATGTAAGGCTGGAATTTTGACACATTTAATAGTGACAAGAATTTGGAATTGTGAAATGAGCATCATTAAAATAGTGTCCAATCATTCTGTTCACAAAGGAAGGGTCATAGAGAGACGTAGTATGCATGTTCATAACATAGCATGACTGATGTGTTGGATAAGGTGTGTAAGTCCATAACAATATTTGAGATGTACTTGACCTGATCCGTCATAGTCCATTTGGGTTGCACTTCACCTGAACGATTTGGATAACCTTTTGAGAATAATATGTTTATGATCTGTTAATATATTATAATTTATAATATATTAATATGAAATCATATTATTTAATTAGTACTGATCATAAATTAATTTAGAATAATTTGGTGATCAAAAGGTGACTAATTAAATATGGGCTCTTGTATTTTATATAGTGTAGGCTAATACTCATTTGGAAAGGGCTAGGCTTGCATGGGAGTCCATGGATAGTCAATGGAGCTGTTAACCCATGGATCCTTGGAAAGGAAGAGTCATGGGTATTAGGGTTTACATGGATGTAACCCTAATCCTCCACACTATATCAAAGAGCTTATGATGCTTGAAATGGTCACTAGTTGTGTGTGTACAAGAGTGGTGGCCATTTCAAGAGAGTGCATTATTCCCATAAGAGTTTTCTAAAGTTTGTGGTGATTTGTGATTTCCATTTGAGGCATCCACACTATTGGTGCTAGGCTCTCAAACTCCAAGGAATCAACCACTACTATAAGGTATGCCATTCTACTAGTAATTTTATGATACAAGTTACCCATGCCATGCTAGTTAGGATGTAAACCTTGGAAAATCTTATTTGCATGTATTGTAGAGAAAACATAGATCCAAGGTTTATAGGGTTGCATGTACACCATAGGAGTGTTAGAATGCTTAAAACCCAACAGTGGTATCAGACCCAGGTTTGTTATCTTGAATACTTGGTGCAAACTGTTGAAAAAGTCGAAATTCTTGCTGTCTGCATAGGGGACTCGCCGAGTCCATGGGGGGACTCGAAGAGTCCAAGTGTATCTCCAACCAACTCGGCGAGTCAGTTCTTGCACTCGACGAGTTAGCCAGGCAGAGTGCAGATTTTCGATTTTTGTTGCTGGAAATGGACTAGAAACATTACCCTAAACTGTTTTGATGTTTTAAAACCTGTTTTAGATGGTGTAATGGTTGTTATAATCCATTTACAATGGCTTATATCAAAATTTCAAGTCTTGTATGTGTTCATATGATTCTTGAAATTGGTGATATGGATGTTCATGAACTTATGAGTTTTGTTAGATCATTGGAATTATTTCCAAATTGTTTGTTAGTTAATTCTTGATCATGATGTGTTTTAATGGGATCCATAATATGTCCTCAAGTTATGGATTACCAAAAGTTTTTCTTTTAAAGTCCATTAAAAACCATATGTTACATAAGTTGAAGAGTCTTTGATGAGAATAAATCTCAGATCAATTAGATCTTTCACAGGTAAAAAGATGAAGATCAAACAAAACAAACACAATAATAATATGAACATAGAATGGAACCAATGTTGTGCTTATGATTCAAATATAGTCACGCCTCAGCAGAGCTTGATGAAGAACTTCCACTGTAGAGGCAAGCTAGGGTTTACAAAAACTCAATGAGAAAAATAATGAAAGCGTTAACTACAAAGATTGCATGCATGCAGCTTAAATACTAAACCCTAGAACAAAACATGCACGATTAGACAGGCCCAAACTGGCAACCAAAACTGGGCTAAGGACCGAGCCCATGACGTAACACTATAAGCCCAACAATCTCCCCTTTGCGTCAAATAAGGCGAGAGATTATTTCTTCTGAGTTGGCTTCACAGTCTTTACCACCTTGAACAACCGAGGGATGATAGCAAGAAGTGTCTGCCGAAATTGAATGTACCATCTCAACATATCAGTGAGCATCTTCTTATCGGCTGTTGTGTTCTGATCACACCTCTGAATAATCTCCAAAATGTGCTCCAAGCAAGCAGTTGAGATTAGGTGTTTGTCAACAAGAGCGAACAGGCATTTCTGTCCTTCGCCTCTGATAAACATCACATTGTGGTACTTTGAATCAATCTTCCATTTGATGATTGAGTTAACATCGCCAGCTCTTCCCATTGGTTTGATCGTTGTTCGCTTGTGAATGGCCGAGGCAATTTCTTGATCCATTTTTGCTACTTCGTGAATGTAGCAGACAAACATTCGCTTGATATGGTCAATGATCGGCTGATACTCCTGAGGATTTGACAGCAAGATGTTGTTGAGGAGTATCCAGTTGTGGGGATTGAGGTTCGGTAGATCAGCAAGAGTGAAGCTGTGAACCGAGCCTTCTGATCCTCGAGTCACTTTGAATTTCACTTTCACAAACTTCCCTGCTATATAGGGCTTCAGTACCTTGATAGTTGTGATTTTCTGCGAACTCCATGTCAAGTACTGAGGCTTAGCAAACTCCAGATAGAATTCCAATAGATCCCGATCCACCTTCGTGTCTGGAGATGGGATGGCAACAGTCAAGTTGAAGCAATGAAAGATGAACGCCTTTCATGTGATTGGCATATCAAAATGCTCATCCTTAGAGTTTGCAAGCCCGAACGACATCACAGGTTCAAGCCAAAGTGTACTTGGCTCATCAATAGCACACCTTTGGAGCAAATCAAGAGTCCACTCAGGAAAAATGGACTTCTTCTTTTCCAGGAGCTCCTTTTCCTTTTGCTTCTACTCAACATCAGTCGCTTGTTTCTTAAACTTTTCTTCAAGCTCTTTATCAGAAGGTTTTGTTTTCTGAAAAGGCTTAGCAGGATCCTTTTCATACACATCTTCTTCACTATCAGTATCATCCTCCCCTATTTTCTTCTTCTTCTTGTCTCTATTACTGACTGAAGCTTCATTACCCTTTGGTTCAGCAGTTGATTTCGGTTCAGGAGGAGGTTGAGTTTTTGCTACCTTCTCTCCCCCTTGTTTCGGCTGGACACCAGTCACCGGAACACCCTCAATATGACTAAGGATGTCCAATGCAGGCCTAAGTTTGTTGGCCAAGTGCCTTTGGATAGTAATGGTGATGATGGGATCATGGGCTTCAAGGAGGTGGAGTAAAATAGAGTGGACATCACCAACAGAGGTTCGTATAACCTCTCTCTCTCAGATTTCACATCGTTGAGATCAGTAGTGGCAGTGCGAAGCTTGAGGTTCTGCATCTTTAGCTGAGAGGTTCTTCTTTCAAGCTCATCCATGATACGATTCTCTACAGCTAACTCTGCCTCCAGTTGGGTCAATCGATCATTGACATTATTATGTAGAGTGACATTGGCAGCTTCGACTGCTTGTCGTGCAGCTTCAAGGTTGGACCGTTTTGCTTGAAGAGAACGCTGAGGGTTATCAACCGAAGCGTTCACAGTTTGAGAATTCTTCTAAGCAGCTGCCTGCAAAGAATCTAAAAATAAGTGAGACTCAGAAATTAGTTTATCGACTTTTGCGGTCACTTCTTTGCACTCCTTGGTGGAAGCCTCAACAACGAGGGAGGCTTTCTGGCATTAGGAAGTGGAGGCGTCTATAGCCTTAGCTGCAGCAGTAAAGGAGGCATTATGTTCTTGGACAACAGAGGAGAACAATGCCTTGAGAGCAGCATCTGAATAAGCCCACAGAGGAAGAGGAGGAAAGCAGTTGATCAAGTTTGTTGTTGACTGCTTTGAGATGATGCTTGGTAACAGGTTCATCATCGTCTTCATCACTCTGTACACGGTAAGGACTGAAATAAGTGGAATCAAATTCCAAGTCCTCACTGCCTAGAACTGGGGTGGTGTTAATAGATGGGGTAGGAGATAAAGGTTTGGTAGTAGTAGGAGGTTCGATTGTTACTGGTGGTTCGGTTGTAGCAGGTGGGGTTGGAGCTGTAGAATGATCCCCTGTAGTAGTTGTAGTAGTGGTGGTGTCTGTGAAGATTGGAGTAGGGATGGGAATAGTGGTGGATGGTTGAGAGGTAGGGATAGGAAATATTGCAGGGATGGATATTGGGATGGTAACGAGTGGAGGAGAAGGAGGTTGGGAGCGAACTGGAATTTCTGGGGTAGGAAAGCGAGGCGGGGTATCACCACCACGACCCAAAGTCTCATCATCAGAGCTGTCGCTGTCAGATTCTGAAGGAGAAGTAGATTTGTTTTGGGGAGGAACATACTCTGAGTCTGAATCACTTGAAGATTAGAGTATGAGTTTCCTAGCAGGCTTCTTCTGTTACTTCTTCTTCGGCTGTGAAGGAGCAGCCTTGTCTGATTTTCGCTTCTTGGGGGTTTGACCCTTGGTGGGTTTAGCGACATTCCCCTCTTTTTGGGTTTCAGTTCTCTTTCCCCTCTTTGCTGGCTTATTAGCCTCTTCAATGGAGCGAACCATGGCTGGCATGAGCTCCCTTGGACCCGAAGAAGGAATCTTCCTGTATTGTTGCAAAACATTGCTTGCTGTAGACACATAGGCAAGCATGGTCTCAGGGATGGATCCAATGAAGGAGAACTTAGTGGGACCTGTAACGATAATCTTGGTTGTGTGAAAAGTGGCGATGGAGGAGAGAAGAGAGTCTGCCATGATTGGAACGTGAAGACGATCCATTGCCCACTTAGTGATGATGGACCAATATCTCCCACACGAGATCTCTGAGTGTCTTGATGAAGAAACCAAGCTTTGAACCAGTTATTGCCAGATAATGGTTCCATAATCCAAATCTATCCCATGATATAGACCATAAAGCACAGTCATAAATGACTTGCTTGCTCCATTTGATCCGGCGCTTCGCTCAGAGAGTCCTTTGAACAGTAGAGTGAAAAGGCCATTCCATTGAGGAGGTAGGTAGGACTTCTTGAACTTGGTAATGGTGGTTAGGGTTTCAGTGTACCCCATTTGATAAAACATTGAGAATAGTTGACCAATAGTGATCGATTCAGGGTTTACCAAAGTTTGTTCTTGAGAGAGACCAATTAGGGCACAGAAGCGGTGCTTGGAGATGGAAGTCTTCTCATTGTGGATTTCAAAGTGTATCCTTTCATGAACCTTGTCATAGTAGGCAGTTGAGTAGATGAGTGAGAGGAAGGACATGGGAACAACTTCGACTTTGGACAGAGCATCGACAAAAGGTGAGTATTTGAGACACTCGACTACATACATCATGTAGGGTTCATAGACAAATGGAGTGAGATCGATTATCAGGTTTTGTTGAGGTTTGATGGTGACGAGAGTTTGGCGAATAGATGTGTCGTGAACTGAAGAGGAGTCTGCCATTATTGAAGCTTGGAGAGGAAGATGAACAGTAAGATGAATCGCCTTTGTTCTTTGAGAGAGTTTTGTAAGTGATAAAAGGGTAAAGGTGAGCATGCCAAAACCTTTTATACGTACAAGTAAGAGAGAGGAAAATCCGGCTGATATCTTGGATCAATTTTGATGGATGAACAGTTGTCACACCCGATGATGACGCAAGAAAGAGAAAGGATGTTTCCTTTTTACACGCCATCCCATAAAAAGTGCTTTTTCAAATCGTCGAAACGATTGGATAAGTGCTGAGTCAGCCTTCACTTTATCCCAATCGTCACCCCATATTTCACATGAATCGTCATTGCCTTTTAAGTGTATCGAGCATTGTAATACTTGAAGAAACGAAGCTGAAACAATTAGAGTACCATTAATAGAACCAGATTTTGGAAAATTAAAATTTTTCGTGCATAGAGTGTAAAAGATAAAGAAATAAAGCAAAATTTTTGTAATAATTTGTGATGTCTTAAAGAGACATAAAGTAACTGATTCTGGGCAAGAATCTCTTCCTTCAAAGTTAAGAGAGACTTTAAAGTGCTTGTGTGGTTTCCCATTAAATAACGATCAATAACTTGTTAAGAAGTATTGAAAGGGTGGTTTTCGCTTCAATTCGTGATTTCGATACTTGATATAAGACCGAAAACGAACAAAGTACTTGTGAGATCAATGTGATCTATTGAACAAGTTGGTAGGGAAGATTTTCAATGACTTGTGGATAGGTGAGAAATCCCAAAAAACATTTAATTGGATCCTTGGGGAAGAAAAATTCTTGGTAATAGAAATTTTCAGAAGAATCACTTATAATAAAAAGAGATTTATGTTAGAATTGGTAACATAGTGATCATTAACCATCAATTCATAAATGGTGTTGAATGGTGGGTTTCACTTAGTACATAGTGGCACGAAACTACGATCATTAACACAAATTTTGTATAACCATAAAACTCAGTGGTAAATGCTGAGAGTCTCAAGGGTTATATTGGTGAGATGAAGTGTGATGAAGAAAAATGATAGAGGTGGTATAAGAAACAAATGTACCTCTGCTATAAAAGAAGGACTAAGCAGAAAACTCTAAGCTCAATGTGAGTAGAGTAAGGCAGCTCATGATTAGAGTGATTATAGCAGCCTAGCTTGGGAAAACATGATTTGTATGTATCATGTTATTAAGCTTCACTCAAAATCTGTCGAGGCTTTAGTCAACATGCAACAACATGGTTCTAGGGACACCTAACTAATTAAAAAAAAACCTGCTTTAGCTTCACCATCGAGAATAACACTTAGACAAAGAAAAACATTAGATGAAAATAAAATAAAAAAATATTTTTGTATTTTGTGAGAGTTGTTCAATTGAACGAAAAATAAAAATATTTTTGGATTTTATGAATTTTAAAAGAAGTATTTAAAATAGTGTACATAGGAATATAATCAAAATGCCTTGATAAGAAAAAGAAGCGATTAAGTTCAGAAGGACCGAAACCGAAATAGACCGAATGTTCGATTCATTTCGGTTTCGATTCATTTCGGTTCTTGGTCGAGCTTCACCCGAAATAGACCGAACCCGAAATAGACCGAATGCTCGGTTCATTTCAGTTCGCTCTATTTCACTTCTTACCTTTATTGAAGTGAAGGTGATTTTGGTACTGATTCTGCTTCCATCATTCCTAGGCCTTGCAAAATCTTGTTGAAGCTTTCTTCAGGTAAAGCCTTAGTGAATATATCTACCAGTTGATCAGTTGTCCTTACGAAATGAATTTCCACGTTGCCATCTTCTACGTGATCTTTGATGAAGTGATACCTCAGTTCTATATGTTTAGTCTTTGAGTGTTGCACTGGGTTGTGACAAATCCTAATTGCATTTTCAGAGTCGCAATATAGTGGGATTTTCTTCATATTCAGCCCGTAATCTCTAAGCTGACTTTGTATCCATACAATTTGAGATGTGCATGATGCTGCAACGATGTATTCAACTTCTATAGTGGAGAGAGAAACACAAGTTTTTTTTCTTTTATTGCCAACTAACCAATTTACTGTCGAGAAATTGGCATCCTCCAGTGGTGCTTTTTCGATCTAATCCACAGCCACCTAAGTCAGCGTCTGAGAACGCTTGGACAAAGAATCCTGAGTTGGCTGGATACCACAGACCGAGAAAGGAGGTTCGCTTTAGATAGCGAAAGATGTTTTTCACAGCTTGCATATGAGGTTCGCGTGGGTTAGCTTGAAATCTGGTACAGTAGCATACTGAAAACATGATGTCAGGTCTACTAGCTGTGAGATACATCAGTGACCCAATCATTTGACGATAGAGTGTCATGTCAGCGGCTGGCTTCTCCAACGATGGTGTAAGCTTTGTCCCAAAAGCCATTGGAACTTTAACTTTGGAGTCTCCCATCATACCAAACTTAGCTAACAGTGTCTTGGTGTATACCTCCTGATTGATAAAAATGCCTTCGGGTCCCTGTCTAAGGTTTAAGCCAAGGAAAAAGTTAATTGGACCCATTGAGCTCATCTTAAATTTAGTTTCCATCAACTTCCTAAATTCAGCTGTTAAGCTAGGATTCATGGAGCCGAAGATGATGTCATCAACGTAAATTTGGACTATCATAAGGTGGTTACCCTCTCTCTTATGAAAGAAGGTTGGGTCAACTAAACCTTGTTTGAATTTAGACATTTTTAAGAATCGAGTTAGAGTTTTGTACCATGCTCTGGGAGCCTATTTTAGGCCATATACCGCTTTGTCAAGTATGTAACAATGATCTGGACACTTCTACTTTCTCGAAGCCTGGTGGTTGCTCAACATACACTGTTTCTTCAAGTTCTCCGTTGAGAAAGGCACATTTGACGTCCATCCGATAGACTTCAAAGTCTTTGTGTGCAACATAGGCAAGAAAGATACGAAAAGACTCTAATCTTGCAACTGCAGCGAAGGTCTCTTCATAATCGATACGTTCTTCCTGAAAGTATCCTTTCACAACCAACTGAGCTTTGTTACGAATCACGTTCCCCTCCTTATCCATCTTATTTTTGAATACCCATTTGAGACCGACAACCGAAGCATCCTTTGGAGTTGGAATAAGACGCCATACTTTGTTTCTTTCAAACTCATTTAACTTATCTTGCATGGCTTGAAACCAGTCAGAATGATCAAGTGTAGAATTAACAGTCTTCGGTTCAACTTTGGAAACAAAGGAGTTGAACATGCAAAACTCTACTTGAGAAAAGAGTGCAGCTTGTTTCGCTTTGATCTGTGATCGAGTTAACACCTTTTCTGAGGATTCCCAAATGATTTGACTTTGTGGATGATCTTTGGTCCATTTAATAAGAGGTGGGTAATTTGGATCACAAGAGGGATCCAAATATACATTGATTTCTTCTGCCAATTCTGATAGTATGTCATCATCATTGACGTTGGTATTCTCCCCCTCGAAGGATGACGCCTGTTCAGAATCTAGATTAGTATCTTCTCCTTCGTTTGGAATTCTAGTAGAGCTTGATGATGGGGACGTTATATTCTCCCCCTGGAATGAAGAAACTTGATCGTGTTGTAGAGACGGACCCTCCTCCTGGACATCAGGACGGTCATTCGAAGGTTCGCTTACTACTGGCCTCTCGGTTGCTTTGGATTGATTAGCAGCCATCTTTTGAGCAACATCGTCGATGATTTGTTTTAGATTATCAACCTTTCTATCTTTTGCCTTTGATTCAGAATTAATTGCCGTTTGAGGCTCATCAAAAAGAAGCATATATTTCTCGAAAAGATTTGAAATAGAGGCATTAACCTGACCAGTCTTTGGAAAGATTTCCTGCACTGCACCTTCGGTTGTCTTCATCTTCTTAACATAGCTATCGTCAAAAGTGACATAGTGTGTTTCTTCAATCTTCTTAGAGCGCTTCTTTAGAACTCTATATGCCTTAGAATTCAGGGAGTAACCTAAGAATATTCCTTCATCAGCCTTGGCATCAAACTTGTTTCGATTCTCTTTAGAGTTGAAGACGAAGCATCTTGAACCGAACACATGGAAGAATTTCACATTCGGTTTGCGATTGTTTAAGGTCTCATAAGGAGTGATAGAGAATCGCTTGTTTAGATATGATATGTTCTGAGTATAACAAGCGGCAGCAATTGCATCAGCCCAGAAATACAAAGGCAAGGATACGAAGCATAACATCATTCGAGCTGCTTCACACAGAGATCGGTTTCGCCTTTCAATGATCCCATTCTGCTATGGAGTATATGGGGATGATAAATTATGAGTCGTTCCCTTCTCAGCAAGAAAATCTTCAAATTTTTTGTTCTTGAATTCCAAGCCGTTGTCGCTTCTTACGTTACAAACAACTTTCCTCAGTTGAATTTCTACCTGTTTTATGAAGAGCTTGAGCTTTGGAGTAGCCTCAGATTTTTGCTTCAAGAAGAATACCCATGTGAATCGAGAGAAATCATCCACTATAACCAGAGTGTACTTGTTTCCACCAATGCTTTCAATGGAAGAGGGACTACACAGATCAATATGTAACAACTCTAATGGTTCTATTACCTTAGTGTTGATAATAGAAGGATGACTTTGTCTACTCTGCTTTCCCATTTCACAAGCTGCGCATAGATGTTCTTTGTCGAATTTGAGAACTGGAAGACCTCGAACATGATCTCCTAAAACCAGCTTGTTGATATCCTTGGAATTAAGATGAGAGTCTTCGATGCCATAACCGGCTTTCATCTGAGTGAGCCTTCGTGAGTAAGCAAACTGCTGGTTTACCTCAAATTGGGCTGAGGTTTAAAGGATACATTTCCACCTTTCACTTCAATTTCAGCAGAATGTTAATAGACTTTTTCTCAACTATTTCTGAGCCTTCATCATCAAACGATACCTTCAATCCGGTTCCAACTACCAGCTGTGATACGCTGATAAGGTTGTGTTGCAGTCCTTCAACATATGCGACCTTTCTTATCGAGAAGTCACCATTCGTAATCATTCCATAGCCTTTGATGGTTCCGTATGAGTTGTTGCCGTACTTCACAACGCCACCATCCTTGAGAGACCGAAACTCCCTCAGTTCTTCCTTCCTTCCTGTCATGTGACGCGAGCAGCCACTATCAATATACCATTCTTCGTCAAACTGCTCGTCACAGATAACCTGCAAAATATTAAGCAGATTTAGGAACCCAAAGTTTCTTGGGTCCTTGTGAGCCTTTGACAGGACAGAGAATAGTAAGTGAGATATCAACCAAATAAGTACGTTTTATCAAAGTCGTTTCATCTTTTCTTTTTATACTGAAAACTTTAATTTTGTTTGACTTCGATTCAGTAGACGTAGGATTTGAGGTGTTGACGTCTGCATTCTTTTGGACGTCTGTCATGTTTTGGAAAGAGCTTTCCTTTCCCTTTTAAATCTTTTGAAGGTAGAGAATTAGAATGAGAAGAGTTAGGTTCAGAAGTGACATTGGATCTCCTGTACGTCTGATTGAACTTGTAGGGTTGAGGACCGAAACCGCTCTTTTGGTTGCTATTGGGTGGAGGACCGAAACCTCTCTTTCGATTGATGTTGCTCTGAGGACCAAAACTCTCCTTTCGGTTCCTTTCGTTCGAGGGACCGAAACTACCCTTTCGGTTGATTTTGTTCTGAGGACCGAAACTCTCCTTTCGGTTGATATTGTTCTGAGGACCGAAACTCTCCTTTCGGTTCCTTTCAGTCGAGGGACCGAAACTACCCTTTCGGTTCCTTGATTCCTCTTGTGACTTATGCTTCCTTTCGTTCCTAACATAGTGAGGATTTTGTGATCTCCAAAACTGTTTTCTTTCTGAGAGATTCTTCTTGTATCTCAGATTTCGTTGATGTTTTCGATCTGCCACCTGTTTTGGATTTCTGTGGATGTTAGCCTTTTTCTTTGAAGCACGAGCATAGTTGTCGCTCTTTGTTGAGGATGTTTCACTGGTAGTTTGTACCAATTCGCCCAATGATGTTTTGGTTCCACTTGTGCTTGGCTCATCATATCTTGCAGGCTCATTTAGTGGCTCAAGCACGTATCTACCTTTCACTCTCCATGAAGTCTTTTGAGATAGGCCTTTCATCTCATTAGCTTTGTCTATTGGTGTTGACCAGAAGAACTCGTCACGTCCAAGTGCATTATCTTCTTCCACCATAGCTTTTAGTTCTGCGGTTTGTTGTGGAGTGACACCTGGAACTGTGTAGACTTGATTTGGAGTGGTTTGTACCTTTTGATACACAACAACTTTTGCTTTGAGAATTTTGGTCTTGTCTGTTGATGAGCGACCGAACTCAACATAATTTTCAGAAATCAGATTTTTGCGAGTCTCAGGTTCGCTTTTATCAAATTCTGAACAGTCCACTAAATCCTCTACAGAGATTTCACTCAGATCATCATCCTCATTAAGTTCAGATGCATTTTCAACATCAATTTTATTATTTGAACTTAATTTGGCATTCAATGAGTCAAATTTCTGTACGGTTTCGGTTCTTAACTTCAATTTGTCATTCTCATCTAATAGATTTTTGAGCATGTCCTTATGGTCTTTGGACTTTATGTAGGACTCAATTTTGTCAAGGAGAATTTTGTATGCAGGTGAGACCTCATCAGAAGATACAACTTTTTCACAATTGTAAGCTTCGGCATCGACTTCATCCTCCTTTAACTCAAGGAAGGGTAAAATCATGCGATGTATCTTCTTTCCTATTTCACAATCGAGATGCAACTGAGTGATATTAAAATAAAGTCTTTTAGCAATCAAACAAAAAACATTTCATTGTTTTAAAAGATTAAGATTGTCTAGTTGTAAATAAATCGATTCATCCTTAGAACTAATCAACTCTTTCTCCTTCTGATCAATCCACATCCTCCTTTCCTCACTCTTCAACGATATCCTGCTAATTTGATCAGTCAGGTTAGAGTTTGTGACACGGGTTTGGGAAAGACTGCTACTTATACCTGAAAATTTAGATGTTAAGTTATTCAATTCCTTTTCTTAGTTAGTAACAGGTATATTTAGAGAAGCAAGAATATTTTGTACCGTCTTGATCAACTCATCACATTTGTTGATCTGCGTACTAACAGGTTTCGCAGCAAAACACCTGTCCTCTCGCTCCTTCTCGGCTTCTATCCCACCATTAGTTGTATATTCTCTCATCTGAGATACACCTTCGGTCACCATTAAACACCTTCCTGCAACAGGTTCTTCTTTCACCAACATCGCCTTGCCATGAGTGGGTTTTTTGACTTCTTCATCCTCTGAATCCGTGGACCATACTTCCACACCGCCGAATTCATCACGGTTGCCAGTATCCTGTACAATCAAAGCATTCATAGTTCTATTGTTAGTAGCTGACTTTCTTTTCTTGATTTCCTCCAGTCATCTCAGGAGGCTCGCTTCCTCATCATCCTCATCTGTCTTTTCTGCTGTCTTTTTTAGCATACAGTCTTTGGCGAATTGATTCTTGCCTCCACAGTAATGGCAATCAAATCCTGAGTCTCCACCAATTTTCACTTCTTTCTTGGACTCTTCTGACTTCGACCCTATCTTCAGTCCCTCCTTAAGCTTTTCAGCGCTGTAACTTCCCTGCCAGTTTCTGTTCTTGTTGGCTGGGAACTTTCTTTTAATGAACTTTCTAGGATTAGACACCATCAGGGCATACTCTTCATCGGTTAGATTGTAGTCGACAAGATCCAATTCCTCTTCTTCTTCAATATAACTTTTTCCTTTAGAAATAAGGGCTAATGAACCCAAACTCGAAATCACATTCGTTTCCTTATACAGTGCACTTTCATGGGATTTCAACATTCCTACCAGTTTCGCCAGGGAATATGATTTAAACTCTTCATGTGCTTTAACAGTGGATACGACAGCCATCCATTCAGGTATTAGACCGTTCATGAATGTAACCTTCTGTTCAATAACCTTCCTTTCGATCCCATGCTTTATCATCTTACTTAAGAGATGATTAAAGCGATCAAAATCCTGAACCAGTTTCTCTTCGGGCTTCTGTTTGAAATCACCAAATTCAGAAAGCAAAAGAGTTTGAATCGAATGTTCCAGATCTTCATCAGTGGAATACAATTCTTTTAGCCTGTCCCATATATCTTTAGCAGTAGCACAAGAACTCACCAAATGGAACGTATCTGACTGCAAAGCAAACCTAATCATCCTCAAGGCCTTGATGTAGCATTGAAACTTTTCCTTCTCATCTTGAGGAATATCATCTACATCATTGACAAGCTAATTGTACTCCTTCTGAGTTTTGAGAATCTTTGAGGTGCTTGAGTGAGCGAATGGGCCTATAGTGATAGCTTCCCAGATCAAGTAACCATTATCTTCCGATCCAATCACATAATCTTCAAAGTGATGTGTCCAAACTTCATAATCTTGAGTATACAAGATTGGATTGGTTTGAGAATCATCCATGGACATCGTGATGACGTTTGATCGATTACCTGTTTAAGATCAGACTTGTAATTTATCGTTAGAGTTAGATCGACGATTAATGAGATACGTCAATATGGAATGATGACTCAATTAATATCGATCAATGTGGAATAAAACCCTAATAACTTCTTCGACAGAAGAGATGTGTATGAATTACACAGTCTCCTGCTCTGATACCAATTGATGAGAAAAAATTTCAGATCGATTAGATCTTTCACAGGTAAAAAGATGAAGATCAAACAAAACAAACACAATAATAATATGAACACATAATGGAATCAACGTTGTGCTTATGATTCAAATATAGTGTAACATCCCAAAATTCAAGGCCAAAAAAAATTCATTTTTAAATAAGTTATTACATAAAACCATCAGTATAAAAACATTCATTATAATATCTCGTGACAAACCAAAGTGTCGGTAACCAAAACATATTATCATAAAACCATATCAGAGAGTAATCCTGAATATCTCATGTCCGGAAAACATAGTGTGATGTGTTGTGATCGAGCCGACTCCTTTCCTTGAAAACTAAATACCTGAAATCAAAACTGAAAACCGTAAGCACGAAACTTAGTGAGTTTCCCAGATACCACATACCATACAAACCAACTGATCCATACATGCCATACCTAGCCAAGAGCCATACATAACCAACATATCCATAATCAGGTAAGGGGCTATGTGCCAAACATAGTCTTGCCAAGGTGCTATGTGCCAAACGTAGTCTTGCTAAGGTGCTATGTGCAAAACATTGTCTTGCCAAGGTGCTATGTGCCAAACAAAGTCTTGCTAAGGTGCTATGTGCCAAACATAGTCTTGTGGTTATGCCACGGGCCGCACGTGGTCTTCCTGGTCAAGCCTGGGGCCACTCCCTGGGTCTTACAGACATGTGCCAAGGGCCACTCCTTGTCTTTCATGCAAGTATCACAAAAACAACTATACATACTACCCTACTAGGCTACTCCGCATATAGTGTGCCAGGAGCCACCTAATGGTCTTTCATACACAATGGCATACAGTGTGCCAGGAGCCACCTCCTGGATACATATTGCCTATGGCTAACCCCCGGGTCTTCCTATCATACATAAAAACATATTATGTGCTAGGAGCCGCCTCCTGGTCTTTCGTGCATAATGCCTAGGGCTAATCCCCGGGTCTTCTCAGCATACATAAACTAAATGGGCCGGTATTAGTGCCTTATACCCATACAAAAAGTGAGGAGACTCACCTCGCACTGCTGGACTTTGCTGATAAACCCCCCGGATGCTGTACGACAACTCTCTGAACCGCTGCCCCGCTAGCTCCTCAAGCTACCAATATCAATATAACAATTAGTTTCAAATTGAACTTCAGTTCTTAATCCATACAGTGGTTTTTCGAGCCATGCTGGTGCTCCAAAATGTAGATCCATCCTTCTAAAGCCTATTCCTCACGTAAAGTTGCAAACTTTACGTGTAGCTAAGGAGATCTAGGCACAAAACACACAAAACTAGGGTTTATGGCGACCATGCTTCATCAACACACCAAAGACTGCTACTTTATGGTTCTCTAGGCCAAGACACACCTGGATCTGAAGTAGCAACTTCAGATCTGGACTTCTAACTCGAATTGGCTCTTAATCATGCCATAAAAATCCCCAAATCTCATATTAAAGGTAGATCTAGATGCAAAAGAGTGAAGGTAACGACTTATTACCTTCAAATGCTCTGAAAAGTCCCACTAACTTTGGATCTACTGCCAATCCTTGAATCCCCAATGATTCCCTTCTTCCTTCTTCCTTCAAATCACCCAAAATGGCAAGAAAGCTTGAATGTGCAACAATGGAGGCTTAGGGTTTCGTATTCTGGATAAGAGAGGCTATAAGGAACCCTAAGGGAGAGAATGAGATGTTTAAATAGTGCATAAAGTCCCGGATTTAGGGTTTCCCTCTTCAGACTGGACTTGCAGAGTCCTCTTTGCCGACTCCCCGAGTCGGTTACTTAATCGATCCCCCGGTTCCCGCTCCGACTCGTCGAGTTCCTCCCTGGATTCGACGAGCTGACCCTTTGACTTAGGGTTTTCTTTCCTTTCTTGGCCTTTATGATTTTGGGTGTTACAACTCTCCCCTACTTAAACTAAACTTCATCCTTGAAGTCTGCCACGACCAACTACCTTACCATATGGTCACCACTTATCCACTAGGTACACACTCCTCCCATCTGATCAAACCTTGAAGATGTCATTTTCAGAATAACCCGTTCCTTACTACCTTCGAGTAAAACATTTTTATCCAACTGGTAACCATACCGATACTCCTGTTACACTTTCCCTTGATTCGCAAGGGGTTTTCCCCTTTTACCCTCTACTGTCACTGGCACTTCTAAGGTATTTTCCATAAGCAACAACCTTCCCAATTTCCTCCGAGGACCGATCATTTGCGGAAACCGCAATCTCGGCAACTCCTAGTGCCGGCCAATACCCACAGAATAACCCCAATACCGAAGGCTCTACCGTATCGTGAGAATTCAGACAATCATTGGGGTAGCAGATCCCTCTCTGCTACGCTTAAGGCTCAGAAGAGAACGACGCCACCGAGCCAAATTCTTTACTCTGAGGTCATTTGATCCCGCGATGAGAAACTTAGCATCATCCGATCAGTTCACGGCTTTTCACACCGAATCCCTTGCTGCCTGAAGTCCTGATGACTCCCATCTGCCTACCGGATGAACCGAGGTCTCCCTGATCGCGTGCGATCTATCGTTACCTGGAATACCGGTTTCCCCCATGCTACCTCGGAGACACGGACCCGTCACCCACTCTCCGCGAACCAAGCTACTAATGAAAGCTACAGCTTACCCGCAGTCTTACACCACTCCCGGCCTCCAATGACCTACTGTCTTCCGGACCCAATCATCACGTGGCCCACTCACATTTGGGCGGCTGCCCCGCCCTGAAGGCAACTATCTGGGAAACCCTGCCAAAGAATCACATACCTGATATATTCGCACTAGCAAATAGGGACCGACGAATGCTTTGGGCCACCCTGTAGTCTCACTATACTCGCTCTACCAACTAGCGAATGATACGGCCACCCACATAGTCTTGCATCACTTCAGCGCTGCCAGCCATCTAAAGCTACGAGCCACCCCACCGTCTTGCTATACCAATGCTACGGGCCACACCGCAGTCTTACTAAACTAGTGCTACGGCCACACTGCAGTCTTGCTATACCAGTGCTACGGGCCACACCGCAGTCTTACTAAACTAGTGCTACGCGCCACACCGCAGTCTTTCTAAACTAGTGCTACGGGCCACACCGCAGTCTTGCTATACCAGTGCTACGGGCCACACCGCAGTCTTACTATACCAGTGCTACGGGCCATACCGCAGTCTTACTAAACTAGTGCTACGGGCCACACCCCAGTCTTACTATCCTCTCACTATCTGACCACTGGTGAATGCTACAGCCATCCGGTAGTCTGAAAACACCTTTCCACTCGACTGGCTGTTAGCGGATGCTATGACTAACCCATAGTCGAGCATGTGATTCTCGCAATTGGCAAGTTCCGAACTTCCAGTTCACCCTTTCCTCAATTAACATAACCACCTGGGCCATCTTCCTTCCCGATAGGAGAGCAAAACTTATCCCGGTTCCAAAACCGCTGCTGCTTCCATAACATGATTGCTTCTCCTCTACTTAGATTCGGCTAAGTCTATACTACACGTGAAAAATCCGAGGATTTCCATTCCTTCCTCCCTTGCACAATAGGCGTGATAACTACCATCTCCTTGATGTCGCTAGCGATCCACCACTAGCCCATTCCAAATACCGTACAGTTTACCGAATACCAGAGGAAGACCTCCTGCATCCCAGTACTGATAATCCCCTGGGCTCCAATTCATTCCCTTAAGGTCCGAATAACTAATGCTCAGAGCAACTCCATCAGTGATAGACCACTTCCCTTGATGCTTCCCAAAGCTATCCTAAATGCCAAGACCAGATCCACCAAACCCTGATAATGGTGGAGGGCTACTCCTTGTACCCTGCCCATCGTCCTCCATGCAATGCTCCTGAACCTCTTTTGGTCATAATCGGGATAATACTGGACACTTCGACCCCGAAGTGAGAGATGACCCTACACTTGGTACTAATAGTTCATGGTATGCAATTGGCATAAGACAATTCTGAAAGTACAATCTGAATACAAGCAGAGAGACAACTCATACATACTATTACCAGATTCTCGGGTAAGAACAATCCTAATACGCATAGAATCGAAAATGGCCATAGATACATACCTGCAACATTCCCTTCTGTAATCTAGATCTCCTACATCTGTCACTGCAAGGCCCTACCCTCTCACCCATTTGTAAACCTGAAAGTTGTCGGGGCAGACGCACTTCCCGCTTCTCCCCTCATTGTCGGGCAGTCGGCCTTATTGTGGCCCACCAGATTGCAGTGAAAACATAATGGGCTCGCCCCTTATGGGCAGTCCCTGCTAACGTGACCAACACTGCCACACTTGTAGCAGCCTGAGCTCATGGAATGACAAACTCCCTCGTGCAGTTTCCTGCACGTGCTGCACTAACTTCAGCCCTGCCGATCCGCTAACTGCTGATCTGAGGTCTTGGGTCTCTTCCCGGGACCCTCCAAAGCATACATCTGATCCGAACTCCTTTTCGCAATGTGCTCCAAATCAATCTCCCTTTCCCGTGCCTTGGTAATCATAGAGTCCAAGGTCAGGCATGCCAAGAAGCTGACATGATCTCGAATATCCGCTCTCAACATGTCATGATAGTGGGTCCTCTGCATCTCATCATCCCTTGCATACTGAGGCATCAATAAGGCCCTCTCCCGAAACTTGGCGGTAATCTCCACCACCGACTCTATCATCTGTCTCATGTCTAGGAACACTCTGGCAAACTGCTGAAGCTCCACTGCTGGTGCAAACTCCGCGTTAAACCTGGTCACAAAGTCGGGCCAGGTCATAGCCTCAATGGCTGTGGCTCCTAAGGAATCACCAACTGACTCCCACCAGTCTCTGGCTCTGTTTCTCAAACATCCTGCTGCAAAGCGGACCTTCGACCCCTCCGGGCAGAAGCTCGTCAGCTGCGCAGACTCGATGTGTGCGATCCATCTCCTGGCAGCAATGGGGTCCTTTACCCCGTGAAAATCTAGCACGCCACTCCCTCTGAATTCCTTGAAGGACAGTGTGCGCATAATCGCCTGGGCAGACGCCAAATCACTCCTGAAATTTCGGAGGCGATCCTCCATCAGCTCAATGATTCCCTGCTTGATCGACCCGAAAATGACCGGGGTCGCCTCAAGGATGCCTCTCGTAATCTCAGATGCGATGAACTTGCGTAACCCGTCATCAACTTGCTCGGATCCCGTGCCCGATCCTGACCCTGATCCTGAGGCTCCGGCTCCATGTCGAATGGTCACCATACTAGAAATAAACACATAAATGTCCGGATCGAAACATACCCCGAGAGGTCTCACACACTATCCAAGATTCCTGGTTCCATCTCGGCCCTCCTTGACTCGAGTACGGATCCTCTGCTTCCAGTAGTAGGGGCCCATACTACCTTCCACATCTATCCGTACTTTCCTCAAGGATTGCTTCAACTTCACCAAGTCTCTTTCACTACTACTAACGCTGCTCCCAGCACTACTCTCATCCTAGGCTTGCCCTAGGGTAACCTACAACCCACAACCAATCCTCAGCTACTAAAGGCCTCCTTGTAATGCCAATTAGCCATTACCTAAATACCATTACATGTGACGAGGCTTAGATAATCCTTCGAGTAACAGACTCGTCCCTACAACGGTTAGACTCAGACGAGAGCTGCGCAATAGGGCCAAATCCAACACTCTGAGATTATTCCACCCTGATCACATGTGACTTGGCGTTCTCACCTAATGGCTAACTCTCATCACTCAGAGTCCCACAAAGCACAAAGCAAGTAGCATTCAGACAAAAGGGAAATCTAACCAGAACATAATCAAGCAATTCTATCCACACAACAAGAATCTGTACTAGCATGCGATGCTAAGCTCATATAATCAGGCATAACCTAAACACACTATCCTATTACTGTCTACTCAATACTAGCATGCAATCCTCATAAGTTGAAGCACATAAAGCAGGCACATAAGACATCATTCCTAGATCCTTAGCCCTATTCTAGCATGCTATTCTACTGAAACTGATAACATAATAATAACTTGTATGGGTATCCTGGGATAAACTTACTCGAGCTCGGCTGATTGCACACATCACACACACTTTGTTCTTCTCAAAGTCCTTTTTTTTCTTTTCAGATTCTTTTCAAACTAATTTATAAAATGGTTTTTCTCTTCAAAACATTCATACCACACCCTTAGTTTGAGTTCAGACACACCTAAGGGTATGTCCGAATCCCTCAAACCAAGGCTCTGATACCAACTTGTAACATCCCAAAATTCAAGGCCAAAAAAAATTCATTTTTAAATAAGTTATTACTTAAAACCATCAGTATAAAAACATTCATTATAATATCTTGTGACGAACCAAAGTGTCGGTAACCAAAACATATTATCATAAAACCATATCAGAGTGTAATCCCAAAGATCTCATGTGCGGAAAACATAGTGTGATGCGCTGCGATCGAGCCGACTCCTTTTCTTGAAAACAAAATACCTGAAACCAAAACTGAAAACCATAAGCACGAATCTTAGTGAGTTCCCCAGATACCACATACCATTCAAACCAACTGATCCATACATGCCATTCCTAGCCAAGAGCCATACATAACCAACATATCCATAATCAGGTGAGGGGCTATGTGCCAAACATAGTCTTGCCAAGGTGCTATGTGCCAAACATAGTCTTGCTAAGGTGCTATGTGCCAAACATAGTCTTGTGGTTATGCCACGGGCCACACGTGGTCTTCCTGGTCAAGCCTGGGGCCACTCCCTGGGTCTTACAGATAGGTGCCAAGGGCCACCCCCTGGTCTTTCATGCAAGTATCACAAAGACAACTATACATACTACTCTACTAGGCTACTCCGCATATAGTTTGCCAGGAGCCATCTCCTGGTCTTTAATACACAATGGCATACAGTGCGCTAGGAGCCACCTCCTGGTCTTTCATACGTATTGCCTAGGGCTAACCCCCGGGTCTTCCTATCATACATAAAAACATACGGTGTGCCAGGAGCCACCTCTTGGTCTTTCGTGCATAATGGCTAGGGCTAACCCCGGGTCTTCTTAGCATACATAAACTAAATGGGAGGGCATTGGTGCCTTAGACCCATACAAACAGTGAGGAGACTCACCTCGCACTGCTGGACTTTGCTGATAAACTCCCCGGCTGCTGCCCAACAACTCTCTGAACTACTGCCCCACTAGCTCCTCAAGCTACCAATATCAATATAACATTTAGTTTCAAATTGAACTCCAGAAGTCAAACTACGTCAACTCTGGTCAAAGTCAAAGTCCTGGTCAAAGTCAACCTTCTAGGTCAACCC
Source organism: Lactuca sativa (assembly GCF_002870075.4). Classification (NCBI taxonomy): domain Eukaryota; kingdom Viridiplantae; phylum Streptophyta; class Magnoliopsida; order Asterales; family Asteraceae; genus Lactuca; species Lactuca sativa. The sequence continues at coordinate 91,647,445 of NC_056627.2, forward strand.
TACTTGCCGAGTTTGCCTACTGACTTGCCGACTTCATACGCTCAGAATCCTTTCATTCGCGACTCGACTCGTCGAGTTAGCCACTGACTCACCGAGTCTACCGATTTCTGAGTCCTGACCTGTCCAACTCACTGAGTCCCCACTTGACTCAGTGATCCGAGTCTTAACTCGAAGGGTTTGGGGTTTCGTGACTTGATTCGCCGAGTCCAAGAAAAGACTCGCCGAGTCCAAGGAAATCTTCAACAAACTCGCCAAGTTGTTCATCCAACTCGTCGAGTTCATCCCCATCTCCATACTACTCGCCGAGTCCACTCGAAGGACTTGCCGAGTCGCTTCAGTTCTTAATCCATATAGTGGTTTTTCGAGCCATGCTGGTGCTCCAAAATGTAGATCCATCCTTCTAAAGCCTATTCCTCACGTAAAGTTGCAAACTTTATGTGTAGCTAAGGAGATCTAGGCACAAAACACTCAAAAATAGGGTTTATGGCAACCATGCTTCATCAACACACCAAAGACTGCTACTTTATGGTTCTCTAGGCCAAGACACACCTGGATCTGAAGTAGCAACTTCAGATCTGGACTTCTAACTCGAATTGGCTCTTAATCATGCCATAAAAGCCCCAAATCTCATATTAAAGGTAGATCTAGATGCAAAAGAGTGAAGGTAACGACTTATTACCTTCAAATGCTCTGAAAATTCCCACCAAGTCTGGATCTACTGCCAATCCTGAAATCCCTAATGATTCCCTTCTTCCTTCTTCTTTCAAATCACCCAAAATGGCAAGAAAGCTTGAATGTGCAACAATGGAGGCTTAGGGTTTCGTATTCTGGATAAGAGAGGCTATAAGGAACCCTAAGGGAGAGAATGAGATGTTTAAATAGTGCACAAAGTCTCGGATTTAGGGTTTCTCTCTTCAGACCAGACTCTCCGAGTCCTTTTTCCGACTCGCCGAGTCGGTTACTTAATCGATCCCCCGGTTCCCGCTCCGTCTCGTCGAGTTCCTCCCTGGACTCGATGAGTTGACCTTTGACTTAGGGTTTTCTTTCCTTTCTTGGCCTTTCTGATTTTAGGTGTTACATATAGTCATGCCTCAGCAGAGCTCGATGAAGAACTTCCACTGTAGAGGCGAGCTAGGGTTTACAAAAACTCAATGAGAAAAATAATGAAAGCGTTAACTACAAAGACTGCATGCATGCAGCTTAAATACTAAACCCTAGAACAAAACATGCACGGTTGGACAGGCCCAAATCGGCAACCAAAACTGGGTTAAGGACCGAGCCCACGACACAACACTATAAGCCCAACAGTCTTTTCATCATAAATCGTTTTATGGACTCCATAACTTGTCCTCAAGTTATGGATGTCCAAGAGTCTCTTCATTTAAAATTTTTTAAACGTTCATTAAACTCATAAGTTATAAAAATCCAAAAGTTTTTGAATTGTTCAAAAATTGCCCTCAATTTTTGGAATTTGTAAAGTCTCACAGACACTTTAGTTCCAACCCTTAGAGTTTTAAAAGTTAAAATTCAACCCTTGTACTTTATAGTATTATAAGTTAATTGTATATATATATATATATATATATATGTATAAGAGCAAGTCAGTCTTACCGTTAGTAGGACTCTTTCACGAAGCCAGTCTATAAGGGGGGTATAAGGTTGTTGCCTATAAAATGGCAGCTTAATGGATGTCTACACTCACCCACCACTTCCTTGACTGGTGGAGGGTCATTAGCTGAACGGGGAGGAAAAGGACTATAATTATCCTTAAAAGTATAATGATGAACATAAAGTAACTAAACTTTTTATAAATTCCGAATCTTAGTTACTTTAGGAAAATGTGAATTTGGAACTAACCCATGAAATTTACACTTTGTACCTGGTGGTTGTCGAGGCCAACAAAATAAATACCCTAGATATTACACACTAAAATAGTGAACATTGGTAAAGGGATCGTATCCACGAAGATTGGCTCAATTTAAATCTCTATTTAAATCACTCGTTCAAGTACTTGTAAAACAAAAGTAAAAGTAAAACAAGGGGGTTAATTATTTTTGATTGTTTGACAAAATTAAAACTAGCTAGAATGTAAATATGAAGAGTAAACAAGTAAAAGATTTGATTAAATTCAATGAAGTGAAATTGGTTGATTTTGGGATACTCCACATAGACGACCGGGTTGACTTATCATTAGACTAAATGGAGTAACACTTGTGAATCAGTTTAACTTGGCTATAGCAATTCATAAGCACAAATTACCTCAACTCTTCTTAGATATTAAAATGGTTAGAGAAGCTCCACCACATTCCCTTAATTAAAGTCACAAAATCAATGAATCATATAATCTTGTGAAAATTAATTAGCTTTGAGTTCTAAGAGTCTCCAAATCCATAGGATAATCAAATGCTTACATTATCATTATGGAGGAAGCATTCCCATGGTTTAAATGAAATGGAAACAAATATACAAACCATTTGTTGCTTACCAACCTCAAAGTCCATTACTTAACCAAGAAGTTGATCAACAAAAATATATGCTCACTCATCCAAGCTCATGAACAAAGATAAATAAGCATAACAAGAAGTTTAACTAGAGAACATTTCCATAAACTTAAAACACAAGGTAATAATAGTATTCAAAACAACCAATCATTCATGGGATTAAACCCAAATCAACCAAGTGAAAATCTAGCAAAGCATGGCTAAAATAAAGGAAATTCAAGAAAGTTTAGTGATTCCAAACATTGCTCTAGGTTCAAGATGAAAAGAAAATAACACCAACCTTCAATTCTTCAACTTCTTCTCCAATGTTCTTGAGAGCAAAATAGTGGTTTTCTCCAAGTGTTAGATGAGAATAACGCCTCCAATCTCCAGCAAAAAAGAGTTCATTTCCGGATTCAAAAAGGTGCCAAAAGCCATCCACCAACCTTCCACAAATAGAGTCAACAAGTCAAAACCCGGGATCAATTCAACACAATTCATGCGGACCGCGTATGGGTCCACACGGACCGCGTGGGTCTCGCTGATTGTGGGACTTGGGCCCTTTAAAATACAATCTAGCCCAATCTTCTTATTCACACTTCAGCCCACATGCATAACTCTTGACAGCCCAATTTAGCCATTCCAAAGCCTCCAACGATTGGTCCAATGCTCCTTCAATCTTCCATAGCTCGAGTCCGTGTTGCCTCATCAACATTGTTGCTCAAAAATTAAGTCCAACTTGATTTCTTGTTTATGCTAACACCAAGCTCAATCGCACCACTTCAAGTCCGCAAGCAAACCGCAAGGCTCCAAAAGTGCCGCACTCCTTCTATATCTCCAATAACAATTAGTCTTCGAAAAATCCTGCAAATAAGCTTAAAAGACTGGAAAGCACCTGATAAAGGAGAAAAGTAATAAAAAGAGAAAATATGCATGAAGATTAACTAAAATGAGATAATTTTTACTAAAAATAAACTATGAAAAGAAGTAAATAAAATAAACTATCAAATCACCCCAAGCTTGAATCTTACTTGACCTCATGTAAGACAAGACTAAAAGGAACTTGTGATGAACTATCCTAAAAAGAAAAAAGAATGAATATCTTAGGTAGAAATTCATGACAAGCCCTTAGAATAAAAACATATAATCCATTTTTAGAGTAAGAATCGCTTTAAGGGACGAGCCTTTCTTACCTTTCTAGCAAGGGATACATGTTGATCAAGATGCAAAACGAGCATGCATACTTCACTAGTATGGCTTATGTGACATTGTTTCGCGGTCTGATCTAGCCTACTAGCCATAAGAAAGTGTCCCTCGGTTAGAATGTTCCTCACTCCTCACAACTTCAACCCCACGCCAAGAAATAAAACCTAGCAAAAAGATAACTCGAGCCGAAAATGGCAAGGAACGAGCTATGTATAAAGGTTGGCAAACAATCATCATCTAGAAGAATAAGTGCTTCCACCAAAACAAGATCATATAAAGTGAAGAATCGACCACGTGATGAGAAAAGGCATCATCGTAGTTGCCAACAAAATTGATATCCAACTAGAAGAATATCAAACTAGAACTAATTACATGAGCTAGAATCCGAAAAACTAAACATTTACAAAAGCAAATAAATGGATACAACTCCGTGGCCCGACCTTTTCTTTTGTTTTTTTTTCTCTTGTTTTTGGACAACAAAACCCTAAAGACATGTTACAAGTAACTTAAGACACAAAGAGGAAAGCACTAAAACAATATATAATTACATTCGCATTTTATGATTGCTATAACATCCGACTTTTTAAAACCTTTTTTTTGAATATATTATTTTCTAAACACTAGAACTATACTATTTTCTAAATACTAGAACCAACAAACATAAGGTTCAAATTTCACAAAAGATCCAAAATTTGACTTCTCCAAACAACTAGGATAAATACGATATTTCATGCACACAAACTACACACTAGAATTTATTGAAATTCTTGGGTAAATTGATTGATTTTTTTAAAACAATTTACTTTTGACTCAGAAAACAAAACTAAAAAAGGGGTTGTTGTCTCTCTCTCTCTCTCTCTCTCTCTCTCTCTCTTTTAGGCTCACTTTTTTGGTTTACCACAGGAGTTTTACAAGAATAGTCAGAAAGTAAAAAAAAAATACAAAACAATATACAACTATAAGTAGAATCTAAGTCTAACCCAAACAAGAGGTCAAACGAGCACAACTACACTAAGGCTAATTCGAGATCAAGTGGGAAAAGTGTGCCTAAATCATAAAGTAATGAGATATGATGTGAATTGTAGCTGTTAGACACTAAAGATCTCAAAATAGAAAAATCTATCTTTTATTCCTTTCTTTGGGGTTCGATTGTGGCTTGTGAGGAAAATTCAGGTGAGGGACTAGTCAGCACGGGGCTAAGTTGTCCCCCTACTTATGCCACACTTGACATGGGTCGATTCATATGCATAACTACTTACACTCTCTCCCCACGTATATATAAGAGAAGAAGCAACAACTGAAAGTCCCTAAGAACGATTCTTATTTGTTATGTGAGTTTCCAAAAGAATTATATTGAAGGTGTGTCGTGTCTTTCAAGTAAAGATGTTCAGAGATGAGAATAAATAGATAACAAAAATGCAAGAATGCTTATGCCCTAGACTAAATGTCATGCAAAAATAAAAGTGAAAAAGATGAAAATAGAATATGTTTGGAATTTAAAAAAAATGAATGAATGCAATTTAAGACTACAATGCTATGCAACCTAATTAAAATGCATGATAAATTAAAAATAAAAGGAAATACCCCACCCCAAGCTTAGAAATAAGCATTGTCCTCAATGCTTGGGGCAAGGTGGAAGTACCTAGACCGAGGGATCGGGAGGAGGATATGGGTATTGGGGTAGGGGTAAGGGTAAGGTGGAGGAGGATAAGGGTGGGTGGGTGGTGGGTTTGGATAGGGAGAGGAAGTGGGACATTCTGGTAATGGTTTTGGGATTGGCGCTACCCCCACATATGGTGTATCTGCTAGGACATGATTTTGTTGGAGACGTAAAGAGTGTCGAACCATTCGGCAAAACTGGGGGGAAGCGGGTAATATCCGGGAGGTGCTTGGGGCTGGGCGTGCTATGGACCATGGGTGGGCTCATCGCCGGGCTCGTCATCCACATGCATCGCGTCATCATCTTGATCCTGGAGCGCATCCTCATTGACTGACTGAGTGATGGTCCTTGCGAGTCTCCACTGAGTACGATCATGGAAGGTGAAGTTGGTGACTCGAGGGTCGGGAAGAATGGGATATCCGACCCCTTGAGGACAATACCATGTCAAACTGTTCCTGTTCTGGCAATGGATGTGGTGCATGTCTGTGAGAGCACGATCATCCAAAAGAGTTTTATTGTCAACAAGTTGGTATTCGTCTAAGAGCTTGATGTCAAGACCGCAGGCTAAAAGGGTGACAAATCCACCAATGCAAATATCACCGGATGCTTTGGTTCTCATGAGTGTGCATTTATGGAAAAAGAACGAAGCAAAGTTCGATATTGGTGGGTGTTCACGTCGTGGCATGCACCAAAGGAAGAAAAGCTCATTTTTGTGACCTGACTGGCTTCTTTTCGGGAAAAGACAGTGCACACCAAGATGCGATGGGCAATACGGAGGCACTGATGAATGATGGAGGTTGCTTTATCTCGATCGGCACATGAAAAAATACCCCCGATGATTTCCGTCCAAAAGGTCTCATGGTTGAACTCGGCAGGTAAGATTTCGAAAACCGTGGATGTGTTCGAAGAAAGTAAGCCCAAGATGTCATTTATTGTTGCAAAATCAATATACCTTCGGTCGCCTAGAAGTTGGAATGCAACTTTTTTCTTTTCACTATCGAACCCGCAATCGGCAAGAAACTCTCTAGTAGGGAGCTCGTAAGTGTGCGCCATAAGATTGAGATGGTTTTCCCACCCGATTTTACGGAACAATTGGGTGACCCCCTCAAGAACCCCTAATGAGATGAGTGTAGGTTTGCACACAAATTTAGTGTAGGTAACCTTTCTAGGCAAGCTCTTCGTGTAATTTTCAGCTGCTTTGGCATCCTGAAATCTTGGAATGTCGGGTGTATCATTTTGATTTCTAGCCGAGGCTTTGCCTTGGGTAGTAGTTGAGCGTTTTTTAGATGTGGACATGATCTACCTGCAAGAAGAATAACAACTACACGAATCCAATCCCAACAAATGATGTTTTCAATTGAATTTCCCAATCGACTCCCTATGGACTTCTAAAACAATTCAAAAATCAATGCAAGAAATGTTTCCTAGACTCAATAGTTGCAATACCATAAAAATTGTTGTTCTCAAACATGCATATAAGTCAAGGAAAGAATGTACCCAATTTTTTTTTCTTTTTTAAAATTTTGCGCGCGAAAATTCGAGATTTGAAAATCTTGCAACTCTCCACCCCAAGCTTAAAGCTTTGTTCAATATCCAGTGAGAATCAATTTACCACGAAAACCCGAGAAATCCAGCAACGACTTGAAATTCTGGTGAAATTTTCCGGCGAGCTTTGAGAGATATTTTTAGTGGGGTTTGTAGCCTTGTCCAAGAGGAGCACAATGGTGGTGTCGGAATCGCGAGAGGTGGCCGGAGTTCGCCGGAAAACGGCCGAAAAGTGGCGGTTGAGTGGTGATGGCCAGGAATTCCGACCACGGATCATACCAGATTTTGGGTGGGGTTTGTAGAGGATGAAAAATGGTGAAGAATGTCGGTGGTCTCGCGAAATTCCGACCGGCGGTTTGACGGAAAACTGAGTTTTAGTGGTGGAGATGGAGGTTAAGGGAAAGGAAGAAGAAGAAGTGGGGAGGAAGAGGGGCCGGTTGGAGATTTGATAGTTTAAGTTGCGATCAAACCTGGTCAAGACGCGATCAACGAAAGTTAATATGTCACGCGAATGCGTCTGCGAGTACATGCGGTCCGCGTGAATTAGCATGGGGTTCTTCTGTTTGCCTTAATTTGGACGTGGACAATTTGAAGCATCACACACGGTCCATTTTAATAACCCACACGGACGAGACCACGAGTAGACGCGGTCTGCGTGAATTGAGATGGAACCCTCTGTTTTCTGAAGTTGGACGCGGGCACTTTCGGGGATACACGCAGTCCATTTCTTTATTAACGCGGACACACCACCGAGTACACGGGGTCCGTGTGAATGCTGCAACAATTTTCTCAATTTTCGCCCTGTGACCAAAACGAACACCGTGTCTTAAAATCCAACACATTTGTACTGCAAGAAGAAAGAAGAAGAAATGCTAAATGCAAAAATGATCTATCTAAGACATTTATTTGGGATTAGAAACGATGAAAACTTTAAGTTATCCAAAAATGCCCTTCTTTAACGTCTTTGGCAAGACGTCCTTCCCTTCCGATTTTAGTATACCGGGGCGTCCAATTGGATGACATCTAAGACATTTGCGTTAAAACCTTCATAGAAAGGTTTCAAATGATGTCCATTGACTTTAAAGATAACCTCGTTTCTTCACTCTGGATCTCAACCGCTCCGTGCTCAAAGACTTTTAGTACAACAAATGGACCTATCCATCTTGACCTTAACTTTCTGGGAAATAATTTCAATCTCGAGTGGTAAAGCAAAGCTCTATGTCCCGGCGCAAAATGCTTGCGGGTAATGGACTTGTCATTGAAGAGCTTCGTTTTCTCCTTGTAAATTCTCGAGTTTTCATAAGAGTCATTTTTTAACTCCTCCAACTCTTGAAGTCGAAACTTCCTATGCCTTCCCGCCTCATCGATGTTGAAGTTGCATTGCTTGACTACCCAAAATGCATGGTGTTCCAATTCTACAGGAAGATGACATGGTTTTCCAAAAACTAACCTAAATGGAGACATTCCTATCGGGGTCTTGTACGCGGTCCGATAGGCCCACAAGGCATCATCAAGCCTCGAACTCCAATCTTTCCTTGCAGGATTCACCGTTTTCTCAAGAATAGTCTTCACCTCGCAATTCGAAACCTCTGCTTGACCATTCGTCTGAGGATGGTAGGCGGTAGTGACATGATGGGTCACATTGTACTTTTTTAGCAAGGACTCCGTCATCTTGTTGCATAAATGCGTCCCTCGATCACTAATCAAAGCCCTAGGCACACCAAATCTCACAAAGACATTAGATTTCAAAAAGTCGATAACCATTTTGGCATCATCCGATCGTGTGGCTTTGGCCTCAACCCACTTAGAAACATAGTCAACCGCGAGCAAGATGTAAACGTTGCCGAACGAAACGGAAAATGGGCCCATGAAATCAATCCCTCATACGTCAAAAATTTCACAAACAAGGATTGGATTTCGTGGCATTTGGTTCTTTTGCGAAATGTTTCCCGTCCTTTGGCACCGTTCACAACTTTTACAAAACATATAACAATCGCATGACATGGTTGGCCAAAATAGTCCACATTCAAGGACCTTTCTCAGTGTTCGGCTAGGTTCGAAGTGTCCCCCACAAGCAAATTCATGACAAAATTGTAAAATGGATTGATCCTCTTGTTGGGGCACACATCGCCTAATGATTTGATCGGGAAAATGTTTCCACAAATAAGGTTCATCCCACACATAGTATTTTGCATCACTTTTCAATTTATCTTTTTGAGTACGTGTGAATGTATCGGGATACCTTTTCGTGACCAAAAAGTTAACGATATCAGCATACCAAGGAGTAGACTGAGTAAGGGAAAAAAGATGCTCATCCGAGAACTCGCCCCTCAACGAGAAAGGTGTTTCATTTGAAGTGATCCGACTTAGATTGTTGGCAACAAGATTCTCACATCCACTCTTGTCCTGGATTTCCAAATCAAATTATTGCAATAATAAGATCCAACGGATGAGTCTAGGCTTTGCATCTTTTTTCGTCATCAAGTACTTAAGAGCTGTGTGATCCGAATACACAATGACCTTGGTACCAAGTAGATATTGTCTAAATTTCTCCAAGGCGAACACTATGGCCAATAGCTCCTTCTCCATAGTAGAGTAGTTGCTTTAAGCATTGTCCAACGTCCTCGATGCATAGTAGATCACATGGGAGGCTCTTCCATTCTTTTGACCCAAAACGACGCCTATTGCATAGTTTCTTGCATCACACATGATCTCAAAGGGGAGATCCCAATTTGGTGCTTGCATGATGGGAGCGGATGTAAGAAACTCTTTAAGCTTGTCGAAAGCTTCTTTTTACGCCTCATTGAACTCGAAATCAACATCCTTTTGCAAGAGTTGGCACATTGGTCTTGTTATCTTTGAAATATCTTTGATGAATCTCCGGTAGAAACCTACATGGCCCAAAAAAGAACGAACTTCCCGAACATAAGTCGGGTAAGGTAAGCTTTGAATAACATCTATCTTGGCCTTATCTACCACAACTCCTTTCTTTGACATAATGTGACCCAAAATAAGACCTTGACTCACCATAAAATGACATTTTTCAAAGTTTAAAACCAAATTTGTTTCAGTGCATCTTTTTAAAATTTTGGTGAGATTGGTCAAACACTGTTGAATGGAGTTTCCATATACCGTAAAATCATCCATGAAAACTTCAATTATATTCTCGACATATTCCGAAAAGATACTAACCATACATCGTTGAAAAGTAGCCGGGCGTTACACAATCCAAATGGCATTCTCCGGTATGCAAAAGTGCCAAATGGACATGTAAATGTTGTCTTTTCTTGGTCTTCCGGTGCCACCGAGATTTAGTGAAAACTGGAGTACCGGTCTAGACAACAATAATGGGATTTCCCGACCAACCTTTCTAACATTTGGTCAATGAAAGGTAATGGGAAATGATCTTTTCGTGTGCTAGCATTAAGTTTTCGGTAGTCAATACATACTCTCCACCCTTTTTGCACACAGGTGGGGACCATCATACATTTGTTGTTCTCAACCACCGTGATCCCCGTCTTCTGCGGCACGACTTGGACCAGGCTCACCCATTTGCTATCCGAGATTGGATAGATCATTCCTGCATCTAAGAGATTCAAAATATTTTTCTTGACCACTCCATCGTTGGCAGATTCAACCTTCTTTGTGCGTCTCTACTTGGATTACATTCATCCTCCATTAAGATCTTGTGCATAGAAGTGGAGGAACTCAACCCTTTGATATCCGCAATCGTCCAACCCATTGCTTCTTTATGTTCCTTCAAAACTTTGAGGAGTTGCTCTTCTTCACACTCGGTTAAGTGAGTTGAAATGATGACCGGAAGAGTCTCGTTGTTTCCCAAGTATGCATACTTCAAGTGTTGAGGAAGGACTTTTAATTCCAACTCCGGTGGTTGAACAAGGGAGGGCAGCAATCTTGTGTGAGCTTGAGATAACTCAATTTGCTTCACACTAAATTGAGTGGTGTTCTTGATCTCCAAATTGTTAACCAATCTTTCAACTTCGGGGTCTAGTGAGTAGAGCTTCAACTTCTTGGCTAATTTTCCACAATCAAACCCTTTGCTTAAAATCATCTCCAACATGTCACCATTAGACAACTCAAACAACTCTTGGAGTTAATGGTTCAATAGCATCAACAAAACACAATCATGAAACATCAATAGGGTATCTCATAGCATCATAGATGTTAAAACTTATTGTTTCCCCATCAAACTCTATCGTTAAGTTTCCTGCATATACAACAATCTTTGTTCTAGCCGTCTTCAAGAATGGTCTCCAAGGTAAAATTATACCCGACTTGGAGGACACTTGTTCATATACATCAATCACATAGAAATCCTCCGGGAAGACTAATTGGTTCACTTCCAAGACATCTTCCAAAATACCTCTAGGAAAGACACTTGATTTATCCACAAGAGAGATTATGACACCAGTTTCACTTAGAGGACCAACATTCAATGATTCATACACCGAATAGTACATGACATTAATAGAAGCACCAAGGTCAAGCATAGCACTACTAAAAGTGACATCTCCTATCTTGCAAGGAACCGTAAACATTCCTGAATCTTTACACTTAGGTGGAAGCTTCCTGTACAAAACCGCAGATGCGTTTTCATTGATAAAAATTTTCTCATTTCCCTTCAACTTGCTCTTATTGGTACAAAGTTCTTTCAAAAACTTTTCATACCTAGGGATTTGCTTGATTGCATCAAGTAGAGGGATATTTACTTCCACCTTTCGAAAGGTGTCCAAAATCTCTTTCTCCTCCATTTTCTTCTTTGAAGTTGCAAGTCGAGAGGGGAACGACGATCGAATGGCTATTAGAGTTACTATAGGGGTAGTCTTCCTTGGAACTCCGACTTGTGCATCATCCTTGATTATAGATTCTTCTATGGGAATAACTTCTATTTCTTCCTCTTCATCCCTTGGCTTCTTCTTCGAACTACTCTCTCTGATTTGTTTGCCACTTCTCAAGGTCACCACATTGACATTTGGGTTCTTTTCGGTTTGAGAAGGCAACTTTCCACGGGACTCCACATTGCTTATGGATGTAACTATATCTCCCATTTGTGCTTCAAGGTTGGAGATACTAGTTCTTGTCTCTTTCTGGAATTGTTGGGTACTAGTGGCTAAGGATTTGACAATGTCTTCAAGAGATATTATGGAGCGACTTGGTTGGGATTGAGGAGGTTGTTGGTGATGTGGAGGGTGTGGTTTGGGTTGATAATGTGGTTGCGAGTGTTGGTAATGAGGTTGTGGTGGTGGATATGATGGTCTAACCAATGCATTTTGAAGCAATGGTCTCGGGTTGTAGCTCATGTTGGGATTGGCTTCCAACTTGAATTATATGCATTTTGGTAACCGGATGGCTTGTTGTGGTAGTTTTGGAATTCTCCCGTGTCATTCACATGTTCCGCATCTTCTTGGAGAATGGGACACATATCCATGGGATGTCCCATGCTTGCACATATTCCACAAACCATCCCTTGGGGAGTTTTTCCCATGGCTAGCTTTTGGACAATGGAGGTTAGATCTTTGATTTGAGACTCGAGATTTGATGCCCCAACTTCATTGACTTTTTGTTAAGTCTCCCTCTTCATATCTTGGCGAGGTCCAAAATGTTGAGAATTTGCGGCTATGGTGTTGAATAGTTGTCTTTTTTGTTGTGGAGTTTTGCTAAAGATATCTCCACCACTTGAGGCATAAACTAGTCTTCTCTCCATTGGTAGCTATCCCTCATAGAAGTTTTGAATGAGGAGTTGCTCCGGGATTTGGTGTTGTGGGCAACTATAACACAAGTTGTTGAACCTCTCCCAATAATCATGGAAAGTCTCATTTTGACCTTGGCGGATTCCACAAATCTCAGTTCTAAGACTTGAAACTCTTGAAGCGGGATAGAACTTATCAAGAAAAGCTCTTGCCATGTCGGTCCATGAGTTGATTGACCCCGGTGGAAGATAAAATAACCAATCTTTTGCTCTATCGGCCAATGAAAAGGGGAATGCCCTTAGCTTGATTTGGTCATCGATTGACCCTTGTGGCTTCATACTAGTGCAAATAACGTGGAACATCTTCAAATGCTTATGAGGGTCTTAATTCTCCAATCCATGTAAAGTTGGGAGGTGATGGACTAAACTTGAATTCAATTCCAAACCTCCTTCCAATACAGGGTAATTGATACCAGTTGGAGTTTGGGTAACATCGGGTTCCCTCATTTTCCTTAAGGTTCTTTCGGGAGCTTCTCCTCCGTCTGCCATTTCGATTGGTTCAATAATGGGTGGATTTTGTTGTAGAGGTGGTGTTTCGAGAATTTCTTGGCGAGGGTCGGGACTTGAATCGGGTTCCGTATCACTTGATGAAGCGGGTTCAACCTTCGGATCCACGTGAGGATAAGAAGTTTGACCGCGTTCAATTTGCTTTTCCTTCGCCAAACGCCTTGATTCTTTTTCAATATCCGGGTTGTAAATCAAGTCACATGTACGCTGAGATTTGGGCATAGAGAAACAAATTGGAAATAAACTAATCCCCGGAAACGACGCCAAAATTTGGTGGTTGTCGAGCCCAACAAAATAAATACCCTAGATATTACATACTAAAATAGTGTACATTGGTAAAGAGATCGTATCCACGAAGATTTGCTCAATTTAAATCTCTATGTAAATCACTCGTTCAAGTACTTGTAAAACAAAAGTAAAAGTAAAACGGGGGGGGGGGGGGGGGGGTTTAATTCTTTTTGATTGTTTGACAAAATTAAAACTAGATAGAATGTAAATATGACAAGTAAACAAGTAAAAGATTTGATTAAATTCAATGAAGTGAAATTGGTTGATTTTGGGATACTCCACATGGATGACATGGTTGACTTATCATTAGACTAAATGGAGTAACACTTGTGAATTAGTTTAACTTGGCTATAGCAATTCATAAGCACAAATTACCTCAACTCTTCTTAGATATTAAAATGGTTAGAGAAGCTCCAACACATTTCGTTAATTAAAGTCACAAAATCAATGAAGCATATAATCTTGTGAAAATTAATTAGCTTTGAGTTCTAAGAGTCACCAAATCCATAGGATAATCAAATGCTTACATTATCATTATGGAGGAAGCATTCCCATGGGTTTAATGATATGGAAACAAACATATAAACCATTTGTAGCTTACCTACCTCAAAGTCCATTACTTAACCAAGAAGTTGATCAACAAAAATATATGCTCACTCATCCAAGCTCATGATCAAAGATAAATAAACATAACAAGAAGTTTAACTAGAGAACATTTCCATAAACTTCAAACACAAGGTAATAATAGTCTTCAGAACAACCAATCATTCATGGGATTAAACCCTAATCAAGCAAGTGAAAATCTAGCCAAGCATGGCCAAAATAAAGGAAATAGAAGAAAGTTTAGTGATACCAAACATTGTTCTAGGTTCAAGATGAAAAAAATAACACCAATCTTCGATTCTTCAACTTCTTCTCCAATGTTCTTGAGAGCAAAATAGTGGTTTTCTCCAACTGTTAGATGAGAATAATGCCTCCAATTTCCAGCAAAAAGGGTTCATTTTCGGATTCAAAAAGGTGCCAAAAGCCATCCACCAACCTTCCACAAATAGAGTCAACAAGTCAAAAACCGGGATCAATTCAACACAACTCACGTGGACCGCGTATGGGTCCATGCGGACCGCGTGGGTCTCACTGATTGTGGGACTTGGGCCATTTAAAATACAATCTAGCCTAATCTTCTCATTCACACTTTAGCCCACATGCATAACTCTTGAGAGCCCAGTTGTGCCATTCCAAAGCCTCCAATGATTGGTCTAATGCTCTTTCAATCTTCCATAGCTCGAGTCCGTGTCGCCTCATCATCATTCTCGCTCAAAAATTAAGTCCAACTTGATTTCTTGTTTATGCTGACACCAAGCTCAATCGCACCTCTTCAAGTCCACAAGCAAACCGCAAGGCTCCAAAAGTCCCGCACTCCTTCCATATCTCAAACAACAATTATTCTTCGAAAAATCCTGCAAATAAGCTCAAAAGACTGAAAAGCACCCGGTAAAGGTGAAAAATAATAAAAAGAGAAAATATGCATGAAGATTAACTAAAATGAGATAATTTTTACTAAAAATAAACTATGAATAGAAGTAAATAAAATAAACTATCAGTACCTTACCAAGTCGTTGGTGGAGCGTGTGTGGTTAACCGACACACTAACTTGGACTGGTAAGGATGGCAAAGGGTGACTTAATGTTTATCATAGATCGGTGGAGCGTGTGTGGTTAACCGATACATTGATTAGGTGATAATATTAAGGGTACCGAGTGAATTTGCATGGTTATTCACACCTTGTTTTGTGATCCTCGGCATCCCAGTCACAAAATCTAAAGGGCACAATCGAGATTGAAACATGCCATTGAAAAGTTCAAGGAATCTCAAAAGATCTAGGAGTTTCAAAACAATTAAAAGCTAATTTTATTTCGTTTTTCATGGTGGAAATTGGTGAATTGTCATTCACCTACCTTCAAATATTCTATAGCTTGGATTACGACATCCCTCTTCCAAGTTATAAAACATTGTGTTGCATCCTAGCCTTAATATTTCATATTGGGTGTTATATTAAGGATTTTAATCAACTAACTTGAATATCTCCCATAGTAGATGACTGGTTTAGACAAGTATGATATTCCTAAATCTCTTGGAATAAGCTTTCCTCTTGAAGATGATGTCCCACAACATCAGGCTTCACTTCCCCCCACCTCCTCAAATTATTCTCCCTAACCCACAAGTTCTTGAATAGTTCAAAGTCAATCAACCCCTATTGGCAAGTAAGGTCTATGTGTGCTCACATATTGACATGTTGGGAGAGTTGGGTGTCAAAGTCTTGAGAAAGTTGGTTGTTTAATCACTTTCTAAGTCTCATAGTGAGTTCCTTTGGGACTACTATGTAACAGACTATGACATGACCCTAATGATCTTATCTATCTGCTTTGTGCTGCTGAATCAGCAATGATTTGGAGCTCTGGTAAAGCAAATTTGATTAGTAGATCAACTTCCCAAACTACCATGGACACTGAGAGTTGGTGACATTAGATCTCTAGAAAAGCTTTTCCTTCCCAATGGAAAGGGATCGACCATAGTCAACTCGGTTGACCGAATGGTAAAGAGAAAGGCAAGTCTAAGATAGTCTAGTGTACCATTCCCAAAGGGTCCATTTGGTTCCATTGCCAAAAGAAGGGGCATTGGTTGCGAAGCTGCCCTAACTACCTGAAAGATCTAAGAGAAGGTCAAGTCCAAAAGTTTGACTCTGCTTCAGGTAAGCCCACTATCTAACTCTCTTAAGCTCCTATTTGAAGATTCTTAATACATTTTGATGTATGGCAGGATCAAGCAAAGGGAAGGAAGCTTAAATGAAGAGTATGTTTGTAACGACCCAAATTTCAAGGCCAAAAATTTCATTTTTGAATTAACGCATTAAATAATTTTTTTCCAAAACCT
This sequence comes from Lactuca sativa, assembly GCF_002870075.4. Lineage (NCBI taxonomy): Eukaryota > Viridiplantae > Streptophyta > Magnoliopsida > Asterales > Asteraceae > Lactuca > Lactuca sativa. Next base: position 91,663,832 of record NC_056627.2, read on the forward strand.
TGTCAAGAAAACATTTCATTACACGGTCATAATGTTGTATTTCAAACCATAATATCATAAGTATTAAAATCAGAGTACAGTCCCATAAACTTCTTGCGGAAACATGTGTATGTGTGATGCGCTGCTACACCGCCGACTCCTTTCCCTTCGACGAAGAGGTACCTGAAACCAAAACCAAAACTGTAAGCACAAAGCTTAGTGAGTTCCCCCAACATACCACATACCGTACAGTATCGTCGGTATCTTTCAACCGGTAACCTTCATCGGTACCTTTCAACTGGTAACTGGGGACTATTTCACCCCTACCACTAGCATACAATCAACAAATATAAGCATACAGTCAGGCATATCCGGGTACTGACCTACCCTTGGGTCTTAAGGACCATTGCTAGGGAAACTAATCCTTACCATACACATAACATAAACCCAGATAAACATCATAACCAATACATAACCAGACCAAGATAATTATCACAAAGACAATTATCTTCTAAATACCCCTTTTTGGTGGGCCGACATTGTGGCCTTTGACCCACCCCTACTGGAAGGTAACTCACCTCGATATCGTGCAGTGTCTGAACTATCCTTGGCGCACAAGTCAACTCCCAACGACTCCTCGATCCCTACACGACAACCTTTAAGTCAACACACATTACATACATGTAACACTCGTGTTTCTAGCCTAGGCATTTATATTGAGGTGATAGTCTAGGTTAACCTTTGTATCTCATTTTGAAGAAATGAAAAGGAATTATGTGGATATTATGTAAATGATGTGTTTTATGATTAATTATTAGGGTTTAATTAATTAAGAATAAAAATAATTGTCAAATATAAAGTGTAAGATTAAGACGATATCTTTACATAAAGTTGTAGTGGTCGAAACAAGGATTCTGGAGATATAAAGAATACCAAAATCCGAGTTATAACGAAGAAGTTATGACCTGTCGAAGTTTCGCGACAAAATCGACACGGTGCCGAATGTCGTAAAAAGTGAGTTTTTGTAAACTACTTTTTAGCCTTAGATATCTAAACGAAAGTCGTAGTATTCGTTAAACCGAGAAGTTCGATAAAAAGAACGCCCAGATCTGACTTCGTATGAGGAAGTTATGATTTTTCAAAGTTTCAGCTTAGCTGTAGATAGCTAAAAACTCGAATTTTAGATTGAGTGATTTTTAGCCGACACAACTTGAACGAGAATCGAAGGTCTCGTCATTAGTAGCACAACGGTAAAAAGTCTGACGAAAACGGATGTCGGATGAAGAAGTTATGAATTTTTATCGGATTTCCTGTCTCGGTCTGTTAAAAATAATAATATAAAAATTAAATTCAAAATTAGCCGTCGAAGTCTAAACGAACGTTGTAGAGCGTAATTTTACCTACACTTGCATATAAAGAACGTCAAAAACGGAGTTCATATGCGAAAGTTATGGATGTTAGAAGTTTTGGCGTGAAAATCGAGAAAATTCGCATAGTCACGAGTTGCCACGTCACCCTCGCCTCGCATGTGCCACGTGTCAGAAATGGTGAGTCATGCGAAGCCACGTGTCGAATTCTGAGTTGACCGAAGGGAGACCCAATCCGAACCTCACACGCCTTAGTCCGAGCCTTGCACATGGACTGCTAGACCGCGGTCCAATCAGCAACCGCCACCGAGGCCCTCGACCATGCTGCCGTCTGCGCACCTTCGCCTGCGGACCCTACCACCGAAAATGACTTTGGACCTAGACCTCGGTCCAATCACAGATTGACAGCGAGCCCCTCGCAGGTGCGAGCCATCCCTCCGAGCCTTCGAATCTGCGACGCGTGGCCTCTTCTCAGCCCTTGGATCAGAAGCCTCGCCCCTATAAATAGAAGGGTGCGAGACCTCCCGGGTATATTTTGGAAACGTGTCACTTTTAGCCCCTAAACCCATATTTCTTTCATCTTAACATCCCCCAAAGCACCGATATCAATTATAAGCCCTGGAATACTCCACGAAGTGCCCGAGAAGCCCAAAAAATTTATCTTTTCGGTTTCGAAGCCCGACCTTTGCAGTGCCCGGTTTCTCAATAAAACTCCTGGTTTTATTAGAAACGATCGTTTTAGGAAACGAATTGCTGCCGATTATCATCAAATCATGTGAGTGTATAGTCACTTTCATTTTACACATAGATATGACGTATTTTTTATGAAATACGTGCTACATGTAATTATATTAATTGTTTGATTGAGGTGACTGTTGAATTGATGTTTTATACAAGTTTTAAACTGTATATGTATTTTTATCTACAAATATGTTGGGTAAAACATGGGTAGATAGTGATGTGTGATAAAATAAAAGTGATGAGAGGCCTCGATGTGTTTTGAAATCGAGTCATCTAGTGGAGTTTGGATGACGACAACGGACTTTCTAGATAGTCCAGTGGGAAGCATTAGCAGGCCCACAACCTGTAGGTGTTAATGAACTTGGGTGTTCATTCGCTGTACTGTATCCCCCTCATGGTTGTCTTTAGGAAATGTATGGCTGAGGAAACCCCTTAGCAGTAGTGTCCATCCCGATGATATTCTTTAGGCTAGGTCCCTTGTGAAAAGTGTTTAGGGACATAAAGTGAGGATAACGAAATGAGTAATCAGGGTTATTGTTGATTGGTGAACTTAATAAGATAATTATTACTGTGGGTTGAAAACCCTATATGCTCACCAGGCTCCCAAGCCTGACCCACTCAACTTTTTATGTTACAGGTAGTGGACCCCTAGCATACTCGGAGGACGACAAAAGATTTTTGGATTATAGGCCTGTAGTTGTAAATAACTGCTGAAAGGCTTTTAATGTCTTGTTTATGCTTTTGATCTGTATCGGAACATGACATCCCGAGGTTTTGATATATATATGGAAAATATATACCTTCTTAATAAAGGGTTTTGATAAACTTTTATCATATGTTGTTTGGGGACCAATTCCGCAACATCTTTTGAAAAGATTCCTCTGATTTTATTTTAAAAAGCATAAATTAAATCGGTCTTTTCTGGCCGAGAAATTAGGGGATGTCACAGTTGGTATCAGAGCATTAGTTTAAGCGAACTAAGAAATTGTAGGATTTCTAAACTTAAACTTAGAATGCTAAGTGATGATTGTGAGATGAGTGTCTACCATATTTTAGACACGAGCACTAGTTTATTTTAGGAAAGATGCCTAAAATGCACTTATGTGCTAAATGCTATGTGTTTGCCATGTGTGCCATTATTTGTTCGGATCCATGGTATGTTGCCGACCGGATCTGGAAACCTTATGTGTGTAGGATTCTAAGCGTATGATTACGAGATTAGAACTAACATGTAAACGTTTCGGAGTGATAAGGGAATTGACATGTTTAACAAGGATAAAGACCTAAATTCGCCTTATTTGGTATATAGATTGTAATGGCAAGAACTCGTAGTGGAGCTGTTAATGCAAATGGAAACAGGGATCAACAGCCTCAACCTCAAGTAGTTGAGCAAGTACCTGTTGTAGGAGCTGCACCTGAGCCAATGACAATGGTTGGGGTACAAGCAATGATCCAGATGATGTTAGATCACCAGATGGAGGAGACAAGGCGATTACTACAACATCATAGAGAAGAAACTACGATACCTATTGAACAGCCCGTATTGAATGAAGGGGAATCAGTAGGAGGGAACTACAATGGGACTTTTGGTCAAGCCAACCTACCGATAGTTAGAAAAAACAACCAGGATGGAGGAGTTGATGGACGCGGATACAAACATAAAGATTTCATGGCATCTAAACCGCCGTGTCTATCTGGAAGTTCGACACTGGTGGAAGTCATGAATTGGATCTCCGAAATGGAGACGATGTTTGAAAGTTATGAGTCCAACAACAAACAAAAGATCGCACTTGAAATTCCTCTGTTAAAGTTTAGTGTGTTGAGCTGGTGGAAGTTACTAGCTGATTCGATGCCCAAGGTAGAAGCTAGTAAGATGTCTTGGGATGATTCTGTGGTACAACTGAAATTGCAGTACAACTCTGAGCCGGATCTTCTAGAAATTAATAATGAGTTCCATAATTTTAAGAAGGGAAAGATGAGCGTTACTGAATACGCTGCTAGTTTTATAGAAAAGATGAAGATTGTTCCTCATCTAGTTCCAACAGAACTCTCTAAGGTCAACAAGTTTTCCCTCGGATTACCAGCGGACTTTGGTCTGATGGTTAAGAAAGCAACCACTTTGAAAGCCGCCATCTGGGCTGCTAAGAATGTTGAGGTTCAGATCAGAGAAAAGGGTCTGGAGAGGGCAAAAGTTGGTGAAAAGAGAAAATTTGAAGGGACTTCAGGTTCCAACAAGAAAAGCAAATTTTCTAAGTCCAAGAAGTTTGGAGGAGGAGGAAGTGAAGTGAAATGGTGTGAGAAGTGCAAGAAAAAGCACTCTGGGAAATGTAGTGAGGAGATGACTTGCTTCAAATGTGGAAAGACTGGGCATTATGTCAACGTGTGTCCATCCAACAAGACGGTATGTTTTGAGTGCCATGAAGTAGGGCATGTTCTTAAAGACTGTCCAAAGAGGAAGGATGCAGCAAAGCCCAATCTACCACCAAAGCCGAAGGCGAGAGCCTTTCAAATGACACTTGAAGCTGCAAAAGAAGAAGTCGATGTCGCTTCAGGTACCTTTCTCGTAAACGAATTGCCTGCCCAAATTTTGTTTGATTTTGGAGCCAATTACTCCTTTATTTCGCATGAATTTGGTAGATAGACTAGTTAATGCTATAATAGTCGAGATTGCTAGTGGCAAGTTTGTACCTGTTAGCCATCGTATGAAAAACATCCTCATTGACTTGGATGGGAATAAGTTCCACGAGGAATTATTGCCTATCGAGTTAAAATGGATTCGACATAGTTTTAGGAATGGATTGGCTTAGTGCCAATGATGCCGAAATTTTGTGTAGAAAGAAGATAGTAAAAGTAAACCCTCCAGGGAAAGAGTCGTTTATGGTGTATGGAGACAAACGTAGAGTAAATTCTGGAATCATTTCCCTAATGAAAGGCAGAAAGTGTTTGGCCAAGGGACGTACATCATATCTAGCGTTCGTGATTGATGCTAAGATTGAAAAGGAGGAGGTGTAGAATATTCCGGTGGTGTGTGATTATCCGAAAGTCTTTCCCGAAGATCTTCCTGGATTGCCCCCTGATCGACAAGTAGAATTCCGTATCAACTTGTTACCAGGAACGACACTGATAGCAAAAGCACCGTATCGATTAGCACCAACAGAGATGAAAGAACTTATGACACAACTTCAGGAGTTATTGGACAAAGGTTTCATTCGACCTAGTTCATCGCCCTGAGGAGCCCCTGTGTTATTTGTAAAGAAGAAAGACGGGAGCATGAGAATGTACATCGATTACAGAGAGCTGAACAAAGCGACGATAAAGAACAAGTACCCGTTGCCGAGGATCGATGACCTATTCGACCAGTTGCAAGGTTCGAGCTATTTCTCAAAGATTGATCTTAGGTTGGGATACCATCAACTAAAGGTGAGAGAGCAGGATATCGAAAAGACTGCGTTTAGAACAAGATATGGACACTATGAATTTTTGGTTATGTCGTTCGGACTAACCAATGCCCCAGCAGCTTTCATGGATTTGATGAATAGGGTTTGTAAACCATTCCTAGATAAATCCGTGATAGTATTCATAGAAGACATCTTGATTTATTCGAAAAACAAGCAGGAGCATGAAAAGAATCTGCGTGAAGTGCTAGAAGTCCTGAAAAAGGAGAAGTTGTATGCAAAGTTCTCCAAATGTGAATTTTGGATTCAAGAAGTCCAATTTTTAGGTCATGTGGTTAACCAAGAAGGAATAATGGTTGACCCAGCAAAGATTGAAGTTGTGATGAAGTGGGAACAACCAAAAAGTCCTACGAAGATTCGAAGCTGTTTAGGATTAGCTAGATATTACCGAAGGTTTTGTTGGATTAATGTCTAAGTCCATAACTATATTTGGTATGTACTTGACCCGACCCGGCATGGTCCATTTGGGTTGCACTTCACCGACACAATTTATATGGATAATCTTTTGAGAATAGTATGTTTATGATTAATATTAATATATTATAAGTTCTAATATATTAATATGGAATCATATTATTTAATTAGTATTGATCAAGAATTAATTTATAATTAATTAAGTGATCAAAAGGAACTAATTAAATATGGACTCTTATATATATGGAATGGGCCAAGTTCATTTAGGTTGGGCTAAGCTTTCATGGATAGTCCATGGAGTGTTTAACCCATGGATCCTAGGAAATGAAAGGTCATGGGTATTAGGGTTTAACCCTAATCCTCCATACTATATAAAGATGTCTTTGGTTGGTGAAATTGGCACTAGTGTGGATACACTAAAGAAGGGCTAGCCAATTTCACTAGAGAGAACCAAGTAATCATATTCTCTAAAGTATTCCAAGGTGTCTTGGTGATTTGTGATTCCACTTGAGGCTTCCACACTATTGGGGCTAAGCTCTTAAAGCTTGAAGACATCAAGCTACATCAAGAGGTATGTATTCTATCTTGTTACATTCATAGTTTTTGTATGCTAGATTAGGATAATACCTTGGATGTTCTTATTTGCATGTATAATAGAGAAAACATAGATCCAAGGTATTTAGGGTTGCATGTACACTTAGGAAGTGTTAGAATGCTCAAAACCCAACAGTGGTATCAGAGCCACGGGTTGTTTTCTGTTATATTGATGCAAATATTTTATTTTCAAAGTTGAAAAAAAAAAGGAAAAAAAACATGAAGTTCGTCAAATTTTAAGATAATTACTTGTTCTTGTGAAAAACTAATTATTTGTAAAATTTGAATAATTTGCTTTATGAGTTGAATTAGGTGAAATTTAATAAAAGATAAAATGATATGATTATTTTATTAGTTTTAAAAGTTTGATCTAAAGAGTTTTATTTTTTGAAACCTCCATAAGTTATGGATATGAAAAGGTTTTAAAAAAAAAAATTGATTCAAAGTTTTTATGGAGTTACAAAATTTGGTGTTAATGTTTTAAAGGATTCCATAACTTAAGAATAAGTTATGGATCACCAAAAGTTTTTTGTGTTACCTTGTTTTATGAGTGAATTTAGATTAATGAATAAAATTATGTGATAGTTGGTTTTAATCCAAATTAATCTAAGAACTGATTCTAAAATGTGTTCTTGTAACTTGTCCTCAAGTTATATGAAAAGTCACATTTAAGAATCATAAAACTCATAAAAATTGGCAAAGGTTACAAAAATGAAGAGTCTAGTTCTAATTAAATGGTTTTATGACTCCATAACTTGTCCTCAAGTTATGGAGGACCAAGAGTCTCTTCATTTAATAAAATAAAATAATAAAAAAAAAAAAGGTGTAACCTTAATTAATTTCATAAGTTATAAAATAAAGAAAAGTTAATTCTTTTATTAGTTTAAAGTCTTCCATAACTTGTCCTCAAGTTATGGAACTTGAAGAGTTTTTGGATTAAAACTACTTTAAACACATAAGTTATGGAATTAATTAGTTTTGAATAGTTTCAAAACTTGCCCTCAAGTTTTGGAATTTGTAAAGTTTTCTCTTATGAATACTTTAATTCCAAGTTAGCCCTTAGAATTTTAAAAGTTTAAATTCAACCCTTATACTTTATAATATTATAAGTTAATAATATATATATGTATAAGAGTAAAGTCAGTCTTACCGCTAGTACGCCTCATTCACGAAGCCGGTCTATAAGGTGGGTATAAGGTTGTTTCCTATAAAATGGCAACTTAATGGGTGTCCACTCTCACCCACCGCTTGCTTGACTGGTGGAGGGTCGTTAGCCGAACGGGTTTGACAAGACTATAATTCTCCCTTCATTAAAAGTATTAGTGATAAATACTAAGTAACTAAACACTTATAAATACCCAATTCTTAGTTACTTAGGAAAATGTGAATAAGGTGCTAATCCATGAAATTACACTTTGCACTTTGTTTAAGTCGGTTAGTGGAGCGTGTGTGGTTAACCGGCACACTAACTCGTATTTAACAAGGTAGGCAAAGGGTAACTTAATGTTTATCATAGTATCGGTGGAGCGTGTGTGGTTAACCGGCACATCGATTGAGGGGTAAACACTTAAGGGTACCAAGTAATTTGCATGGTTACTTCACACCTTGTTTTGTGATCCTCGGCATCCCAGTCACAAAACCTGAAGGGCACACTCGAGATTGAAACATGCCATTGAACAGTTCAATGAATCTCAAAGATCTAGGAGTTTCAAAACCAATTAAAACCTAATAATACATTTCGTTTATCTTGGTGGAAATTGGTGAATCGTCATTCACCTACCTTCAAATATTTTATAGCTTGGATTACGGCATACCTCTTCTAAGTTATAAAATAGTTTGTTGGGTCCTAGCCTTAATATTTCATATTGGGTGTCATATTAAGGACTTTAAATCAACTATCTTGAATATCTCCCAAAAGTTGTCTGGTTTAGGCACCTATGATCTTCCCAAATCTCTTGAAACAAGGTTTCCTAATGAAGATGATGTCCCATGGATATCATACTTCTTTCTCCTCCTCCAATTATTCTCCCTAACCCACAAGTTCTTGAAAAGTTTAAGGTCACTCAAGCCCTATTGGCAAGGCAAGGTCTAGGTGTGATCACATCTTGGAGATGTAGTCACATATTGACAAGCCGGGAGAGTTGGGTGTCAAAGTCTTGAGAAAGTTGGTGGTTCAATCACTTTCTAAGTCACATAGTGAGTTCTTTTGGAACACCTATGAAACAGACTATGACAAGACCCTTAATGATCTTATCTATTTGTTAAGATCAACTTCCTAAAGCTTTATGGACATTGACAATGATGACATTGGATATCTAGTAAAGCTCTCTCTTCCCAGTGGAAAGGGATCAGCCATAGTCAACTCGGTTGACTAAATGGTAAAGAGAAAAGCTAAGTCTGTGATAGTCTCGTGTACCATTATCAAAGGGTCCATATGTTTATATTGCCAAAGGAAGGGGCATTGGTTGCGAAGCTGCCAAATTTACCTAAGGATGTTAAAGTCAATAAGTTTGACTCTACTTCAGGTAAAGTCCACTATCTAACTCTATTAAGTTTCTATTCTGAGATTCTTGATACATGATGTGACTGGGTCACATGGTGATGTTTTAAGAATCAAAGAAAAGTGAAGAAACTTAAAGAAAGAATATGCTAAATCTGATCGCATAGATGGATTTCTATCACGTAGTTTGAAGATCGGATTCTTGAGCTACTTCTCAGGAGTTATGAGATATTGCTTAGGAATAGATAACAACAAGTTTTCATATGAATTGTAAGGACAAGTTTTTCCGCAAAGTTTTAAAATAAAAGGAAAATTTTTGATTTTATTTATTTTAAAATATCCTTACAATGGCATTTGAGGAAAAATTGTTGCTTATATGATTCCATTAATAGCAAGAGTGGAAATATGAAATTGATTCTTTCATTTGTGGTAATGTCTAGATTTACCAAATAAGGAAAGATTCTCATCACCCAAGTTTCAATTGGACCGGAACTTGGAATCATGCAAGTTGTATAGCATGATGAATGAGAACCTTCAAGTATTGGGAAATTAAGACTAATTACTTGCTCACATGGATGTGTGAGTCAAGTAAAGGACTAAGGGATCGAGTACACATTCTTGTGCACCGGTCAAGTCGACCACAAAAGTTTGATAAGACTATTCGTCATAGTTTACTAAAGCTCAGTAAATATGATTATACTTACAAGTTTAAGTATAACTCTGAGACATTGGAAAAAGGTTCCAATGTAAGGCAGAGCGAATAACAAGAATCAAATTAGGCAGAAGGATAAAAGTTTCTCAAATCTGAAAATATGGGAGAGTACTTTAGTACCAGTTTCGTGATCATCTTAATGATTAAGAAACCATATCACAATTAGTTCTCTAAGGAAATCTTAGTGCATTCTTATGACTAAGAAGAGGGATCTTGAATTGTTGAAATGGTTAAATCAAGTAGATGAGTCATACTTCGTGCCAATACAAGTCTTAGAGTCATACTCCAAGATTGTAACATGAGTGACATGTCTTAAAGAAGGTTTAAAACACTTGTCAAATGTAAGAGTAACTTTTACTCTTGTACATTTGAAATTGGTAAGTTGTGATGTTTTGGATAAAACAAAGACCAACTTAGGCCAATTGGGTAAAGTGTTTTTCTTGATTAGAATCCGCACTATCTCTTGGATGTTTGACAAGGGAGTCTTATAGGTCAAGAGGACAGTGGGAGTCTTAAAGGTCTTGAAAGTCTCAAGAACTAATCAAGAATAAAACCTGAAGGTCTTCCTTAGCACACGACTTGAGGTTTATAACCTATCGTGTTGACATATCTGTGCCCATTCCAGTTAAAGTTGGCTTTGCATATGAGTTCTTAGAGTTCTCAATTGGTTGCACAACTACTTGGAAGCAATGGCAGGCCCTTGAGCTGCCAGGTGGCAAGAAATAAAGATTGAGTTCAATCCATATGAGTTTGGATTTGTCATTATCCTTGTCTTGTGGCTATGGTTTTGACAATTCACATGGATAAGAACACATACACCATTAAATCTAAGTGTCATAAGGTTTGTCTCCGATTCATGAAAATGATGGTGAGGAAACACTTTCACTAAGTAGATTTTAGCTAGATAGCAATTGTGATATTTGCATTCTCAAAGTCGTTAGTGGAGCGTGTGTGGTTTACCGGCACACTAACCTGGACTTGTGAGAAGTGGCAAAAAGGTCTAACCATTATGATTACGGCATACCTCTTCATAATTGTTTAGACTCACAAGTGTGCTATCTAAGGGAAGGTGTATGATTTTGATAAAGTCTTATCAAAACAATCTAGTATCAGAAATCTGAACTTTGGTAAGAAAGTCAATGAAGTATTGATTTTTAGAAGTCCAGCTGATTTCTGGGTACATGTCAAAGCTAGTGGGAGCATAAGTGTTATGCTAATAATCATCATGTTAGTGGGAGCATGATAATTATGATAAGTATTGCAAGTTAGCAATGTTAATTATAGAAAAACAAAAGTTTCAATTGGGAAAGAGTTGTTTTGCTATAATTAAGGGAGAGGAAATTATACTTCATCTCAAATCTACAAGTTTAGATCGTGAGGTTTTAATCATTTAGTCAAGGAAATATATATGAATTTCACGTTGGAATGGCTCAACACAAGGAAATTCTGTATATGAGTCCATTATTTGCGTTCTAAATTTGATTATGATTAGGGCATCCCTTTTCATAATCTGAATTATGAGAACTTGGCAAATTGAAATGGTAATAGTATAGCAAAAGATTGGTTTAGTCTTTATGTGAGACATCATGAATCGTGTCCCATATGCTTCGGATATAGGATCGATTACATGTGCTATATTCATCCTTTCTAAAAATTTTCCAAATGCCTAGGGTATTAAGAAGGGAAAAGGTTTAGAACTGGATATGACTAAAAGGATTAAACAATTGTCGAGAACAATCTAAGGTTTACAAAAGATTGCTTGCTCAAGGACGGTTGGAAGTACAGTGATAATTCTGGAAGGACCATATTGACATAATCTATAAGGAGGCAACTCTTTTTCAGAAGTGATAGTCAAAATGGAATCTGGAAATGTTTCAAAGTTAGAATTTTCAATCTGTGTAAGATTAAGGAAACTTAATGCAAGAAAGATATTTCCAAGGAGTTGATCTCCTTTGGAATACTCTGTAATGATTGTTGCCAAGTCTTTGTGAGTTTGTGCATAATCGTTACAAGAGGATCAATGCATATAAGTTTAGAATCTAACAGATTTCAGTAAATGGCATGAATTTGGAATTCTTGCATTTGCGGTAAGGATTTGCGAATGTGAAAAGAGATTCATTGAAGTTATGTTCAATTGATCTAGTTCACAAAGTAAAGGTCATAGACAAACATAGTATGCATACTTGGTGTATGGCATGACTAGTGTTTAAGAAAACATAGTGTACATGCTTGGAGCATGGGACAACTATTGTTTTAAATTCAAGAATAAAGTTGATAGCTGAAACAGTATACAATGAATAATGTGTAATCATATGGTGATAAATAAAAGGTGTTTTATTTATGTTCAAAGGGTTGATACCATATTGGATTCAATTATTATTGTGTTTCATTTTGCATGTTTTGACTTCCCGAATAAACTGGGTTATTCTTCCGGAATGACTAAGTTATTCAAACCATCCACAGTCGGTCATATGTTGGAAGTAGATATGAATTAAGACTGTCATGATGGGTTGTAGAGGTCTAAGGTGTTGGACAAGGCTACAATAATCATGAGTGCTCATAAGTTCTGAGTATTGGATTCAACCCGCGCTCATTGGAATCACTTCATGGATTTTATCACGAGTGATCATGAGATGATAATATCTTATATTCTTCAAACCTAGAGATATGAGTTGTTACTATGAGTTGATAGTACATTGATTGCACGAAAACGCATACGGTAACTCGGTGTTATAAAACGTGCCTTTGTGTATGATTCAACAAGTAGTAGAACAAGCCATATGAGTCGAAGTTTATCCGTTCCTTTTACCTTCGGGATAAAAGCGATATTTGTGGGCCCCTCGATGATTTGATGATGACAAATGGAAGTGCTCGGCCGGGCCAGGACTGATTTGATTTGTTCAATTAGTCAGTCGTCATAAATCGCAAATCGGGAAACAACTAATGGACAGAGAGAATGATTATAATCCATGTCTCAGTCCATATGATATCTAGAATGGAGGAATATATGATCCCTTATCTAATGGACAAGTCATTGACAAAGGTCAGAGTTCACCGACAAGGTCAGAGTTCGACAGTGGCTTTAAGAGCTACAATTGCCAGTTAGGTTTGAAGTCATACGCAATAATAGTTTTAGACTTATCCAAGTGGGAGACTGTTGGATTAATGTCTAAGTCCATAACTATATTTGGTATGTACTTGACCCGACCCGGCATGGTCCATTTGGGTTGCACTTCACCGACACAATTTATATGGATAATCTTTTGAGAATAGTATGTTTATGATTAATATTAATATATTATAAGTTCTAATATATTAATATGGAATCATATTATTTAATTAGTATTGATCAAGAATTAATTTATAATTAATTAAGTGATCAAAAGGAACTAATTAAATATGGACTCTTATATATATGGAATGGGCCAAGTTCATTTAGGTTGGGCTAAGCTTTCATGGATAGTCCATGGAGTGTTTAACCCATGGATCCTAGGAAATGAAAGGTCATGGGTATTAGGGTTTAACCCTAATCCTCCATACTATATAAAGATGTCTTTGGTTGGTGAAATTGGCACTAGTGTGGATACACTAAAGAAGGGCTAGCCAATTTCACTAGAGAGAACCAAGTAATCATATTCTCTAAAGTATTCCAAGGTGTCTTGGTGATTTGTGATTCCACTTGAGGCTTCCACACTATTGGGGCTAAGCTCTTAAAGCTTGAAGACATCAAGCTACATCAAGAGGTATGTATTCTATCTTGTTACATTCATAGTTTTTGTATGCTAGATTAGGATAATACCTTGGATGTTCTTATTTGCATGTATAATAGAGAAAACATAGATCCAAGGTATTTAGGGTTGCATGTACACTTAGGAAGTGTTAGAATGCTCAAAACCCAACAGGTTTATCCAAGGCTTTTCTTCGATTGCTACTCCATTAACAACTTTTACCCACAAAGGAGCTACTTATGCTTGGAATGAGAAGCATAAGGAAGCCTTTGAGAAGTTGAAGAAGAGATTGTGTGAAGCACCGATTCTTTCATTACCTGAAGGAGTTAATGACTTCGTAGTTTATAGCGATGCATCTGGAGTTGGGTTAGGTTGTGTTCTAACCCAAATGGATAAAGTGACCATGTATGCATCGAGGCAATTGAAGGAGCATGAAAAGAACCACCCCACTCATGATCTAGAGTTGGCAGCGGTAGTATTTGCCTTAAAGATATGGAGGCATTATCTTTATGGTACTAAATGGAAACTTTTCACTGATCATAAGAGTCTCCAATATCTCTTTAATCAGAAGGAATTGAGCATGAGGCAACGACGCTGGCTGGAGTTACTCAAAGACTACGACTGTGAGATACTTTACCACCTTGGCAAAACAAATCTTGTTGCTGATGCTCACAGTCGGAAGGTAAACCTTGAAAAGAAAAGGCCAAGAGCGTTGAGAATTGAAGTTGTCTCGACGATTGTGGAAAGTATAAAGAAATCTCAAGAGAAAGCTTTAGAAAAAAATGACCGAAAGGAAGAAGGGTTATAGGTATTCCAAGATACGATTTGGGTACCTAAGACGGGTGGAGTAAGAGATCTTCTGATGGAAGAAGCTCACAAGACCATGTTCTCGATTCATCCCGACAGTATAAAAATATATAGGGATCTAAAGCCCTATTATTGATGGTCGACGATGAAGCTCGATGTTGCTAAGTATGTGGCCGAGTGTGTAACTTGTGCTAGGGTTAAGGCACAAACCGTATGGGAGTTTAGAACCTTTACCCGTACCCATGGGTAAATGGGAAGACATCACCATGGATTTTGTGACTAAACTACCCAGAACAAGGAACGATCATGACATGATTAGGGTGGTCGTTGATCGCTTCACTAAGAGTGCGCATTTCATAGCAGCCAAAGAGAAATGGTATGTGGATAAACTTGGGAATTCTTATGTGAAGGAAATTGTGAGGCTTCACGGTGTTCCGTTAATGATTGTATCCGATCGTGACAGCCGTTTTACCTCAAGGTTTTGGAGGAGTCTACAAGAGGAATTGGGTACCAAGTTGTGTTTGAGTACAGCTTACCATCCACAAACCGATGGTCAGAGCGAACGAATGATTCAAACATTGGAGGATATGCTGAGAGCATGTACCCTAGAATTCCAAGGTAACTGGGATGAACACTTACCTGTAGTAGAATTTTCCTATAATAATAGTTTCCACTCAAGCATTAAGATGACACCTTATCATGCTGTGTATGGAGAAAAGTGTCGAATGCCGTCATGTTGGCTGGAAGCTGGGGAAAAGCAGTTTATGGGACCTGAAATAGTCCATCAAACTGCTGAAAAGTTAAAAGTGATAAGGGAAAGGATGTTAGCTGCTCAAGATCGACAAAAGAGTTATGCTGACAAGAAACGACAACCGATAACCTTTGAAGTCGAAGATTCGGTTTTACTTAAAGTCTCGTCGTGGAAGGGACTTATAAGATTTAGTAAAAGTGGAAAGTTGAGTCCAAGGTTTATTGGACCGTTTAAAGTTCTTCAGAAGATCGGGAATCAAGATTACAAGCTAGAATTACCGGAAGAACTGGAGGGTATTCATAACACCTTTCATGTGTGTTATTTGAGAAAGTTTACGGGAGATGTGCCCGACATAATTCCGATTTCTGAGTTAAGGTTGGATGAAAACAAGAGGTTCATTGATGAACCAGAGGCAATCGTTGACCGTAAGACTAAGAAGTTGTGACGCAAGATGGACGATTTAGTGCGTGTGCGTTGGAAACATACGAATGGACCAAATCTCACTTGGGAAACGGAGAGTGACATGATGAGTCGCTACCCGCATTTGTTTGGTGATATATGATTCCGGGGATGGAATCATCCTAAAGGGGAGAGAATTGTAACACTCGTGTTTCTAGCCTAAGCATTTATATTGAGGTGGTTGTCTAGGTTAACCTTTGTAACTCATTTTGAAGAAATGAAAAGGAATTATGTGGATATTATGTGAATTATGTGTTTTATGCTTAACTATTAGGGTTTAATTAATTAAGAATAAAAATAAGCATCAAAATTAAAGTGTAAGATGAAGCTGATATCTTTACATAAAGTTGTAGTGGTCGAAACAAGGATTTCGGGGATATAAAGAATACCTAAATCCGAGTTATAACGAAGAAGTTATGACCTGTCGAAGTTTCGCGACAAAACCGACACGGTGCCGAATGTTGTAAAAAGTGAGTTTTTGATAAACTACTTTTTAGCCTTAGTGATCTAAATGAAATTCGTAGTATTCGTTAAACTGAGAAGTTCAATAAAAAGAATGCCCAAATCTGACTTCTTATGAGGAAGTTATGATTTTTCGAAGTTTCAGCTTAGCAGTAGATAGCTAAAAACTCGAATTTTAGATCGAGTGATTTTTAGCCGACACAACCTGAACGAGAATTGAAGGTCTCGTCATTAGTAGAACAACGGTAAAAAGTCTGACGAAAATGGACGTCGGATGAAAAAGTTATGAATTTTAACGGATTTGCTGTCCCGGTCTGTTAAAAATATTAATATAAAAATTAAAGTCACAATTAGCCGTCGAAGTCTAAACGAAAGTTATAGAGCGTAATTTTACCTATGCCTGCATATAAGTAATGTAAAAAACAGAGTTTGTATGAGAAAGTTATGGATGTTAGAAGTTTTGGCACGAAAATCGAGAAAGTTCGCATAGTCACGAGTTGCCACGTCACCCTCGCCTCGCATGTGCCACGTGTCAGAAATGGTGAGTCATGCGAAGCCACGTGTCAAATTCTGATTTGACCAAAGGGAGGCCCAATCCGAACCTCGCACGCCTTAGTCTGAGCCTCGCACATGGACTGCTAGACCGCTGTCCAATCAGCAACCACCACCGAGGCCCTCACACATGCTGCCATCTGCGCACCTTCGCCTGCGGACCCCACCACCAGAACCGACTTCAGACCTAGACCTCAGTCCAATTATAGACTGACAGCGAGCCATGTGCGAGCCCTCCCTCCGAGCCTTCGGATCTGCGACCTGTGGCCTCTTCTCAGGCCTTGGATCAGAATCCTCGCCCCTATAAATAGAAGGGTGCGAGACCTCCCGGGTATATTTTGGAAACTTGTCATTTTTAGCCCCTAAACCCATATTTCTTTCATCTTAACATCCCTCAAAGCCCCGGTATCAATTATAAGCCTCGGAATACTCCACGAAGTGCCCGAGAAGCCCGGAAAATTTATCTTTTCGGTTTCGAAGCCCGACCTTTATAGAGCTCGGTTTCTCAATAAAACTCCAGTTTTATTAGAAATGATCGTTTTACGAAACGACTTGCTGCCAATTATCATCAAATCATGTGAGTGTATAGTCACTTTCATTTTACACATAGATATGAAGTATTTTTTTTATGAAATACGTGCTATGTGTAATTATATTAATTGTTTGACTTAGGTGACTGTTGAATGGATGTTTTATACAAGTTTTAAACTGTATATGTATTTTAATCGACAAATATGTTGGGTAAAACATGGGTATATAGTGATGTGTGATAAAATAAAAGTGATGAGAGGCCTCGATGTGTTTTGAGATCCAGTCATCTAGTGGAGTTTGGATGACAACCACGGACTTTCTAGATAGTCCAGTGGGAAACATTAACAGGGTCGCAACCTATAGGTGTTAATGAACTTGGGTGTTCATTCGTTGTACTCCATCCCCCTCATGGTTGCCTTTAGGACATGTATAGCTGAGGAAACCCCTTAGCAGTAGTGTCCATCCCGATGATATTCTTTAGGCTAGGTCCCTTGTGAAAAGTGTTTAGGGACGTAAAGTGAGGATAACGGGAACGGGTAATCAGGGTTATTGTTGATTGGTGAAGTTAATAAGATTATTATTACTGTGGGTTGAAAACCGTATATGCTCACCAGGCTCCCAAGCCTGACCCACTCAGCTTTTTATGTTACAGGTAGTGGACCCCGAGCATAGTCGGAGGACGACGAGAGATTTTTGGATTATAGGCAAGTAGTTGTAAATAACTGTTGAAAGGCTTATAATGTTTTGTTTATGCTTTTGATCTGTATCGGAACATGAAATCCTGAGGTTTTGATATATATATATATATATATATATATATATATATATATATATATATATATATATATATATATATATATATATATATATATATATATATATATATATATATATATATGGAAAATATATACCTTCTTAATGAAGGGTTTTGATAAACTTTTATCATATGTTGTTTGGGGACCAATTCCGCAACATCTTTTGAAAAGATTCCTCTGATTTTATTTTAAAAATCATAAATTAAATCGGTATTTTCTGGCCGAGAAATTTGAGGATGTCACAATACACTTCTATTATTTTAAAACGGTTTTCAAAGGTTAACCTAGACTGTTACATCAAGATTAATGACAAGCCCAGAAATACAGGCGTTACAGTTCTCTCCACCTTAGAATGATTTTGTCCCCGGAATCACACATCAACAAACAAATGCGGATAGTGACCCATCATGTCACTCTCCGTTTCCCAGGTGAGATTCGGCCCATTCGTGTGTTTCCATCGGACAAGCACTAACTCGACCATCTTGCGTCGCAACTTCTTAGTCTTTCGGTCAACGATTGCCTCTGGTTCTTCAATCAACCTTTTGTTCTCATTGATTCTCAACTCCAAAAGTGTAATCATGTCGGGAACTTCTCCCGTGAACTTCCTCAATTAACACACATGGAAAGTGTTATGAATTCCATTCAGTTCTTCTGGTAGTTAGAGCTTGTAAGCTTGGTTCCTAATCCTCTGAAGAACTTTAAACGGTCCAATAAACCTTGGACCTAATTTTCCCCTTTTACCAAATCTTATAAGTTCCTTTCGACGGCGAGACTTTAAGCAAAACTGAATCTCCAACTTCAAAAGTCATCGGTGTTCGTTTGTTGTCAACATAACTCTTTTGAAGATCCTGAGCTGCTAACCTTCTCTCCCTAATTATTTTCATCTATTTAGCAGTTTGATGGACTATCTCCGGTCCCATAAACTGCTTTTCCCCAGCCTCAAGCAAACAAGACAGCGTACGACACTTTTGCCCGTACAAAGCTTGATAAGGTGCCATCTTAATGCTCAAGTGGATACTATTATTGTATGAAAATTATACCAAAGGTAAATGTTCATCCCAATTACCTTGGAATTCCAGGGTACATGCTCTCAGCATATCATCAAGTGTTTGTATTGTCCGTTCGATCTGACCATCAGTCTATGGATGGTAAGCTGTACTCAACAAAACTTGGTACCCAATTCATCTTGTAGACTTTTCCAAAATCGTGAGGTGAAACAACTATCATGATCTGACACAATCATTAACGGAACACCGTGAAGCCTAACAACTTCCTTCACGTAAGAATTCGCAAGATTATCCATAGACCATTTCTCCTTGGCCGCTATGAAATGCGCACTCTTAGTGAATCGATCAACAACCACCCAAATCGCCAAATCATGTCATGACCATTCTTTGTTCTGGGTAGTTTAGTGACAAAATCCATAGTTGTGACAATCCAAAAATTTCCGTTAGTTTTAACGTCGAAATTAATTACGTCAAAAATTAGTTAAATTTATCCCGAAAATATTTTTGACCGGATTTTAACCTGTTAGAATATTTTAAATAATATTCGTCAAGCGAACCATAATTTAGGCGGTATAACTTTTAAATTTGCCGTGATTAATAATAGTTGTGAAAAACCCCGCTCGCGGTTGGTGTCAGGTGAACCCTAGCCATGCCATAAACCCCACCCTATATAAGGGTGGAGTGGGTTTCATTCCCACCTTTTTCCCACCTTTGACTCTCTCTCTCTCTCTCTCTCTCTCTTCACTTTCTCTCTCTATAAACGGGTTTTGGTCCAAAATCGCCCCTACGAGCTTCAAATCGGTACTTTAACCTTCCTAGCTTGTCATTTATCTTATCTAATTTGCGAATTCTTGGCTTAATCATAAAAAAACCCCCAAGAACATGAGTTTACGGTCTTGGGAGCCTCCCGAAACCGTAAACCCCTTTAAGGGGGTTTTAATGCTAAAAAACCCTTCCAAACCACTTCTCATGTTTAGCAATTGTTTACAGGCTTACCCGAAAGGACTTAGAACACCAAAATCGGATCAAATGGGGAGTAAACATGATTTTACGGTCTAAGAACATCCTTAGACCGTAAACCCATATGCATGGACCATAAACACTTTTTTAAGTGTTAAACAACCCCTCAAACACCCCCAAGAGCTTCCATGAACTTCCTTGAGTGCATAGAACCTTATTTTCCTTCATGATATGCACCAAAGCATACAAAAACATGTCACACTTGAGTTTACGGTCCAAGAAGGTTCTTGGACCATAAACACCTATTCTTAGACCATAAACACCCCCAAAGAGTGTTAAAGTGCCCTTAACACTTTGTATGACTTGTAATTGGACCTAGAACTTCGTATGCTTAACCTACAACCACCAAAACATAGGATTCATGGACAAAATGATTTTACTACCGTAAAATCATGTGTTTAAGGTAGTAAACTCCCCAAGAACATCTTCTTAGACCGTAAACACCTTTCCAAGGTGTTTAAGTGCCCTAAACACCTTCCTAAGCTCCTAAAAGTGACTAGAACCTTACATGCATGAGTTAAAACCACCAAACAACAAAAGAAATGGACCAACATGAGTTTACTACTGTAAACTTATGTGTTTACGGTCATAAACTCCTCAAGGAGTAGTCATGGGCCGTAACTCCTTAAATGATCCATTTTGAAGCCTTAAACCCTTCATAAGCTCTAGAATTGAACCTTGCCTAACTCCACAAGTGTTATAAGACCTTAATGCATCAAAGAACACACCATCCATGAGTTTAAAGCCGTAAACTCATGGGAATAAGGTCTTAGGGCCGTAAACTCTATATATAGTATACTCTTGAAGAGTAAACTCCCTATCTAGGCCATACACACCCTTAGATGTTACCCGGGACACTCCTAGCACTTGACCAAAGTGTTTTCCGCATTTTAGGATGCGTATACGTGTTGAATTAGTATTATATTTACTAATTGTATGTAAACATATGTCATCATTCATGGGTTTTAGCCATAAGAACATCCTATGTGCTCATACAAACCCTAATGCTTGGATCTAGGTTTCTCTATTGTACATGCAATTTATCCAAGACTATAAACTCTAGATCTAGCATATGATAATCAATATATCATATAATTAGGGTTTAGATCATACCTTGATTGTTATATAGCAATAAAAATCTCAAATCCTCCTTGTATTGACTTTAGAAAGCTTAGAGTCACAAATGTCACTCCTCTAATGGTCCACAAACACCAAGAGCAAGAGGATGAAGAAGAGAAGAGAAGGAGGCTGCCCAAAACATGTGGAAACCCTAGAAGAAGTCTTGTACACGTTTTTGGGGCATAAGGGCTCTATATATAGTGAGGGTATTAGGGTTATCTAACAAGGAAACCCTAATTTGGATGCTTAAGCCCGAAGCAACCCATGGACTCCTTTCCTTAAAGGCCTTGGACGATTTCTAATGGGTTTCCCCATAGAATTCGTCCAACCTTATAATATAAGGCAATCCATAGCCCGATTGCAATTATCTTATAATTACAATTCCAGTCCCTTAAGTTTAATTAATCTCTTTTAGCCACAAACTTAATTCTTATTAATTCTTGACTAATATTAATTAAACAATATGATTTCTCCTTTAATATATTATTCCCATAATATATTAATAAATCATATTTAATCCTTTCTCTCCATAATTCATCCTATCAAGTTAGTTTGGTGAAGGCAACCCAAAAGGACCATGCACCATCGGGTCAAGTACATACCAAAATAGTTATGGACTTAGACACTAATCCAACAGTCTCCCACTTGGATAAGTCTAATAACTATCATGCGTATGACTTCGGATCCTGATCTGCAATTGTAGCTTTCCAAAGCCACTGTCAACTCTGATCCTATTAGATACGCGTGTCCTTTAGATAAGGGATCATATATTCCTCCATTCTAGATATCGTAAGACATGATTTCTAATCATTCTCTCTGTACTATTTCTCGACTTCTGATTTATGAATTACTAATTGAACAAATCAAATTAGCCCTAGCCCGACCGAGCATTTACGTTTGTCATCACTAAATCATCGAGGGGCCCAAAGATATCGCTTTTATTCTACTTTGGATAAAGGGAACGGATAAACTTTGATTCAATGCTCGCTTGCACTCACTCACCGAATCACACACAACTATATGTTTTATGACACCATGTTACTGGTGTGTTTACATATTCTCAATGTGCAACTGATTCGCAAGATACAACTCACACATCTCGGTTTCAAGAATATAAGATATTATCGTCTCACCAATCACTCGTGATATAATTCATAGAGTGATCCAAGTGAGCGTGGGTTTAATCCAATGCTCAAATCATATTCATAAGCACTCATGAACGTTGCAGCAAACATTTGCTTATGTCTAATACTCTTTAGACTATCAACACACCAATTCATGAAAGTCTTTATTCATAACTACTTCCAACATATGAACGACTGTGGCCCGTTCGAATAATTTGACTGTTCTTAACCAATTCATGACAGTCTTTATTCATACCTACTTCCAACGTATGAACTAATCCCATATGGCCTCAAACCTTTGAGCATAAATAAAACACCTTTTATTTATCACCATATAAATTACTCATTATTTGTTGTTTCGGGTAATCAACTTCTTACTTGAATTATTACACTTGTCCCATGCTCTTATCATGCACACAATTTTTACCTATGGTTGTTACTTTGTGAAATAGATCAAATGAACACATTTCCAATCATACTCATTTCACAACTCCAAATCCTTTTTCATAAGTGAAAGAATATCAAATTCTTGCCACTTATAGAATATGCTAGATTCTAACATTTTATGTAATGATCCTTTCGTAATGTCATAGCACAAAAGTCACAAAGACTATTTCCAACGATATTACAAAATCCCCTATCGGAGATTGTTACAATACAATTCCTTAGTTATGATGTCTCTCACTCAAAGTACATTCGTTTGAGCATCCTTTTGCATAAAAGTTTCTAATCTAGACATAGATTTTCAATATTCAATTCCCAATATGGACACGTTTCCATATTTTCCATATGAAAACTCATTCTTAATAGAATCTTATCTATTCATAATAATGTCGATATGGTCCATTCAATACTATACTTCCAAGTACTCACAAGCGACCAATCCTCGACGAACTTTGGATTGTCCTTTGATAGTTGTTTAATTATCTTAGTCAAAACCGATTCTTGTCCATTTCCCTCTAAATGCGCTAGACATTTGGAAAATTTTAGAATGGTCAAATATTATAGCATTTGCAATCAATCCTAAACCCGAAGCGTATGAGACACGATACATAATGTCTTACATAAAGATTTGATACTTTATCAATCTTCTGCCATAATATTTTATGTTCTACGTTCTCAAAATTCGAACTATGAAGAGGAATGCCGTAATCATAATCAAAATTTGTGAACACACTATGTTTCGTTGACTAAATTATTAACATTCCACAACCTAAGCCTTTAGATTTGAAATGGAGCATAATATCCTCTTCCTTAATTATAGCAAAACAACTTTTCAACTCTTGCAACTTTGCAAAGTATAACTATTGTTTTCTATAATTAATATTGCTAACTTGCAATACTTTCCATAATAATCATACAATCATAACATTTATGCTCCCACTATCATGATTATTATTATAAAACATAATACTTATGCTCCTACTAGCTTTGACATGTATTCAGAAACAACTTAAATTTTAGAAAAACAATACTTGTTGAATTTCTTAAGTTCATGTTTCTAATACCTAATGCTTTGATAATCCCTTAGATAGGTCATATGTGTGTCTAAACAATTCAGACTAATTGCCAAACCTCACAATTCAAATCATGGAAAGGGATACCGTAACCATAATCGAATTCGAGAATTCAATTTCAGAATCACTATCTTCTTAAAATCTTTCTCAGTGAAAGCATTTCCTCGCAGTCACTTTCATGAAGGAGGGAATCTTATGACACGTAGATTTTAATGGTGTATGTGTTCCTATCCATGTGAATTTGTCAAAACCAAAGTTTACGACAAATTCAAACTCATATGGACTGAACTTTCTTAATCATGATTTCTTGCCTTATGGTAGCACAGCTGCCCACCATGTCTTCCAAGTAGTTAAGCATCTCACCTTTTCCTATCAATGTACTTTTAATTGATCAAGGTCCTTGCCTTTTATGCTTTCAAATGAGAACTCATAGGGCTCACATGCATAATTAACTCAATTGGAATGGCACAGAAACAAAATAGTATCAACACGATAGGTTGTAAACCTCAACTCGTGTGCTAGTGATGATCGATAAGGTTTATTTTGATTTGTTCTTGAAACCTTTCAAGACCATTAAGACTCCCACTGACTCCTTGACATATAAGATTCTCTTTTCAATAAACATTTCTTGACAAACAAATATTCAAGTGTTAGTGTAGTTTTTATCAAAACACTTCATAAATTTGTCCTAGTTGGTCTTTGTCTTATCCAAGGTGTTTAAGTGCCCTAAACACCTTCCTAAGCTCCTAAAAGTGACTAGAACCTTACATGCATGAGTTAAAACCACCAAAAAACAAAAGAAATGGACCAACATGAGTTTACAACCGTAAAATCATGTGTTTACGGTCATAAATTCCTCAAGGAGTAGTCATGGGCCGTAAACTCCTTAAATGATCCATTTTGAAGCCTTAAACCCTTCATAAGCCCTAGAATTGAACCTAGCCTAATTCCACAAGTGTTATAAGACCTTAATGCATAAGAGAACACACCATCCATGAGTTTATGGCCGTAAACTCATGGGAATAAGGTCTTAGGGCTGTAAACTCTATAAAGAGTTTACTCTTGAAGGGTAAACTCCCTATCTAGGCCATACACACCCTTAGATGTTACCCGGGACACTCCTAGCACTTGACCAAAGTGTTTTCCGCATTTTAGGATGCGTATATGTGTTTAATTAGTATTATATTTATTAATTGTATGTAAACAAATGTCATCATATGTTAATAGTGATGGGTTATAGCCATAAGAACATCCTATGTGCTTATGCAACCCTAATGCTTGGATCTAGGTTTCTCTATTGTACATGCAATTCATCCAAGACTTTAAACCCTAAATCTAGCATATGATAATCAATATTAACATAATAATGGGTTTAAGATATTACCTTGATTGTTATGTAGCAATAACAATATCAAATCCTCCTTGTAATGACTTAAGAAAGCTTAGAGTCACATATGTCACTCCTCTAATGGCTCACAAACACCAAGAGCAAGAGGATGATGAATGAGGAGAGAGGAGGCTGCCTAAAATCGTCCAAAACCCTAAGGAGTTACTTTCACACGTTTTTCGTGCTCTAGGGATCTTTAAATAGTGAGGCTATTAGGGTTATCAAACAAGGAAACCCTAATTTGGATGCTTAGGCCCTAAGAAACCCATGGACTCCTTCCTTAAAGGACTAGGATGATTTCTAATGGGTTTCCCAATAGAATTCGTCCACCCCTTTAATATGGAGTCCATTAGCTCAATATTCAACTATGATACAATTGACAGTTCTAGTCCCTTAAGTTTAATTAATGTCTTTTAGCCACAAAAGTAATTCCTAATTTGTTATTGACTAATATTAATTAATCAATATGATTTCTCCTTTAATATATTATTCTCATAATATATTAATAAATGATAATTAATCCTTTCTCTCCATAATTCATCCTATCAAGTTGCTTTGGTGAAGGTAACCCAAAAGGACCATGCACCATCGGGTCAAGTACATACCAAAATAGTTATGGACTTAGACACTAATCCAACAGTCTCCCACTTGGATAAGTCTAATAACTATTCTGCGGATGACTTTATATCCTGATCTGCAATCGTAGCTTTCTAAAGCCGCTGTCAACTCTGATCTTATCAGATACGTGTGTCCTTTAGATAAGGGATCATATATTCCTCTATATATTCTCGATATCGTATAGATATGAGACATGAACTTAATCATTCCCTCTATACTATTTCCCGACTTCCGATTTATGACGACTGACAACAAACTACAATTGAAAATTCATTTTAGTCTCGGCTCGGCCAAACGCTTAGGTGTCATCACTAAATCATCGAGGGGCCCAAAGATACTGCTTTTATCCTACTTTGGATAAAAGGAACGGATAAACTTTGACTCAATGCTCGCTTGCACTCACTTACCGAATTACACACAACAATATGTTTTATAATACCAAGTTACTGGTGCGTTTATATATTATCAATGTGTAACCGACTCGCAAGATACAACTCACACATTTCGGTTTCAAGAATATAAGATGTTATCATCTCTCCAATCACTCGTGATAAAATCCATGAAGTGATCCAAGTGAGCGTGGGTTTAATCCAATGCTCAAATCATATTCATAAGCACTCATGAACATTGCAGCAAACATTTGCTTATGTCTAATACACTTTAGACAATCCACACACCAATTCACGACAATCTTCATTCATACCTACTTCCAATATATGAACGACTGTGGTCCGTTCGAATAATTTGACTGTTCTGAACCAATTAAATTATTCAGGAAGTCAAAACATGCGAAGTGAAACACAAGAATAATACTAATCCCATATGGCCTCAAACCTTTGATTATAAATAAAACACCTTTTATTTATCACCATATCGATTACTCATTATTTGTCGTTTCGGGTAATCAACTTCTTACTTGAATCATTACTACATTTGTCCCATGCTCTTAGCATGCACACAATGTTTACCTACGGTTCTTACTTTGTGAAATAGTTCAAATGAACACATTTCCAATCATACACATTTCACAACTCCTAATCCTTTTTCACAAGTGAAAGAATATCAAATTTCTTACTACTTATCAAATATGCTAGATTCTAACATTTTATTCAACGATCCTTTCATAATGTTATAGTACAAAAGTCACAATGATTATTGCCAATGAAATTACAATGTCCTCTATCTGAGATTGTTACAATACAATTCCATAGACATGATGTCTCTCACTCAAAGTACATTCCTCGAACATCCTTTCGCATAAAATTTTCTAATCTAGACATAGACTCTCAATATCTAACTCCTAATATGGAAACATTTCCATATTTTCCATATGACAACTTATCCGTAATAGAATCTCATCTATTCATAATAATGTCGATACGGTCCATCCAATATCATACTTCCAACTACTCACAAGTGACCAATCCTTAGCAAGCTTTGGATCGTCCTTTGATAGTTGTTTAATTACCTTAGTCAAAACCGATTCTTGTCCTTTTTCCCTCTAAATGCGCTAGACATTTGGAAAATTTCAGAATGGTCAAATATTATAGCCTTTGCAATCGATCCTTTACCCGAAGCGTATAGGACACGATGCATAATGTCTTACATAAAGATCTGATACTTTATCAATCTTCTGCCATAATATTTTATGTGTCACGTTCTCACAATTCGAACTATTAAGAGCGATGCCATAATCATAATCGAAATTTGAGAACGCACTATGTATCCTTGACTAAATTTATTAACATTCCACAACCTAAGCCTTTAGATTTGAAATAAAGCATAATATTCTCTCCCTTAATTATAGCAAAACAACTATTTAACCCTTATGACTTTGAAAAATATAAATCTTGTTTTCTATAATTAATATTGCTAACTTGCAATACTTGCCTTAATAATCATACAAGCATAACATTTATGCTCCCACTATCATGATGATTATTATCAAATAAGCATAATACTTATGCTCCCACTAGCTTTGACATGATAATCCTTTATCTAAGCTTCTTAAACTTATACACCTTTGCCTTAGATAGCTCATATGTGTGTCTAAACAATTCAGAGTAATTGCCAAATCTCACAATTCGAATCATGGAAAGGGATACCGTAACGATAATCGAATTCGAGAATACAATTTCACAATCACTATCTTTTTAAAATCTCTCCTAGTGAAAGCATTTCCTCACAGTCATCTTCATGATGGAGGGAATGTTATGACACTTAGATTTTAATGGTGTATGTGTTCCTATCCATGTGACTTTGTCAAAACCAAATTTTAAGACAAATTCAAACTCATATGGACCGAACCTTCTCAATCTTAATTTCTTGCCTTATGGTAACACAAGTGCTCACCATGTCTTCCAAGTAGTTAAGCAGCTCACCCTTTCCTATCAATGTACTTTTCATTGATCAAGGTGCTTGCCTTTTGTGCGTTTAAATAAGAACTCATAGAACTCATATGCATAATTAACTCGATTGGAACGGCACAGAAACAAGATAGTATCAACACGATAGGCTGTGAACTTCAAGTCGTGTGCTAGTGATGTTCGATAAGGTTTATATTGATTTGTTCTTGAACCCTTCAAAGACCATTAAGACTCCCACTGACTCCTTGACATATTATATTCTCTTGTCAATAAACATTTCTTAACAAACAAATATTCAAGAGTTAGTGTAGCTTTTATCAAGACAAACACTTCACAAAATTGGTACTCGTTGGTCTTTGTCTAATCGAAGACATCACAACTTACCAATTTCAAATGCGCAAGAATAAGAAAACCTTTTTCCAAATTCTACATTTTATGAATGTTATAAACCTTCTTAAGACTTGTCACTCAATGTCACAATCTTAACTCTAAGACTTGTTTTGGAACGAAGTATGATTGACTTCTTGATTTAACCATTTCTTCAATTCTTGATTCCTCTTCTTAGACATATAATTGTACTAACACTCACTTAGAGGATCAATTGAGATATGGTTCTTAATCATTAAGACCTATCATAAAACAAAAAAAATGGTAATCTCGCTACTTCTTAGAATAGAGAAACTTTTATCTTTCTGCCTACTTGATTCTTCTTTATTCGTTCTGCTATTGATTTAAACTCTTTCAAATCAACTCGGAATTACACTTAATCTTTTAAGTATAATCATATCCACTAAACCTTTAGTAAATCATGACGAATATCTTTCTCATTCTTGTGGTGGACTTGATTAGCACACAACCTTGTGTACTTGATCTCCTAGTCCTTCACTTGACACTTTGTCAACGAATTAGTCTAATTTCCAAATATGAAACTTCTCATTCATCATGCAATACTTGTTGTATGATTCCAAGTTTCTTTCCATATTAAACTTGGGCGATGAGAAACTTTCCATATTTGGTAAATTCTTGACCTTTCCACAAATAACATAATTAAGAATCAAATCAATTAGAAACTTAGAAACATCAATTTTTCATACACGCCATTACAAGGATAAATAGATAATATAAAATCAGAATTTATTTTATTGCGAAAAAATTTGTCCTTACAATGCAATTCAATTGAAAAACTATGTTAATACATATTTCTTAGCAATCTAAGTAGTAGCACAAGATTCTAATCTTCAAGTAATGCGATCGAAATCCATTTCTTCACGATTACATTCCACTCACTTCTTTCTTTAAGCTTCCTCTCTTTTCTTCGATCTTATAAGACATCGAAATGTAATCTTATCACATCATGTATTAAGAATCTAGAATAGGAACTTAAAAGAGTTAGTTAATGGATTTTACCTAAAGCAGAGCCATACGTTTTGACTCTCCCATCTCTTAGATCTCTTAGGAAAATATGGCAGCTTCGTCTCCAATGCCCCTTCTCTTGGCAATAAATGCAAATTGACTCTTTTGGAACAGCACACGAAACTACTTCTGACTTTGCCTTTCTCTTATGATCAAACTTTTTGATCATGGCATGTCTTTCATTGCCATTGCCTATATCCATAGAGGTCTGGAAGGCCGATCCACCAATCAACTTTTCTTTTCCAGTGCGCCAAATCATTGCTGATTCAGCAACAATAAGCATATAGGTGAGATCAATGATGGTTACGTCGTGGTTCATCATATGGTACTCTCTTACGAACTCACTATATGAGTTAGGAAGTGACTGAAGAACCCAGTCAACAGCCAGCTCCTCACAGACAACAGATCCCAACATTCTTAATCTATCAATGTGTGACTTCATCTCTAGGACGTGTGCACGCACCGACTTTCCTTCTTCATGTTTACTTACCGAAAGGGCTTGAGTGAGTTTGAACTTTTCAATCTTTAGAACTTGTGGGTTAGGGAGAATAATAGGAGGAGGTGGAGGAAGTGAAGCATGATCTCTTGTTCCTCGATTGAATCATGGAATATCATCTTCATGTGGAAAGCTTGTTCCACGGGATTTGGGAATACCATAGTTGTCATACTTTGACATCTACAAAACGGGAGAAAACAAATTCAAGTTAGTTGATTAGAATCCTCGATGTGACACCTAAATGAAACATCGAGGCTAGGATCCAACACAATACACTACAATCTAGAAAAGGGATGTCGTAATCTAGTTGTAGAATATTTAAAGGTAGGTAAATAACGATTTACCAATTTCCACCAAGAAAAAAGAAAAAGAAATTTATGTTTTAAATCCAATGAAAATTCCTAGATCTTTTGAGATTCATTGAACATTTCAATGGCATGTTTAAATCTCGATATGCCCTCTAGTTTGTGACTGGGATACCGAGGATCACAAAGCGGGTGTGAATAACCATGCAAACTTACATGGTGCCCCCACATGTTACAGTCACCTATTCGATGTGCCGATTAACCACACACGCTCCACCGAACTATGACAAACATTGAGTCACCCTTTGCTACCTTTGCTTAGAATCATTTAGTGTGCCGGTTAACCACACACGCTCCACTAACGTCTTTGCAAGGGTACAAAGTGTAATTTCATGGAATTGCATCAATTCACTTTTGCCTAAAGTAACTAAGATTTGGAATTTTGTAAAAGCATTTAGTTACTTTTGTACTTCATTATACTTATAATGGAATGTTTCTGTGCTATCCTACCCGTTCGGCTAACGACCCTCCACTAGTCAAGAGTGTGGTGGGTAAGAGTGGATACCCATTCAATCGCCATTTTATAGGCAATTTCCTTAAACACCCCTTATAGATCAGCTTCGTGAATGAGACCTACTAACGATAAGACTGACTTTTACTCGTACATATATATAATGTTAGACTTTTAATGTTATATATAGTATAGGGTGTATTTTACACTTTAAAAATACTAGGTGGTCTAATTTAATATATTACACTTTTAATTTAACTAAATGTAAACCTAAACTTAATGGATTTATTAAATCTCCTTTAATTATACACCTTAATTAATTAATAAAACCATAAGGGTGTGATTTGAACTTTTTAAAACAATACTAGGGTTTTAGAATTTAACATTTCTAAATTAAACTATTAATCAACTTTTAAATTCCAAAACTTGAGGGCAAGTTTTGAAACATTTCAAAACATTAGGGTTTAACTTATTTAAATTTCAAAAACAAAACTTTTAAGTTCAAATTTAAACTATAAAACCTAAATGGATTAATCTGAAAGTTTTCCAAACTTTGTCAAGAATATTCTAGATCATATAATTCAAATAAGGCAATTAACTATTAATTGGTGGTTGTCTAATTAGATCTAGTTCAAATTCTTGTAAGATAATGATCAAATAATTCATATAATTTAACATTTATCGAATAAGGTAAGAATTATCTAATTAGATGACCAAAATCTTTTAATTTTGACAAGGATAATCATAAGGGATCAACAAAATTCGAATTTTATTAATTTTAAACAATTATGACAATTATCCTAAGTCAAAATAGGTAAAAAAATCCCGAAACTACCTCCTTCTAACGCTCGAACTCGCCGAGTTGGAGTTACTCGCCGAGTCCACATTGGAACTCGCTGAATTCATCAGGCAGGGGGCCAAAAAAACGATTTTTGAAGCTTGAACAAATAACTAAGGCATCAATACAATAGAAACCAATCAAGGCTCTGATACCACTGAGGGGTTATAGCCATAAGAACATCCTATGTGCTCATGCAACCCTAATGCTTGGATCTAGGTTTCTCTATTGTACATGCAATTCATCCAAGACTTTAAACCCTAAATCTAGCATATGATAATCAATATTAACATAATAATGGGTTTAAGATATTACCTTGATTGTTATGTAGCAATAACAATCTCAAATCCTCCTTGTAATGACTTAAGAAAGCTTAGAGTCATAAATGTCACTCCTCTAATGGCTCACAAACACCAAGAGAAGGAGGATGATGAATGAGGATAGAGGAGGCTGCCCAAAATCGTCCAAAACCCTAAGGAGTTACTTTCACATGTTTTTGGTGCTCTAGGGATCTTTAAATAGTGAGGCTATTAGGGTTATCAAACAAGGAAACCCTAATTTGGGTGCTTAGGCCCTAAGAAACCCATGGACTCCTTCCTTAAAGGCCTAGGATGATTTCTAATGGGTTTCCCAATAGAATTCGTCCACCCCTTTAATATGGAGTCCATTAGCTCAATATTCAACTATGATACAATTGACAGTTCTAGTCCCTTAAGTTTAATTAATGTCTTTTAGCCACAAAATTAATTCCTAATTAGTTATTGACAAATATTAATTAATCAATATGATTTCTCCTTTAATATATTATTCTCATAATATATTAATAAATCATAATTAATACTTTCTCTCCATAATTCATCCTATCAAGATGCTTTGGTGAAGGCAACCCAAAAGGACCATGCACCATCATAATATATTAATAAATCATAATTAATCCTTTCTCTCCATAATTCATCCTATCAAGATGCTTTGGTGAAGGCAACCCAAAAGGACCATGCACCATCGGGTCAAGTACATACCAAAATAGTTATGGACTTAGACACTAATCCAACAAATAGGTCACTAGGTGTGTTCAAGTCTTTACTTGACACCGAGCACCCAAGCGACACTTTTGTTCGATACGCTTACAAGTTAAAACATGCCGGTTATCATATCAATCACATGTGATTGATAACCCGCATGCACAAGGATTTATTACACTGTCAACTGTTTTACCAAGTATGATACTGTAATGGTTTTCCAAAACGTCTTTACTTGTTCAAAGCTTTTCTCAAATTGGCTCTCGTGCTTTATGTTTTACTTCAAATTCAGTTACAGCAACATTTGAAACAAAGGTTTTCTTCACTTATATTGTTTTATCAGAAATTACATTCAAAACGTGTTTATAAAAGGTTTTCAAAGGATTTCTAAAGGTTTTCAAACTTATTTTACCAAAAGAATACAAAGTCATGAGTTTCTTAAGTGAAAAGGTTTTCCAAAGTTTTCATCAAAGTTTTCTTCCATGTTTTTATACTCCTACTTCGTTAGATACTATTGTTTCATTATACTTCTTCTTAGTTAATGCTCCTACTTAGTTAAATGCTACTTCTTTGTTAATGCTTCTACTTCGTGATACGCTTCTACTTATTAACGCTTCTACTTATTAATGCTTCTACTTCGTGAAACGCTTCTACTTCGTGACACACTTTTACTTTGTTAAACACTTAAAACTTCGTTAAATATTTCTACTTAATTAAATGTATGCCTGTACTTGTATAGTTAAATAAATAATGTTTAAAGGACTTAGGAAGGCTAGTTCGCCCTATTTCCTTTTCCACGTTGGGATGTGGTCTGATGGGATCGGATATCCGTCCGAAGGTCGTTTGATCATTAATTATATATTATGTATACATGTATAGACATATAGGTTTACATCGATCAGTTCAGTTATGAGTCTCAACCGTTAGTCCAGGACTTACATCAGAATTCACTGTTCGAGATGCATCTTCAAGACACGGATCTCCCCGTCGTCGAGTTGGTAACCAGTGTCTCTTGTAGGGAGAGCGGACATTGTGTGTATAGATCTATACGGGATTGACACCCCCGCACCCTGACTGCTAGCTACAGTCCACGGCCTCCAAGCCAAGGGGTGACAAATGTCATATTCACACCAACGCTTGCAGGGCGTCAAGTACTCTAGTGTAGATTAGTATACTAGAACACATTCTTAGAATTACTCTTCTTTAGACCTTGCTAGCTGTACCTTTCATTTGATACTGGCTGGGGTCTGTGTTCACTGTTTTAGACCTTGCTAGCCGTATCGTACATTCGATACTCTCCTGGAGTCTATGATTGCTTTTGCCTTAGTCAGCAATATTTTATTGCTGAGGCATATGTTATTTTCCATATTGTTTATCCTCCTACTTACTTTAAAATCAAATACCATATTTTGGTAATGATAGTATTCCAGGGAAATTCTCTTTAAGACATAACACTGTCAGGTCTTGGTAGAAGACTGCTTTTATTTAGAAAATATAGGATTTTCCGGAAAGGACTATAATACACCGTTGATTCTAAACTACTACTTTTATAAAGTTATTTGAATAAAATGATACTAAATACTTATGAACTCACCAGAATTTATAAAAATGCTGATACTCGCTTTCAAATAACTTGTATTCTCAGGTCAGCGATAGACAGGTACATCCCAGGAGCTTTTGGTGAAGACAGTTAGTACCAAGCTGCACCTATATCATTACTTGTATTACTGTAATGTCTCTATGAAATGTAACTTATGTAAAACTATTACTATTAATGCAATGGTTGTTGTAATTTGATTACTATACTACATGTGTTGTGATACTTGACATGATGTCATCCACCCCAGAACATTTCCGCCGTTTCGGTTTTGGGGTGTGATAGATTGGTATCAGAGCATTGTTTATAGTGAGCTAAGTATATCAATCCATAAAAGATATACATCCTAAAAATACATAGGGATAAAACACTCTGACCAAGAATTATACATTAAAATATAACCATATTTTTCCAAAGTATAAGAACATCCAGAATCTAAACACTAGAACACAAGTATCACAAGAAGAACAAGAATAAAAGTCTTCGGATGTTGAGCATTACCGTCAAACCTGGGCAGTTATGTAATCGTAAGCTGGAATAAATGTAACCTGATCAACTACATTTATTCGAGATGCGATGAACGTGTGCTTGGGAGTGATAGTGGTGTTGCAACAGGTCTGAAACTTACCAACTAGGAATGCTAGAGCCAAACATAAAGTTTAAAATACTATGGGAGTATTTTGGATTACTAAAGGACTCACATTAATCCCATAATCATATTCAAAAGTTAAGAAGCAAACAAGAAATTAAAATACCATAGGGGTATTTTAGGATCAATAGATAACCTTGTGTGAAGAACTAAAAAGATTCTTATCGATATACCTACAATTACAGAGGGTATACTCCCAAGGTTATATATAATAAGGGTCCCATAGGCTAAGAATGTGTGGTTTCACTCTACTTCCTTTTCCTCTTTGGGATGTGGATATAGAGTAGTATCACGTATTCGAAGGCCTATCGGATCTAACCTATATATGATTTGTATACCCTATGTAATCGTAGCAGGACTCGATATGGACCACCTAGTGAAATGTTAATAATCTCTTAGGATTCTTTAGACATTTCCATTCTCGCACGAACCCTGTAGAAAACCCTACCCACTTCAGTATTCGGCAGAAAAGTTGATTCAGACCCCGAAGAGGTTCATTGAGAAGATTTCCAGTTCGGAAATAAATGAACTAGGTCAAGACTATTGAAATCACCAAGTACCTATATCTTTTTAGGGACATCGGTGAGAAATTCGCCAAAACTTCCGAGATTTGCAGTCATCCATCATGAAGTGATGACACCCAGAGTCGGAATTGGAAGTAAGACGGAGTAGAAATTCAATATGTCTATACGAGAAGAGAGCCCTAGGTAACTACCCGAAGGAAACCAACGCCGGTCCCAGTCAAAGATACGAGGTAGACAGAGGGAGCCAGTACATGGAACCCGAGAAGAGTCTTTTCCTCGTGTTCGTCATGCTAATACACCTATAAAAGAATATAATTTAGTGAGTTAGTGATTACACTACTCACGCTATGTGTTAGGTAAATCGTCTTTTTCCAGTTGCAAGTAATACGCTTAGAGCGGATCCCCACACCTCTATTGAGGTTGTTTAGCCATAAGTCTTCATGAGGACCTGGACTACATCATAGGGATGTAGGAACGACTCCCATCTTACGGCTTTTTCCGATACTCATACTCCTACCTTGAATACCTGGAGTACATCATAGGGAGGTAGGTCGACACTCAGACAACCAATATCCGAATCACGGGAAAAATTTATGCCTAATATAGTAAGGATTGATATGTACAGGGTTAACCATTGTCTCTCATCAGCTTGTGTTCCTTTCCGTGTAGGGAAAACCATGCCTCCGAGGAAGCGTAACCCATCCGCCGGCAAGAAACCGACTCTCCTATTCGATGAAGCTACTTTCCAGGATGCAGTCTTGGCAGCCGTTGCAGCTGCCATGGCTCAACTGAATGCTAACAACGCAAGTGTTAGCAAGAGCCCTATCGGGAATCCCGATCCCAACAATGGACAGCAGCAACCAACACTTGCATACCCGGCCACTCAAGAATCTCAACCAACTCCACTGAAGAGGAAGTTTAAGAACGAGGAAGGAAGTACCTCGACTCAAGGACATTCCGAAGGGCAACGTGCCGAGACAGTCGATACCCCTACCAACCCTTCTATCCTAATACCTACAAGACCAAACCTAGGAAGCCAACAAATGGCGACAGTCACTGACATGCAAATGGTAAAATAGAGAGGAGGAAACGGAAACGTCAAGCTCGAAAGGAGCGCCAACGACTCCACAGACTTGCGGCACAACAACAGCAAGTGGAAACCCCCAACCCTTCGGCGCCAACACGATGCCTTTCACAAGTCCCTGGTATCGGGTCCAACCCTACACACAAAGTTGGTGACAAAGTCGGACTCTTTAAAAGGAAATTTTCAAAGTGGAGGAACGAGGAGGGCACCCGTGTCCACATAACTCTGACTAAGCACCTCACTCCCACTACCAATACCAGTACGAACCAGTCATGTCATCAGTGCGGTGAGACGGAACACCTCAAAAGGGACTGTCCAATAATAAAGAACTCCGGCGCAGACGGGAGGATACTAAGGATCACTACTGTAGGAGAAACGATAGGGGCATAGGAAGAGTCTAACTCAAATGCTTAGGGAGAAGCACCAAGGAACCCGGTAGATTTTTGGTACGCCTCTCAATCTCAGATAAATAATCAAAACGTTAAAAGGCTAATTCCAAATGTAATTACTTCCCCGTTAAGGCGAAAGTCACAGCACGGTTATAAAATTTAAAATTTCATCAGGTAAAACTATAATGGCTAAATATATACGTTACGCCCATGTATAATTGAGATGGATAGACCTAGAGTGAGTGAAGGCTGCCTCATTTCCTGTTCCTCGTTTGGTTGTGGATTTAGGGCGGAGTCGCTTAGTCAATAGTTCTCCCCACCTTAATTATACATGACTAGTATATGTTAGGCGGTTATAGAAATGCGTCGTGAGAATCCATTCATGAAAAGGCACTTTACTCAGAAACACTCAGGACCCTCTATAGTTCCGCGTCAACTCTATCGGTCCAAGTATCCGTGACAGTGATACACGGGACGAAACCCGAGATGCCTAGAACTTGTGTGCCCGTTCGGCACATGACTCTATCGACCCTCATTCTATATCATGTCGAAGTATGCCAACTTCGACGCCTCTATTAATCATGGTTCGACTTCGTGCAACCATGTGTAAATCCTTAGTGCTGTGTAAAAAGAACTTTCTCCATAGCCATTCGGCAGATAAAGGTTCTTCCGAACCTAAACAAAATAAGAATAATAAAACCTAATGCGATCTGTCAGTTGTCACACTTATTTCAAACCTTCCGAAGTACCCAGGAGAAGGGTACCACGCGCTGTTAACCAACCCTTCATAGACAGATAGAAACCGAAGCGAAATACACTGCAGGTATTCCAGAAAACAATAACCACCCGAAGCATACTTCGTAGATCCCCCAGAAAGACCCTTCGCACCTCGCAATCAGGTTCGTGAATCAAGAGGATGGAACTCATGGGACTGACCACTATAACAGAGTATATGCATAAGGGTGGTATATAATTGAGATAAAAAAGATTTAAGATGTGTGCTTCCTCCCTACTCCCTGTTCCTCGTTGGGTTGTGGGTCTGGGGTGGAGTTGCACAATTGAACATCCTGCCGACCTCAATTATATACGGCTTGCATACACTAAGTATTAGTGGTTAAGCCTAGTATGAGCTCTACTATGAACCTCATAGCAAAGCCCTTCATCTTATTCCATAGAATAGGAGCTTGATTCAAGATAACCCTTGCGGGTTGAGCTACTATAATGACCACAAATCCGAAATTTGTTATCATCCCGGTTAAGCCAACATAGTGGCTAACACCCTCGGTTGGTAAAGAAATATGAGTCGTAAGAGTCAAGGACATTGACTGCAACCATCCACTCACGCTTACTCCCACGAATTAAGCATCTCAGCGAATATTCCGGAACCCTGGAAGCTACAATAAGTTAAACTCTGAGAAGAGTGGATGAGGAGATTAAAGTTCCGAGTGATGGAACCCTATACTCACTAGATTTGGCCTAAATAGAGAGAACTCAGAACCTTAGGAAGAGTAGTTGCAGAAGATGTTCGCACTACTCAGGCACTTCGTTCACCCCGTTGCCGATGAGTAGTGCCTAGGACACTCCGCTTTCTCGCGTGGAGGAAATCACCACCGCCCTGTAGACGATGAACCGCATTCTCCGAAGTAAACACTAGGATACCAAGAACCACAAGATAACCTCCGCAGCCATGAATACTTGAATAAAGTGCGAGAGTAGGTTGCGTTAAGCCCTATAACCCAGATCCCGAAGAGATTATAGACTTGACACCAGTCTAGGTGTTAATCGATGGGTTGTGTAAGAGCATACACTTTCTGCAACTGAAACAAACCAACGCATTGGAGAATAGGACATATCTTAGAGATTCATTGGACTACTAGGTGTTCCACGAATACTATCTCGCACAGAAATAGTAGAATCACCTCCTGAGATTATCCAACACTCGTCTGGTGAAACCCTATCTCCCCGACCCTGAGGGTTTCCGTTAGAAATATCTCAAGAACCAGATGTGCAGACCCGTTTCGCACTAGGTTGAGATAGACCCTGCAGCAAACAGATACCCGTAGACATGCAAATCCATCCGATGATCTAGAAAACCTCTGAAATCCAATTGACAAGAAACACAAATCCAAGGACAACCCGAGCTTTCTAAGAACCAACCTGAAGGACTACACTTCCAGTATGAGAGAGAACGTTTGGAACTTCGGAATGGTGATCACGCCAGTGCTGATCTCGCCAAAGAAGTACACTATGTTCTAAGTATCGAAAATCTCTACCCTTCCGAGAGCTTAGGACCATCTGAGATTCTTCATAAGAATTGGTCCAACCCTCGTCAGACCACTACTACTTTTCGATATTCCACAAGTTTCACCCCAGATCAATCCACTTCTTAGGCTTGATCAGTGTTTGCCTGACATCACTCTTTGTATCCCACTCATCTTGATAGAAACCATTGGGAACCCTAACTTCGTATACGAACCAATAGGAATCGCTAACTGCACGAGACGGAATCCGCATCCCTGAAGTGAAGGTTTGCTGGCACGTCAAGCGAAGACCGGGGTTCACTTCGGAGTGCGAGGACCAACCAAATAGGAAGTACCCTCATACCTTTCCTCGGTCATTCATACATACTTCCATGCCTAAACCTGAATTTCGGGATAAAATTCCCTCTAACGGGGGGATGATGTGACAATCCAAAATTTTCCGTTAGTCTTATCGTCGAAATTAATTACGTCAAAATTAAATCCGCTAGAATATTTTAAATAATATTCATCAAGCGAACCAAAATTTAGGCGGTATAACTTTTAAATTTGCCGTGATTAATAATAGTTGTGAAAAACCCCGCTCGCGGTTGGTGTTAGGTGAACCCCAGCCAGGCAATAAACCCCACCATATATAAGGGTGGAGTGGGTTTCATTCCCACCTTTTTCCCACCTTAGACTCTCTCTCTCTACTTTCTCTCTCTACAAACGGGTTTTGGTCCAAAATCGCCCCTACGAGCTTCAAATAGGTAAGTTAACCTTCCTAGCTTGTCGTTTATCTTATCAAACTTGTGAATTCGTGGATTAATCATCCAAAAACCCCAAGAACATGATTTTACAGTCTTGGGAGCCTCCCAAAACCGTAAACCCCTTGAAGAGGGTTTTAATGCTCAAAACCCTTCCAAACCACTTCTCATGTTTAGCAATTGCTTAGAGGCTTACCCGAAAGGACTTAGAACACCAAAATCAGACCAAACGGGGAGTAAACATGAGTTTACGGTCTAAGAACATCCTTAGACCGTAAACCCATATGCATGGACCATAAACACTTGTTTAAGTGTTAAACTACCCCTCAAACACCCCCAAGAGATTCCATGAACTTCCTTGAGTGCATAGAACCTTATTTTCCTTCATGATATGCACCAAAGCATACAAAAACATGTCACACTTGATTTTACGGTCCAAGAAGGATCTTGGACCGTAAACACCTATTCTTAGACCATAAACACCCCCAAAGAGTGTTAAAGTGCCCTTAACACTTTGTATGGCTTGGAATTGGACCTAGAACTTCGTATGCTTAACCTACAACCACCAAAACATAGGATTCATGGAAAAAATGAGTTTACTACTGTAAAATCATGTGTTTAAGGTAGTAAAGTCCTCAAGAACATCTTCTTAGTCCGTAAACACCTTTCCAAGGTGTTTAAGTGCCCTAAACACCTTCCTAAGCTCCTAAAAGTGACTAGAACCTTACATGCATGAGTTAAAACCACCAAACAACAAAAGAAATGGACCAACATGAGTTTACTACTGTAAACTTATGTGTTTACGGTCATAAACTCCTCAAGGAGTAGTCATGGGCCGTAACTCCTTAAATGATCCATTTTGAAGCCTTAAACCCTTCATAAGCTCTAGAATTGAACCTTGCCTAATTCCACAAGTGTTATAAGACATTAATGCATCAAAGAA
Organism: Lactuca sativa; assembly: GCF_002870075.4. Lineage (NCBI taxonomy): Eukaryota > Viridiplantae > Streptophyta > Magnoliopsida > Asterales > Asteraceae > Lactuca > Lactuca sativa. Next base: position 91,704,629 of record NC_056627.2, read on the forward strand.
CACACCATCCATGAGTTTAATGCCGTAAACTCATGGGAATAAGGTCTTAGGGCCGTAAAATCTATATATAGTATACTCTTGAAGAGTAAACTCCCTATCTAGGCCATACACACCCTTAGATGTTACCCGGGACACTCCTAGCACTTGACCAAAGTGTTTTCCGCATTTTAGGATGCGTATACGTGTTGAATTAGTATTATATTTACTAATTGTATGTAAACATATGTCATCATTCATGGGTTTTAGCCATAAGAACATCCTATGTGCTCATACAAACCCTAATGCTTGGATCTAGGTTTCTCTATTGTACATGCAATTTATCCAAGACTATAAACTCTAGATCTAGCATATGATAATCAATATATCATATAATTAGGGTTTAGATCATACCTTGATTGTTATATAGCAATAAAAATCTCAAATCCTCCTTGTATTGACTTTAGAAAGCTTAGAGTCACAAATGTCACTCCTCTAATGGTCCACAAACACCAAGAGCAAGAGGATGAAGAAGAGAAGAGAAGGAGGCTGCCCAAAACATGTGGAAACCCTAGAAGAAGTCTTGTACACGTTTTTGGGGCATAAGGGCTCTATATATAGTGAGGGTATTAGGGTTATCTAACAAGGAAACCCTAATTTGGATGCTTAAGCCCGAAGCAACCCATGGACTCCTTTCCTTAAAGGCCTTGGACGATTTCTAATGGGTTTCCCCATAGAATTCGTCCAACCTTATAATATAAGGCAATCCATAGCCCGATTGCAATTATCTTATAATTACAATTCCAGTCCCTTAAGTTTAATTAATCTCTTTTAGCCACAAACTTAATTCTTATTAATTCTTGACTAATATTAATTAAACAATATGATTTCTCCTTTAATATATTATTCCCATAATATATTAATAAATCATATTTAATCCTTTCTCTCCATAATTTATCCTATCAAGTTAGTTTGGTGAAGGCAACCCAAAAGGACCATGCACCATCGGGTCAAGTACATACCAAAATAGTTATGGACTTAGACACTAATCCAACAGTCTCCCACTTGGATAAGTCTAATAACTATCATGCGTATGACTTCGGATCCTGATCTGCAATTGTAGCTTTCCAAAGCCACTGTCAACTCTGATCCTATTAGATACGCGTGTCCTTTAGATAAGGGATCATATATTCCTCCATTCTAGATATCATAAGACATGATTTCTAATCATTCTCTCTGTACTATTTCTCGACTTCTGATTTATGAATTACTAATTGAACAAATCAAATTAGCCCTAGCCCGACCGAGCATTTACGTTTGTCATCACTAAATCATCGAGGGGCCCAAAGATATCGCTTTTATTCTACTTTGGATAAAGGGAACGGATAAACTTTGATTCAATGCTCGCTTGCACTCACTCACCGAATCACACACAACTATATGTTTTATGACACCATGTTACTGGTGTGTTTACATATTCTCAATGTGCAACTGATTCGCAAGATACAACTCACACATCTCGGTTTCAAGAATATAAGATATTATCGTCTCACCAATCACTCGTGATATAATTCATAGAGTGATCCAAGTGAGCGTGGGTTTAATCCAATGCTCAAATCATATTCATAAGCACTCATGAACGTTGCAGCAAACATTTGCTTATGTCTAATACTCTTTAGACTATCAACACACCAATTCATGAAAGTCTTTATTCATAACTACTTCCAACATATGAACGACTGTGGCCCGTTCGAATAATTTGACTGTTCTTAACCAATTCATGACAGTCTTTATTCATACCTACTTCCAACGTATGAACTAATCCCATATGGCCTCAAACCTTTGAGCATAAATAAAACACCTTTTATTTATCACCATATAAATTACTCATTATTTGTTGTTTCGGGTAATCAACTTCTTACTTGAATTATTACACTTGTCCCATGCTCTTATCATGCACACAATTTTTACCTATGGTTGTTACTTTGTGAAATAGATCAAATGAACACATTTCCAATCATACTCATTTCACAACTCCAAATCCTTTTTCATAAGTGAAAGAATATCAAATTCTTGCCACTTATAGAATATGCTAGATTCTAACATTTTATGTAATGATCCTTTCGTAATGTCATAGCACAAAAGTCACAAAGACTATTTCCAACGATATTACAAAATCCCCTATCGGAGATTGTTACAATACAATTCCTTAGTTATGATGTCTCTCACTCAAAGTACATTCGTTTGAGCATCCTTTTGCATAAAAGTTTCTAATCTAGACATAGATTTTCAATATTCAATTCCCAATATGGACACGTTTCCATATTTTCCATATGAAAACTCATTCTTAATAGAATCTTATCTATTCATAATAATGTCGATATGGTCCATTCAATACTATACTTCCAAGTACTCACAAGCGACCAATCCTCGACGAACTTTGGATTGTCCTTTGATAGTTGTTTAATTATCTTAGTCAAAACCGATTCTTGTCCATTTCCCTCTAAATGCGCTAGACATTTGGAAAATTTTAGAATGGTCAAATATTATAGCATTTGCAATCAATCCTAAACCCGAAGCGTATGAGACACGATACATAATGTCTTACATAAAGATTTGATACTTTATCAATCTTCTGCCATAATATTTTATGTTCTACGTTCTCAAAATTCGAACTATGAAGAGGAATGCCGTAATCATAATCAAAATTTGTGAACACACTATGTTTCGTTGACTAAATTATTAACATTCCACAACCTAAGCCTTTAGATTTGAAATGGAGCATAATATCCTCTTCCTTAATTATAGCAAAACAACTTTTCAACTCTTGCAACTTTGCAAAGTATAACTATTGTTTTCTATAATTAATATTGCTAACTTGCAATACTTTCCATAATAATCATACAATCATAACATTTATGCTCCCACTATCATGATTATTATTATAAAACATAATACTTATGCTCCCACTAGCTTTGACATGTATTCAGAAACAACTTAAATTTTAGAAAAACAATACTTGTTGAATTTCTTAAGTTCATGTTTCTAATACCTAATGCTTTGATAATCCCTTAGATAGGTCATATGTGTGTCTAAACAATTCAGACTAATTGCCAAACCTCACAATTCAAATCATGGAAAGGGATACCGTAACCATAATCGAATTCGAGAATTCAATTTCAGAATCACTATCTTCTTAAAATCTTTCTCAGTGAAAGCATTTCCTCGCAGTCACTTTCATGAAGGAGGGAATCTTATGACACGTAGATTTTAATGGTGTATGTGTTCCTATCCATGTGAATTTGTCAAAACCAAAGTTTACGACAAATTCAAACTCATATGGACTGAACTTTCTTAATCATGATTTCTTGCCTTATGGTAGCACAGCTGCCCACCATGTCTTCCAAGTAGTTAAGCAGCTCACCTTTTCCTATCAATGTACTTTTAATTGATCAAGGTCCTTTCCTTTTATGCATTCAAATGAGAACTCATAGGGCTCACATGCATAATTAACTCAATTGGAATGGCATAGAAACAAAATAGTATCAACACGATAGGTTGTAAACCTCAACTCGTGTGCTAGTGATGATCGATAAGGTTTATTATGATTTGTTCTTGAAACCTTTCAAGACCATTAAGACTCCCACTGACTCCTTGACATATAAGATTCTCTTGTCAATAAACATTTCTTGACAAACAAATATTCAAGTGTTAGTGTAGTTTTTATCAAAACACTTCATAAATTGGTCCTAGTTGGTCTTTGTCTTATCCAAGACATCACAAATTTCCACATTTGATGAATGCTATAAACCTTCTTAATACTTTTCACTCAATGTCACAATCTTAACTCTAAGACTTGTGTTGGAACGAAGTATGATTGACTTCTTGATTTAACCATTTCTTCAATTCTTGATTCCTCTTCTTAGACATACAATTGTACTAAGACTCACTTAGAGGATCAATTAAGATATGGTTCTTAATCATTAAGACCAATCATAAAGCATAAAAGGTACTCTCCCTTCTTCTTAGAATGGAGAAACTTTTATCTTTCTGCCTACTTGATTCTTCTTATTCGTTCTGCTATTGATTTAAACTTTTTCAATCAATTCAGAATTACACTTAATCTTATAAGCATAATCATATTTACTAAACCAATAGTAAATCATGACGAATATCTTTGTTATTCTTGTGGTGGACTTGATCAGCACACAACTTTGTGTACTCGATCTCTTAGTCCTTCACTTGACACTTTGTCAATGAATTATTCTAATTTCCAAATATGAAATTTCTCATTCATCGTGCACCCAAGTTGCATGATTCCAAATTTCTGTCCAATTGAAACTTGGGTGATGAGAGACTCTCCCTATTTGGTCAATTCTCGACATTTCCACAAATAATATAATTAATAATCAAATCCATTATTGCTAATATTAGAAACATTCAAACATCAATTTTTCATATACGCCAGTGAAAGGATAAATAAATAATATAAAATCAAAATTTATTTTATTGCGGAAAAATTTGTCCTTACAACGCAATTCATTGAAAAACTATGCTAATACATCTTTCTTAGCAATCTAATTCTAACTCTAAGTAGTAGCTCAAGAATCTAATCTTCAAGTAATGCGATCGAAATCCATTTCTTCACGGTTAGATTCTGGTCACTTCTTCCCTTAAGCTTCCTCTCTTTTCTTTGATCCTACAAAACATCAATTGTAATCTTATCACATTATGTATTAAGAATCTAGAATAGGAGCTTAGAAGAGTTAGTCAATGGATTTTACCTAAAATAGAGCCATACGTTTTGACTCTCCCATCTCTTAGATCTCTTAGGTAAATAGGGCAGCTTCGTCTCCAATGTCCCTTCTCTTGGCAATAAAAGCAAATTGACTCTTTTGGGACAGGACATGGAACTACTTCAGACATTGCCTTTCTCTTATGATCAAACCTTTCGATCATAGCAAGTCTTTCGTTGCCATTGTCTATATCCATAGAGGTCTTGAAGGCAGATTCACCAACCAACTTTGCTTTTCTATTGCCCCAAACCATTGCTGATTCAGCAACAATAAGCACATAGGTGAGATCTATAAGGGTCATGTCGCAGTTCATCATATAGTACTCTCTTGCGAACTCACTATATGAGTTAGGACGTGACTGAAGAACCTAATCAACAACCATCTCCTCACAGACAACGGACCCCAACATTCTTAACCTATCAATGTGTGACTTTATCCCTAGGACGTGTGCACACACAGACTTTCCTTCCTTATGTTTACTTGCCAAAAGGGCTTGAGTGAGCTTGAACTTTTCAAGTCTTCGAACTTGTGGGTTAGGGAGAATAAATGGAGGAGGTGGAGGAAGTGAAGTATGATTTCTTGTTCCTCGATCGAATCGTGGAATATCATCTTCATGTGGAATGCTTGTTCCACGGGATTTTGGAATACCATAGTTATCAAACTTTGACATCTACAAAACGGGAGAAAACGAATTCAAGTTAGTTGATTGATTGAGTCCTTAGTAAATCACCCAAATGAGATACTAAGGCTAGGACCCAACACAATATGCTTCAACCTAGAAAAGGGATGTCGTAATCTAGTTGCAAAATATTTGAAGGTAAGTGAATGACGATTCACTAATTTCCACCATGAAAAACGAAAAAGAAATTTAAGTTTTAAGTCTATGAAAACTCTTAGATCCTTTGAGATTCATTTAACATTTCAATGGCATGTTTAAATCTTGATATGCCTCTCCTGTTTCTGACTGGGATGCCGAGGATCACAAAGCGGGTGTGAATAACCATGCAAAATTACATGGTGCCCTCACATGTTACAGTCACCTATTTGATGTGCCGGTAAACCACACACGCTCCACCGAACTATGACAAACATTGAGTCACCCTTTGCTACCTTTGCTTAGAACCATTTAGTGTGTCGGTTAACCACACACGCTCCACTAACATCTTCGCAAGGGCACAAAGTGTAATTTCATGGAATTGCATCAATTCACTTTTGACTAAGTAACTAAGATTGGGAACTTGTAAAAACATTTAGTTACATTGTACTTCATTATACTTATAATGGAAGGTTCTGTCCTATCCTACCCGCTCGGCTAACGACCCTCCACTAGTCAAGAGTGCAGTAGGTAAGAGCGGATACCCATTCAATCGCCATTTTATAGGCAATTTCCTTAAACACCCCTTATAGACCAGCTTCATGAATGAGGCCTACTAACGGTAAGATTGACTTTTACTCATACATATATATAATGTTAGACTTTTAATGTTATATATAATATAGGGTGTATTTTACACTTTTAAAATACTATGTGGTCAAATTTAACAATTATACTTTTAATTCAATTAAATTGTAAACCAAAACTTTATGGATTTATTAAACCTCTTTTAATTATACACCTTAATTAATTAATAAAACCATAAGGGTGTGATTTGAACTTTTCAAAACAATACTAGGGATTTAGAATTTAACATTCCTAGATTAAACTTTTAATCAACTTTTAAATTCCAAAACTTGAGGGCAAGTTTTGAAACATTTCTAATCATTAGGGATTAGAATTTAAATATACATTGAAATTAAACTTTTAATCAAAATTTAAATTCCAAAACTTGAGGACAAGTTTTGAAACCTTTTCAAAACATTAAGATTCAACTATTTAAATTTCAAAACAAAACTTTTGAGTTCAAATTTAAACTATAAAACCTAAAGGGGAAAATTGAAACTTTTCATACAAGATAATTCAAATCTAAATTACAAATAATCAAATTTTATCTAATAAAACAAAAGATTATCTAAATTTTGACAATTATCTTCTATTTAGGTAAGGATAATCACCAAATATTGATAAAATTCGGACTTTATAGCAAAAACATATTTATGGTAATTATGCAAAGCCAAAACAGGAAGAAAATCGCGAAAATTAGCTGTCACACGTTTCGATTCATCGAGTCAGGAATTGGAGTCGTCGAGTGCACCAAGTGACTCGGCGAGTCAAACACTCAGAACCCAAAAAATTTCGATTTTCAGTGCTGATTTCGATCAAATATGCATCAATACAATAGAAACCAATCTAGGCTCTGATACCACTGATGGGTTTTAGCTATAAGAACATCCTATGTGCTCATACAAACCCTAATGCTTGGATCTACGTTTCTCTATTGTACATGCAATTTATCCAAGACTATAAACCCTAGATCTAGCATATGATAATCAATATAACATATAATTAGGGTTTAGATCATACCTTGATTGTTATATAGCAATAACAATCTCAAATCCTCCTTGTATTGACTTTAGAAAGCTTAGAGGCACAAATGTCACTCCTTAAATGGTTCACAAACACCAAGAGCAAGAGGATGAAGAAGAGAAGAGAAGGAGGCCGCCCAAAACATGTGGAAACCCTAGAAGAAGTCTTGTACACGTTTTTGGGGCATAAGGGCTCTATATATAATGAGGCTATTAGGGTTATCTAACAAGGAAACCCTAATTTGGATGCTTAAGCCCTAAGCAACCCATGGACTCCTTTCCTTAAAGGCCTTGGATGATTTCTAATGGGTTTCCCCATAGAATTCGTCCAACTTTATAATATAAGGCAATCCATAGCCTGATTGCAATTATCTTATAATTACAATTCCAGTCCCTTAAGTTTAATTAATCTCTTTTAGCCACAAACATAATTCTTATTAATTCTTGACTAATATTAATTAAACAATATGATTTCTCCTTTAATATATTATTCCCATAATATATTAATAAATCATATTTAATCCTTTCTCTCCATAATTTATCCTATCAAGTTGCTTTGGTGAAGGCAACCCAAAAGGACCATGCACCATCGGGTCAAGTACATACTAAAATAGTTATGGACTTAGACACTAATCCAACAACCATATGTTAATAGTGATGGGTTATAGCCATAAGAACATCCTATGTCCTCATGCAACCCAAATGCTTGGATCTAGGTTTCTCTATTGTACATGCAATTCATCCAAGACTTTAAACCCTAAATCTAGCATATGATAATCAATATTAACATAATAATGGTTTTAAGATATTACCTTGATTGTTATGTAGCAATAACAATCTCAAATCCTCCTTGTAATGACTTAAGAAAGCTTAGAGTCACAAATGTCACTCGTCTAATGGCTCACTAACACCAAGAGTAAGAGGATGATGAATGAGGAGAGAGGAGGCCGCTCAAAACCGTCCAAAATCCTAAGGAGTTACTTTCACACGTTTTTGGTGCTCTAGGGATCTTTAAATAGTGAGGCTATTAGGGTTATCAAACAAGGAAACCCTAATTTGGATGCTTAGGCCCTAATCAACCCATGGACTCCTTTCTTAAATGCCTAGGACGATTTCTAATGGGTTTCCCCATAGAATTCGTCCACCCCTTTAATATGGAGTCCATTAGCTCAATATTCAACTATCATACAATTGACAATTCTAGTCCCTTAAGTTTAATTAATGTCTTTTAGCCACAAAATTAATTCCTAATTAATTATTGACTAATATTAATTAAACAATATGATTTCTCCTTTAATATATTATTCTCATAATATATTAATAAATCATAATAATCCTTTCTCTCCATAATTCATCCTATCAAGTTGCTTTGGTGAAGGCAACCCAAAAGGACCATGCACCATCGGGTCAAGTACATACAAAAATAGTTATGGACTTAGACTCTAATCCAACAGTCTCCCACTTGGATAAGTCTAATAACTATTCTGCATATGACTTCAGATCCTGATCTGCAATCGTAGCTTTCTAAAGCCGCTGTCAACTCTGATCTTATCATATGCGTGTCCTTTAGATAAGGGATCATATATTCCTCTATTCTAGATATCGTATAGATATGAGACATGAACTTAATCATTCCCTCTATACTATTTCCCGACTTCCGATTTATGACGACTAACAACAGACTACAATTGAACCATCAATTTAGTCTCCGCTCGGCCAAGCGCTTAGGTGTCATCACTAAATCATCGAGGGGCCCAAAGATTTCGCTTTTATCCTACTTTGGACAAAAGGAACGGATAAACTTTGACTCATTGCTCGCTTGCACTCACTTACCGAATTACACACAACAATATGTTTTTTAACACCAAGTTACTGGTGCGTTTACATATTATCAATGTGTAACCGACTCGCAAGAAACAACTCACACATCTCGGTTTCAAGAATATAAGATGTTATTGTCTCACCAATCACTCGTGATAAAATCCATGAAGTGATCCAAGTGAGCGTGGGTTTAATCCGATACTCAAATCATATTCATAAACACTCATGAACGTTGCAGCAAACATTTGCTTATGTATAATACACTTTAGACAATCCACACACCAATTCACGACAGTCTTCATTCATACCTACTTCCACCATATGAACGACTGTGGTCCGTTCAAATAATTTGACTGTTCTGAACCAATTAAATTATTCAGGAAGTCAAAACATGCAAAGTGAAACACAAGAATAATACTAATCCCATATGGCCTCAAACCTTTGAGTATAAATAAAACACCTTTTATTTATCACCATATCGATTACTCATTATTTGTCGTTTCGGGTAATCAACTTCCTACTTGAATCATTACTACATTTGTGACAAGTGAAAGAATATCATACTTCCAACTACTCACAAGCGACCAATCCTTAGCAAGCTTTGGATCGTCCTTTGATAGTTGTTTAATTACCTTAGTCAAAACTGATTCTTGTCCTTTTTCCCTCTAAATGCGCTAGACATTTGGAAAATTTTAGAATGGTCAAATATTATAGCATTTGCAATCGATCCTTTACCCGAAGCGTATAGGACACGATGCATAATGTCTTACATAAAGATCTGATACTTTATCAATCTTCTGCCATAATATTTTATGTGTCACGTTCTCACAATTCGAACTATGAAGAGGGATGCCATAATTATAATCGAAATTTGAGAACGCACTATGTATCCTTGACTAAATTTATTAACATTCCACAACCTAAGCCTTTAGATTTGAAATGAAGCATAATATTCTCTCCCTTAATTATAGCAAAACAACTATTTAACCCTTACGACTTTGCAAAATATAACTCATTTTTTCTATAATTAATATTGCTAATTTGCAATACTTGCCTTAATAATCATACAAGCACAACATTTAGGCTCCCACTATCATGATGATTAGTATCAAATAAGCATAATACTTATGCTCCCACTAGCTTTGACATGATAATCCTTTATCTAAGCTTCTTAAACTTATACACCTTTGCCTTAGATAGCTCATATGTGTGTCTAAACAATTCAGGCTAATTGCCAAATCTCACAATTCGAACCATGGAAAGGGATACCGTAACCATAATCGAATTCGAGAATAAAATTTCACAATCACTATCTTTTTAAAATCTCTCTTAGTGAAAGCATTTCCTCATAGTCATCTTCATGATGGAGGGAATCTTATGACACTTAGATTTTAATGGTGTATGTGTTCCTATCCATGTGACTTTGTCAAAACCAAATTTTACGACAAATTCAAACTCATATGGACCGAACCTTCTCAATCTTGATTTCATGCCTTATGGTAACACGAGTGCTCACCATGTCTTCCAAGTAATTAAGCAGCTCACTCTTTCCTATCAATGTAATTTTCATTGATCAAGTTGCTTGCCTTTTATGCGTTCAAATGAGAACTCATAGAACTCATATGCATAATTAACTCGATTGGAACGGCACAGAAACAAGATAGTGTCAACATGATAGGTTGTAAACTTCAAATCGTGTGCTAGTGATGTTCGATAAGGTTTATATTGATTTGTTCTTGAACCCTTTCAAGACCATTAAGTCTCCCACTGACTCGTTGACATATAATATTCTATTGTCAATAAACATTTCTTGACAAACAAATATTCAAGAGTTACTGTAGCTTTTATCAAGACAAAACACTACACAAAATTGGTCCTCGTTGGTCTTTGTCTAGTCCAAGACATCAAAACTTACCAATTTCAAATGTGCAAGAATAAGAAAACCTTTTTCCAAATTCTACATTTGCTGAATGTTATAAACCTTCTTAAGACTTGTCACTCAATGTCACAATCTTAACTCTAAGACTTGTTTTGGAACGATGTATGGTTGACTTCTTGATTTAACCATTTCTTCAATTCTTGATTCCTCTTCTCATACATACAATTGTACTAACACTTACTTAGAGGATCAATTGAGATACGGTTCTTAATCATTAAGACCTATCATAAAACATAATAAAAGGTACTCTCCCTTCTTCTTAGAATACAAAAACTTTTATCTTTCTGCCTACTTGATTCTTCTTATTCATTCTGCTATTGATTTAAAGTCTTTCAAATCAACTCGGAATTACACTTAATCTTATAAGTATAATGATATCCACTAAACCTTTAGTAAATCATGACGAATATCTTTGTCATTCTTGTGGTGGACTTGATCAGCACACAACCTTGTGTACTTGATCTCCGAGTCCTTCACTTGACACTTTGTCAACGAATTAGTCTAATTTCAAAATATGAAACTTCTCATTCATCATGCAATACTTGTTGTATGATTCCAAGTTTCTTTCCAATTGAAACTTGGGCGATGAGAAACTTTCCTTATTTGGAAAATATTGACCTTTCCACAATAACATAATTAAGAATCAAATCCATTAGAAACTTAGAAACATCAATTTTTCATACACGCCATTGCAAGGATAAATAAATAATATAAAATCATATTTTATTTTATTGCGGAAAAATTTGTCCTTACAATGCAATTCAATTGAAAAACTATGTTAATACATATTTCTTAGCAATCTAAGTAGTAGCACAAGATTCTAATCTTCAAGTAATGCGACTGAAATCCATTTCTTCACGATTACATTCCACTCACTTCTTTCTTTAAGCTTCCTCTGTTTTCTTCGATCTTATAAGACATCGAAATGTAATCTTATCACATCATGTATTAAGAATCTAGAATAGGAACTTAAAAGAGTTAGTTAATGAATTTTACCTAAAGCAGAGCCATACGTTTTGACTCCCCATCTCTTAGATCTCTTAGGAAAATATGGCAGCTTCGTCTCCAATGCCCATTCTCTTGGCAATAAAAGCAAATTGACTCTTTTGGAACATCACACGGAACTACTTCTGACTTTTCCTTTCTCTTATGATCAAACTTTTCGATCATGGCATGTCTCTCATTGCCATTGCCTATATCCATAGAGGTCTGGAAGGCCGATCCACTAATCAACTTTGCTTTTCCAGTGCGCCAAATCATTGCTGATTCAGCAGCAATAAGCATATAGGTGAGATCAATGATGGTTATGTCGTGGTTCATCATATAGTACTCTCTTACAAACTCACTATATGAGTTAGGAAGTGACTGAAGAACCCAGTCAACAGCCAGCTCCTCACAGACAACAGATCCCAACATTCTTAATCTATCAATGCGTGACTTCATCTCTAGGACGTGTGCACACACCGACTTTCCTTCTTCATGTTTACTTACCAAAAAGGCTTGAGTGAGTTTGAACTTTTGAATCTTTCAAACTTGTGGGTTAGGGAGAATAATAGGAGGAGGTGGAGGAAGTGAAGCATGATCTCTTGTTCCTCGATCGAGTCATGGAATATCATCTTCATGTGGAAAGCTTGTTCCACGGGATTTGGGAATACCATAGTTGTCATACTTTGACATCTACAAAACGGGAGAAAACAAATTCAAGTTAGTTGATTAGAATCCTCGATGTGACACCCAAATGAAACATCGAGGCTAGGATCCAACACAATACACTACAACCTAGAAAAGGGATGCCGTAATCTAGTTGCAGAATATTTAAAGGTAGGTAAATGACGATTTACCAATTTCCACCAAGAAAAACGAAAAAGAAATTTATGTTTTAAATCCAATGAAAATATCTAGATCTTTTGAGATTCATTGAACATTTCAATGGCATGTTTAAATCTCGATATGCTCTGCTAGTTTGTTACTGGGATACCAAGGATCACAAAGCGGGTGTGAATAACCATGCAAACTTACATGGTGCCCCCACATGTTGCTGTCACCTATTCGATGTGCCGATTAACCACACACGCTCCACCGAACTATGACAAACATTGAGTCACCCTTTGCTACCTTTGCTTAGAACCATTTTAGTGTGCCGGTTAACCACACACGCTCCACTAACGTCTTCGCTAGGGTACAAAGTGTAAGTTCATGGAATTGCATCAATTCACTTTTTCTTAAAGTAACTAAGATTGGGAATTTTGTAAAAGCATTTAGTTACTTTTGTACTTCGTTATAATTATAATGGAAGGTTTCTGTCCTATCCTACCCGTTCGGCTAACGACCCTCCACTAGTCAAGAGTGCGATGGGTAAGAGTGGATACCCGTTCAATCGCCATTTTATAGGCAATTTTCGTAAACACCCCTTATAGACCAACTTCGTGAATGAGGCCTACTAACGGTAAGACTGACTTTTACTCATACATATATATAATGTTAGACTTTTAATGTTATATGTAGTATAGGGTGTATTTTGCACTTTAAAAATACTAGGTGGTCTAATTAAATAAATTACACTTTTAATTTAACTAAATGTAAACCTAAACTTTATGGATTTATTAAATCTTCTTTAATTATACACCTTAATTAGTTAATAAAACCATAAGGATGTGATTTGAACTTTTCAAAACAATACTAGGGTTTTAGAATTTAACATTTCAAAATTAAACTATTAATCAACTTTTAAATTCCAAAACTTGAGGGCAAGTTTTGAAACATTTCAAAACATTAGGGTTTAACTTATTTAAATTTCAAAAACAAAACTTTTAAGTTCACATTTAAACTATAAAACCTAAAAGGATTAATTTGAAACTTTTCCAAACTTTGTCAAGAATATTCTAGATCACATAATTCAAATAAAGCAATTCACTATTAATTGGTGGTTATCTAATTAGATCTAGTTCAAATTCTTTTAAGATAATGATCAAATAATTCGTATAATTTAACATTTATCAAATAAGGTAAGAATTATCTAATTAGATGACCAAAATCTTTTAATTTTGACATGGATAATCATAAGGGATCAACAAAATTTGAATTTTATTAATTTTAAACAATTATGGCAATTATCCTAAGTCAAAATAGGTAGAAAATCCTGAAACTACCTCCTTCTGACACTCGAACTCGCCGAGTTCCTCTATGGACTCGCCGAGTTGGAGCTACTCGTCGAGTCCACATTGGAACTCGCCGACTTCATTAGATAGGGGGTCGAAAAAATGATCTTTGAAGCTTGAACAAATAACCAAGGCATCAATACAATAGAAACCAATCAAGGCTCTAATACCACTGATGGGTTATAGCCATAAGAACATCCTATGTGCTCATGCAACCCTAATGCTTGGATCTAGGTTTCTCTATTGTAAATGCAATTCATCCAAGACTTTAAACCCTAAATCTAGCATAAGATAATCAATATTAAAATAATAATGGGTTTAAGATATTACCTTGATTGTTATGTAGCAATAACAATCTCAAATCCTCCTTGTAATGACTTAAGAAAGTTTACAGTCACAAATGTCACTCCTCTAATGGCTCACAAACACCAAGAGCAAGAGGATGAAGAATGAGGAGAGAGGAGGCTGCCCAAAACCGTCCAAAACCCTAAGGAGTTACTTTCACACGTTTTTGGTGCTCTAGGGATCTTTGAATAGTGAGGCTATTAGGGTTATCAAACAAGGAAACCCTAATTTGGATGCTTAGGCCCTAAGCAACCCATGAACTCCTTCCTTAAAGGCCTAGGACGATTTCTAATGGGTTTCCCCATAGAATTCGTCCACCCCTTTAATATGGAGTCCATTAGCTCAATATGCAACTATCATACAATTGTCAGTTCTAGTCCTTTAAGTTTAATTAATGTCCTTTAGCCACAAAATTAATTCCTAATTAATTATTGACTAATATTAATTAAACAATATGATTTCTCCTTTAATATATTATTCTCATAATATATTAATAAATCATAATTAATCCTTTCTCTCCATAATTCATCCTATCAAGTTGCTTTGGTGAAGGCAACCCAAAAGGACCATGCACCATCGGGTCAAGTACATACCAAAATAGTTATGGACTTAGACACTAATCCAACAAATAGGTCACTAGGCGTGTTCAAGTCTTTACTTGACACCGAGCACCCAACCGGCACTTTTGTTCCATCCGCTTACAAGTTAAAACATGCCAGTTATCATATCAATCACATGTGATTGATAACCCGCATGCACAAGGATTTATTACACTGTCAACTGTTTTACCAAGTATGATACTGTAAATGGTTTTCCAAAACGTCTTTACTTGTTCAAAGCTTTTCTCAAATTGTCTCTCGCGCTGTATGTTTTACTTCAAATTCAGTTACAGCAACATTTAAAACAAAGGTTTTCTTCACTTATATTACATTCAAAACGTGTTTATGAAAGGTTTTCAAAGGATTTCTAAAGGTTTTCAAACTTATTTTACCAAAAGAATACAAAGTCATGATTTTCTTAAGTGAAAAGGTTTCCAAAGTTTTCATCAAAGTTTTCTTCCATGTTTTTATACTCCTACTTCGTTAGATACTACTGCTTCGTTATACTTCTACTTAGTTAATGCTCATACTTAGTTAAATGCTACTACTTTGTTAATGCTTCTACTTCGTGATACGCTTCTACTTATTAACGCTTCTACTTATTAAGGCTTCTACTTCGTGAAACGCTTCTACTTGTTAACGATTCTACTTCGTGACACACTTTTACTTTGTTAAATACTTAAAACTTCGTTTAATGTTTCTACTTAATTAAATGTATGCATGTACTTGTATAGTTATATAAATAATGTTTAAAGGACTTAGGAAGGCTAGTTCGCCCTATTTCCTTTTCCTCGTTGGGATGTGGTCTGGTGGGGATCGGATATCCGTCTGAAGGTCGTTTGATCATTAATTATATATTATGTATACATGTATAGACATATAGGTTTACATCGATCAGTTCAGTTATGAGTCTCAACCGTTAGTCCAGGACTTACATCAGAATTCACTGTTTGAGATGCATCTTCAAGACACAGATCTCCCCGTCGTCGAGTTGGTAACCAGTGTCTCTTATAGGGAGAACGGACATTGTGTGTATAGATCTATACGGGATTGACACCCCCGCACCCTGACTGCTAGCTACAGTCCACGGCCTCCAAGCCAAGGGGTGACAAATGTCATATTCACACCGACGCTTGCAGGGCGTCAAGTACTCAAGTGTCGATTAGTATGCTAGAACACACTCTTAGAATTACTCTTGTTTAGACCTTGCTAGCTGTACCTTTCATTTGATACTGGCTGGGGTCTGTGTTCACTGTTTTAGACCTTGCTAGCCGTATCGTACATTTGATAATGTCTTGGGCATGTGCCTCCTTTTGTTAGACTGAGCCAAGCGTGTCGTTCATTCGATACTCTCCTGGAGTCTATGATTGCTTTTGCCTTAGTCAACAATATTTTATTGCTGAGGCATATGTTACTTTCCCTATTGTTTATCCTCCTACTTACTTTAAAATCAATTACCATATTTTGGTAATGATAGTATTCCAGGGAAATTCTCTTTAAGACATAACACTGTCAGGTATTGGTAGAAGACTGCTTTTATTTAGAAAATATAGGATTTTCCGGAAAGGACACTAATACACCGTTGATTCTAAACTACTACTTTTATAAAGTTATTTGAATAAAATGACACTAAATACTTATGAACTCACTAGAATTTATAAAAATGCTGATACTCGCTTTCAAATAACTTGTATTCTCAGGTTAGCGATAGACAGGTACATCCTAGGAGCTTTTGGTGAAGACAGTTAGTACCAAGCTGCACGTATATCATTACTTGTATTACTGTAATGTCTCTATGAAATGTAACTTATGTAAAAC
Source organism: Lactuca sativa (assembly GCF_002870075.4). Taxonomy (NCBI): domain Eukaryota; kingdom Viridiplantae; phylum Streptophyta; class Magnoliopsida; order Asterales; family Asteraceae; genus Lactuca; species Lactuca sativa. Next base: position 91,721,544 of record NC_056627.2, read on the forward strand.
TATTACTATTAATGCAATGGTTGTTGTACTTTGATTACTATACTGCATGTGTTGTGATACTTGACATGATGTCATCCACCCCAGAACGTTTCTGCTGTTCCGGTTTTGGGTGTGACAATAGCAATGTCTTCCCATTTACCCATAGGCACAGGTAAAGGTTCTAAACTCCCATATGGTTTCTGATTTTGTGTCTTGACGCTCGCACAAGTCACACACTCGGCCACATACTTTGCAACATCAAGCTTCATCGTCGGCCACCAATAGTAGGGTTTCAGGTCCCTATATATTTTAGTGCTACCAGGATGAATCGAGTACATGGTTTTGTGAGCTTCTTCCATCAGAAAATCTCTGAATCCTCTGGTCTTAGGAATCCAAACCCGATCTTGGAACACCTTCAGTCCATGACTGTTTACACCGAACACCAATGTTTTGCCCAAACGTTCCTCCTTTCGATCATTCTTCTCAGAAGCTTCCTCTTGAGCTTTCTTTATACTCTCCACAATTATCGAGACAACTTCTATTCTCAACGCTCTAGGCCTTTTTCTTTCAAGATTGACTTTCCGACTGAGAGCATCAGCAACAACATTAGCTTTACCGGGGTGGTAAAGTATCTCACAGTTGTAGTCCTTAAGTAATTCTAGCCAACGTCGTTGCCTCGTATTCATTTCTTTATGACTAAAGAAATATTGGAGACTCTTATAATCAGTGAAAAGTTTGCACTTCGTGCCATAGAGGTAATGCCTCCATATTTTTATAGCGAAAACTACCGCTGCCAACTCCAAATCATGAGTCGGGTAGTTCTTTTCATGCTCTTTCAGCTGTCGAGATGCATACGCGATCACCTTATATCTTTGGGTCAAAACACAACCCAATCCAAACCCAGACGCATCGCTATAAACAAGAAAGTCTTGAACTCCATCGGGTAGAGAAAGTATCGGTACCTCTCATAGTTTCTTCTTTAGCTTCTCGAATGCTTCTTTATGCTTATCACTCCAAGCATAAGTAGCCCCTTTGTGGGTCAAAGATGTCAATGGACTAGTGATCGAAGAAAAGCCTTGGATAAACCTTCGGTAATATCCGGCTAATCCTAAAAAGCTTCGGATCTCTATGGGACTTTTTGGTTGTTCCCACTTTATTACAGCTTCAATATTTGCTGGATCAACCATTATCCCTTCTTGGTTGACCATGTGACCCAAGAATTGGACTTCTCGAATCCAAAAATCACATTTGGAGAACTTAACATACAGCTTCTCCTTCTTAAAGACTTCCAACACTTCTCGCAAGTGTCTGCCATGCTCCTCTTGGCTTTTCGAATAAATCTGAATGTCATCTATGAACACTATCACAGATTTATCTAGGAACGGATTACAAACCCGATTCATTAAATCCATGAATGTTGCTGGAGCATTGGTTAGTCCAAATGACATAACCATAAAGTCGTAGTGTCCATACTGTGTTCTGAATGCAGTCTTCTCTATATCCTTCTCTCTTACTTTCATCTGATGATATCCTGACCTAAGATCGATCTTCAAGAAATAGCTCGAACCTTGAAGTTGATCGAACATGTCATTAATCCTCGGCAACATATATCTATTATTTATTGCTGCCTTGTTCAACTCTCTGTAATTGATGCACATTCTCATACTTCCATCTTTCTTCTTTACGAATAACACATGAGCTCCCCAGGGTGATGAACTAGGTCTAATGATACCTTTGTCCAATAACTCCTGAAGTTGCATCATCAGCTCCTTCATCTCCGTCGGTGCTAATCGGTAAGGTGCTTTTGCTATTGGCATCGTCCCTGGTAACAAGTCTATTCTAAACTCCACTTATCTATCAGGCGGTAATCCGGCAATATCTTCGGGAAATACTTCCGGATAATCACACATGACAGGAATGCTCTGCATCTCCTTTTTCTCTTTCTTAGCATCGATCAAGAATGTTAGATACGACGTACATCCTTTGGCCAAACACTTTTTGGCTTTCATCAATGAAATGATTCCAGAATTTACTCTGTGTTTATCTCCATACACCATAAACAACTCTTTCCCAGGTGGGTTTACTTTGACTATCTTCTTCTTGCACAATATCTCGACATCATTGGCGCTAAGCCAATCCATTCCAAGCACAATGTCGAAACCGTTAAGTTTGATAGGCAATAATTTCTTGTGAAACTCATTTCCATTCAAATCAATTAAGATGTTTTTCATAGGATGGCTAACAGGTACAAACTTGCCACTAGCAACTTTGACTAATAAAGCATTATCTAGTCTATCGACAGGCAAAGCTAGTTTTCTACCAAATTCATGCGAAATAAAGGAGTAGTTGGCTCCAGAATCAAATAAAATTTGGGCGCGCAATTTGTTTACGAGAAAGGTACCTAAAGCAACATCAGCTTCATCTTTAGCAGCTTCTAGTGTCATCTGGAAGGCTCTCGCCTTCTGCTTTGGCGGAATGTTGGCTCTTGTTTCCTCCTTCTTTTTCGGGCAATCCCTCGACATGTGTCCCTCCTCACCACAACCATAGCAAAATTTCTTGGTGAGAGTGCATTCGTTGGAAAAATGCCTTTGCTTTATACATTTAAATCATGTGGCCATTATGTCACATTTTCCGTGTTGCTTCTTCTTACATTTTTCGCACCATTTCGCTTCGCCTCCTCCTCCTCCTCCTCTCGAACTAGGCTTCGAGAACTTGCTTTCTTGTTGGACCCTGAAGGTCCATCTAAATTCCTTTTCTCACCAACATCTATCCTTTCTAGACCCTTTTCCTTCTGCTGGGCCTCCACATTCTTAGCTACTCGAACAACTGTTTTCAGAGTGGTTGCCATCTTGATTGTCGGGCGAAAGTCGACAGGCAGTTCATTAGCGAACCTCTCAATCTTGGAGAGTTCCGTTGGCACTAGGTACGGGAATAACTTCATCCTCTTAGTGAATGCAGTAGCATAGTCATCTATGCTCATTCTCCCATTCTTTAAGTTTTGGAACTCATTGTTCAGATCATTTAGATCTATCTCCGAACAGTACTGCACCCTTAATTGTTCCAAGAACTCTTCCCATGACATTTTCAGGGCTTCTCCTCGTAGCATAGTATCTGCCAACAACTTCCACCAACTCAGGACTCCAGTCTTCAGTTGTCTAACTGCAAAGACAGTCTTCTGTTTGTTGCTACAGTCGCAACTTTCAAATACCAACTCCATTTCGAAGATCCAATCCATAATCTCAACAGGATTTGGGCTTCCAGAAAGACTTGGTGGCTTGGCGCCCATGAAATTCTTGTACATTCGCCCATCCTTTTTGTTTCTACTTTCCGGGTCGTTCCTTCGTTCTCCTTGAGTCCCAACTTGAATCATAATGCGACTATTGTTTCCTTCCTCCGATTGCTCGGGAATCAGTTCAGGTTCCCCAATGGGTATGATTGGTTCGTCCCTATTTTCATGTAACATTTGTCGCATTTCTTCCCTTTGTTCGGCTGACATAGCCCGAATCATGGTTTGCACCCCAGCCATTGTCATTGGCTCTGGTGTTGCTGCTACAACAGGTGCTTGCTCAATCAATGGTGGTTGATTCTTGTTTTCATCTGCGTTTCCAGCTTCACTTTTGGTTCTTACCATTTTGATCTATACAACGAATAAGGTGAAATTAGATCCTCATCCATGATAGATAATTAAATCATTCCTATCACTCCGAAACGTTTACATGCTAGTTCTAATACTGTCGTCATACAATTAGAATCATAAACGCATATGGTTTCCAGATCCGGTCGGCAACAGACCATAGAATTGAACAAATAATATCATATATGGCAACATATAACATTTAGCACATAAAACTATTTTAGGCAGCTTCCTAATATATACTAGTGCTCGTGTCTATAATATATCAGACACGCATCTCACAATCTCCACTTAGCATTCTAAGTTTAAGTTTAGAAATCCTACAAATTTCTAGTTCGCTTAAACTAATGCTCTGATACCAACTGTGACATCCCTAAAAATCACGGCCAGAAAAGACTGGTTTCATTTATGCTTTTAAAATAATTTCAGAGTAAATCCTTTTGATTTAAAAGAGTTGTGGAATTTGTTCCCAAAAACAAAATATGATAAAATAATGTTTATCAAAGCATTTGATCAAGAGATGCATTTTCATTATATAATAATATTCGGGATATCATGTTCCGATAAACAGACCAAAAGCATAAACAACAAAAGACAGACCATACAACAGTTACATATAATAACTGGTCTAATATCAAAAGATCTTGATAAGTCATCCAACTTATGCTCTCGCGCCACTACCTGTAATACAACAAAACTGAGTGGGTCAGGCTTGGGAGCCTGGTGAGCATATATGGTTTTCAACCTACAATAAAGAATTATATTTAATTACACCAAGAATCCAACAATAACCCGATTACCCATTCCCGTTAACCTCACTTTACATCCCTAAAACAACATCTATCTCAAGGGACCTAATCTAGGATTTTCATCAGGACGGACATTACTACAAAGGGGTTTCCTTGACAATAGATGTCCTAAAGGAAACCATGAGGGGGATAGAGTACACCGGTGAACACATTGTTCACAACACTCACAGGTTATGAGCCTACAAGCGTTCCACAGGACTGTTTAGAAAGTGTCTATGGTCGTTATCCATACTCCACTGAATAACTAGATCAACAACAACAACATCGAGGACTCTCATCTGTTTTTCACACATCAACTATCTACCCATGTTCTACCTAACATATTAGTAGATAAAAATATATATTTATATACATAGTTTAAAACCTGTATAGCATTCTCATTAAATACATATTCCAGACAACAGATGAGACATATACACATAACACGTATTTCATAGAGAAGAAATCATATCTATGAGATAGAACAAAGTGAGTAAATCATTAACGAGATCTTTGATTCTCGTTTAGATTGTTTAGGGTAAAAACCGCTCGATCTCAAATCGACTATTCGGGCTGCATACTGCTAAGTTGAAACTTCAGAAAATGATAACTTCCTCATACGAAATCACATTTGACGATCTTTTTATGCACGCTCTCAGTTTAACGAACTCTACGAATTTCGTTTAGACCGCTAAGGCTAAATATCGCTCTAACGTAAATTTCACTTTTTACGTCATTCAGTGTTGCCGGTTCTGTCGTGAAACTTCGACAGTCATAACTTCTTCGTTATAACTCGGATTTCGACATTGTTTATATATTCAAAAACCTCGTTTCAATTACTACAACATTATACATGGATATCGGCTTTATATAATGTTTCATTTTGACGCTTATTTTCATACTTAATTTAATTAAGTAACACAGTTAAGCACAAAACACATAATACTCAAATAATACACTTCTATTATTTTAAAATGATTTAAAAAGGTTAAACTAGACTATTACATCAACATTAATGACAAGCCCAGAAACACAGGCGTTACAGTTTGATAGGATGGCTTGTCTCGGATAACATGGTATTGGAAGAGTGGATAGTTAAGTTTAAACTTGGTGAGGACTTTTCTTTCATACCCAGAAATCTTGGTGATATTATTCCTCGTCCATACTTCCTTAATAGGAAGTGTATTCTTGTCATAAAATGTTTTGAGCCTTTCACGCTTTGTCCGGATGGTGACCTCCGGATTGTCGTTGGGATGGAGAGGAGCAAACTTAATGTAAAATTTGCTGAAGGGTGAGAGAGGAAGATCGAGCTGTTAGAAATCATCAGAAGAGATGTCGTAGTACATAAAAGGTACTAAGTTAACATCCTTAAGAATGGATTCATGGAATAGAGGAGAAATGTCGCGCATCGGATCAGGGTTGTCTTTGAGTGCTTGAATCCGGATGTTGTCCTCTAGAGCCTTGTTAATTTCTTCCTGAGACCATCCAAGTGTTTGCTTTGGTGGAGGTCCAGAATCTGTGATAGGCTTCTTGCCTTTGTCTTGGATTTTATTCAAGACTGAGATCACATGCAATATGTTCTCATCCACAGTGATCTTGGGAGGGGAGGATGGAAGAGGTTCTTTCGAAATGTCATCCGGGGTCCGTAGAGGAGAACCTTCATCAATCGGAGTGATTTTTGGCTCTGGAATGGAAGGTGTCATGGAAGGAGTGGCTCGGAAGGCTTGAGTAGTGAGGAAAGATTTGGCCTTGGCCATTTGAATGCCTCTTTGAAGAATGTCCGGTAACGAAGATGGCCACGAAACTGCTGACCAAATTCGTTTCTCTTTCTCAGTTAATTGCTTAGGAAAAAGCTTCGGAGTAGCTCTAATAGCCAGAACTCCCTTAGTGACATATGTCTCTTCATCACTATCTGCATCATCTCCAGAGCTGTTTCCTAGAAGTCTGGAAACAACTTGGACTTCATCATCGACATTTAAATATTCATCTCGGAGTTGAAAAACCAAGGCAGGCTTCCATGGTTGACTTGGACCTTCTCCCCCTCTTACATCAGTGGCTTTCGGAACTGGTTCAAGTAGCAATGAGTCTTTCAAATCATCAAACTTGGTGAACATCTTTTGAAGACCGGTGTCGAGTTAATGAGTAAGCGCATCGTAAGCTTCGAAAGTTGGCGCTTGGGAGGAGAGATGATCAAATATATGTCCGAGGATAACAAGCATCTCATCAAACTTGCGATTTGGAACATCAACAAGGTTCCAGGTGGAGCGAAGCAGTTTGATGAGTACTTGCTGGATGATTAGATTCATTTCATCCTTCTTGATTTCTTTCTGATGGGTTTTGGCCATAAGAACATCCTATGTGCTCATGCAAACCCTAATGCTTGGATCTAGGTTTCTGTATTGTATATACAATTCATCCAAGACTTTAAACCCTAGTTCTAGCATACAATTAATCATATTAACATGTGAAAGGGTTTTAGATCTTACCTTGATTGTTATGTAGCAATAACAATCTCAAATCCTCCTTGTAATGACTTTAGAAAGCATAGAGTCACAAGTGTCACTCCTCTAATGGTTCACAAACACCGAGAGCAAGAGGATGAAGAATAAGGAGAGAGGAGGCTGCCCAAAATGTCCAGAAACCCTAGTGGAACTCTTAGCCACGTTTTTGGGGCTTAAGGGTACTATATATATACATGTAGGCTATTAGGGTCTTCAAACTAGGAACCCCTAATCTGACTTCATAACCCCTAAGCAGCATATGGGCCCTTTTAGAATATCCATTGGACGATTTCTAATGGGTTTCCTCATAGAATTCGTCCAACCTATTATTCCAAGGTAATCCATAGCCTAAATGCAATTATCTTATAATTACAGTTCTAGTCCCTTAAGTTTAATTAATCTCATTTAGCCACAAAATTAATTATCAATTAATTCTTGACTAATATTAATTAAACAATATGATTTCTCCTTTAATATATTATTCTCATAATATATTAATAAATCATAATTAATCTTCTCTCTCCATAATTCATCCTATCAAGTTGCTTTGGTGAAGGCAACCCAAAAGGACCATGCACCATCGGGTTAAGTACATACCAAAATAGTTATGGACTTAGACACTAATCCAACAGTCTCCCACTTGGATAAGTCTAATAACTATTCTGCATATGACTTCAGATCCTGATCTGCAACTGTAGCTTTCAAAAACCGTTGTCAACTCTGATCTTATCAGATAAGCATCCTTTAAATAAGGGATCATATATTCCTCCATTCTAGATATCGTATAGACTGAGACATGGATTTAAATCATTCTCTCTGTCTATGTGTTGTTTCTTGATATCCGATTTATGACGACTGACAAAAGACTATATTTGAACACATCAAATTAGTCTCGGCTTGGCCAAGCGCTTAGGTGCCATCACTAAATCATCGAGGGGCCCAAAGATATCGCTTTCATCCCACTTTGGATAAAAGGAAAGGATAAAATTTGATTCAATGCTTGCTTGCACTCACTTACCGAATCAAACACAATAATATGTTTTATAACACCAAGTTACTGGTGCGATTACATATTATCAATGTGTAACCGGCTCGCAAGATACAACTTACACATCTCGGTTTCAAGAATATAATATATTATCGTCTCACCAATCACTCGTGATTAAATCCATGAAGTGATCCAAGTGAGCGTGGGTTTAATCCAATGCTCAAACTCATATTCATAAGCACTCATGAACGTTGCAGCAAACATTTTCTTATGTCTAATACACTTTAGACAATCCACACCAATTCACGACAGTCTTCATTCATACCTACATCCAACATATGAATGACTGTGGTCCGTTCGAATAATTTGATAGTTTTCAACCAATTTAATTATTCAGGAAGTCAAAACATGCAAAGTGAAACACAAGAATAATACTAATCCAATATGGCCCTAAACCTTTGAGTATAAATAAAACATTTTATTTAATCACCATATTGATTACTCATTATTTGTTGTTTCGGGTAATCAACGTCTTTCTTGAATTATTACTACACTTGTCCTATGCTCTCAGCATGCACACAATGTTTACTTATGGTCCTTACTTTGTGAAACAGATCAAATGAAAACCTTTCCAATCATACTCATTGCACAACTCCCAATCCTTATCACAAGTGTAAGAATATCAAATTCCTGCCACTTATAGAATATGCTAGATTCTAACATTTTATGCAATGATCCTTTCGTAAGGTCATAGCTCAAAATCATCAAGACTTGGCTAATCTCTATCAGAAACAATTCTATAGATATGATGTCTCTCACTGAAAGTACATTCCTTTCAACATCCTTCTTGTATAAAAGTTTCTAATCTAGACATAGATTCTCAATAATCAGCTCCCAATATGGAAACATTTCCATATTTGCCATATGAAAACTCATTCTTAATAGAATCTTATCTATTAATAATAATTTCGATATGGTCCATGCAATACAATACTTCAACCTACTCACAAGCGACCAATCCTCAGCGAGCTTTGGATCGTCCTTTGATAGTTGTTTAATTATTTTAGTCAAAACCAATTCTAGTCCTTTTTCCCTCTAAATACGCTAGACATTTGGAAATTTTTAGAATGGTCAAATATAATAGCACTAGCAATCAATCCTATACCCGAAGCGTATGGGATATGATTCATAATAAAAATACGATACTTTATCAATCTTCTGTCATAATATTTTATGTGTCACATTCTCACAATTCGAACTATGAAGAGGGGTGCCACAATCATAATCAAAATTTTGAGAACGGACTATGTATCCTTGACTAAATTTGTTAACATTTCACAACCTAAGCCTTTAGATACGAAGTGAAGCATATTATTCTCTCCCTTAATTATAGCAAAACAACTATTCAACCTTTACGACTTTGCAAAGTATAACTCTTGTTTTCTATAATTAATATTGCTAACTTGCAATACTTGCCTTAATAATCATACAAGCACAATTTTTATGCTCCCACTATCATGGTGATTATTATCATATAAGCATAACACTTATGCTCCCTCTAGCTTTGACATGTATTTAGAAAATAGCTTAACTTTCAGAAGACAATACCTATTGAATTTCTTAAGTTCATATTTCTAATACCTAATGCTTTGATAATCCTTTATCTAAGTTTCTCAAACTTATACACATTTGCCTTAGATAGCTCATATGTGTGTCTAAACAATTCAGACTAATTGCCAAATTTCATAGTTCGAATCATGGAAAGGGATACCGTAACCATAATCGAATTCGAGAATAAAATTTCACAATCATTATCTTCTTAAAATCTCTCTTAGTGAAAGCATTTCCTCACAGTCATCTTCATGAAGGAGGGAATCTTATGACACTTAGATTTTAATTGTGTATGTGTTCCTATCCATGCGAATTTGTGAAAAACAAAGTTTGCGACAAATCCAAATTCATATGGACTGAACCTTCTCAATCTTGATCTCTTGCCTTATGGTAACACGATTGCCCACCATGTCTTCCAAGTAGTTAAGTAGCTCACCCTTTCCTATCAATGCACTTTTCATTGATCAAAGTGCTTGCCTTTTATGCGTTCAAATGAGAACTCATAGAACTTACATGCATAATTAACTCAATTGGAACGACATAGAAACAAGATAGTGTCAACACGATAGGTTGTAAACCTCAAGTCGTGTGCTAGTGATGATCGATAAGGTTTATTTTTGATTTGTTCTTGAAACCTTTCAAGACCTTTGAGACTCCCACTGACTCGTTGACATATAAGATTCTCTTGTCAAGAAACATTCCTTGACAAAACAAATATTCAAGAGTTAGTGTAGTTCTTATCAAAACATTTCAATTTCAAATGTACAAGAATAAGAAATCCTTTTTCAGATTCCACATTTGATGAATGTTATAAACCTTCTTAAGACTTGTCACTCAATTCATAATCTTAACTCTAAGACTTGTTTTTGGAATGAAGTATGATTGACTTCTTGATTTAACCATTTCTTCAATTCTTGATTCCTTTTCTCAGACATACAATTAGACTAAGACTCGTTTTAGAGGATCAATTGAGATATGGTTCTTAATCATTAAGACCTATCATAAAACATAATAAAAGGTACTCTCCCTTCTTCTTAGAATAGAGAAACTTTTATCTTTCTGCCTACTTGATTCTTCTTTATTCGTTCTGCTATTTATTGAAACTCTTTCAATCAACTGAGAATTACACTTAATCTTAAGTATAATCATATTTACTTAACCTTAGTAAATCATGACGAATATCTTTGTTACTCTTGTAGTGGACTTGATCAACACACAACCTTGTGTACTCGATCTCCTAGTCCTTCACTTGACCCTTTGTCAACGAATTAGTCTAATTTCCAAATATGAAATTTCTCATTCATCATGCAACCAAATTGTATGATTCCAAGTTTCTGTCCAATTGAAACTTGGGCGATGAGATACTTTCCCTATTTGGTAAGACCTTTCCACAATTAACATAATTAAGAAACAAATCCATTATTGCTAATAACAGAAACATTCAAACATCAATTTTTCATACACGCCATTGCAAGGATAAATATAAATTCAAAATCTATTTTATTGCGAAAAAAATTGTCCTTACAATGCAATTCATTGAAAAAATTATGTCAATACATATATCTTAGCAATCTATTCTAACTCTAAGTAGTAGCTCAAGAATCCAATCTTCAAGCAATGCGATCGAAATCCGTTTCTTCACGATTAGATTCCACTCACTTCTTCCCTTAAGCTTCCTCTCTTTTCTTCGATCCTACAAACATCGAAATGTAATGTTATCAAATCATGTATTAAGAATCTAGAATAGGAACTTAAAAGAGTTAGTTAATGGATTTTACCTAAAGTAGAGCCATACGTTTTGACTCTCCCATCTCTTAGACGTCTTAGGTAAATAAGGCCGCTTTGTCTCTAATGCGCCTTCTCTTGGCAATAAAAGCAATTTGACTCTTTTGGAAAAGCACATGGAACTACTTCTGACTTTGCCTTTCTCTTATGATCAAACTTTTTGATCATGGAATGCCTTTCGTTTCCATTTCCTATATCCGTAGAGGTCTGGAAGGCAGATCCACCAATCAACTTTGCTTTTCCAGTGCGCCAAATCACTTTTGATTCAACAGCAATAAGCATATAGGTGAGATTGATGAGGGTTACGTCATGGTTCATCATATAGTACTCTCTTACGAACTCGCTATATGAGTCAAGAAGTGACTGAAGAACCCAGTCAATAGCCAGCTCCTCATAGACAACACATCCCAACATTCTTAACCTATCAATGTGTGGCTTTATCTCTAGGATGTGTGCACACATTGACTTTCCTTCTAATCAATTGGCAATTATCTTTTGTTTAATCAAGGATATACTCAAATATAAGAAAAAATTCGAATATTAAAGACCCAAAACAATTAAGGCAAGTATACTCAAGCAAAACAGCAAGAAATCCCGAAATCTACTCTTACTGACGCTCGAACTTGCCGAGTTCCTCTATGGACTCACTGAGTTGGAGCAACTCGCCGAGTCCACATTGGAACTCGCCGAGTTCATCAGTCAGGGAGCCAAAAAAATGAATTTTTAAGGTTGAACAAATAACCAAGGCATCAATATAATAGAAACCAATCAAGGCTCTGATACCACTGATGGGTTTTCGCCATAAGAACATCCCATGTGCTCATGCAAACCCTAATTCGTGGATCTAGGTTTCTCTATTATACATGCAATTCATCCAAGACTTTAAACCCTAGTTCTAGCATACAATTAATCATATTAACATGTGAAAGGGTTTTTAGATCTTACCTTGATTGTTATGTAGTAATAACAATCTCAAATCCTCCTTGTAATGACTTTAGAAAGCTTAGAGTCACAAGTGTCACTCCACTAATGGTTTACAAACACCAAGAGCAAGAGGATGAAGAATAAGGAGAGAGGAGGCTTCCCAAAACATCCAGAAACCCTAGTGGAACTCTTAGACACGTTTTTGGGGCTTAAAGGTATTGTATATACATGTTGGCTATTAGGGTTTTCAACTAGGAAACCCTAATCTGACTTCTTAAGGCCTAAGCAGCCCATGGGCCCTTTTAGAATATCCATTGGTCGATTTCTAATGGGTTTCCGCATAGAATTCGTCCCACCTATTATTCCAAGGTAATCCATAGCCCAAATGCAATTATCTTATAATTACAGTTCCAGTCCCTTAAGTTTAATTAATCTCTTTTAGCCACAAAATTAATTATCAATTAATTCTTGACTAATATTAATTAAACAATATGATTTCTCCTTTAATATATTATTCTCATAATATATTAATAAATCATAATTAATCTTCTCTCTCCATAATTCATCCTAGCAAGTTGCTTTGGTGAAGGCAACCCAAAAGGACCATGCACCATTGGGTCAAGTACATACCAAAATAGTTATGGACTTAGACACTAATCGAACACTTTCTCCAAACTTTGAATCTGTTTCTCATGGAAAACATGGGTCTACTTGATAAGATCGTTGGTAGTAGTAACCAAGTCGTCATGGACTTTGACCATTGTGGTGATGGTGTCAAGATAGTGCTCAACAGAAGCATCATACTTCGCTTCATCGTCTTCTATCGAATGCTTGAGTCGGATTGAGATCAGTTGATCTAATTGAGCTTCCCTTTCATCCACAGAAGGTCCGGACTGAGTAGATAAGGACTGGAGTATGGCATCAAGCTTGAAGTCCAGTCCGGACACCTTCTCATTAATTTTCGTGTTAAGCTCGGCCACAAAAGTTTCAAGAGATGTAACCTTCTTCATAGTGTCTGAAACATTGGATTGGATATCCAATAGAGCAAACAAATCTATGTGGTTTCCGACTGAGGATCCGTTGTCTGAGCTGGAAGGGTGAGGAGTGTGTTTTGGAGATTCTGGAGTGATTGGAGTGACAGAAGGTCCGGGTTTGTTGGTGGCATCATCATGAAGCTTTTGTGTGGATTCAGATTCATGCTTAGTAGAGGAGAAGGATCCGAAATCAAATGTTGGATTTGATGAAGATGGATTTGAGTGAAATTGAACCGAGGAAAACATGTTGGCATCAACAACATGTGCAACATCGGTGCTCAGTAGAACTTCTTCGGAAATCTCATCAGTAGGAGAGACATAGGGCATGTTACTTTGCATGGCACTCTTCTTCATGTAAATAACGGTAGATTCCACCTACGATCTAGTAAGGTCCAGATGCCGAGTATGTGCCCTATTCACATAATCTTCCCACAAAGGATCGTTAACTCCTGGTCTTCCTGTACCTTTTCCGGGTATCAGATCAGTTGCGGCACCGGAGGTTAGAGAGACAACTCCAACCTCAGAATACTTGGGGTCCGGGATAGGGGTTCCGGAGTGTGTGCGTGTAGAAACAAGTAGGATATCAAATTTGATGTGAGAGTTTGTTATAGGGGCAAGGAACTTTGTTTAACAACGACATTACCTTTTTGGGAAAGTTAGCGTGGATTACGTGCGGACTCCCCGTATGTGTGCTTCTGATTTTGAAACATCGAGGGGTACCTTAGATAAGTGGGCAGGAGGGGTGTTCGGATGGCCAGAATCAACCTGAATATCATGGGTTCCTTCCTGTTGAGAGGAGGAACTGACTTTGGATTTCTTTTTAGGCTTTGACTTAGAGGGTGAAGTGTTCCGCTTGACGGACTTCTTGGTCTTCCTTGGTTCGGATGATCTTGGCTTGACCACTTCCGGATTGGGCTCAACTGGGACTTAGGTAGATTGTGTTGGGTCGAACACAGTCGAAGTCTCAAGATGTTATAGCAAATGGATAGATCCGCAAGGGATAAGGTCCAACATGTGTTGAGGTAACCTTCGGACAGGACCAAAAGAGGATTGGTCCAAAATTCTATAGGATTTAACAACTTTGAAAGAAACGCATACCTCTGCAAGAATTATATTAACGGGAAGAAGTTAGGAAAGTTCCATGAAGAGTTGCTGAATCGTCAAAGCCCAGAACCTAGGGTTGAAATCTCATTCTCTTTTCTCTAGATGGAAAACTTGCAGAAGTCTTGCCATAACACCTCCGGAAGATCAATCGCGTTGCTTCGTCCAAAGTAGATACTGTAGATGACGTGAAGCCAATCTTTGTTCAGTATGTCCGTTCCCCCATGCTTTCCTGACAATCCGCAAATGATGAAATGCATCCACACTATCCATAACCCTGGGACAACATATTTTTTGAAGTTCTTGGCCTTGTAGTCCTGGGTTTACCCAATGTGGTTCAAGAACCGTTAGAATTATTCTGCAGTTGGTTCTTATACTTTGAAACCCTTGGGTTTGGTTTCACACAGATTTCCCTAAGGAATGTGGATTTGTAGATGGGCACTATTCTATCGCCAATGACATTCGTTTCTAGAACATTGTCTTCGACTTTGATTCCGGTGAAGGCTCTGTGAAGATGATGAAGTGGGAGAGGTGGTTCAGGGACTTTGGTGAGAGGGATGGAGATGGGATGGTTTTCCATAAAATCGATCATGACTCTGATGGATTCATCATAATCCATAGGGTTTAGTGAAAACGCTTGGGTTGTGTCCCTGAGAAAAGGTTCAGGTGATGTCGATGATGATATTCCCTTGGAGGGTTTCTTCTTGGCTATCGATTTCTTCGGTGTGGTGGAAGTTGCAGCAACCTTTTGGGATGATGATTTGAGCGCGTAAAGAGGTAAAGGGGGGGGGGGGGGAAGGGGATTAGAGGGGTTTATATAGGTAAGAGAAACGACTCGGGTTAAGAAGGTAATGATGAGGATCCAAAGCTAAAACGAGTTGCATTTAATGAGTAACCGCTTTTGGAGGGTGAGTTGACCTGGGAAGGGAAATGTAGGGTTGTTTGTAGCTAGAAATGGAAAACCCAAACGGTGATTTGATGGTTGCTTTTAGGAGACGTATGATCGTGGCATGAATTTCAAGGAAGATAAGGATCCTTTTATGTTACCGTTATGAAGAAAACGTTTCACCTTATTGACTCATGGTATCCGAAAGATCGATTCCGGATGGTTTGAAATCCGGAGAGAAAGAGGTTGTGTTCCGGATAGAAAACTTTAAAAAAGATGTTCCAGAATGAGATCGGTCCGGAGTGAAGCTTGAAATTTCAGAGTCAAAAGGTTTGTGATTCCAGAGTCAAAAATTGTTTGCGATTACGGAGTAAAAATTGTTTGTGATTCCGAAGCAAAATTCCAAAATAGTGATCTTATGTTCTGGAGTGAAAGATTGAAAGAATTTCCGGAAAATGGTTTGTAAGACATTCCAAAACAAGATTTGAGAAAACTTCTGAAGTGAATTTTTAAAACTCCAAAGTGTGGAATGCAATACCTTTCCGGAGTGGAATTCTGGGATGCCATTATGAAGTATATTCCGAGATGCAAAATGTGATCAATATGACTATGTGGACTTAGAACAACAAATGATTAGGATGAGCAGTACAAATTAAGATTCAAGTGATGGTTAGATAAAAGACAAGTAAAATGATTCTATCTATTTCGAGAGAAACTAGTTCAGAGATATTTTTTTTTTATATCGGAACCAATTTTCTTCCGAATACTTCTATCAAAGAGAACAAGTGTCTTGAATGAACTGAGGATCCGACATCATCATGTCCATCTTGTTCAAAAAACCATTGAACTTGGTTTCGTCTAATGCCTCGTGAAAGACATCAACAATCTCATGGTAAGATGGAACAAAAATGAGTTCAATGTTGCCATTTAAAACATGGTCTTTTTTGAAATGGTACCGTATGTCAATGTGCTTCGTCATGGAGTGCTGAATTGGATTGTGAGAATTGGCAATCACACTTTGAGAATCACAATAGATAGGAATGCATTGAAAATGATAAGCGTAATCTAAGAGTTGAGACTTTATCCATAGAACTTGAGAGGTACAGCTGGCAGCAACAATGTATTCTGCTTCGGCTATAGAAAGTGAAATGCAGTTTTGTTTCTTGGATGACCAACTGACCAAACGACTACCTAAAAATTGAAAGCCACCTGATATGCTTTTTGTATCAAGTTGAAGACCACCATAGTTTCAATTTGAATATGGTTGAAGTAGGAAGCTCTTGTTTGCTGGGTACCAGATTCCGAGACTCTTTGTACTTTTGAGGTATCGGAATATTTGTTTGATAGCCAAGAGATGAGACATATTTGGGTTGACTTGAAATCTGGCATAGAAACATGTTGCAAACATAATGTCTGGATGACTTGTTGTAAGATAGAGCAGGGATCCAATCATCCCTCTATACTTCTTTTCATCATCTTCTACATCAGAAGGGTCGACAAAGATCTCGTGTCCGAAGCCCATTGGTACCTTCGCCGAGGCACATGTGTCCATTGAGTACTTTTTGAGGAGTTCTGAAATGCACTTATGTTGGTGAATGAAAATTCCCATGTTAGTTTGTTTGACTTGAAGACCAAGAAAGAAGCTTAACTCCCGATTCATGCTTATTTGGAATCGATTGATCATTAGCTTAGCAAGTTAGCAACCATAGATGAATCCGTAGATCCAAAAATGATGTCATCCACATAGATTTAAACCAGCATGAGATGCTTTCCATTCGATATTTGGAACATGGTAAGATCTAGAGTTCCTCTTTGGAAACCAGAGCGCTTGAGAAAGTCAGTGAGGGTCTCGTACCATGCGCGAGGAGCTTGCTTTAGACCGTAGACAGCTTTCTGGAGTTTGTAACAGTAGTTCGGAAAAGAGAGATTAACAAAACCGGGGGTTGTTGAGGATATACTTCAGTGTCAAGTTCTCCATTAAGAAAAGCACTCTTAACGTCCATTTGGGAAGTTTTAAAGCCATTGTGAGTGTGACAATCCGATATTTTGACTCTATGTAATGACCTAAAAAGTCATATATTGTAACCACTTTTTAAGTAATGAAATTAACTTTGAAAATAAAATGTACAAAAGTCTCTATTGGGTTACCTACTATGTTAGATATTGTGCCAAGGTTTACAGAAATACTAAGAACACCGAAAAATCGAAAAACGCGAAGTTTCAATACAATAGTTTTTAGCCTTAAGTATATAAATGAAACTTGTAGATATCGTTAAACCAAAAACGTATGTATAAAGAATGTCCAAATCTGACTTCGTATGAGAAACTTATGATTTTTCCAAGACCTGGATATAGCAGTAGACAACTAAAAACTCGAAATAGAGATCGAGAGACTTTTGGCCGAAACAACCTAAATGAGAATCGAAAGTCTCAACAATATTAGCGCAACGGTGAAAAGTCTGACGAAAACGGACATCGCATGAAGAAGTTATGGATTTTTAATAGACTTTTCGTGTCCCGGCCCGTTAAAAATGATATAATAAAAATAAATTCAAAATTTGCCGATGGAGTCTAAACGAGAGTTGTAGAGCCTTTTCACACCTACGCGTGCATATATAGAACGTCGAAATCGGAGCTCATACGTGGAAGATACGGATTTTACAAGTTTAAGGCACGAAAAACGAAGCTGTCAGGTGCCACACGAGGTGAGGCTCACGAGATGAGTTTCTGACTGATGTGTTCCAGCATGTCAGCCACATCCAATCGTCGAAGAGGATCAGGCTAAGGCTCACGACGTGAGACAGCCAAAGTGGGGGAGATTTGTAGCACCTGGTTCTTGGTATGTATTATGTTATTAATCTTCCTTTATTTTTGCATTTTGGGCCTTGGACTTGGCGAGTCGAAGGACTGACTCGCCAAGTAGAAGCGGGACAAGGCGCGGGGTTTAAGTTCCGGACTCGGCGAGTAGCCGTTGTTTGGGCAAAAACCCTAATCCAAGGGTTTGCACCCTATTTAAACGACCTTGTGCAGCCTCCTTTTCCCCTTTATGCTCCCAAACACTCTGCATAGCAAACCCTAGCTGTTTTTGAGAAGATCTATGGCTTTTTGAGTGATTCTTGTGAGTTTTGATCTCAAGGAAGAAGGAAGAGCATAGAAGGATCAAGTGGGGACTGAAGGATTTGATTTTAGTTCATTATTGCAGTCTTTGGAAGGTATAAAGTCTGAACCTTGCTCATTCTTTTGTTAGATCCCTCTTTGGGGTGATTTAGGGCTTTTATAAGCCATTTTTGGTGGCCAACCATGTTTGCAAACATGGTTGGGGGGTTTGGGCTTCTGTATCATGACATTTTTTGAGCCACAAGTCAGATCTAGGTTTCTTTTTGCACCAAGGAAGGCCCCATGCAACAAAAGAAGCATTTTAGGGCCTTTTAAGCTCTAATGTCCCATGCATGCACATAAAGTTTGTAACTTTACGTGCTAGATCGAGTTTAGGGGTCTGGATCTATCTTTTGGTTAAGTGTTGTACATCAGAAATCGAAGTTCTTAGTAAGGAATGTGATAGACTCGGCGAGTCCAAGGGTTTTGGTCCCATATCAGTGAAGGTCATAAGGACCAGTTGAGTGTGAAAGGCTTTTAGGAGTCCCGGGGAGTGACCCAACGTTCTGGACTAAGCAAAAGTGTTCTGGGAATTCATGGTACTCGGTGAGTGCATGAACGGACTCAGCGAGTCCAAGACAATCTTCATGGAAATCGGCGAGTTGTTCATCAACTCGACGAGTCAAGGACAGAACGTGTTCATAGGATGAAGAGTAACTCGACGAGTTGTTCATACAACTCGGCGAGCCAAGTGAGGACATGAGTATCAGTTGATGATGAACTTGACGATTTGTTCATACAACTCGGCGAGTCGGATGTGGATTCAGTCGGTGTTCAATTAGAAGGAAAACTCGTCGAGTCATCGCCTAACTCGACGAGTAGAGACGGGTATGAGGTCTGATGGAAGGATAGGGACTCGGCGAGTTGACGAGTCAACTCGACGAGTCAGGTCAATTGGAAGTTGACTTTGACTTTGACATGGTCAAGAGGTAAAATGGTCATTTTATCCTAAGGGTAGATGCCAGTTTGTGACTAAGTGTTTTGTGGGAATTTTAGCCAGAGGACTTTCGGAGCAGCAGTGGCAACAGTTAGAGGATTTATGCATAGTTCAGCAGATACGAGGTGAGTTACCTTCCAGTAGGGGTGAGTCTAAGGCCACAATGTCGGCCCACCATTGAGGAGTATTTAGAAGATAATTGTCTTTGTGATAATTTATCTGGTCTGGTATGCGTTTGGTTATGAGTTATATCTGTATGATATGTAACATGATAGGGATAGTTTCCCTGATAGTGGTCCTTAGGACCAAGGGGTAGGTCAGTACCCGGATATGTCTGAATGTGTGCTTATATCTTGCTATTGTATGCTAGTGGTAGGAGTGGAATAGTCCCCAGTCACAGGTTGAAAGATACCGATGATGATTACCGGTTGAAAGATACCGATGACGATTACCGGTTGAAAGATACCGATGATGATTACCGGTTGAAAGATACCGATGAAGATTACCGATTGAAAGATACTGATGGTATTGTATGGTATGTGGTATGATGGGCGAACTCACTAAGCTTTGTGCTTATGGTGTCAGTTTTGGTTTCAGGTAGCTCTTCGTCTAAGGGGAAGGAGCCGGCAGCGTAGCATGGCATCACACACACATATGATTTTTCCGCATGGTGATTTCTGGGATTGTACTCTGATATGACATTTGTTCATGGTTGTGGGTTTTTAATATGATACTTGGTTTTGAGATGACGTGTTTATACAATATTTTCTAATGAGTGTTTTATGAACTAACTAATCAAAAATGAATTTTTTGGGCCTGAATTTTGGGATGTTACAAGTTGGTATCAGAGCCCTGATTTGAGGGATTCGGACTCGCCCTCGGGGGTGTCTGGACTCAAACTAAGGGGCTAAAAGGTTTTTACAATGAAACGTTTCTCTAAAAATCTAAATGGAAGGATTTTACGAAAGACGAGGTGTGTGATGCATGCGACCGGCAGGGCTCAAGTAAGTTTTCCCCAGGATACGCATACATGTTATGTTATGCTATATGGCTTGATTCAGAATTGCATGCTAGAATAGGACTAAGGATCTAGGAAGATGCCTTGTGTGCCTGATGTATGATTCTTATAATCGCATGCTAGTTAGGGATAAGGATCTAGGAGGATGCCTTATATGCCTATTGTATGAGCTGTATGCTAGGGCTGTTTAGTCAGCAGTAGGATGGCCTGTAGAGGTTATACCTGATTTGGTTACTCGATGCACGAATGCTGCTTGCTTTGTGCTATGGGGGTTCTGGCTATTTCCAACTAACTCAGGAGCGAATATGTAACAGTACCTGCAAGTTAGTTAGGGGGAAATGGTAGAGGCTCATGTGCAGCTGATGGCGGAGAGTAGGTCGGAGAGTGCCCTAGGGAAGCCTAGGATGATGTTAGTGGAAAGGGGTATCGGTAAAGGGGCCTGGTGAAGTCGAAGCAACCCTTGAGGAAAGCATGGGTAGATGTGGAAGGTAGTATGGGCCCGTACCACTGTAAGCAGCAGACCCGTACTCGAATCAAGGAGAGCCTAGTCGAGATCGAGAACCTTGGGAAGTGTGTTAGACCTCTCGAGTATATGTATGATCCTGACCTTTATCTGTGTATATGCAGTATGGTGACCACACGACTTGGAGCAGGAGGTTCCCGATCAGGATCAAGATAGGGCTCGAGTTCAGGGTCCGAGCCGGTTGATGACGGGCTACACGAGTTCATCGTGTTTGAGATAATGAGAGGCATGCTTGAGTCAACCCTTATCATCTTCGGGTCGATCAAGGAGAGAATTGTTGAGCTGATGCAAGATCGTCTCCGATCATTCAGGAGTGATATGGCGTCTAGCCAGGTGGGTGCGTTCACACTGTGCTTTAAGGACTTTCGGGGAAGTGGTGCGCCGGATTTCCATGGGGTGAAAGACCCCATTGCTGCTAGGAGATGGATCACAGACATTGAGTCTGCGCAGCTGATGAGCTTCTGCCCTGAGGGGTCGAAGGTGCGATATGCGGTAGGATGCTTGCGAGACAGGGCTAGAGATTGGTGGGAGTCTGTTGGTGACTCATTGGGAGCCTCGGCTGTTGAGGCTATGACTTGGTCGGACTTTGTGACCAGATTCAGGGCGGAGTTTGTGCCAGCTGTGGAACTTCAGCAGCTGGCCAGCGAGTTTTTGGATATGAGGCAGACTACGGAGACTATGGCGGAGATCACCGCCAAGTTCCGGGAGAGGGCATTGCTAGTGCCCCAGTATGCGGGTGATGAGGACATGAGGAGGACCCGCTACCATGACATGCTACGAGCTGACATTCGGGAGCATGTTAGTTTTTCAACTTGCCCTACCTTGGATTCCATGATTGCCAGGGCTAGGGAGAGGGAGATTGATCTGGAGCACGTCCAGAAGATGAAGGCAGCTTAGGGGCTGATGACTAGGGCTTCGGGGAAGAAGTCGAAGGGATCTAATGGTAGGCCAAAAGGCCATGCAGGACGGGACCGCTGTGGAAAATGTGGTCGGTCACACGAGGGAGCTTGTCACACTGGTCCAGGTTCGGGCTGCTATAAGTGTGGCAAGGTGGGGCATTTTGGCAAGGATTGTACTACCCCCGCCCCTGCGGTACAGATGACAGACCTGATTTTCTTCCATTGCAATCAGAGGGGCCACAAAAGGGCCAATTGCCTGAGATTGACAGCAGCATCAGCATCAGTGCCAGCGGCGGCGCCGGTCTCAGAGATGGCGCGGGTTACAGATGGCCGGAAGGTCAAGACGGAGGATCAAGTGGTGCGGAGTCGAGCATTTCAGCTGACAGCCGAGGAGGCATGTGCTGCACCCAATGTGGTGACGAGTATGATTCTTTCCCTCTTATCTTCTTTTGTTATGATTGTGTTATTGATATGTGCTCTGTTTAGGATCGTTCAATGTGAATGGCATCCCAGTTCTGGTGTTGTTTGACTCGGGCGCTACCTGATCATTCGTGTCTCTTGCGCTTAGCAAGATATTTTCTGAGTCTTCGGGCATGTTGGATTGCCCTCTAGAGGTAGAGATTGCAGACGACCGTTCGATGCGGGCATCGACGGTACTTCGAGATTGTGTGCTGAGGTTATTTGAGGAGCGCTAGTTGGTAGACTTGGTTCCCATTCCATTGCGTGGGAACAAAGTGATTATAGGCATGGATTGGCTCAGCCCTAACGGGGCAGTGATCGACTGCGCGCAATAGTTGGTGCGGGTCAGGACCCCAAGTGGGGGAGAGCTGGTGATTCAGGGCGAGAGGCCGCAGTGGGGACCAGCTTTATGTTCAGCAGCGAGAGATAGGCGTTACCTTCGGCAGGGTTGCGTAGGTTATGTCACATATGTTTTGGATACCCGGGAAACGGGTAGGGCGACGGTGGACGATGTACCTGTGGTACGAGAGTTTGCGGACGTATTCCCCGAGGAGTTGCCTGGGATACTTCCGGAATGACAGGTGGAATTCAGGATCAACCTAGTGATGGGTGTGACAACCCAAATTTATTGTCGATACAGAATCCCGTTTTCAATAACGGAATTCATCGTTATGTGTTAATTTCTGAAATATTTGGAGTCGTCAATAAATAAATATCTATTTATTTATATTTTCTTGACATTATCATTTTACTATAAGTAAATATAACTTGTAATTGTTAACCCCGTTTAACCAAATAGAGTTATATTACCTTTTAACCACTTCACCCGGGTAAAAAGTTTTAACCCTGTTAAACTTTAGCATCGGGTAGCCGTGTACCAGGTGCAATACCCGAGGCATATAAAAAGAAAGTGTATACCATTTGAACACTCTTTACCACCCTCTCACACTCTCTCATTACTTTCTCTCTCTAGACCCGATCTCGGCCCCGAAAACCGCGAGTTCCGGCTTCCAAACGTAAGAGTTTCTTCCCTAGCTTGTTCTAAACGTACTCCATTGCATTTAGCACACAAAAATAATAGGATTTAGTGGAAAACATGGAGTTTACGGCCTAGAAAGCCTCTTAGGCCGTAAACACCTAAAACTTGGCCAAAAGTCCCATTTTCCCTTCCTTTAAGCTTGTATACTAATTAAGGAAATAGCCTAGATGAGTTTGGACATGAAAACACAAGTTTTTAAGGTCTAAAAGAGGGTTTACGGCCCAAGCTTGTGCTTAGGCCGTAAACACCCAATTTCTATGCTAAATAGCCCCAAAAACTCATCTAAGGCATGTTAGAATTTAGATATCACCTTGGGAAATGCTAAGGCCATTTAGCAACATATTTTAGAGCCAAAAAGGGGAGTTTACGGCCAAGACTATGCTTGGGCCGTAAACACCCAATTCCTATGCCAAAATGTCCCAAAAACTCACCTAAGGCCTTCTAGAAATTTGTTATGATTTAAGGGAGTGCTTAGGACCATTTAACAATCCATTTTGAAGGACAAAATGGAGTTTACGTCCCAAGCACAAGCTAGGACCAAAACTCCCTCAAACACCACCAAATGAAGGTTTTAACCCCAAAATTTGGTCCTAGGCATTCACTAGAAATTTAGGGGATGGAGTAAAGGCCTTATCTTGCATTTTTGGGAGAAGGACAAGATTTTACGGCCAATCCTAGGGGCTTACGGCCGTAAACTGCCAAGGAGTGGCCTTTGGGCCGTAAACTCCAAGGGAGTAAACTCTTGGACTCCCCCGTAACCCCTATTTGGCCTTATACGATCCCCGGGAACCCCTTCTAAGCCCTAAGACCCCGAATCAATGCTAGAATATCTAAATATCTTAAAGAAAAGCACAAAATGATTAATTTCTTGTAAAATACATATTTCATATGATATTAGGGTCTTAAAAGGTGCACAAGTCCTCAATTGGTACAAAACGCTCAACCGACACTTTCACCCGATTTACTCGGTTTCAGGTGAGTTCATACCCCTTTAATGAACCTTTCAAATGTTTTTATATGTTTTAGGGGGGGGGGGGATACAAGTCAATTATACGTGTTTATGGAAATTTATACAAGTCAATTATTCATGTTACGGAAATTAATCACATGTGATTCACTATCCGTAGTGCAAATCACATGTGATTTACCACTATGTTTTATAAAAAGGATTTTCGTTTTCAAAACTATTTTGGATAAATAAACAATTTTCTAAATGTTCCCTTTTGACAAGATTTTTATTAAATAAATTCCTTATAAAATGTAACCACACCAATATATTTATATAAGTAAGACTTGAAGGACTTAGGACCGATAGCTCGCCTTATTTCCTGTTCTTGTTTGATTGTGGGCTTAGGGTAGTTGTTTATCCGTACGACTGTCATTGATTTCTTAGTTATATATCATATATTAGTGTTGGATATGAGTATTTTCATTTCATTCGATGTTTAAACCACAAAACTGACAAGAATCATACACACTAAGTTAACTATAATAGGTATAGTTAAGGCCACTATTACTCACTATAGCTACTACTCTACACACTATAATACACTCTATTATGATACCATACACTAATAAGAGAACACAATACGAGTTATACAAAAGACTACTACACTATAATACAAGAGAAAGCACTAATCAAGAGATAACACACTAACCCACTACAAGATACTCTATTCGCTACGCACTATGCCCAGAGTCTTCTAATAGGAAGACGACGCTATATGTATAGATCTATACGGGGAAGACGCTATTACATCCCGACTGTTAACTTCAGTCCGAGCCGCACAGGTCCAGGGATGCCACTACTTCACTACACTGTGCATGACCGGGAAGGTCATGGGGTCCTCTATTACTCACACTATCGGTAACATACAGAAATGCACTATAATACACTAAAATACTAAACTAAAAGTAAGTTAATATCCCGAAGTAATCAAGTATCTAACACTAAAAGAAGTTTGCACCACTATTATTGACTTCAGGCATAACCTATCATATTTCATTACTTATTGGAGATTTAATATTATAATTTTACAATAAATGGTTTTCAAAGATGAAAATTTCATGTTTCTTAAAGGTTTTCACTCACAATGTATTTTCTGGAAAATATAGGATTTTCTAGGTTTTTCTACTACTTAAGAATGTAAATTGCAGCTTTTCATACTATCAGTTCTAATGCTTTTTATACAAAATCTCACACTAGACTCTTATGAACTCACCAGCTTTATGCTGATATTCGTTTTCAAAATAACTTGTATCCTCAGGTCAAAGATAGACATGTATAGGTGCAGCATTTTGGAGAAGGTGGAGCATACAAGATCCATCTCTTATTTTTGTATTACTTTTGGTGTTTGTTGAACATTACAAAACACACTTCTAAATTTAACTCACTATGTAATGCAATGGTTGTATGTTTCTTGTTTTTACTATTATGCAATTGTGATGATACTGTACATGACGTCCTCCACCCTGAAACGTATTCCGCCGTTATCGGTTTTGGGGTGTGACAATGGGTTTTGAGAATTCTAACACTTCCTAAGTGTACATGCAAACCTAATAACCTTGGATCTATGTTTGTCTAATTATAATGGAAAGTTAAATTCCAAGGTTATATTCCTATCTAGCATACATGGGGAACAATTTTTAACTTGAATGAAAGATAGAATAACTTACCTTGTTGTTGCTTATGTTCCTTGAAAGCTTGTGAGCCTAGCACCCCAAGTGTGATGCCTCAAATGCTTCACACAACACCAAATGCTCTTGGAACAACTTTTGAGAGAATACACACTTGTTAAAATCGGCCTGGCCCTCTTGTTTCATATGTGTCGCCGATTTTGGTGGAGTATGAGACTCTTATATAGTGTTGACACATCTAGGGTTACACCATGTAAACCCTAATGTGTCATGACTCTTCATTTCCATGACCCATGGGTTTGTAACTCCCATGGAGCATCCTATGGGTGGAACCCAACTTGATAATCCATGGAGCCTCTTAGCCCACTTTACATAATCAACCCATATTTAATTAGTTATCTTTTGATCACTTAATTAGTTCTAAATTAATTATTGATCAAACTAATCAAATAATATTATTAATATATTAGAACTTATAATATGTTAATAATCTCCAAGTGTTATTTCTCTCATTTAGTCTATCCAATTTCATAGTGCCATGCAACCCAAATGGACCATGCCGGGTCTGGTCAAGTACTTACCAGAAATAGTTACGGACTTAGACATCTTATCCAACAGTCTCCCATTTGGATAAGTCTAATAACTATAACTCTAGTACTTCAGGAACTGACAGGCAATCGTAGCTCTTTCAAGGTCTCTCGGAACTGAGAAGATGATGATACGCCATTTAAGATAAGTGATCATATAATCCTCTGTTCTAGATATCAGCCGGACAAATACATGGAACAATGTCTTACTTATTGTCTAGCATTTTGTTTCCCAATTTCCGATTTGTTTGACAAAGAACCTAATTGAACACATCAACTTAGTTCTGACCGGGCCCGGTACATAGGTTAAAACAAAATAATCGAGGGGCCCAGATATCAGCTTCTAATCCAAAAAGGAACAGATAAACTTCGACTCATATGTTTGTTCTACCACTCATTGAATTATACACAAAAGCACGTTTTATAACATCGAGTTACCAATGCGTTTTCGTACAATCAATGCATAACCAACTCGTAAGTAACAAATCATATCTCTAGGTTTGAAGACTTATATGATGTTACCGTCTCACGATCACTCGAGATAAATTCCATGAAGTGATTCCAGTGAGCGTGGGTTGAGTCCAATGCTCAGAAATTATGAGCACTCAAGATTGTTGTAGCCATCTCCAACACCTTAGACCTCTGCAACCAATCATGACAGTCTTGATTCATACCTACTTCCGGCATATTACCGACTGTCGAGGTTTGAATAATATGATATACCAGCGATAATTATTCTGGAAGTCAAAACATGCAAAAGAAATATAGTAAACGATCGACAAGATATAGCAACACTTTACTCATAATTAAAACACCTTTTATTCATCATCTAATGTCAATTACACTTTACAAATTTCGAGGTTATCTAACTACTGAATCTAATATCATCCTTCAGCCCTATGCTCCGAGCATGCTGGAGATGCATAACCCGAGTCAGTCCCTTCATGAGGGGATCTGCTGGATTCTCATCCGATGATACCCTAATTGCCACGAGGACTCCTTATTCCATTCGATGTCTGATAAAATGGTGTTTTCTGTCGATGTTTCTGGATCTCCTGTGATCCCTTGGTCCCTTGGCTAAGGCAACAGCTCTTTCACTATCACATAAAATTTCCATTGGCTCTTTAATAGCTGGTACAACTCCAAGGTCTCCAATGAAGTTCTTCAGCCATATCGCCTCCTTTGTTGCCTCGCTAGCTGCAATGTACTCTGATTCATAAGTTGAATCAGCCACTGTCTCTTGCTTGGAACTTTTCCAAGAAATTGCTCCTCCGTTTAGGGTAAAGACCCAACCTGACTGAGAGCGGAAATTATCCCTATCAGTCTGAAAGCTAGCATCACTATACCCTACAACCCTCAAGTCATCACTCCCACCAAGGGTAAGGACCCACTCCTTAGTCCTCCGTAGGTACTTGAGGATATTCTTTACCGCAGTCCAGTGTGCCTTGTCAGGTTTACCCTGATACCTGCTAACCATGCTCAGGGCAAAGGCTACATCAGGTCGAGTACACGTCATAGCATACAAGATCGATCCTACAGCCGAAGCATAAGGTATTCGACTCATTTCTGCTATCTCAGCCTCAGTGCTAGGGCTTTGTGTGTTACTCAATCTGGCGTTATTCTGGATGGGTAACTCTCCTTTCTTGGAGTCCTGCATGCTGAATCTCTTCAACACCTTATCCAGGTAGGTACTCTGACTAAGTCCAATTAGTCTTTTACTCCAGTCTCTCAAGATGCTTATCCCTAGAATATAGGCAGCTTCTCCTAGGTCCTTCATAGAGAAACACTTCCCAAGCCAGGACTTAACTTCCTGCAGAGTTGGGATGTCATTTCCTATGAGTAGTATTTCATCCACATACAATACCAAAAAGCTAACTATACTCCTACTAGCCTTGACATATACACAAGATTCATCTTCACTCCTAGAAAAGCCAAAGTCCTTGACTTTCTCATCAAAGAAAAGATTCTATCTGTGAGGTGCTTGCTTTAACCCATAAATGAATTTTTTACACACTCTATTAGGGTACTCCGTACTGACAAAACCTTCTGGCTGACTCATGTAGACATCCTCAGCCAACTTTCCATTAAGGAACGTGGTTTTGACATCCATTTTCCATATTTCATAGTCATGAAATGCAGCTAGGGATAACAGAACCCTAATAGACTTAATCTTGGACATTGGAGAAAAAGTCTCATCATAATCAACTCCTGGAGTTTGTGAGAAAATATTTGCAACCAGTCATGCCTTATAAGTGTGTACTATACCATCCATGTCGGTCTTCTTCTTGAAGATCAATTTGCACCCTACTGTCTTACAACCCGGTACATTCTCAATCAAGTTCCAAACTTGATTGTCATACATGGACTGTATCTCGTTGTCCATTGCCTCTTTCCACTTGGCTGACTCAGGGCCTGCCATGGCTTCTGCGTAATTGTTAGGTTCATCCAGACCTATCAATGTCTCATCACTGATAAGTGTATCACCTTCTGTAGTAATATGTAATCCATAGTAATGCTCAAGTGCATTCCTAACCCTTGTGGAACGCCTCAGAGGTACAGACTTATCAATTGGCTCAACATGAGTTTCTTCCTCAAGTTGAGTGCTAGGGTTTGAAGTTCCTTCACCGCTTGACTATTGAATTTCTTCAAGATCAACTTGCCTCCCACTGTTTCCTTGGCTTATGAACTCTCTCTTTCTAAAGAAGGCCCTCCTAGCTAAAAAAACCACATTTTCACGAGGTTCGAGCTTATCTTGAGTCTCGCGTCTTAGGAAAGCCTCGCAACCCCAAATCTTGATGTGGTCTAGTTTGGGTACTTTACCAGTCCACATTTGTGACAACCCTTAATTTATTCCGTCACTTGAACCTGGTTCCGTCAATAAAGCCGTTACGTCCCAATTTTTCCGTTAGCCTTGCTTTAAATTAATTTAATTGCGACTTCTATTTAGGTTTCATAAGAGAAGGAGCACATTTTAAAACTTTAAAATACTTTCTATTTTCATTTAGAAAATATTTAGTTTCATCTAAGTCGTAATTACGGTAAATTAATCGGGTGCGACCAAAAGCCTCGTCTAACGTCGGTATCGGGTAAAATTCCACCGTCTCCCAAACTTTGAGCATATATAAAGTTGAGAGAGCCTCATTTGAAGCCTTTCCACTCTCTCTCTCTACTCTCTCTATTTTCTCTCTCTAAAACTCGAAATCAAGCCAAAATCATCCAAATCAAGCTCCAAATCATCAAGGTAACTATCCTAGCTCCTAGTGTAACACCTTTGGCTTTCAAATTCGTGAAAAATATGAGGAATAGGACCATAAACATGTGTTTACAGTCCTAGAACCTCCTTAGGCCGTGAACACATGTAATAAGGGGTTTTGAGCCTTAAAACCCTTCCAAACCTTATTTGGAGCTTAGATATGACTTAAGGGCTTACCAAATTGGACTTAGAACACCTTGAACTCATCATTTAGGGCATAAGCTTGAGTTTATGGCCCAAGCATATGCTTGGACTGTAAACACCTATTCTTGGGGAGTAAACTAAATTTAAGGTGTTAGTTTGCCCCTAAACACCTCCAACAAGCTTCCATGAGAGTATAGAACCTTAAAATCCGTCAAGAAATGCATCAAAACTTACTCAAATAGGACAAGCTTGATTTTATGGTCCAAGAACATTCTTAGACCGTAAACTCATCTCCTTAGACCTTAAACTCATTCTATGGGTGTTGAAGTGCCCTTAACACCTTGTATTGTTTAGAAATGGGTCTTGAACTTAGTATGCTTAACTTCCAACCACCAAAACCCATGAATTTTTGACAAACATGAGTTTACGGTTGTAAACTCATGTGTTTAAGGTAGTAAACTCCCAAGAACATCTTGATAGACCATAAACTACTTTTCCAAGGTTAATACAAGTCACAATCACTTCCTAAGCCATGGAATCCACCCTAGAACCTTCCTTTGTGCATTGTAATGACCCAAGCCACCAAAACATCAAGGGATTGAGTGTGGGGGAGTTTACGGCCATAAACTCCTAGTTTACTGCTATATACTCCATTAAATGGTCCATATGTGAGTTTAATCCATTCCAATGCCCTAGATTTGATCCTAGCTAATTTTCCCAAGTTATATAAGGCCAATTAACATCATAGAACACCCCACCATGAGTTTAAGGCCGTAAACACATGCGGAGAGGGTCATTAGGGCCGTAAAACCTCATATGAGTTTACTCTTGAGGAGTAAACTCCATATCCAAGCCTTATACGTCCTTAGATGTCACCCGGGTCACTCCAAACACTTGATTTGAAGTGTTTTCGCGTCTTGGAGTGTATAATCATATCTAATTAGTGATTCAAAGTCTAATTAGATACATTTGTATATCATTTCATATTACATAGGAACCTCACACGTTATCAAGCCCCGAACCGACACTTAGCATCCAATCCGACACGTTCCTCGACTGGTGAGTTCATAGCCCTACCCATTTTTAATGTTTTTCAATGTTTTCAGGGGTGGGGGAATACAAGCAAAAGTACAAGAATACCTTGTACTTAATTTCATTATTTCATTTGAATGGTTTCATAATCTGTATACTTTTAAGAATTGAAAACATATTAACAAACTGTTTGACTTGCAGAGTTGTTTTTCAAACCAATTTCAATTCTTATTATTTAGTGTTATACTTTATACTTCGCAATTGAATTGTTCACACAATTACTGTTTGAAATCATAGAGCTTTTGTATTTTCCTTAATAAAACACCCCTAGATACGAGTGTGAAGGACAGGTATCATTAGAACTTAGTCAGGTCCTAGATAGTACTTCCCCTAGATACGAAAGTAAAGGACCAATAAAACAGGGTTTCTGTATTAATAAATTCTGTTTTAAATTCATAAATCTTTAGATTGGAGACACGTCCTTTGTAACACTTCCCCTAGACACGAGAGTGGAGGACTATCCCTGTAACCAGAATCTCCGGAAGGGAGAGCGTGACTTGAGTGTATAGATCTATACGGGACTGAGCATCCCGCACCTGGCTGCTAGCTACAGCCGAACCGAAAGGTTCAAGGGTGACAAAAGTCATAAAAAGATACTGGCCCCGTTCCGAGTCATATCTAGTATGAAGTATGGTTAAGGAACTCGCAATCAAGATTATGAATGCTTTATACTTATTTATTAGTTTTATATATGTGTTAAAACTAATGTACATTTAAGGGTAACTAAACTTTCAGGAAACTTCACACACACATTTTAAGTATGGTAGATACTTGTATGTCACTTTCAGATTCGATAAAACTTCACAAACATTTTAGGAAAATAAGGGTTTTTCCTAGGATAAAAAGATACTGGCCCCGCTCCGAGTCATATCTAGTCTGAAGTATGGTTAAGGAACTCGCAATCAAGATTATGAAAGCTTTATACTTATTTATTAGTTTTATATACGTGTTAAAACTAATGTACATTTAAGGGTAACTAAACTTTCAGGAAACTTCACACATACATTTTAAGTATGGTAGATACTTGTACTTACTTTCATATTCGATAACACTTCACAAACATTTTAGGAAAATAAGGGTTTTTCCTAGGACAACTGAACTTGTTCTTAACCAGAGTGTGTAAAAATTAGATAACAAACTGTTCTTAATCAAACTAGGTTACCAACGGGTAACAAAACTTTACTTTTAGGAAAATATGAGATTTTCTAGGGATAACAGTTGTTCATAACTAGAATTGTGTAACAAATCAGATGACTAAACTTTACTTTAAGAAAATATGGGATTTTCTTGGGTTCGTAACTTTTTCAGAAAAACCAGAAGGAAACTTGTTCATTTTCAGAAAAACAAACCGCTTTTGAACTCACCAGCTTTATGCTGATTTTCAAAATGCTTGTATTCTCAGGTCCACATTAGATAGGTACCCTGCGATCATTTTGGCGAAGACGGAGTACGTAGAAGACACGTCTTTACGTTTGTTCATATGATATGTATATATATAACTCATGTAACTCTTGTTTTCAGACAATGTAAATGAGTCTATGTAATGTAAATTTTTGTGTTTACTAAGCTTACTATGTACATTGGTTGCGATATTCATGACGTCCTCTGCCCCGGAACGTTTCCGCCCTGGGTTTCGGGGTGTGACAGATTGGTATCAGAGCCCTTGTTTATAGTGAACTAGTATACCAAACCTTACATGGTATAAGACTATAAACACTAAGGGGCCTAAGTTCTCTGAACTAAAAGTATACATTAAAATATAAGTATTTTCAAAAAGTATATATGTAAACCTAACCGTCGAGATCCATAACTACAAGTAGAACAAAACATAAGTAAATGGGTGTTGTACGCTGCGGTTAAACCTGGGCAGTTATGTAGTCGTGTCTATGATCAATATAGCCTGGCCAACTATATTCATTCGAGACACGGTCAACATGTGCTTGGGAGTGACTGTGGTATGCAGCATGCCTAAAACTTACCCAAGACCCAAACTACGAGCCATCGCTACAGCGAATCATGAAATACTATGGGTGTATTTCTCAAGCCAAATCCGTTATAGAAATTCTCATTTCAGCGTTGTTCCTCAATCGTTCCCTTAGCGATAGTTTATCTGCTTTGATAACTCTTTCCTGCTTTATCGCTTAATCGAATACCATATATCTGTTTTAATGAGATATCCCCTGTTCCATATCTCTTGATTCAATTCAGAGGACTTATGATCCTCTCTTTCCTGATCTTTTTAGATCAAGATGCCTCCAAGAAAGAGACCCAACTCAAAAAGCAACAACAATCCTCCTCCGCCACCACCTCCTCCCCAATTTGATCCTGTAGTATTCCAGGCAGCTGTTACTGCCGCAGTGGCAGCTGCCATGTCTCAAAGTAGCCCCGATGGTTCAGGAGGTGGTCCCTAGCCTCAAAACCAGGAAGGTAGCCAGGGACACCGAAAAGAGGGTTCATATAAATATTTCATGAACGCAAAACACATGTCCTTTCATGGCACTGGGGGTGTCATTTCCCTCACCCGATGGTTCGAGAAAATCGAATCTATCTTTGAAATCTGTGCCTGTTTGGAATCTGACAAAGTAAAGTTTGCCGCGTGCACCTTTATCGACAAAGCCCTGAATTGGTGGAACGGCCGAGTCAAATCCCTAACTTTACTTGTAGCCAACGCCATGGGTTGGGAAGCCATGAAGGAACTTCTGCTGGCTGAGTACTGCCCTCGGGGCAAAACGCAGAAATTAGAGGACGAACTCTGGAACCTGAAGAAGAAGGGTTCCGATATTGCCGCTTACACTTCTAGGTTCGATGAATTGGCGCTACTCTACCCGGGAATGGTTACCCTAGAGAGTAAGAAGATAGAGAGATTCATCTGGGGGCTGACCCAGCCAACAAAAGGAAACGTCTTAGCTGCAAGGCCGGATACATACGATAGCGCCAAATGCTTAGCACAAACCTTAATCGACCATAGTGATGACCTTGAGGAAGCAGCTACTACTCCTGAGCCGACAGAGAGGAGTGGCGAGAAAAGAAAAATTGGGAAGAAGAAGAAAAGTCAGACATTGCAGGAGTCTTCGAAGAGGCAACAAATTGTGGCAGTTCACGCGGCTACTAACCCTGCAGCTGTTTCTGTTGTCGGATCCTCAACTCGAAAACCTACCAGTAGGTATGCTGGAACCCTCCCTAGTTGTGACAAGTGCAACTATCCTCACCTCAGTTCCAGCCCATGTCTAGAGGTGTTTTGCAACAGCTGTGGAAAAAAGGGTCACATTGTGAAAAATTGCAAGACACCAAATCAATCAACCAATCAAGCTTCCGGAGCTGGCATTGGTCAGGCCTGCTATGGTTGCGGAGAAGTCGGGCATTTTAAGCGAAACTGCCCCAAGGCAGCAACTACTGGCAACACTGGAAGAGTTCTAGCAATACGAAGAGAGGAGACAACCACTGATCCCACCGTCGCCCCAGGTATATTCCTCCTCAACAACTCTTACGCTTGCAATTCTTTTCGATTCTAGTGATAAAAGAAAAGTCTGTTAACTATTCATCCAGGCATCTTCTTAATCTTATCCCTCCAGTAGTAAATGAAACATTCACCATCGAGACGAATAACAGTGGGAAAGAAAAAGTTAGCGATAGATTCATAGGTTGTACCCTTACCTCGAATGATCATTCTTTTCCCGTCGACAAAATGCCAGATTCCATAGAGGGATTTGATGTTATCCTCGAGATTGATTGGTTGAGTTCCAATCATGCGGATATCCTTTATTACGAAAAAGCCATCCGTCTCAACCTTCCCTCTAGTCAGACTCTCACAATCTATGGCGATAAGTTTAGCTCAAATCCTCATATCATTTCCTACATCAAAGCTCAAAAAGGCTTCCTAGAAGGGAGTGCCATAAATTCCTAGTCTATGTGACTATCGAGAAACAGGAAGTTGCATCCCCGAAGTCTGCAACTTATCTGGTGTCTCTTCCCGAAGAGCTTCCAGGAATTCTTCCCGAGTGTCGAGTCGAGTTTCACATCGACCAAATTCCTGGAGCTACTCTCGTAACCAAGCCCCACATCGATTAGCGCCAGCAGTAATGCATGATTTTTTCAGTCAGCTACGAGATCACATGAATGATGTGTCCAAAACAGCATTCAGGACTCGATATAGTCACTACAAAGATGTAGTGATGCCCTTCGGTCTAACCATTTTCTTTGACCATGTAGTAATCAAAGAAGGCATGTTACCTTCTAAAACGTGAATCCCGAGGTACAGAGAACTTTTTGAAATCCTCATTAGCATCGATCCCGTAGCCAACAAACTCCGACTACCCTCAGAACTTAGCAGCATCCATCCGATATTTCACGTCTCTGTCCTTAAGAGGTGTCTACCCGATGAAACCATAATAATCCCTTTGATGAGACCGAAATCAACGAAAGTCTGAACTTCATGGTAGAACAAATCGAAATCATAGATCAAAAGGTTAAACGTATTAAACAAGCCATATCCCGATAAGTGAAAAGTTCACCGAAATGCCATGTGAGAATCTGAATTCACTTGGAAGAATGATGATCCAATAGAATAGAAGTATCCTTATTCTCCTTCCAAATCCACGAGTCACATTTAAAGTTTGAATTTCGGGACGAAATTCCTTCTAACGGGGGGATAATGTGACAACCCATAATTTATTCTGTCACTTTAACCTGGTTCCGTCAATAAAGCCGTTACGTCCCAATTTTTCCGTTAGCCTTGCTTTATATTAATTTCATTGCGACTTTGTATTTAGGTTTCATAAGAGACGGGATACATTTTAAAACATTAAAATATTTTCTATTTTCATTTAGGAAATATTTAGTTTCATCTAAGTCGTAATTACGGTAAATTAATCGGGTGCAACCAAAAGCCTCGTCTAATGTCGGTATCGGGTAAAATTCCACCGTCTCCCAAAATTTGAGCATATATAAAGTTGAGAGAGCATCATTTGAAGCCTTTCCACTCTCTCTCTACTCTCTCTACTTTCTCTCTCTAAAACTCAAAATCAAGCCAAAATCATCCAAATCAAGCTCCAAATCATCAAGGTAACTATCCTAGCTCCTAGTGTAACACCTTTGGCTTTCAAATTCGTGAAAAATATGAGGAATAGGACCATAAACATGTGTTTACAGTCCTAGAACCTCCTTAGGCCGTGAACACATGTAATAAGGGGTTTTGAGACTTAAAACCCTTCCAAACCTTATTTGGAGCTTAGATATGACTTAAGGGCTTACCAAATTGGACTTAGAACACCTTGAACTCATCATTTAGGGCATAAGCTTGAGTTTACGGCCCAAGCATATGCTTGGACCGTAAACACCTATTCTTGGGGAGTAAACTAAATTTAAGGTGTTAGTTTGGCCCTAAACACCTCCAACAAGCTTCCATGAGAGTATAGAACCTTAAAATCCGTCAAGAAATGCATCAAAACTTACTCAAATAGGACAAGCTTGATTTTATGGTCCAAGAACATTCTTAGACCGTAAACTCATCTCCTTAGACCTTAAACTCATTCTATGGGTGTTGAAGTGCCCTTAACACCTTGTATTGTTTAGAAATGGGTCTTGAACTTAGTATGCTTAACTTCCAACCACCCAAACCCATGAATTTTGGACAAACATGAGTTTACGGTTGTAAACTCATGTGTTTAAGGTAGTAAACACCCAAGACCATCTTCATAGACCATAAAGTACTTTTCCAAGGTCAATACAAGTCCCAATCACTTCCTAAGCCATGGAATCCACCCTAGAACCTTCCTTTGTGCATTGTAATGACCTAGGAACACCAAAACATCAAGGGATTGAGTGTGGGGGAGTTTACGGCCGTAAACTCCATTAAATGGTCCATATGTGAGTTTAATCCATTCCAATGCCCTAGATTTGATCCTAGCTAATTTTCCCAAGTGATATAAGGCCATTTAAGATTATAGAATATCCCACCATGAGTTTACGGCCGTAAACCCTCTTATGAGTTTACTCTTGAGGAGTAAACTCCATATCCAAGCCTTATACGTCCTTAGATGTCACCCGGGTCACTCCAAACACTTGATTTGAAGTGTTTTCGCGTCTTGGAGTGTATAATCATATCTAATTAGTGATTCAAAGTCTAATTAGATACATTTGTATATCATTTCATATTACATAGGAACCTCACACGTTATCAAGCCCCGAACCGACACTTAGCATCCAATCCGACACGTTCCTCGACTGGTGAGTTCATAGCCCTACCCATTTTTAATGTTTTTCAATGTTTTCAGGGGTGGGGGAATACAAGCAAAAGTACAAGAATACCTTGTACTTAATTTCATTATTTCGTTTGAATGGTTTCATAATCTGTATACTTTTAAGAATTGAAAACATATTAACAAACTGTTTGACTTGCAGAGTTGTTTTTCAAAACAATTTCAATTCTTATTATATAGTGTTATACTTTATACTTCTCAATTGAATTGTTCACACAATTACTGTTTGAAATCATAGAACTTTTGTATTGTCCTTAATAAAACACCCCTAGATACGAGTGTGAAGGACAGGTATCATTAGAACTTAGTCAGGTCCTAGATAGTACTTCCCCTAGATACGAAAGTAAAGGACCAATAAAATAGGGTTTCCATATTAATAAATTCTGTTTTAAATTCATAAATCTTAAGATTGGAGACACGTCCTTTGTAACACTTCCCCTAGACACGAGAGTGGAGGACTATCCCTGTAACCAGAATCTCCGGAAGGGAGAGCGTGACTTGAGTGTATAGATCTATACGGGACTGAGCATCCCGCACCTGGCTGCTAGCTACAGCCGAACCGAAAGGTTCAAGGGTGACAAAAGTCATAAAAAGATACTGGCCCCGTTCCGAGTCATATCTAGTATGAAGTATGGTTAAGGAACTCGCAATCAAGATTATGAATGCTTTATACTTATTTATTAGTTTTATATATGTGTTAAAACTAATGTACATTTAAGGGTAACTAAACTTTCAGGAAACTTCACACACACATTTTAAGTATGGTAGATACTTGTATGTCACTTTCAGATTCGATAAAACTTCACAAACATTTTAGGAAAATAAGGGTTTTTCCTAGGATAACTGAACTTGTTCTTAACCAGAGTGTGTAAAAATCAGATAACAAACTGTTCTTAATAAAACTAGGTAACCAACGGGTAACAAAACTTTACTTATATGATGTTACCGTCTCACGATCACTCGAGATAAATTCCATGAAGTGATTCCAGTGAGCGTGGGTTGAGTCCAATGCTCAGAAATTATGAGCACTCATGATTGTTGTAGCCATCTCCAACACCTTAGACCTCTGCAACCAATCATGACAGTCTTGATTCATACCTACTTCCGGCATATTACCGACTGTCGAGGTTTGAATAATATGATATACCAACGATAATTATTCTGGAAGTCAAAACATGCAAAAGAAATATAGTAAACGATCGACAAGAGATAGCAACACTTTACTCATAAATAAAACACCTTTTATTCATCATCTAATGTCAATTACACTTTACAAATTTCGAGGTTATCTAACTACTGAATCTAATATCATCCTTCAGCCCTATGCTCCGAGCATGCTGGAGATGCATAACTCGAGTCAGTCCCTTCATGAGGGGATCTGCTGGATTCTCATCCGATGATACCCTAATTGCCACGAGGACTCCTTATTCCATTCGATGTCTGATAAAATGGTATTTTCTGTCGATGTTTCTGGATCTCCTGTGATCCCTTGGTCCCTTGGCTAAGGCAACAGCGCTTTCACTATCACATAAAATTTCCATTGGCTCTTTAATAGCTGGTACAACTCCAAGGTCTCCAATGAAGTTCTTCAGCCATATCGCCTCCTTTGCTGCCTCGCTAGCTGCAATGTACTCTGATTCACAAGTTGAATCAGCCACTGTCTCTTGCTTGGAACTTTTCCAAGAAATTGCTCCTCCGTTTAGGGTAAAGACCCAACCTGACTGAGAGCGGAAATTATCCCTATCAGTCTGAAAGCTAGCATCACTATACCCTACAACCCTCAAGTCATCACTCCCACCAAGGGTAAGGACCCAGTCCTTAGTCCTCCGTAGGTACTTGAGGATATTCTTTACCGCAGTCCAGTGTGCCTTGTCAGGTTTACCCTGATGCCTGCTAACCATGCTCAGGGCAAAGGCTACATCAGGTCGAGTAAACGTCATAGCATACAAGATCGATCCTACATCCAAAGCATAAGGTATTCGACTCATTTCTGCTATCTCAGCCTCAGTGCTAGGGCTTTGTGTGTTACTCAATCTGGTGTTATTCTGGATGGGTAACTCTCATTTCTTGGAGTCCTGCATGCTGAATCTCTTCAACACCTTATCCGGGTAGGTACTCTGACTAAGTCCAATTAGTCTTTTACTCCAGTCTCTCAAGATGCTTATCCCTAGAATATAGGCAGCTTCTCCTAGGTCCTTCATAGAGAAACACTTCCCAAGCCAGGACTTAACTTCCTGCAGAGTTGGGATGTCATTTCCTATGAGTAGTATTTCATCCACATACAATACCAAAAAGCTAACTATACTCCTACTAGCCTTGACATATACACAAGATTCATCTTCACTCCTAGAAAAGCCAAAGTCCTTGACTTTCTCATCAAAGAAAAGATTCTATCTGTGAGGTGCTTGTTTTAACCCATAAATGAATTTTTCAAGCTTACACACTCTATTAGGGTACTCCGTACTGACAAAACCTTCTGGCTGACTCATGTAGACATCCTCAGCCAACTTTCCATTAAGGAACGCGGTTTTGACATCCATTTGCCATATTTCATAGTCATGAAATGCAGCAAGGGATAACAGAACCCTAATAGACTTAATCTTGGACACTGGAGAAAAAGTCTCATCATAATCAACTCCTGGAGTTTATGAGAAAATATTTGCAACCAGTCGTGCCTTATAAGTGTGTACTATACCATCCATCTCGGTCTTCTTCTTGAAGATCAATTTGCACCCTATTGTCTTACAACCCGGTACATTCTCAATCAAGTTCCAAACTTGATTGTCATACATGGACTGTATCTCGCTGTCCATTGCCTCTTTCCACTTGGCTGACTCAGGGCCTGCCATGGCTTCCGCGTAATTGTTAGGTTCATCCAGACCTATCAGTGTCTCATCACTGATAAGTGTATCACCTTCTGTAGTAATATGTAATCCATAGTAATGCTCAGGTGCATTCCTAACCCTTGTGGAACGCCTCAGAGATACAGACTTATCAATTGGCTCAACAGGAGTTTCTTCCTCAAGTTGAGTGCTAGGGTTTGAAGTTCCTTCACCGCTTGACTATTGAATTTCTTCAAGATCAACTTGCCTCCCACTGTTTCCTTGGCTTATGAACTCTCTCTTTCTAAAGAAGGCCCTCCTAGCTAAAAAGACCACATTTTCACGAGGTTCGAGCTTATCTTGAGTCTCGCGTCTTAGGAAAGCCTCGCAACCCCAAATCTTGATGTGGTCTAGTTTGGGTACTTTACCAGTCCACATTTGTGACAACCCTTAATTTATTCCGTCACTTTAACCTGGTTCCGTCAATAAAGCCGTTACGTCCTAATTTTTCCGTTAGCCTTGCTTTAAATTAATTTAATTGCGACTTCTATTTAGGTTTCATAAGAGAAGGGACACATTTTAAAACATTAAAATATTTTCTATTTTCATTTAGAAAATATTTAGTTTCATCTAAGTCGTAATTACGGTAAATTAATCGGGTGCGACCAAAAGCCTCGTCTAACGTCGGTATCGGGTAAAATTCCACCGTCTCCTAAACTTTGAGCATATATAAAGTTGAGAGAGCCTCATTTGAAGCCTTTACACTCTCTCTCTCTACTCTCTCTACTTTCTCTCTCTAAAACTCGAAATCAAGCCAAAATCATCCAAATCAAGCTCCAAATCATCAAGGTAACTATCCTAGCTCCTAGTGTAACACCTTTGGCTTTCAAATTCGTGAAAAATATGAGGAATAGGACCATAAACATGTGTTTACAGTCCTAGAACCTCCTTAGGCCGTGAACACATGTAATAAGGGGTTTTGAGCCTTAAAACCCTTCCAAACCTTATTTGGAGCTTAGATATGACTTAAGGGCTTACCAAATTGGACTTAGAACACCTTGAACTCATCATTTAGGGCATAAGCTTGAGTTTACGGCCCAAGCATATGCTTGGACCGTAAACACCTATTCTTGGGGAGTAAACTAAATTTAAGGTGTTAGTTTGCCCCTAAACACCTCCAACAAGCTTCCATGAGAGTATAGAACCTTAAAATCCGTCAAGAAATGCATCAAAACTTACTCAAATAGGACAAGCTTGATTTTATGGTCCAAGAACATTCTTAGACCGTAAACTCATCTCCTTAG
The DNA here is from genome assembly GCF_002870075.4 of Lactuca sativa. Taxonomy (NCBI): domain Eukaryota; kingdom Viridiplantae; phylum Streptophyta; class Magnoliopsida; order Asterales; family Asteraceae; genus Lactuca; species Lactuca sativa. The sequence continues at coordinate 91,762,902 of NC_056627.2, forward strand.
ACCTTAAACTCATTCTATGGGTGTTGAAGTGCCCTTAACACCTTGTATTGTTTAGAAATGGGTTTAGAACTTAGTATGCTTAACTTCCAACCACCAAATGTGACAACCCTATTTTTCCCAAAAAGCATTGTAAACACTCGAAAGCTAAAAACAACGAAATTAACCTCGAAAATAAAGTGTTCAAGTATCTAAGTTGGGATGCATCGAATATTAGATATCATGCCAAGGTTTCCAAAAACATAAAGAACGCTCAAAACCGGGTTATATTGAAGAAATTATAACCACTCGTATATTTACGACGCGACGTTAAAACATTATTTGACGTAAAAAGTAGAATCTCAATAAAATGCATTTTAAGCCTTAAGTATCTAAACAAAAGTCGTAGATATCGTTGAAAGGTGAACGTACATAAAAAGATCGCCCAAATTGGGCCTCGTATGAAGAAGTTACGAATTTTCAAAGTTTCGTAACAGTAGTAGAGGGCTAAAAACTCGGATTGAAGATCGAGTGTTATTTAGCTAACGCAACCTAAACGAAAGTTGAAGATCTCCTCAGTAGTAATAAAACAATAAAAAGACAGACGAAAACCGACGTCGAATAAAGAACCTATGAATTTTTAACGAACTTTAGGAGGCCCGGCCTATTAAAAATATATCATTAAAAATAAAGTCAAAACTAGCCGACGGAGTCTAAATGAAAATTGTAGAGCATAATCTCACCTACGCGTGGATATAAAGAACGCGAAAAACGGAGATCGTACGCGAAAGTTACGGAATTTAGAAGTCGGAAGCAGGGATTACGCCCCGCGTACTCTGGGAGTACGCCCAGCGTACTAGACCCAGAGTCGAGTCCCATCGGCCCGCCCAAGCTACGCTTAGCTAGCCAGGAGTCGTAAACCATGACGCCATATTACGCCCAGCGTAACGACGTACGCGCCGCGTACGTGAGTACGCCCAGCGTACTCCAAAATTACGCCCCGCGTACTCACTCTTCCAGCACTATAAATAGATGGCATGAGCTCGAGTCTTTGCACACCTTTCTCAAATCCCTAGTTACTCTCACACACTTCCAAGCATAAGAAGCTATCCCGACGACCTCGGATTCCGCACTCGAGCCCCCGACGGAAGATTTACGCTGCAGAGATCCCCGAAGAGCCCGACGACGCAACCATCCGCGGACGAAGTTCTGCTCAACCCAAGCCTCTCTCTTCGAAACGGGTGAGTTCATACCCCTACTTTTCAATCCTTTTCACATTTTAGGGGGGGAAATACAAGTACATTACAAATCAAAGTATTATTTTTATAATATCGTTCTTATAGAGTGTTGATACAAAAATAACTTTATGTTTTAAAGGGATATTATATCACCAAGTTGTTATTACCAAATGGGAACATACTTTTGACAAACTATAATGAGCATAGTATTCAAGTGATTCATACATTTTACATATACATCTCGACAAATGAAATGCTTTCAAAAGAAGTACAGTCTTTTATCATCGTAAATCTGTTTATACCTAGTAATGTGAGACAGCTTCACGTACGTTCGAGTATGCATTATTAAGTCCTGTATTATATACCATAATCCCTTGTAGGGGGAGCGTGATACTTGTGTATAGATCTATACGGGATTGACAATCCCACACCTAAGCTGTTAGCTACAGCTAGGCCGGCATGCCTGGGGTGACAAATGTCATAACAGTTCCAACGCCTGAAGAACGTTGTTACAGGCCAACAATGTCATTAGCATGGTTATAAAACTCACATAAAAGTATAAAAACAAGTTAGATTTACGAGATTCATACATGCATTTCAGTTTTCCATTTTATTGTTAATACAAATGTTATCACTATTATTCAAGCATGGAAAACACTAATGCACTCCAACACGGGAAACTTTTCAAATCATCTATAGAAAATATTGGATTTTCTGAAAACCTCGTTCATCGATTTACTATCAAAAAGGACATACTTTTCAATGCAAAACACTTATGAACTCACCAACTTAATTGTTGACACTTTTTCGAAACCACTTGTATTTCTCAGGGAATCAGTAATACAGGTAACCACCAGCTTTTGGAGAAGAAACACTAAAGATGTTTTATTATTGAACATTTATCATCTCATTGTAATATTCTTTTGATATTATGTATAACGCAACAACATACGTTTTCATTATACATGTGATGGTTGTGTTACTTTCTTTACAATATTCAATGGTTGTGATACTACGTGAAGTCATCCACCCTCGAATGTTTCCGCCATTCTGGTTTGGGGGTGTGACAGATTGGTATCAGAGCATTGTTTATAGTGAACTAAGTATATCGAACCACATACGATATACAAACTATAAATGCAAAGGGGACCAAAAACCCTCTGATGAAACATTTTCATGAACAAAATACTTTCTTTTAAAGATATACATTTTTACAAGCATGCATAAATCTCGTATCATAACAAGTTTTACTAAAAAGTATTACGGCAAGTTACGACACTACGATTGAGCCTCGGGGTATGTAATCATGTCGAGAATAAATATAGCCTGATCAACTATATTTATCCTGGATTTGACCAACGTACGTCGAGGAATGGTCGTAGTGGACAACAAGCCGAAAACTTACCAAATACAAAATTGTTCTAGTTTCGCCAAGTTGAAATAGTATAGAAGTATTATTAAAAATAGTTGTACAATAAAAATTATAGTTAAAAATAATAAGTCGCTAAATAGAAATTTCTTTTCTTATAACGTTCTCATACATCTATCCTAGTACAGACAAATGGCCGGGTTCCATTTACCAGGAGATCCCTACTACCCAAACCAAGGCAATGGCGGTTGGATAGAAGAAGACCCGGAGGAAGACCCAGAGGAAATCGAAGAAGAGGTCGAGGAAGAATTCGAAGTCGAAGTCGGAGAGGAGTTCGAAGTCGACGAAGAGATCGTGGAGATTTCTAGCGGGACAGACTCCGAGCCAGAAGTGTACGACCCTCCCATCCCTCATCCTCCCGTAATCAGACCAGATCAACCGGGACCCATCCCCATCTGGGGAAGCCACCTCTACTACTGGAGCCGCCAACAAGGTGTACGCCCTCCATTCGGCATGTGTCGGGATTTTTACAACGTCAGTGGGGGAGGCTCAGCAGATCGAGCACTTCCTGTCGTCGTGAATGCTATAGCTAACCAGAACTACCAGGCGGACCAACAAGCAGCCAGAGTTCGTGAAATCAATGCTGCTACCCAAGGTAACGCCGCTGACATCCGCCGTTTGGAAGGACTACATGAAAATACCCAAATCTACACGGGAACACTTCAGAACCAAATGATAGTGGCTCTGGCAGAAATAAGAGGAATGAAGGAACAACAAGCAGATCTCGAGAGGCGACTGATGGGAGTCAAACGGTCGGATGCCGAGTCTAGCTCCAAACGCCGCAAGTAGAGATTGTTCGATGCCCAACAATTTTGTTATAGATTAGGATCTCGGATAAAAGTTTTTCCCTTATTTCCCTTTAGTATCTGCAATCGGAGACCTCTAGGAGGGTCAAATTTTTCCCGAACAAGATATGTAATATAACACACCTCAAGTGTGACCTATATGAATGAATATGAAGTATTTCTTATTATATACCTCTCAAAAAAAAAAAAAAAGAAAAAAAAAAAAAAAAAAAAAAATTTCGAGTTTTAAATTTCTATGCCTACCTCGAAACCATAAACTAAAGTCAAAACAAATAACAACTAACACACGATTGTCAAAACATTAGAAACTTATAATATTCATTCTTATTTTTCTCTACCAGAACATGCCTCCTCGTAGATCAACACGCAGAAACTCAACTTCAACACCACCTCCACCACCTCCTCCAATTATGGACACCGTTATGTTCCAGACTGCTGTAACCGCTGCTGTAAATGCAGCAATGGCTCAAATGAGCAACAACGGATCGGGGGGAGGAACAGACAGTTTTACAAATGGCCAAGGTCAAAGCCGTTCAGGGGTATGCACTTACAAAGACTTCACCAACGGAAAACCTATTCCCTTTTGCGGGACTGGGGGAGTATTGGCTCTATCTCAATGGATAGAGAAAACAGAAGCTGTATTCGAAATCTGTGCATGTCCTGAAGAAAGCAAAGTAAAGTTCGCCGCTTTTACTTTCTCTGAACGCGCCCTGACATGGTGGAACGGCCACGTCCAGACACTAACCCTGGTGGTGGCAAACTCCATGGGTTGGGAAAACCTGAAAAGAATGCTCCTTCGAGAATACTGCCCAAGAGGCGAGATTCAGAAGCTTGAACAGGAACTGTGGAACCTCTCGATGGTAGGATCGGACATAGCTGGTTACACCAACAGGTTCAGTGACTTAATAACACTTTGCCCAGGAATGTTAACCCTGGAGAGCCAGAAGGTTGAGAGATACATTTGGGGACTATCACCCCAACTTCGAGGAAGTGTGCTAGCTTCCAGACCCTTGACTTTCGCCAGCGCCAAGGAACTAGCGCAATCTCTTGTTGATCATGGTGTCTGTCAAGGAGTCGCGGCGATTATGGCTGAACCAACCAAAGGGAACAGCAACAATGAAATCAATGCCAACAACAACAACAACAAGAAATTTTGGAACAAAAGGAAGGGGCAAACTTCACAAGAACCTTCAAAGAAACAAATGGTTGCGGTTTATGCTGCTACTACCCCCACCACAACTCCTGCTACCTCTGCACCAACAAAACCATATGCAGGGATTCTGCCCAAGTGCAGCAAGTGCAACTACCATCACCATGGTATTTGTCGCGAGATGCACTGCAAGAACTGTGACAGGAAAGGGCACACAGCCCGTTTCTGTAAAGCACCGGCACGACCAATTACTCAGGTTCCTGGAACTGGGGTAAGCCGGGCATGTTATGGGTGCGGAGAGACTGGACACTTCAGGAGGGATTGTCCCAAGGAAAGGAATATTGGCGGTGTGGGGAGAGTGCTGGCAGTAGGACAGAGAGAAGCAATAGCGGACCCCACGGTGGTTACGGGTACGTTTCTACTCAACAACACTTATGCATGCATACTTTTTGACTGCGGTGCGGAGAGAAGTTTTGTGAGTCATAAATTCAAACACCTACTTAATCAAGAACCCCAACCACTCAATAAAATATTCACTGTAGAAATGGCAAACGGTAAAACAGAACACGCAAACGATTTATACGTAGGGTGCACACTAAATTTAAACGAGCACTTGTTTCAAGTCGATCTTATGCCCATTTCCATAAGAAGTTTCGATGTCATCATCGGTATGGACTGGTTGAGCCTTCACCATGCCGATATCCTTTGCCACGAAAGGGCTGTTCGCTTAAATCTGCCAAACGGTGAAACTCTTGTCATTTATGGCGACAAACCTAGTTCAAGTTTACAAATCATTTCCTGTATTAAAGCACAAAAGTATCTTCGTAAGGAATATCATGCCTTTCTAGCCCACGTAGTAGACAAGAAACGAGAATCGAAAAACATTAAAGATATTCCGGAAGTCTGCAACTTCCCGGATATTTTCCCAGAAGATCTTCCAGGAATCCCACCGGAACGTCAAGTCGAGTTCAGAATCGACTTAATCCCCGGGGCTACCCCTGTAGCAAAGTCGCCGTACCGTTTAGCTCCAGCCGAGATGCAGGAACTATCCAGTCAATTAAACGAGCTGCTAAGCAAGGGATTCATCAGACCAAGTTTCTCACCATGGGGAGCGCCAGTCCTATTTGTGAAGAAGAAGGACGGATCCTTTCGCATGTGCATCGATTATCGGGAGCTAAACAAACTCACAATCAAGAACCGATATCCCTTACCGCGCATAGACGATCTATTCGACCAACTGCAGGGGGCAAGCTACTTCTCAAAGATCGATCTAAGGTCTGGTTATCACCAACTACGAGTACTGGAAGGAGACATCCCCAAAACGGCTTTCCGAACACGTTATGGTCACTACGAATTTGTGGTAATGCCCTTCGGATTGACGAATGCTCCAGCAGTGTTCATGGACTTGATGAACCGAGTATGTCGTCCCTTCCTGGACAAGTTCGTGATCGTGTTCATAGATGATATACTCATCTATTCAAGAAGCTAGGAAGAACACAGCAAACACCTCCGCCAAGTATTGGAAACATTAAGGGCAGAGAAACTTTACGCAAAATTTTCCAAATGTGAATTTTGGATTCGGGAAGTGGATTTCCTAGGACATGTTGTAAGCAAAGAAGGAATACACGTGGACCCCTCCAAAATAAAGGCAATAGATAGTTGGACTACTCCAAGAACCCCTACAGAAATCCGGCAATTTTTGGGACTCGCCGGGTATTACCGAAGATTCATACCGAACTTTTCAAAGATTGCCAAGCCACTTACCACCCTAACCCAGAAGAATGTGACCTTCGACTGGGGAGAAAAACAAGACGGTGCATTTCAGACACTAAAGCGAGCCTTATGTAGTGCGCCCATCCTAACCTTGCCAGAAGGAACGGAGGACTTCGTGGTCTATTGTGATGCTTCAAACCAAGGACTTGGGTGTGTCTTAATGCAAAGAGGGAAGGTCATCGCCTACGCCTCAAGACAACTAAAGACGCACGAAGTGAACTACACAACGCATGATCTTGAGCTAGGAGCAGTCATCTTCGCTCTGAAGATATGGAGACACTATCTCTACGGCACAAAATGTACCATCTTCACTGATCATAAAAGCCTCCAACATATCCTCAACCAGAAGGAACTCAACATGAGACAGAGGCGATGGGTAGAACTACTAAGTGATTACGAGTGCGAAATCCGGTATCACCCCGGAAAGGCTAATGTAGTGGCTGATGCACTCAGTCGGAAGGAGTACTCAGGTCGCCGAGTGAAATCCCTAACTATGACAATCCATTCACACCTGTTCACGCAAATCAAGGAAGCCCAAATAGAAGCCTTGAAATCCGAAAATGTGACAGGAGAAGCCCTAAGAGGAATGGATAAGAACCTTGAGACCAAGAACAACGGAATTCGTTATTTCATGGATCGAATTTGGATACCGAAGTTTGGTGGATTCAGAGAAATCGTTATGGACGAAGCCCATAAAACACGATACTCCATACATCCCGGCTCCGATAAGATGTATCTCGATCTCAAGAAATTGTACTGGTGGCAAAACATGAAAGCCGAAATTGCTACCTACGTAAGCAAATGCCTAACATGTGCCAAAGTCAAGGTGGAATATCAGAAGCCCTCGGGTTTATTACAACAACCAGAAATACCCGAATGGAAGTGGGAGCGAATAACCATGGATTTCATAACAAAGTTGCCCAAGACAACAAGCGGACTCGACACCATTTGGGTAATTGTCGACAGGTTAACTAAGTCAGCACATTTCCTACCGATCAAAGAGACGGATAAATTGGAGAAGTTAACAAGAACATACCTCAGAGAAATTGTACGACTGCATGGTGTGCCCATGTCCATTATCTCGGACCGAGATAGTAGATTCACCTCAAGGTTCTGGCAGTCGCTAAAAAAAAGCTTTGGGGACAAGACTAGACATGAGTACCGCTTATCACCCACAAACCGACGGCCAGAGTGAGAGAACTATACAAACCCTAGAAGACATGCTGAGAGCTTGCGTAATCGACTTTGGCAAAGCATGGGACACACATCTACCATTGGTCGAGTTCTCGTACAACAATAGCTACCACACCAGCATCAAGGCTGCCCCGTTCGAAGCCCTTTATGGCCGCAAATGCAGGTCACCTTTGTGCTGGGCCGAAGTGGGGGACACGCAACTAGCAAAAGGACAAGCAACTGACAACACGCTCACTGGACCAGAAATCATAAGGGAGACTACGGAGAAAATTGTTCAAATCCGAGAACGTCTAAAAGCATCAAGAGATAGACAAAAGAGTTACGCAGATAAGAGACGCAAACCCTTGGAATTCCAAGTTGGAGACCATGTCCTACTCAAAGTCTCACCTTGGAAAGGCTTAATACGCTTCGGAAAACGTGGAAAACTGAACCCTAGATACATCGGACCATTCGAGATCCTTGCCAGGATCGGTCCAGTGGCTTACAAACTTAGACTACCTCAGGAACTCCACAACGTACACCCTACCTTTCACGTATCAAATCTAAAGAAGTGCTTATCCGACGAGACCCTTGTCGTCCCTCTAGACGAAATTGCAATAAATGAAAACCTTCAATTTGTGGAGGAACCAGTAGAGATCATGGATCGGGAAATCAAAAGGACTAAACAAAGCCGCATACCCATTGTAAAGGTCCGCTGGAACGCCAAGCGAGGACCTGAATACACCTGGGAACGCGAAGATCAGATGAAACAAAAGTACCCGCATCTTTTTCCTAAAACTGTAAACTCTATCTTAGATTAAATTTCGGGACGAAATTCCCTTAACAGGGGGATGATGTGACAACCCTATTTTTCCCAAAAAGCATTGTAAACACTCGAAAGCTAAAAACAACGAAATTAACCTCGAAAATAAAGTGTTCAAGTATCTAAGTTGGGATGCATCGAATATTAGATATCATGCCAAGGTTTCCAAAAACATAAAGAACGCTCAAAACCGGGTTATATTGAAGAAATTATAACCACTCGTATATTTACGACGCGACGTTAAAACATTATTTGACGTAAAAAGTAGAATCTCAATAAAATGCATTTTAAGCCTTAAGTATCTAAACAAAAGTCGTAGATATCGTTGAAAGGTGAACGTACATAAAAAGATCGCCCAAATTGGACCTCGTATGAAGAAGTTACGAATTTTCAAAGTTTCGTAACAGTAGTAGAGGGCTAAAAACTCGGATTGAAGATCGAGTGTTATTTAGCTAACGCAACCTAAACGAAAGTTGAAGATCTCCTCAGTAGTAATAAAACAATAAAAAGACAGACGAAAACCGACGTCGAATAAAGAACCTATGAATTTTTAACGAACTTTAGGAGGCCCGGCCTATTAAAAATATATCATTAAAAATAAAGTCAAAACTAGCCGACGGAGTCTAAATGAAAATTGTAGAGCATAATCTCACCTACGCGTGGATATAAAGAACGCGAAAAACGGAGATCGTACGCGAAAGTTACGGAATTTAGAAGTCGGAAGCAGGGATTACGCCCCGCGTACTCTGGGAGTACGCCCAGCGTACTAGACCCAGAGTCGAGTCCCATCGGCCCGCCCAAGCTACGCTTAGCTAGCCAGGAGTCGTAAACCATGACGCCATATTACGCCAAGCGTAACGACGTACGCGCCGCGTACGTGAGTACGCCCAACGTACTCCAAAATTACGCCCCGCGTACTCACTCTTCCAGCACTATAAATAGATGGCATGAGCTCGAGTCTTTGCACACCTTTCTCAAATCCCCAGTTACTCTCACACACTTCCAAGCATAAGAAGCTATCCCGACGACCTCGGATTCCGCACTCGAGCCCCCGACGGAAGATTTACGCTGCAGAGATCCCCGAAGAGCCCGACGACGCAACCATCCGCGGACGAAGTTCTGCTCAACCCAAGCCTCTCTCTTCGAAACGGGTGAGTTCATACCCCTACTTTTCAATCCTTTTCACATTTTAGGGGGGGAAATACAAGTACATTACAAATCAAAGTATTATTTTTATAATATCGTTCTTATAGAGTGTTGATACAAAAATAACTTTATGTTTTAAAGGGATATTATATCACCAAGTTGTTATTACCAAATGGGAACATACTTTTGACAAACTATAATGAGCATAGTATTCAAGTGATTCATACATTTTACATATACATCTCGACAAATGAAATGCTTTCAAAAGAAGTACAGTCTTTTATCATCGTAAATCTGTTTATACCTAGTAATGTGAGACAGCTTCACGTACGTTCGAGTATGCATTATTAAGTCCTGTATTATATACCATAATCCCTTGTAGGGGGAGCGTGATACTTGTGTATAGATCTATACGGGATTGACAATCCCACACCTAAGCTGTTAGCTACAGCTAGGCCGGCAGGCCTGGGGTGACAAATGTCATAACAGTTCCAACGCCTGAAGAACGTTGTTACAGGCCAACAATGTCATTAGCATGGTTATAAAACTCACATAAAAGTATAAAAACAAGTTAGATTTACGAGATTCATACATGCATTTCAGTTTTCCATTTTATTGTTAATACAAATGTTATCACTATTATTCAAGCATGGAAAACACTAATGCACTCCAACACGGGAAACTTTTCAAATCATCTATAGAAAATATTGGATTTTCTGAAAACCTTGTTCATCGATTTATTATCAAAAAGGACATACTTTTCAATGCAAAACACTTATGAACTCACCAACTTAATTGTTGACACTTTTTCGAAACCACTTGTATTTCTCAGGGAATCAGTAATACAGGTAACCACCAGCTTTTGGAGAAGAAACACTAAAGATGTTTTATTATTGAACATTTATCATCTCATTGTAATATTCTTTTGCTATTATGTATAACGCAACAACATACGTTTTCATTATACATGTGATGGTTGTGTTACTTTCTTTACAATATTCAATGGTTGTGATACTACGTGAAGTCATCCACCCTCGAATGTTTCCGCCATTCTGGTTTGGGGGTGTGACACCAAAACCCATGAATTTTTGACAAACATGAGTTTACGGTTGTAAACTCATGTGTTTAAGGTAGTAAACTCCCAAGAACATCTTCATAGACCATAAACTACTTTTCCAAGGTTAATACAAGTCACAATCACTTCCTAAGCCATGGAATCCACCCTAGAACCTTCCTTTGTGGATTGTAATGATCCAGGCCACCAAAACATCAAGGGATTGAGTGTGGGGGAGTTTACGGCCATAAACTCCTAGTTTACTACTGTATACTCCATTAAATGGTCCATATGTGAGTTTAATCCATTCCAATGCCCTAGATTTGATCCTAGCTAATTTTCCCAAGTTATATAAGGCCAATTAACATCATAGAACACCCCACCATGAGTTTAAGGCCGTAAACACATGCGGAGAGGGTAATTAGGGCCGTAAACCCTCATATGAGTTTACTCTTGAGGAGTAAACTCCATATCCAAGCCTTATACGTCCTTAGATGTCACCCGCGTCACTCCAAACACTTGATTTGAAGTGTTTTCGCGTCTTGGAGTGTATAATCATATCTAATTAGTGATTCAAAGTCTAATTAGATACATTTGTATATCATTTCATATTACATAGGAACCTCACGCGTTATCAAGCCCCGAACCGACACTTAGCATCCAATCCGACATGTTCCTCGACTGGTGAGTTCATACCCCTACCCATTTTTAATGTTTTTCAATGTTTCCAGGGGTGGGGGAATACAAGCAAAAGTACAAGAATACCTTGTACTTAATTTCATTATTTCGTTTGAATGGTTTCATAATCTGTATACTTTTAAGAATTGAAAACATATTAACAAACTGTTTGACTTGCAGAGTTGTTTTTCAAACCAATTTCAATTCTTATTATTTAGTGTTATACTTTATACTTCGCAATTGAATTGTTCACACAATTACTGTTTGAAATCATAGAACTTTTTTATTTTCCTTAATAAAACACCCCTAGATACGAGTGTGAAGGACAGGTATCATTAGAACTTAGTCAGGTCCTAGATAGTACTTCCCCTAGATACGAAAGTAAAGGACCAATAAAACAGGGTTTCTGTATTAATAAATTCTGTTTTAAATTCATAAATCTTTAGATTGGAGACACTTCCTTTGTAACACTTCCCCTAGACACGACAGTGGAGGACTATCCCTGTAACTAGAATCTCCGGAAGGGAAAGCGTGACTTGAGTGTATAGATCTATACGGGACTGACTATCCCGCAACTGGCTGCTAGCTACAGTCGAACCGAAAGGTTCAAGGGTGACAAAAGTCATAAAAAGATATTGTCCCCGCTCCGAGTCATATCTAGTCTGAAGTATGGTTAAGGAACTCGCAATCAAGATTATGAAAGCTTTATACTTATTTATTAGTTTTATATACGTGTTAAAACTAATGTACATTTAAGGGTAACTAAACTTTCAGGAAACTTCACACATACATTTTAAGTATGGTAGATACTTGTACTTACTTTCATATTCGATAACACTTCACAAACATTTTAGGAAAATAAGGGTTTTTCCTAGGACAACTGAACTTGTTCTTAACCAGAGTGTGTAAAAATTAGATAACAAACTGTTCTTAATCAAACTAGGTTACCAACGGGTAACAAAACTTTACTTTTAGGAAAATATGAGATTTTCTAGGGATAACAGTTGTTCATAACCAGATTTTTGTAACAAATCAGATGACTAAACTTTACTTTAAGAAAATATGGGATTTTCTTAGGTTCGTAACTTTTTTAGAAAAACCGGAAGGAAACTTGTTCATTTTTAGAAAAACAAACCGCTTATGAACTCACCAGCTTTATGCTGATTTTCAAACTGCTTGTATTCTCAGGTCCACATTAGATAGGTACCCATCGATCATTTTGGCGAAGACGGAGTACGTAGAAGACACGTCTTTACATTTGTTCATATGATATGTATATGTATAACTCATGTAACTTTTGTTTTCAGACAATGTAAATGAATCTATATAATGTAAAGTTTTGTGTTTACTAAGCTTACTATGTACATTGGTTGCGATATTCATGACGTCCTCTGCCCCAGAACGTTTACGTGCTGGGTTTCGGGGTGAGACAACATCTCATGAGGAGTTTTGGCAACTTTCTTTGTAGGGACTAGAATAAGGATATGGGCGGCAGTCTCTAAGGCATACCCCCAAAATGAGATTGGTAGCGAAGGTAGACTCATCATGGATCGAACCATATCCAAGAAGGTTCGATTACGCCTCTTAGCCACACCGTTCAACTGCGGTGTCCTGGGAGGTGTCAATTGTGAGACAATCCTACATTCCCTAAGATAGTCAAGGAACTCTGAACTAAGATACTCACCACCTCGATCATATCGAAACATCTTAATGTTCCTACCCAATTGATTCCCGACTTCCAGTTTTAAATTGCTTAAACTTTTCGAAAGTCTCTGAGTTATGCTTGATTAAGTAGACATATCCATATCTACTGTAATCATCAGTAAAAGTCAAATAATAATGATTAGCATCCCTTGTGGCATGTTTGAAGGGCCCACACACATCCGTGTGTATAAGATCCAACAAACCTTCACCCCTCTCATAAGTACATGTGAAGGGTGACTTTGTCATTTTCCCAAGTAAGCATGATGTCACACCCCAAAACCGAGAACGGCGGAAACGTTCTAGGGCGGAGGACGTCATGTATAATATCAACAACAATGTAAAGTAGTAAACAATCAACAACATCATCCATTACATTAATAAAATAATTATAATACAATTGTATTCTGTCAAATTTTGATAAACACTAAAGCATAAATCAAAATGAAAGATAAGTCTTGAACAAGCTCCATCTTCCTTTCTCCTTGCATCGGTACCTGTCTATGATGACCTGAGGATACAAGTAATTTTGAAAGCGAGTATCAGCTTTGAAGCTGGTGAGATCATAAGTATTTAGTGTCTTAATTTGTATGTAAGAATTTATAAGTCTATGTATTGTAAGAATTTTGAAAGTGTATATGAATTGTAAGTGTTTGAAAAAGTTTGAATCTCTCAGAAAAACCTATATTTTCTATTAAAGTAGCCTTCTACCAAGGCTTAACTATTTTGTATGCTCGTTTGATGTAAAAGTGTGTAATTTCCCAAGTGTAACTATCTTTTAACAAAATATAGTTTGTACATTAAAGTTTAAGTGAGGTTATCACTAAAAATGTAATGGGTAAATCATTGTAGTACTGTAGTTTTGTATTACAGGAACTACTGCTGTACTAACTACCTTAAACCGGATTTATATTAAGGTATAATGTGATAATTGCACCATACTATCGACTGATAACAACGACATAAAGAACGGTCGTAATAACGGAATGACGTTTGGCACCCGCAGACTTGCAGGTCCGGTTGTAGCTAGCAGCAAGGTGTACGATAGTCAATCCAGTATAGATCTATACGCAAACTCAACGCTCTCCCTCCAAGAGAATTTTGGCTACAACTCGGGCCATGACATTTAAGGCATGCTCCGATACAGTGGATCACAATTGTTAACGTATTAATGTAAGGGTAATGTTTCTCGTTCTAGTATAGTTGCATATGTTCTCTTCCTAGTATAGTTGTATATGTAATGTTCTAGAAAGTATTGACTCATGAATGAACTGACTCGTTGTATGATATCGCGTTCTAGTAACGGTTCTAGTATCTTCCTAAACTACCCATATGGTAGTTTACTAGCAGTCTAACTGGTACATATGGTTATGGATGTATACCCTTACTAACTAAGGGCATGGGATGAACTGGAAAGACCTTTTATGACTATATATGTACACATGATATATAACTAATATTTAAACGACTTTTGGACGAATACCCAATATCCCACCAGACCACATCTCAAGGCGCGAAAAGGAAATAAGGTGGATAGCCTTCCTAAGTCTTTTAAACATTTCTTATATAACTATACATATAGAGGCATGCAATTTATAATATAAAAGCATAAATAAATTTTGTAAGACATTTGAAACATAAATATCATTTTAAGAAAAGATCGACTTGATGTCGATCTATAAAACAATTTAAAGGCATAAGTATGATAAAACAATTTTGAGTATAAGGAAACATTTGTTTGAAACACAGTTGTAAATAAGTTTGAAAGGTAATGTATCGAGTAAGATGTACAGTGTAATAAGTAGTTTAAAACATATAAAATGTTTATAAAAATCATTTGAAGGAAACTATTTGGTAAGACGGCAAATAAGTAGCCAAATCTTTTGAATGCTGTATATTAATCACATGTGATTGATGTAATAATTGGCGTAATTCTACTTATTAATCGCATGTGATTGATATAATACTAGCATGATTCTACTTGTATTCCCCCCCCCCATAAAACATTTAAAAGTAGTTTAAAACATTAGTTAAGGGGGTATGAACTCACATGATCGATTGAAGAAAGCGAGATGGAAAACCGGGCAGAGTTTCGTCTCGGGAAACGGAGTTTTCTCGGGATTCTCGGGAATCTCGAGAGTAAAATCGACCCTCAGGACTTGAGAAAAAAGACCAGAGCTTCGGGTTTGAACGGGCATGGAAATCAAGGCAAGATCGTGAGAGAAAAGAGAGAAGTGAGCAAAAATTCCGGAAAGCCTCGCATCCCTTTTATAGGAGTGTTGAACCGCCTCGGTACGCTGGGCGTACGAGGGTACGCAGCGCGTACTGGGACGTCACTGCTTACGCACTTCGGATGGGAGGGCGGGTTAGACGGGGCGGCGGGTCGGACGGGCGGGTCGGAAGCTTCGCATAGGTCGACGTGGACGATCCGAGGCCCTTGATCTGAGTACGCGGGGCGTACGAAGGTACGCAGGGCGTACTCCGGTCCTATCTGATGACTCCCCTTCGGATAATACCGGGAGTTTATAATTAAATTTATATTTATTTTAAATAAACTTCTAAAATTCATATCTCCCTCATACGAACTCCGTTTTTGACGTTCTTTATATCCACGCGAAGGTGAGGCCAAGATCTACAACTTTCGTTTAGACTCCGTTGGCAAATTCCGAAATTATTTTTATTATTTATTTATTAAAATGACTTGATTAAGGAATTTCTTCAAAAATTCATAACTTCCTCATCCGAAGTCAGATTTGGACGTTCTTTTTATCTACGAAAACCTTGACACGATTCCTACTACTTTATTTAACCCAAATAAGATTTTAGGAAGGTTATATTTTGACCTAAATTTGATTGGTTTTACATTACATTGTCTCGAAATATCGGGTTGTCACACATGATTCGCAACTATCATCTGACTTTAGGTCAAATGACTCCAAGACTCCATCCTTTTGGAGTTGGCCTATGCGTTTCTTGCTTATATGTCCAAGACGACAATGCCATAATGATGCTTTATCCATGTTATTATTAACAGAATCAATACACAATACATTATTTCCTAAGCTATCAACCACAGATACTGTTTCATACACGCCATCACAAGGTAATGCTTTAAACTAAAGAACATTATTAAAGAAAGTATTAATACAACCAACTTCATTATCAAATGAAAAGGTGAAACCTTGTTTATACAATGCATGAAAGGAAATAATATTTCTTGCCATTTCTGGTGAATAACAACACTTATTCAAATCTAAACTAAACCCATTACTTAGCGATAAAGTATAAAATCCAATCTTGGTGACAGGTAAAGCTTACCTATTCCCCATGATTAAGTTCATTCTTCCTTGCTCCACATTCACACTTCTTCTTAGTCCCTACAAATTAGAACATATATGAATACCACAACCGGTATCAAGGACCCAAGAGTTAGAATGGGGTAAGTTATTAGATAAGATAGTGTAAATACTTTCATGGTTGGGTTTAACTTTCCCATCCTTCACATCTTGCTAGTATTTTGGGTAGTTTCACTTCTAATGTGATTTTTCATGGCAATAGAAGCATTCGGCCTCTTTTGGGTAAGAAGAAGGAGTGACGAAACCTTTCTTGGTTCCACTTGAAGAAGAGCCATCAAGGGTCCTAGCCTTGGTACCCTTCGAAGAAATCTTTCTCTTCTTCCCTCGACTTTTCCCGATTGCCAAAACCGAAGCGGAGTTTGGAGTAGGAGTGTTAATAACCGACTTCCCCTTAAGACCTGTTTCTGCGGTCTTGAGAAGACCCTGAAGTTTGCTGAGTGTGACCTCTTCCTTATTCATGTGATATGTCATGCGGAATTGATCATAGCACGATGGTAAGGAGTGCAAAATGATATCTATTGCTAGCTCCTCAGGGAAGTTCACATTAAGCTTCAGCAACCAATCCACATACCTTTGCATTTTCTGCATGTGGCTCGTGACGGATTCCCCGTCCTTCATCATGGTTGTTATCATGAAGCAGATGATTTCATACCTCTCTTGTCGTGCACTTTGATGGTATCTTTCTATCAGATCTTGGTGCATTTCAAAAGGGTAGAAGTCCTCATAGGACTTTTGGAGTTCCGTTGTCATCGTGGCCATCATGATGCATGGCACTTTGGTAGCATCCCTTTCATGTGCCTGAAAGTCAGCGATCTCCTGGGGAGTTGCAGTGGTTGGATCCATCAAAAATGACTTTCCTCATAGCGGAAATATTCTTTGTCCTCGTAGCGGGTAATCATCCTGATGTTTCTGATCAATTCCTTGAAGTTGGATCCATCAAAAATGACTTTCCCACACAAGTTCATAAGGGTAAAGGAGCCATTAGGATTAGAGCCAGAAGCAGCATTGTTTGAAGACATCTGAAGGAAGAGGACAAGATTAGTTTAGATATTAAGAGAGTCCTTAATAAAGCACGCAAATGTAATATTAAGGCTAGGATCCAATCACAATATATTATAACTTAGAAGAGGTATGCCGTAATCCAAGCTATAACATATTTGAAAGGTAGGTGAATGACGATTCACCAATTTCCACCACGAAAACCGAAATATTAAATATTAGGTTTTTTGATTGGTTTCTTAGAAATTCCAAGATTGTTTTGAGATTCAATGAACTTTTCAAAGGCATGTTTCAATCTCGAGTGTGCCCTCCATGTTTTGTGACTGGGATACCGAGGATCACAAAACGAGTTGTGAAGTAACCATGCAAATCACTTGATACCCTTAAAGTTTATCACTCAATCGATGTGCCGGTAAACCACACACGCTCCACCGATACTATGATAAACCTTAAGTCACCCTTTACCTACCTTGTTAAGTACAAGTTAGTGTGTCGGTTAACCACACGCGCTCCACCAACGATTTAAACAAAGTGTAAAGTGTAATTTCATAGATTAGCACCTTATTCACATTTTTCCTAAAGTAACTCAGATTGAGAATTTAATAAAAAAAGTTTAGTTACTTTATAATATTCATCATACTTTTAATGAGAATTTATAAGTCCTTGTCCTACCCGTTAGGCTAACGACCCTCCACCATTCAAGCAAGCGGTGGGTAAGAGTGGACACCCATTAAGTTGCCATTTTATAGGCAACAACCTTATACCCACCTTATAGACTGGCTTCGAGAATGAGGCATACTAGCGGTAAGACGACTTTGATCTTATATATATATATATATATATATATATATATATATATATATATATATATATATATATATATTATTTTTAACTTATAATATTATAAGTATAAGGGTTGAATTTTAACTTTTAAAATTCTAAGGGTTGGAACTAAAGTTTTAACAAGACTTTACTTGTTCCAAAACTTGAAGGCAAGTTTTGTAAACTTTCAAAACTTTTCATTTCTTGTAACTTATGAGTTAATTAGGGTATTAAAAAATGAAGACTCTTCATTTTTTTAACCCATGTGTTCTTTTAATGGTGTTAAAGCAAAGTGACTTTTGGTTTTCCATAACTTGAGGACAAGTTATGGACTCCATTAAAACACATAATGATCAAGAATTAATCTACCACATAGGTTACAAACAATTCCTATGATTATATAAACATCATAAGATCAAGAACATGAACATGAACACTTTCATGAATCAAAAATTACACTTACAACTTTGTAATTTTGATAACTTGTTGTAAATGGATTAGCAAGGACATTACACCATCTAAAACAAGTTTTCAAGTACCAAAACAGTTTAGGGTAATGTTTCTAGTACATTTCCAGCAACAAAAGTCAAAAATCTGCTTTCGGAGGCTCCTACTCGCCGAGTGCACGAACCTACTCGGCGAGTAGGATGAAGATATACATGAACTCGGCGAGTCCCCCCATGGACTCGGCGAGCTCATCAGGAAGATTGCACAAAATCGACTTTTTTCAACAATTTAGCACAAATAACAAACAAACAAGCCTAGGCTCTGATTCCACTGATGGATTTTGAGCATTCTAACACTTCCTAAGTGTACATGCAACCCTAATAACCTTGGATCTATGTTTGTCTAATTATTATGAAAAGTTGAATTCCAAGGTTATATTCCTATCTAGCATACATGGGGAACAATTTTTAACTTGAATGAAAGATAGAATAACTTACCTTGTTGTTGCTTATGTTCCTTGAAACCTTGTGAGCCTAGCACCCCAAGTGTGATGCCTCAAATGCTTCACACAACACCAAATGCTCTTGGAAAGACTTTTGAGAGAATACACACTTCTTAAAATCGGCCTAGCCCTCTTGTTTCATATGTGTCGCCGATTTTGGTGGAGTATGAGACTCTTATATAGTGTTGACACATCTAGGGTTACACCATGTAAACCCTAATGTGTCATGACTCTTCATTTCCATGACCCATGGGTTTGGAACTCCCATGGAGCATCCTATGGGTGGAACCCAACTTGATAATCCAGGGAGCCTCTTAGCCCACTATACAAGATATGGATGATTTACATAATCAACCCATATATTTAATTAGTTATCTTTTGATCACTTAATTAATTCTAAATTATTTCTTGATCAAACTAATCAAATAATATTATTAATATATTAGTACTTATAATATGTTAATAATCTCCAAGTGTTATTTCTCTCATTTAGTCTATCCAACTGCACGGTGCCATGCAACCCAAATGGACCATGCCGGGTCGGGTCAAGTACTTACCAAAAATAGTTATGGACTTAGACACCTTATCCAACACCTAGTTCCCCGTGCGGCTCCGATATCCAAGGCGTCGTATCGGTTGGCTCCTCCTGAGATGCAAGAGTTGTCTACACAGCTGCAGGAGCTGTTAGACAAGGGTTTCATTAGACCGAGCAGTTCACCCTGGGGAGCCCTGATTCTGTTTGTGAGAAAGAAGGACGGGTCGCATCGGATGTGTATGGATTATCAGGAGCTAAACTAGGTAACAGTGAAGAACCGCTACCCATTTCCGAGGATTGATGACCTCTTTGACCAGCTTCAGGGATCATCTTGGTTCTCCAAGATTGATTTGCGTTCAGGGTATCATCAGATGAGGGTCAGAGAGGAGGATGTGCAGAGGACACGTTATGGCCAATATGAGTTTATGGTGATGCCTTTTGGGCTCACCAATGCTCCTGCCGCGTTCATGGATCTCATGAACCGCGTGTGTAGACCGATGTTGGATCGGTCTGTGATAGTATTTATTGATGACATCTTGGTTTATTCCAAGACGTGGGAGCAGCATGAGGAGCATCTGTGGGAGGTTCTGGAGACTTTGAGGAGGGAGAACTTCTATGCTAAGTTCTCCAAGTGTGAGTTCTGGTTGCGCGAGGAGCAATTTCTTGGGCACCTTGTTAACCATAACGGGATTTCGGTAGATCCGGCCAAGGTGGAGGCCATGATAAAGGTTCCGAGGTCTCCATCTGAGATTCGGAGCTTTATAGGTTTGGCAGGCTACTATCGGAGATTCATTTAGGACTTCTCCAAGATAGCAGTTCCGCTTACCCAACTGACTAAGAAGTCAGTGGTGTATCGCTGGGGGCCTGAGTAGCAGGCCGCATTTGAGACGCTGAGACAGAGATTGTGCGAGGCGCCAATCTTAGCCCTGCCAGAGGGCATGGAGGATTTTTTTGTGTACTGCGATGCATCCATCGGAGGTTTGGGAGTGGTACTGATGCAGAGAGGCATGTCATCGCCTACGCGTCGAGGCAGCTGAAGCCTCACGAGGCGAACTACCCGACGCATGATTTGGGGTTGGGGGCTGTTGTGTTCGCCCTCAAGATTTGGCGCCATTACCTATATGGGGTTCGTTGTATGATTTACACGGACCACAAGAGTTTGAGGTATCTCATGGACCAGAAAATTCTGAACATGAGGCAACGTCGGTGGCTTGATGTGGTGAAGGATTATGATTGTGAGATCCTCTACCATCCGGAGAAGGCCAATGTCGTGGCCGATGCGCTTAGCCGCAAGGCAGCGCCGATCAGGGATATCTGTCTAAGGATGACAGTAATGACTCCGCTTCTGGAGCGGATCTGGGAGGCTCAGCAGGAATCCATGAAGGAGGAACATCGGAAGAGTGAGCGGATTGTAGGGCAGGTTTCCTCTTTCGACTATGATAGCCGAGGGCTATTGACTCTTCACCATAGGGTGTGGGTCCCTTATCATGGAGGAGTACGCCAGGTCCTGATGGAGGAGGCACACAAATCCCAATTCTCCATTCATCCCGGGGCGACGAAGTTGTATAGGGATCTTCGTCTGGACTATTGGTGGCCCTGCATGAAGTAGGATGTGGCATGGTACGTGGAGCGGTGCTTGACCTGCAGGAAGGTCAAGGCCGAGCATCAGAGACCAAACGACAAGATGCAGTCGTCGGATATCCAGCTGTGGAAATGGGAGGATATTACGATGGATTTTATCACGAAGCTTCCTAGGACCGTGCGGGGGATGGATTTGATATGGGTCATCGTGGATCGATTGACCAAGAGCGCCCACTTTATTCCGATTCAGGAAAGTATCTTGGCCGAGAAATTGGCCGATATCTATATCAGGGAGGTGGTGGCACGGCACGGAGTGCCAGTTTCGGTGATTTCAGACAGAGATGTGCGGTTTACTTCCAGGTTTTGGAAGAGGTTTCATGATGAGTTGGGTACTTGTCTGCATTTTAGCACCGCTTTTCACCTGCAAACGGATGGCCAGAGCGAGCGGACTATCCAGACTCTGGAGGATATGTTGCAGGAATGTGTTTTGGATTTCGGAGGTAGTTGGGATACCTACCTCCCGTTGGCAGAGTTCTCGTATAATAATAGCTATCATGAGAGTATCGACCGTCCTCCCTTCGAGATGTTATATGGGAGGAGGTGCAGGACCCCGATATGTTGGGGCGAGGTTGGCCAGAGAGTCATGGGGAGTACCGAAGTAGTGCTCAAGAAGACAGAGAAGATTCAACAGGTCCGGAGCAGGCTTCAGACTGCTCAGAGTCGCAAGAAAAGTTACGCCGATAAGCATCGATCAGACCTGGAATTCCAGGTCGGGCATATGGTTCTCCTGAAAGTGTCGCCATGGAAGGGCGTCATCCGATTCAAGAAGCGGGGCAAGTTGGGCCCAAGTTATATTGGGTCGTTCAGGGTTGTAGCTCGGGTGGGCAAGGTGGCGTACCGGCTGGATCCGCCAGCTGAGCTCAGTCAAATCCACAGCACTTTCCATGTCTCTCAGTTGGGGAAGTGCCTAGTGGATGATAAGACGGTGGTACCCTTGGAAGACATTTAGGTCGATGGCGGCCTGAATTACATCAAGCGGCCTGTAGCGATCCTTAACCGGAAGTCGAAGGATCTGAGGAACAAAAGAGTAGAACTCGTGAAGGTGTAATGGCAGCACCGGAAGGGGTCGGAGTGGACTTGGGAGCCGGTGGATGAGATGATGGAGCACTCCCCCGAGCTGTTTCAGGATCGAGGGGCAGACTTCGAGGACGAAGTCTAAAAAAAGTGGGGGAGATTTGTAGCACCTGGTTCTTGGTATGTATTATGTTATTAATCTTCTTTTATTTTTGCATTTTTGGCCTTGGACTCGGCGAGTCGAAGGACTGACTCGCCGAGTAGAAGCGGGACGAGGCGTGGGGTTTAAGTTGCGGACTCGGCGAGTCGAGTCCCGGACTCGGCGAGTAGCCCCTGTTTGGGAAAAACCCTAATCCAAGGGTTTGCACCCTATTTAAACGACCTTGTGCAACCTCCTTTTTCCCTTTTATGCTCCCAAACACTTCGCATAGCAAACCCTAGCCGTTTTTGAGAAGATCTAAGGCTTTTTGAGTGATTCTTATGAGTTTTGATCTCAAGGAAGACGGAAGAGCATAGAAGGATCAAGAGGGGACTGAAGGATTCGAGTTTGGTTCATCATTTGCAGTCTTTGGAAAGTATAAAGTCTGAACCTTGCTCATTCTTTTGTTAGACCCTCTTTGGGGTGATTTAGGGCTTTTATAAGCCATTTTTGGTGGCCAACCATGTTTGCAAGCATGGTTGGGGGGTTTGGGCTTCTGTATCATGTCATTTTATGAGCCACAAGTCAGACCTAGGTTGCTTTTTACACCAAGGAAGCCCCCATGTAACAAAAGAACCATTTTAGAGCCTTTTAAGCTCTAATGTCCCATGCATGCACGTAAAGTTTGTAAATTTACGTGCTAGATCGAGTTTAGGGGCCTGGATCTATCTTTTGGGTAAGTGTTGTACATTAGAAATCGAAGTTCTTAGTAAGGAATGTGATAGACTCGGCGAGTCCATTCCTGGACTCGGCGAGTCCATTCCTGGACTCGGCGAGTCCAAGGGTTTTGGTCCCATATCAATGAAGGTCATAAGGACCAGTTGAGTGTGAAAGGGTTTTAGGAGTCCCGGGGAGTGACCCAACGTTCAGGACTAAGAAAAAGTTTTCTGGGAATTCATGGTACTCGGCGAGTGCATGAACGGACTCGGTGAGTCCAAGACAATCTTCATGGAACTCGGCGAGTCCAAGACAATCTTCATGGAACTCGGCAAGTTGTTCATCAACTTGGTGAGTCAAGGACAGAACGTGTTTGTAGGATGAAGAGTGACTCGACGAGTTGTTCATACAACTCGGCGAGTCAAGTCAGGACATGAGTATCAGTTGATGATGAACTCGATGAGTTGTTCATAAAACTCGGCGAGTCGGATGTGGATTCAATAGGTGTTCAATTAGAAGGAAAACTCATCGACTCATCGCCTAACTCGACGAGTAGAGACGGGTATTAGGTCTGATGGAAGGATAGGGACTCGGCGAGTTGACGAGTCAACTCAGCGAGTCAGGTCAACTAGAAGTTGACTTTTACTTTGACTTGGTCAAGAGGTAAAATGGTCATTTTATCCTAAGGGTAGATGCCAGTTTCTGCCTAAGTGTTTTGTGGGAATTTTAGCCAGAGGACTTTCGGAGCAGCAGTGGCAGCAGCTAGAGGATTTCTGCACAGTTCAGCAGATACGAGGTGAGTTACCTTTCAGTAGGGGTGGGTCTAAGGCCACAATGCCAGCCCACCATTGGGGAGTATTTAGAAGATAATTGTCTTTGTGATAATTTATCTGTCTAGTATGCGTTTGGTTATGAGTTATATCTGTATGGTATGTAACATGATAGGGATAGTTTCCTTGATAGTGGTCCTTAGGACCAAGGGGTAGGTCAGTACCTAGATATGTCTGAATGTGTGCTTACATCTTGCTATTATATGCTAGTGGTAGCGGTGGAATAGTCCCCAGGTACCGGTTGAAAGATAACGATGATGATTACCGGTTGAAAGATACCGATGGCGATTACCGGTTGAAAGATACCGATGATGATTACCGGTTGAAAGATACCGATGACGATTACCAGTTGAAAGATACCGATGGTATTGTATGGTATGTGGTATGATGGGGGAAATCACTAAGCTTTGTGCTTACGGTTTCAGTTTTGGTTTCAGGTACCTCTTCGTCTAAGGGGAAGGAGCCGGCGGCGTAGCATGGCATCACACACATATGATTTTTCCGCATGGTGTTTTTTGAGATTGTACTCTGATATTACATTTGTTCATGGTTGTGGGTTTTAAATATGATACTTGGTTTCGAGATGACGTGTTTATACAATATTTTCTAATGAATGTTTTATGAACTAACTAATCAAAAATGAAATTTTTGGGCTTGAATTTTGGGATGTTACATGAGACCCCAAAACTCAGTCTATAAATAGAAACCGATGGATTCAAGTTCTAGTGCTCAATTCGCTCTTCTCTTGTGTTGAAACTCTGCTTCTAAGCCCCCGAGACCCTCCCAAAGCCCCAGTTTTCACGTACAAGTCCCGAAGGAAGGTTTTTCCATTCCCGAGATTCTCGAGAATCCCGAGAAAATCGACTTTTACAAGCCGAAGTTCTACTCAATTTTCATCTCACTTTCTTCAATCAACCAAGTGAGTTCATACCCCTATAATCTACACTTTAAAATGTTTTATAAATGCTTTTATACACTTTTAAGGGGAGGAATACAAGTAAACACATGGTTATTATCGTATGTTACATAAAGGTTTCATTATACACTTCTTTTTATCAAGTGAATCGTATGTGATTCATAACTAGTATATGGAAACTTTCGTACGCAGAATATATCATGATAACATCTTGTCTTTTGAAATGAAATATGTTGTTATATATATATATATATATATATATATATATATATATATATATATATATATATATATATATATATCAAACACTTTGTTTATACTTTAAGTATATGTGTTCATTTATGGCACTACAAAAGTCATACTTTTCATAATAAGCGAGCATTACACTAGGGTTTACTATACGAACGAAACACACACTTTGAAAAACTATAATAGGTATAGTTTATGAGAAAATCAAGAACATTTACATACAAGAAACACTATATCAAAGAGATATTTTCATATACAAGAACAAATGGACATTTTCATACGTAAATCTATTTTATACTAAGTTTTGTGAGACATTTCACGTACTTTCGAGTATGCATTTGAAGTCCTGTATTATATACCATAATCCTTTGTAGGGGGAACATGATACTTGTGTATAGATCTATACGGGAATGACAATCCTGCACCTAAGTTGTTAGCTACAGCTAGGCCGACAGGCCTGGGGTGACAAATGTCATAACTTTCCAACGCCTGAAGAACGTTGTTATAGGCATCCTGGTCAAATAGTATGGTTATAAGACTCACATGGAGTATTAAAAACACATTGATTTACGGGGTTTTTCAAATGGCTTAGCGATTTATACATAAACCTACTATTTTAAAGCATGAAAAGCACTATTGCATTACAGTTTTGGAACAATTAAACTACCATCTACTATAGTAGAAAAGATGGGATTGTCTAGGAACATTTAAACATGTACAAACCATTTTCATTCTATTTCATACAAACATTGTCACTAAATACTTGTGAACTCACCAGCTTAAATGTTGACCTAGTCTTTCAAAAGTACCTGTATTTTCTCAGGGATTCAATAATACAGGTAAACTATTGCTTTTGAAGAACGGACGCTGGGGTGTTAGTTTAATTTCATTTTTACATCATATTGTAATTTCATTTGAAACAAGTACTTTTCTACAATGTAAACTTTCAAATTATATATATGATGGTTGTGTTACTTTCTTTAGTATGTATTCAACTGTTTCGATACTACATGAAGTCATCCGCCCTCGAACGATTCCGCCGTTCTGGTTTGGGGGTGTGACAGTGAGCAGGATAAGCAAGAAAGATTCTGATGGCTTCAAGACGTGCAATAAGAGAAAATGTCTCATCATAGTCGAGGCCTTCGATCTGAGTAAATCCTTTAGCCACCAATCTTGCTTTATTTTGAATAATAACTCATACGCCATCTAACTTGTTACGAAACACCCATTTAGTACCAACAATAGGGTGATCTAAAGGATGAGGCACAAGAGTCCATACCTTATTTCTATCGAATCCTGCCAATTCCTCCTGTATGGCTGTGGTCTAGTCAGCATGCTCTAATGCTTCCTTGATGGATTTGGGTTCAACCATAGATATAAATGTTGAGAAATGACATTCGTTTTGAAAACTTGTAGCGGATCGAGTTTGAACACCAGCATTAGGGTTTTCAATAAGTTGGTTGGGATGATGATCCTTGGTCCAAGCATGTAACCTTGGAAGTTCTTGAGCAGCAGACGATCCAATATCAACAATGGGATTGAGTTGCTCCTTGTGAATGGTTTCAACTTGTGGTAGATGCTCCCCCTGAACTTCTGAACCGGAGAAGTTGACATCATCATCAGAAGGGAACTCGAATAAATTTTCGTTTTCATCAATGTTGATAGGAATGGAGTCATCAAAGTCAGCAGCTGCATCTATGAATCCATCTACATTTGATTCAATTGAGGGTGAAGCATTCTGCCCCTCAACCTGAGAAGGTTGAAACGGCTCGAATTCAAATGGAGAGACACTTGGGATTGGACCGGAGACATTTTGAGAAACAAGAGCTTCCGAAGGAGAGAGGTACCTTGTTCAAGATTCCGAATCAAGGGCAGTTTCAGAGGGTCCAAAGAGAGTATCAAAGTTAACTTCAAGAATTGTTTGCGGGTTCGGACATCCTGGCGGTGGAGCAACGGACTCCATAATGTGAGTTGTAATATGAGTTGGGCCAGATTTCCGAATGAAGTTGTCATTGAATGTAACATCAAATATTTCTTCCAAAACATGAGTTCTCCTATTAAGAACTTTGTAAGCCTTTGATTTAGAGAAGTACCCAAGGAAGATGGCTTCATCAAATTTAGGTTGGAGCTTGATAAGCTGATCACGGTTGTTCTTGATGAAGCATCTGCATTCAAAAACATGAAGAAACGAGATTGTTGGCTTACGACCATTCATAGCTTCGTATGGTGTCATGTTGAGGCGTCGATTGATGATACTCCGATTTTGAGTGAAGCACGCAGTTGATACGGCTTCAGCCCAAAGATAGAGTGGTAGAGTTGCGAAATTTAGCATTGATTGAGTAGCTTCAACAAGAGTTCTATTGCGTCTTTCAACTAAACCGTTATGTTGTGAAGTGTAGGGAGCTGAGAAGTTGTGGTCAATTCGTTTCTCGGTGAGGAATTTTTCAATGGTGGAATTAGTGAATTCCGAGCCATTGTCACTGCAGATTCTCCTAACTAGGAGTTTGATGAGAACTTATATTCCTTTGATAAAATTGATGACTCAGAGGTTGTTTCTGATTTCAACATTAGGAAGAAGACCCAAGTGAACCTTGTAAAATCATCAACAATCACAAGAATGTATTTCTTACGATGAAGACTTTCTACAGTGGATGGTCCACAAAGATCAATATGTAGAAGCTCCAATGGTTATGAGATTGATTTTTCAATGATAATGTCACACCCCCAAACCAAGGATAATAGAAACATCCAGGGGTGGAGGACTTCATGTATAGTATCACAACAATGTGTATAATAGTGCTCAAAGTAAATACAACCATCATAAATATAATTGAAAAAGTTACACCAATGTATATGTTTACATGATTCAAATCAATTACATTATGATACAAAATCAATTGTTTGACGATTTATCGTCCCATCCTCAAAACGCCGTTGATTTCCTGTTTCACTGAATTCCTGAGAATACAAGTAGTTTTGAAAAAAGTGTCAACACAAAGGTTGGTGAGTTCATAAGTTTTTGAGATAAAGAGTTTGGAAACCGTTCTTTGTAATGTATTGTGTGTCACCAAGAAAAATCCAATATTTTCCTTTAAAAAGTTATGTGGTCCTAAATACCAGGACCGAAAATGAACAAGTATTTGTCATACTTAAAGATATAAAAGTGGTTTCAAATTGGCGTAAAACCCTTTCTGATTTGAGAAAACTCCCGTAATGAATGGTGTGTAGTCTTAAATACCAAGACGGAAAATATACAACAATATCTGTAATTTTTGATATAAAAAGTGATTTTAAATCGACATAAAACCCTTTTTGATATGAAGGCGTACAAGTATTTTTCCATACTTAAAGTAATTTCAGTGAGCTAAATCGACATAACTCGCTAATTTAAAGTTAAAACTCGTAAATCTTATGATTTGCTAATACCACATGTGAGCTATCATAACCATACTTGATTTAGACGGCCTCGTAATGTGACGTTCTTCGGGCGTCGCCGATAAATGACACTTGTCACCACAGACCTGCCGGTCTAGCTGTTACAAGCAGCTTAGGTGTGGGTTTGTCAAACCCAATATAGATCTATACACAACTATCACGTTCTCCCTACAAGAGACTCTGGTTACAATTTACAGGACTTTTTGAATTGGTTACTTTGGAAGTAACCCGAAACGAATGACTCACAAATTGATTCATCAACAAATTTACGTGAACTAAACTGAAAACCTATGATAAATAAGTTTGAAAAGTAAATGATACATAAACTATACCTATTACAGTTTATCCAAAACGTTTGTAATGTATAAGAACTTGCTCTTTTATGAAAACACATTAGTGTTATAAATCCATAAACTATGCTTATTATAGCTTAATATATGTGTTCTAAATGAATGAATAATCTTATCATGAATGACTAAGTTTTAGTTTTTGATGATAAACTAACAAGGAAACACATTCAATATTTAGAACTTATTGTTATACACTTTGCTCAACATAATACAAAGTGTTATGAAAGTTATAAGTTGTTAACTAGTTTTTAACCTTTCTGCGCTATTTTAGAAAAGTCATAGAAAAATCATACAAAATTGAAAAATGAATCCATAAATTCTAAGAGTTCACAAAATGTGTATAGTTTACTCATAATTTTATCATGATTTTTAATGACCTCCAACTTGGGTGAAAAAGTCCATAATCACAGACTGGTCCGGATTGGTGTTTAAAATGATAGGCAGTTTTGTAAAAATCACCATAAATTGTCGAAAAATCATATGGAGATGTGTATGTAGTCATTTTAAAGCTATGAACTAGAACTACTTGCACCTAAAACAGTTTTGAAAACAAAAATTTTTAAGTTGCCCAAAACAGTCCGTGAATGGAGTCCAACTTTTCTGATGAAAGCTGTTGGAAAAATTTAGTTATGTACTTGGTGTTTTAACTTGTATTCCCCCCCCCCCTAAAACTTAAGAAAACATGAAAATGTAGGGGTATGAACTCACCTTATGTGATTTCAGTAGATGGATGATGGAGAAAAGAAGTGTTTAACTCAAGAACACTTTGGGGGATTGCTTGAAGATTCAAAGATCTAACACCAATAGGATGAAGTTTGTGTAAGATATCTATGATTTGAGTAGAAGGAAGTGACATAATCATTTGGAGCATGTTAATACTTACCAAAAGTAGAAGAAAAACTTGGAGTATATCCTTGAATCTCAAATTTTAGAGAGAGAAAATGAGAGAAAATGAAGTTTGTTCTTGATGGACGAATGAGAGGAAATGAAAGAAATGTGAGGAGAGAGAAGGGTTTTCTTACCCTTGACCAAGTGTGTGGCTGAAAATGGTGGGAGAAGTACCATGAAATGACTAGGTATGGGCTGATGGTGAATAAAGACATGGAGTGGGTATGGGAGTGGTTGCTTGTGTCATAGAATAATGAAAAGTCAACACTCCACCTCTTGTACTTCACCCACTCTTCTTGGAAAAGGTTTATCCCCAAAAACGTGGATAGTTAATAAATATGGGGCCTTATATGTTAAAATAAAGTTTTGGTTGAAAATCCCGCGTTAAAACAATTAAAAACGGCCTAAAACGCAAAACTAGTCGAAAACCGGGTGAAAATCAGCCTCCTGCGAGACCTCTCGGTCCTAGGCCAAGGTTCGGTCCCTTCTGTTGCTGAGCGGAAGGCGAAATGGTGCGAACATGGAGTAAGAGGCGAAGGCGAAGGTGGCTTCGGTCCCCTGGTGAGAGGTTCGGGCCCGAGAGGACCCTTCGGGTTCAATCCAAGGGGTTTGGTTCATTCGCTTCTGATGCCTTCTCTTCTGACAAGTTCACTTCTGAGAAGTTCGGTTCCTAAGAGGGGTTTCGGGTCCTTAAGAGGGTTCGGCTCCTTAAGAGGGGTTTCAGGTCCTTAAGTCTATTTTATCCGTTTTTACCCTGTTTTAAGCGGTTTTTGACCCGGTTAAGGGTCGGAATGACCCGAATGACTTCAAAAAGTTACGTGAACTTTTGAGAGAGATTTCACATTCTTGGAGAGATTTCTCATACAAAGAGAGATTTAGGAGAGATGTCACATTCATGGAGAGATTTCTCATACAAAGAGAGATTTGGGAGAGGTTTCACATACTTGGAGAGATTTGGGAGAGATTTCACATACTTGGAGAGATTTCTCATACAAAGAGAGATTTAGGAGAGATTTCACATTCTTGGAGAGATTTCTCATACAAAGAGAGATTTGGGAGAGATTTCACATACTTGGAGAGATTTGGGAGAGATTTCACATACTTGGAGAGATTTCTCATACAAAGAGAGATTTAGGAGAGATTTCACATTCTTGGAGATATTTCTCATACAAAGAGATATTTGGGAGACATTTCACATACTTCGAGAGATCTGGGAGAGATTTGACATACATGGAGAGATTCTTGATAAAGAGAGATAGAGTGAAAACGATTGAGAGATGTTTCGTGTATGACAAATGTGAGTGTCCGGCTTCGCAATGCAAGGTCCGTAAACCCTATTAAGCCTTGTTTAAGGATCTTACACATTCCTGATGAGTATGCAACATTGTTTTATCGGTTTGGCTCGTCACCTACCATAGTTTTAGGTTAAGGAGATCTAGATGTACATACTTTTCGATTTATTATCTCTCATTAGAATAGCGAGTTGTTTAGAAATTACATAACGTAAACTCTAGTACCCACGGAAAAATTGAGTCGAACGGTTTGACTTGTTGACTTCAGTTGACTTTGACTTGACCGGAAATGGATGGTTGTCACATCATCCCCCCGTTAGAGGGAATTTCGTCCCGAAATTTGAATTTAGGCAAGGAGTAGGCATGAATAATCGAGCCAAGAAGTGGGGATACTTCCTAATCGACTAATTCTCGCGCTCCCAAGTGACTCTAGGTCCTTGGTTAGTATTCCAGCGCACTTTCACTAATGGGAAGCAGCGTTGCTTCGTCCGCTTGACCTCTCGGTCCATGGTCACTACGGTTCTTCCACGAAGGTGAGGCTCTTGTGGAACTCGATCTTGTCGCGGGGATTACAAGAGTCTCGTCGGATAGATACTTCTGCAAGTCCGAGACGTGTCAGGTAGAATGTACTTTACCAAGCTCGCGGTGGTAGATTGAAGTTGTGAGTTACAGGACTAATTCTCACAAGAATCTCGAAAGGCATAATTATCTGGGGTTTTAGCTTTCCACGCTTTCCGAAGCGTACTAAGCCTTCCCAGAGTGAGGCTTCTAGAGGAATTTGGTCTCTTATCGTGGAGTTCTAAAGGTTTCTCCCTCTTGCTTCTCTTCCCAGACAAGGGTTGCTCCCTTCAGGGTCAAATTCGTAAGGGGGTTCCGTAATTTATGAGAAGTTCTAAAGGAACTAAGACGGTAGGTCAGCGAGACCCAGAATTTCGGCGTGTTCCCATCGACGCCTTTGGTGCTGACAATTTCTCAACGGTTTTGATTAATTGAAAGGGTCCTCAAGAATTTCCACATAAATAATAATGTGTCTTAGGAATCTGACTCTTTAATTCCTAAACTC
Source organism: Lactuca sativa (assembly GCF_002870075.4). Taxonomy (NCBI): domain Eukaryota; kingdom Viridiplantae; phylum Streptophyta; class Magnoliopsida; order Asterales; family Asteraceae; genus Lactuca; species Lactuca sativa. The sequence continues at coordinate 91,795,044 of NC_056627.2, forward strand.
GTATCTAGAGAACTTCAGGTAAGGCTTCTCTGATCGAATTGTTCCCACGATTGGTTGTAGCTGCTCTTTTTGGTTTTCTTCTTACTACTAGGATAGATAAGCAAGTCATTTTCAAGGACAATGACGAACTGATCCCAGTAAGAATGGCGTACCCTATTCATTAAGTTCATGAAGACTGTGAGCGGGTTGGTCCTATCCGAGGGGTATCACTACGAACTTGTAGCGTCCGCATCAAACTTGGAGGATTGTCTACATACATCCTTCTCCAATACTCACGACTGGTGATATTCGGATCTCAGGTCCAATTCCTTAAGGGTACCTTGTTCCTTGCCGTTGGTCGGCCTATTCGTCTATGCGAGGCAGATAGTAAAGGTTTCTACTGGAGATATTGTCGGGGCCTCTGAGGTCGATGGACCTTCGAGCAATTTATCTTTCTATTTGAAGAATAAGACCGGAGCTCTCCAGGGTGAGAAGCTTGGTTCTTTAATTTCATTGTTGAGTAGTTCGACAGGTTTGAACTGACAGTTCTTGTAGCTCGGTAGGAAGCATGTGGGTTTGGTTTACGCGACTAGGCCTTTTTCGGATGGTAGGACATTCACTCGTCCTCCTAGGCAACCTTGGCCTGAAGTTCATGGCAGGACTCGTACCTGGTCCATCTATCATTAACTTGCGCATATAGGTCGTATGTGCTTAAGATTGGCAAGAAAGTTGGATGGGTGACTCTACCCCAAGTCTGCAAGCAGACATGGAATAGGAAATAGGGCGGAAGCACACATCCAATGTCCGTAGAATCTTAATTATACATTATCCTCACGTATACACGTAGTGGTGGTAGACTAACCGTATTTGTCCCAAGCTTTGTGCTTGAACCTTGTCTGTTGCATGCGTGACATTCCCGAAGGTCTCCTGTAAATACTTGTGATAAGGTTTCGAGAAGTATAACACTCCTTTGGTGCATGTTTTGGAGTTTCACAGCGAGAGATGACCCGGAGATCCGTGCTGGACGCATTTATGGGAGACAAGGGTTCCGATATTCGGTGGGTTAGGTGAAGGGTCCTTTGTAGTCGTTAAATCGGGAAGATGAGGACTATACTAATCGAAACTGAATGGTGACAACCGAATCATTTTAGATAACATGAGTTAAGATGTATTCATAAGAAGAGATCACTAGAGTGATAGAGTATCTTGTGTTTCTTTTTAAGGTGTTCCGTTTTGTTTGATATTATTATTACTGTAGATGATTCATACTACAGTGTCTAGCACTAGTAGTGGGTGTGTTTCGATAGCCAATAATGATACTTGATATCATGATCCCTGACAGGTCTCCCTACGATCGAGCGGCATATGAACGTCGTATGTAAGTTGATGTTGGTGAAATCGTCGAGTGGATGGCCCCTCTCAATTCCTACTACTAGACATGGAATAGGAGTCAGGATGGAATTATTTTTTTCAAGACTTCAGTATTTTGATTATAATTAACCCCGATGTATGTACAAAGTCATCACATCTTAGAGGTAATGACCCTAAGGTCATATATGAATGTCCTTGGTTTGAGTTGACGAGAGAGTATTTTAACTATTTTTAGAAAGACTGTGATTTTAGAAAACATACCAAATTCATTACAAACATATGGTACTTAAACGTTTTTGTTGTTGGAAACATTACAAAAGTCCTAATATGGTTCCCTATTACCCTTGCTGGTTCGTTTGTCACACTCCTCCGGCTCCCCCGTCATTCCTCTTAGTTGGACAATTTCTCTTGAAGTGTCCTGTTTCGCCACATAGGAAGCACATTGGAATTACATTGGTATTGGGGGTTGAAGTGATGTACTGAGTCGGGGCCCTACAGAAATGGACGGTATTCCCTTTCATGTCGCAGTTTTTACAGTGCATCTCCCGGCAAGCCCCATTGTGATGGAAGCCACATTGGTTACACTCTGGGAGAGATCCCTTATATGGTCTGGCCGGCGTTTGGGCGGCAGACCACGTGGCTACTGTCAAGGCATGCGTCGTCACTGCTGTTGTAATTGTAGGGGTGGCCATGGGTTGTTTTCTTTTAGCGGATCTTTGAGATTGGTTGCGCTCCTTTTTGTTCCAAAACTTTCGCTTCTTGTTCGTAGGTTTGTGGGCTGAGGTATTTTCGCTGGCAGCCACCTGTTGGTGTTCCTGATTGTTACCACAATCTGTATTGTCAGTACCACTTCCATCTCTGCTGGCTTTGTTAGTATTGAATTGCGCGATGACGGCTGTCACGGCTGCCGTGACTGCATCCTAAAAAGTAGCAGAGTCTATCTGCAGGGTTGGCGCCTTGCTAGTTGGTTGGTTGCCTCTTGGTGAAGACATAGCTCTGTTCCACGATGAAAAACGACTTCGTTAGTGGAAATGATTATCTTAAGTGCATCCTTACGATTTATATTTATGGATATAAATTTTTGCACATTACTGTACTATTCCTGGTGTTTCCGCTAACGTTCCTGAGATGGAGTTATGGCAGTGGGTAGGAGTAGGTTTCATACGGGCGTTAAGCTTTAGTCATCCTAGAATCATGTTTGTCCGAACACACTTGGCTGAGGAGTTTTGATGGGACCCGGTGTATTAGTGCTGGTATGATCGCACCCCATAGGTCTATAAAGAAGGAACTTTTCAACAAATTGTTTAAAGGTGAGACGATAATGAGTTTTTTTTGGAATGGCTATACGTCGCGAGTTTTCTAACTAAGTTTATCTTATATCGATTTGTAACGTAATTCGGTTATTAAGGGTGTTCTGAAAACAATTCATAACGAGATTCTTTATATGGTAAACTCATGTATTTTAGTAGTTCTGTATCCAAGTGAAACCATATACTTGACCCAAGCTAGGTCCTTATTATGACTAATTGATGTATGCTTAGTTATATAATTAAGACTTAAATAGACCTTCGAGTCGGTTAGGTATATCCTAAGCCCATCTTGTTAATATGACTCTAGTAATTATGGTTTCAGTGAAAAATTTGACCTCGATGCAGGTCTACCTCACATCTGTGCATGGACGAGTTTTGATAGTAACTAGATCTCTTGATTAGTATGACCACTTAATTTGCAGTGTCGTGCTTTTACCTATAATACAGTAGCACCAACGCATACTCATGAACCTAATTTACCAGGTCTTGTGAGCGGTATGAACTCTACTCACAACGATCCATCCGTTGTGATGCCTGAGGCAAGGTCGATGCATCTTGTAGCTTTGCCAATCGACGCTTGGCTGCAATCATCCTCTCTATGAATGTTGTGTGTCTAACCTGTTACTCTCTTTCCTCTTCACGAGCGGCGATAAGGTCCTAAAAAGAGAGTTGGTCTCAGGAATAGTAGTCTAATTCTGAGTTTCGGGTACGTGAGATGGTAGGGTCTGTAGTACCGCACAGTTTTCTGAACTCGGGTTGTAGTCTTCCTGTTTTAATCCCGATTTTTGCGATTCGCCGGGTCTTCTCCGGGAGGGCTCTGTCAGTCGGTCCCCCATGGTTGAGGTCATAGCACCCTCGTTGGTCTCCACATGGTGGTTGTTGTCATTGCTGTCGACATTCAACCCTCGATCACGATTGCCCTACGGGGCACAGGTTTGATGTAGTCGAAACGGTTCACGGAAACCCTTGCTATGCATGGAGGGTTGATTACCTCCGATTCCGCTTCTGATTCTTCTCATACCCATTCACCATTTCTCGGGTTCAACTTGGGAAAGTAGGGGTCGTCTGGTAAGTAGGATCTTGTTATATTGTACGTGCGAGAATAGGAGTGGAAGAGATGATTACTAGGCGTCTAACTCTATAATTAATTACTTATAGGGGTGATCCTTATTAGTTACTTCTATAACGACATAATGCATACAAATTACATATAACAAGATATGATAGACCTTCGAATAAGTGATCCTACCCTAAGTCCACATCCAAACAAGGAAAAGGAAGTAAGGCAATGACCACAAATTCTAAGTCTATGATTTCTAAGTTATATATAACCTTAGGGTATCCACTTAGGGACTATAGACCTATTATTAAGGATCTATTTAGTTTTCATATAAGTTATGATATTACAAAATACTCCTATAGTATTTTAAATTTTCTGTTTGGTTCTAATGTTCTCATTGTGGTAGTGTTGGTAAGTTTTCAGACTTGTTGCCATATCACAACCATTCTTGGGCATGTGCTAATCACTCCTTGGACCAGCATAATTGATCAGGCTATGCCACTCCCAAGACTAATCATACATCCCCGAGGTTACCTGTGATATACAACAATCATTACTTTTGTTTTGTTCTAGAATGATGCTGACCTTAGTAAGTATGCATGCATGTATACTTTTAATAGGAAATTATTTATTTCTAAAAGTATAATTGTTTTGAAAACTTTAAATCAGAGACTTTAGTCCCAATGCATTTATAGTTTGTATATCTTATGTGGTTCGATATACTTATTTCACTATAAACAATGCTCTGATACCAATCTGTCACACCCCCAAACCAAGGATGGCGGAAACATCCGGGGGTGGAGGACTTCATGTATAGTATCACAACAATGTGTATAATAGTGCTCAAAGTAAATACAACCATCATAAATATAATTGAAAAAGTTACACCAATGTATATGTTTACATTATTCAAATCAATTACATTATGATACAAAATGAACTGTTTGACGATTTATCGTCCCATCCTCAAAACGCCGTTGATTTCCTGTTTCACTGAATTCCTGAGAATACAAGTAGTTTTGAAAAAAGTGTCAACACAAAGGTTGGTGAGTTCATAAGTTTTTGAGATAAAGAGTTTGGAAACCGTTCTTCGTAATGTGTTGTGTCTCACCAAGAAAAATCCAATATTTTCCTTTAAAAAGTTATGTGGTCCTAAATACCAGGACCGAAAATGAACAAGTATTTGTCATACTTAAAGATATAAAAGTGGTTTCAAATTGGCGTAAAACCCTTTCTGATTTGAGAAAACTCCCGTAATGAATGGTGTTTAGTCTTAAATACCAAGACTGAAAATATACAGCAATATCTGTAATTTTTGATATAAAAAGTGATTTTAAATCGACATAAATCCCTTTTTGATATGAAGGCGTACAAGTATTTTTCCATACTTAAAGTAATTTCAGTGAGCTAAATCGAAATAACTCGCTAATTTAAAGTTAGAACCTGTAAATCTTATGATTTGTTAATACCACATGTGAGCTATCATAACCATACTTGACTTAGACGGCCTCATAATGCGATGTTCTTCAGGCGTCGCCGTTAAATGACACTTGTCACCACAGACCTGCTGGTCTAGCTGTTGCAAGCAGCTCATGTGTGGGTTTGCCAAACCCAATATAGATCTATACACAACTATCACGTTCTCCCTACAAGAGACTCTGGTTACAATTTACAGGACTTTTTGAATTGGTTACTTTGGAAGTAACCCGAAACGAATGACTCACAAATTGATTCATCAACAAATTTACGTGAACTAAACTGAATACCTTTGATAAATAAGTTTGAAGAGTAAATGATAGATAAACTATACCTATTACAGTTTATCCAAAACGTTTGTAATGTATAAGAACTAGCTCTTTTATGAAAACACATTAGTGTTATAAATCCATAAACTATGCTTATTATAGCTTAATATATGTGTTCTAAATGAATGAATAATCTTATCATGAATTACTAAGTTTTAGTTTATGATGATAAACTAACAAGGAAATACATTCAATATTTAGAACTTAATGTTATACACTTTGCTCAACATAATACAAAGTGTTATGAAAGTTATAAGCTGTTAACTAGTTTTTAACCTTTCTGTGCTATTTTAGAAAAGTCATAGAAAAATCATACGAAGTTGAAAAATGAATCCGTAAATTCTAAGAGTTCACAAAATGTGTATAGTTTACTCATAATTTTTATCATGATTTTTAATGACCTCCAACTTGAGTGAAAAAGTCCATAATCACAGACTGGTCCGGATTGGTGTTTAAAATGATAGGCAATTTTGTAAAAATCACCATAAATTGTCGAAAAATCGTATGGAGATGTGCAAGTAGTCATTTAAAGCTAAGAACTGGAAATACTTGCACCCAAAACGGTTTTGAAAACAAAAATGTTTAAGTTGCCCAAAACAGTCCGTGAATGGAGTCCAACTTTTCTGATGAAAGTTGTTGGAAAATTTTAGTTATGCTCTTGGTGTTTTAACTTGTATTCTCCCACTAAAACTTAAGAAAACATGCAAATGTAGGGGTATGAACTCACCTTATGTGATTTCAGTAGATGGATGTTGGAGAAAATAAGTGTTCAACTCAAGAACACTTTGGGGGATTGCTTGAAGATTCGAAGATCTAACACTAATAGGATGAAGTTTGTGTAAGATATCTATGATTTGAGTAGAAGGAAGTGACATAATCATATGGAGGATGTTAATACTTACCAAAAGTAGAAGAAAATCTTGGAGTATATCCTTGAATCTTGAATTTTAGAGAGAGAAAATGAGAGAAAATGAAGTTTGTTCTTGATGGAAGAATGAGAGGAAATGAAAGAAATGTGAGGAGAGAGGAGGGTTTTCTTACCCTTGACCAAGTGTGTGGCTGAAAATGGTGGGAAAAGTACCATGAAATGACTAGGTATGAGCTGATGGTGAATAGAGACATGGAGTGCGTATGGGAGTGGTTGCTTGTGTCATAAAATAAAGAAAAGTCAACACTCCACCTCTTGTACTTCACCCACTCTTCTTGGATAAGGTTTATCCCAAAAAACGTGGATAATTAATAAATATGGGGCCTTATATGTTAAAATAAAGTTTTGGGTGAAAATCCCACATTAAAACAATTAAAAACGGGCATAAAACGCAAAACTAGTCGAAAACCGGGTGAAAATCAGCCTCCAGCGAGACCTCTCGGTCCTAGGCCGAGGTTCGGTCCCTTCTGTTGCTGAGCCGAATGCGAAATGGAGCGAACAGGGAGTAAGAGGCGAAGGCGAAGGTAGCTCTCAAAGACGTTGTCAAACTCTGATCTTATCAATCTTGTCCTTTAGATAAGGGATCATACAGTCCTTTATTTAGATATCATGCAGACAATTCTATGGAACCAATTGTCCAGCATTTGGTTTCTCGATCTCAGATTTATTCGATATAGAACTTAGTTGAACACATCGATTTAGTTCTGACCGGGCCCGACACATAAGTCAAATCAAATCATCGAGCGGCCGAGATATCGCTTTTACCCTCTTAGGAAAAAAGTAACAGATAAACTTCGACTTATATGCATTTACTTATTCATTAATCAATTATAAACAACAATGCATTTTATAACATCAATTTACTGATGCGGTTTCGCATTATAAACGTACAACCAATTAACAAATAACAAACCATATATCTAGGTTTTAAGACCATATGATATTATCGTCTTGCGATCAACCTTTTCGTCACATTCCATAAGGTGATTCCAGCAAGCGCGGGTTTGTCCTAATGCTCAAAACTAGTTCATAAGCATTCACGAATGTCGCAACAAACTTTTTCTATGTCTAATACCATTTAGACAATCTACACACCAATTCATGACAATCTTCATTCATACCTACTTCCAACATATGAACGATTGTGGATTGTTTGAATAATTCGATTATTCTAAATAAACTCAATTATTTTGGAAGTCAAAACATGCAAAGAGAAACAATAGTTAAACAATTAACATAAGGCAATAACTTTACTTATAAATAATACTCCTTTATTTAATCATCAAATGTTAATTACATTTATTTATTACAAGTTTCTAAAACTATCTAATCTAAACTAAGATCATCCTTCAGTCCAATACTCCTAGCATGCTGCAAATGCTTAACCTTACTCAGTCCCTTCGTAAGCGGATCTACTGGGTTATCTTCTGATGATATCCTCTTAACCACGAGTTGTCCTTCTTCTACACGATGTCTAATAAAGTGATATTTTCCATCGATATGTCGAGATTTACCATGATCCCTTGGTTCCTTGGTCAAGGCAACCTCTCCTTCATTATCACAAAAAATTTCCATACGCTCCTTTATGGCAGGCACAACTCCAAGATTACCAATGAAGTTCTTTAACCATATTGCCTCCTTCGACGCTTCGCTCGTTGCAATGTACTCTGATTCGCACGTTGAATCGGCTACGTTTCCTGCTTGGAACTCTTCCAAGTTACTGCTCCTCTATTATGGTAAAGACCCAGCCCGACTGCGAACGGTAGTTGTCCCTGTCAGTCTGAAAGCTGGCGTCACTATACCCTCGCACCTTCAAGTCATCACTCCCTCCGAGGACTAAAAACCATTCCTTGGTCCTTTGAAGGTACTTAAGGATATTCTTAACCGCAATCCAATGGGCTTTGCCAGGGTTCCCTTGATATCTACTAACCATGCTCAAAGCAAAGGCTACATCAGGGCGAGTACAAGTCATAGCATACATGATTGAGCCAGCTGCGGAAGCGTATGGTACTCGGCTCATTTCTGCTATTTCGGCTTCAGTACTCGGACTTTGAGTCTTACTCAACTTGGCATTCCTTTGTATCGGTAATTCTCCCTTTTTCGAATTTTCCATACTAAAACGTTTTAGTACTTTATCTAAGTGTTCTGACTAAGTCCTATTAGTCTCTTACTTCGTTCTCTCACTATCCTTATACCCAAAATATAGGAAGCCTCTCCGAGGTCCTTCATAGCGAAGCACTTCCCGAGCCAGGACTTAACGTCCTACAGTGTCGGGACGTCATTTCCTAGGAGCAATATGTCATCGAAATACAGAACGAGGAAGCTTACTATACTTCCACTGGCTTTGACATATACACATGATTCATCTTCGCTTTGTACAAATACAAACTCTTTGACTTTCTCATCGAAGCAAAGATTTCATCTGCGAGACACTTGCTTAAGCCCATGTGACAACCCAAGTTGTTCCATTACATTTCCCCGTTACTGTTAACGGAATATTCCACTGTATAAAAGTTCCGTTAATTAGAGGGCGTCAATTTAATAAACATTCCATTGGCTTACATTAACATGCCGTTAGGTCGTGATAAAAAGTAAATAAAAACGCATAACACACATTTCCATTTAATTGGAAAAAGTTAGTTTTATTATTACGACCACTAAATCGGGTGCGACCAAAAGCCCCATATAACGGTAGTATTGGGTAGAATTCCACTGAGCTCCAACTCCCACCCATATATAAGGGGGAGTAAGCTCCATTTGGAGCTTTTCCACCCTCTCTCTCTAGACTCGTTTTCGCCCCGAATTCGCAACGAAACGCTTCCAAATTGTAAGTCCGCTTACCCTAGCTTATTCTAAACATATTGAATCATGTTTATAGCCCAAAAATCGTACTTAGAAGCAATGGAAAAGGAGTTTACGGCCTAAGCTCTTCCTTAGGCCGTAAACACCTAAAATGAAGCCAAAATGACCCAAACTTGTCCCTAATGGCTTGGAAATAAATTAGGGATTTAGCCTAGGAGTGTTTGATCCATTAAAGCAATCAATTTAGGGGGTAAAAGTGAGTTTACGGCCCAAGCACAAGCTTAGGCCGTAAACACCTCAAAATCTTGTTAAAAGGCCCCAAAAACACTCCCAAACCACCCTTAGATTTCATACATAATTTAGGGACTTGGTATTGTAGGTTTAAATCATTTAAACACAAGGAAATATGGGGTAACATGGAGTTTGCGGCCCAAGCAAGTGCCTAGGCCGTAAACACCCCTTAATCATGCCTAAATGTCCCAAAAACACTCCTAGAACACTCTTGGACTTAATACATAAATTAGGGGCTTATCCTTTTGGGTTTAGAACATTTAAACATAAGGATTTGGAGGATTAAAAGGAGTTTACGGCCCAGACATGTGTCAAGGCCATAAACTCCCCAAAACACACCCAAAGGATAGTTTTAATCCCATAAAATGGCATCACACTCCATTATAAATTGCTAGGAAGGTATTAGGGGCTTAAAACTTCACTTAACTCAAAGAATGAGAGTTTATGGCCGTAAACTCCCTTAGGAGTTGTCCTTAGGCCGTAAACTCCTATAAGATGCCCTTAGAAGCCTTAAACCCACTCATGCCTTTTTGGAAAAGTACATAGAATAATCCGATGAACAAGTAGAAGCCTTAAAACACACTAGATACCCTCACCATGAGTTTACGGCTGTAAACTCATGGTGAGATGCCCCTGGGCCGTAAACACATCTTTGGGAGTTTACTCTCGGATAATAAACTCCATTCCTTAGCCGTACACACCTTTAGACGCTACCCGGGACACCCAAACACTTATCTAAAGTGTTTTCCGCTCCTGTGAGCGCATATATTTGTTTAATTAGTGTTAAATATACTAATTTTATGTGAACATATGTTATCATATGTTAATTAGGTCATTGTGTGTGTTCGAGTCCTTGCGTGACACCGAACGCCCAAACGGCACCTTCGTCGGACCTACTTACACCAGGTGATTCATACCCCTGAATGAACCTTTTAAATGTTTTCACATGTTTTATAGGGGGGGGGGAATAAAAGTTAAACATGCCAATTATCATATCAATCACATGTGATTGATAACCCGCATGCACAAGATTTTACCACTATACACTGTTTTACCGAGTAGGACACTATAAATGGCTTTCAAAAAGGGTTTTCACTTTTTCAAGTTCTTACTCTTATTGCTTTATCAAAGTTCCATTTTAAAACTAATTTAAGAAAGATTTCCAAAGGTTTACAAACATATTTTACAAAAGAATACAAATTACGATTTTTCCCCGAGAATAATGGTTTTTCAAGATTTTAATCAAAGTTCTCTTTCACAACGTATACTTTTACTTGTTGTTACTGCTGCTTCGCATTTACTTATTTAAAACTCCTACTTGATAATGCATTCCCTTCGTGATACACTTATACCGGATTTTTGTCTCTATATCACTTATACTGGTAGCCTCTTATACTTGATAGACGCTCTTACTTCACTTATCGTCGTCTCCACTTCGTGATACACTTACACTTGGTGCACTTATACTTCACGATTCGATTATCCGACTCTGTATGCTTATACTTCACGACTCGGATGTTCCTCTGTACACTTATACTTCACAAGTCGGGTATTCCACACCGTACACTTATACTTCATGATATGATTCCACTTGATACATACTCAAGCGTAGTTATATGTATGTCTGTGCTTGTATAGATGCATATAAATAATGATTGAAGGACTTAGGAAGGCTTGTCCGCCCTATTTCCTTTTCTTCGTTGAGATGTGGTCTGGTGGGATCGGATGTCCATCCGAAGGTCGTTGATTCATTAGTTATATATTATGTACTCAAGCATAGACATACGGGTTTACTTCATTCAATTCAGTTAAGAGTCTCTACCTCTAGTTCAGCACTTACATTAGAAACCCACTAATTGGAAGTCTCTACCCACTATTTGGGATGCATCTTCAGGACACGGCCTTCTCCGTCGTCTAGTTGGTAACTAGAGTCTCTTGTAGGGAGAGCGGACATTGTGTGTATAGATCTATACGGGATTGACAACCCCGCACCCAGATTACTAGCTGCAGTCCCGGCTTACCAAGCCAACGGGTGACAAATGTCACATTTTAGACGCTTGTAGGGCGTCTGGTACTCTAGTCAGTACGGTTACGAGTATCCCGGGTTACCTTATAATTCATTGGCTTTAAGCTAACGGTATTTCTCCAGCAATATACACTGTATGCTAGTAATTCATTTTCAGAGTCACATTATTTTGACCTTACAAGACATATCTTTCATTTGATACTGTCTGGGGTCTGTCTCCTCTGTTTTGACCTTACAAGACATATCTTTCATTTGATACTATCTGGGGTCTGTCTCCTCTGTTTTGACCTTACAAGACGTATCTCTCATTTGATGCTGTCTGGGGTCTGTATCCACTGTATTCACAGTATCCACTATATTCACTGTATTCACTGTATTAGACCTTGCTAGACGTATCTTTCATTTGATATTGTCTGTGGTCTGTATTCACTGTTTTGGACCTTACCAGCTGTACCTTTCATTTGGTACCTTCTGGGGTCTGTGTCTCTATTTGTTATATTGAACCAGGCGTGTCGTTCGTTCGATACTCTCCTGGAGTCTATGATTCCTTGCCTTAGTCAGCAGTCCTCACTGCTGAGGCATATGTTATTCCCTGATGTCATTTGCTTTCCTCGATAATCAAATTCAGTATTTTGATAATGATAGCAATTTAGGGAAAATAACTTTTTACCACATAACACTGTCCAGTCTTGGTAGAAGGCTGCTTTATTAAAGAAAATATAGGATTTTCTGGAAAGAACTCTAATACATAGTAAACACTTAAACTACTACCTTTATTAAATTTGTTTGAATAAAAACGTCACTAAATGCTTATGAACTCACCAGCATTTTGTAAAAATGTTGATACCCGCTTTTCAAATAACTTGTATTCTCAGGTTAGCATTAGACAGGTACATCCCCGGAGCTGTTGATGAAGATAGCTTAGTACCACGCTGTATTTATTCTATTACTTGTATTACTTTGATGTATTAATGTAACCATGTAAAACTATTACTATTAATGAAATGTTTTGTTGTACTTTGATTACTATAATGTATGTGTTGTGATACTTGACATGACGTCATCCACCCCAGAACGTTTCCGCCGTTCCGGTTTTGGGGTGTGACAGTCCATAAATGGACTTCTCAGGCTTACACACTCTATTTGGATACTTCGGATCAACAAAACCCTCTGGCTGAGCCATGTAAACATCCTCAGCCAACTTCCCATTAAGGAAAGCGGTCTTGACATCCATTTGCCAAATCTCATAATCATGAAATGCGGCAATAGCTAGCATCACTCTAATAGACTTTATTTTCGCAACTAGTGAGAAGGTCTCATCATAGTCAACTACGGGAGTTTGAGTAAAGCCCTTCGCAACCAATCACGCCTTATATGTGTTTACATTTCCATCCATGTCGGTCTTCTTCTTGAAGATCCATTTTCACCCAACGGACTTACGTCCGGGCACATTATCAACCAACTTCCAAACTTGGTTGTCATACATGGATTGGATCTCGCTGTCCATTGCCTCCTTCCTTTTTGCAGACTCCGGGCCTGCCATGGCTTCCTTATAGCTATTAGGTTCATCTAGATTTATTAGTGTACCATCACTAATATACGTGTCCCCTTCGGTAGTAATATGAAAACCATAAAACGTGGGGTTAAACTCTAACTCTTTCGGAACGTCTAAGAGGTAAGGACTTGTCAATTGGTTCAACCGGAGTTTCCTCCCCGGGTTGAGCGCCAGCGGTAGAGGTTCCTTCATCAATCGATTCTTGAATCTCTTCAAGCTTGATTTGCCTCCCACTGTCTCCTTGGCTTATGAGTTCTCGCTCTCGGAAAACTCCTCTCCTCGCAACAAAGACAACATTGTCCTTCGGTCTATAGAAGAGATATCCAAAGGATTTCTGTGGGTAGCCGATGAAAATACATCGCTCACTATGAGGTTTGAGCTTGTCATGAGTATCTCGTCTTACGAAAGCCTCGCAACCCCAAACCTTGATATGTGCTAACGAGGGAGCTTTCCCTGTCCACATCTCATGAGGTGTTTTGGCAACCTTCTTAGTAGGGACTCGGTTAAGGATATGGGTGGCAGTCTCTAAGGCATACCCCCAGAATGAGATAGGTAGTGAATCATGACTCATCATAGAACGGACCATGTCTAAAAAGATTCGATTACTGCTTTCTGCCACACCATTCAACTGCAGTGTCCTAGGTGGCGTCAATTGTGAAACTATTCCACATTCTTTGAGATAGTCGTGGAATTCAAGACTTAGGTACTCTCCTCCTCGATCGGATCAAAGCATCTTGATTTTTCTGCCCAATTGATTCTCCACTACATTCTTGAACTCTTTGAACTTTTCAAATGCTTCTGACTTTTGCTTGATTAAGTAGATATACCCATATCTACTATAGAAGCAATTCCCATCCTTTGTGGTTGATCTAAAGGGTCCACATACATCGGTATGTATGAGATCCAATAAACCCTCACCCCTTTCACATGTGCTAGTGAAGGGCGACTTGGTCATCTTTCCAAGTAAACAAGATTCGCATGTGTCATCTTCCCTAAGGTCGAATGACTCCTACACTCCATCCTTTTGGAGTTGGGCTATGCGCTTCTTGTTGGCATGTCCAAGACGACAATGCCACAAGGATGCTCTATCCATACTATTGGAAGAATCCATGCATAAAACATCATTTCCTAGGTTATCTACAATCATAACAGTTTCATAAATTCCATTACATGGCATTGCTTCAAAATATAAGACACCATTTAGATAAGCATAAATTGAACCATTCTCATTATTAAAAGAAAATCTAAATCCTTGTCTAAACAAACCATGAAACGAAATGATGTTTCTTGCCATTTCTGGCGAGTAGCAACAATTATTCAAATATAAACATAATCCATTACTAATCACAAAAGAATACACTCCAATCTTGGTCACAGGCGACGATCTTCTGTTCCGCATGATTAGATTTATTCTTCCACGCTCCACATCCCTATTTCTTCTTAGTCCCTGCAATTCAGAACAAATGTGGTAACCACACCCGGTATCGAGGACCCAAGAAATAGCATGAGATAAATCATTAGATTTAATTGTGTATATACCTATGAAAGACGGCTTGATCTTTCCTTTCCTGATGGCTTGCAGGTATTCTGGGCAGCTTCTTTTCCAATGCCCTATTTTGTGGCAATGGTGGCACTCTGCCTCCTTTGGGTTAGGGTTGGGCTTGGCAGGATCAACTTTGGTCCCACTAGAAGAGGAACCATCTCAGGAATTTCCCTTGCGGTGGCTCTTAGATGGAGCCTTCCTCTTCTTGCCCCTTCCATGCCCAATGGCCAAAACAGGAGCAGCGGGTGGATTGGGAGTGGGTGCAACAGACTTGTCCTTGAGGTTGCTCTTAGCAACCCTAAGGAGACCTTGGAGCTTACTTAGGGTGACCTCTTCCTTGTTCATGTGGTAGGTCATCCTAAATTGGTTGTAACACGGAGGCAAGGAGTGAAGGACCATGTTGATAGCCAAGTCTTCCCCAAAGTCGACATTCAACTTGCAAAGATGATCGATATACCTTTGCATCTTTTGCAAGTGTACGGTTAGAGATTCTCCATATCCCATTTTAGCGGAGATCATGTTAGTGAAGATCTCATAACGCTCCTGCCTCGTGTTTTGATGGTATCTCTCCAACAAGTCTTGGTGTATTTCGTATGGATACATGTCCTCATAGGACTTTTGGAATTTGGCGTTCATTGTGGCTATCATGATGCAATGAACCTTCGTCGCATCACGTTCATGAGTCTCAAAAGCAGTCATTTCATCCGGAGTAGTGATTTATGGGTTGATCTTCTCGAGCTTCTCGTCAAGGACATACTCCTTGTCCTTGTAGCGAGCAATCGTGCGAATGTATGTTATCCATTCGGTAGAGTTTGTTCCATCGAAAGTCACCTTTTGGCAAAGGCTCATCAATGTGAACGAGCTAGTAGCAGCTTCGTTCGCGTTCGACATCTACAAATAGAAAGGACAAAGATTGATTAGAATTTAAAAGCCCTAATTATCACCCAATAAGAAAAAATTAGGGCTAGGATCCAACAACATTATTTACATATTAGAAAAGGGATGCCGTAATCCAACATGCAAACAATTTGAAGGTAAGTGAATGACGATTCACTAGTTCTCCAGCATGAAAACCTAACTTTAAGTTCTAAATGTATTGAGAATTCCTAGGTTTCGATGAGATTCATTGAACTTTTCAATGGCATGTTTAAATCTCGATATGCCCCTCTCGTTTGTGACTGGGATGCCGAGGATCGCAAAGTGGGTGTGAATAACCATGCAAATATACAAGGTGCCTTCATTGTTACAATCACCTATTCGATGTGCCGGTAAACCACACACGCTCCACCGAACTATGATAAACAATGAATCACCCTTTTTTACCTTCGCTTAGAACCAATTAGTGTGCCGGTAAACCACACACGCTCCACTAACTTCTTAGCAAGGGTTCAAAGTGTAATTTCATGGGATTGCATCAATTCACTTTTCCTAAAGTAACTAGGATTGGGAATTTGAAAAACATGTAGTTACTTTGTAATTAATATTATACTTTTAACGAGGAGATAGAATTGCCCTATCCTACTCGTTCGGCTAACGACCCTCCACCGATATATACACCTTATAGGCAACAACCTTATATGCACCTTATAGACCGGCTTCGTGAATGAGGCCTACTAACGGTAAGACTAGCATTTTAATTATACATATATATATATATATATATATATATATATATATATATATATATATATATATATATATATTAATCTTGTAATATTATATTAGTATAGGGTTGAATTTTAAACTTGTAAAATTCTATGCTTTGAAATTTAAATTGTCTAAATTAAACTTTTAAACACAAAACATAAATTTCAAAACTTGAGGACAAGTTTTAAACTTTTCAAAACATAAGGGATCAAATAACAAATAATTCAAATTAACCATTTAATCACATAATTATCCGTATTTGATTTATTTAATTGTTTCTTGCAAAACAATTTACCAATTTAATTAAAATAATCAATCAATTATCACATAAGAAAATTATTATTCATTTTATTGGTAAATATCTTCAATTAGGTCAAGGATATACTCAAATATATGTTAAAATCGGATTTATATTGACCCATTAAGATAAAGGCAAGTTTCCATAAGATAAATAGCAAGAAATCCCGAAACTAGCTCCTTCTGACACTCGAACTCGCCGAGTACCAGAAGGTACTCGCCGAGTTGAGGCCTACTCGCCGAGTACAGAGTGGTAATCGCCGAGTTCATCAGGCAAAAGGACAAAAAAACGAATTTTGCAATCAACAATCAAGAAACCAATGCATCAATTCAATAGAAACCAATCAAGGCTCTGATACCACTGATGGGTTTGAGCAATAAGAACATTCCTATGTGCACATACAAACCCTAATGCTTGGATCTAGGTTTCTGTAATTGAACATGCAATTTATCCAAGACTTTGATGATAGATCTAAAGAAAACATTCATATAATAACACATGAAATCAGATCTGAAAGATTACCTTGGATTGCTTGGTTGAATCTACTTGTCCTTGGAGCTTAGAGTCATACATGTCACTCCTCTAATGGCTTACAAACACCAACTTAGCAAGAGGATGATTAGAGAAAAAGAGAGAGAGAGAGAGAGAGAGAGAGAGAGGAGGGCAAGAAATCGGCCAGGGTTTCTTCTATTGCAAGAGTGCCGATTTCCTTGACCCCATGGGTCTATTTATACTAGTGAGCCTCCTAGGGTTTCACCCTTAAACCCTAATTGGATAACTTAGGCCATAAGCAATCCAATCTCCTTATTGATAAGCCTTGGACGATTTCTAGGTCCTTCCAAACCCTAAAACCGTCCACCCCTTATCCATTAAGGATTACTGCTCAAAATACAACTATCATACAATTGATAGTTTATGCCCCTTTATTCAATTAATCTCTTTAAGTCACCAAATTAATTCCTAATTAATTTATGACTTATATTAATCAAATAACAATATTATTATTCCTTATATTATTCTCATAATATATTAATAATATTTCTTTTGTCATTATAAATCATCCTGTCAAGTTGCTATGGTGAAGGCAACCCAAAAGGACCATGCACAACCGGGTCAAATACTTGCCAAATATAGTTGCAGCCTTAGACATTATTCCAACAGATTGATAATTACATTATAATTGGTAACCAACTTTATTAATCCATAAATATTAATTAACCATAGGAAAAGGGTGGATTCGAAAGTAAACAAAAGTGTTTTTAATATATTGAGTAAAACTATTTTTAGTTGAGTGCTTAAGTTTTTATGAGCTTGAAAAATCAGATAAAACCCCATTTTTAACTATTGTTTGCTTTTTAGATTAATCTTCTAGTAGTTATGTTAGTATACTAAATCCGTTCCTTGAGTTCGATACCCATCCGTTCATGTTATACTATTTGCGATGAGGTCTACTGCCTTAGATGTAATAGTTAGTTAAATAGTTGATAAAACTAGTAGGTATAATATTACGCTTCAAGTTTTTGGCGTCATTGTCAGGGAACGACTATTTTAGTTATTTGTTTAATCTCGTTAGGTTAATCGATCCTTTTTGTGGGGTAAAACCTACAAAAAGTTAATTTTTAGCATTAGTTATTTTTTCTGAAATACTGAACTCACGACGTGAGCTCTTAAAAATCACGAAATGAGATCTGATATCTCAGATTTTATTTTGTTTTTGCTTTATGTGTTAGTTTATCTGCTATACCACGAGGTGGCACTTAGTACTGCGTTGAGGTTATCGTTCAATAGGTTTTTTTATTTAGTTTTAGTTCGTTTTTAGATTTTTATTTTTGTTTTTGTTTCAGTAGTATATTATGTAACAACTCGTTATTTTTCAAGTCAATAAAAATCAAACCCTTTAAATAAAATTCGAGTTTTGTTGATTTTGTTAAGATCATAAGGGTTAAATATGATTTAAATTATATAAATGATGTTTTTATATAAGTATTTGGAATAAAATACACTTAAAAATTAAAAAAATTCCCTTTGGAACCGAGAACCCTCGGACCGAAAACCCTCGGACCACAAACTCCTCAGACCAAAATCCCCTTTCCGACCGTAAACTCAACCGATATATATATATATATATATATATATATATATATATATATATATATATATATATATATATATATATATATATATATATATATATATATCCCCAAAAATAAGTCAGTTCTAGCTTTTTCGATTGAAAACACACCCATTTTGCTCTCAAATATTGTAAAAGAATCTTCAAATCTTCAAGCTGACCGAAAACACCTTGGACCGAGAACTTGTTCCTGACTGAGAACACCTTAAGACCGAGAACCTAGTTCTCGATTGAGGTTTTAAGACTGAAATCAAGGGATTTCGATGAAGGTAAGACTGACAACCCTTATCAACACATCAAACAATTCTCGGTAATTTGTGTAAGAAATTCCTTACATAAATTAAGTGTTGTCTCACACTTTAATTAATTATTTCACTAATTTAAATACGATTACATGTTTAAATAATATTAGGATACCGTTCTTTACACGCACGCTAGCCTGAGGATCATCTCTACATTTCCACTATCCAGACTCTAACACGCACTGAGCTCATACCCCTACGTTTTCACTATTTCTCAATGTCTTTAGGGGGGGGGGGGGGATACAAATTAAACACAAGGACTTTTGTGGTAACATTCAAACGTTTTCAAACTGTTTCAAACCATCTGCAATCAATTCGAACCGATTTATCGTTGCAATTATCAAATTATATTTATATATATTTTAACCCTTTTGTAACATGTCGAGCGAAAGGGAACGTTATTCAAATCTCTCACTACCGTTTAATATACACTGTTAAATTGCAAATGCTTTAGTTCATTAAAGACATACATTTAAACTATCATTGGTATAGTTTAGGAAACACTACACTATTTTACAAGCTCAAGAAAATTAAATAGAAACAACCACTACTAGAAAAACAGTCTTTTATGACACTCATTGCACGTCGTAAAACGCTCAGACGACGCGCACATTCGCGTCAAAGAAGGCCCTGTCATAAAGAGAGACGACGCGCATTTACGACGTGCGGTTATGACATGCAGTGCGAATCAAGGAAGGCCCTGTCATAAATGAAGACGACACGCATTTACATGTCATAAGCTTACGACACGCATGTTTATGACACACAATGCGTATCAAGGAAGCCCCTGTCAAGATAGACCATGTCATAAATGAAGACGACACACATTTTTACGTATCGTAATTTTAATTTTTTTTAAATTATTTGTAGATTTACTGGTTTTCAAATTAAATTTGCATTTTCATGTCTCATAATAGAAAATAAAATACCATATACAAAAAATACAATACACTGCACAAAAGTTAATGCCATACAAATAATCATTCCAATAGTAGACAAACGTAATACATCAAATAATCATTCCAATAGTGGACAAACGTAACATTTCAAAATTTTTTATATAATTAACTAAATTATTAGCCAAATTTCCTAAAATACCAACATACTTTTCTATGAAGAGCATTAACACTATTCTTTTCCATCAAAAACTTCCAAACCTGCATAATTAAATTAATGTGTAATTAATCAGCTACAGGTCAATAAGGTAGGTTTAAGCAAAAGAGTTTAATAATAGTAAGATTTTACTTACCACTGTTATTAATGACATTGAAAGAAGCAGCCATGATTTTACTTATCACCGTTGTTAATGACATTGAAAGAAGCAGCCCAACAAACACCCCCTCAAAAGGATTACTACCACATAATTGTTAATATTTGATACTTTATTAATAAATGAAACCAAAAACAAATTTAAAAGGTCAACAAAATAGAAGGTTTTAGTCAAACATATAGAGGCTATAATTCCAAATATTAATAAATGACATTGATTGAACCACCTGTAGATTTACCATTAATTTTGGCCCTATGAGATTCACTACTGAACAAATTCTACAGTTTGTAACCAGTTCATGAATTGAAAAGAAATAGAAAATGATAATAATTACCCTTCATGGTTGTGATTATTTACTTACTTTATTGACACCAGCATTCCCTTCTAACATAAGGTATGCATGGTGCTTTACAGTCATTAATGAGTCAGCAGCTTCAATATTTAAGTGAGAATAATCATTTACAGGCTCATGTGTGAACACACTGAAGAAAGACTACAAACATTTGACAAAAAAGAGAACAAGGTTAGTTTCAAAGAGAAACAAGTCACTCAAGGGCTAAATATATGTAATAGTAATGTTCTTTCTACAAAAAATTTTGTTATAGCGTTATACTTCCCTGTCTTCTTATCCTAATCCATGATATATAAATGAGTACTTTTTTATAAAAAAAATACTTGTGCTTTTTCCATGTTTCCAAGATGAACATGGTATATCCCTGCTTGAACCAACAACTCAACAGGTAAGTCTTTAGCAGCAGAATAATTATGTTGTGCATATTCAATATGGTGAAGAGCTTTGTCATGTGCATTGCCCAACATATGCGTTGAAGCCAATACATGGACCACACTCAGATCAGCATCTTTTGGGTTCTTTCTCAAATAATTGTCTAGAATGCTGACAATGCGTTCATGCTTACTACATCTTTGGTACATCTGAAAATACCAAAAAAGTTAATTAATACTCATTCACTCAAATTGGAAAATAAAATATATTATATATAGATTTGTAAGTCCACATTCGAAACCATTGATGTTGTCTTCAATGCTTTAATCCATGTGACAAGCTGCAAAACAAAAAAAAAAGAAAAAAAAAGTGAAGCTTCTTCATAGTTTATTTTCTAGTATCAATAATAATATTTATAATTTACCTCGTAGATGATAGTCTCTTTAGCATTTTATCAAACAGTTTGGGACTGAATGAATGATCTGAATATGAAGAAGGTAAAATCACCATTTTACCGTACTTGCTAGAAAAACAAACCTGCAACCAGGCATGTTTCGTGCTCTGCATGACATCTTGAACTGTAAATTGCTTGGTATTTAGATGATATTGCTATAATTGGGTGGATAATTCAAAGTACAATGCTGTAAATGTAATAGGAAGAAATGAAATCAACTAGTGAAATTAAGTCGCTATTTCACATTAAAATGATCAAATATGAAGTACGCAAAGCAAACCTTGTGGTAAATTTTCTCAATTTGTTTATGGAGATTTCGAACCCCTGCTTCTCAATTTGTTTCTGTAAATTTTCTCATGTGTTACTTCAACCTATAATATTTTGAAATTGAGATCAGTTATTCATTATCAATTTATATTACTACTTGTTATTCTGTTTATTGGGAGTATTGTATGTATAGCAATTGAAGGAAGTATAAAGACTTCATATCACATATTAACTATCCTCTTTTTTTTTTGAACTTAGAGAGAGAGAGAGAGAGAGACATGTTAAGGCTCCCTGCAACCAGGGTCGTTTGTTCTTCAAGCGTCTCCTTTGTGCTTTTTCTTCAAGCAACATTTTCGTCAAGTTCGGTCCTAGCTAAATTTGGGCCTAGGGCGAAAGTAAAAATGAGGCCCCGTAAAAAAACAAATATTATAATTATATAACTAAAATTAATAGTTCATTTTTGGCAGCGTTTACCAAAACAAAAATGATAACCATATCGAAGCTTTTTTATATACAAGACCTATATATTTTTCAAACGAAAGAACTAGATTTAAAAAAAAAAAAGTAAAACCATCTAGGAGCTGGAAAGATACAGAGTAGCTACACACCAAAATAGATCAAGAAAAAAAACTAAACAAGGGACAAAACAATCTTAAGTATATGAGCTAAGACTACAACCCCACAAAGTTAGTAAAAAAGGATTTGACGGGAGTAATTCCAAGAAGGGCAATTTTGTCCAACTAAGACCAAAAGGAGCAAACCACTATCCATTCCCCATCCTTTATTACTTTATTTTCAACAACTATCACAATCCTTATGTGAAGGGTAATTCAGCATTTATTACTTTATTTTCAACAACTATAATATTAATGAAAAAAATTAATGAAATAGCATATATCAAAGAAGAAAACAATAAAAAAAAACAGAACAAAAGAGTTAGGATACATGAAAAAACGAGAACCAAAGATGAAATAGCGAGATACAGTTGGAGGAAGAGCCAAAAGAGTGAGATACATGAGCCCAATTCAAAAATCAGAATCAAATATCGTGGTTACACTAATTAAAAAGAAACATCTCTTAACAACCTTAACCCTTACTCTTAACAGGTTGCAACAACACATCCCACAGCCACCCTTGCACGGTGGCCTGTGGTGAGCCTGGGAGGAGCACCAACGATAACGACGTGGTGATTATTCTTAATATAACACACGCGCACAACACAACAAAATCCATAATCAAAGGGGCTACATAAATCACCACACACATCCATATTTGGATGCCAAGGTATAGTTTCATATTTGCACTCTTTAAATATAAATAAATTTACATATCTTTTTTTTATATTTGTTGCAGGGTGATGTGGATATATTTTTCCCAACTGGTTTTTGGCTTTTGGAGCGGATCGACCATTACAGTTCCGGGTATATGTAGCTTCATACATCGGTGTTTATGGAAGAGTTTGGTTTGACCAAAAAGACAAAGACAAAAGACGGATATAACCCTCTTCTCAAAGGCATTGTAAATGCTAAATTTTACCTTAGTTTTCAAACACATAAATATCAACATATACTTTCATCTATTTTTTTTCCTTTTTTAAAATTCTGGGGTGTATTTTTTTTATTTACATGAAACTGATAAAGAGATCAACCGAGACCTAACCTCACCTTCTCCGACACTGAAAACTAAGAGGTTGATGAGAGGGGTTGAGTATACACAACTGAAATACAACAAAAGTGTAAATAACAAGTGATAATTACAGAAATACCATTTCAACTGGGCATTGAACCTAAATCATTAGAAAAAACACAAAAATATAATACAAATAACAATTTATAACCTAATTAGACCTCGCCAGTCTGCTTTAATAATAATCTGGAATAATAATATTTAATCAGAAAAAACACAGAATAAGATAAAATCAGAATTTATAAATATATAATAAAGAAATATAATACAAATAACAATTTATAACCTAATTAGATTCTCCTTTAGCCTTTGGACTGGAGAATATGCTGACTAAAGACGGCTGAACCAATTCAGTTAAATTATTGAGACTACTAAATACAAATTCCCTCTGATAGGTAGGTGATTGGGTACCAGATGTAAACAGGTCAGCTCCACTAGACAAAAAATGTTGTCTATTATATTTCAAAATGAAGTTAACAAGCTCATAAAGGAAAGAAATTAAAAGAGATTTTTGTAAATTTTGTATATGAAGTTAATAACCTTGCTTCAATAACATGCCAAATAGAGTTTCTGCTTTGGTTGTCAAACCTACAGCAACAACAAAGAAAGATGTCAAACTTAATAACTAATGGTATCCTTATTAACACAAAGTACATTTCACCATCTTTGATAAGATTGTTAACAAGTTGACTTGCTGCTAACAAGCCATCACTAATAAACATTGATTTATTGGTAAAATTGAACCTAAATTCCAAGTATTGTAGTTCAATTATCTTGTTCTCAAGTCCTTTTGTTGCATATAGATAGACAAGGTAGCAAAATTGGTCTCATCTAGGTGAAAACCTAATAGAGACATTATGTCGAGCACCTTGTGGGCGTCAGTAACTGACCTAACAGAAACATTGCATTGAGCACCTTGTGGGCGTCAATAATTGATTCGTGTTCATTGAAACAACCCTCCAAAGTAGCTTTACGACTAGACAAAGAATTTGACCCAAGAAATTAGAGGAAACACCACTCAAATCGTGTCTTCTAAGGGAACAGGTAGTATAAAGGGATTATCTAAGGTGAGAATCTTTTTTATTGTGATTGTGGACAATAATACATGGAACAATACATATATTGCTATAGTGGGAAGGGCAATATCGTCATATGAGGATAAAGCTTATGAGATTATGAGTTCAACACGAAAATTGAAAGTATGCAGCTACGAAAGAGCCTCATCTGTAAAATTCCACACAATCAAGGACGCCGAACACACCAGGAGCCGAACCCAAGAACCTTAAGCTAATTATGTGAGATATTTAACATGAGGAGTTCAATTTATTTATTAATCACCCACCAAAAATAGATAGGGATCAGTTTTGAAAAAGATATAAGATAAAAGAAATAGAGACATCGCCATGGAGGGTAATAGTTATATATATATATATATATATATATATATATATATATATATATATATATATATATATATATATATATATATAGAGAGAGAGAGAGATGTTGCCATGAAAACTCTATCGACTAAAACAACCAAAATCTAATTTTTATCATGAGAAAACTAGTAAGCTTCGGGATTTTTCAGAAATTATGGAGGAGTGAGGATAGAAGAAGGAAAACATTAGGAAGAGAGAAAAAACAAAACATACCTTAGTCAAACTTGGGCATGTAAATTTGAGCAATCGTCATAGCCTCTGACGAGGTCAGATGACAGCGTCTCCGACGAGGAGAAGTGAGCACGAGGTAACCTGAGGAGAGGTGACCAAAGAGGTTGTCGAATGGACGAGACGAGACAAGGTGAATCTTCGACTGTTACTACATCCGGCCTATGAATGCTTTGATGTTTTCCCTTAATAGTTGGCGTGTGATGAGTCGAATACAGTTCTTGTATGCCAAAACCCTAAATGGATGTGAGATTGAAGAAGAAAAGCGTACGTGAAGGAATTGTTTTTGAAACTCTTGATGAAAATCACGATTATATGTAAGTGGGAAATAAAATCCCTAGTTGTTGGTCGCCATTTTGTGATCTTCAGGAATAAACGCCACTGTTTAAGAAAAAAAATTATAGAACGATTATATGAGTTGTCGAGGTTTATAGCAGAGATGGTATCGTGGTTAGGGTTTGCAGAGAGAAGGGAAGAAGAAAACGAAGGGAGAAGGGAGATCTTGAAGCGGGGTATTTAAAAATTTTAGAATTTTAAGAGGATTTCATTTCCCCCTTATAAGAATGTGTGTTTTGAGTAAAAATTATAAAGCGACATTCACATAGGACGTGCATTTTAGATAAAGTGCCCTCCGTGTTTTTACTTTTTTTTACATGAGTCACTAATTTAAGGGCGCGCAATAATGCATGACCTAAATCCTTAAATTTTTTGAAGAGATGACACTTTCTTAATGTCACTCCCTTTTGCATAACATAAATCAACGAGTGTCGTATTTTGCGTGTCGTAAAAGGTTATTTTTCTTGTATTGAACTATGTAAACTATAATAGGTATAGTTTATGAACACTACTCTACATCACAAATTCAAGGATACGCTACTAAAAAATTATAGAAGTATAATTATTTTACATTACAAAGTACACTACTACAAGGTAATACATATAGTTTCAAGTACAAGAGAACACTACTACACTACACATAAACTACTTAATATAGGGTTGTGAGGTACTACTTCATTGTACCCATCAGGGTACAGGTCTAAATCCTATAAATTATAACCAGAGTATCCTGTAGGGAGAGCGTTAATTTGTGTATAGATCTATACGTGACTGACAATCCCGCACTTGAGTTTCTTGCAACAGCTAGGCTGACATGCTTGAGGTGACAAATTTCATAACATTCCGACGCTTGAAGAACATCGTAAAGGTCACTAGGTCATATCAGTACAGTTATATGAAACTCACAGCAGTATCAACTAAAACATTTCTTTACGGGATTAACACTGATGGGTTTTGAGCATTCTATCACTCCTACGGTGTACATGCAACCCTATAAACCTTGGATCTATGTTTTCTCTATTATACACACAAATTTTCAATATTCCTAGGTTTCATCCTATCTAGCATAATATGAAGCTACTATACTATAAAATGATAGTTAGATGACATACCTTTTGATGTAGCTTGAAGTCTTGAACTTTAAGAGCTTAGCCCAAATAGTGTGGAAGCCTCAAGTGGAATCACAAATCACCAAAATCACCTTGGAAAACTTGAGAGATTAGAATGCACAGTGGAAATCGGCCCATACTATATATAAGAGTCCATATTTAATTAGTTCCTTTTGATCACTAAATTAATTCTTCATCAATACTAATTAAATAATATGATTCCATATTAATATATTAGAACTTATAATATATTAATATAAATCGTAAGCATACTATTCTCAAAAGACTATCCATATAAATTGTTATGGTGAAGTGAAACCCAAATGGACCATGCCAGATCGGGTCAAGTACATACCAATTATAGTTATGGACTTAGTCACTAATCCAATAGTCTCCCACTTCGATAAGTCTAAAACTACTATTGCGTATGACTCCAAAACCCAACTAGCAATCATAGCTCTTAAAGCTGATGTCGAACTCTGACCTTATTCAATGACTTTTCCATTAGATAAAGGATCATATATTCCTCCATTCTAGATATCATATGGACTAAGAAATGGATTATAATAATTCTCTCTGTCGATTTGTTGTTTCCCGATTTCCGGTTTATGATGACCGACTGATTGAACAAATCAAATCAGTCCAGGCTTGGCCAAGAATTTAGGGGTGTCATCAGTAAATCATCGAGGGGCCCATAGATATCGCTTTTATCCCTTTAAGGGTAAAAAGAAAGGATAAACTTCGACTCATATTCTTGTTCTAATACTTTTTTAATCATACACAAAGGCACGTTTTATAACATCGAGTTACCAATGCATTTTCGTACAATCAATGTATAACCAACTCATAGGCAACAACTCATATCTCTAGGTTTGAATAATATAAGATATTATCGTCTCATGTTCACTCGTGATAAAATCCATGAAGTGAGTCAAATGAGCATGGGTTTAATCCAACAATCAGAACTTATGAGCACTCATTAATGTTGTAGCAACTCTTGCTATGTCCAATACCTTCGACATCAACAAACTAGTTTTATGACATTTTTGCCTTAATAACTATTTCTAATGTATTATCGACTGTGGATGGTTTGAATAACTTAGTCATTCAGGAAGAACGACCTAGTTATTCTGGAAGTCAAAATATGCAAAGTGAAACACAAGAATAATCGAATCCAATATGGTCTCAGAACTTATGAATATAAATAGAACACCTTTTATATAACCATATTGATTACACATTATTCATTGCATACTGTTTCAAATTATCAACTTTATACTTGAATTAAAACAATAGTTGTCACATGCTCCAAGCATGTACACTATGTTTTCTAAACACTAGTCATGCCATACACCAAGTACACACAGTATGTCTGTCTATGATCTTTACTTTCTGGAATAGATCGATTGAACATAATTCCAATGATTCTCATTTCACATCCCCAAATCCTTACCGCAAATGCAAGAATTCCAAATTCCTGCCATTTACCAAAATCTTGTTAGATTTTAAACTTATATGCACTAACCCTCTTGTAATGATTATGCACAAAATCATAAAGAGTTGTCAACAGTCATTATAGAGTATTCCAATGGAGATCATTCCATGGAAACAAAGTCTCAAATTCAAAGTACATTGATTTGAACATCCTTCTTGCATTAATTTTCCTAAGCTTACACATATTTAATGAATAAATTCCACCTATGGTGTAACATCCAGATTTCTAGGTATCATAATTGATGTAATTATTTTGAGTTATGAAGCGGACTCGATGAGTTGGCGCCTAAACTCGTCGAGTAGGATCGTGACTGATGACTCGGATTCATGAATGGACTCGACGAGTCGGTGAGTCACCTCGGCGAGTCCGCGCTGTGGACAAAACCTTAATTCTTTGGGCCTGAGCCCTATTTAAAGGCACTTATGGCCTTCATTTTTTGCTATCATTCCAAAAGAGAAAACCGTAATGAGTTTGAGCTTGTAGAGAGAGAGAAAGAGCCATCTTGAGCTATTTGGTGTGATTTTGCAAGGGAGGATAAGAGCTCCAGCAAGAAGGATCAAAAGAGATTGTTGTTCTGAATTAGTCAAGCAAGGAACTTCATTTTGAGGTACCAAATCGAACCCCTCTTTCTCTCCATCATATAGATTTCATTCTTTGGGGTTAGGGCTTGAATCATTTCTTTTTGGGGTTTTGGATGCCTCAAACCCCTCTTGCAAGTTTGTGTTAAAGATATGGACCCTTTTGTTGGATTAATGTCTAAGTCCATAACTATATTTGGTATGTACTTGACCCGACCCAGCATTGTCCATTTGGGTTGCACTTCACCGATACAATTTATATGGATAATCTTTTGAGAATAGTATGTTTATGATTAATATTAATATATTATAAGTTCTAATATATTAATATGGAATCATATTATTTTATTAGTATTGATCAAGAATTAATTTATAATTAATTAAGTGATCAAAAGGAACTAATTAAATATGGACTCTTATATATATATATATATATATATATATATATATATATATATATATATATATATATATATATATGGAATGGGCCAAGTTCATTTAGGTTGGGCTAAGTTTTCATGGATAGTCCATGGAGTGTTTAACCCATGGATCCTAGGAAATGAAAGGTCATGGGTATTAGGGTTTAACCCTAATCCTCCACACTATATAAAGATGTCCTTGGTTGGCGAAATTGGCACTAGTGTGGTACACTAAGAAGGGCTAGCCAATTTCACTAGAGAGAACCAAGTATCCATATTCGCTAAAGTCTTCCAAGGTGTTTTGGTGATTTGTGATTCCATTTGAGGCTTCCACACTATTGGGGTTAAGCTCTTAAAGCTTGAAGACATCAAGCTACATCAAAAGGTATGTCATCTAACTAGTACTTTGTAGTATAAGAACTTCATAATATGCTAGTTAGGATTAAAGCCTTGGAAAGTTCTTATTTTCATGTATAATAGAGAAAACATAGATCCATGGTTTATAGGGTTGCATGTACACCATAGGAGTGTTAGAATGCTCAAAACCCAACAGTGGTATCAGAGACTAGGCTTGTTTTCTTGTTATACTTGCAAAACTGCTTAAAAAAATCGAAGTTGTTGCTGTCTGATCATCAGGCTCGGCGAGTCCATCAGGAGACTCAGCGAGTCCATGCCTAAAAAGTGATCAAATCGATCCAACTCGCCAAGTTGGTTCATGCACTCGATGAGTTGGACCCCCAGACATCATAAATTCGACTTTTTTGGCTGGAATTGGACTAGGAACATTACCCTAAGATGTTTTTGGACTTATAAACTTGTTTTTGATGTGGTAATGTTCATGCTAATCCAATTTCAAAGATAATTGTCAATAGATTCATGTTTTGTATTAGTTTAAGGTTTAGACTAAGTACATGAAAAAGTTTGATTTGAATTATCTTTTTCTTATGAGTTGCTTAGATTAATAGAAAAGTTGAGTGAAATAGTTGTTTTCAATCCAAATTAATCTAAGAGTTGATTCTAAAATATGTTTTTGTAACTTGTCCTCAAGTTATATGAAAAGTCACATTTAAGTTTCATAAAACTCATAATAGTTGGCAAAGGTTACAAAAATGAAGAGTCTAGTTCTAATTAAATGGTTTTATGACTCCATAACTTGTCCTCAAGTTATGGAGGACCAAGAGTCTCTTCATTAAATAATAAATAAATAAAAAAAAGTGTAACCTTAATTAATTCCATAAGTTATAAAATAAAGAAAAGTTAATTCTTTTATTAGTTTAAAGTCTTCCATAACTTGTCCTCAAGTTATGGAACTTGAAGAGTTTTTGGATTAAAACTACTTTAAACACATAAGTTATGGAATTAATTAGTTTTGAATAGTTTCAAAACCTGCCCTCATGTTTTGGAATTTGAAAAGTTTTTACTTATGAATACTTTAATTCCAAGTTAGCCCTTAGAATTTTAAAGAGTTAAAATTCAACCCTTATACTTTATAATATTATAAGTTAATAATATATATATATATATATATATATATATATATATATATATATATATATATATATATATATATATATGTATAAGAGTAAAGTCAGTATTACCGCTAGTACGCCTCATTCACGAAGCCGATCTATAAGGTGGGTATAAGGTTGTTGCCTATAAAATGGAAACTTAATGGGTGTCCACTCTCACCCACCGCTTGCTTGACTGGTGGAGGGTCGTTAGCCGAACGGGTTTGACAGGACTATAATTCTCCCTTCATTAAAAGTATTAATGATAAATACTAAGTAACTAAACTCTTAATAATACCCAATCTTAGTTACTTAGGAAAATGTGAATAAGGTGCTAATCCATGAAATTGCACTTTGCACTTTGTTTAAGTTGGTTAGTGGAGCGTGTGTGGTTAACCGGCACACTAACTCGTATTTAACAAGGTAGGCAAAGGGTAACTTAATGTTTATCATAGTATCGATGGAGCGTGTGTGGTTAACCGGCACATCGATTGAGGGGTAAACACTTAATGGTACCAAGTAATTTGCATGGTTACTTCACACCTTGTTTTGTGATCCTCGGCATCCCAGTCACAAAACCTGAAGGGCACACTCGAGATTGAAACATGCCATTGAACAATTCAATGAATCTCAAAGACCTAGGAGTTTCAAAACCAATTAAAAACCTAATTATTATTTTTTTTTCATGGTGGAAATTGGTGAATCGTCATTCACCTACCTTCAAATATTTTATAGCTTGGATTACGACATCCCTCTTCTAAGTTATAAAATAGTTTGTTGGGTCCTAGCCTTAATATTTCATATTGGGTGTCATATTAAGGACTTTAAATCAACTATCTTGAATATCTCCCAAAAACATGTCTGGTTTAGACATTTATGATCTTCCCAAATCTCTTGAAACAAGCTTTCCTAAATGAAGATGATGTCCCTTGGAAATCATACTTCTTTCACCTCCTCCGATTATCCTCCCTAACCCACAAGTTCTTGAAAAGTTTAAGGTCACTCAAGCCCTATTGGCAAGGCAAGGTCTAGGTGTGGTCACATCTTGGAGGTGTAGTCACATATTGACAAGCCGAGAGAGTTGGGTGTCAAAGTCTTGAGAAAGTTGGTGGTTCAATCACTTTCTAAGTCACATAGTGAGTTCCTTTGGGACACCTATGAAACAGACTATGACAGACCCTTAATGATCTTATCTATTTGTTAAGATCAACTTCCTTAAAACTTGATGGACATTGACAATAGTGACACAGGAAATCCAGAAAAGCATTCTCTTCCCAATGGAAAGGGATCGGCCATAGTCAACTCGGTTGACCAAATGTAAAGAGAAAAGCTAAGTTTGTGATAGTCCCGTGTACCATTATCAAAGGGTCCATATGTTTATATTGCCAATGAAAGGGGCATTGATTGCGAAGCTGCCAAATTTACCTAAGGATGTTAAAGTCAATAAGTTTGACTCTACTTCAGGTAAAGTCCACTATCTAACTCTACTAAGTTTCTATTATGAGATTCTTGATACATGATGCGACTGGGTCACATGGTGATGTTTTAAGAATCAAAGAAAAGTGAAAAAACTTAAAGAAAGAATATGTTGAATCTAATGGCGTAGATGGATTTCTATCGCATAGTTTGAAGATCGGATTCTTGAGCTACTTCTTAGGAGTTATGAGATACTGCTTAGCAATAGATAACAACAAGTTTTCATATGGATTGTAAGGATAAGTTTTTCCGCATAGTTTTAAAATAAAAGAAAATTTTTGATTTTATTTATTTTAAAATATCCTTACAATGGTATTTGAGGAAAAAAATTGTTGCTTATATGGTTCCATTAATAGCAAGAGTGGAAATATGAAATTGATTCTTTCATTTGTGGTAATGTCTAAATTTACCAAATAAGGAAAGATTCTCATCACTCAAGTTTCAATTGGACCGGAACTTGGAATCATACAAGTTGTATAGCATGATGAATGAGAACTTTCAAGTATTGGAAAATTAAGACTAATTACTTATTCACATGGATGTGTGAGTCAAGTGAAGGACTAAGGGATCGAGTACACAGTCTTGTGCACTGATTAAGTCCACCACAAAAGATCGATAAGATTATTCGTCATAATTTACTATAGCTCAGTAAATATGGTTATACTTACAAGCTTAAGTGTAATTATGAGACATTGGAAAAGGTTCCAATGTATGGCAGAGCGAATAAGAAGAATCAAATTAGGCAGAAGGATAAAAGTTTCTCAAATCTGAAAAGATGGGAGAGATTACTTTCGTATCAGTTTTGTGATCATCTTAATGATTTAGAGACCTTATCACAATTCATCCTCTAAGAGCCTTCTTATAGCTAAGAAGAGGAACTTGAATTGTTGAAGTGGTTAAATCAAGAAGATGATTCATACTTCGTTCCAAAAACAATTCTTAGAGTTATACTCTAAGATTGTAACTTGAGTGACATGTCTTAAAGAAGGTTTAATACACTTGTTAAATGTAAGAGTAAAGTTTTCTACTCTTGTACATTTGAAATTGGTAAGTTGTGATGTTTTGGATAAAACAAAGACCAACTAAGGCCAATTGTGTGAAGTGTTTGTCTTGATTAGAATCCACACTATCTCTTGGATGTTTGACAAGGGAGTCTTATATGTCAAGAGGACAGTGGGAGTCTTAAAGGTCTTGAAAGTCTCAAGAACTAATCAAGAATAAAACCTGAAGTTCTTCACTAGCACACGACTTAAGGTTTATAACCTATCGTGTTGACATATTCTGTGCCCATTCCAGTTAAAGTTGGCTTTGCATATGAGTTCTTAGAGTTGTCAATTTGTTGCACAACAACTTGGAAGTAATGGCAGGCCCTTGAGCTGCTAGGTGGCAAGAAATTAAGATTGAGTTCAGTCCATATGAGTTTGGATTTGTCATTATCCTTGTCTTGTGATTATGGTTTTGATAATTCACATGGATAAGAACACATACACCATTAAATCTAAGTGTCATAAGGTTTCTCTCCGATTCATGAAAATGATGGTGAGGAAACACTTTCACTAAGTAGATTTTAGCTTAGATAGCAATTGTGATATTTGCATTCTCAAAGTTATTAGTGGAGCGTGTGTGGTTTACCGGCACACTAACTTGGACTTGTGAGAAGTGGCAAAAAGGTCTAACCATTATGATTACGGCATCCCTCTTCATAATTGTTTAGACACACAAATGTGCTATCTAAGAGAAGGTGTATGATTTTGATAAAGTTTTATCAAAACAATCTAGTATCAGAAATTTGAACTTTGGTAAGAAAGTCAGCTGATTTCTGAGTACATGTCAAAGCTAGTGGGAGCATAAGTGTTATGCGAATAATCATCATGTTAGTGGGCGCATGATAATTATGATAAAGGTTGCAAGTTAGCAATGTTAATTATAGAAAACAAAAGGTTTCAATTGGGAAAAGGTTGTTTTGCTATAATTAAGGGAGAGGAAATTATACTTCATCTCAAATCTATAAGCTTAGATCGTGAGGTTTTAATCATTTAGTCAAGGACATATATATATATATATATATATATATATATATATATATATATATATATATATATATATATATATATATATATATATATGAATTTCATGTTGGAATGGCTCAACATAAGGAAATTTTGTATATGAGTCCATTATTTGCGTTCTAAAATTCGATTATGATTATGGAATTCCTTTTCATAATCTGAATTATGAGAACTTGGCAAATTGAAATGGTAATAGTATAGCAAAAGACTGGTTTAGTCTTTATGTGAGACATCATGAATCGTTTCCCATATGCTTCGGATATAGGATCGATTATATGTGCTATATTCATCCTTTCTAAAATTTTCCAAATGCCTGGGGCATTAAGAAGGGAAAAGGTTTAGAACTGGATATGACTAAAATGATTAAACAATTGTCGGGGACAATCTAAGGTTTACCAAAGATTGGTTGCTCAAGGACAGTTGGAAGTATAGTGATAATTCTGGAAGGACCATATTGACATAATTTGTAAGGAGGCAACTCTTGTTCAGAAATGATAGTCAAAATGGAATCTGGAAATGTTTCAAAGTTAGAATTTTCAATCTGTTTAAGTTTAGGAAACTTAATGCAAGAAGGATGTTCCCAAGGAGCTGATCTCCTTTGGAATGGTCTGTAATGGTTGTTGTCAAGTACTTCTGAATTTGTGCATAATCATTACAAGAGGTTCAATGCATATAAGTTTAGAATCTAACAGATTTCAGTAAATGGCATGAATTTGGAATTCTTGCATTTGCAGTAAGGATTTGGGAGTGTGAAAAGAGAATCATTGAACTTATGTTCAATTGTTCTAGTTGACAAAGTAAAGATCATAGACAAACATAGTATGCATAGTTGGTGTGTGGCATGACTAGTGTTTAGAAAACATAGTGTACATGCTTGGAGCATGAGACAACTATTGTTTTAAATTCAAGAATAAAGTTGATAGCTGAAACAGTATACAATAAATAATGTGTAATCATATGGTGATTAATAAAAGGTGTTTTATTTATGTTCATAGTTTTTGATACCATATTGGATTCAATTATTATTGTGTTTCACTTTGCATGTTTTGACTTCCCGAATAAACTGGGTTATTCTTCCGGAATGACTAAGTTATTCAAACCATCCACAGTCAGTCATATGTTGGAAGTAGATATGAATTAAGACTGTCATGGGTTGGCTTGTAGAGGTCTAAGGTGTTGGACAAAGGGCTACAACACTCATGAGTGCTCATAAGTTCTGAGTATTGGATTCAACCCGCGCTCATTGGAATCACTTCATGGATTTTATCACGAGTGATCATGAGACGATAATATCTTATATTCTTCAAACCTAGAGATATGTGTTGTTACTATGAGTTGGTTGTACATTGATTGCACAAAAACGCATTTGGTAACTCGGTGCTATAAAACGTGTCTTTGTGTATGATTCAACAAGTAGTAGAACTAGCCATATGAGTCAAAGTTTATCCATTCCTTTTACCTTCGAGATAAAAGCGATATCTGTGGGCCCCTCGATGATTTGATGATGACAAATGGAAGTGCTCGGCCGGGCTAGGACTGATTTAATTTGTTCAATTAGTCAGTCTTCATAAATCGGAAATCGGGAAACAACAAATGGATAGAGAGAATGATTATAATCCATGTCTCAGTCCATATGATATCTAGAATGGAGGAATATATGATCCCTTATCTAATGGACAAGTTCGTTGACAAGATCAGAGTTCGACAGCGACTTTAAGAGCTACGATTGCTAGTTAGGTTTGAAGTCATATGCAATAATAGTTTTAGACTTGTCCAAGTGGGAGACTGTTGGATTAATGTCTAAGTCCATAACTATATTTGGTATGTATTTGACCCGACCCGGCATGGTCCATTTGGGTTGCACTTCACCGACACAATTTATATGGAAAATCTTTTGAGAATAGTATGTTTATGATTAATATTAATATATTATAAGTTCTAATACATTAATCTGGAATCATATTATTTAATTAGTATTGATCAAGAATTAATTTATAATTAATTAAGTGATCAAAAGGAACTAATTAAATATGGACTCTTATATATATATATATATATATATATATATATATATATATATATATATATATATATATATATATATATATATATATATATATATATATGGAATGGGCCAAGTTCATTTAGGTTGGGCTAAGCTTTCATGGATAGTCCATGGAGTGTTTAACCCATGGATCCTAGGAAATGAAAGGTCATGGGTATTAGGGTTTAACCCTAATCCTCCACACTATATAAAGATGTCCTTGGTTGGTGAAATTGGCACTAGTGTGGTACACTAAGAAGGGCTAGCCAATTTCACTAGAGAGAACCAAGTATCCATATTCGATAAAGTCTTCCAAGGTGTTTTGGTGATTTGTGATTCCATTTGAGGCTTCCACACTATTGGGGCTAAGCTCTTAAAGCTTGAAGACATCAAGCTACATCAAAAGGTATGTCATCTAACTAGTACTTTGTAGTATAAGAACTTCATAATATGCTAGTTAGGATAAAAGCCTTGGAAAGTTCTTATTTGCATGTATTATAGAGAAAACATAGATCCAAGGTTTATAGGGTTGCATGTACACCATAGGAGTGTTAGAATTCTCAAAACCCAACACCTTTTAGGTCCAAAGAGTCCCAAACATCCAACTTTATGCAGTCCCATTGGAGTTTTGAACCTAGGTTGTCATTTTAAGAGTTATTTCTTCAAATGGAGCTTGATGTGTGGTGCATGGACATAAAGATTGAACCTTTACGTGACTTTTGGGTGTTAGAAGGTCAGATCTATAGGTTAGAGAATCAGATCTGACCTTAGAAGGTCAAATGAGTGCTGCCATGGAGGAAACTCGCCGGGCCCATAAGAGGACTCGATGAGTCGAATCGGTTTGCCCCGCGACTCGTGATCAGAGGTAACCCGTCGAGTGAAAGGTTAACTCGACTAGCCGAGTAAGGCCTTAGGAAGATTCAGGAGATACGCGTGCTCTCGCCGAGTCTGGTCAAGGCGAGACCGTTGACTGGAGTTGAATTTTGTTGACTTGTAGGGTTTGGTCAACAATTGGACATTCAGACCATTAGAGGGGTAAAATGGTCTTTTCCCCTTCTGAGAGACTATAGGACGGGATCAGACTAGCTTTTGAGAATCATTGTTAATTAGAGTCTTCTCACTATACATTACCTAGAGTGGTATCTATGTGCAGACCTGAGGGTCTTATGTGTATGTGTATGTTTAAGATTTATGTACATTGTGTTATATAGACAGAACTCGAGGGTCGAACGACTCATGAGGCCAGAGGGTTCTCGATCAGACCGGACCGGAGGGTCCAACGATTTAGACTGGACCGTAGGGTCCAACAAGCTATGAGACTGTAGGGTCCCGCTGAGACACGTTGACCGGAGGGTCATACCGAGTTATAGCCTCGAGTGGCTTATGTGTTGTATGTGGAATCTTGGGGAACTCAGTAAGCATTTATGCTTACCGTGTTGTGTGTTATGTGTTTCAGGTACTAACGAGGATCGGGGAAAGGCGGCAGCATGATTTGTACACACTGACAGAAGATTATGTTTTTGAGATTCTGGGATATGTTTATTTATGATGATATTTGATAGCATGAGATTTAAGAATATTATATGAGTTTTATAGTGTTGAAAAATGAAAAATTGTTTTGAAAAATTTACATTGTTACAAGTTGGTATCAGAGCCTTGGTTTGAGGGATTCGGATGCACCTTCGGGCGTATCTGAACTCAAACTGAGGATTTGAGAAAAATTTCATAAAAGAAACAATTTTTCTAAAAGAGTAAAAGATTTTGAGAAAAGCAGAATGGAGCAGTGTGTACGATCAGCCAGCGCCCGAACGGTGATTTCCCAAAATTCCCTTACATTATGTGTTATGAGATATTATGTGATATGCTATGCATGCTAGAGTAGGCTAGGTATTCATATCAAGGACTAGAGCGGCCTGATTTTGATGCCTTAGCCTAGGAGATTACTGCTACTATGATTTTCTTTGAGAATGAGTAGGTAGTAACGAGGAGCTTATGAGTGGTCTACTGGAGAGTAGCCTATGTTTAGCGAGATATAGAGTACTTGTGATCTGGGATCATAGGAGGAGGACTTGGGGTGAATACCGATGCATTGTGGAATGTAGTATAGGGCCCATACTGTTAGAAATATCAGATCAGTGAGCAGTCCAAGTGAGAATCCTTAGGGTACTAAGGAACAAGTAGGGTTGAGTTATCGAGTGTGAGTATACTCGAGCGAGTCTCTGATTTCTTTGTATTGTGTTTCAGAGACATCATGGGTGTGACACGCCACACTCCGGGGAGCAGCAGTGTTAGTGATGAGGAGTTTCACCGAATGATTCATGATGAGGTGGCTACTGCTATTAAAGAGGCCATACCGGATATGTTTGGGTCTATAAAGACCATAATGATTGAGAGGTTTGATGAGAGATACATTGCTGTTACTGAGACGGCTGCTGCTGCAGCCGCTGTAGTTGTCGCTGCCGCGAGGCCACAGGGGGGTGACTCGTTGTTGTACCGAGAGTTCAGCAACACGAAGCCACTTGAGTTTGATGGGACTCAGGATCCGATAGCCGCGATGAGGTGGATA
This sequence comes from Lactuca sativa, assembly GCF_002870075.4. Lineage (NCBI taxonomy): Eukaryota > Viridiplantae > Streptophyta > Magnoliopsida > Asterales > Asteraceae > Lactuca > Lactuca sativa. Next base: position 91,833,760 of record NC_056627.2, read on the forward strand.
TGTGACATTGAGGGATGCTTTTACACCAGTTCTTGTTCGGAGCATCTGAGGGTATGGTTCGTTTTAAACCAGCTTCGCTTGGGAGCGAAGGACTGGTGGAAATTTGTGACGGCTGATTCACTTCTGCAGAGATTACAGTGGTGGCCTAGGAGAGGTTCACCACCATGTTCCGAGATGAGTATGTTCCCCCGGTGGAGAGGGAACGGTTGGCGTAGGAGTTCTTGTCCCTCAAGTAAGGGACGGTGTCCATGACTATCATTACACGGATGTTTCATGAGAGGGCGTTGTTTTGTGTTGAGCATGTGTCTATCGAGCAGGCACGTATGAGCCGATATCTGAGCATACTGAGGAGAGACATCTATGAGTTCGTAGCGAACTCGACATACCAAACATTTTCTGAGCTCCAGGAAAATACCCGGAAGAGAGATATTGAGCTAGAGACGCAAGCCAGGGAGGAGGCTTAGTCTCAGAGAAGGGACAGGCGACCGGTGTAGTCACAGCCGGCAGCCAAGCGGACAAATCCCGCTGATTCGAGATATAGGGGACAGAAAGGCCGCACTTTTGGGAAGTGCAGCAAGAGCTATGAGGGAGTATGCAGGACAGGGGTGTACTATAAGTGTGGCAAGGAGGAGCATTTCGCGAGAGATTGCCCCAAGGGGTTTGCAGTTTGCTTTCACTGCAACCAGACTGGCCATCGGAAGGCCGAGTGCCCACAATTGCTTCAGGGGTCAGTTCAGGGATCTGCACCTGCTGCCAGAGCTATCGGGGTCCGGCCAGCGAAGGCCGAGGCACCGAAGGCTCACCGGAGAGCCTTTCAGTTGACAGCGGAGGAGGTCCGCGCAGTGCCCGATGCCGTGACTGGTATGTATTCATTTATTTACTTTCATTGATTTTGAAATATTGTTCTTATATTGTGGTTTACATAGGTACTTTTCTTGTGAGTTCTGTACCTGCTTTAGTGTTATTTGACTAGGGTGCGAGTCAGTCTTTCGTGTCATTAGCATTTAGCCAACACATCAGTATCCGATGAGAGGCGTTGAGTCGACCTCTGCGAGTTTCTATAGCCGATGAGCGAGCGGTGTATGCTACTTATATGATTCGTGGATGTGTACTCGAGATTTTTGGTGTTGAGTTTCCGATAGACCTGGTACCAATTGCGATGGGGGATCTCTGTGTCATCGTGGGCATGGACTAGTTGAGTCGATTTGGAGTTGTTATCGACTGCGAGCATCAGTTGGTGACTATACGAAACCCTAGTGGGGGAGTACTTACGGTGTATGGCGAGGGTACCCGATCTGGGTCAGCATTTTTCTCGGCCATAGCGAGACAGAGTCTACAACAGGGCTGTAGAGGGTTTATAACCTATGTGATGGATATGTGAGTTGCCGCAGAGAGGCCGAGTTCTGTCGATGAGGTACCGATAGTGCATGAGTTCCCGGATGTTTTTCCCGATGAGTTGTCGGGTGTGCCTCCAGAGAGGCAAGTGGAGTTCCATATTGATTAGATTCTGGAAGCAACGCCTATTGCCAAGGAACCCTATCGCCTTGCACCACCAGAGATGCAAGATTTTTCCTTACAGCTTCAAGAGCTGTTGGAGAATGGGTTCATCCGACCGAGTAGCTCGTCGTGAGGAGCGCCAATCCTTTTTGTCAAGAAAAAGGATGGTTCACACCGGATGTGCATTGACTACTGAGAGTTGAACAAGGTAATGGTGAAGAACCGTTATCCACTACCGAGGATTGACAATTTGTTCGATCAGTTGTAGGGTGCATCTTGGTTCTCCAAGATAGACGTGAGGTCTAGATATCATCAGATGAGGGTGTGTGATGAGGATATTCCGAAGACGGTGTTTAGGACTAGTTATGGGCATTACGAGTTCGTGGTGATGCCTTTTGGGGTCACCAATGCACAAGTAGCATTCATTGATCTCATGAACCGAGTGTGCAGACCGATGTTGGATCGATCGGTGATTGTGTTCATCGACGACATTCTAGTGTATTCGAGGTCCAAAGAGCAGCATGAGGAGTATCTGAGAGAGATCCTCATAGTATTGAGATCGGAGAGGCTTTATGCCAAATTCTCCAAGTGTGATTTCTGGTTACGAGAGGTCCAGTTCTTGGGGCACCTCGTTAATCAGAATCGGATATTGGTCGATCCGGTTAAGATTGAGGCTGTTATGAGTTCAGAGGTGCCGAGACCCCCCACCAAGATCAGGAGTTTTCTGGGGTTGGCCGGCTACTATCGGAGATTTATCAAGGATTTCTGGAAGATTGTCGTTCCCCTCACCAGATTGACCGGTAAGGGCGTTGCTTTTACTTGGGGTCCCGAGCAGCAGACCTTGTTTGAGACTCTTCGCCAGAGATTATGCGAAGCTCCGGTGATAGCACTTCCGGAGGGAATGTAGGATTTCGTGGTGTAATGTGAAGCGTCTATATCGGGGTTGCGTGTGGCGCCTATGCAGAGAGGGCACTGTTGGATTAGTTTGTAAGTCCATAACTATAATTGGTATATACTTGACCCGACCCGACATGGTCCATTTGGGTTGCATGGCATCAGAACATTTGGGTAGAACTTTTAATGAGAAGAAGATATTTGTGACATATTAATATATTATAAGTTCTAATATATTAATATGAAATCATATTATTTAATTAGTATTGATCAAGAATTAATTTGGAATTAATTTAGTGATTAAAAAGAGACTAATTAAATATATGGGGATTGATTGTGTAAATCATTGATTCTTATATATGTGGGCTTATGATCCATGATTCCTTATGTTGGGTTTAACCCATGTGGTGGCCCATGGATACTCCATGGTGGTTAAAACCCATGGAGCATAAGGAATGGGTAAAGTCATAGTTTACATGGTGTAACCCTAATGTGCACACTATATAAAGACCCCATTGGCTAGTGAAATTGGCACTAGTGTATAATATAGAGGGCAAGCAAATTTCTATGAACTCATTTCTTCTCTCATGGTTATTCCAAATGTTCATGGTGTTGTGTGAACCATTCGAGGTGTCACATTTGGGGCACTAGGCTCTTGAGCTCCATGGAATCATGCACCAACAAAGAGGTATGTAATTCTACTAGTTTTATATCACGTGTACTTCGTAATATGCCAGTTAGGATAATACCTTGGAAAATTGATATTTGCATGTATAATAGAGAAAACATAGATCCAAGGTATTTAGGGTTGCATGTACACCATAAGAGTGTTGTAGTATACTAAAACCCAACAGTGGTATCAGAGCCATGCGTTGTTTTCTATTATATTTGATGCAAATGTATTTTCTTTTCAAGTTGAAGAAAAAAAAAAAAGAAAAAAACATGAAGTTTGTCAAATTTTAAGATAGTTACTTGATTTTATGAAAAACTAATTATTTTTAAAATTTGAGTCACTTTACTACAAGAGTTGAATTAGGTTAATTTATTAAAAGATAGAATGATATGATTATTTTATTTGTTTTAAAAGTTTGTTCTAAATGTTTTTAAGGAGTTACAAATTTTGTCATAAAATTTTGGAACTCAAAAGTTTTTTTAAAAGTTATGATCTTATGAGTTTTGAAACTTCCATAATGTAACGCCGAAAATTTCAAAACAAGTTTTTTTTATTTAAAAATAATCGTGTAATTCTTAAAATACTTTGCTTAAAATCTCATTCATAATCGAATTACAAAACATAACTCCATTTTCACTTGCATAATAAACCAGGATCCTCAAAACATGAATCTTTCTCTGGTGTGTACAATCGAGCCGGTGTCGTCCCGTGATCCTGAGAGAAACCTGAAACACATAACACAAAATACTGTAAGCACGAAGCTTAGTGAGTTCCCCAAAATACCACATACAACACACATTACCCACTCGAGGCTATAACTCTGTTTGACCCTCTGGTCAATGTGTCTCAGTGAGACCCTCTAGTCCCACAACTCTATGGACCCTCTGGTCCTAAGCTCGTTGGACCCTCCAGTCCGGTCTGCTTGAGCCTTCCGGCTCATGAATCGTTGGACCCTCCGGTCCGGTCTATAAACTCCGCATAGCATAAATCACAAAGACATAATGCATAGCATGTCACATACAATAGGATAACATAATACTCAATGTAAGCACATACGACCTTCCGGTCACACATAACTACCACTCAAGGTAACGTAGAGTGAGAAGACTCACCTCGCGTATCTCGATAACTCGTAAATCCCGGAAATCACTTGCGCTCGATCCTCCGAGCTATAATCCTCCTATAACATAATATATCTCTAATTAACACTTTCGCAACTAAGGTTGACTACCCCTATCAAGTCAACACTGGTCAACTCTGGTCAACGGTCAACTTTGACCGGACTCGGCGAGTGCACTAGAGCGACTCGGCGAGTCTATACGTGTTCACTGACTCCCTAGGATCCTCTAATGACACGTCGAGTACTTCCCTGACTCGACGAGTTCCAACTGGCATGAATCGCGGGGCCACCCCGACGCAACTCGCCGAGTCTCAAGAACAACTCGGCGAGTTCCAGCTTGACTCAGTCCACCTGTCAACCCTCTCTGACTCTCCCTGACTCCCTGAGTCAACCCTTAACTCGGTAAGACCACTCACTGAGTGGTTATGGACAATCTTCATGCTACTCGCCGAGTCTGTTCTTCGGACTCGGCGAGCCTAAGCCATGCATGAACTCAAACTCACTGCTGAGGTTAGATCCATTCCAGTAACTCGTAGATCCCGTCCTTCCAAGCACATTTATCACGTAAAGTAACAATCTTGGTGCTCATGCAAAGGTCTAAAGGCCTTATTTGATGATATGGTCTCTAGAATGCTATTATAAGCTCATGGCCTCCATTAACACTCATAAAGCTTGAGGGAAAAGAGTCTCTGGACCTCTTTGGGTCCAGATCTAAAGCATCAACACAAACAGAGGCCAATTGCTCCATGAATCATTCCACAAAGAAGCCCTAACTCTAAGATTTACACCAAGGGCTGACAAAGGAACGAATGGTTACCTTAAATGAAGTCTCTGGACTCAGGAATCACTGAATTAGCACCTCCTTTGGTCTCCTCTTGCCTTGATCCTCTTCTATATGCAAAATCACCCACAAGTAATCAAGGATCTTCCTTTTTTCTCTCACAAAACGCTCAAGGACTCTTTTAGGGTTCTCTCTGGGGTTGGTGGCCGCAAATGACGACCATAAGCCCCTTTAAATAGGTATCATACCCTGAAATTTAAGGTTTTATTAAACAGCGTGGACTCGCCGAGTCCACCTTTTGGACTCGCCGAGTCCAGACGCGAACCCTTTCCCAAACCGCGATCATACTCGGCGAGTTTGAGCTCCAACTCGCCGAGTCTCCTCACAAAACACCAAAATTAAGAAGAATAAATAATACCTGGGAATCCGGGCTGTTACACATAAGTTATGGAGGTGTAATGTCTCATTCATTAACTCTTTAGGTTACGAATTCCAAGAGTCTTCAAAGGATAATTGTCAAAGTTTCAAGATTTGTATTAGTTTATATGATTATCTAATTTCTTGAAAGTTGTTGATGTGAATTATCTTTACTTACGAGTTTAATCTAGATGATAAAAAAAATTATTTGATTATTGTGTTAACTGGAATATTTGATCTTAATGGTTTTTAAGAACTCCATAACTTGTCCTCAAGTTATGGAAAGTGAAGAGTTTTTCTTTTAAAGTGTCATTAAGTCTCGTAGATTATGAAAATGGAAGAGTCTCTATTTTTAATGTCATTATCAAATGATTTAATGTCTTCCATAACTTGTCCTCAAGTTATGGAACTTGAAAAGTTTTTCAGTAAACCTTAATTAAACTCATAAGTTATGAAAATCCAAGAGTTTTGAAAAGTTTCAAATCTTGCCCTCAAGTTTTGGAATTTGTAAAGTCTCACACACATTAATGATTTAATTCCAAACTTTAGAATTTTAAAAGTTAAAATTCAATATTTATGGACTTCATTAAATTAATTAAAGTGTTTAATTAAAGGAGTTAATAGTTCCATAATGACATGGTTTAAGTTTAATTAAATTAAGAGTATAGTTTAATTAATAAGATTAAACCACCAAGTATTTTAAATGTGTAACATATACCGTTATACTGTTATAATATTAAAATTTAATACTTATATATATGTATAAGAGTAAAGTCAACCTTACTGTTAGTAGGCCTCATTCACGAAGCCAGTCTCTAAGGGGGGTATAAGGTTACTGCCTATAAAATGGTGGTTTAATGGGTGTCCACTCTCACCCACCGCTTCCTTGACTGGTGGAGGGTCATTAGCCGAACGGGTAGGACAAGGACTAGAATTCTCCATTCATTAAAAGTATTAATGATAAATACTAAGTAACTAAACACTTATAAATTCCCAATCTTAGTTACTTAGGAAAATGTGAAAAGGTGCAAACCCATGAAATTGCACTTTGCACCTTGTTAAGTCGTTAGTGGAGCATGTGTGGTTAGCCGGCACACTAATCTGGGACTGACCAAGTGTGGCAAAGGGTAACTTAAATTTATCATAGATCGGTGGAGAATGTGTGGTTAACCGAAACATCGATTAGGTGATAAATATTAAGGGTACCAAGTATATTTGCATGGTTATTCACACCTTTTTTTGTGATCCTCGGCATCCCAGTCACAAACTTGAGAGGGAACAATCGAGATTCAAACATGCCATTGAAAATTCAGTGTATCTCAAAAGATCTAGGAGTTTCAAATCCAATTAAAACATAATTATATTTCGTTTTTCATGGTGGAAATTGGTAAATCGTCATTTACCTACCTTCAACTATTTTATAACTCGGATTACGGCATCCCTCATCTAGTTATAAGTAGGTTGTTGGGTCCTAGCCTTAATATTTCATATTGGATGTTATATTAAGGACTTTAAATCAACTAACTTGAATTTCTCCGTTATAGATGTCTCCTTCAGACAACTATGGTCTTCCCAAATCATTAGGAACAAGCTTCCTAATCAAGATGATATTCCAAATGGCAACCAAGGTTAAAGATCAATCCCATTGTTGTGCATTAGTGGGATTGGAAATCATACTTCACTTCCTCCACCTCTTCCAATAAATCTCCCTATCCCACAAGTTTCACGACTTGATAACTTCTAAGTTACTCAATCCGTATTGGAAAGCAAAGTCTATATGTGTTTACATCTTAGAGGTTAAGTCACATATTGACAAGCCAGGAGAGTCGGATGTCGAAGCCTCGAGGTAGCTGGCTGTTGACTTGGTTCTTCAGTCACTCCCTGATGACAAATCACGACATGAACCTTAATGATCTTACCTATTTGCTTAATGATGTTGAATCAGCAATGATTTGGAGCATTGGTAAAGCAAATTAGATTGTAAGATCTACTTCCCAAACCTATTTGGACATTGACAATGTTGACATTGGAAGTCCAGGAAACTTTCTCTTCCCAATTGAAAGGGATCGACCATGGTCAAGTCATTTGACCTAATGGGAAGGAGAAAGTCTAAGTTTGTGATAGTCCCGTATACCATTTCCAAAGAGTCCATATATTTCTTTTGCCAATAAAAGGGACATTGGTTGCGAAGCTGTCCAATTTACCTGAAATTTCATAAGGAAGGTAAAGTCAAAAGGTTTGACTTTGCTTCGGGTAAACTCTATTATCTAACTCTATTAAGTCTCTTTTTGAGATTCTTAATACATGATGTAATGTAATTACATTTTGATTTTTTGGAAGTATCAAAGGAAGCTTATAGTATGATTATGCTGATTCTGATCGTGAAGATGGATTTCGATCGCATGGTCCGATGATCAAAATTTTGAGCTGCTACATAAGAGCTATGATATATATTGCTTAGGAATAGACAACAAAATGTTTTTCATATGTATTTGTATTGTAAGGATAAGATTTTTCTGCAATTTTTAAAATAAAAAATAGTTTTGATTTATTTATTTTAAGTATCCTTACGATGGCATTCATGAAAAATTGTTGTTTACATGTTTCCATTGATAGCAATATCGGAAAATGGATTTGATTCTTTCATTTGTGGTAGTGTCATAATTTACCAAATAAGGAAAGATTCTCATCACCCTAGTTTCAGTTGGATAGAAACTTGGAATTATAAAAGTTGTATTGTGTGATAAATTAGAATTGTCATCTTTGGGAAATTAATACTAAGTCCTTGTTCACATGTATATGTGACTCAAGTGAAGGACTAAGGGATCAAGTACACATTCTTGTGCACTAGCTAAAGTCCACCACAAAGGATCAATAAGACTATTAGTCATGATTTACTAAAGTTTAGTAAATATGGTTATACTTACAAGTTTAAGTGTAATTCTGAAATATTGGAAAAGTTTCAATGATTGGTAGAGTGAATGAGAAGAATCAAATTAGGCAGAAAGATAAAAGTTTCTCAAATCTAAAAATATGGGAGAGTACTTTAAGTATCTTGTGAGTTAGAGAGAATAATTGTCGGAAGTGGAGGAAGAGAAGTATGATTTCCATGAGATTTGGGAAGATCATAGTTCTCTAAAACAGACATTTACAATGGGAGAAATTCAAGTTAGTTGATTTAAGTCCTTAATATAACACCCAATATGAAATATTAAGGCTAGGACTCATCACAATATTTTATAACTTGGAAGAGGGATGCCGTAATCCAAGCTATAAAATATTTGAAGGTAGGCAAATGACGATTCACCGATTTCCACCATGAAAAACAAATAATTTATTAGGTTTTAATCGGATTTGAAACTCCTAGATCTTTTGAGATTCATTGAACTTTTCAATGGCATGTTTGAATAACGATTATGCACTCTCCATTTTTGTGAATGGGATGCCGAGGATCACAAAACAAGGTGTGAATAACCATGCAAATATACTTGGTACCCTTAATATTGATCACTTAATCGATGTACCGGTTAACCACACACGCTGAACCGATCTTATGATAAACATTAAGTTACCCTTTTCCTACCTTGTTAAATCCAAGTTAGTGTACACACACGCTCCAATAACGACTTAAGCAAAGTGCAAAGTGTAATTTCATGGGTTTGCACCAAATTTACATTTTCCTAAAAGTAACTAAGATTGGTAATTTTATAAAAGGTTTAGTTACTTTATATTTATCATTGTACTTATAATGAAAATTATAGTCCTACCCGTTCGGCTAACGGCCCTCCACCAGTCAAGGAAGCGATGAGTGAGAGTGGACACCCATTAAGCTGCCATTTTATAGGCAACAACCTTATACCCCTCTTATAGACCAACTTCGTGAATGAGGCCTACTAATAGTAAGGCTGACTTGCTCTTTTATATATATATATATATATATATATATATATATATATATATATATATATATATATATATATATATATATATTGTTAACTTATAATACTATAAAGTATAAGGGTTGAATTTTAACTTTTAAAACTTTAGGGTTTGGAATTAAAGTGTGTGTGAGACTTTACAAATTCCAAAACTTGAGGGAAAGTTTTGAAACAATTCAAAAACTTCTCATTTCTATAACATGTGATTTTATTATGGCTTTTAATGGCAAGACTCTTGGACATCCATAACTTGAGGACAAGTTATGGAGCTCATAAAACAATTTATGGGAAAAGACTCTTCAAGTTCATAACCTAAGACTCTTTAATAATACATTTAGAGAAAAAAAAATTTGGTTTTCCATTAATGGCCATTTAGATCATCAAATAAACAAACAAATATGTCAAGAAAAACTATGATCTAGATTAAGCTCATATGAACAAGACAATTCAAATCAAACAATTTTCATTTAATTAGCCTAACCATTAAACTAATACAAAACATGAATCTATTGACAATTATCTTTGAAATTGGATTAGAATGATCATTACTACATCAAAAACAGGTTGATAAGTTCATAAACAGCTTAGTGTAATGATTCTAGTCCAATTCCAGTCTAGAAACTCGAAAATATAATGTACGGGGGTCCAACTCGTCCAGTGCATGAACCAACTCGACGAGTTGGATGATTTTAGGCACTTTTTAGGCGTGGACTCGTCGATTCACTCCATGGACTTGTCGAGTCACTTGTCCAGATAGCAAACAACTTCAATTTTCGGCCTTAAAAAGGAAGTAGCATCAAGTATAATTGAAAATAACCCTAGGCTCTGATACCACTAATGGGTTTTGAGCATTCTAACACTCCTATGGTGTACATGTAACCCTATAAACCTTGGATCTATGTTTTCTCTATTATACATGCAAATATTCAATACTCCAAGGTTTCATCCCAACTAGCGTAATATGAAGCAACTATACTACAAAAGCCTAGTTAGATGACATACCTTTTTATGTAGCTTGAAGTCTTGACTTTAAGAGCTTAGCCCCAATAGTGTGGATGCCTCAAGTGGAATCACAAATCACCAAATCCACCTTGTAAAACTTGAGAGAATATAATGCACAATAGAAATCGGCCCACTCTTGTATCCTCACACACTAGTGCCATTTCATGTGCCAAAGACCTCTTTATATAGTATGGAGGATTAGGGTTACATTCATGTAAACCCTAATACCCATGACCTTTAATTTCCATAGGATCCATGGGTTAAAAACTCCATGGACTATCAATGCAAGCTTAGCCAAACCTAAATGAACTTGGTCCATACTATATATAAGAGTCCATATTTAATTAGTTCCTTTTGATCACTAAATTAATTCTAAATTAATTCTTGATCAATACTAATTAAATAATATGATTCCATATTAATATATTAGAACTTATAGTATATTAACATAAATCATAAACATACTATTCTCAAAATACTATCTATATAAATTGTTCCGGTGAAGTGCAACCCAAATGGACCACGCCAAATCGGGTCAAGTACATACCAATTATAGTTATGGACTTAGACACTAATCCAACAAACACTACTTCAAAGGTTTTATTTTAATTAATGAAACCACTGTACATTACAGTCAGTGGATTCCAGGAATTCGTACAAAAGGTTTTATTTCAAATAACAGAACTATAGTACACTATTTTACACTACAACTGGTGGATACCAGGCACTCATACACGAAGGTTTTCATACAAACACTACTACATATACTACTACTGTACACTAATTTTCTAGTACATAGTACATTAGCACAACATAGAATTTCAAGAATATTCATGATATAGTTTTATTTATTAATAAGACTATAGATTACTATTTCAGAGTACAGTAACAAACATACATTTTGGTCTTAAGTCTTAAGACTACATTTCATTTTACTAAAAGAAAATATTGGATTTTCTGGAAGTACACTATACATTTTCAAAGAACAAGACAAGCTTTCCATCTTCAAAACATACGTGTGAACTCACCAACTTAAATGTTGATACACTTTCAAAACCACTTGTATTCTCAGGGAACCGGTAAATAGGTACATCTACATGTTTTGAGAATACGGAGCTTTTAGAGTCGCGTCTTTTAAACTTTTGTTATAAACTTTTGATGTCATACAAGCTATGTATTGAACAAATATAAATATTATATTCTATCAATGTAATGGTTGTGCTTCTTGATTTACTATTATGCAATTGTTGTGATATTGTACATGATGACCTCCACCACCGAACGTTTCCACCGTTCCAGTTTGGGGGTGTGACAAATTGGTATTAGAGCATTGTTTTATAGTGAACTAAGTATATCAAACCTTACAATATATAAAACTATAACCACAATGGGGCCGAAGTGCTCTGACTAAAAGTATACTTTTAAAATTTAAGTATTTTGTAAGAAGTACACGAATAATACATACATACCAGAAATAATATTGTAGTAAGAACTACATAAAAGTATTTAGATATTCGACACTATAGTTAAGCCTATACAGTTATGTAATCATTGATGGGTTTTGAGCACTCTAACAACTTTATGGTGCACATGCAACCCTAAATGCTTTGGATCTATGTTTTCTCTAATTAGACATGTAATTTGATTTTCCAAAGCATTGTCCTAACTAGCATACAAATCATAGGTACTTAAATAACAAAAACTAGTTAGATGACTTACCTTTTCTTGTAGCTTGTTAACTTGGACATTTAACAACCTAGCACCCCAAATGTGATGCCTCAAATGCTTCACACAACACCACCAACAATGGAGGACTTGAGAGAGGATTATTTGCACACAAAATCGGCTATGTTCTTCCAAAGATCACTAGTGGCTGATTTCATGAGCTAAGTGACTCCTTTTATACTGTGGCAAGGATTAGGGTTACATCCATGTAAACCCTAATGTGCATGACATTTCATATTAATTAGGCTCCATGGGTTAAACCTCAAAGGACTATCGGTCACACCCAAAAACCTGAAGGGCGAAAACGTTCGGGGGCGGAGGACGTCATGTACAGTATCACAACAATGCATAATAGTAAACAAGAAAAAACATCATCCATTGCATTAATAATATAATTTAATACAAGTTTGTTATGTATAGTTTATAAGACAACAAAAGTATGAATCAAAATAAGAAATGAGTCTTGAATGTGCTTCATCTTCTCAAAACCTGGTCATCGGTACCTATCTATTGGTGACCTGAGAATACAAGTTTTTTTGAAAGCGTAGATCAGCATTAAAGCTGGTGAGGTCATAAGTATTTTAGTGTCGTTGCTTATATACAAGTGTTTGTAGTATTTATTTGTAAATGTTTGTAAATGTTTTCATCTCCTAGAAAATCCTATATCTTCTACTAAAGCTAGCCTTCTACCAAGACCCATATGTTCTGTATGTTATTCATTTGTAAAACTGTGTAATTTTCCCCAAAGATAGACTATCATAGGGATGTTATTCGGGTCGGACCCGAACCGAACCGAATAAACCGAAAACCGAATAAAGCAAATTGTATGAACCGAAAACCGAACAAAATAAGCAATACGGGTTTGGTTCGGTTCGGGTATTATTCGGTTCGGTTCGTTTCCGGCCCGAATAACCCAAATAACGTGTGCAAGATGATTAAGGAGTCGAATAACCCAAATATTTTGTAGTCGAATAACCCGAATAACCTTTGTAGTCAAATAACCCGAATAACCCGAATATTTTATATTACTTTTGAAGCTTATGATTTCATATGTATATAACCCGAATAACCCGAATAACACGTACAAAATGATTTTGTAGTCGAATAACCTGAATATTTTTCATTACTTTTGTAGCTTATGATTTCATAACAAATCTTTTAAAGAAACAAATTAAACACTAAATATTAAACATCCAAAACACCCAAAAATCTATCTATAAGTATATAACCCGAATAACCCAAATAACATGTACAAGATGATTAAGGAGTCGAATAACCCGAATAAATATTGTATTTTTTTATGACTTTTGTAGCTTATGATTTCATAACAAACTTTTTAAAGAAACAAATTAAACACTAAATCGATTCACGCAAGGCCGCAAGGGAAAAAAAGACTCTTCATATTCGGTTCGGTTTTTTGGACCGAATAACCCCTTATTCGGGTAACCCGGACCGAATAACCCAAAAACCGAATAAGCCTTATATAGATACCCGAAAACCGAATCGAATTCCTTATTTGGGTCTAATTCGGTTCGGTTCGGTTCGGTTCTCGGTTCGGTTCTGGTTTTCGGCCCAATTTCTCATCCCAAGACTATCATTTACCATAAATATAGTTTACATTACCGTTTAAGCGACTTGCTCACATTATGAATGTAATGGGAAAATAATAATGATGTACATGTGGTATTAGTATATAGCTACTACTATTGTACTAACTACGTTAAAACCATTGTTTTTAATTAAGGCAAAATGTGATATAGTTGTGTCACACCCCCAAACCTGAACGGCGGAAACGTTCGGGGGCGGATGACTTCATGTGGTAACGTAACAAATGAATACATAGTAAAGAAAGCAATACAACCATCATATATATAATTGAAAGTTTACATTTGTCAAAAGTTACATGTTCAAAACCCAATTACAATATGATGTCAAAATACGAGATTAAACTGGCGCCGCAGCATCCCTTCATCAAAAACGAAATGAATACCTGAAATTACTGATTTCCTGGGACATACAAGTAATTTTGAAAGAGTAGATCAGCATTTAAGCTGGTGAATTTCATAAGTATTTAAGTGACAATGTTTGAATGAAATGAAATGTTTTATCTTTGTTTGTTTGTGTTTAGAAAATCCTATATTTTCTACTAGTATAAAAGTAGCCTTCACTCAAGACCAATGTTTGTTTCCAAAATGTATGTAAATGTAAAATAACCAATGAGTTTGAAAACCTTGTAAATCAATGCATTTTTAATACCCCTTGTGAGTTTTATAACCATACTATTGACTCTGAATGCCTATACACAACGTTCTTCAGGCGTTGGAATGTTATGACGTTTGTCACCCCAAACGGTGGACTGCAGCTAACAGTCAGGGCGCGGGTTGTCAAGACCGTATAGATCTATACACAAACACCATGCTCCCCCTCCAAGGGATTCTGGTATATAATACAGGACTTGAAATGTGTACTCGAACGTACATGAAGTTAGTGTCTCACAAAACCGTGGTATAAAAACAGATCTACTTGTTAAAATGTTACGTTTGTTCTTGTATACGAAAGTAAACTTCTTGAAATATATGTTTCTTAGTACATAAGAGTTAGAAATCTGTTCGTAAACTATACCTATTATAGTTTTCAAAAAGTGTGTCTTGTTTGTTTAGAAATACCTAGAAAAAGAATCACTTGTTTATGAAAGCATAGATTTTTGGTGTAGAGTCTAAGATAGAAAAGAATAATCTAAGAACAGTGTAGTTTTATACAGGCATTACAACAACTTTATATTTTAAAAGATCGAATGCTATTGTAACATATGCTATATATATATATATATATATATATATATATATATATATATATATATATATATATATATATATATATATATATATATATATATATATATATATATATATATATATATATATATATATATATATATATATAAGTTCCTTAAAGGTTTATAAATCGCATGTGATTTGAATATATAACAGTATATAAAAGAGTTTCTTTATGTAACACACGATAATACTCGTGTGTTTTACTTGTAATCCCCCCCTTGAAAGCATATAAAAGTATTTAGAATAATTAAAACGGTTGATTAAGGGGTATGAAACTCACTTGAAAGTTTGGGAGATAGCGAGATGGAAAACCGGGCAGAGTTTCGTCTCGGGAAACGGATTTTCCTCGGGATTCTCGGGAATCTCGGGAGTAAAATCGACCTTCGGGACTTGAGCCAAAAAGACCAGAGCTTCGGGTTTGAACGGACACAGAAAACGAGGCAAATTTGAGAGAGAGAGAGAAGAGAAATGAGCCCTTTCTTTGGAAACACTCGCATCCTATTTATAGTAAGGCTGGACTGCCTCGGTACGCGGGGCGTACGCTCGTACGCAGTGCGTACGCGTACGTCATGCATGACCGAAGCCTCGACTGCCTCGGTTCGGATGGGACGGGTTGCTGGGTACGCGGGTCGGATGGGACGGCGGGTCGGACGGGTCGGGGCTTCGGACGGGTCGGACGGGTCGGTTTCTTCGGATAGCGCGACGTGGACGATCAGAGGCCAATCCTCTCGGTTACGCGGGGCGTACAGGGGTACGCAGCGCGTACATCGGCTGAGAACGCTGACTCCCCTTCGGATAATATCCGAATTTTGAATAAAATAAATAATTAATTTATTTAATAAACTTCAAAAATTCATATCTTCTTCATACGAACTCCGTTTTCGATGGTCTTTATATCCTCGCGTAGGTGAGACTACGCTCTACAACTTTCGTTTAGACTCCGTCGGCAAATTCCGAAATTTTTTTTTTATTATTTATTAAAAACCCATCGTGTTTAAGGAATTTCTTTGAAAATTCTCATAACTTCTTTATCTGATGTCGGTTTTTGCCAGACTCTTTACCGCTGGAATACCATTGTCGAGACCTTCGATTCTCGTTTAGGTCATTCCGGCCAAAAGTCGCTCGATCTCCGATTCGAGTTTTTAGCTGTCTGTTGCTAAGCCGAACTTGGAAAAATCATAACTTCGCTATATGAAGTCGGATTTGGGCGTTCTTTTCACGTACGATCATGGTTCAAAGACATTTAATCATAGAAGGAAATTAAATAGAACTTATTTGTACATTTTATTATGAAAGTAAATTTTTATTATTCAGAAGTGGTTACAATACTTGACCCATTTTGGTCGTTACAAGGAGTTAAAATATCGGGTTGTCACAAGTTGTAACCATGCTTGATCGACTAGTTGAAACACAGCGCTCTAAGGCATCGAAATGGCATGACATTAGTCACCCGTAGACCTGTAGGTCCCACTGTAGCTAGCAGCAAGGTGTAGGATAGTTAATCCCGTATAGATCTATATACATACTCACGCTCTCCCTCCAGGAGACTATGGTTGCAAAATGCAATACGACAATTTCTTGCCATGCCATGAAGTAGTGGCTCACATTAGTGTTATAGTGTCCTAGTGTTTTTATAGTATGTTCTAGTGTATTGTATGTTCTCTCTGTACTAGTGTAGTGTATGTTCTCTTAGTTTCTCGTCATAGTATGTTTGTTCTATTTCTCATAATAGTAAGTCTGTATTGACTCATCAGTGAAACGACTCTTTTATGTTTCGTTGTACTAGAAATAGTGAGTAGTTACTTCCTAAACTATACCTATTATAGTTTACTAGTAAAGTTGTTTGTATAAATGAACATGTTTGTACACCTTTGCTACCCAAAGGTATTGAACTAAATGTAGAACTTTAATATCCATATACATACACATAATATATAACTAAGATTCAAACGACCGTCGGACAAACAACTGAATACCCCAAGTCCACAACCAAACAAGGAACAGGAAGTAAGGCGAGTTATCAGTCATAAGTCCTTTCAATCCTACTTATATAACTATATCTATATAGACATGATTTTAACAATATATAAGTTTGAAAGAGTTTAATAAAGAGTTTTGCATGTACAAATGTCGTAAAACGATTTGACGTAGTTTGTTTGATAAAATGGTTAAAAGTATAGTAAATCTATTTGTTTGATAGTTATTAATCACTTGTGATTGATATAATAACTATAATGTTTCAACTTGTATTCCCCCCTATAAAAGCATCTAAAATCATTTAAAAGATAAGTTAAGCGGTATGAACTCTCCTGTAGTGAGTGGTTTGGATGAACGAGTGGTATAGGATGCTAAGTGTCAAGTGAAGACTTGAGCACACACACAGATCCTATTTAGCATATAATGACACATATATGCATACGATTAGTGTTTAAACAACTAATCATGTAAGGAAAGACACTCTAGGACTTACGAAACACATAGATTGAAGTATATGAATCACATATGATTGCATACTAAGGATGTACGGCCACTCTAAGGAGTTTACAACCAAAATGGCATGACCAAGGGAGTTCACGGCCATGAGTTTACGCCGTAAAATCATGCTACTTTGTGCATATGGGCATTTTTAAAGGGCTTTAAAGCATTGAGGAATGGTTCTAGGTTCATAACCAAGCCTTAGGAAGAGTTTATGGTCCAAATGCACCCATATTAAGGGTTTATGGCCAAGGGTGATGCTCTTCGCCGTAAACTCTTCTTGTTCTTGGGAAAATATTGCTTTCAAGGTGTGAATCAAGAGTCATAACTAGATATCAAGTATATAATAGGATACTTATGATGTTGAAGCTTAGAAGAGTAGATTTCGGCCCAAAGAACTAATGTGTTCTTGATGTTATTGAGGATCTTGAAGATCTAAACCCAAAAGATGAAATTCATGGATGAATTCAAAGGTTATTCAAGAATAAGAGATGTATTAACAAATACATGGAAGGAATCACTTACATTTTTGAAGAATTGGAAGCAAGATCCTATGACACTTGAGAGAGATTTCGAGTTTCTAGACTTTGAAATGGGAAAAGTGAAGAAAAATGGCCAAGCTTCATACTTATAGCCTAGAGTTTATGAACACCATGAGTTTATGGTCGTAAACTCATGTGTCCTGGCCGTAAACTCCTCATGAGGGGTTTATGGCTTGTTTGTTGGTTTTGAACTTCAGTTGACACATACAAACTCTTAATCCTTTGATGTACTAGGCTTCGAATGCTCAAACAGACTCTAAACAGTGCTAAAAGTTAGAAGAAACCAGTGTGACTTTGACTGAATTGAATGGTTGTAGAAGATAGAAATTTCAGGTTGTCACATCATCCCCCTATTAGAGAGAATTTTGTCCCGAAATTAGAGTTTAAGAAAATAAGTAGTTACAAAAAACTTAGTGAAAATTTGAGGATATTTCAATTTCATTGGATCTTGCGCTCCCAAGTGAATTCAAGTCCTCGCTTGGCATGCCAACGAACCTTCACTATTGGGATCTGGCTTTGCTTCGTTTTCTTGACCTCTCGGTCCATGATCTCTACTGGTTCCTCCACGAAGTTGAGGCTCTCATTGATCTCGATCTCGTCGAGTGGGATTACAAGAGTCTCGTCGGACAGACACTTTTTCAAGTTCGAGACGTGGAAAGTAGAGCGTACGTTACTGTGTCACAACCCGATATTTCAACTCTTTGTAAAGGCCTAAAAGGTCAAGTATTGTAACCACTTTTGAGTTAATAAAATTAACTTTCCTAATAAAATGTCCAAATACTTCTATTTAAATTCCTTCTATGTTTAAATGTCTTTAAACCATTATCGTACGTAAAAAGAACGCCCAAATCCGACTTCGTATAACGAAGTTATGGTTTTTCCAAGTTCAGCTTAGCAACAGACAGCTAAAAACTCGAATCGGAGATCGAGCGACTTTTGGCCGGAATGACCTAAACGAGAATCGAAGGTCTCGACAATCGTATTTCAGCGGTAAAAATTCTGGCAAAAACCAACGTCAGATAAAGAAGTTATGAATTTTTGAAGAAATTCCTTAAACACGATGAGTTATAAAATAAATAATAAAAATAATTTTGGAATTTGCCAACGGAGTCTAAAAGAAAGTTGTAGAGCGTAGTCTCACCTACGCGTGGATATAAAGACCATCGAAAACGGAGTTTGTATGAAGAAGATATGAATTTTTGCAGTTTATTAAATAAATTATATTTTTATTTAATTCAAAAATCAAGCCTTATCCGAAGAGGAGTCAGCGTCCTCATCCTAGGTACGCGCTGCGTACCCCTGTACGCCCTGTGTACCCGAGGGACTTGGCCTCGGATCATCCACGTCGCCCTATGCGAGGCTACCGACCCGTCCGACCTGCCCGTCCGACCGACCCGTCCGACCCGCCGTCCCATCCGACACGCCAGATTGATCTGTCCCATCCGAAGCCGAGGCAGTCGAGGCTTCGGTCATGCATGACGTACGCGTACGCGCTGCATACGAGCGTACGCCCCGCGTACGAGGCTTCTCAGACCCTCCTATAAATAGTATGCGAGGGCCTCCGAGAAAAATGCTCATTTCTCTCCTTTCTTTCACGATATTGCCTCGTTTTCCGTGCCTGTTCAAACCCGAAGCTCTGGTCTTTTTGCTCAAGTCCCAAGGGTCGATTTTACTCCCGAGATTCCCGAGAATCCAGAGAAAATCCGTTTCCCGAGATGAAACTCTGGCCGGTTTTCCATCTCGCTATCTTCAAACTTTCAAGTGAGTTCATACCCCTTAATTTACCTTTTAAATGTTCTGTGAATTCTTTTATATGCTTTCAAGGGGGGGATTACAAGTAAAACACACGAGTATTATCGTGTGTTACATAAAGAACTATTTTATATGCTTTTATATATATCCAAATCACATGCGATTTATAAATTATATAGGAAACTTTCATATAAATATAAAATATGTTATATTCCATCTTTTGAAATACAAATTGTTGTTAATGCATGTATAAACTAATCATTTTCTTAGATTATATGTATACTTGCCTATCTTAGACTCTACACAAAAGTCTATGCTTTCATAACAAATGATTCCTTTTCTAAGTATTTCTAAACTAACGAGACACACTTTTAGAAAACTATAATAGGTATAGTTTTACGAACAAATTTCTAACTCTTATGTACTAGAAACATGAATTTCAAGAAGTCACTTTTGTATACAAGAACAAACGTAACATTTTAACAAGTAGATCTGTTTTTATACCACGGTTTTGTGAGACATTAACTTCATGTACGTTCGAGTACACATTTCAAGTCATGTATTATATACCAGAATCCCTTGGAGGGGGAGCATGGTGTTTGTGTGTAGATCTATACGGGCTTGACAACCCGCGCCATGACTGTTAGCTGCAGTCCACCGTTTGGGGTGACAAACGTCATAACATTCCAACGCTTGAAGAACGTTGTGTATAGGCATTCCGAGTCAATAGTATGGTTATAAAACTCACATGGGGTATTAAAAATGCATTGATTTACAAGGTTTTCAAACACATTGGTTATTTTACACTTACATACATTTTAGAAACAAACATTGGTCTTGAGTGAAGGCTACTTTTATACTAGTAGAAAATATAGGATTTTTTAAACACAAACAAACAAAGACAAAACATTTCATTTCACACAAACATTGCCATTTAAATACTTATGAAACTCACCAGCTTAAATGCTGATCTACTCTTTCAAAATTACTTGTATGTCTCAGGGAATCAGTAATTTCAGGTATTCATTTTGCTTTTGATGAAGGGATGTTGCGGCACCAGTTTAATCTCGTATTTTGACATCATATTGTAATTGGTTTTGAACATGTAACTTTTGACAAATGTACACTTTCAATTATATATATGATGGTTGTATTGCTTTCTTTACTATGTATTCATTTGTTACGTTACCACATGAAGTCATCCGCCCCCGAACGTTTCCGCCGTTCAGGTTTGGGGGTGTGACAGATTGGTATCAGAGCAATGTTTATAGTGAACTAAGTATATCGAACCACATAAGATATACAAACTATAAATGCTTAAGGGACTAATACTCTCTGAGAAAACAAATTTTCTTTTTATGCTTAAGCAGCATTGCGTTCAACTTAAATTGATAGTTCATTTAAGTACAATTACATGCATACCACAAATTATTTTCATGTTATCCAACTATACAAGTATTTAGACAAGTTGACACTACGATTGAGACTCGATATATGTAATCAGATTTTGGACAAATATAGCGTGATCAACTATATTTGCCCGAGATTGGACCAACGTATATCGAGGAATGATCGTAGTAAGCAACAAGTCAAAACTTACCAAACCATTACTAGAATCAAACACAAGAATTTAAATACTATAGGAGTATTTGCTATCTGAACTAGTTTAACTTACATGTTTTGCATGTTTTCAACTTTATTCCATTCTTATAACCCTATTTCTCGTACAGTCAAATGGCTGGATTTCACCACCCTGGCGACCCCTACTTTCCCAACCAAGGCAACGGAGGATGGATCGAAGATGATCCCGAAGAGGACGAGGAACCCATAGAAGTGGGTGATGACTCCGGTACCGACTCAGAGCCGGAAGTTATCGATCCACCACCCATTCAACCTCCCGTCTTCGTAAGGAACTTTCAAGGACCGACTCCCGTCTGGGGAAGTCACCTCCACCATTTGAGCCAACAGCAAAACCTACGCCCTCCCTATGGCATGTGTCGGGACTTTTATGATGTCTGCGGCGGAGGTTCGGCTGATCGAGCACTCCCGGTAATGGTGGGTAAGTTAGCCAATCAGTCCTACCAGTCTGGAGTTCAAGCTAGTCGACTCCGGGATGTCAACGTGGAAGTGCAGGTTCACACTTTTGACATCTGTAGGCTGGACAAGATACAAGACAATGCTCAACTCCAAACCGAAGCATTTCAAGCGCAAATGATTGCAGCCCTCGCTGAACTGAGGGAGCAACAAGCCGCTTTTTATAGGCGTCTAATGGAGTCGAAGCAATCAGATGCGGAGTGAAGCTCCAACCGCAACCTACGTCGCAAGTAGTGCTTGTCAAGGACTCAAATTTTGTTATAGGTTAGGACATCGGCTAAAAGTCTTTAAATTTCTCGAACTTTGTAATCGGAGACCCTTATAGGGGTCAAATTTTCATGATCATTGTAACAACTTTTATATTAATATAAGTGACACTATTACTACTATGTTAAGTATTTCGTTCAAACCTTGAGAGGTCTTTTTGAAACCAAATACTTGTTTCATACCTTCAGTCTTACAAATAACTTTCATTCTTCTATTTTAAGACTCATACTATCATCTGGTGTTGAACTATAGCGATTTAGTTCATGAGACACATACATTTTCTATTCTATGAAATTCTTATCCTCTTCTTTTCAACCTATAGTTGAAGGTTGCCTCCGCGTAGGAATCCAAGGCGAAACAACGGTGGGGAAGCACCTGTACCACCACCACCTCAACCACCTCAATTTGATGCTGTTATGTTTCAAGCAGCAGTCACCGCAGCGGTGGCAGCTGCCATGTCACAGATCAATAACTCGAGTACTAATGGCTCGGGATCTGGCACACACCCATCCAACCATGGCGAGAGTCATGGACCACCTCGAGAATGCACCTATAAGGACTTCACTAATGCCAAAACCCGTATGTTTTATGGAACTGGAGGTGTGATGGCCCTAAGGCAGTGGATTGAAAGGACGGAGGCAGTCTTTGAAATCTGCTCCTGTCCCGAGCACAGCAAAGTCAAATTTGCAACTTTCACCCTTATTGATAAAGCTTTAACTTGGTGGAATGGCCACGTTAAAGTACTTACCCTAATCGTGGCAAACTCCATAAGCTGGGAGAGCCTGAAAGCCATGATGATGAGAGAATACTGCCCACGGGGAGAGATTCAAAAGCTCGAACACGAACTATGGACTCTCGGAATGGTTGGTACCGACATCGCTACTTATACCAACAGATTCTGCGAGCTGGCAATCCTTTGTCCATATATGATTGCTCCCGAGAGCAAGAAAATAGAAAGGTACATCTGGGGACTGACGCCCCAAATTCGATCAAGCGTGTTAGCTTCCAAACCTGACACCTTTGAAAGTGCTAAGGAACTGGAACAATCTCTGATTGACTACGGAGGTCATTAGAACTCAACCACTTCTGCACCAGAACCACAGAAAGGAAACAACAACAACAACAACAACAACAACAACAACAACAACAACAACAACAACAATAGCAGGAAGAGAGTGTGGAATAAAGGGAAGGGTGGGTCTTCCAAAGAATCCGCAAAGAAACAACTGGTTTCAGTGAATGCTGCCACTGTACGTACTACAGCTCCTTCAAAACCTTATACAGGTAACCTCCCAAAGTGCACCAAATGCAATTACCACCACCATGGACCTTGTCGGGAAATGCAGTGCGCCAACTGCAACAGGAAAGGACACACAACCCGTTTCTGCAAGGACCCCGCAAAGCCGATCACTCAAGTTCCCGTTGCGGGTGTAGGGAAGACTTGCTACGGTTGTGGCGAGGTGGGCCACTACAAGAGGAACTGCCCTAAGGCAGCAGGCACCGACGGTGTGGGACGAGTTTTGGCTATAGGCCACGACGAAGCTGTAGCTGACCCAACTATAGTTGCTGGTACGTTCCTTCTCGATAATTCATATGCATGCATATTATTCGATAGTCGAGCGGAGAGAAGCTTCGTGAGTCAAAACTTTATTCATTTACTAAAACCTAAACCTAGCAAGTTAGAAAAATCATTCACTGTAGAGATGGCCAATGGAAAAACCGAAAACACTAACTGCATATACATGGGCTGTACGTTAACTTTAGACGGCCATTCTTTCCCAATCAATCTCATGCCGGTCCAAATTAAAAGTTTCGACGTCATAGTCGGCATGGATTGGTTGAGTCTTCTTCGCGCCGACATCATGTGCATTGAGAAAGCAGTCCGTCTTAATCTCCCTAACAATGAAACATTAGTTATCTACGGCGACAAATCTAGTACAAACCTTCGCATCATTTCGTGCATCCAAGCTCGAAAGTGCTTGCGGAAGGATTGTCGAGCATTCCTTGCGCACATCGTTGATACAAGTCAAGAACTGAAGGACATCAAGAGCATCTCGGTAGTACGTGACTTTCCCGATATCTTTCCAGAAGAACTACCAGGATTACCACCGCAACGCCAAGTCGAGTTCAGAATCGACTTAGTTCCAGGAGCTACCCTAGTAGCGAAGTCGCCTTACCGTCTCGCACCAGCAGAGATGCAGGAACTTTCCAGTCAACTTAATGAACTCCTTCAACAAGGATTCATAAGACCAAGTTTCTCACCTTGGCGAGCACTGGTCTTGTTTGTAAAGAAGAAAGACGGATCGTTCCGTATGTGCATTGACTACAGAGAGCTGAACAAACTTACTATCAAGAACGTTATCCTCTACCCCGTATTGACGACCTATTCAATCAACTCCAGGGAGCGAACTACTTTTCAAAGATAGACCTACGATCCGGATACCACCAATTACGTGTTCTAGAGGGGGACATTCCAAAGACAGCTTTCCGAACTCGTTATGGACACTACGAATTTGTAGTGATGCCGTTCGGATTGACCAATGCACCAGCCGTATTTATGGACCTAATGAATAGGGTATGCCGTCCTTACTTGGATCAGTTCGTCATTGTCATTATCGATGATATAATTATCTACTCCCGAAGTGAGGAAGAGCATAGTCAGCACCTACGAAAAGTCCTAGAAACACTGCGAACAGAGAAACTCTATGCGAAGTTCTCTAAATGCGAATTTTGGATTCGAAGAGTCGAATTTTTAGGCCACGTTGTTAGCGAGAAGGGTATACACGTGGACCCCTCAAAAATTAAGGCCATTGAGAACTGGTCGGCACCAAAGACACCTACAGAAATTTGTCAATTTCTAGGTCTCGCTGGCTACTATCGCAGATTCATAAAGAACTTCTCTAGCATTGCGAAACCTCGTACTACATTAACCCAGAAAGGCGTGGCCTTTGACTGGGAAGCGAAACAAGAGAAGGCATTCCAGACACTAAAACAGGCCTTGTGCACCGCACCGATACTATCCCTCCCCGAAGGGATAGAAGACTTCATAGTGTATTGTGATGCGTCAAATCAAGGACTTGGTTGTGTTCTTATGCAGAGAGGGAAGGTTATCGCTTATGCCTCCCGAGAGCTTAAGACACACGAAGTGAACTATACGACACACGATCTCGAGTTAGGAGCAGTGGTATTTGCTCTGAAGATCTGGAGACACTACTTATACGGAACAAAGAGTACTATTTTCACCGATCACAAGAGCCTTCAACACATTTTCGATCAGAAGGAACTCAACATGCGACAACGACGATGGGTTGAGTTACTAAATGAGTACGAATGCGAAATTCGTTATCATCATGGCAAGGCCAACGTAGTAGCTGACGCCCTCAGTCGAAAGGAATACACTGGTCGGAGGGTCAAATCTCTGACTATGACCATCCATTCCCACTTATCCACACAAATTAAGGAGGCACAAATGGAAGCTTTGCAACCTAAAAATGTGGCGGGTGAATCCCTGCGAGGAATGGAAAAGAATATAGAAGTCAAGGGTGGCGGAGCCTACTATCTCATGGACCGAATCTGGACCCCGAAACATGGTGGTTTCAGAAACGTAGTCATGACCGAAGCTCACAACTCAAGGTATTCCATTCACCCGGGTTCAGATAAAATGTATCTGGATCTTAAGAAACTGTACTGGTGGCCTAAAATGAAAGCAGAAATTGCTACCTTCGTAGGTAAATGTCTTACTTGCGCTAAGGTTAAGGTCGAGTATCAGAAACCGTCAGGATTACTACAACAACCAGAGATACCAGAATGGAAATGGGAGCGGATTACTATGGACTTCATAACCAAGTTACCCAAGACGACAAGTGGACTCGATACCATATGGGTCATTGTCGACAGATTGACCAAATCCGCACATTTTCTACCCATCAAGGAGACTAACAAAATGGAGAATCTTACAAGAACTTACATAAGGGAAGTAGTGCGACTGCATGGTGTTCCGATATCCATTATCACTGATAGAGATAGTAGATTCACTTCAAGATTCTGACAGTCACTACAAAGTTCCCTGGGAACTAGGCTAGACATGAGTACAGCCTACCACCCACAAACAGACGAACAAAGTTAGAGAACAATACAAACTTTAGAAGATATGCTGAGAGCCTGTGTGATTGACTTTGGAAAGGCATGGGATATCCATTTACCCCTTGTCGAATTTTCATACAATAATAGTTATCATACAAGCATAAAGGTTGCTCCTTTTGAAGCCCTCTATGGTCGAAAGTGCAGATCCCCTCTGTGCTGGACTGAAGTTGCCGATACCCAATTAGCTAGAGGAAGAGTTCCTGAGAGCACTCTCACCGGTCCGGAAATTATATGAGAAACGATAGAGAAGATCGTTCAGATTCGTGAACGATTGAAAGCCTCTAGGGACCGACAGAAAAGCTACGCTGACCAAAGGAGGAAACCTTTGGAATTCCAGGTAGGAGACCACGTCTTATTAAAGGTCTCACTGTGGAAGGGTTTAATACGCTTTGGAAAGTGTGGGAAACTAAATCCAAGATACATAGGGCCTTTCGAGATTCTTGCCAGAATCGGCCCTGTGGCTTGCAAGCTTAACCTACCGCGCGAACTTAGTAACATCCATCCCACCTTCCACGTCTCAAACTTGAAAAAGTGTCTGTCCGACGAGACTCTTGTTATTCCACTCGACGAGATCGAGATCAACGAGAGCCTCAACTTTGTGGAAGAACCAGTAGAGATCATGGACCGAGAGGTCAAACAAACAAAACAAAGTCGCATAGCCATCGTGAAGGTTCGCTGGAACGCCAAGCGGGGACCTGAATTCACATGGGAACGCGAAGATCAGATGAAACAAAAGTACCCTCATCTCTTTCATGTTCACTAGTATCTTGACTACTTTAAATTTCGGGACGAAATTCTCTCTAACGGGGGGATGATGTGACAACCCGATATTTCAACTCTTTGTAAAGGCCTAAAAGGTCAAGTATTGTAACCACTTTTGAGTTAATAAAATTAACTTTCCTAATAAAATGTCCAAATACTTCTATTTAAATTCCTTCTATGTTTAAATGTCTTTAAACCATTATCGTACGTAAAAAGAACGCCCAAATCCGACTTCGTATAACGAAGTTATGGTTTTTCCAAGTTCAGCTTAGCAACAGACAGCTAAAAACTCGAATCGGAGATCGAGCGACTTTTGGCCGGAATGACCTAAACGAGAATTGAAGGTCTCGACAATGGTATTTCAGCGGTAAAAAGTCTGGCAAAAACCGACGTCAGATAAAGAAGTTATGAATTTTTGAAGAAATTCCTTAAACACGATGAGTTATAAAATAAATAATAAAAATAATTTTGGAATTTGCCAACAGAGTCTAAAAGAAAGTTGTAGCGCATAGTTTCACCAACGTGTGGATATAAAGACCATCGAAAACGGAGTTCGTATGAAGAAGATATGAATTTTTGAAGTTTATTAAATAAATTATATATTTATTTAATTCAAAAATCATGCCTTATCCAAAGAGGAGTCAGCGTCCTCATCCGAGATACACGTTGCGTACCCCTGTACGCCCTGCGTACCCAAGGGACTTGGCCTCGGATCGTCCACGTCGCCCTATGCGAGGCTACCGACCCGTCCGACCTGCCCGTCCGACCGACCCGTCCGACCCGCCGTCCCATCCGACCCGCCAGACGGATCCGTCCCATCCGAAGCCGAGGCAGTCGAGGCTTCGGTCATGCATGACGTACGCGTACGCGCTGCGTACGAGCGTACGCCCCGCATATGAGGCTTCTCAGACCCTCCTATAAATAGCATGCGAGGGCTTCCGAGAAAAATGCTCATTTCTCTCCTTTCTTTCACGACATTGCCTCGTTTTCCGTGCCCGTTCAAACCCGAAGCTCTGGTCTTTTTGCTCAAGTCCCGAGGGTCGATTTTACTCCCGAGATTCCCGAGAATCCCGAGAAAAATCCGTTTCCCGAGACGAAACTCTGCCCGGTTTTCCATCTCGCTATCTTCAAACTTTCAAGTGAGTTCATACCCCTTAATTTACCTTTTAAATGTTCTATGAATTCTTTTATATGCTTTCATGGTGTGGATTACAAGTAAAACACACGAGTATTATCGTGTGTTACATAAAGAACTATTTTATATGCTTTTATATATATCTAAATCACATGCGATTTATAAATTATATAGGAAACTTTCATATAAATATAAAATATGTTATATTCCAACTTTTGAAATACAAATTGTTGTTAATGCATGTATAAACTAATCATTTTCTTAGATTATATGTATACTTGCCTATCTTAGACTCTACACAAAAATCTATGCTTTCATAACAAATGATTCCTTTTCTAAGTATTTCTAAACAAACGAGACACACTTTTAGAAAACTATAATAGGTATAGTTTTACGAACAAATTTGTAACTCTTATGTACTAGAAACATGAATTTCAAGAAGTCACTTTTGTATACAAGAACAAACGTAACACTTTAACAAATAGATCTGTTTTTATACCACAGTTTTGTGAGACACTAACTTCATGTACGTTCGAGTACACATTTCAAGTCCTGTATTATATACCAGAATCCCTTGGAGGGGGAGCATGGTGTTTGTGTATAGATCTATACGGGCTTGACAACCCGCGCCCTGACTGTTAGCTGCAGTCCACCTTTTGGGGTGACAAACGTCATAACGTTCCAACGCTTGAAGAACGTTGTGTATAGGCATTCCGAGTCAATAGTATGGTTATAAAACTCACATGGGGTATTAAAAATGCATTGATTTACAAGGTTTTCAAACACATTGGTTATTTTACACTTACATACATTTTAGAAACAAACATTGGTCTTGAGTGAAAGCTACTTTTATACTAGTAGAAAATATAGGATTTTTTAAACACAAACAAACAAAGACAAAACATTTCATTTCACACAAACATTGTCATTTAAATACTTATGAAACTCACCAGCTTAAATGCTGATCTTCTCTTTCAAAATTACTTGTATGTCCCAGGGAATCAGTAATTTCAGGTATTCATTTCGCTTATGATGAAGGGATGTTGCGGCGCCAGTTTAATCTCTTATTTTGACATCATATTGTAATTGGTTTTGAACATGTAACTTTTGACAAATGTAAACTTTCAATTATATATATGATGGTTGTATTGCTTTCTTTACTATGTATTCATTTGTTACGTTACCACATGAAGTCATCCGCCCCCGAACGTTTCCGCCGTTCAGGTTTGGGGGTGTGACAGATTGGTATCAGAGCAATGTTTATAGTGAACTAAGTATATCGAACCACATAAGATATACAAACTATAAATGCTTAAGGGACTAATACTCTCTGAGAAAACAAATTTTCTTTTTATGCTTAAGCAGCATAGCGTTCAACTTAAATTGATAGTTCATTTAAGTACAATTACATGCATACCACAAATTATTTTCATGTTATCCAACTATACAAGTATTTAGACAAGTTGACACTACGATTGAGACTCGATATATGTAATCAGATTTTGGACAAATATAGCGTGATCAACTATATTTGCCCGAGATTGGATCAACGTATATCGAGGAATGATCGTAGTAAGCAACAAGTCTAAACTTACCAAACCATTACTAGAATCAAACACAAAAATTTAAATACTATAGGAGTATTTGCTATCTGAACTAGTTTAACTTACATGTTTTGCATGTTTTCAACTTTATTCCATTCTTATAACCCTATTTCTCGTACAGTCAAATGGCTGGATTTCACCACCCTGGCGACCCCTACTTTCCCAACCAAGGCAACGGAGGATGGATCGAAGATGATCCCGAAGAGGACGAGGAACCCATAGAAGTGGGTGATGACTCCGGTACCGACTCAGAGCCGGAAGTTATCGATCCACCACCCATTCAACCTCCCGTATTCGTAAGGAACTTTCAAGGACCGACTCCCGTCTGGGGAAGTCACCTCCACCATTGGAGCCAACAGCAAAACCTACGCCCTCCCTATGGCATGTGCCGGGACTTTTATGATGTCCGCGGCGGAGGTTCGGCTGATCGAGCACTCCCGGTAATGGTAGGTAAGTTAGCCAATCAGTCCTACCATTCTGGAGTTCAAGCTAGTCGACTCCGGGATGTCAACGTGGAAGTGCAGGTTCACACTTCTGACATCCGTAGGCTGGACAAGATACAAGACAATGCTCAACTCCAAACCGAAGCATTTCAAGCGCAAATGATTGCAGCCCTCGCTGAACTGAGGGAGCAACAAGCTGCTTTTTATAGGCATCTAACGGAGTCGAAGCAATCAGATGCGGAGTCAAGCTCCAAGCGCAACCTACGTCGCAAGTAGTGCTTGTCAAGGACTCAAATTTTGTTATAGGTTAGGACATCGGCTAAAAGTCTTTAAATTTCTCGAACTTTGTAATCGGAGACCCTTATAGGGGTCAAATTTTCATGATCGTTGTAACAACTTTTATATTAATATAAGTGACACTATTACTACTATGTTAAGTATTTCGTTCAAACCTTGAGAGGTCTTTGTGAAACCAAATACTTGTTTCATACCTTCAGTCTTACAAATAACTTTCATTCTTCTATTTTAAGACTCATACTATCATCTTTTGTTGAACTATAGCGATTTAGTTCATGAGACACATACATTTTCTATTCTATGAAATTCTTATCCTTGTCTTTTCAACCTATAGTTGAAGGATGCCTCCGCGTCGGAATCCAAGGCGAAACAACGGTGGGGAAGCACCTGTACCACCACCACCTCCACCACCTCAATTTGATGCTGTTATGTTTCAAGCAGCAGTCACCGCAGCGGTGGCAGCTACCATGTCACAGATCAATAACTCGAGTACTAATGGCTCGGGATCTGGCACACACCCATCCAACCATGGCGAGAGTCATGGACCACCTCGAGAATGCACCTATAAGGACTTCACTAATGCCAAACCCCGTATGTTTTATGGAACTGGTGGTGTGATGGCCCTGAGGCAGTGGATTGAAAGGACAGAGGCAGTCTTTGAAATCTGCTCCTGTCCCGAGCACAACAAAGTCAAATTTGCAACTTTCACCCTTATTGATAAAGCTTTGACTTGGTGGAATGGCCACGTTAAAGTACTTACCCTAATCGTGGCAAAATCCATAACCTGGGAGAGCCTGAAAGCCATGATGATGAGAGAAAACTGCCCACGGGGAGAGATTCACAAGCTCGAACACGAACTATGGACTCTCGGAATGGTTGGTACCGACATCGCTACTTATACCAACAGATTCTGCGAGCTGGCAATCCTTTGTCCAGATATGATTGCTCCCGAGAGCAAGAAAATAGAAAGGTACATCTGGGGACTGACGCCCCCAATTCGATCAAGCGTGTTAGCTTCCAAACCTGACACCTTTGATAGTGCTATGGAACTGGCATAATCTCTGATTGACTATGGAGGTCATCAGAACTCAACCACTTCTGCACCAGAACCACAGAAAGGAAACAACAACAACAACAACAACAACAACAACAACAACAACAACAATAGCAGGAAGAGAGTGTGGAATAAAGGGAAGTGTGGGTCTTCCCAAGAATCCACAAAGAAGCAACTGGTTTCAGTGAATGCTGCCACTTTACCTACTACAGCTCCTACAAATGCCTACCCAACAAAGCCTTATACAGGTAACCTCCCAAAGTGCACCAAATGCAATTACCACCACCATGGACCTTGTCGAGAAATGCAGTGCGCCAACTGCAACAGGAAAGGACACACAGCCCATTTCTGCAAGGACCCCGCAAAGACGATCACTCAAGTTCCCGGTGCGGGTGTAGGGCAGACTTGCTACGGTTGTGGCGAGGTGGGCCACTACAAGAGGAACTGCCCTAAGGAAGCAGGCACCGGCGGTGTGGGACGAGTTTTGGCTATAGGCCACGACGAAGCTGTAGCTGACCCAACTATAGTTGCTGGTACGTTCCTTCTCGATAATTCATATGCATGCATATTATTCGATAGTGGAGCGGAGAGAAGCTTCGTGAGTCAAAACTTTATTCATTCACTTAAACCTAAACCTAGCAAGTTAGAAAAATCATTCACTGTAGAGATGGCCAATGGAAAAACCGAAAACACTAACTGCGTATACATGGGCTGTACGTTAACTTTAGACAGCCATTCTTTCCCAATCAATCTCATGCCGGTCCAAATTAAAAGTTTCGATGTCATAGTCGGCATGGATTGGTTGAGTCTTCTTCGCGCCGACATCATGTGCTTTGAGAAAGCAGTCAGTCTTAATCTCCCTAACAACGAAACATTAGTTATCTACGGCGACAAATCTAGTACAAACCTTCGCATCATTTCGTGCATCCAAGCTCGAAAGTGCTTACGGAAGGATTGTCGAGCATTCCTTGCGCACATCGTTGATACAAGTCAAGAACTGAAGGACATCAAGAGCATCTCGGTAGTATGCGACTTTCCCGATATCTTTCCAGAAGAACTACCAGGATTACCACCGCAACGCCAAGTTGAGTTCAGAATCGACTTAGTTCCAGGAGCTACCCTAGTAGCGAAGTCGCCTTACCATCTCGCACCAGCACAGATGCAGCAACTTTCCAGTCAACTTAATGAACTCCTTCAAAAAGGATTCATAAGACCAAGTTTCTCACCTTGGGGAGCACCGGTCTTGTTTGTAAAGAAGAAAGACGGACCGTTCCGTATGTGCATCGACTACAGAGAGCTGAACAAACTTACTATCAAGAACCGTTATCCTCTACCCCGTATCGACGACCTATTCGATCAACTTCAGGGAGCGAACTACTTTTCAAAGATAGACCTACGATCCGGATACCACCAATTACGAGTTCTAGAGGGGGACATTCCAAAGACAGCTTTCCGAACTCGTTATGGACACTACGAATTTGTAGTGATGCCGTTCGGATTGACCAATGCACCAGCCGTATTTATGGACCTAATGAATAGGGTATGTCGTCCTTACTTGGATCAGTTCCTCATCTTCTTTATCGATGATATACTTATCTACTCCCGAAGTGAGGAAGAGCATAGTTAGCACCTACGAAAAGTCCTAGAAACACTGCGAACGGACAAACTCTATGCGAAGTTATCTAAATGCGAATTTTGGATTCGAAGAGTCGAATTTTTAGGCCACGTTGTTAGCGAGAAGGGTATACACGTGGACCCCTCCAAAATTAAGGCCATTGAGAACTGGTCGGCACCAAAGACACCTACAGAAATTCGTCAATTTCTAGGTCTCGCTGGCTACTATCGCAGATTCATAAAGAACTTCTCTAGCATTGCGAAACCTCTTACTACATTAACCCAGAAAGGCGTGGCCTTTGACTGGGAAGCGAAACAAGAGAAGGCATTCCAGACACTAAAACAGGCCTTGTGCACCGCACCGATACTATCCCTCCCCGAAGGGATAAAAGACTTCGTAGTGTATTGCGATGCGTCAAATCAAGGACTTGGTTGTGTTCTTATGCAGAGAGGGAAGGTTATCGCTTATGCCTCCCAACAGCTTAAGACACACGAAGTGAACTATACGACACACAATCTCGAGTTAGGAGCAGTGGTATTTGCTCTGAAGATCTGGTGACACTACTTATACGGAACAAAGAGTACTATTTTCATCGATCACAAGAGCCTTCAACACATTTTCGATCAGAAGGAACTCAACATGCGACAACGATGATGGGTTGAGTTACTAAATGACTACGAATGCGAAATTCGTTATCATCCTGGCAAGGCCAACGTAGTAGCTGACGCCCTCAGTCGAAAGGAATACACTGGTCGGAGGGTCAAATCTCTGACTATGACCATCCATTCCCACTTAACCACACAAATTAAGGAGGCACAAATGGAAGCTTTGCAACCTGAAAATGTGGCGGGTGAATCCCTGCGAGGAATGGAAAAGAATCTAGAAGTCAAGGGTGGCGGAGCCTACTATCTCATGGACCGAATCTGGACCCCGAAACATGGTGGTTTCAGAAACGTAGTCATGACCGAAGCTCACAACTCAAGGTATTCTGTTCACCCGGGTTCAGATAAAATGTATCTGGATCTTAAGAAACTGTACTGGTGGCCTAACATGAAAGCAGAAATTGCTACCTTCGTAGGTAAATGTCTTACTTGCGCTAAGGTTAAGGTCGAGTATCAGAAACCGTCAGGATTACTACAACAACCAGAGATACCAGAATGGAAATGGGAGCGGATTACTATGGACTTCATAACCAAGTTACCCAAGACGACAAGTGGACTTGATACCATATGGGTCATTGTCGACAGATTGACCAAATCCGCACATTTTCTACCCATCAAGGAGACTGACAAAATGGAGAAGCTTACAAGAACTTACCTAAGGGAAGTAGTGCGACTGCATGGTGTTCCGATATCCATTATCTCTGATAGAGATAGTAGATTCACTTCAAGATTCTGGCAGTCACTACAAAGTTCCCTAGGAACTAGGCTAGACATGAGTACAGCCTACCACCCACAAACAGACGGACAAAGTGAGAGAACAATACAAACTTTAGAAGATATGCTGAGAGCCTGTGTGATTGACTTTGGAAAGGCGTGGGATATCCATTTACCCGTTGTCGAATTTTCATACAACAATAGTTATCATACAAGCATAAAGGCTGCTCCGTTTGAAGCCCTCTATGGTCGAAAGTGCAGATCCCCTCTGTGCTGGACTGAAGTTGGCGATACCCAATTAGCTAGAGGAAGAGTTCCTGAGAGCACTCTCACCGGTCCGGAAATTATATGAGAAACGACAGAGAAGATCGTTCAGATTCGTGAACGATTGAAAGCCTCTAGGGACCGACAGAAAAGCTACGCTGACGAAAGGAGGAAACCTTTGGAATTCCAGGTAGGAGACCACGTCTTATTAAAGGTCTCACCGTGGAAGGGTTTAATACACTTTGGAAAGTGTGGGAAACTAAATCCAAGATACATAGGGCCTTTCGAGATTCTTGCCAGAATCGGCCCTGTGGCTTGCAAGCTTAACCTACCGCGCGAACTTAGTAACATCCATCCCACCTTCCACGTCTCAAACTTGAAAAAGTGTCTGTCCGACGAGACTCTTGTTATTCCACTCAACGAGATCGAGATCAACGAGAGCCTCAACTTTGTGGAAGAACCAGTAGAGATCATGGACCGAGAGGTCAAACAAACAAAACAAAGTCGCATACCCATCGTGAAGGTTCGCTGGAATGCCAAAGCGGGGACCTGAATTCACATGGGAACGCGAAGATCAGATGAAAAAAAAGTACCCTCATCTCTTTCATGTTCACTAGTATCTTGACTACTTTAAATTTCGGGATGAAATTCTCTCTAACGGGGGGATGATGTGACAACCCGATATTTCAACTCTTTGTAAATGCCTAAAAGGTCAAGTATTGTAACCACTTTTGAGTTAATAAAATTAACTTTCCTAATAAAATGTCCAAATACTTCTATTTAAATTCCTTCTATGTTTAAATGTCTTTAAACCATTATCGTACGTAAAAGAACGCCCAAATCCGACTTCGTATAACGAAGTTATGGTTTTTCCAAGTTCAGCTTAGCAACAGACAGCTAAAAACTCGAATCGGAGATCGAGCGACTTTTGGCCGGAATGACCTAAACAAGAATCGAAGGTCTCGACAATGGTATTTCAGCGGTAAAAAGTCTGGCAAAAACCGACGTCAGATAAAGAAGTTATGAATTTTTTAAGAAATTCCTTAACCACGATGAGTTATAAAATAAATAATAAAAATAATTTTGGAATTTGCCAACGGAGTCTAAAAGAAAGTTGTATAGCGTAGTCTCACCTACGCGTGGATATAAAGACCATCGAAAACGGAGTTCGTATGAAGAAGAGGAGTCAGCGTCCTCATCCGAGGTACGCGCTGCGTACCCCTGTACGCCCTGCGTACCCGAGGGACTTGGCATCGGATCTTCCACGTCGCCCTATGCGAGGCTACTGACCCGTCCGACCGACCCGTCCGACCCGCCGTCCCATCCGACCCGCCAGACTGATCCGTCCCATCCGAAGCTGAGGCAGTCGAGGCTTCGGTCATGCATGACGTACGCGTACGAGCGTACGCCCCGCGTACGAGGCTTCTCAGACCCTCCTATAAATAGCATGCGAGGGCTTCCGAGAAAAATGCTCATTTCTCTCCTTTCTTTCACGATATTGCCTCGTTTTCCATGCCCATTCAAACCCGAAGCTCTGGTCTTTTTGCTCAAGTCCCGAGGGTTGATTTTACTCCCGAGATTCCCGAGAATCCCGAGAAAAATCCGTTTCCCGAGACGAAACTCTGCCCGGTTTTCCATCTCGCTATCTTCAAACTTTCAAGTGAGTTCATACCCCTTAATTTACCTTTTAAATGTTATGTGAATTCTTTTATATGCTTTCAAGGGGGGATTACAAGTAAAACACACGAGTATTATCGTGTGTTACATAAAGAACTATTTTATATGCTTTTATATATATCCAAATCACATGCGATTTATAAATTATATAGGAAACTTTCATATAAATATAAAATATGTTATATTCCATCTTTTGAAATACAAATTGTTGTTAATGCATGTATAAACTAATCATTTTCTTAGATTATATGTATACTTGCCTATCTTAGACTCTACACAAAACATCTATGCTTTCATAACAAATGATTCTTTTTCTAAGTATTTCTAAACAAACGAGACACACTTTTAGAAAACTATAATAGGTATAGTTTTACGAACAAATTTGTAAGTCTTATGTACTAGAAACATGAATTTCAAGAAGTCACTTTTATATACAAGAACAAAAGTAACATTTTAACAAGTAGATCTGTTTTTATACCACGGTTTTGTGAGACACTAACTTCATGTACGTTCGAGTACACATTTCAAGTCCTATATTATATACCAGAATCCCTTGGAGGGGGAGCATGGTGTTTGTCTATAGATCTATACGGGCTTGACAACCCGCGCCCTGACTGTTAGCTGTAGTCCACCATTTGGGGTGACAAACGTCATAACATTCCAACGCCTGAAGAACGTTGTGTATAGGCATTCCCAGTCAATAGTATGGTTATAAAACTCACATGGGGTATTAAAAATGCATTGATTTACAAGGTTTTCAAACACAATGGTTATTTTACACTTACATACATTTTAGAAACAAACATTGGTCTTGAGTGAAGGCTACTTTTATACTAGTAGAAAATATAGGATTTTCTAAACACAAACAAACAAAGACAAAAAATTTCATTTCACACAAACATTGTCATTTAAATACTTTTGAAACTCACCAGCTTAAATGCTGATCTACTCTTTCAAAATTACTTGTATGTCCCAGGGAATCAGTAATTTCAGGTATTCATTGTGCTTTTGAAGAAGGGATGCTGCGACGCCAGTTTAATCTCGTATTTTGACATCATATTGTAATTGGTTTTGAACATGTAACTTTTGACAAATGTAAACTTTCAATTATATATATGATGGTTGTATTGCTTTCTTTACTATGTATTCATTTGTTACGTTACCACATGAAGTCATCCGCCCCCGAACGTTTCCGCCGTTCAGGTTTGGGGGTGTGACATATTGGGTTTGTCAAAAGTTTACTTCATGTGGTAACGTAACAAATGAATACATAGTAAAGAAAGCAATACAACCATCATATATATAATTGAAAGTTTACATTTGTCAAATGTTACATGTTCAAAACCAATTACAATATGATGTCAAAATACGAGAATAAACTGGCGCCGCAGCATCCCTTCATCAAAAGCATAATGAATACCTGAAATTACTGATTTCTTGGGACATACAAGTAATTTTGAAAGAGTAGATCAGCATTTAAGCGGCTGAGTTTCATAAGTATTTAAGTGACGATGTTTGTATGAAATGAAATGTTTTGTCTTAGTTTGTTTGTGTTTAGAAAATCCTATATTTTCTACTAGTATAAAAGTAGCCTTCACTCAAGACCAATGTTTGTTTCTAAAAATGTATGTAAGTGTAAAATAACCAATGTGTTTGAAAACCTTGTAAATCAATGCATTTTTAATACCCCATGTGAGTTTTATAACCATACTACTGACTCGGAATGCCTATACACAACGTTCTTCAGGCGTTGGAATGTTATGACGTTTGTCATTCCAAACGGTGGACTGCAGCTAACAGTCAGGGCGCGGGTTGTCAAGCCCGTATAGATCTATACACAAACACCATGCTCCCCCTCCAAGAGATTCTGGTATATAATACAGGACTTGAAATGTGTACTCGAACGTACATGAAGTTAGTGTCTCACAAAAACCGTGGTATAAAACAGATCTACTTGTTAAAATGTTACGTTTGTTCTTGTATACAAAAGTGACTTCTTGAAATTCATGTTTCTAGTACATAAGAGTTAGAAATTTGTTCATAAAACTATACCTATTATAGTTTTCTAAAAGTGTGTCTCGTTTGTTTAGAAATACCTAGAAAAGGAATCATTTGCTATGAAAGCATAGATTTTTGGTGTAGAGCCTAAGATAGAAAAGTATACAAATAATCTAAGAAAAGTTTAGTTTATACATGCATTACAACAAATTTATATTTCAAAAGATAGAATGCTATTTTAACATATGTTATATATATGAAAGTTCCTTAAAAGT
Source organism: Lactuca sativa (assembly GCF_002870075.4). Lineage (NCBI taxonomy): Eukaryota > Viridiplantae > Streptophyta > Magnoliopsida > Asterales > Asteraceae > Lactuca > Lactuca sativa. The sequence goes on from NC_056627.2 coordinate 91,872,417, forward strand.
TTGTAAATCGCATGTGATTTGGATATATAAAAGCATATAAAAGAGTTCTTTATGTAACACACGATAATACTCGTGTGTTTTACTTGTAATCCCCCCTTGAAAGCATATAAAAGAATTTATAGAATATTTAAAAGGTAAACTAAGGGGTATGAACTCACTTGAAAGTTTGAAGATAGCGAGATGGAAAACCGGGCAGAGTTTCGTCTCGGGAAACGGATTTTTCTTGGGATTCTCGGGAATCTCGGGAGTAAAATCGACCCTCGGGACTTGAGCAAAAAGACCAGCGCTTCGGGTTTGAACGGACACGGAAAACGAGGCAATATCGAGAGAGAAAGGAGAGAAATGTGCAATTTTCTCGGAAGCCCTCGCATGCTATTTATAGGGGGTCTGAGAAGCCTCGTATGCGGGGCGTATGCTCGTACGCAGCGCGTATGCATACGTCATGCATGACCGAAGCCTCGACTGCCTCGGATTCGGATGGGACGGATCAGTCTGGCGGGTCGGATGGGACGGCGGGTCGGACGGGTCGGTCGGACGGGCGGGTCGGTAGCCTCGCATAGGGCGACGTGGACGATCCGAGGCCAAGTCCCTCGGGTACACAGGGCGTACAGGGGTACGCAGCGCGTACCTCAAATGAGGACGCTGACTCCTCTTCGGATAATGCTTGAATTTTGAATTAAATAAATATATAATTTATTTAATAAACTTCAAAAATTCATATCTTCTTCATACGAACTCCGTTTTCGATGGTCTTTATATCCTCGCGTAGGTGAGACTACGCTCTACAACTTTCGTTTAGACTCCGTTGGCAAATTCCGAAATTATTTTTATTATTTATTTTATAACTCATCGTGTTTAAGGAATTTCTTCAAAAAGTCATAACTTCTTTATCTGACGTTGGTTTTTGCCAGACTTTCTACCGCTGAAATACCATTGTCGAGACCTTCGATTCTCGTTTAGGTCATTTCGGCCAAAAGTCGCTCGATCTCCGATTCGAGTTTTTAGCTGTCTGTTGCTAAACTGAACTTGGAAAAATCATAACTTCGTTATACGAAGTCGGATTTTGGGCGTTCTTTTTACGTACGATCATGGTTTAAAGACATTTAAATATAGAAGGAATTTAAATAAAACTAATTGGACATTTTATTATGAAAGTTAATTTTATTAACTCAAAAGTGGTTACAATACTTGACCTTTTAGGTCATTACAAAGAGTTGAAATATCGGGTTGTCACATAAGTCCCTCTCCCACTAGTACCGGTAGTGGTGAATTGTGCTAGAGCTACCGTAACAGCCACATTCACAGCAGCTTGGATAGCTGTTGGGTTGTATTGAGGAGGAGGAGTTGGAGTTTGATTCAGAGTTATTGGAGTAGTGTGCCTCTTTGATCGACGTGGAGGCATCTTGTAGCTATAAGATCACAAAGATGAAGATATTGGTAAGCATTTGATAGAGAAAATGATGAGAGTGACTCATGGATTAACTCTCCATAGTCCAACAACATAAATGAGAGTGTGATTGAATATATACCTAGCAATAGAAAGATGAGAGCATTTGGATATTAAATTTCCATGAGATTAGATATCTGTCAATTATTCTGGTATTACAGATGTAACAAGTATGGAAAAAATGACCTAGAAGTAGGTCTTACATCAAACCACGATAGGAAAATTTTGACAGAATAAAGACCTATCGACCGAAAGTTCAAGGTCTTAAAATGACAGGAAATTACACGGAGAAGTGCTACTAAGAGCATAGAAAAGAAGGCTACTCCGAAGGCAAAAGAAAATTTGAGCAGATCATTCCCTAATGGCGACGGGAACCCCTTGGGCGAACCCTTAAGTCAGCCAGTTGTCGTTCCAAGTCAAGAAGGTGTCACTCGTACACTCTCTGGCGCAAGTGATGTTCTATGACTTCGGCCCTAGTCTCAGCTAGTGCTTGAATTAGAGATTCATTGTCTCTTTCTGCTCACTTACGAGCATCTTCCAGATGACGAATGCGGAAAGTATTGACTCCTGAATTGGCGTCAACTTCCGCGATTCGGTTGAGGGCTGTCCTACCCTGAATCTCATTACGAGCAACCCTGCGGACCAGAATAGGCAGGACTCTGTCCACTGAGCCTCCCTCGCTCAGGTTATATAAGCTTCGTTCTCCATTATATGGAATGGGTTGTCCCTGTTCCTGACTCCATGTCTCCAGATTTTCCACCCACAAAGGCTTCAGACCTTGAAAAGTCGGACGGGGGTTTGGATTTGGGTTTGGAGCTACCAAAGGTTGGTCATTGACTTTTGGCTCGGATTCAGAATCTTCCGGGAATTTCTCTACGAAGTCATCATCTAGATGTATTGGATGATTTTCTTTTGGTTCGGCATCGAGCCATCCTCCGTTACCTTGGTTGGGAAAGTACGGGTCGCCAGGAAGATGGAATCCAACCATGTGATCTATGCAAGAAAAGGGGTAAAAGAGGTAGTTAATAAACGTACTAATTTATATAAGATGATCTTTATCAGTTACTTCAATATTTGCATAGTGCATACCAATTATATGTAATCAAAGAGGATATACCTTCGAATAAGTGACCCTAACTCCAAATCCATAATCAGACAAGGAACAGGAAATAAAGCAAAGATCACAAATTCTAAGTCTACGACGCTCTAGTCATATATAACCTTAGCGTATCCACCAAGCAGCTATTGACTTACTAATAAAGACCTTTAGTTCTCAAATAAGTAATTATAGTAACACAAAATACTCCTATAGTATTTTAAGCTTACGTTCTGTTCTAATGTTTTCATTGTAGTAGTGTTGGTAGGTTTTTTTTTGACTTGCTGCAACACCACAACCATTCCTAGGCATATGCTAATCACTTCTTGGAAAGATATAGTTGATCAGGCTATATCACTCCCAGATCTGATTATATGTTCCCAAGCCTGATTGTGTTGTTCAACAATCGTAATACTTTTGTTCTGTCCTAGTGACAATCTGTCACACCCCAAAACCTGAATGGAAGAAACATTCGGGGGCGGAGGACGTCATGTACAGTATCACAACAATGCATAATAGTAAACAAGCAACAACATCGTCCATTGCATTAATAATATAATTTAATACAAGTGTGTTCTATATAGTTTATAAGACACCAAAAATATGAATCAAAATAAGAGATGAGTCTTGAATGTGCTCCATCTTCTCAAAACCTGGTCATTGGTACCTGTCTACTGGTGACATAGGAATACAAGTTATTTTGAAAGTGTAGATCAGCATTAAAGCTGGTGAGTTCATAAGTATTTTAGTGTCGTTGCTTGTATACAAGTGTTTGTAGTCTTTGTTTGTAAATGTTTTTAAATGTTTGCATCTCCTAGAAAATCCTATATTTTCTACTAAAAGTTGACTTCTACCAAGACCCAAATGTTCTGTATGTTATTCGATTGTAAAAGTGTGTAATTTTCCCCAAAGATAGACTATCATTTACCAGAAATATAGTTTACATTACCGTTTAAGTGAGTTGCTCACATTATGAATGTAATGGGAAAATCATAATGATGTACATGTAGTATTAGTATATAGCTGCTACCATTGTACTATCTACCTTAAATCCATTGTTTTTAATTAAGGAAAAATGTGATATAGTTGTAACCATGCTTGATCGACTAGTTGAAACACGACGCTCTAAGGCATCGAAATGGTATGACATTAGTCACCCGTAGACCTGCAGGTCCCACTGTAGCTAGCAAGAAGGTGTAGGATAGTCAATCCCATATAGATCTATACACCAACTCACGCTCTCCCTCTAGGAGACTCTGGTTGCAAAACGCAACACGATAATTGTTTGCCATGTCATGAAGTAGTTGTTGGGTTTTGAGCATTCTAACACTCCTAAGTGTACATGCAACCCTAAATACCTTGGATCTATGTTTTCTCTATTATACATGCAAATAAGAACATCCAAGGTATTATCCTAATCTAGCATACAAAAACTATGAATGTAACAAGATAGAATACATACCTCTTGATGTAGCTTGATGTCTTCAAGCTTTAAGAGCTTAGCCCCAATAGTGTGGAAGCCTCAAGTGGAATCACAAATCACCAAGACACCTTGGAATACTTTAGAGAATATGATTACTTGGTTCTCTCTAGTTAAATTGGCTAGCCCTTCTTTAGTGTATCCATACTAGTGCCAATTTCACCAACCAAGGACATCTTTATATAGTATGGAGGATTAGGGTTAAACCCTAATACCCATGACCTATCATTTCCTAGGATCCATGGGTTAAACACTCCATGGACTATCCATGAAAGCTTAGCCCAACCTAAATGAACTTGGCCCATTCCATATATATAAGAGTCCATATTTAATTAGTTCCTTTTGATCACTTAATTAATTATAAATTAATTCTTGATCAATACTAATTAAACAATATGATTCCATAATAATATATTAGAACTTATAATATATTAATATTAATCATAAACATAGTATTCTCAAAAGATTATCCATATAAATTGTGTCGGTGAAGTGCAACCCAAATGGACCATGCCGGGTCGGGTCAAGTACATACCAAATATAGTTATGGACTTAGACATTAATCCAACAGTCTCCCACTTGGATAAGTCTAAAACTATTATTGCGTATGACTTCAAACCTAACTGGCAATCGTAGCTCTTAAAGCCGCTGTCGAACTCTGACCTTGTCGGTGAACTCTGACCTTTGTCAATGACTTGTCCATTAGATAAGGGATCATATATTCCTCCATTCTAGATATCATATGGACTGGGACATGGATTATAATCATTCTCTTTGTCCATTTGTTGTTTCCCGATTTTCGATTTATGACGACTGACTAATTGAACAAATCAAATCAGTCCTGGCCCGGCCGAGCACTTCCATTTGTCATCATCAAATCATCGAGGGGCCCACAGATATCGCTTTTATCCCGAAGGTAAAAGGAACGGATAAACTTCGACTCATATGGCTTGTTCTACTACTTGTTGAATCATACACAAAGGCACGTTTTATAACACCGAGTTACCGTATGCGTTTTCGTGCAATCAATGTACTATCCACTCATAGTAACAACTCATATCTCTAGGTTTGAAGAATATAAGATATTATCGTCTCATGATCACTCGTGATAAAATCCATGAAGTGATTCCAATGAGCGCGGGTTGAATCCAATACTCAGAACTTATAAGCACTCATGAGTGTTGTAGCCCTTTGTCCAACACCTTAGACCTCTACAAGCCAACCCATGACATTCTTAATTCATATCTACTTCCAACATATGACCGACTGTGGATGGTTTGAATAACTTAGTCATTCCGGAAGAATAACCCAGTTTATTCGGGAAGTCAAAACATGCAAAATGAAACACAGTAATAATTGAATCCAATATGGTATCAACCCTTTGAACATAAATAAAACACCTTTTATTTATCACCATATGATTACACATTATTCATTGTATACTGTTTCAGCTATCAACTTTATTCTTGAATTTAAAACAATAGTTGTCCCATGCTCCAAGCATGTACACTATGTTTTCTTAAACACTAGTCATGCCACACACCAAGTATGCATACTATGTTTGTCTATGATCTTTACTTTGTGAACTAGATCAATTGAACATAGCTTCAATGATTCTCTTTTCACACTCCCAAATCCTTACTGCAAATGCAAGAATTCCAAATTCATGTCATTTACTGAAATCTGTTAGATTCTAAACTTATATGCATTGATACTCTTGTAACGATTATGCACAAACTCACAAAGGCTTGGCAACAATCATTACAAAGTATTCCAAAGGAGATCAACTCCTTGGAAATATCCTTCTTGCATTAAGTTTCCTTAATCTTACACAGATTGAAAATTCTAACTTCGAAACATTTCCAGATTCCATTTTGACTATCACTTCTGAACAAGAGTTGCCTCCTTACAGATTATGTCAATATGGTCCTTCCAGAATTATCACTATACTTCCAATTGTCCTTGAGTAAACAACCTTTGGTAAACCTTAGATTGGAGGAGTAGAAAGAAGTATGATATCCATGGGACATCATCCTCATTAGGAAACCTTGTTTCATGAGATTTGGGAAGATCATAGGTGTCTAAACCAAACATCTTTTGGGAGATATTCAAGATAGTTGATTTAAAGTCCTTAATATGACACCCAATATGAAATATTAAGGCTAGGACCCAACAAACTATTTTATAACTTAGAAGAGGTATGCCGTAATCCAAGCTATAAAATATTTGAAGGTAGGTGAATGACGATTCACCAATTTCCACCAAGATAAACGAAATGTATTATTAGGTTTTAATTGGTTTTGAAACTCCTAGATCTTTGAGATTCATTGAACTGTTCAAAGGCATGTTTCAATCTCGAGTGTGCCCTTCAGGTTTTGTGACTGGGATGCCGAGGATCACAAAACAAGGTGTGAAGTAACCATGCAAATCACTTGGTACCCTTAATAAATTACCCCTCAATCGATGTGCCGGTTAACCACACACGCTCCATCGATACTATGATAAATATTAAGTCACCCTTTACCTACCTTGTTAAGTCCAAGTTAGTGTGCCGGTTAACCACACACGCTCCACTAACGACTTAGACAAAGTGTAAAGTGTAATTTCATGGGTTAGCACCTTATTCACATTTTTCCTAAGTAACTAAGATTGGGTATTATTAAGAGTTTAGTTACTTAGTATTATCATTAATACTTTTAATGAAGGAGAATTATAGTCTTGTCAAACCTGTTCGGCTAACGACCCTCCACCGGTCAAGCAAGCGGTGGGTGAGAGTGGACACCCATTAAGTTGCCATTTTATTGGCAACAACCTTATACCCACCTTATAGACCGGCTTCGTGAATGAGGCGTACTAGCAGTGAGACTGACTTTACTCTTATACATATATATATTATTAACTTATAATATTATAAAGTATAAGGGTTGAATTTTAACTTTTAAAATTCTAAGGGCTAACTTGGAATTAAAGTATTCATAAGTGAAAACTTTTCAAATTCCAAAACTTGAGGGAAAGTTTTGAAACTATTCAAAACTAATTAATTCCATAACTTATGTGTTTAAAGTAGTTTTAATCGAAAAACTCTTCAAGTTCCATAACTTGAGGACAAGTTATGGAAGATTTTAAACTAATAAAAGAACTAACTTTTTCTTTATTTTATAACTTATGGATTTAATTATGGTTACATATTTTTCTTTAATGAAGTGACTCTTGAACTTCCATAACTTGAGGACAAGTTATGGAGTCATAAAAAAAAATTATTCAATGACACAAGACTCTTCATTTTGTAACCATTGCCAACTTTTATGAGTTTTATGAGTCTTAAATGTGACTTTTCATGTAACTTGAGGAAAAGTTACACAAACACATTTTATGAACTTCTTTTAGATTAATTTGGATTAAAACCAACTAACAAATAATATTTTTCATCAATCTAAATTAACTCATAAAACAAGATAACACAAAAAAAAAACTTTTCATGTTCCATAACTTAAGAACAAGTTATGGAATTCTTTAAAACATTAAGACCAAGTTTTGTAACTCCATAAAAAACTTTGAATCAATTTTTTAAAACCTTTTCATATCCATAACTTATGGAGGTTTCAAAAAACTCTTTAGATCAACCTTTTAAAACTAATAAAATAATCATATCGTTTTAACTTTTACTAAATTTGACCAAATTCAGCTCATATAGCAAATGATTCAAATTTTACAAATAATTAGTTTTTCACAAAAACAAGAAATTATCTTAAAATTTGACAAACTTCATGTTTTTTTTTTCTTCAACTTGGAAAAAAAAAATTCATTTGCATCAAATATAATAGAAAACAACCCATGGCTCTGATACCACTGTTGGGTTTTCAGCATTCTAACACTCCTAAGTGTACATGCAACCCTAAATACCTTGGATCTATGTTTTCTCTATTATACATGCAAATAAGAACATCCAAGGTATTATCCTAATCTAGCATACAAAAACTATGAATGTAACAAGATAGAATACATACCTCTTGATGTAGCTTGATGTCTTCAAGCTTTAAGAGCTTAGCCCCAATAGTGTGGAAGCCTCAAGTGGAATCACAAATCACCAAGACACCTTGGAATACTTTAGAGAATATGATTACTTGGTTCTCTCTAGTTAAATTGGCTAGCCCTTCTTTAGTGTATCCACACTAGTGCCAATTTCACCAACCAAGGACATCTTTATATAGTATGGAGGATTAGGGTTAAACCCGAATACCCATGACCTATCATTTCCTAGGATCCATGGGTTAAACACTCCATGGACTATCCATGAAAGCTTAGCCCAACCTAAATGAACTTGGCCCATTCCATATATATAAGAGTCCATATTTAATTAGTTCCTTTTGATCACTTAATTAATTATAAATTAATTCTTGATCAATACTAATTAAATAATATGATTCCATAATAATATATTAGAACTTATAATATATTAATATTAATCATAAACATACTATTCTCAAAAGATTATCCATATAAATTGTGTCGGTGAAGTGCAACCCAAATGGACCATGCCGGGTCGGGTCAAGTACATACCAAATATAGTTATGGACTTAGACATTAATCCAACAGTAGTGGCTCACATTAATGTTATAGTCTCCTTGTGTTTTTATAGTATGTTCTACTGTATTGTATGTTCTCTCTGTACTAGTGTAGTGTATGTTCTCTTAGTTTCTTGTCATATTATGGTCGTTCTATTTCTCATAATAGTAAGTTTGTGTTGACTCGTGAATGAACTGACTCTTGTATGTTTCGTTGTACTAGAAATAGTGAGCAGTCACTTCCTAAACTATACCTATTATAGTTTACTAGTAAAGTTTTTTGTATAAATGAACATGTTTGTACACCTTTGCTACCCAAAGGTATTGAACTGAATGTAGAACTTTAATATCCATATACATACATATAATATATAACTAAGATTCAAATGACCGTCGGACAAACAACCGAATACCCTAATTCCACAACCAAATAAGGAACAGGAAGTAAGGCGATTTATTAGTCCTAAGTCCTTTCAATCCTACTTATATAACTATATCTATATAGACATGATTTTAACAATATATAAGTTTGAAAGAGTTTAATAAAGAGTTTTGCATGTAAAAACGTCGTAAAACGATTTGAAGTAGTTTGTTTGATAAAACGGTTAAAAGTATAGTAAATCTATATGTTTGATAGTTATTAATCACATGTGATTGATATAATAACTATAATGTTTCAACTTGTATTCCCCCCTATAAAAGCATTTAAAATCATTTAAAAGATAAGTTAAGGGGTATGAACTCTCCTGTAGTGAGTGGTTTGGATGAACGAGTGGTATAGGATGCCAAGTGTCAGGTGAAGACTTGAGCACACATACGAATCCTATTTAGCATATAATGACACATATATGCATACAATTAGTGTTTAAACAACTAATCATGTAAAGAAAGACACTCTAGGACTTTGGAAACACGTAAATTGAAGGTTATGAATCACATATGATTGCATACTAAGGGTGTACGGCCACTCTAAGGAGTTTACGACCAAAATGGCATGACGAAGGGAGTTCACGTCCATGAGTTTACGGCCTCATGAGTTTACGGATATAAACTAATGCTACTTTGTGCATATGGGTGTTTTTAAAGGGATTTAAAGCATAGAGGAATGGTTCTAGGTTCATAACCAAGCCTTAGGAAGAGTTTAAGGTCCAAATGCACCCATATTAAGGGTTTACGGCCCAGGGTGAGGCTCTTGGCTATAAAATCTTGTTGTTCTTGGAAAAACCTTGCTTTCAAGGTGTGATTCAAGAGTCCTAACTAGATAGAAAGTATATAAGAAGATACTTACGATGTTGAAGCTTAGAAGAGTAGATTTCGGCCCACGGAACTAATATGTTCTTGATATTCTTTAGGATCTTGAAGATCTAGACCCAAAAGATGAAATTCATGGATGAATTCAAAGGTGATTCAAGAATAAGAGATGTATTAACACATATATGGAAGAAGTCACTTACATTTTTGAAGAATTGAAAGCAAGATCCTATGACATGTGAGAGAGATTTCGAGTTTCTAGACATGGAAATGGTAAAAGTGAAGAAAAATGGCCAAGCTTCATACTTATAGCCTAGAGTTTACGGCCACCATCAGTTTACGGCTGTAAACTCATGTGTCCTGGCCGTAAACTCCTCACTGAGGGGTTTATGGCTTGTTTGTTGGTTTTGAACTTCAGTTGACACATACAAACACTTAACCCTCTGATGTACTAGGCTTAGAATGCTCAAATAGACTCTAAATAGTGCTAAAAGTTAGCAGAAACATGTCTGACTTTGACTGAATTGAATGGTTGTACAAGATAGAAATTTCGGTTTGTCACACTATCCCTTGACTACCATGTTGGTTTAGCCCAACCTAAATAACCATTAGCCCACACTATAAGAATCATTCATTTACCAAATCAACCCCTTACATTTAATTAGTCTCTTTTGATCACTAAATTAATTCCAAAATAATTCTTGATCAATACTAATTAAATAATATGATTTCATATTAATATATTAGAACTTATAATATATTAATAAATCATAAATAACCTTTTCTTAAAATTCAATCCTTACAAATTGTTCCGGTGAAATGCAACCCAAATGGACCATGCTACTTTTGAGTCAAGTACATACCAAATATAGTTATGGACTTAGACATCTTATCCAACTATCTCCAACTTGGATCAGTCTAATAACTATAGCTACAAGTATGACTTCAGGAACCGACTAGCAATCATAGCTCTTAAATGCCTTTATCGAACTCTGACACGCCATTTTATATAAGAGGTCATATAAGCCTATGTTCTACAAGATATGAGCCGGACAAATACATGGAACAATGTCATATTTATTGTCCAGCAGTTTGTTTCTCGATTTCCGATTTGTTTGACATAGAACTTAATCGAACACATCAATTGAGTTTTGAACAGGCCTGACACATAAGTCAAAACAAAATCATTGAGGGGCCCAAGATATCACTTAATCCTCCAAGGGATAAAAGGAACATATAAACTTCGACAGTATATGGTTGTACTAACTACTTGTTAAATCATACACAATAGTGAGTTTTATAACATCAAGTTACTAACGCGGTTTCGACTATCAATGTACAACCAACTCAGAGTCAACAACTCATATATCTTGGTTTGAAGACTCATATGATATTATCGTTTCACGATCACTCGAGATAAATTCCATGAAGTGATACAAGTGAGCGTGGGTTTAATCCAATACTCAGACCTTATGAGAACTCATGAATGATGTAGCAAACTTTACTATGTCTAATACACTTCAGACAATACACAAGCCAAATTCATGACAGTCTTGCCTCAATACCTACTTCCAAATTTTGATCAACTATGGAGAGTTTGAATAATATAATTATTCTAGAAGTCCAAACATGCAAAATGAAACAATAGTAAATGATTGACACAAGATAGTAACATTAATTATAAATAAAAAACACCATTTATTTAATCATCGAATGTCAATTACATTTCAACTATTACAAGTTTCTAAACAGCTATCTAATCATTGTGAGGGGATCTACTGGGTTCTCCTCTGACGATATCCTCTTTGCTAAGAGGAGTCCTTCTTCTATTCGATGTCTTATGAAGTGATATTTTCTGTCAATGTACCTGGATCAGCCATGATCCCTTGGTTCCTTGGCTAAGGCAACTGCACTCTCGTTGTCATAGAAAATATCCATTGGCTCCTTTATAACTGGTACAACTCCAAGGTCTCCGATGAAGTTCTTCCGCCATATCGCCTCCTTCACTGCTTCGCTTGCTGCTATGTACTCCGATTCACACGTTGAATCAACTACAGTCTCCTGCTTGGAACTTTTCCAAGTGATTGCTCCTCCATTAAGGGTAAATACCCAGCCTGACTGAGAGCAGAAATTATATAGGTCGGTCTGAAAATTGGTGTCACTATACCCCGTTACTCTCAAGTCATCACTCCCACCGAGGGTAAGGACCTAGTCCTTAGTCCTACACATATACTTGAGAATGTTCTTTACTGCAGTCCAGTGAGTCTTACCAAGATTCCCTTGATATCTATTGACCATAGTCAAAGCAAAGGCGACATCAGAGCGAGTACAAGTCATAGCATACATGATCGATCCAACAACGTACGCATATGGTATTCGACTCATCTCAGCGATGTTAGCCTCTGTACTTAGACTCTGGGTCTTACTTAGTTTGACATTGCTTTGCATCGGTAAGTCACCTTTCTTGGAATCCATCATGTTAAACCTTTTCAACATCTTTTCCAAGCAGGTACTTTGACTAAATCCAATTAGACTTTTACTCCTGTCGCTCAATATCCTTATCCCCAGAATACAGGTAGCTTCTCTGAGGTCCTTCGTAGCGAAACACTTCCCAAGCCAGGACTTAACCTCCTGCAAGGTTGGAATGTCATTTCCTATGAGTAGTATGTCATCCACATAAAACACCAGAAAGCTAACTGTACTCCAACTAGCCTTGACATATACACATGACTCATCCTCGCTTCTCAAAAATCCAAACTCTTTGACTTTCTCATCAAAACAAAGATTTGATCGATGCTTCTTTCAATCCATAAATGGATTTCTCAAGCTTACATACTCTATTAGGGTAATTTGCCTTGACAAAACCCTCTGGCTGACTCATGTAAACATCCTCAACCAACTTTCCATTAAGGAAAGCGGTTTTGACATCCATTTTCTATATTTCATAATCATGCAATGTAGCTATGGCTAGCATAACCCTAATAGACTTAATCTTCGCTACTGGCAAGAAGGTCTCATCATAGTTAACTCTCAGAGTTTGAGTAAATCCCTTCATAACCACTTGCACCTTATAAGTGTGTACTTTCCCATCCATGTCGGTCTACTTCTTGAAGATGCACTTGCACCCGACTGTCTTACGACCCAATACATTATCAACGAAGTTCCAAACTTGATTTTCATACATGGACTAAATCTTGCTGTCCATAGCCTCTTTCCATTTAGCAGACTCGGGGCCTGCCATGGCTTCCTTGTAGTTGTTAGGTTCATCCAAATTTATCGGTGTGCTATCACTGATAAATGTATCACCCTCACATGTTATATGAAAACCGTGTAACATAGGTGGAACACTAAATCTAATGAAACGCCTCATAGGTACGCACTTGTCAATCGGCTCAACAGGAGTTTCCTCCTCATGTTGCTCGCTAGTGTTTGAGGTTCCTTAACCACTTGACTCTTGAAGCTCTTCAAGGTCAATTTTCCTCCCACTATCTCCTCGGCCTAAGAGCTCTCTCTCGCGAAAGACTCCTCTCATCGCAACGAAGACACCATTATCACTCGGTATATAGAATAGATAACCAAAGGATTTATGTGGGTAGCCGATGAAAATACACCGCTCACTACTTCAATCTTGTCGTGAGTCTCGCTTCTCATGAAAGCCTCGCAACCCCAAACCTTGATGTGTGCTAACGAGGGAACCTTCCCTGTCCACATCTCATGAGTTGTTTTGGCAACCTTCTTAGTTGGGCTAGATTAAGGATATGGGCGACAGTCTCTAAGGCATACCCCCATAATGAGATAGGTAATGAAGCTTGACTCATCATGGAGCGAACCATGTCCAACAAGGTTCGATTGCGCCTCTCAGCCACACCATTAAGCTATGGTGTCCTAGGTGGCTTCAATTGTAAAACAATTCCACATTCATTAATATAGTCAAGGAACTCGATACTAAGACACTCACCACACCGATCGGATCAGAGCATCTTTATCTTCCTGCCCATCTAATTCTCCACTTCTTGTTTAAACTATTTGAACTTTTCAAAAGTTTCTAACTTATGCTTGATTAAGTAGATATAGCCATATCTACTGTAATCATTAGTAAAAGTCACATAGAAGCGATTAGCATCCCTTGTGGCGGTTCTGAAAGGTCCACACACATCGGTGTATATAAGATCCAACAAACCTTCACCCCTTTCACAAGTACCAGTGAAGGGTGACGTGGTCATCTTTCCAAGTAAACAAGATTCGCAAGTGTCATCCGACCTTAAGTCGAATGACTCCAAGACTCTAGCCTTTTGGAATTGGCATATACACTTCTTGTTGACATGTCCAAGACGACAATATCACAAGCATGACTTATCCAATTCATTGGAAAAAGCAATATGTAACACATTATTTCCTAAGTTGTCTACAATCATCCCAGTTTCATATAGACAATTAGAAGCCAATGCTTTAAAATAAAAAACACCATTATAAAAAGCATTAATAGCACCAATTTCATTATCAAATGAAAAACTAAAACCTTGTTTGTACAAACTGAAAGGAAATAATATTTCTCACCATCTCAGATGAGTAGCAACAATTATTCAAATCTAATTCTAACCTAATACTAAGCAATAAAGAGTAAACTCCAATCTTGGTGACAGGTGAAACCTTCTTATTCCCCATGATCAAGTTTATCTTCCCGTTCTCCACATCCTTACTTCTTTTTAGTTCCCGCACGTCATAACTGTTGGGTTTTGAGCATTCTAACACTCCTAAGGTGTACATGAAACCATAAATACCTTGGATCTATGTTTTCTCTATTATACATGTAGATATCAAATTTCCAAGGTATTACCGTAACTAGCATGCAATCATATGTACTAGGATAACAAAACTAGATAGAATACATACCTATTTGTTGTAGCTTGATTCCATGGAGCTTAAGATCCTAGTGCCCCAAGTGTGACACCTCAAATGGTTCACATAACATCATGAAATTCTTGGAATAACGATGAGAGATGATACTTGACTCATAGAAATTGGCTTGCCCTCTTGTGTATCCACTAGTGCCAATTTCACCAACCAATTGGGTCTTTATATAGTGTGGTATTAGGGTTACACTATGTCTCTCATGACTTTACCCATTCCTTATGCTCCATGGGTTTTAACCTCCATGGAGTATCCATGGATCACCATATGGGTTAAACCCAACATAAAGAATCACGGATCATACGCCCACATATGTAAGATTGAATGATTTACACAACCAATCCCCATATATTTAATTAGTCTCTTTTGATCACTAAATTAATTCCAAATTAATTCCTGATCAATACTTATTAAATAATATTATTTCATAAATATATTAGAACTTATAATATATTAATATGTCACAATATCCTCTTCTCACAAAATGTCTATCCAAAATATTCCGATGCCATGCAACCTAAATGGACTATGCCAGGTCGAGTCAAGTATATACCAATTATAGTTATGGACTTAAACACTAATCCAATAGTCTCCCACTTGGATAAGTCTAATAACTATTATTGAAAGTACAACTCCATCCTGACTAGCAATCGTAGCTCTTAAAAGTTGTTGTCGAAATTTGAACAAATCAATGACGCATCCATTAGATAAGTGATCATATATTCCTCCATTCTAGATATCATATGGTCTGAGATATGGATTATAATCATTCTTTCTGTCCATTTGTTGCTTCCCGATTTTCGATTTATGACGACCGACTAATGGAACAAATCAAATCAGTCCAGGCTTGGCCAAGCACTTAGGGTGTCATCACTAAATCATCGAAGGGCCCACATATATCACTTTTATCCCTTTAAGGGTAAAAGGAATGGATAAACTTTGACTTATATACTTGTACTAACTACTTGTTGAATCATACACAAAGGCACATTTTATAACATCGAGTTACCAATGTGTTTTTGTGCAATCAATGTATAACTAACTCATAGTCAACAACTCATATCTCTAGGTTTGAAGAATATAAGATATTATCGTCTCAAGATTGACTCATGATAAAATCCATGAAGTGATTCAAATGAGCGTGGGTTGAATCCAATACTCAGAACTTATGAGCACTCATGAATGTTGTGTGACATCCCAAAAATTTTTGTTAGCTGTAACGTCGAAATTAGTCAAATTTATCCCGAAAATATTTTTGACCGGATTTAAACCCGTTGGAATACTTTAAATAATATTCGTCAAGAAAACCAAAATTAAGGAGGCATAATTTTAAAATGTTGTCGTGTTTAACGGTAGTCGTTAAAAACCCCGTTCGCGGTTGGCGTCAGGTGAACCCCAACCAGGCCATAAACTCCACCCTATATAAGGGTGGAGTGGGTTTCATTCCCACCTATTTCCCACCTTAGACTCTCTCTCTCTCTACTTTCTCTCTCTACAAACGGGTTTTGGTAAAAAATCGCCCCTTTGAGCCTCAAATCGGTAAGTAAACCTTCCTAGCTTGTTATCTAACTTATCTAGCTTGAAAATTCGTGACTTAATCATCCAAAAACCTCAAGAACATGAGTTTACAGTCCAAGAACACCTTCATGGACCTTAAACACTCATAATGGGGTTTTAATCCTCAAAAACCCTTCCAAACCACTTCTCATGCTTAGCAATTGCTTAGAGGCTTACCCGAAAGGACTTAGAACACTAAAATTAGACCAAATGGGGAGTAAACATGAGTTTATGGTCTAATAACATCCTTAGACCGTAAACCCATCTCCTTGGACCATAAACACTTGTTTAAGTGTTAAACTACCCCTCAAACACCACCTAGAGCTTCCATGAACTTCCTTGAGTGCATAGAACCTTATTTTCCTTCATGATCTACACCAAAGCTTACAAAATCATGTCACACTTGAGTTTATGGTCCAAGAAGGTTCTTAGACCGTAAACACCTATTCTTAGACCATAAACACCCCCAATGGGTGTTAAAGTGCCCTTAACACTTTGTATGGCTTGGAATTGGACCTAGAACTTCGTATCATTTACCTACAACCACCAAAACATAGGATTCATGGACAAAATGAGTTTACTATCGTAAAATCATGTGTTTAAGGTAGTAAACTCCCCAAGAACATCTTCTTAGACCGTAAACACCTTTCCAAGGTGTTTAAGTGCCTTAAACACCTTCCTAAGCTCCTAAAAGTGACTAGAACCTTACATGCATGAGTTAGAACCACCAAACAACAAAAGAAATGGACCAACATGAGTTTACTACCGTAAACTCATGTGTTTACGGTCGTAAACTCCTCAAGGAGTGGTCATGGGCCGTAAACTCCCTAAAATGGTCCATTTGAGGCCTTAAGCCCTACAATTGAACCTAGCCTAATTCCACAAGTGTTATAAGACCTTAATGCATCAAAGAACACACCATCCATGAGTTTATGGCTATAAACTCATGCGGATAAGGTCTTAGGGCCGTAAACTCTATAAAGAGTTTACTCTTGAAGAGTAAACTCCCTATCTAGGCCATACACACCCTTAGATGTTACCCGGGACACTCCTAGCACTTGACCAAAGTGTTTTCCGCATTTTAGGATATGTATACGTGTTTAATTAGTATTATATTTACTAATTGTGTGTAAACATATGTCATCATATGTTAATAGGTCACTAAGTGTGTTCAAGTCTTTACTTGACACCGAGCATCCAACCGGCACCTTCGTCGGATCCACTTACAACAGGTGAGTTCATACTCCTGAATTAACCTTTTAAATGTTATTACATGAGTTTATGGGGGGAATACAAGTTAAAACATGCCAGTTATCATATCAATCACATGTGATTGATAACCCGCATGCACAAGGAGTTATTACACTGTCAACTATTTTACCAAGTACGATATTGTAATGGTTTTCTAAAACGTCTTTACTTGTTCAAAGCTTTTCTCAAATTGTCTCTCACGCTGTATGTTTTACATCAGATTTAGTTACAGCAGTATTTTAAACAAAGGATTTGTTTACCTATAATGTTTTATCAAAGTTTCATTCAAAACTCGTTTATGAAAGGTTTTCAAAGGATTTCTAAAGTTTTTCAAACTTCGTTTACAAAAGAATACCAAGGCATGACTTTCTTAAGTGTAAAGGTTTTCCAAAGTTTTCTTTCATGTTTTAATACTCCTACCTCGTTAGATACTACTGCTTCGTTATACATCTACTACTTAGTTAATGCTCCTACTTAGTTAAATGCTACTACTTTGTTAACGCTTTTACTTCGTGATATGCTTCTAATTCGTGATATGCTTCTACTTGTTAACGCTTCTACTTCGTGATACGCTTCTACTTATTAACGCTTCTACTTCGTGATACGCTTCTACTTGTTAACGCTTCTACTTCGTGATACGCTTCTACTTGTTAACGCTTCTACTTTGTGAAACACTCCTACTTCATTAAACACTTCAACTTCGTTAAATGTTTCTACTTAGTTAAATGTATGTCTGTACTTGTATAGTTATATAAATAATGTTTAAAGGACTCAGGAAGGTTAGTTCACCCTATTTCCTTTTCCTCGTTGGGATGTGGTCTGGAGGGATCGGATATCTATCCGAAGGTCGTTTGATCATTAATTATATATTATGTATACATGTATAGACATATAGGTTTACATCAGTCAGTTATTTGTGAGTCTCTATCATTAGCCCAATATTTACCTCAGAACTCACTATATGAGATCCATCTTCAGGACACGACCTTCTCTGTTGTCAAGTTGGTAACCAGAGTCTCCTGTAGGGAGAGCGGGCATTGTGTGTATAGATCTATACAGGATTGAGACCCCCACACCCAGACTGCTAGCTACAGTCCACAGCTGTGACATCCCCAAAATCTCGGCCAGAAAAGACCGATTTTCATTTATGCTTTTAAATAATTTCAGAGTAAATCCTTTTGATTTGAAAGAGTTGCAGAATTTGTTCCTAAAACAAAACATGATAAAATGATATTTATCAAAGCATTTCATCAAGAGATGCATATTCATTATATAATCAAAACTCAGGATGTCATGTTCCGATACAGACCATAAAGCATAAACGATAACATTACAAGTCATTCAACAAATATATACATATACAGACTTGTAAACAAAACAACTTGATGATTCAACCATCTTATGCCCTCGCGCCACTACCTGTAATACAATTAAAACTGAGTGGGTCAGGCTTGGTAGCCTGGTGAGCATATAGGGTTTTCAACCCACAATAAATAAGTTATATTTAATTTCACCAACCAATCACTATCCCGATTACCCATTCCCGTTATCCTCACTTTACGTCCCTAAAACAACAACTATCTCAAGGGACCTAATCTAGGATTTTCATCCGGACGGCCATCACTGCTAAGGGGTTTCCTCAACAATAGATATCCTAAAGGCAACCATGAGGGGGACAGAGTACACCGGTGAACACATCGTTCACAACACCTACAGGTTATGAACCTGCTAGTGTTCCACTGGACTGTCTAGAAAGAGTCCGTGGTCGTTATCCATACTCCGCTGAATAACTAGATCAACAACAACAACAACATCGAGGCCTCTCATCTGTTTATTACACACCAACTATCTACCCATGTTCTACCCAACATATTAGTAGATAAGAATATATTTTCATACATAGTTTAAAACCTATATATCATTTTCATTCAATACATATATTCCATATAACAGATGAGGCATAGCACATAACACTTATTTCATAGAAAGCAATTCAGATCTATGAGATGGAAAAAAGTGAATATCCATTCACGCATACAATCACAAAATATACACATAGCAAGTATATCGCATAAAATACTTCATAGTTACTTGTTAGAAGAAAGTAACTGCACCCACACACATATAAACCACAATTTACTTAATACACTCAAACCGCACTTGTATTATTATCGTGTTTATGAAAGGTAGTATACACTCACTTGATCAGAAGATGATCGGACAGCACTACGACTTGCAGAAGTAGTAATCCTCAGCACATCTAGAAGATCTCTACAAAAATCGATCTTCTCGCGGGCAGAGCTTCGACTTGGGAATCACACTTCTCGGGATCTTCGGGATCTCGGGACTTGCTTCGGGTCTCGGGGATATTACCGGGGCTTCGGGGTACTTCTGGCACGCAAAACGATGTAAAACGAGAGAGAGAAGAGAGAAAATAGCAACCATAAACGGTTGGCCCTTCAAATCTATTTATAGGGCAAATTTGGCCCTTGCCACGTCGTGGCAACCTTGTTCCACGTCGTGGGCTTGGTCGTCACTGCATGCGTCATCCCAAGTTGCATCTGGGGCCTTCCGGAGGTGACAGGAGATTTGCCATGTCGTGGCACTGCTTGCCACGTCGTGGCATCTGACAGTTTTGGGGTTTCGCGCCCCGAACTTCAGAAATTCATAACTTTCGCATACGAACTCCGTTTTCGACGTTCTTTATATCGCCGCGAAGGTGAGATTATGCTCTACAACTCTCGTTTAGACTCCATTGGCTAATTGTGACTTTATTTTTAATATATTATAAGTATATTACTTATATATTATCTTTAGTAGGCCGGGACAGGAAAACTCCGTTCGAAATTCATAACTCCTTCATCTAAACTCCGATTCCGTCTGTCCTTCCGTCGTTGAACTACTATCAATGAGATATTTAATTCTCATTAAGATCACTAAGGATAGATATCTATCTACCTTAAATTCACTATTTACGTCGCGCTGGGTCGTGCCGGTTCTGTCGCGATACTTCGACAGGTCATAACTTCTTCGTTATAACTCGGATTTCGGCATTCCTTATATATTTGGAAACCTCATTTCGACCACTACAACTTTATGTAAAGATATCGGACTTATCTCATACTTTAATTTTGACGCTTATTTTTATTCTTAATTAATCAAACCACATAATTAAGCAATTAGGCACAAAACACATAATACTCAAATAATATACTTCTATTATTTCAAAACGGGTTACAAAAGTTAACCTAGACTATTACATTGCTAAAAAACGGCAAGCCCGGAAACACAGGCGTTACAATTCTCTCCACCTTAGAATGATTCCGTCCCCGGAATCACACATCAACAAACAAATGCGGATAGCGACCCATCATGTCACTCTCCGTCTCCCAGGTGAGATTTGGCCCATTCGTGTGTTTCCATCGGACAAGCACTAACCCAACCATCTTGCGTTGCAATTTCTTAGTCTTTCGGTCAACAATTGCCTCTGGTTCTTCAATCAACCTTTTGTTCTCATCATTTCTCAATTCAGAGATTAGAATTATGTCGGGAACTTCTCCTGTGAACTTCCTCAAATAACACACATGAAAAGTGTTATGAATTCCATTCAGTTCTTCTGGTAGTTCGAGCTTGTAAGCTTGGTTCCCAATCCTCTGAAGAACTTTAAATGGTCCAATAAACCTTGGACTCAACTTTCCCCTTTTACCAAATCTTATAAGTCCCTTCCACGGCGAGACCTTAAGCAAAACCGAATCCCCAACCTCAAAAGTCGTCGGTCTTCGCTTCTTGTCAACATAACTCTTTTGACGATCCTGAGCTGCTAACATTCTTTCCCTAATTATTTTCAACATTTCAGCAGTTTGATGAACCATCTCCGGTCCCATAAACTGCTTTTCCCCAGCCTCAAGCCAACAAGACGGCGTACGACACTTCTGTCCATACAAAGCTTGGTACGATGCCATCTTAATGCTCGAGTGGAAACTATTATTATAGGAAAATTCTACCAATGGTAAATGTTCATCCCAATTACCTAGGAATTCCAGAGTACATGCTCTCAGCATATCTTCAAGCGTTTGTATCGTTCGTTCGCTCTGACCATCAGTCTGCGGATGGTAAGCTGTACTTAAACACAACTTGGTACCCAATTCCTCTTGTAGAGTTTTCCAAAATCGTGAGGTGAAACGGCTATCACGATCCGACACAATCGTTAACGGAACAACGTGAAGCCTCACAATTTCCTTCACGTAAGAATTCGCAAGCTTCTCCATAGACCATTTCTCCTTGGCCGCTATGAAATGCGCACTCTTAGTGAATCGATCAACGACCACCCAAATCATGTCGTGACCATTCTTTGTTCTGGGCAGTTTAGTGACAAAATCCATAGCAATGTCTTCCCACTTACCTATAGGCACAGGCAAAGGTTCTAAACTCCCGTACGGTTTCAGATGTTGTGTCTTGACTCTCGCACAAGTCACACACTCGGCCACATACTTTGCAACATCAAGCTTCATCGTCGGCCACCAGTAGTAGGGTTTCAGGTCCCTATACATTTTAGTGCTACAAAGTTATTCCCATTCAGATCAAGTAAGATGTTTTTCATGCGATAGCTAACAGGTACAAACTTGCCACTAGCAACTTCGACTAATAAGGCATTATCTAGTCTAACAACAGGAAAAGCTAGCTTTCTACCAAATTCATGCGATATAAAGGAGTAGTTGGCTCCAGAATCAAATAAAATTTGGGCAGGCAATTCGTTAACGAGAAAGGTACCTGAAGCGACATCAACTTCATCTTTAGCAGCTTCCAGTGTGATCTGGAATGCTCTCGCCTTTGGCTTTGGCGGAATGTTGGGTCTAGCTGCCTCCTTCTTCTTCGGGCAGTCTCTCGACATATGACCCTCCTCACCACAACCATAGCAAACTTTCTTTGTGAGGGTACACTCATTGGCATAGTGCCCTGGCTTTCCACACTTATAGCATGTGTTCGCCACCTCACATTTTCCATGATGCTTCTTCTTACATTTGTCGCACCATTTCGCTTCACCTCGACCTCCCCTCGAACCAGAGTTCGAGAACTTGTTTTTCTTGTTGGAACCTGAAGTTCCATCGAACTTCCTCTTTTCACCAACATCTATTCTTTCCAGACCCTTTTCCTTCTGCTGGGCCTCCACATTCTTAGCTGCACGAACAGCCGTTTTCAGAGTGGTTGCCATTTTGACTGTCGGACCAAAGTCGGCAGGCAGTCCATTAGCAAACCTCTCAATCTTGGAGAGTTCCGTTGGCACTAGGTACGGAAACAACTTCATCTTCTCAGTAAATGCAGTAGTATAGTCATCTATGCTCATCTTCCCCTTCTTCAAGTTTTGGAACTCATTGTTTAGATCAATTAGATCTATCTCCGAACAATACTGCACCCTTAGTTGTTCCAAGAACTCCTCCCATGACATTTTCAGGGCTTCTCCTCGTGGCATAGTATCTGCCAACAACTTCCACCAACTCAAGACTCCAATCTTCAGTTGTCTAACTGCAAAGACGGTCTTCTACTTGTTGCTACAGTCGCAACTTTCAAATACCATCTCCATTTCGGAGATCCAATCCATTATCTCAACAGGCTTTGGGCTCCTAGAAAGACTTGGCGGCTTGGCGCCCAAGAAGTTCTTGTACATTCGCCCATCCTTGTTGTTTTTCCTTTCCGGATCGTTCCTTCGTTCCCCTTGAGTCCCAACTTGACTCATCATGCGACTATTGTTCCCTTCCTCTGATTGCTCGGGAATTAATTCGGGTTCCTCAATAGGTATGATAGGTTCATCCCTATTATTATGCAACATTTTTCGCATCTCCTCCCTTTGTTCGGCTAGCATAGCCCGAATCATGGCTTGCACCGCAGCCATTGTTATTGGTTCTGGTGCTGCTGCTACAACAGGTATTTGCTCAATCACTGGCGGTTGATTCCTGTTTTCATCCGCGTTTCCAACGCCACTCCTTGTTCTTACCATTTTTGATCTACACACCGAATAAGGTGAAATTAGATCCTCATTCACGATAGATATTCAAATCATCCTTATCACTCCGAAACGTTTACATGCTAGTTCTAATAACGTAGGCATACGCTTAGAATCCTACACACATAAGGTTTCCAGATCCGGTCGGCAACAGACCGTAGATCCTAACAATTAATATCATATATGGCAACATATAACATTTAGCACATAAGAGCATTTTAGGCAACTTTCCTAAAATAAACTAGTGCTCGTGTCTAAAATCCAACAGACACACATCTCAACATTCCACTTAGCATTCTAAGTTTAAGTCTAGAAATCCAACAAATTCCTAGTTCACTTAAACTAATGCTCTGATACCAACTGTGACATCCCCAAAATCTCGGCCAGAAAAGACCGATTTTCATTTATGCTTTTAAATAATTTCAGAGTAAATCCTTTTGATTTGAAAGAGTTGCGGAATTTGTCCCAAAACAAAACATGATAAAATAATATTTATCAAAGCATTTCATCAAGAGATGCATATTCATTATATAATCAAAACTCGGGATGTCATGTTCCGATACATACCATAAAGCATAAACGATAACATTACAAGTCATTCAACAAATATATACATATACAGACTTGTAAACCAAACAACTTGATGATTCAACCATCTTATGCCCTCGCGCCACTACCTGTAATACAATTAAAACTGAGTGGGTCAGGCTTGGGAGCCTGGTGAGCATATAGGTTTTTCAACCCACAATAAATAAGTTATATTTAATTTCACCAACCAATCACTATCCCGATTACCCATTCCCGTTATCCTCACTTTACGTCCCTAAAACAACAACTATCTCAAGGCACCTAATCTAGGATTTTCATCGGGACGGACATCACTGCTAAGGGGTTTCCTCAACAATAGATATCCTAAAGGCAACCATGAGGGGGATAGAGTACAACAGTGAACATATCGTTCACAACACCTACAGGTTATGAACCTGCTAGCGTTCCACTGGACTGTTTAGAAAGAGTCCGTGGTCGTTATCCATACTCCGCTGAATAACTAGATCAACAACAACAACAACATCGAGGCCTCTCATCTGTTTATTACAAACCAACTATTTACCCATGTTCTACCCAACATATTAGTAGATAAGAATATATTTTCATACATAGTTTAAAGCCTATATATCATTTTCATTCAATACATATATTCCATATAACAGATGAGGCATACCACATAACACGTATTTCATAGAAAGCAATTCAGATCTATGAGATGGAATAAAGTGAATATCCATTCACGCATACAATCACAAAATATACACATAGCAAGTATATCGCATAAAATACTTCATAGTTACTTGTTAGAAGAAAGCAACTGCACCTACACACATATAAACCACAATTTACTTAATACACTCAAACCACACTTGTATTATTATCGTGTTTATGAAAGGTAGTATACACTCACTTGATCAAAAGATGATCGGACAACACTATGACTTGCAGAAGTAGTAATCCTCAGCAGATCTGGAAGATCTCTACAAAAATCGAACTTCTCGCGGGCAGAGCTTCGACTCGGGAATCGCACTTCTCGGGATCTTCGGGATCTCGAGACTTGCTTCGGGTCTCGGGGATATTACCGGGTCTTCGGGGTACTTCTGGCACGCAAAACGATGTAAAACGGGAGAGAGAAGCGACAAAATAGCAACCATAAACGGCTGGCCCTTCAAATCTATTTATAGGGCAAATTTGGCCCTTGCCACGTCGTGGCAACCTTGTTCCACGTCGTGGGCTTGGTCGTCACTGCATTCGTCATCCCAAGTTGCATCTGGGGGCCTTCCATAGGTGACAGGAGATTTTCCCCGTCGTGGCACTGCTTGCCACGTCGTGGCATCTGACAGTTTTGGGGTTTCGCGCCCCGAACTTCAGAAATTCATAACTTTCGCATACGAACTCCGTTTTCGACGTTCTTTATATTGCCGCGAAGGTGAGATTATGCTCTAAAACTCTCGTTTAGACTCCATTGGCTAATTGTGACTTTATGTTTAATATATTATAAGTATATTACTTATATATTATCTTTAGTAGGCCGGGACAGGAAAACTCCGTTCGAAATTCATAACTCCTTCATCTGAACTCCGATTCCGTCTGTCTTTCCGTCGTTGCACTACTATCAATGAGATCTTCAATTCTCATTTAGATCACTAAGGATAGATATCTATCTACCTTAAATTCAGTATTTACGTCGCGTTGGGTCGTGCCGGTTTTGTCGCGAAACTTCGACAGGTCATAACTTCTTCGTTATAACTCGGATTTCGGCATTCCTTATATATTCGGAAACCTCATTTCGACCACTACAACTTTATGTAAAGATATCGGACTTATCTCATACTTTACTTTTGACGCTTATTTTTATTCTTAATTAATCAAACCACATAATTAAGCAATTAGGCACAAAACACATAATACTCAAATAATATACTTCTATTATTTCAAAAAGGGTTACAAAAGTTAACCTAGACTATTACATTGCTAAAAAACGGCAAGCCCGGAAACACAGGCGTTACAATGGCCTACCAAGCCAAGGGGTGGCAAATGTCACATTCTTTCCGACGCTTGCAGGGCGTCAAGTTCTCTAGTGTCTATCAGTATGGTTACGAGTATCTCGGGGTTACCTTATAATTCATGGCCTTAAGGTAACAGGAATTAACACTGTATTCACTGTTTTTAGACCTTGCAAGACGTATGATTCAATTGATACTATCCGGGGTCTGTGTTCACAGTTTTTAGACCTTGCTAGATGTATCATTCATTTGATACTGTCTGGGGTTTGTATTCACAGTTTTTAGACCTTGTTAGACGTATCATTCATTTGATACTGTCTGGGGTCTGTGTCTCCTTTTGTTAGACTGAGCCAGGCGTGTCGTTCATTCGATACTCTCCTGGAGTCTATGATTTCTTTGCCTTAGTCAGCAGTATCTTCTGCTGAGGCATATGATATTTTCCCTTAGTACTTTTACTAGTAATATTCTCCTACTTTCTTTAATGTCAAATATCGTATTTTGGTAATGATAATATTTAAGCGAAATTCTCTTTAAAACATAACACTGTCGGGTCTTGGTAGAAGACTGCTTTTATTTAGAAAATATAGGATTTTCTAGAAAGGGACTCTAATACACCGTTGATTCTAAACTACTACTTTTTATAAAGTTATTTGAATAAAATGACACTAAATACTTATGAACTCACCAACATTTGTGAAAATGCTGATACTCGCTTTCAAATAACTTGTATTCTCAGGTCAGCAATAGAAATGTACATCCCAGGAGCTTTTGGTGAAGTCAGTTTAGTACCAAGATGCACCTATATTATTATTACTTGTATTACTTTGATGTTTCTATGTAATGTAAACCATGTAAAACTAGTACTATTAATGCAATGGTTGTTTTACTTTGATTACTATACTGCATATGTTGTGATACTTGACATGACTTCATCCACCCCAGAACGTTTCCGCCGTTCCGGTTTTGGGGTGTGACAGATTGGTATCAGAGCATTGTTTATAGTGAGCTAAGTATATCAATTCATAAAAGATATACAGCCTATAAATACAAAGTGATAAAAACACTCTGACCAAGAATTATACTTTAAAATATAACCATATTTTACCAAATTATAGGAACATCTAGAATCTAAACACTCGAACACAAGTATCACAAGAAGAACAAGAATAAAAGTCTTCAGATGTTGAGCATTACCATCAAACCTGGGCAGTTATGTAATCGTAAGCTAGGATAAATGTAACCTGATCAACTACATTTATTCGAGATGTGATGAACGTGTGCTTAGGAGTGATAGTGGTGTTGCAATAGGTATGAAACTTACCAACTAGGAATGCTAGAGCCAAACATAAAGTTTAAAATACTATGGAAGTATTTTGGAATACTAAAAGACTCACATTAATCCCATAATCATATTCAGAAGATAAGAAACAAACAAGAATTTAAAATACCATAGGGGTATTTTAGGATCCATAGATAACCTTGTGTGAAGAACTAAAAAGATACTTATTGATATACCTACAACTATAGAGGGTATACTCCCAAGGTTATATATAATAAGGATCCCATAGGCTAAGAATGTGTGGTTTTGCTCTACTTCCTTTTCCTCGTTGGGATGTGGATACAGATTAGTATCACATATTTGAAGGCCTATCGGATCTAAGCTATATATGATTTGTATACCCTATGTAATCGTAGCAGGACTCGATATGGATCACCCAGTGAAATGTTAATAATCCCTTAGGATTCTTTAGACATTTCCATTCTCGCACGAACCCTGTAGAAAACCATATCCATTTTAGTACTCGGCAGAAGAGTTAATTCAGACCCCGAAGAGGTTCATTGAGAAGATTTCCAGTTCGGAAATAAATGAACTAGGTCGAGACTATTGAAATCACCAAGTGTCTATATCATTTAGGGACATCGGTGAAAAATTCGCCTAAACTTCCGAGATTTCCAGTCATCCATCATGAAGTGATGACACCCAGAGTCGGATTCAAAAGTAAGGTGGGGTAGAAATTCAATATGTCTATAGGAGAAGAAAACCCTAGGTAACCACCCGAAGGAAACCAACGCTGGTCTTAGTCAAAGATACGAGATAGGCAGAGGGAACCAGTACATGGAACCTGAGAGGTGTCTTTTCCTCGTATTCGTCATGCTAATACACCTATAAAATAATACAATTTAGTGAGTTGGTGATTACACTACTCACGCTATGTGTTAGGTAAATCGTGCTTTTCCCGTTGCAAGTAATACGCTTAGAGCGGATCCCGACACCTCTATTGAGGTTGTTTATCCATAAGTCTTCATGAGCCTTTTTCCGGCGGTCTTCGTTCCTAACTGTTCTCGAATCTTTCCAAGCCGGAGAGTGAACCTTTCCCAGTATAAAGGTAACTTAGTAGGAACGACTCCCATCTTATGGCTTTTCCGATACTCATACTCCTACCTTGAATACTTGGACTACATCATAGGGATGTAGGTCGACACTCAGACAACCAGTATCCGATGCACGGGAAAAAATTATGCCTAATATAGTAAGGACAGATACATCCAGGGTTAACCTTCGTCTCTCATCAGCTTGTGTTCCTTTTCCGTGTAGGAAAAACCATGCCTCCAAAGAAGCGTAACCCATCCACCGGCAAGAAACCAACTCTCCTATTCGATGAAGCTACGTTCCAAGCTGCAGTCTCGGCAGCTGTAGCAGCTGTCATGGCTCAACTGAATGATAACAACGCCAATTTTAGCAAGAGCCCTATCGGAAATTCCGATCCTAGCAATGGACAACAGCAACCAACACCTGCATACCCAGCCACCCAAGGACCTCAATCAAATCCACTTAAGAGAAAGATTAAGATCGAGGAGGGAAGTACCTCGGCTGATGGACCTTTCGAACGATAACGAGCTGAGACAGTCAATATCTCTGCCAACCCTTCCATCCCTACACCTAGGAGACCATACCTAGGAAACCTTCACCACTACAGCAAGTGTAGCTACCATCATCATGGTATATGCCGGGAACTCTATTGTGATAGGTGCCACATGAAGGAGCATATCGCTTGCGCCTGCAAAACCCCGGTTGAGTTTATTACATCAACCACCAATGTGGCGACCAATACAGTTTGCCACCTATGTGGTGAGATTGGACACTTCAAGAAGGACTGTCCAACTGAAAGAAAAGACAAGGACACAGGAGGAGTCTAACTCTAATGCTTAGGGAGACGCATCAAGGAACCTGATAGATTTTTGGTACGTCTCTCAATCTCAGATAACTAACCGAAAACATTAAAATACTAATTCAAAATGTAATTACTTCCCCGTTAAGGCGAAAGTCGCAGCACGGATTTAAAATTTAAAATTTCATCAGGTAAAACTATAATGGCTAAATATATACGTTACGGCCATGTATAATTGAGATGGATAGACCTAGAGTGAGTAAAGGCCGCCTCATTTCCTGTTCCTCGATTGGTTGTGGATTTAGGGTGGAGTCGCTCAGTCAACAGTCCTCCCCACCTTAATTATACATGAATAGTATATGTTAGGCGATTGTAGAAATGCCTCGTGAGAATCCATTCATGAAAAGGTACTTTACTCAGAAACACTCACGACCCTCTATAGTTCCGCGTCGACTCTATCGGTCCAAGTATCTGCGACAGTGATACACAGGACGAAACCCGAGACGCCTAGAACTTGTGTGCCCGTTCGGCACATGACTCTATCGACCCTTATTCTATATCATGTCGAAGTATGCCAACTTCGACGCCTCTATCAATCATGGTTCGACTTCGTGCAACCATGTGTAAATCCTTAGTGCTATGTAAAAAGAACTTTCTCCATAGCCATTTCGGCAAATAAAGGTTCTTCCGAACCTAAACAAAATAAAAATAATAAAGACTAATGCGATCCGTCAGTCGTCACTCTTGTTTCAGACCTTCCAAAGTACCTAGGAGAAGGGTACTGCGCGCTGTTAACCAACCCTTATTAGATAGATAGAAACCAAAGCGAAAGGCACTGCAGGCATTCAAAAAGACGATAACCATCCGAGGCAGACACCGTAGAAACCCAGACAGACCCTTCGCACCTCGCAATCAGGTTCGTGAATCAAGAGGATAGAACTCATGGGACTGACCACTATAACTGAGTATATTGATAAAGGCGGTATATAATTGAGATAAAAAAAGATTTAAGATGTGTGCTTCCTCCCTACTCCCTGTTCCTTGTTGGGTTGTGGGTCTGGGGTGGAGTCACACAACTGAACATCCTGCTGACCTCAATTATATACGACTTACATAAACCAAGTATTAGTGGTTAAGCCAAGTATGAGCTCTACCACGAACCTCATAGTAAAACCCTTCATCATATTCCATAGAATAGGAGCTAGAGTCAAGAGAAATCTGAGTCGTTAGAGTCAAGGACATTGACTACGACCATCCACTCACGCTTGATCCCCCGAATTAAGCACCTCAGCGGATGTCCCAGAAATCTAGAAGTTGCGATACGTTAACCCTTGATGAGAGTGGATGAAGATATTGAAAGTTCCGAGTGATGGAACCCTATACTCACTAGATTTGATCTTGACCGAGAAAAATCAGGACCTTCGGAAGAGTAGTTGTTGAAGATGTTCGCACAACTCAGGCACTTCGTCCACCCCGTTACCGACGAGTAGTGCCTAGGACACTCCGCCCCCTTACGTGGAAGAAGTCACCATCGCCCTGTAGACGATAGACTGCATTCTCCGAAGTGAACACTAGAATACCAAGGACCACAGGATAACCTCCGCATCCATGAATACTTGAATAAAGTGCGAGAGTAGGTTGTGTTATGCCTTATAACCTAGATCCTGAAGAGATTATAGACTTGACACCAGTCTAGGTGTTAGTCGATGGGTTATACAAGAGCACGCGCTTTCTGCAACTAAAATAAACCAACGCATTGGAGAATATGACATGTCTTAGAGATTCATTGGACTACTAGGTGTTCCACGAATACTGTCTCGCATAGAAGTAGTAGAACCACCTCCCGAGATAGTCCAACACCCGTCTGGTGAAACCCTATCTCCCCGACCATGAGAGTTTCCGTTAGAAACATCTCAAGAATCATTAGTGGAGGTTCATTTTGCACAAGATTGAGATAGCCACCTTACAGCAAACAGATACCCGTAGACATGCAATCCATCCAATGATATAGAAAACCACGGAGAGCCAATCAACAGGGAACACGAATCCAAGGACAACCCGAGCTTTCTATGAAACAGCCTGAAGGACACTTCCAGTATGAGAGAGAACATTTGGAACTTCGGAATGGCACTCATGCCAGTGATGATCTCGCCGTAGATGTACACTATGTTCAAAGTACTGAAAAGCTCTACCCTTCCGAGAGCTTAGGCCCATCCGAGATTCTTTACGGAGATTGGTCCAACCCTCGTCAGACCACTACTACTTTCGGAAATTCCACAAGTTTCACCACAGATCAATCCACTTCTCAGACATGATAAGTGTTTGCCCGACGTCACTCTTTGTATCCCACTCATCTTGATAGAAACCATTGGGAACCCTACCTTCGTACACGAACCTATAGGAATC
This sequence comes from Lactuca sativa, assembly GCF_002870075.4. NCBI lineage: Eukaryota > Viridiplantae > Streptophyta > Magnoliopsida > Asterales > Asteraceae > Lactuca > Lactuca sativa. Next base: position 91,904,107 of record NC_056627.2, read on the forward strand.
ACTACTACACAAGACGGAATCTGCATCCCGTAAGTGAAGGTTTGCTGGAAGGCCAAGCGAAGACGGAAATTCACTTGGGAGTGCGAGGACCAACCAAATAGGAAGTACCCTCATACCTTTACTCGGTCATTCATACCTACTTCCTGTCCTAAGCCTGAATTTCGGGACGAAATTCCTTCTAACGGGGGGATGACGTGACAACCCAAAAATTTCCGTTAGTTTTAACGTCGAAATTAATTACGTCAAAAATTAGTCAAATTTATCCCGAAAATATTTTTGACCGGATTTAAACCCGTTGGAATATTTTAAATAATATTCGTCAAGCGAACCAAAATTAAGGTGGCATAATTTTAAAAAGTTGTCGTGTTTAACGGTAGTCGTTAAAAACCTCGTTCGCAATTGGCGTCAGGTGAACCCCAACTAGGCCATAAACTCCACCCTATATAAGGGTGGAGTGGATTTCATTCCCAACTTTTTCCCACCTTAGACTCTCTCTCTACTTTCTCTCTCTACAAACAGGTTTTGGTCAAAAATCGCCCCTCCGAGCCTGAAATCGGTAAGTAAACCTTCCTAGCTTGTTATCTAACTTATCTAGCTTGCAAATTCATGACTTAATCATCCAAAAACCTCAAGAACATGAGTTTATGGTCCAATAACACCTTCATGGACCGTAAACAGTCATAATGGGGTTTTAATGCTCAAAAACCCTTCCAAACCACTTCTCATGCTTAGCAATTGCTTAGAGGCTTACCCGAAAGAACTTAGAACACCAAAATCGGATCAAATGGGGAGTAAACATGAGTTTACGGTCTAAGAACATCCTTAGACCGTAAACCCATCTCCTTGGACCATAAACACTTGTTTAAGTGTTAAACTACCCCTCAAACACCACCTAGAGCTTCCATGAACTCCCTTGAGTGCATAGAACCTTATTTTCCTTCATGATATGCACCAAAGCATACAAAATCATGTCACACTTGTGTTTATGGTCCAAGAGGTTTCTTAGACCGTAAACACCTATTCTTAGACCATAAACACCCCAAAGGGTGTTAAAGTGCCCTTAACACTTTGTATGGCTTGGAATTGGACCTAGAATCATGTGTTTAAGGTCGTAAAATCATGTGTTTAAGTTCGTAAAATCCCCAAGAACATCTTCTTAGACCGTAAACACCTTTCCAAGGTGTTTAAGTGCCCTAAACACCTTCATATGCTCCTAAAAGTGACTACAACCTTACATGCATGAGTTAGAACCACCAAACAACAAAAGAAATGGACGAACATGAGTTTACTATCATAAACTCATGTGTTTACAGTCGTAAACTCCTCAAGGAGTGGTCATGGGCCGTAAACTCCCTAAAATGGTCCATTTGAGGCCTTAAACCCTTCATATGCCCTAGAATTGAACCTAGCCTAATTCCACAAGTGTTATAAGACCTTAATGCATCAAAGAACACACCATCCATGAGTTTACGGCCATAAAATCATGGGGATAAGGTCTTAGGGCCATAAACTCTATAAAGAGTTTACTCTTAAAGAGTAAACTCCCTATCTAGGCCATACACACCCTTAGATGTTACCCGGACACTCCTAGCACTTGACCAAAGTGCTTTCCGCATTTTAGGATGCGTATACGTGTTTAATTAGTATTATATTTACTAATTGCGTGTAAACATATGTCATCATATGTTAATAGGTCACTAAGTGTGTTCAAGTCTTCACTTGACACCGAGCACCCAACCGGCACCTTCGTCTGATCCACTTACAACAGGTGAGTTCATACCCCTGAATTAACCTTTTTATGCTTTTACATGCTTTTATGGGGGGGGGGGGAATACAAGTTAAAACATGCCAGTTATCATATCAATCACATGTGATTGATAAGTCGCATGCACAAGGTGTTGGATTAGTGTCCAAGTCCATAACTATTTTGGTATGTACTTGACCCGATTATGAGCATGGTCCTTTTGGGTTGCCTTCACCATAGCAATGTGTAGGATGATTTTAGGAGAGAAAGGTTTAAATATGATTTATTAATATATTATGAGAATAATATATTAAAGGAGAAATCATATTGTTAAATTAATATTAGTCAAGAATTAATTAAAAATTAATTTTGTGGCTAAAAGAGATTAATTAAATTTAGGGGGACTGGACTGAAATTATTGGATAATTGAGTTATTGGGCTAAGGAATGCTAAAGGAATAAGGGGTGAACGAAATTATGATGGAAGCCAATCATATTTTTGTCCATGGCCTTATCCAGAAGGTTCCATGGGCTGCTTAGAGTTTAAGTTGTCGATTAGGGTTTTGACTGAAACCCTAGCAGCCCACACAAGTATATAAAGGACCCCTTAGGCCCCAAAAACGTGGGGGACAACTGATTATCTAGGGTTTCTAGTCGTTTTTGGGCAGCCTCTTTCCTTCTCCTCTTCATCCAAGTTGTATATGGTGTTTGTGACTCCATTAGAGGTGTAGCACTTGAGGCACTAAGCTTTTGAAGCCAATCCAAGCAAGGAATTGACTGTTATTTCTATATAACAATCAAAGGTAATTCTCTAAACCCTAATTCAGTTTATAAAATGTTAGATCTAAGTTTATTAGTCTTGGATTCAAAGCATGTACAATAGAGAAACCTAGATCCAAGCATTAGGGTTTGTATGAGTACATAGGATTGTTTCTTATGCTCATTTCATAATTCCCAATCCTTATCATTAGTGTAAGAACACAAGGTTCTTTGCTACTATTAGAATATGCTAGATTCTAACATCTTATGCAACGATCCTTTCATAAAGTCATAGCACAAAAGTCACCAAGACTTGGCTAATGAAATTTTGAAGTATTCTATCGGACATTGTTACAAGACAATTCCATAGACGTGAAGTTTCACATTCAAAGTACATTCATTTGAACATCTTTCCTGCATAAAAGTTTCTAATCTAGGCATAGAATCTCAATATCCAACTCCCAATATGGAAACATTTCCACATTTGCCATATGACAACTCATTCTTAATAGAATCTTATCTATTCATAATAATGTCGATATGGTCCATCCAATACCATACTTCCAACTACTCACAAGCGACCAATCCTCAGCGAACTTTGGATCATCCTTTGATAGTTGTTTAATTATTTTAGTCAAAACCAATTCTAGTCCTTTTTCCCTCTTAATGCGCTAGACATTTAGAAAATTTTAGAATGGTAAAATATTATAACATTTGCAATCGATCCTATACTCGAAGCGTATGGGACACGATGAATAATGTCTTACATAGCGATATGATACTTTACCAATCTTTCGCCATAATATTTTATGTGTCATGTTCTCATAATTCGAACTATGAAGAGGGATGCCGTAATCATAATCGAATTTTAAGAACACACAATGTATCCTTTGACTGAAAATATTAAAATTTCTCAATCTAAGCTTTAAATATTGAAACGAAGTATAATATTCTCTCCCTTAATTATATTAAAACAACTTTTCAACCCATGCAACTTTGCGAACTGAATCTTTGTTTTTCTATAATTAATATTGCTAACTGGCAATACTCGCCATAATAATCACACAAGCATAACACTTATGCTCCCACTATCATGATGATTATTATCATATAAGCATAACACTTATGCTCCCACTAGCTTTGACATGTATTCAGAAAACAAATGAACTTTCAGAAAACAATGCCTATTGAATTTCTGAAATTCATATTTCTAATACCAGATGCTTCGATAAGCCTTTATCTAGGCTTCTTAGCCTTATACACCTTTGTCTTAGATAGCTCATATGTGTTTAAACAATTCAGAACTTATGTTACTAAGTTCCAAATGTTGAAACTAATTGCCAAATCTCATAATTCGAACTATGGAAAGGGATGCCGTAACCATAATCGAATTTTGAGAATACAATTTTCACAATCGCTATCTTCTTAAAATCTCTTTTAGTGAAAGCATTTACTCACAGTCATTTACATGAAGGAGAGAATCTTATGACACTCAGATTTTATGGTGTATGAGTTCCTATCCATGTGAATTATCCAAAACCAAGGTTTGCGACAAATCCAAACTCATATGGACTGAACTTTCTTAATCTTGATTTCTTGCCTTATGGTAACACGAGTGCCCACCATGTCTTCCAAGTAGTTTAGAAAGTTGTCCTTACATATCAATGTACTTTCCATCGACTAAGGCTCTAGTATGCATTCAAATAAGAACTCATAGAACTCACATAGGCAATTAACTCAATTGGAATGGCACAAAAACAAAATAATGTCAACACGATAGGTTGCAAACCTCAAGTCATGTGCTAGTGATGATCGATAAGGTATATTCTTGATTTGTTCTTGAAACCTTTCAAGACCATTAAGACTCCCACTGACTCCTTGACATATAAGATTCTCTTGTCAAGAAACATTTCTTGACAAAGCAAATATTCAAGAGTTAGTGTAGTTCTTATCAAGACAAAACACTTCACAAATTGGTCCTAGTTGGTCTTTGTCTTATCCAAGACATCACAACTTACCAATTTCTAATGTGCAAGAATAAGAAAACTTTTCCAAATTCAACATTTGATGAGTGTTATAAACCTACTTAAGACTTGTCACTCAATGTCACAATCTTGACTCTAAGACTTGATATTGGAACGAAGTATGATTGACTTATTGATTTAACCATTTCTACAATACTCGATTCCTCTTCTTAGACATGCAATTGCGCTAAGACTCACTTAGAGGATCTATGGTTCTTAATCTTTAAGACTTATCATAAAACACAATAAAAGGCACTCTCCCTTCTTCTTAGAAAAGATAAACTTTTATCTTTCTGTCTACTTGATTCTTCTTTATTCGTTCTACTATTCATCGAAACTCTTTCAATCAACTCAGAATTACACTTAATCTTATAAGTATAATCATAGTTACTAAACTTTAGTAAATCATGACGAATATCTTTGTCACTCTTGTGGTGGACTTGATCAACGCACAACCTTGTGTACTTGATCTCCTTGTCCTTCAATTGACACTTTGTCAAAGAATTAGTCTAAATTTCCCAAATGTGAATGTTTTTTCATTCATCATACAATACACGTTGCATGATTCCAAGTTTCTGTCCAATTGAAACTTGGGTGATGAGAAACTCTCCCTATTTGGTAAACTTTTGATATGTCCACAAATAACATAATTAAGAATCAAATCCATTGTTGCTAATAATAGAAACATTCAAACATCAATTTTTCATACATGCCATCGCAAGGATAAATAAATAAGATAAAATCAAAATTCATTTTATTGCAGAAAAAAATTTGTCCTTACAATGCAATTCAATTGAAAAACTATGTTATTACATATTTCTTAACAATCTATTCTAACTCCAAGTAGTAGCTCAAGAATCCATTCTTCAAGTAATGCGATCGAAATCCATTTCTTCATGATTAGATTCAGCTCACTTCTTCCCTCGAGGTTCCTCTCTTTTCTTCGATCCTACAAAACATCAAAATGTAATCTTATTACATCATGTATTAAGAATCTAGAATAGGAACTTAAAAGAGTTAGTTAATGGATTTTACCTGAAGTAGAGCCATACGTCTTGACTCTCCCATCTCTCAGGTAAATAGGGCAGCTTCGTCTCCAATGCCCCTCCTCTTGGCAATAAAAGCAAATGGACTCCTTTGGCACAGCACATCGGACAATCACAGACTTAGTTCTTTCTGCACATCCAATGTTGCCAGTGTCCATTGAAGTTTAGGAGTTTGATTCACCAGACAAGTTTGCTTGACCAGCACGCCAAATCATTGCTGATTCAGCAGCTAGAAGCAAATAGGTGAGATTAATGAGGGTTACATCGTGATCCATCATATAGTACTCTCTAACGAACTCACTATATGATTCAGGAAGTGACTGAAGAACTCAGTCAGCAGCCAACTCGCTTGAAATCTCGACACCCAACATGCTTAACCTATCAATGTGTGACTTCATCTCTAAGACGTGTGCACACACAGGTTTCCCATCTTCGTGTTTACTTGCCAAAAGGGCTTGAGTGAGCTTGAACTTTTCAAGTCTTCGTACTTGTGGGTCAGGGAGAACGATTGGAGGAGGTGGAGGAAGTGAAGCATGATTCTCATTTCCTTGATCGTATCTCGGAATGTCATCTGCATTTGGAAAGCTTGTTCCAAAGGATTTGGGAAGACCCTTGTAAGATTCAGACATCTACAAAACGGGAGAAAATTCAAGTTATGTTGATTAGAATTCTTGATGTAACACCCAAATGAAACATCAAGCTAGGATCCAACACAATATTCTACAACCTAGAAAAGGGATGTCATAATCTAGTTGCAAAATATTTGAAGGTAGGTAAATGACGATTTACCAATTTCCACCATGAAAAACGAAAAGGAAGATTAAGTTTTAAATGAATTGAAACTCCTAGATCTTTTGAGATTCATTGAACTTTTCAATGGCATGTTTAATCTCGATTATGCCCTACTATTTGTGACTGGGATGCCGAGGATTACAAACAAGGTGTGAATAACCATACGAATCACGTGGTGCACCCAGTGCTACTATCACCTAATCAATGTGCCGGTTAGCCACACACGCTCCATTGATCTATGATAAACATCGAGTCACCCTTCGCTACCAATGTCATCCCCAAATTAGTGTGCCGGTTAACCACACACGCTCCACTAACGTTTGACAGGGGTACAAAGTGTAATTCTATGGATTAGCATACAATTTCACATTTTTCCTAAAGTAACTATGATTTGGGAATTTGAAAAAGCATTTAGTTACTTTGTACTTCATTATACATATAATGGAAGGTTTCTGTCCTATCCTACCCGTTCAGCTAACGACCCTCCACTAGTCAAGAGTGCGGTGGGTAAGAGTGGATACCCATTCAATCGCCATTTTATAGGCAATTTCCTTAAACACCCCTTATAGAATAGCTTCGTGAATGAGGCCTACTAACGGTAAAACTGACTGTTTACTCATATATAATACTAGACTTTTAATGTTATATATAGTATAGGATGTATTTTACACTTTTAAAATACTAGGTGGTTTAACTTAGTAAATTATACTTTTAATTTAATTAAATGTAAACCAAAAACTTTATGGGTTTATTAAATCACTTTTAATTATACACTTTAATTAATTAACAAAACCAAAAGGGTGTGATTCGAACTTTTCAAATTACTAGGGTTTTAGAATTTGACATTTCAAAATTAAACTTATAATCAACTTTTAAATTCCAAAACTTGAGGGCAAGTTTTGAAACATTTCAAAACATTAGGGATCAAATAACAAATAATTCAAATTAAACAATTAATTTCATAATTATCTACATTTGACCTAATATTATTTTATGTGACAACCTGAAATTTCCATCCAAATCAAACCATTTCAATCCAATAGTAGTAGAGCAGTTACATAGAAAATTCAAACTTTTGGAATAAGTTTGGCAGTTTTAAGGTTTTACACCTCAAGAGACATTAGGAGAGCGGTTGCACTAGGATTTGGTGCAACATTGTAATTCCATTACTCTAGGTCATTAGAATCCATTCCGAGAATAGACATATTTTCTGCCAAAAATCTCAGGACTATAAATAGAATTCTGAACCAAATTGGTTCATTATTTGATTTCCAATTAGAGAAAAGCCAAATACTCTCTCACGGATCTTCGGGTTTTCATCCCAGATTGTGAGTCTACTTTCATAGATGTGTTTTAATACTTGTTATATGATTAATAACATTATTTACATGTCTAAACTGCAAGATCCGGGAGTTTACCGCCCAAGAACGTTCTTGGGGAGTAAACTCCAAAAATCAAGCCTAAAGGCCACCTAGTCCCATTTCCGTGTTAGGCATCTAACTAAGGACTTAGTGTTTGATCATTAGAGGCTAGAAACAAATCAAAACCAAGTAGTTTGAGGAGTTTACGGCCAAGGAACCACCTCTTGGGCCGTAAACTCCAAGTAAAGGGCACAAATGAGTGCCTTGTGATCCCTAGCCTTAGAACAAAAACCTAGAAGCTTTAAACTCATGATTTATGCCATCAAAACCCTTAAAAATCATTTCTATAAGGGAGTTTACGGCCAAGAAGCTCCTTGGGCCGTAAACTCCAAGTTTTGTGTTCCTAAGTGCCTTCAAACTTGTCCTAAGGCTTAGACTTTATTTTGGCATGTACCCCTAAAAGATTAGAACCTAGAAAACTCATGGAAACTCAAGTGTGCAAGAGTTTACGGCCAAGAGTATTTCTTGGGCCGTAAACTCCTATTAAGGGGTCAAAGGACACCCTAGACACTTCCTTAGGCCAAGAGACTTTTAGGGCAAGTACCTAGATGAGATATGGGCTAGTTAAAATTCTTAAAACCTCTTGTGTGAGGGAGTTTACGGCCCAAAGAGTTCTATGGCCGTAAACTCCATCAAATGGTCCCATTTAGTGCCATAAATCTTCCATAAGCCAATGGTTGAAGCCTAGACTTGTTCCTAGAAATGTTAGAGACTTGAAAGGACAATAAGAACCCTCCCAAGGGAGTTTACGGCCATAAACTCCAAGGGAAAAGGGTCTTTGGGCCGTAAACTCCCCAAAGGGGTCAATGTGGTGCCCAAACACTTGTATAGCCTTGAAACAATTCCCCTCTAAGGTTGTAGTACTTCTAAACCCCATTTCATAACTTGGTTGAGAGTTTACGGCCAGGAGCTTACTCCCCTGGGCCGTAAACTCTAATGAATATGGTCTTTTGACCTTAAACTTCCATTAGGGGCATTGCACTTCTTTGTTGCAACCCATTAGCCTCCTTGCACTTGACCAAAAGTGTTGTCCTCGCGCTTAAATATTTATACTTGTATAATTAGTGATTAAATCTCTAATTATTTATATACATATGTCTTCATATGTAATTAGGATCATTGTGTGTGTGTCTAAGTCTCCACTTGACACCAAGCACTTGTCCGATCCTTCCGTACGATAACAGTCCATTCAATTCCAGTCACATACTGCAGGTGAGTTCATACCCCTTAACTAATGTTTTTAACTATTTTAAATGTTTTATGGGGGGGATACAAGTAGAATCATGCTTCTTATTATGTCAATCACATGTGATTAGTAAGTAGGACTATATTACTTATTACATCAATCACATGTGATTAATATACAGCATCCAAAGGATTTGGCTACTCATTAGCCGTTTTACCAAACAGTTTCCTTCAAATGATTTTTATAAACATTTTATATGTTTTCAAACTACTTATTACACTGTACTTCTTACTGTGTTTATCATATTTCAAACTTATTTACAACAGTGTTATCAAACAAATGTTCCTTGTACTTATATTGTTTTATCAAACAAATGTTCCTTGAACTTATATTGTTTTATCAAACTTATGCCTTCAAAGGTCCTTCCAGTTCGCGCTTGAGATGTGGTCTGGTGGGATATCGGATACTCGTCCGAAGGTCGTTTAAATATTAGTTATATATCATGTGTACATATAAAGTCATAAAAGGTCCTTCCAGTTCATCTTATGCCCTTGGGTAGCAAGGGTATACATCCACGTCCATATGTACCACTTAGATTACTAGTAAGCTACCATATGGGTAGTTCAGGAAGATACTAGAACCATTACTAGAACGCGATATCATACAATGAGTCAGTTCATTCATGAGTCAATACTTTCTAGAACATTACTGTACATTACATATACATCTATACAAGAATGATTTCATTACTATACTTGCTAGATAGAGAGAACACACATTACAGCTAGCACACTTAGAACATTATAGTACAATTACATGATCACACTTACATGAGTACAATTACATGATCACACTTACATGAGTACAATTACATGATCACACTTACATGAGTACAATTACATGATCACACTTACATGAGTACAATTACATGATCACACTTACATGAGTACGCTTACATATACATAGAATAGACGTCATTAGGGGCTATAGCACGGAACCAGTTCAGGACCTAACTATACTGATGAATCACACCGCAATTGTGATAGTTATATCGAGTATACATGATCATTAGTAATGTGGATGCTCACGGCTTGCATTCGTGCAGGGGTCGTGGGTAGGTCCCAAAATCCCTTTGATAGGGGAGCGTACAGTCTGGGATCTAGACATCACATTATACCTTATCCCTCAAATAAGGCAATTGAGTATCGATGTAGTTATTTGTATATATATCAAATACTACGGTACTTGGAAGTATTACCCTAGATTTAAGGTAATAGGTACGGTTGTAGTTCGACACTACACCATAGTACTATTTCTTTTCCCATTACATTCACTTCGTGAATTTTTCATACGACGCACGGTAATATAGAAACTATCTTTTGATAAATAGTAGTCAGACTTGGGAAAATATACACTCTTACAAGAGACACACACAGAACAATTAGGTCTTGGTAGAAGACACCTTCATACTAATAGGAATCATAGGGATTCCAGGGTTTTTCAAACACTTACAATTCATATACACTTACCAATTTCTTACAGTTCATATACACTTACAAATACTTACAGTTCTTGTACACTTACAAATTCTTGAATTACAAAGACTTACAAATTTTTACATACAAATTAAGACACTAAATACTTATGATCTCACCAGCTTCAAAGCTGATACTCGCTTTCAAAATTACTTGTATCCTCAGGTCATCATAGACAGGTACCGATGCAAGGAGAAAGGAAGATGGAGCTTGTTCAAGACTTATCTTTCATTTTGATTTATGCTTTAGTGTTTATCAAAATTTGACATAATACAATTGTATAATAATTATTTTATTAATGCAATGGATGATGTTGTTGCTTGTTTACTACTTTACATTGTTGTTGATACTATACATGACGTCCTCCGCCCCAGAACGTTTCCGCCGTTCTTGGTTTTGGGGTGTGACAGATTGGTATCAGAGCATTATTTATAGTGAATTAAGTATATCAACCCATAAAAGATATACTAACTATAAATACATAAGGGATTTAAAATACTCTGACCAAGAGTTTATACTTTAAATAGTAAAATATTTAAGTAAGTATACGTGTTGCATTCATATTAAAATCAATGTCATTAGGACAGTACAAAAGAATTACGATTGTTGGGCAACACAAGTGGGCTTAGAGACATATGGTCAAAACTGGGAAGATATAGTCTGATCACCTATGTTATCCGAGGGTTGACTAGCATGTGCCTAAGTTTAAGTGTGTGGTTGCAACAATGCTAAAATCTTACCAACCCTACCACAATGAGAACAATAGAACATAACAATAAATTTAAAATACTATAGGTGTATTTTGGTGTTACTATAAGTACTTTATACTTGAGAATAAAAAAAAGGGTTCTTCATTACTAAGTTGATAGTTGCTAAGTGGATACACTGAGGCTACATGTAATTAGGATGTTATAGACTCAGAATCTGTGATAATTTTGCCTTACCCCAATTCTGTGTGAATAAGGAGTTAAGGTCACTTATTTGAGGGTCTATCCTGTTTAGATTACACATAGCTGGTATGCACTTCACAAATAGCGATGTAACTAATGAAGGTTTTCTAAATAATTATTTAGATAGTTCGTCTAATAATTATCCTTTTACCCTAAATTCTCGCATAGAAATCATAGCTGGACTCCATCCCTTTGACAACCAGTATCTTCCGAATGAAGTCATAGTTGGTTGGTTTGGAGAAGAACCAGAGAATGATCATCCTATCCCCTTGGATGAACACCCTGAAGAAGACCTTTCGTATGATACTAACCCCGAACCAGAGGTTGAGAACCTACCCCAAGCAGCTCCTTTCCAATTCCTACCCTCTTCCGGCTTTTCATGGCCCGACCCTAAGTGAGTGGAATGCTTCGAAACAGGGAGCTAAGGACAACATCAGTTATGCTATTTGATGGTGACCGAAGCTTTTACGACTCGAGCAATGGGGGCTCAGCAGATGGAGTCTTGCCAATCTTGGGCCGCCGAACGGCCCAAAATGAGATTCAAGGCAGGATAGCCTTACGTCAGATTATGGAAGTAGTCGCCTATGCTAGAATGCATACCCTCTACACCATTCATCTAGCATATACTCACGAGAGATCAGAGAGAAACCATGAAACCCTTTTGCAAGCACTGGCTGAATCACGAGCCGAAGTCAAAGAGCTCCGAGTACGCCAGATGGTGTTCGAAAGACACCTATTTGACATGGAACGTCAATTGGTTGAACTAAGAGTTCACCAGAGGGATGACCGTCGCCCGTAGTAGACGCTTTACTTTATTTCCCTTATAAAAAGAAATCGTGTTTTGCTGTCTATGCCCGATGTGGTATTTTCTATGAAATTATCTTTTACCGTAAGTACTTTAGTTAGGTCTTTATGCTGTCAGGAACTATCTTCTGTGGATATGATGTAAGACCTTTACAAGGTCATTTTCCTGAATCTTTACATCGTGAATATCAAAGGTATTGACAGCCGGCTAACCTTTGTGTCATTCTTCACTCAAGTACTTTTATCTTACTTTCATTGGAGTCTATCTGAATCATACTTTAGTCAAGTCATTGGAATATGGTGATTTATCTCCAGAGGCATTTCCAAGTCTCTTTCAGTGGTTGGATCTTGTTATTCCCCAACCCACGATACCTCAGCTCGAACGACAAACGTCTTGAGACCATTCTACGAACATACTTCCATTCCGTACTAGGACTGCATCATAGGGATGTAGTTCAAACCTTCACGAACATACTTTCATTCTTTAACCAGGACTGCATCATAGGGATGTAGGTCAAAGTTTCAAGATCATACTCTTACTCTTTTCATGAACAATCTAAGTACATCAGGGTCATGCAGAATCGCTCACAAATCCTTATCTTACGTGTTACAGGATCATGTCGTCATCCAGAAACAACCAGCCAAGCAACGAGACCTCTACTTTTCCGATGGACGCCGCCACCTTTCAAACGGCAGTTACAGCTGCCGTAGTGGCTGCCGTAACCGCGGTCATGGCGCACCGTAGCTCTAACAGCACAGTCAATGCTGCTGATGGGAATGAAGTTTCCAATCGCGATATCCATCCAGGAAGTCGTCCAACAGTAACAGCCACAGGCTCGCAAAGCCAGAACGCAGAGAACAAGAAAAGAAAACGTCAAGCCAAAGCAGAACGCAAACGATTTCAGAAAATTGCCAGGCAACAGCCACAAACCTCTGCCATCCCAGTACCGAGCAGACCATATAAGGGAACACTCCCGAAGTGCGACCGGTGCAATTACCACCACAAGGGAATGTGCCGAGTCTTGCAGTGCGTAAACTGCAACAAGAAAGGGCACATCGCTCGTTTCTGTAGAGCTACCTTCACCACTGGGGCAAGCCTAAATTGCTATAACTGTGGTGAGTTTGGGCACTATAAAAGAGATTGCCCGAAGGAAAACAAGGAAAGAACCCGTGATCCCATAACTCCTACCCGACACTTCACTTCCTCCACTTATGTAGGTACTGTCCAGATATGTCACCAATGCGGTGAATTGGACACCTCCACAAGGATTGCCCGATAACGCAGAACTCTGGCGCAGACGGGAGGATTCTCAGGATCACAGCTGCAGGAGAGCCTGCTCAGGAACCACGTTAATGTTATTAAGGTGTTTCGTTGTAAAAGACTTATAAACTACCTAGAACTAGTGCAACTAGAGTCTTACCTTTTGCGAGATCCTGTCTGTATAGGGAGTCTCGTGCTGCGTATACTTGTCTTTTGTAGTATATCTTATTCGCAGCAATAGTCTTGTGGTAAATCTGAAAGTACTGTAACTCTTGTTCATGGTTGCACGGTTGTGTTTTATCTGTAAACATCTTATGTTTAATTCTAATGTCTTTAAAGTTTATGTATGATTCCGACATTATCATACAATCAGATTCCATTTGATCGACGTAAAACAACTTCATACGTACGTCCCTATCTTCTAGATCACTTTTCCAGCGAAGACGTCATATCAGAACGCCGAAGTACTCATTCCAGGAGTACCTCTTAGATATTTTCTTTCCGAAGAAATCCCCGAAGTACTCATTCCAGGAGTACCTCTTAGTTATTTTCTTTCCAAAGAAACCCCCGAAGTATCACTCGTGCAGTACGTCAAGTTCAATCCAGGAATTCATGCGGATGATCTATCACTGAGGAATGGTATACATAAGAGTGATATATAATCAAGCTTCTACGGGTTTAGAATTGATGATTCCACTTTAACTTCTTTCTCCCCGATGGAATGTAAGCTTAAAGAAGAATCAGTTATTCGACTACCTTTTCAACCTTAATTATATGCGACTCATATACCCGAAATTGTGATGGTGAAACCATTTATGAATTCTAATATGAACTTCAGGACGGAGAACTGCTTAAGTATACGAGTAATCACATCGTCATGTGAACAAACTTAGAACCCAGTACAACTCCCGAAAACAGATCACCCTATAGTTTAAACACCCACAGAGATACAAGAACAGCACGAGCAACTTAGCGAACCACACAGAAATAGAATTGGGAGACTAGGCTTCTCACCCTAGAGAACCCCGGTCAGATTCTTCCAGAGATCGAAGGATCGCATTGTATGTGCCTCGGATATCGAGGATTCCGTCAAGATTTTCATAGAAATCATTATCTCTGCCTCACATAGACAAAATGACTGATCACACGTAAGGAAAGAAACTACTTCCAGGAATGGATCTGAAATCCGAATATCACAAGTTCGAGTGTTAGGGAAGGATGTCCGAAAGACTATCTCCTGAACTTGATACGGACACTTCGAGTTCGTAGTGATACCTTTCGGATAGGACCAATACGCCCATGGTTTTCATGAGACAAATGATTAGGGTTACGTCTTTCTTACTTGGATCGATTCGTCATTTCTCCATGAAATGACTTACTTATCTACCCTCGTAGTAAGAAGAAAACCCATGAAAACATTTCCTACAGAGGAACTTTTAGCAACGTTCTCTAGGCACGAGATTTGGAAATTGAAGAGTCAAATTTCTAGGACACACTGTTAGTAATGTGGGAAATTTCGAGTACTCTTTCAATTTGCCAAAACCATTGAGCATTCATCGACACTAGAGACGCCGACAGCTTTCGCAAAAATTTTAGGTCTTACCGACCTACCGCCTTAGTTCATTCAGAACTCCTCGCAAGCTTCAGAAACTCGTACGACTTTGACCCAGCGAGGGGTGGCCTTTGACTGGGAAATTACGCAAGAAAAGGAACCTTTGAGATTCCGAGTGAGTGACCAAATTCTTCAGGATAACTCACTCTGAGAATGGCTTAATACGCTTCGTAAAGCGTGGAAATCTAAATCCAATATAGTTAGGACCTCCGAGATTCTTATCGGAATCTGTCCTATGCCTCGTACAAACTAGACCTACTCCGCGAACTCAGTAACGTACATTCTACTCTTCGCATCTCGATCGTGAAACCATACCTTTCCGTTTGGACTCTTACAAGTCCCCTCGTCGAGATCCTTGCCTTCGTATCAGAACCGTAGTGACCCTCGACCGAGAGGTCAAGCGGAAGAAGCAACGCCGTCGTCAGTTAGTGAAGGTTCATTGGGATACCAACCGAGAGCCCGATTTCACTTAAGTGCGCTAGAAACAACCGATTAGGAAGTTTCCTCCTCACGACTCGATCATTCGTGCATACTTCCTTGCCTAAATTCTAATTTCGGGACGAAATTCCCTTTAACAGGGGGATGATGTGACAACCCGAAATTTCCATCCAAATCAAACCATTTCAATCCAATAGTAGTAGAGCAGTTACAGTGACAATTCAAACTTTTGGAATAAGTTTGGCAGTTTTAGGGTTTTACACCTCAACAGATATTAGGAGAGTGGTTGCACTAGGATTTGGTGCAACACTGTAATTCCATTACTCTAGGTCATTAGAATCCATTCCGAGAATAGAAATATTTTCTGCCAAAAATCTTAGGACTATAAATAGAATTCTGAACCAAATTGGTTCATTATTTGATTTCCAATTAGAGAAAAGTCAAATACTCTCTCACGGATCTTCGGGTTTTCATCCCAGATTGTGAGTCTACTTTCATAGATGTATTTTAATACTTGTGATATGATTAATAACATTATTTACATGTCTAAACTGCAAGATCCGGGAGTTTACCGCCCAAGAACGTTCTTGGGGAGTAAACTCCAAAAATCAAGCCTAAAGGCCACCTAGTCCCATTTCCGTGTTAGGCATCTAACTAAGGACTTAGTGTTTGATCATTAGAGGCTAGAAACAAATCAAAACCAAGTAGTTTGAGGAGTTTACGGCCAAGGAACCACCTCTTGGGCCGTAAACTCCAAGTAAAGGGTACAAATGAGTGCCTTGTGATCCCTAGCCTTAGAACAAAAACCTAGAAGCTTTAAACTCATGATTTATGCCATCAAAACCCTTAGAAATCATTTCTATAAGGGAGTTTACGGCCAAGAAGCTCCTTGGGCCGTAAACTCCAAGTTTTGTGTTCCTAAGTGCCTTCAAACTTGTCCTAAGGCTTAGACTTTATTTTGGCATGTACCCCTAAAAGATTAGAACCTAGAAAACTCATGGAAACTCAAGTGTGGAAGAGTTTACGGCCAAGAGTATTTCTTGGGCCGTAAACTCCTATTAAGGGGTCAAAGGACACCCTAGACACTTCCTTAGGCCAAGAGACTTTTAGGGCAAGTACCTAGATGAGATATGGGCTAGTTAAAATTCTTAGAACCTCTTGTGTGAGGGAGTTTACGGCCCAAAGAGTTCTATGGCCGTAAACTCCATCAAATGGTCCCATTTAGTGCCATAAATCTTCCTTAAGCCAATGGTTGAAACCTAGACTTGTTCCTAGAAATGTTAGAGACTTGAAAGGACAACAGGAACCCTCCCAAGGGAGTTTACGGCCGTAAACTCCAAGGGAAAAGGGTCTTTGGGCCGTAAACTCCCCAAAGGGGTCAATGTGGTGCCCAAACACTTGTATAGCCTTGAAACAATTCCCCTCTAAGGTTGTAGTACTTCTAAACTCCATTTCATAACTTGGTTGAGAGTTTACGGCCAGGAGCTTACTCCCCTGGGCCGTAAACTCTAATGAATATGGTCTTTTGACCTTAAACTTCCATTAGGGGCATTGCACTTCTTTGTTGCAACCCATTAGCCTCCTAGCACATGACCAAAAGTGTTGTCCTCGCGCTTAAATGTTTATACTCGTATAATTAGTGATTAAATCTCTAATTATTTATATACATATGTCTTCATATGTAATTAGGATCATTGTGTGTGTCTAAGTCTCCACTTGACACCAAGCACTTGTCCGATCCTTCCGTACGATAACAGTCCATTCAATATCAGTCACATACTGCAGGTGAGTTCATACCCCTTAACTAATGTTTTAAATTATTTTAAATGTTTTATGGGGGGGATACAAGTAGAATCATGCTTCTTATTATGTCAATCACATGTGATTAGTAAGTAGGACTATATTACTTATTACATCAATCACATGTGATTAATATACAGCATCCAAAGGATTTGGCTACTCATTAGCCGTTTTACCAAACAGTTTCCTTCAAATGATTTTTATAAACATTTTATATGTTTTCAAACTACTTATTACACTGTACTTCTTACTGTGTTTATCATATTTCAAACTTATTTACAACTGTGTTATCAAACAAATGTTCCTTGTACTTATATTGTTTTATCAAACAAATGTTCCTTGTACTTATATTGTTTTATCAAACTTATGCCTTCAAATTGTTTTATAGATTGACATCAAGTCGATCTTTCCTTAGACTAATATTTATATTTCAAATGTTTTACTAAACTTATTTATGCTTTGATATTATAAATTGCATGCCTCTATATGTATAGTTATATAAGAAATGTTTAAAAGATTTAGGAAGGCTATCCACCCTATTTCCTTTTCGCGCTTGAGATGTGGTCTGGTGGGATATCGGATACTCGTCCGAAGGTCGTTTAAATATTAGTTATATATCATGTGTACATATAAAGTCATAAAAGGTCCTTCCAGTTCATCTTATGCCCTTGGGTAGCAAGGGTATACATCCACGTCCATACGTACCACTTAGATTACTAGTAAGCTACCATATGGGTAGTTCAGGAAGATACTAGAACCATTACTAGAACGCGATATCATACAATGAGTCAGTTCATTCATGAGTCAATACTTTCTAGAACATTACTGTACATTACATATACATCTATACTAGAATGATTTCATTATTATACTTGCTAGATAGAGAGAACACACATTACAACTAGCACACTTAGAACATTATAGTACAATTACATGATCACACTTACATGAGTATAATTACATGATCACACTTACATGAGTACAATTACATGATCACACTTACATGAGTACGCTTACATATACATAGAATAGACGTCATTAGGGCTATAGGACGGAACCAGTTCAGGATCTAACTATACTGATGAATCACACCGCAATTGTGATAGTTATATCGAGTATACATGATCATTAGTAATGTGGATGCTCACGGCTTGCATTCGTGCAGGGGTCGTGGGTAGGTCCCAAAATCCCTTTGATAGGGGAGCGTACAGTCTGGGATCTAGACATCACATTATAGCTTATCCCTCAAATAAGGCAATTGAGTATCGATGTAGTTATTTGTATATATATCAAATACTACGGTACTTGGAAGTATTACCCTAGATTTAAGGTAATAGGTACGGTTGTAGTTCGACACTACACCATAGTACTATTTCTTTTCCCATTACATTCACTTCGTGAATTTTTCATACGACGCACGGTAATGTAGAAACTATCTTTTGATAAATAGTAGTCAGACTTGGGAAAATATACACTCTTACAAGAGACACACACAGAACAATTAGGTCTTGGTAGAAGACACCTTCATACTAATAGGAATCATAGGGATTCCAGGGTTTTTCAAACACTTACAATTCATATACACTTACCAATTTCTTACAGTTCATATACACTTACAAATACTTACAGTTCTTGTACACTTACAAATTCTTGAATTACAAAGACTTACAAATTTTTACATACAAATTAAGACACTAAATACTTATGATCTCACCAGCTTCAAAGCTGATACGCGCTTTCAAAATTACTTGTATCCTCAGGTCATCATAGACAGGTACCGATGCAAGGAGAAAGGAAGATGGAGCCTGTTCAAGACTTATCTTTCATTTTGATTTATGCTTTAGTGTTTATCAAAATTTGACATAATACAATTGTATAATAATTATTTTATTAATGCAATGGATGATGTTGTTGCTTGTTTACTACTTTACATTGTTGTTGATACTATACATGACGTCCTCTGCCCCAGAACGTTTCCGCCGTTCTTGGTTTTGGGGTGTGACATTTTAGTCATTAGATAATTACCAAATAACTTTAAATAATCCATATTTATCACATAAACAACCAATATTTAAAAGATTTGAAAGTATCTATTGTTTTGGCAAGGATAAACATATAATTAAGATAAAATTCAGATTTTAGCTTCATAAAACAATTTAAGGATCAAATCCAAGTCAAAACAGCAGCTAAATCCCGAAATACCCTCTGCCTGACGCACTGACTCGCCGAGTCAGACCTGGACTCGCCGAGTCCAGATACTAACTCTTCGATAATAATGAGTTGTAATTTAAGTAATAAGTTGATTTTCTGAAACAGTAAACGATAATAATGAGTAATCAATATGGTGGTTAAATAGAAGTGTTTTATTTACTCTCACAAGTTTGAGGCCATATAGGATTAAATATTATTGTTATGTTTCAATTTGCATGTTTTGACTTCCATAATAACTAGGTTATTCAAACATCCACAGTCGGTCATCCGTTGGGAGTAGGTATGAATAAAGACTGTCATGAATCTGTCTGTAGATTGTCTGAAGTGTTTAGACATAGCACAAGTTTGCTGCAGAGTTCATGAGTGCTTTGATAAGATTAGAGTATTGGATTAAACCCACGCTCACTTGGATCACTTCATAGATTTATCACGAGTGATTAGTGAGACGATAATATTGTATATTCTTGAAACCGAGACATGTGAGTTGTTATTTGTTGGTCGGTTGCACATTGATAATAAGTAAACGCACCAGTAACTTGGTGTTATAAAACTTATTGTTGTGTATAATTCGATCAGTAAATGCAAGCAAGCATATGAGTCAAAGTTTATCCATTCCTTTTACTCAAAGTGAGATAAAAGCGATATATGTGGGCCTCTCGATGATTTAGTGATGACACCTAAGCGCTTGGCCAAGCCGGGACTAAGTTGATGTGTTCAATTGTAGTCTGTTGTCAGTCGTCATAAATCGGAAGTCGGGAAACAGTATAGAGATAATGATTGAAATTCATGGCTTTTGTCTATACGATATCTTGAGAATGGAGGAATATATAATCCCTTATATAGAGGACACGCTATCTGATAAGATCAGAGTTGACAGCGGCTTTTGAAAGCTACGATTGCTGATCAGGTTCTGAAGTCATACGGAAAATAGTTATTTGACTTATCCCAGTGGGAGACTGTTGGATTAGTGTCTAAGTCCATAACTATTTTGGTATGTACTTGACCCGATTATGAGCATGGTCCTTTTGGGTTGCCTTCACCATAGCAATATGTAGGATGATTTAAGGAGAGAAAGGTTTAAATATGATTTATTAATATATTATGAGAATAATATATTAAATGAGAAATCATATTGTTTAATTAATATTAGTCAACAATTAATTAAGAATTAATTTTGTGGCTAAAAGAGATTAATTAAATTTAGGGGACTGGACTGCAATTATTGGATAATTGAGTTATTGGGCTAAGGAATGCTAAAGAAATAAGGGGTGAACGAAATTATGATGGAAGTCGATCATATTTTCGTTCATGGCCTTATCCAGAAGGTTCCATGGGTTGCTTAGAGTTTAAGCTGTCCATTAGGGTTTTGACTGAAACCCTAGCAGCCCACACAAGTATATAAAGGACCCCTTAGGCCCCAAAAACATGGGGGACAACTGATTCTCTAGGGTTTCTAGTCGTTTTTGGGCAGCCTCTTTCCTTCTCCTCTTTAATCCAAGTTGTATATGGTGTTTGTGACTCCATTAGAGGTGCAGCACTTGAGGCACTAAGCTTTTGAAGCCAATCCAAGCAAGGAATTGATTGTTATTGCTATATAACAATCAAAGGTAATTCTCTAAACCCTAATTCAGTTTATAACATGTTAGATCTAAGTTTATTAGTCTTGGATTCAAAGCATGTACGATAGAGAAACCTAGATCCAAGCATTAGGGTTTGTATGAGCACATAGGATTGTTTCTTATGCATAAAACCCATGACAAGGAGTTATTACACTGTCAAATGTTTTACCAAGTATGATATTGTAAATGGTTTTCTAAAACGTCTTTGCTTGTTCAAAGCTTTTCTCAAATTGTCTCTCACATTGTATGCTTTACTTCAGATTCAGTTACAACAATATTTTAAACAAAGGATTTCTTTACCTATAATGTTTTATGAAAGTTTCATTCAAGACTTGTTTATGAAAGGTTTTCAAAGGATTTCTAAAGGTTTTCAAACTTAGTTTACAAAAGAATACCAAGTCGTGATTTTTTAAGTGTAAAGGTTTTCCAAAGTTTTCATCAAAGTTTTCTTTCATGTTTTTATACTCCTACATCGTTAGATACTACTGCTTCGTTATACTTCTTCTTAGTTAATGCTCCTACTTAGTTAAATGCTACTACTTTGTTAATGTTTTACTTTGTGATACGCTTCTACTTCGTGATACGCTTCTACTTGTTAATGCTTCTACTTCGTCATACGCTTCTACTTATTAACGCTTCTACTTCGTGATACGCTTCTACTTCGTGAAACGCTTCTACTTCGTGAAACACTCCTACTTCGTTAAACACTTCAACTTCATTAAATGTTTCTACTTAGTTAAATGTATGTCTGTACTTGTATAGTTATATAAATAATGTTTAAAGGACTCAGGAAGGTTAGTTCGCCCTATTTCCTTTTCCTCGTTGGGATGTGGTATGGTGGGATCGGATATCCATCCGAAGGTCGTTTGATCATTAATTATATATTATGTATACATGTATAGACATGTAGGTTTACATCGGTCAGTTATTTGTGAGTCTCTATTATTAGCCCAGTATTTACCTCAGAACTCACTATACGAGATGCATCTTCAGGACACGGCCTTCTCCGTTGTCAAGTTGGTAACCAGAGTCTCCTGTAGGGAGAGCGGGCATTGTGTGTATAGATCTATACGGGATTGACACCCCCACACCGTGACTGCTAGCTACAGTCCACGGCCTACCAAGCCAAGGGGTGACAAATGTCACATTGTTTCCAACGCTTACAGGGCGTCAAGTTCTCTAGTGTCTATCAGTATGGTTACGAGTATCTCGGGGTTACCTTATAATTCATGGCCTTAAGGTAATAGGAATTAATATTGTATTCATTCTTTTTAGACCTTGCAAGACATATCATTCAATTGATACTATTTGGAGTCTGTGTTCACTGTTTTTAGACTTTGCTAGACGTATCATTCATTTGATACTGTCTGGGGTTTGTATTCACTGTTTTTAGACCTTGCTAGATGTATCATTCATTTGATACTATCTGGGGTCTGTGTCTCCTTGATTTAGACTGAGCCAGGCGTGTCGTTCATTCGATACTCTCCTGGAGTCTATGATTTCTTTTCCTTAGTCAGCAGTATCTTCTGCTGAGGCATATGATATTTTCCCTTAGTACTTTTACTAGTAATATTCTCATACTTTCTTTAAAGTCAAATACCGTATTTTGGTAATGATAATATTTAGGGGAAATTCTTTTTAAAACATAACACTGTCGGGTCTTGGTAGAAGACTGCTTTTATTTAGAAAATATAGGATTTTCTGGAAAGGGACTCTAATACACCGTTGATTCTAAACTACTACTTTTTATATAGTTATTTGAATAAAATGACACTAAATACTTATGAACTCACCAACATCTGTAAAATGTTGATACTCGCTTTCAAATAACTTGTATTCTCAGGTCAGCAATAGACAGGTACATCCCAGGAGCTTTTGGTGAAGACAGTTTAGTACTAAGCTGCACCTATATTATTATTACTTGTATTACTTTGATGTTTCTATGTAATGTAAACCATGTAAAACTATTACTATTAATGCGATGGTTGTTATACTTTGATTACTATACTGCATATGTTGTGATACTTGACATGACGTCATCCACCCCAATACGTTTCCGCCGTTCCGGTTTTGGGGTGTGACATGTTGCAACAACTCTTGCTATGTCCACTACCTTGGACATCTACAAACCAGCTTCATGATAGGCTTGATTCATATCTACTTCCAACATATGACCGACTGTGGATGGTTTGAATAACTTAGTCATTCGGGAAGAACGACCTAGTTATTTTGGAAGTCAAAACATGCAAAGGGAAACACAAGAATAATACTAATCCTCTATGCTCCCAAACTCTTGAGTGTAAATAAAACCCTTTTATCTAAGCACCATATTGATTACTCATTATTCATTGTTTCGATTTTAACAACTCTATACTTGAATTAAATAATAGTCATGCCATACTTCAAGGATGCACACTATGTTTACCAATGATCCTTTCTTTTCTGAAATAGATCAATTGAACATGACTCCAATGATGCTCATTTCAGAATCCAAATCCTTTTTGTAAATGTAAGAATACCAAACTCTTGCCATTTACTGTAATCTGTTAGATTCGAAACTTATATGCAATGATCCTGCTGTAATGACTATGCACAAAAGTCACAAAGACTTGGCAAAAGACATTACAAAGTATTCCAATGGAGATCAATTCCATGGAAACAAAGTCTCATATTCAAAGTACATTCTTTTGAACATCCTTCTTTGCATTAAGTTTTCTAATCTTACACAGATTCAGAGAATAACTTCCACCTAAGGAAACAATTCCATATTTTCATTTTGACCATCACTTCTGAATAGTCTTTTCAGAATATGTCAATATGGTCCTAACTATACACTTCCAACTGTCCATGAGTAACCAATCTTAGGTAAACCTCAGATTTTCCTCGACAATTTCTTAATCATTTTAGTCATATCCAATGCTAGACCTTTTCTCCTCTTAATGCCCCCAGGAATTTGGAAAATTTAGAAAGGATAAATATTATAGCACATGCAATCGATCATATACCCGAAGCATATGGGACATCTATTCATGCTATAATTTTTTTTATTTGCCATGTTCTCACAATTCGAACTATGAAAAGGGATGCAGTAATCATAATCGAATTTTGAGAATGAAAAATATACAAAATTTCCTTATGTTGAACCATTCCAACATAACATTCATACATGTACTTGACTAAAGTTCATTAAAATCTCAATCTAAGCTTATAGAATTAGAATGAAGTATAAAATCCTCTCCCTTAATTATAGCAAAAAAACTTTTTCAAATCATAATTGAAACTTTTGTTTTCTATAATTAACATTGCTAAATTGCATCACTTAACATAATAATCATGCTCCCACTAACATGATAATTATAATCTAACTAGCATAACACTTTATGCTCCCACTAGCTTTGACATGTACCCAAAAATCAACTGGACTTCTAGAAATCAACACTTTATTGAATTTCTTACCAAAGTTTAGATTTCTGATATGAGATACTTTGATAAGACTTTATTAAAACCATAAACTTTTCCTTAGATAGCTCACATGTTTGTCTAAACAGTTATGAAGTGGGATGACGTAATCATAATGTTTAGACCTTTCTCCATTCTCACTAGTTAGTGTGCCGGTTAACCACACACGCTCCACTAACGACATGAGAATGCAAATAACAATTGCTATCTACTTAAAATCTACTTAGTGAATGCGTTTCCTCACCATCATTTTCATGAATCAAAGAGAAACCTTATGAAACTTAGATTTTTATGGTGTAAGTGTTCCTATCCATTTAAATTTGTCATAACCAAACTCACAAGACAAGGTTAGTGACAAATCCAAACTCATATGGACTAAACTTGCCCGGTCATTTTCTTGCCACACGACAACACAAGGGCCTACCATTGCTTCTAGCTTGTTATGAAAATAATTGAGAACTCATAGAGCTCACAAGCAGAGTCAACTTTTAACTGGAATAGACACAAAAATAAGAATATGTCAACACGATAGGTTTACAACCTCAAGTTGTGTGCTAGTGATTAAACAATAGGTTTCATTCTTGATTAGTTCTTGAAAGTTTCTTAAGATCTTTTAAGACTCCCACTGCCCTCTTGACATATGATAATATCTTTGTCAAGAACCATTCCTTGACAAAACAAATATTCAAGAGTTAGTGCAGATTCTTAACAAGTTAAACACTTCTCACAATTGGTCTTAGTTGGTCTTTGTTTTATCCAAAACATTACAACTAACCAACTTCAAATGTACAAGAATAGGAAACATATTACTCTACATTTGACAAGTGTTATAAACTTCCTAAAGATTATGTCACTCAAGTTACAATCTGGGAGTATGACTCTAAGACTTGTTTTTGGAACAAAATTTGATTTATCTTTTGGTTTGTCCATTTCCAAAATTCACACTTCCTCTCCTTAGCCAAACAAATGCACTAAGGTGTCCTTAGAGGACAAATTGTGATATGGTTTTTTCACTAAGATAATCATAAAACAAGATACTCAAGCACTCTCCCATCTCTTCAGATTGGAGAGCTTTTATCTTTCTGCCTAATTTGATTCTTCTTATTCATTCTGTCAATCATTGAAACCTTTCTAATGTTTCAGAATTACACTTAAACTTGTAAGAATAACCATATTTACTAAAATGTAGTAAATCATAATGAATAATATTAGTCGCCTTTGTGGTGGACTTGACCAATGCACAACCTAATGTACCCCATCCTTTAGTCCTTCACTTGACTCACACATACATGTGAACAAGGACTTAGTCTTAATTTTCCAAAGATGAAAATTCTCATTCATCATACTATAAAACTTGCATGATTCCAAGTTTCGATCCAATTGAAACTTTGGTGATGAGAATATTTCCTTATTTGGTAAATTATGACATTACCACAAATGAAAGAATCAAATCCATTTTCCAATATTGCTATCAATGAAACATATAAACAACAATTTTTCACTAATGTCATTGTAAGGATACTTAAAATAAATAAAATCAAAACTTTTTTCTTTTATTTTAAAACTTGCGGAAAAAAAACTTATCCTTACAATGCAAATACATATGAAAAACATGTTGTTGTCTATTCCTAAGAAATATATCATAACTCTTAAGTACTAGCTCAAAATTCTTGATCACCGAACCTTGCGATCAGAATCAGCATACACTTTATTTAGGTTTCCTTTGATTCTTAAAAACATAAAAATGTAATTACATTACATCATGTATTAAGAATCTCCAAAAGAGACTTCATAGAGTTATATAATGGACTTTAACCTGAAGCAAAGTCAATCTTTTTGACTTTTACCATCCTTATGAACTTTCAGGTAAATTCGGCAGCTTAGCAACCAATGCCCCTTCTTTTGGAAAAAAGAAACATATGGAATCTTTGGAAATGGTACACATGATTGTCTTAGACTTAGCCTTTCTCTTTACCATCGGTCAAATGACTTGACCATGGCTAATCCCTTTCCATTGGGAACAAAAACCTTTTCTGGACATCTAATGTCACCATTGTCAATGCCCAAATAGGTTTGGGAAGTAGATCTTTTAGTCTAGTTTGCTTTACCAATGCTCCAAATCATTGCTGATTGAGTAACAACAAGCAAATAGGTAAGATCACTAATGGGTCATGTCGTGATTTGTCATCGGGGAGTAACTGAAGAACCAAGTCAACAGCCAGCTACCTCAAGAATTCGACGCACGACTCTCCCGTCTTGCCAATATGTGACTTAACCTTCAAGATGTAAGCACATATAGTCTTTTCTTGCCAATAGGTATTGAGTGACTTAGAACTTTTCAAGTCTTGAAACTTAGGGGATAAGGAGAAGTATTGGAGGAGGTGGATGAAGTGAAGCATGATTTCCAGTCTCATTAATGCACAACAAAGGGATTAATCTTTCACCTTGATTGCCATGTGAGATATCTGTTGGACTAATGTCTAAGTCCATAACTATATTTGGTATGTACTTAACCCGACCCGGCATGGTCCATTTGGGTTGCACTTCACTAACACAATTTATATGGATAATCTTTTGAGAATAGTATGTTTATGATTAATATTAATATATTATAAGTTCTAATATATTAATATGGAATCATATTATTTAATTAGTATTGATCAAGAATTAATTTAGAATTAATTAAGTGATCAAAATGAACTAATTAAATATGGACTCTTGTATATATGGAATGGGCCAAGTTCATTTAGGTTGGACTAAGCTTTCATGGATAGTCCATGGAGTGTTTAACCCATGGATCATATGAAATGAAAGGTCATGGGTTTAACCCTAGTCTCCATACTATATAAAGATGTCCTTGGTTGGTGAAATGGGCACTAGTGTGGATACACTAAAGAAGGTCTAGCCAATTTCACTAGAGAGAACCAAGTAATCATATTCTCTAAAGTATTCCAAGGTGTCTTGGTGATTTGTGATTCCACTTGAGGCTTCCACACTATTGGGGCTAAGCTCTTAAAGCTTGAAGACATCAAGCTACATCAAGAGGTATGTATTCTATCTTGTTACATTCATAGTTTTTGTATGCTAGATTAGGATAATACCTTGGATGTTCTTATTTGCATGTATAATAGAGAAAACATAGATCCAAGGTATTTAGGGTTGCATGTACACTTAGGAAGTGTTAGAATGCTCATAACCCAACAGTGGTATCAGAGACTAGGCTTGCTTTCTTTTATACTTGATGCAAATTGCTGAAAAACACGATATTCTGGCTTTCTGGGCACTGGACTCGCCGAGTCCACTATTGAACTCGCCGAGTCCATGAGTAAAATCATCCTACTCGCCGAGTAGGTTGATGCCACTCGCCGAGTAAGAGCCCCAGACAGGATATTTTCGAGTTTTTTGGCTAGAAATGGACTAGGAACATTACCCTAAGTTGTTTTTGAACTTATAAACTTGTTTTTGATGTGGTAATGTTCATGCTAATCCATTTTCAAAGATAATTGTCAATAGATTCATGTTTTGTATTAGCTTAAGGTTTAGACTAATTACATGAAAAAGTTTGATTTGAATTATCTTGTTCTTATGAGTTGCTTAGATTAATAGGAAAGTTGTGTGAAATTATTGTTTTCAATCCAAATTAATCTAAGAGTTGATTCTAAAATGTGTTTGTGTAACTTGTCCTCAAGTTATATGAAAAGTCACATTTAAGTTTCATAAAACTCATAAAAGTTGGCAATGGTTACAAAATGAAGAGTCTTGTGTCATTGAATAATTTTTATGACTCCATAACTTGTCCTCAAGTTATGGAAGTTTAAGAGTCACTTCATTAAAGAAAAATATGTAACCATAATTAATTTCATAATTTATAAAATAAAGAAAAGTTAATTCTTTAATTAGTTTAAAGTCTTCCATAACTTGTCCTCAAGTTATGGAACTTGAAGAGTTTTTGGATTAAAACTACTTTAAACACATAAGTTATGGAATTAATTAGTTTTGAATAGTTTCAAAACTTGCCCTCAAATTTTGGAATTTGAAAAGTTTTCACTTATGAATACTTTAATTCCAAGTTAGCCCTTATAAGTTAATAATATATATATGTATAAGAGTAAAGTCAGTCTCACCGCTAGTACGCCTCATTCACGAAGCCGGTCTATAAGGTGGGTATAAGGTTGTTGCCTATAAAATGGCAACTTAATGGGTGTCCACTCTCACCCACTGCTTGCTTGACCGGTGGAGGGTCGTTAGCCGAACAGGTTTGACAAGACTATAATTTTCCTTCATTAAAAGTATTAATGATAATACTAAGTAACTAAACTCTTAATAATACTCAATCTTAGTTACTTAGGAAAAATGTGAATAAGGTGCTAACCCATGAAATTACACTTTACACTTTGTCTAAGTCGTTAGTGGAGCGTGTGTGGTTAACCGACACACTAACTTGGACTTAACAAGGTAGGTAAAGGGTGACTTAATATTTATCATAGTATCGATGGAGCGTGTGTGGTTAACCGGCACATCGATTGAGGGGTAATTTATTAAGGGTACCAAGTGATTTGCATGGTTACTTCACACCTTGTTTTGTGATCCTCGGCATCCCAGTCACAAAACCTGAAGGGCACACTCGAGATTGAAACATGCCTTTGAACAATTCAATGAATCTCAAAGATCTAGGAGTTTTAGAACCAATTAAAACCTAATAATACATTTCGTTTATCTTGGTGGAAATTGGTGAATCGTCATTCACCTACCTTCAAATATTTTATAGCTTGGATTACAGCATACCTCTTCTAAGTTATAAAATAGTTTCTTGGGTCCTAGCCTTAATATTTCATATTGGGTGTCATATTAAGGACTTTAAATCAACTATCTTGAATATCTCCCAAAAGATGTCTGGTTTAGACACCTATGATCTTCCCAAATCTCTTGAAACAAGGTTTCCGAAATGAAGATGATGTCCCTTGGAAATCATACTTCTTTCTCCTCCTCCAACCATTCTCCCTAACCCACAAGTTCTTGAAAAATTTAAGGTCACTCAAGCCCTATTGGCAAGGCAAGGTCTAGGTGTGATCACATCTTGGAGATGTAGTCACATATTGACAAGCCGGTAGAGTTGGGTGTCAAAGTCTTGAGAAAGTTGGTGGTTCAATCACTTTCTAAGTCACATAGTGAGTTCCTTTGGGACACCTATGAAACAGACTATGACAAGACCCTTAATGATCTTATCTATTTGCTAAGATCAACTTCCTAAAACTTTATGGACATTAACAATGATGACATTGGATATCTAGTAAAGCTCTCTCTTCCCGATGGAAAGGGATCGGCCATAGTCAACTCGGTTGACCAAATGGTAAAGAGAAAAGCTAAGTCTGTGATAGTCTCGTGTACCATTATCAAAGGGTCCATATGTTTGTATTGCCAAAGAAAGGGGCGTTGGTTGCGAAGCTGCCAAAATTTACCTAAGGATGTTAAAGTCAATAAGTTTGATTCTACTTCAGGTAAATTCCACTATCTAACTCTGTTAAGTTTCTATTCTGAGATTCTTGATACATGATGTGACTGGGTCACATGGTGATGTTTTAAGAATCAAAGAAAAAGTGAAGAAACTTAAAGAAAGAATATGCTGAATCTGATCGCATAGATGGATTTCTATCGCATAGTTTCAAAAATCGGATTCTTGAGCTACTTCTTAGGAGTTATGAGATATTGCTTAAGGAATAGATAACAACAAGTTTTCATATGGATTGTAAGGATAAGTTTTTCCGCAAAGTTTTAAAATAAAAGAAAATTTTTTGATTTTATTTATTTTAAAATATCCTTACAATGGCTTTTGAGGAAAAATTGTTGCTTATATGATTCCATTAAGAGCAAGAGTGGAAATATGAAATTGATTCTTTCATTTGTGGTAACGTCAAAATTTACCAAATAAGGAAAGATTCTCATCACCCAAGTTTCAATTGGACCGGAACTTGGAATCATGCAAGTTGTATAGCATGGTGAATGAGAACCTTCAAGTATTGGAAAATTAAGACTAATTACTTATTCACATGGATGTGTGAGTCAAGTGAAGGACTAAGGGATCGAGTACACATTCTTGTGCACTGATTAAGTCCACCACAAAAGATTGATAAGACTATTCGTCATAGTTTACTAAAGCTCAGTAAATATGATTATACTTACAAGCTTAAGTGTAACTCTGAGACATTGGAAAAGGTCCCAATGTATGGCAGAGCGAATAAGAAGAATCAAATAAGGCAGAAGGATAAAAGTTTCTCAAATCTGAAAAGATGGGAGAGTACTTTAGTATCAGTTTTGTGATCATCTTAATGATTAAGAAACCATAGCACAATTAGTTCTCTAAGGAAATCTTAGTGCATTCTTATGACTAAGAAGAGGGATCTTGAATTGTTGAAATGGTTAAATCAAGAAGATGAGTCATACTTCGTTCCAATACAAGTCTTAGAGTCATACTCCAAGATTGTAACTTGAGTGACATGTCTCAAAAGAAGGTTAAAACACTTGTCAAATGTAAGAGTAAAAGTTTTCTACTCTTGTACATTTGAAATTGGTAAGTTGTGATGTTTTGGATAAAACAAAGACCAACTTAGGCCAATTGTGTGAAGTGTTTGTCTTGATTAGAATCCACACTATCTCTTGGATATTTGACAAGGGAGTATTATAGGTCAAGAGGACAGTGGGAGTCTTAAAGGTCTTGAAAGTCTCAAGAACTAATCAAGAATAGAACCTAAATTTCTTCACTAGCACACGACTTGAGGTTTATAACCTATCATGTTGACATATTCTATGCCTATTCCAGTTAAAGTTGGCTTTGCATATGAGTTCTTAGAGTTCTCAATTGGTTGCACAACAACTTGGAAGCAATGGCAGGCCCTTGAGCTGCCAGGTGGCAAGAAATTAAGATTGAGTTCAGTCCATATGAGTTTGGATTTGTCATTACCCTTGTCCTGTGACTAAGGTTTTGACAATTCACATGGATAAGAACTCATACACCATAAAAATCTAAGTGTCATAAGGTTTCTCTCCGATTCATGAAAATGATGGTGAGGAAGCACTTTCACTAAGTAGATTTTAGCTAGATAGCAATTGTGATATTTGCATTCTCAAAGTCGTTAGTGGAGCGTGTGTGGTTTACCGGCACACTAACCTGGACTTGTGAGAAGTGGAAAAAAGGTCTAACCATTATGATTACGGAAACCCTCTTCATAATTGTTTAGACACACAAGTGTGCTAACTAAGGGAAGGTGTATGCTTTTGAAAAAGTTTTATCAAAACAATCTAGTATCAGAAATCTGAACTTTGGTAAGAAAGTTAGCTGATTTTTTAGTACATGTCAAAGCTAGTGGGAGCATAAGTGTTATGCTAATAATCATCATGTTAGTGGGAGCATGATAATTATGATAAGTATTGCAAGTTAGCAATGTTAATTATAGAAAACAAAAGGTTTCAATTGCGAAAAAGGTTGTTTTGCTATAATTAAGGGAGAGGAAATTATACTTCATCTCAAATCTATAAGCTTAGATCGTGAGGTTTTAATCATTTAGTCAAGGATATATATGAATTTCATGTTGGAATGGCTCAACATAAGGAAATTCTGTATATGGGTCCATTATTTGCGTTCTAAAATTCGGTTATGATTACGGCATCCCTTTTTATAATCTGAATTATGAGAACTTGGCAAATTGAAATGGACATATTATAGCAAAAGACTGGTTTAGTCTTTATGTGAGACATCATGAATCGTGTCCCATATGCTTCGGATATAGGATCGATTACATGTGCTATAATCATCCGTTCTAAAATTTTCCAAATGCCTGGGGCATTAAGAAGGGAAAAGGTTTAGAACTGGATATGACTAAAAGGATCAAACAATTGTCGAGGACAATCTAAGGTTTACCAAAGATTGGTTACTCAAGGACAATTAGAAGTATAGTGATAATTCTGGAAGGACCATATTGACATAATCTGTAAGGAGGCAACTCTTGTTCAGAAGTGATAGTCAAAATGAAATCTGGAAATGTTTCAAAGTTAGAATTTACAATCTGTTTAAGATTAGGAAACTTAATGCAAGAAGGATGTTTCAAAGGAGTTGATCTCCTTTGGAATACTCTGTAATGGTTGTTGTCAAGTCTTTATGACTTTGTACATAATCATTACAAGAGGATCAATGCATATAAGTTTAGAATCTAACAGATTTCAGTAAATGGCATGAATTTGGAATTCTTGCATTTGCAGTAAGGATTTGGGAGTGTGAAAAGAGAATCATTGAAGTTATGTTCAATTGATCTAGTTCACAAAGTAAAGATCATAGACAAACATAGTATGCATACTTGGTGTATGGCATGACTAGTGTTTAAGAAAACATAGTGTACATGCTTGGAGCATGGGACAACTGTTGTTTTAAATTCAAGAATAAAGTTGATAGCTGAAACAGTATACAATGAATAATGTGTAATCATATGGTGATAAATAAAAGGTGTTTTATTTATGTTCAAAGGGTTGATACCATATTGGATTCAATTATTATTGTGTTTCATTTTGCATGTTTTGACTTCCCAAATAAACTGGGTTATTCTTCTGGAATGACTAAGTTACTCAAACCATCCACATTCGGTCATATGTTGGAAGTAGATATGAATTAAGACTGTCATGGGTTGGCTTGTAGAGGTCTAAGGTGTTGGACAAAGGGCTACAACACTCATGAGTGCTCATAAGTTCTGAGTATTGGATTCAACCCGCGCTCATTGGAATCACTTCATGGATTTTATCACGAGTGATCATGAGACGATAATATCTTATATTCTTCAAACCTAGAGATATGAGTTGTTACTATGAGTTGATAGTACATTGATTGCACGTAAACGCATACGGTAACTCGGTGTTATAAAACGTGCCTTTGTGTATGATTCAACAAGTAGTAGAACAAGCCATATGAGTCGAAGTTTATTCGTTCCTTTTACCTTCGGGATAAAAGCGATATCTGTGGGCCCCTCGATGATTTGATGATGACAAATTGAAGTGCTCGGCCGGGCCAGGACTGATTTGATTTGTTCAATTAGTCAGTCGTCATAAATCGGAAATCGGGAAACAACAAATGGACAGAGAGAATGATTATAATCCATGTCTCAGTCCATATGATATCTAGAATGGAGGAATATATGATCCCTTATCTAATGGACAAGTCATTGACAAAGGTCAGAGTTCATCTACAAGGTCAGAGTTCGACAGAAGCTTTTGAGAGCTATGATTGCCAGTTGGTTCCTGAAGTCATACGCAATAATAGTTTTAGACTTATCCAAGTGGGAGACTGTTGGATTAATGTCTAAGTCCATAACTATATTTGGTATGTACTTGACCCGACCCGGCATGGTCCATTTGGGTTGCACTTCACCGACACAATTTATATGGATAATCTTTTGAGAATAGTATGTTTATGATTAATATTAATATATTATAAGTTCTAATATATTAATATGGAATCATATTATTTAATTAGTATTGATCAAGAATTAATTTAGAATTAATTAAGTGATCAAAATGAACTAATTAAATATGGACTCTTGTATATATGGAATGGGCCAAGTTCATTTAGGTTGGACTAAGCTTTCATGGATAGTCCATGGAGTGTTTAACCCATGGATCATATGAAATGAAAGGTCATAGGTTTAACCCTAGTCTCCATACTATATAAAGATGTCCTTGGTTGGTGAAATGGGCACTAGTGTGGATACACTAAAGAAGGGCTAGCCAATTTCACTAGAGAGAACCAAGTAATCATATTCTCTAAAGTATTCCAAAGTGTCTTGGTGATTTGTGATTCCACTTGAGGCTTCCACACTATTGGGGCTAAGCTCTTAAAGCTTGAAGACATCAAGCTACATCAATAGGTATGTATTCTATCTTGTTACATTCATAGTTTTTGTATGCTAGATTAGGATAATACCTTGGATGTTCTTATTTGCATGTATAATAGAGAAAACATAGATCCAAGGTATTTAGGGTTGCATGTACACTTAGGAAGTGTTAGAATGCTCATAACCCAACAATATCATCTTCATTAGGAAGACTTGTTCCTAAAGATTTGGGAAGATCATAGTTGTCTAAACTACACATTTATAATTGGAGAAATTCAAGTCAGTTGATTTAAAGCCGTTAATATAACACCCAGTATGAAATATTAAGGCTCGGACCCAACAAACTATTTATAGCCGGAAGAGGGATGCCGTAATCTAAGCTATAAAATATTTGAAGGTAGGTAAATGACGATTTACCAATTTTCACCATGAGAAACTAAATTGTTCATTAAGTTTTAACTGGATTGAAACTCCTAGATCTTTGAGATTCATTGAACTTTCAATGGCATGTTTAAATCTCGATTGTGTCCTCTCAAGTTTGTGACTAGGATGCCGAGGATCACAAACAAGATGTGAATAACCATGAAAATTGACTTGGTACCCTCAAATTTATCACCTAATTGATGTGCCGGTTAACCACACATGCTCCACCAATCTATGATAAACTTAAGTTACCCTTCGCCACACATTGTCAGTTCCATGTTAGTGTGCCAGTTAACCACACACACTCCACTAACGACTTACCAAAGGTGCAAAGTGTAATTTCATGGGTTAGCACAATTTCATATTTTCCTAAGTAACTAAGATTTGGAATTTATAAGTGTTTAGTTACTTAGTATTTATCATTATACTTCTAATGAAGGGAGAGTTATAGTCTTTATCCTACCCGTTCGGCTAACAACCCTCCACCAGTAAAGGAAACGGTGGGTGAGAGTTGACACCCATTAAAGTACTGTCATTTTATAGGCAATAACCTTATACCCCCCTTAGAGACTGGCTTCGTGAATGATGCCTACTAACGGTAAGATTGACTTTATCTTATACATATCTATATAATTAAAATTATAATAATAGTATAAGGGTTGAATTTTAAACTTTTAAAATTCTAAGGTTTAATTTGGAATTAAAGAATTCATAAGCAAATCTTTACAAATTCCAAAACTTGAGGGCAAGTATTAAAACTTTTCAAAGCTCTTGGATTTTCATAACTTATGATTTTAATTAAAGTTCTAAAGACTTTAATGAAGAGACTCTTGAACATCCATAACTTGAGGACATGTTATGGAGTTCATAAAACTATTTATGACAAAGATGTCTCTTCATTTTGTAACCTATGGCACTTTTATGATTTTTAAGATTCATAAATGTGATTTTTCATATAACTTGAGGATAAGTTACAAAAACACATTTTATGAACTACCTCTAGATCAATGTGGATTGAAAACAACTATCACATAATTTTTCATTAATCTAGATCAACTCATAAAACAAGGTAACACAAAAAACTTTTGTTTTCCATAACATGAGGACAAGTTATGGAATCCATTAAGGCCATTAAGATCAAAATTACACTAACAAACAATTTGCACATAATTCCTATGATCTACCAAAACTCATAAGCATGAACATTCATAATCAACAATTTTCAAGAATCATATAAACATATATAAAACTTGAAACTTTCATAATAACTTTGAAATTGGTTTACCATAATCATTACACATCAAAAATAGGTTTTATAAGTCTAAAACAGTTTAAGGTAATGATTCTAGATCAATTCCAACCTTAAAACTCAAAGATATGTTGTCTGGGGGTTCAACTCGTCGAGTGCATAAACCAACTCGACGAGTTGGATGATTTTACACATGGACACATTGAGTCCATCAGTGGACTCGACGAGTCCCTAGCCCAGAACAACAAAAACTTTGATTTTCAACAAATATAAGAAAGTATAATTGAAAACAAGCCTAGGCTTTGATACCACTGTTGGGTTTTGAGCATTCTAACACTCATAAGGTGTACATTTAACCCTAAATACCTTGGATCTATGTTTTCTCTATTATACATGCAAATATCAATTTTCCAAGGTGTTACCCTAACTAGCATACAATCATATTGTGATAACCCGAAACTTTTATTCTGTAAAGATTGGTTAATTCTATCAATATTAAACTCGATTCCGTTACCTTTTAACGCCGTTTAGGGGTTCGTTTAAGTGTTCTAAGCTTGAATACAACCGGGAATGAGATTAGGAATGAGTCAACAAGTCGTATAGGGACAAAACTTGGCCATACACCCTCCTGGGAGTTGTGTATGGCCGTACACACGGGTGTGCGGCCGTACACCCACCCCAACCACACACTCACCTCTATAAATACGGGGAGACCCCTTCATTTACTCTTTTTCCTCCTTGGCTACACTCTAGTTTCTCTCTCTAGAATCTACATCCAAGAACACACCAAAGGCCTAAAAAACGTGAAGTATTCCAACATCTAACTTGATATATATGTAAGACATCTTGATCTATGCCTAAATTTATCATGTTCTTCATCCTTTGAAGGTGTATGGCCACACAACTTAATAAGGTGGTCGTATAAACCTAAAAGTCTCTCCTAAATGAGAGTTTGGCCCTCATCTATTAGCTTGGACTTAGTATTAAACTTGAATCACCTGAAAATCGACCTTTTGGGCTTAAATGAAGAGTGTACGGCCGCTAAACCCTATGTACGGCCGCACACACACTCTGTACGGCCGCACACTTTATGTACGACCACACACGCACTCTGTACGGCCGCACAGTCCTATGTACGACCACACACACACTCTTATGGCCTTACACCTACTTTAATGCTCATATTTGGCCTTAAGCTTGCAAAAACCACTAAGTATGGGACCTAGAACACTCCTTGGATGCTTGTAGAACTTTGGAAACGCCTAAAAAACACTTCCCATCATGAGTGTACGGCCGTACACTCATGGGTCGTACATCCATAGCCGTACATACCCTTAGGTTGGCCATACACCTCCCTCGTTCGATCATTTACGGTTCCGACACTTAGTTCAAGCATTTCCAGGTCCATAGAGTGGTTTCCCGTCATGTTTAGTCATGGAATACCTTAATCTAATACATATAGGTGTTACTATATGTTAATAGGATCCACTTGCATATGAAACGTCAGTTGACACTAAACACTCATACCAATTGTACATTCGAATCCTACGTTAAACTGTGAGTTCATACCCCTATGCTTTTATAGTTTTTAAAACATTTTCAGGGGGGAATACAAGCTAAACATAAAAGTTTTCACAACATAAAAATTGATGCAATTACAACAAGTTTTACATCAAACAACTAGATTCTTTATCCCTTTTGTAATATGCGGTGCATAAGGGACGTTTTCTAAACATAATTGCATAGTTTCAGAACTGTACACGGACACAACTTACCAGTCAAACTCTAATAGGTATAATTTGGGAAACTCATTACCGGTTTTACAAATTCAAACTACGTACAAAGTCAAACGTATAAACTAATACAGATTTAGTTTATCCATTACTACATACAGAAAGAAGGAGTATCTGATCAAATAATTATATTGTGTATGATTATTTATACTCTACAACATATACAACGATTTCGAAATCGAGAACAATCGAACTACACGTAAACTAGTTAATAAAGGATTGTGAGACCTATCTTCGTTATGCCCCTCGGGGTACCAATAAATCCTCACCGTTAGTATAACTAGAGTCTTCTGGAGGGAGAGCGTGAAATTTGTGAATAAATCTTTTCGGGACTGACAATCCCACATCTAAACTGTTAGCTACAGTTAGGCAGGCACGCTTGGGGTGAGAAATTTTGTAATGGTTGTGTTTACTTTGCTTACTATGAGACACGTGTTGTGATACTACATATGACATCACCCGCCCCGGACGTTTCCACCGTTATTTCTGATGGTTCGGGGGTGTGACAGATTGGTATCAGAGCTTTTGTTTATAGTGAACTAAGTATACCGAACCATACATGGTATACAACTATACACATTAAGGGGCCGGAGTGCTCTGAGCTAAAATTGTACTTTAAAATATAAGTATTTTTATAAGAAGTATACAAGTATACCTACGCACCAGAAACAGTAATCACGAGTAGAACAAAACAAAAATATTTGGATGTTATACATTGTGGTTAAACCTGGGCAGTTATGTAATCATGTCTAGGGTCAATATAGCCCAATCAACTATATTCATTCGATACATGACCAACATGTGCTTTGTTGTGACTATGGTGTTGCAGCACGCCTAAAACTTAGCAAGTATCCATACAACAAGATATCGGTACAACAAAACACAAAATACTATAGGAGTATTTTACAAGAGTCAAATTCCTTGCAGAGATTCATTTCCAAGTGTTGTTACTCATTCCTTTTAGCTATTACTTATTTGCATTGGTAGCTTTTCCTTGTTTATCGCTTAGTAGAACACTCTAGCTATCATATTGAGATATATCTTGCTTCATATCTGTTGATTCGATTCCAAAGGACTTACCATCCTCTCCTTCTAGATTATTTTTAGAACAAGATGCCTCCAAAGAAAAGACCCAGAGCAACAATCCTCCATCGGATCCAACTCCTCCACCTCCTCAATTCGATCCCGCTATGTTTCAGGCAGCTGTTACTGCCGCTGTGGCTGCCACGATGTCACAGATTAATCCTGGTGGATCTGGCGGGCCAGGAGGTGGTATTCATCCCCAGAATCACGAAGGCAATGGAGGTGTTTTTGCCTTGACTCGATGGTTTGAAAAGATCAAGTCTATCTTCGAAATTTGCTCTTGTTCCGAAGCCAACAAAGTGAAATTCGCCGCTTGCACTTTAACCAACAGAGAATTGACCTGGTGGAATGGTCGGGTCAAATCCCTAACCCTACCTATAGCAAATGCTATGGGTTGGGAGAGCTTGAAGGAGCTCATGCTTGTTGAGTACTACCCACGAGGCGAAATCCAGAAATTGGAGCACGAAATCTGGAACCTAAAGATGAAGGGTTCCATATTGCTGCCTACACTTCTATGTTGGAAGACTTAGCACTTCTTTTCCCGAGAATGGTCACCCCGGAAAGCAAGAAGATTGAGAGATACATATGGGGATTGATGCCCCCAACTCAAGGGAATGTCGTGGCTTCCAGACCAACCTCTTTTGACAGTGCCAAGTGCCTGGCACAAACTCTCATAGATCTTGGCGTTGATCTTGATAAAGTGACAGCCACTCCTGAACCAGCTAAGGGAAGTGGTGAGAAAAGAAAGTTCTGGAAGCAATGAAAGGTCCGGTCTTCGTAGAAGTCCTCCAAGAAACAACATACGGTGGTAGTTCACGCTTCTACTACTCCTGTTGCTGCTCCTGCAGCTCAAGCACCTACCAATAGATATACTGGTACCCTCCCTTGGTGCAACAAGTGCAACTATCATCATCATGTTTCCGGCCCATGCCGTGAAATGCTCTGCAACAATTATGGCAAGAAGGGTCACACAACTCGAAGTGCAGAACACCAGTCCAACCAACCAATCAAGCACCTGGAGCAGGTGTGGGTCAAGCCTGTTATGGTTGTGGCGAAGTCAGGCATTATAAAAGAAACTTCCCCAAAACAACAACAACTGGCAACACAGGGAGACTGCTAGCGATGGGGCAAGAGGAGGCAGTTGCTGACCCTACCATTATTACAGGTACGTTCCTCCTCGACAACTCTTATGCGTGCATTCTTTTTGATTCTGGTGCAGAGAGAAGTTTTGTTAGCCATGCATTTAAACATCTTCTCAAAACTAAACCCTAACCGCTAACTGAAACATTTATCATCGAGAAGGGTAACGGTGAGAAGGAGAGCGCTAACGACAAATTCAAGGGCTGTACACTTACTTTAAACGAGTGTTCATTTCCCATCGACCTTATGCCAGTTTCCATAAAAAGCTTCGATATCATCATCGGCATGGATTGGTTGAGCCCCAATCATGTTGATATCCTTTGCTATGAAAAAGCTATCCATCTCAATCTTCCTTCTGGTGAAACCCTCATGGTTTATGGTGATAAACTCAGTTCAAACCTCCGTATCATTTCGTGCATCAAAGCCTAAATTTTTTTGCGAAAGGAGTGTCATGCATTCCTAGCTCATGTCGTTAACGAGAAACAAGAAGTTAAAGACCTCGAGAGAATTCCCTAAGTCTGCAAGTTTCCTGATGTCTTTCCTGAAGAGCTTCCGGGAATTCGTACCGAGCGCCAAGTCGAATTTCGTATCGACTTAATCCCCGGAGCTACCGCTGTAGCCAAATCCCCTTACCGCCTAGCGCCGGCAGAAATGCAGGGGTTATCCAGCCAGCTCAATAAACTGCTCAGCAAAGGATTCATCAAAACAAGTTTCTCACCCAGGGAGCCCCGATTTCATTTGTGAAGAAGAAGGATGGATCTTTTCGGATGTGTATCGACTATCGCGAACTAAACAAGCTCACCATCAAGAATCGTTACCTTATTCCTCGGATCGGCAACTTATTCGACCAACTTCAAGAAGCCAACTACTTCTCCAAAATAGACCTAAGATCAGGATACCATCAAATACGATTCCATTAGAGTGATGTTCCTAGGACAACATTTCAAACTCGATATGGTCGCTACGAGTTCGTAGTAATGCCCTTCCGTCTAACCAACGCACCAACAGTATTCATGGACCTGATGAATCGGGTGTGTCATTCTTTCCTGGACAAGTTCGTCATCGTATTCATCGACGATATACCTGTCTATTCCAGAAGCAAAGAAGATCACAGACAACACTTGAGATTGGTGCTGGAAACTCTAAGGACAGAGAAGCTATACGCGAAATTCTCCAAGTGCGAATTCTTGATTCAAAAAGTAACTTTCCTAGGTCACGTGGTAAGCGAGGAAGGCATACACGTGGACCCCTCCAAAATCAAGGCGATAGAGAACTCGCAAGCACGGAAGACGCCCACAGAAATCCATCAATTCTTGGGTCTCGCTGGCTATTATCGCAGATTTATCCAGAATTTTTCCAGCATTGCAAACCCTTAACCACTCTGACTCAGAAAGGCATACCTTTTTGTTGGAGTGAAAATCAAGACACTACATTCCAAACATTGAAGCGGGCCCTATGCAGCGCACCTATCCTGTCTCTGCCCGAAGGGACGGGGGACTTCGTTGTTTACTGCGATGCATCCAATCAGGGTTTTGGTTGTGTGCTTATGCAGCGGGGAAAGGTCATCACCTATGCCTCAAGACAGCTAAAAACACACGAAGTGAACTACACAACTCACGACCTAGAGTTGGGAGCAGTGGTCTTCGCTCTAAAGATATGGGGACATTACCTCTACGGAACCAAGTGCACGATCTTCACTGACCATAAAATTCTACAACACATCTTCAACCAGAAGGAGTTGAATATGAGACAACGGTGATGGGTAGAGCTACTCAATGATTATGAGTGCGAAATACGCTACCATTCCGGCAAAGCCAATGTGGTGGCGGATGCCCTTAGCCGGAAAGAATGTTCAGGTCATATGGTGAAGGCATTGACAATGACCATCCATTCCCACTTATCCGTACAGATCTGAGAGGCTTAGCTGGAAGCCCTAAAAGCAGGGAACGTGATGGATGAAGCCTTGAGAGGCATGGATAAGAACCTGGAGATCAAGGGAGACGGAGCCTATTATTTCATGGACCGGATCTGGACCCAAAAGTTCAGTGGGTTCAGAGAGGTTGTCATTAACGAAGCTTACAAGACTAGATACTCCATTCACCCAGGTTCGCAGAAGATGTACCTGTTGGATTAGATGTCTAAGCCCATAACTATTATTGGTATGTACTTGACCCGAGAGTAGCATGGTCCATTTGGGTTGCATATCATCAGGACAATTTGTTAGGATGGACTTTTGAGAGAAGGTTATTTATGGTTTATTAATATATTATAATTTATAATATATTAATATGAGATCATATGTTTTAATTAGTATCCATCAAGAATTAATTTGGAATTAATTTAGTGATCAAAAGAGACTAATTAAATCTATGGGGACTAATTATGATAATTAGTTATATTTATATGTGTTGGGCTTATGATCCATGTTGGACCAAGTTTATGTATGGATACATAAAGAGTTTGGCCACATGAACCATGGATCATAAAACCCATGGGTATGGATTATGGGTTATACCCAGGACCCTTGGAATCCTACATATAAATAGGTTACTCCATAGCCAAAATCACCACTTCTTCTCTTAGAGAAATATGGAGGTGTTTTGGTGCATGGAATTCTCTCTCAAGAGCCACCTTTGTCCTAGGTGTGTTGTGATTCCATTTGAGGCATTTCATTCTATTGGTGCTAAGCTCTTAAGGCCAATACATCAAGACTTCATGCCACATAAAAGGTATGTTTCCCTAACTAGTATATTATATGGTTTATGTCAAATGCATGCTAGTTATAGGTTTAATGCCTTGGAAACCATTTGCATGTATAATCAGTGAAAACATAGATCCAAGGTATTTAGGGTTGTATGTGCACCATAGGATGTTGTATTATGCCAAAACCCAACAGTGGTATCAGAGCCATGGGTTGTTTTCTACTATATTTGATGCAAATGTATTTTTTTCAAGTTGATGGAAAAAAAAGAAAAAAAAAACGTGAAGCTTGTCAAATTTTATGATAATTACTTGATTTTATGGAAAACTAATTATTTGTAAAATTTGAGTCACTTTACTACAAGAGTTGAATTAGGTCAATTTATTAAAAGATAGAATGATATGATTATTTTATTTGTTTTAAACGTTTGATCTAAGTGGTTTTAAGGAGTTACAAATTTTGTCATAAAATTTTGGAACTCAAAAGTTTTTTTAAAGTTATGATCTTAAGAGTTTTGAAATTTCCATATGTTATGGATGTGAAATGTGTCATTCATTAACTCTTTAGGTTATGAAGTCCAAGAGTCTTGAAAGGATAATTGTCAAAGTTTCAAGATTTGTATTAGTTTATATGATTATCTAATTTCTTGAAAATTGTTGATGTGAATTATCTTTACTTATGAGTTTAATCTAGATCATAAAAAAATTATTTGATTATTGTATTAATTGGAATATTTGATGTTAATGTTTTTTATGAACTCCATAACCTGTCCTCAAGTTATGGAAAGTGAAGAGTTTTTCTTTTTAAAGTGTCATTAAGTCTCATAGGTTATGAAAATAGAAGAGTCTCTATTTTTAATGTCATCATTAAATGATTTAATGTCTTCCATAACTTGTCCTCAAGTTATGGAACTTGAATTTTTTTTTCGTTAAACCTTAATTAAACTCATAAGTTATTAAAAAGCCAAGAGTTTTGAAAGGTTTTAAAACTTGTCCTCAAGTTTTGGAATTTGTAAAGTTACCCCCCATGTATACTTTAATTCCAAACTAAACCTTAGAATTTTAAAAGTTAAAATTCAACCCTTATACTTTATAATATTATAAGTTAATATATATATATATATATATATATATATATATATATATATATATATATATATATATATATATATATAAGAGTAAAGTCAGTCTTACCGTTAGTAGGCCTCATTCACGAAGCCGGTCTATAAGGGGGGTATAAGGTTGCTTCCTATAAAATGGCAATTTAATGGGTGTCCACTTTCACTAACCGCTTCCTTGACCGGTGGAGTGTCGTTAGCCGAATGGGTAGGACAAGGACTATAATTCTCCCTTCATTAAAAGTATTAATTATAAATACTAAGTAACTAAACCTTTTATAAATACCCAATCTTAGTTACTTAGGAAAATGTGAATAATGTGCTAATCCATGAAATTACACTTTGCTCTTTGTTTAAGTTGGTTAGTGGAGCTTGTGTGGTTAAC
The DNA here is from genome assembly GCF_002870075.4 of Lactuca sativa. Lineage (NCBI taxonomy): Eukaryota > Viridiplantae > Streptophyta > Magnoliopsida > Asterales > Asteraceae > Lactuca > Lactuca sativa. Next base: position 91,948,530 of record NC_056627.2, read on the forward strand.
CGACACACTAACTCGTATTTAACAAGGTAGGCAAAGGGTAACTTAATGTTTATCATAGTATCGATGGAGCGTGTGTGGTTAACCGGTACATCGATTGAGGGGTAAACAATTAAGGGTACCATGTAATTTGCATGGTTACTTCACACCTACTTTTGTGATCCTCGGCATCCCAGTCACAAAACCTGAAGGGCACACTCGAGATTGAAACATGCCATTAAAAAGTTCAATGAATTTCAAAAGATCTAGGAGTTTTTCATGGTGGAAATTGGTGAATTGTCATTTACCTACCTTCAAATATTCATGGTGGAAATTGGTGAATTGTCATTTACCTACCTTCAAATATTCTATAGCTTGGATTACGGCATCCCTCTTCCAAGTTATAAAATAGTTTGTTGGGTCCTAGCCTTAATATTTCATATTGGGTGTTATATTAAGGACTTCAAATCAACTATCTTGAATATCTCCCAAAAGATGTCTAGTTCAGACATCTATGGTCTTCCCAAATATCTTGGAACTTCACTTCCTCCACCTCCTCCAATTATTCTCCCTAACCCACAAGTTCAAGGTCACTCAAGCCCTATTGGCAAGGCAACGTCTAAGTGTGATCACATCTTCGAGATGAAGTCACATACTGACAAGTCGGGAGAGTTGGGTGTCAAAGTCTTAAGAAAGTTAGTGGTTCAATCAGTTTCTTAGTCACATAGTGAGTTCCTTGGGACTCCTATGAAACAGACTATGACAAGACCCTTAATGATCTTATCTATTTGCTTGGTGTTGCTAAATCAGAAATGATTTAGTGTACTAGTAAAGAAAATTTGATTAGGAGATCAACTTCCCAAAACTTTATGGACAGGGACAATAGTGACACAGGAAATCCAGAAAAACATTCTCTTCCCAATGGAAAGGGATCGGCCATAGTCATCTCGGTTGTCCAAATGGTAAAGAGAAAGGATAAGTCTGAGATAGTCCCATTTACTATTACCTAAGGGTCCATATGGTCCTATTGCCAAAAGGAAAGGGCATTGGTTGTGAAGCTGTCAATTTTACTTGAAGATCATAAGGCTAGTAAAGTCAATAAGTTTGACTCTATTTTAGGTAAGGTCTACGATCTAACTCGGTTAAGTTTCTATTCTAAGATTCTTATTAAAAGATGTGACTGGGACACATGTTGATGTTTAAGAATCAAAGGAAAAGTGAAGGAAACTTAAAGAAAGAGTATGTTGAATCTGACCGCGAAGATGGATTTCTATCGCTTGATTGAAGATTGGATTCTTGAGCTACTCTTAGGAGTTATGATAGATTGCTAGGAAACAAGTAATAACATAGTTTTCATTTCAAGTTACATTGTAAGGAAAAAGTTTTTTCCGCATTTTAAAATAAATAAAAGTTTGTTTTACTTTATTTTTATCTCCTAACAATGGCATTCATCAAAACTTGATGTTTGTATGTTTATAGCAATATTGGAAATATGAATTTGATTCGTTCATTTGTAGTAGTGTCTAAATTTATCAAATAAGGAAAGATTCTCATCACCCAAGTTTCAATTGGACCGAAACTTGGAATCATGCAAGTTGTATAGTATGATGAATGAGAACTTTCGAGCATTAGAAAAATTAAGACTAACTACTTGTTCACATGGATGTGTGAGTCAAGAGAAGGACTAAGGGATCAAGTACACTTTCTTGTGCACTTGTCAGTGTCCACCACAAAAGATGGATAAGACTATTCGTCATGATTTACTAAGGTTTAGTAAATATGATTATACTTACAAGCTTAAGTATAATTCTAAAAAATTGAAAAATTTTCAATGTATGAAAGAACAAATAAGAAGAATCAAATTAGGGAAAAGGATAAAAGTTTCTCAAATCTGAAAAGATGGGAGAGTACTTTAGTGTCATGTTTTAAGGTCATCTTAATGATTTTGAGACCTTATGACAATTCATCCTCTAAGTACATTCTGATAGTTAAGAAGAGGAGTTATGAATTGTTGAAGTGGTTAAATCAAGAAGATGATTCATAATTCATTCCAAAACAATTCATAGAGTTATACTCTAAGATTGTAACTTGAGTGACATGTCTTAAAGAAGGTTTAAAACACTTTTCAAATGTAAGAGTAAAAGTTTTCTACTCTTGTACATTTGAAATTGGTAAGTTGTGATGTTTTGGATAAAACAAAGACCAACTAATGCTAATTGTGTTAAGTGCTGTTTTGATTAGAATCCACACTATCTCTTGAATATTTGGAAAGAAAGTTGTATATGTCAAGGAGATAGTGGGAGTCTAAAATATCCTGGAAAAGTTTTCAAGAAGTAATCAAGAATAAAACCTGTATTTCATCGCTAGCACACAAGTAGAGGTTTATAACTTACCGTGCTGACATTTCTGTGCCCATTCCAGTTAAGTTGGCTATACATTTTGTTGGGTTTTGAGCATTCTAACACTCCTAAGTGTACATGCAAACCTAAATACCTTGGATCTATGTTTTCTCTATTATACATGCAAATAAGAACTTCCAAGGTATTATCCTAATCTAGCATACAAAACAATGAGTGTAACAAGATAGAATACATACCTCTTTGATGTATAAAGTCTTCATGAAGCTTGAGTGCCTAGTGCCCCAAGTGTGACACCTCAAATGGTTCACACAACACCAAATACACTTGGAATAACTTGAGAGAAATCTACACTTCATGAAATCGGCTAGCCCTTCTATTACTCATTCTAGTGGCCGATTTTGTCAAGAATAAGATCTTTATATAGTGTTACAATTAGGGTAAACCCTAATTGTCATGACTTTCCATTTCCTTGGATCCACGGGTTCAAATACACCATGGAGCATCCATGGACCATCCTATGGGTTTTAGCCCAACTTGATTATCCATGGAGCATTAGCCCACTATACAAGTATGGATGATTTACACCATTAACCCATATATTTAATTAGTCTTCTTTTGATCACTTAATTAATCCTAGATTAATTCTTGATCAATACTAATTAAATAATCTTATTATTCTTATTATTAATATACTAGAACTTATAATATATTAATAACCATAAGTGCCTTATTTCTCTCATTATAGTCTATCAAAGTGCACGATGCCATGCAACCCAAATGGACCATGTCGAGTTGGGTCAAGTCTTACCAATTATAGTTATGGACTTAGACATTAATCCAACACATTTGAGTTCTACATGTTCTCAATTGTTTACATAACTACTTGGAAGCAATGATAGGCCCTTGAGCTGCCAGGTGGCAAGAAGTTAAGATTGCACAAGTTCAATCCATATGAGTTTGGATTTGTCATTATCCTTGTCTTTGTTGGATTAATGTCTAAGTCCATAACTATATTTGTTATGTACTTGACCCGACCCGGCATGGTCCATTTGGGTTGCACTTCACTGACACAATTTATATGGATAATCTTTTGAGAATAGTATGTTTATGATTAATATTAATATATTATAAGTTCTAATATATTATTATGGAATCATATTATTTAATTAGTATTGATCAAGAATTAATTTATAATTAATTAAGTGATCAAAAGGAACTAATTAAATATGGACTCTTATATATATATATATATATATATATATATATATATATATATATATATATATATATATATATGGAATGGGCCAAGTTCATTTAGGTTGGGCTAAGCTTTCATGGATAGTCCATGGAGTGTTTAACCCATGGATCCTAGGAAATGATAGGTCATGGGTATTAGGGTTTAACCCTAATCCACCATACTATATAAAGATGTCCTTGGTTAGTGAAATGGGCACTAGTGTGGATACACTAAAGAAGGGCTAGCCAATTTCACTAGAGAGAACCAAGTAATCATATTCTCTAAAGTATTCCAAGGTGTCTTGGTGATTTGTGATTCCACTTGAGGCTTCCACACTATTGGGGCTAAGCTCTTAAAGCTTGAAGACATCAAGCTACTGTTGGATATAGTGTCTAAGCCCATAACTATATTTGGTATGTACTTGACCGGACCCGGCATGGTCCATTTGGGTTGCACTTCACCCGAACAATTTATGGATAATATTTGAGAATAGTACAAGTTATGATTTATTAATATATTATAAGTTCTAATATATTAATATAAGATCATATTATTTAATTAGTAGTGATCTATAATTAATCTAGGATTAATTTAGTGATCAAAGATATTACTAATTAAATATGGGCTTCTATATTTATATAGTGTGGGCTTATGCTTATTTGGAATGGGCTAGGCTTGGATGGAGAAGTCCATGGATACTCCATGGAGCTTTAACCCATGAATCTCATGGAAATGAAGAGACAAGGGTATTAGGGTTTACATGGATGTAACCCTAATCCACCACACTATATAAAGGAGGCTTTGGCTCTTGAAATCAAGCTAGTGAACACTAGTTGACACAAGTTGAGGTGAGGGCCGATTTCAAGAGAAGTGTGACTGTTCTCTCAAAGTTCCAAGTTTGTGGTGATTTGTGACTTTCATTTGAGGCATCCACATTATTGGTGCTAGGCTCTAAAACTCCAGGGAATCAACTACAACTACAAGGTAAGTATTTCTACTAGCTTTATTTGATTCAAGTTCCCCATGCCATGCTAGTTAGGATATAAGCCTTGGAAAAAATAATTATTTGCATGTATCTTAGACAAACATAGATCCAAGGTTTATTAGGGTTGCATGTACACTTAGGAAGTGTTAGAATGCTCAAAACCCAACAGTGGTATCAGAGCCTAGGTCTGTTTGTTTGATACTTGTGATTAAAAGTTGGAAAAAGTCGAAAAACTTGTTGTCTGACGAATGGACTCGGCGAGTCCATGGGGGGACTCGTCGAGTTCACTTGTATCTTCAACCTGCTCGGCGAGTAGGTTCATGCACTCGGCGTGTAGGGTCGACAGAGTGCGGTTTTTCGACTTTAGTTGCTGGAAATGGATTGGAAACATTACCCTAAACTGTTTTGGTACTTGAAAACTTGTTTTAGCTGGTGTAATGTTTTTGCTAATTCATTTACAACAACTAGTTATCAAAATTACAAAGTTTAATGTGATTTTGATTCTTGAAAGTGTTCATATTCATGTTCTTGTTCTTATGAAGTTTAGATGATCATAGGAATTATTTCTAACCTATGTGGTAGTTTAATTCTTGATCATAATGTGTTTTAATGGAGTCCATAACTTGTCCTCAAGTTATGGAAAACCAAAAGTCTCTTGGATTAAAAACCATTAAAAGAACACAAGAGTTAGAAAAAATAAAAAGTCCTCATTTTATTACTCTATTAAACTCATAAGTTACAAGAAATGAAAAGTTTTGAATGTTTACAAAACTTGCCCACAAGTTTTGGAACAAGTAAAGTTAAGTTAAAACTTTAGTTCCAACCCTTAGAATTTTAAAAGTTAAAATTCAACCCTTATACTTATATTATTATGATTTAATAATTATATATATATATATATATATATATATATATATATATATATATATGTATGTATAAGAACAAAGTCGTCTTACCGCTAGTACGCCTCATTCACGAAGCCGGTCTATAAGGTGGGTATAAGGTTGTTGCCTATAAAATGGTGACTTAATGGGTGTCCACTCTCACCCACCGCTTGCTTGACTGGTGGAGGGTCGTTAGCTGAACGGGTAAGACAAGGACTTATAAATTCTCATTCAAAGTATGATGAATATTATAAAGTAACTAAATGTTTTATTAAATTCCCAATCTTAGTTACTTTAGGAAAAATGTGAATAAGGTGCTAATCCATGAAATTACACTTTACACTTTGTTTAAGTCGTTGGTGGAGCGTGTGTGGTTAACCGGCACACTAACTTGGACTTAACAAGGTAGGTAAAGGGTGACTTAAAGGTTTATTATAGTATCGATGGAGCGTGTGTGGTTTACCGGCACATCGATTGAGTGATAAACTTTAAAAGGTACCAAGCGATTTGCATGGTTACTTCACACCTCGTTTTGTGATCCTCGGCATCCCAGTCACAAAACCTGGAGGGCACACTCGAGATTTGTGACAACCTGAAATTTCCAATTGTATAAACCTCATCTATTCAATAGAAGCTAGTTCAGTTTCAGTGATTTTCAAGCTTTTCCGAACAAATTTGTGTACATTAGGGTTTATGTTTTAGATGATATCAGGAGAGTGGATACTCCTGGTATTGTGAAACTTGGGCATTTCAAGTTTCATAATGTTACAGTCCAATATCAGGAATAAAAATATTTTCTGCCAAAATATTCCAGGACTATAAATAGTTTTCTGAATTAAATTAATTCATTATTCACAATTCCAAATAGAGAAAAGCCATATTCTCTCTGACGGATCTTCGGGTTTTCATCCCATATTGTGAGTTTACTTTTCTAAGTGTGTTTCAATACTTGTTAGATGCTCATTAACACAAATTACATGTCTAGATATCAAGATCCGGGAGTTTACCGCCCAAGAACGTTCTTGGGGAGTAAACTCCACAATGGAACTTAAATGCTTCCTAGTCCCGATTCCTTGTTAGAAGACTTGTTTAGGAGATAGGGTATGATCTTTATAGGCCAAGAAACATCCAAGAAACATAAGTTCTAGGAGTTTACGGCCAAGCAACTCCCTTGGGTCGTAAACCCCTTTCAAGGGCTTAAATGCCCTAAAACTTTCCCCAAATGCTTAAGGACTTTAACTACTAGTACTTGTGCTTGTTTAGAACACCAAAAGCTCATCAAAATCACAAGTTAGTAGGAGTTTACGGCCAAGAACTCCTCTTGGGCCGTAAACCCCTTTTTGTGGGACAAAAATCATTCCAAGCAACTCTTAAGCCTTTAGACAATTTACCTTGAAACCTTGGGACTAGAATGGAGAGTATATCACATAAAAACCACTCCTTGAAAGGAGTTTACGGCCAAGGAACATGTCTTGGGCCGTAAACTCCAAGTGAAGGCACCAAAGTGTGCCTCTTGTCCCCATAAGCCTTAGATAAATTCATGAAAGCAATCCTTGTTGTTTAAGTGCTTCAAATCAATTAAAATCCAAGAGTTTACGGCCGTAAACTCTAGGATGAAGGACTTTAGGCCGTAAACTCCCTTATGGAGTGTTCTAGAGCCTTAAAACTACTTCATGTATTATTCCAACAAAGCTAGGAGTGTTCTAGATGCAAGATAGCACCACAAAACACCCAAAACTACACTTTGAGGAGTTCACGGCCATAAACCTATGAGTTTACGGCCGTAAACTCCAAGGTGTGGGGTTTGTTGGGTGGTGAACTCCTATTCAAGGCCATTTGATGTTTCAAACCCTTTTGCCTTGTCCCGTAGCAACTTAGATGCAACCATTTGAACCTTAAACACTCATAAAAGTGTTTAAATGTTTTCTAAGTGTCTTAACTTATTTATTTAAGTTATTATATGTCTAATTAGTTATATATATGCTTATTATATGATAACTAGGCTCGTGCGTGTAAACCAGTCTCCGTTTGCCACCTAGCACGGTAGCCGACACTGCAATTCAAACGACTCACCACAAGTGAGTTCATACCCCTTGAATAGACCTTTGAAATGATTTTAAGTGTTTTAAATACTTTATGGGGGGGGGGGAATACAAGTCAAATACTTATAGTTATTGCTTCAATCACATGTGATTGCATTTAATCACATGTGATTAATAACTAGGAAAACAACGATTTTTACCACTGTTCAAACTGTTTTTCAAACTGCTTTACTATTGAAATGTTTTACAAACTGTTTTACTATCCAAACTTATTTATAGACTGTGATTAAACAAATGCTTCTTATACTTAAACTGTTTTATCAACTTATGCCTTAAAAATGTTTTATAGATCGATATCAAGTCGATCTTCTCTTGAAATTATAGTTATGCTTCAAATGTTTTATGAAAACTTATTTATGCTTTTATATATCCAATTGCATGCCCATATATGTATAGATATATAAATAATGTTTAAAGGGCTTAGGAAGGCCATCCGCCCTATTTCCTTTTCCTCGATTTGGATGTGGTCTGGTGGGATTTCGGGTGACCATCCGAAGGTCGTTTCCATATTACTTATATATCATATATACATGTATAGACATAAAAGTACTTCCATATTCATACTCATCAGTACATCATTAGCTGGTTACCATCGGGGTAACGCAGGATCAATACATATACAGAAATACTAGAAACAATACATATACAGAAATACTAGAAACAATACATATACAGATATACTAGAAACAATACATATACAGATATACTAGAAACAATACATATACAGATATACGAGAAACAATACATATACAGATATACGAGAAACAATACATATACAGATATACTAGAAACAATACATATAAAGATATACAAGACACAATACATATACAGATATACGAGAAACAATACATATACATGAATACTTAACAATTGTGATCCACTGTATCGGGCATGCCTTAAATGTCATGGCCCGAGTTGTAGCCAGAATTCTCTTGGAGGGAGAGCATGAGTTTACGTATAGATCTATACTGGATTGACTATCCTACACCTTGCTGCTAGCTACAGCCGGACCTGCAGGTCTGCGGGTGCCAAACGTCATTTCTTTATTACGACCATTCATTATGTCGTTGATTTCCAGTCGATAGCATGGTGCAATTAATCACAATATACCTTAATATAAATCCGGTTTAAGGTAGTAGTATTTAGTACAGCAGTAGTCTTAATATACAAAGCTACAGTACTACAATGATTTACCCATTACATATTTTAGTGATAACCTCACTTAAGCATTAATGTACAAACTATATTTTTAACAAATGATAGTTATATTTGGGTAATCACACACTTTACAAAAAACAAGTTTACAAAACAGTCTAGCCTTGGTAGAAGGTTACTTTTATAGAAAATATAGGATTTTCTGAGTGATTCAAACTTTTGCAAACACTTTCAAACATTTACTTACATTTTCACAAACTTATACATTGAGACAGGTTCAAACGTTTTTACAAGAAACATTGACACTAAAATACTTATGAACTCACCAGCTTAATGCTGATAAACTCTTTCAAAATAACTTGTATTCTCAGGTCATCAGTAGACAGGTACCGAGGCCAGCTTTTGAGAAGACGGAGTGCATTCAAGACTCATCTCATATTATTTTGTGTTTCATTATTTTTGGTGTCTATAACTGTACAGAACACACTTGTATTAAAATTATATATTTAATGCAATGGATGATGTTGTTTGCTTATTTACATTTACTGTGTTGTGATACTGTACATGACGTCCTCCGCCCCGGAACGTTTCCGCCGTTCTTGGTTTTGGGGTGTGACAGATTGGTATCAGAGCATTGTTTATAGTGAATCAAGTATATCAACCCATAAAAGATATACTAATCTATAAACCCAAAAGGGACTAAAACACTCTGACCAAGAGTCTATACTTTAAATAATAAAACATTTAAATAAGTATACTAGTCTGCATTCATACTAAAATCAGTGACACAATGACAAGAACAAAAGTATTACGATTGTTGAATATCACAAGTGAGCTAGGGGATGTATGGTCAGTCCTGGGAATGGCATAGCCTGATCAACTATGCTGGTCCTAGGAGTGATTAGCATATGCCCCAGAATGGTTGTGATATGTTAACAAGTCTAAAAACTTACCAACAATACCACAAGAAGATCAGTAGAACTTAAACTTAAAATACTATAGGAGTATTTGTGCTACTAGTTACACGTATACTATATTCTTATACCTCTCTTCTTGCGTAGATCTAAATGGCTGGATTCCATCATGGCGACCCGTACTTTCCCAATGAAGGCAATGCCGGGTGGATCGATGAAGAGCCCGAAGATGACCATCCAATCCCTTTGGATGATCACCTCGCAGAAGGCTTTTCGGATGGATCCGACTCCGAGCCTGAAGTTAACAACCTACCGCTAGTAGGTCAAGCCCCAAACAACAACCCTCGACCAGCGTTTCTAGGTCCTACACCCATGTGGGCAAACAATCTGAATCGCTGGAGTGATGAGCAGGGTCAGCCCTTACCATATTTTGGGGACCGAACCTTCTACAACATCAGCGATGGTGGCTCTGCTGACAGAGCTCTGCCGGTGATCATCCGCAGAATAGCTCGTAATGTCGAGCAAGGTCGAGCAGCCATCGACCGGGTCATGGAGATTGATGCCAATTCAGGCGTCAATACAGTCCGCATTCTCCGTCTTGAAGAAGACATGGAACGGACCCGGAGAACCAACGAAACTCTGCAGCAACAGCTGGCTGCCTCACGTGCTGAAGTCTTAGAACTTCGAGCTCGTCAGAGAACTCAGGACCGACACCTTCAAGAGGTGTTTCGCCAAATGTTCGACCTCAGGGCTCGCCCGAGGAATTCCCATCGCCATTAGATGATGTCTAGTACATCTCTGTCTTTTGATTTAGGGATAGCCTTGAACATATGTGCTCTAAGTAGCACTTGTCTGTAAAATATTCCTAACCTTCAATACTCTAATTAGGAATCTAGGACTGTCAGTCTTGTCCTTATGGTATGATGTAAGACCTACTGTTAGGTCGATTTTCCTTGAACTTATTACATCAGTAATACCCGTACTATTGAAATCTATCTAATCTGTGGGAAAATTTGTACACTTGTGTATTCCTACTAATATTTCTTATGTGATTTCAAACACTCATTCAAACTGTTGGGCTATGGTTAGTTAGTCCATGGGTCACTCTCACGTTGCTTACAAATTGATTCTTATCATCCTTCTTGTCTTTATAAACTTATAGCTGAAGGATGCCTCCTCGCAAAGCTCCCAGGACTAGGAATAATCCTGTACCTCCACCGCCTCCTCCACCTGCGGTCATCGATACTGCAGCTCTGAATGCTGCCGTAGCTGCAGCAGTGGCAACTGCCATGGCTCAGTATCACTCATCCGATGCTAGCAGAGGTGGAACCCCTGTTGAATCTATCCCAGTTGAAATCCCTGTGCGCTCGAGAGAGTGCTCTTACAAGGATTTTACAAACTGCAAGCCGAAGCCTTTCTATGGCACCGGCGGAGTCATTGCTCTCTCGCAATGGTTCGAGAAGACTGAATCAGTCTTCGAAATCTGTTCGTGCCCTGCAGCATTCAAAGTGAAATATGCCACATGCACCATCGAGGATAAAGCCCTAACGTGGTGGAACGGCCACGTCAAAGCCCTAACTCTTGTGGTGGCTAACAACATGGGCTGGGAATCGATGAAGGACCTCATGACTGAGGAGTATTGTTCGAGGGGCGAAGTCCAGAAGTTAGAGCATGAACTCTGGAATCTGACCATGAAGGACACCAACGTGATCGCTTACACTGCCCGCTTTAGCAAACTGGTGGCCCTATGCCCCAATATGGTTCCCATTGAAGGGAAAAAGATTGAACGGTATGTATGGGGGCTAGTGCCTCCGTACCAGGGGAATGTCTTAGCATCCAACCCTGCTACCTTCGACAGTGCCAAGCGATTGGCACAAAGACTCATTGACCATGGAGTCAAGACCCCTGCATCCACAACCACCCAAGCCATCCCAGAACCCTCCAAACCCGCTGGCAACAAGCGGAAGTTTTGGGATGAGAAGAAGAAGCAGCGAGCTTCAAAGAAACAGCAAATCGTAGCAGTACATGCTGCGGTAGCCCCTACTGCTGTTACTGCTCCGGGGAAGCAGTATGCTGGAAGTTTGCCGAAGTGCAGCAAATGTAACTTCCACCACAACGGCGCCTGCCGTGAGATGCAGTGTAACAACTGCCACAGAAAAGGACACACCGTCCGATTCTGTAAGTTCCCGGCGCAACCGATCTCCCAAGTTCCTGGCTCAGGCGCGAGCCCAACCTGCTATGGATGTGGCGAAACAGGCCACTTTAAAAGGGACTGCCCTAAGGCGAGGAATACTGGAGGAGCAGGGAGGGTACTAGCGATAGGCCACGGGGAAGCAGTTGCTGACCCGACAGTGGTGACCGGTACGTTCCTCCTTAATAACTCCTATGCATGCATTCTGTTCGATAGTGGAGCGGAGCGAAGCTTCGTAAACCACAAATTTGCTCGCATGCTTAAGCAACAACCACACGCACTTAATGAACAATTCACAGTAGAAATGGCCAATGGGAAGACTGAAAGTACTAATAGCATATACTTAGGTTGTCTTCTAACCTTAGATAACCATTCATTCCCAATCGACCTTATGCCGATCTCAATAAAAAGTTTCGACGTTATTATCGGTATGGATTGGTTAAGTCTTCATCGCGCTGACATCATGTGCTACGAGAAAGCAGTCCGTTTAAACCTCCCGTCTAACGAAACCCTTATAGTCTACGGTGACAAACTGGGTGCGAGTCTTCGCATAATATCTAGTATTCAAGCACAGAAATATCTGCGCAAAGAATACCACGCATTTCTTGCTCACGTCGTCGACACGAACCTAGAAACGAAAGAACTAAAGGACCTCCCAGTAGTGAGCGACTTTCCCGACATTTTCCCAGAAGAACTACCTGGGTTACCTCCGCAACGACAAGTCGAGTTCAGAATCGACTTAGTCCCAGGAGCTACCCCAGTAGCCAAGTCGCCCTACCGTTTAGCACCAGCCGAGATGCAAGAACTCTCTGGTCAACTTAACGAACTGCTCAACAAGGGCTTTATAAGACCAAGTTTCTCAACTTGGGGAGCACCAGTCTTGTTCGTTAAGAAGAAAGACGGATCATTTCGTATGTGTATTGACTACAGGGAACTCAACAAATTGACGATAAAGAATCGTTATCCTCTGCCACGCATAGATGATCTATTCGACCAACTGCAAGGGGCGAACTATTTTTCCAAAATTGATCTGAGATCCGGATATCACCAGTTACGAGTGTTAGAGGAGGATGTGCCAAAGACAGCCTTCCGAACTCGTTACGGACACTATGAGTTCGTGGTGATGCCATTCGGATTGACCAATGCGCCCGCAGTCTTCATGGATCTGATGAATAGAGTATGCCGACCTTACTTAGATCAGTTCGTCATTGTTTTCATTGACGACATCCTGATCTACTACTGAAGTAAGAAAGAGCATGGTGATCATCTGCGACAAGTTCTAGAGACACTACGGAAAGAGAAACTTTATGCGAAGTTCTCGAAATGTGAATTTTGGATCCGCAGAGTCGAATTCTTAGGACACGTGGTGAGCGAAGAAGGAATCCACGTGGACCCATCCAAAATAAAAGCCATCGAGAACTGGTCAGCACCAAAGACGCCTACAGAAATTCGTCAATTTCTAGGTCTTGCTGGCTACTATCGCAGGTTCATTCAGAACTTCTCACGAATAGCAAAGCCTCTTACGACCCTGACCCAGAAAGGCGTGGCCTTTGACTGGGAAGAGAAGCAAGAAAGAGCGTTCCAAACGCTCAAACGAGCCTTGTGCACCGCACCGATACTATCCCTTCCAAAGGAATAGAAGACTTAGTAGTCTATTGCGATGCATCCAATCAAGGACTCGGATGTGTTCTGATGCAGCGAGGTAAGGTCATCGCCTACGCCTCGAGACAGTTGAAGACACATGAGGTTAACTATACGACCCACGATCTTGAACTAGGAGCAGTAGTGTTTGCTCTGAAGATCTGGAGACATTACTTGTATGGAACGAAGAGCACTATCTTTACTGACCACAAGAGTTTACAACATATTTTCGATCAGAAGGAGCTCAATATGAGACAACGACGGTGGGTCGAGCTACTCAGTGACTACGAATGCGATATTCGTTATCATCCGGGTAAAGCCAACGTAGTAGCAGACGCCCTAAGTCGGAAGGAATATTCTGGTCGCAAGGTCAAGTCATTATCCATAACCATCCATTCACACCTGACTAAGCAAATTCAGGCGGCTCAACTTGAGGCCATGAAACCTGAAAATGTGTCGAGTGAATCCCTTAGGGGAATGGACAAGAACTTCGAAGCCAAGGGTGACGGAGCTTTATATTTCATGAACCGGATCTGGACACGGAAACACGGTGGTTTCCGAGACTTGGTCATGACCGAGGCGCACAACACTCGGTATTCCGTCCACCCAGGTTCAGATAAGATGTATCTGGGTCTTAAAAAGCTATATTGGTGGCCTAATATGAAAGCAGAGATTGCTACCTTCGTGAGTAAATGCCTTACTTGCGCGAAGGTTAAGGTCGAGTACCAGAAGCCCTTTGGTTTACTGCAACAACCAGAGATCCCGGAATGGAAGTGGGAGCGGATCACTATGGATTTCATAACCAAGTTACCCAAGACAACGGGTGGACTTGACACCATATGGGTCATCGTTGATAGATTGACCAAGTCTGCACACTTCCTGCCTATCAAAGAAACCGACAAGATGGAGAAACTTACAAGAACATACATTAGGGAAATTGTACGGTTGCATGGTGTACCTACTTCCATTATCTCCGATAGAGATAGTAGATTCACCTCAAGATTTTGGCAATCCCTACAACATTCCCTAGGAACAAGGCTGGACATGAGCACAGCCTACCATCCACAGACCGACGGACAGAGTGAGAGAACCATTCAAACATTGGAAGACATGTTGCGAGCCTGTGTGATTGATTTTGGGAAGGCATGGGATACTCATTTACCCCTTGTCGAATTTTCCTATAATAACAGTTATCACACCAGCATCAAGGCTGCTCCATTCGAAGCTCTCTACGGCCGCAAGTGCAGATCCCCTCTGTGCTGGGCTGAGGTTGGTGATACCCAATTAGCGAGAGGGCAAGCTTCCGACAGTACTCTCACTGGTCCAGAAATCATTCGGGAAACGACAGAGAAGATCGTTCAAATCCATGAACGATTGAAAGCCTCTAGAGACCGACAAAAGAGCTACGCCGATAAACGAAGAAAACCGTTGGAATTTCAGGTGGGAGACCGAGTCCTTCTCAAAGTCTCACCCTGGAAAGGCTTGGTACACTTCGGCAAGCATGGGAAGCTTAATCCGAGGTACATAGGGCCTTTCGAGATTCTTGCCAGAGTCGGCCCCGTAGCTTACAAACTTGATCTACCCGACACACTGCGTAACGTACATTCTACATTCCACGTATCTAACTTGAAAAAGTGTCTGTCCGACGAGACTCTCGTAGTCCCACTCGATGAGATCGAGATCAACGAGAGCCTCAACTTCGTGGAAGAACCTGTAGAGATCATGGACCGTGAGGTCAAGCAGACGAAACAAAGCCGTATCCCTATCGTGAAGGTTCGCTGGAACGCCAAGCGAGGACCGGAATTCACTTGGGAACGCGAGGATCAGATGAAGTTGAAATACCCTCATCTTTTCGCTTGATTGTTTGTAACTTTTATTTGCTTAAATTCTAATTTCGGGACGAAATTCCCTCTAACAGGGGGATGATGTGACAACCTGAAATTTCCAATTGTATAAACCTCATCTATTCAATAGAAGCTAGTTCAGTTTCAGTGGTTTTCAAGCTTTTCCGAACAAATTTGTGTACATTAAGGTTTATGTTTTAGATGATATCAGGAGAGTGGATACTCCTGGTATTGTGAAACTTGGGCATTTCAAGTTTCATAATGTTACAGTCCAATATCGGGAATAAAAATATTTTCTGCCAAAATATTCCAGGACTATAAATAGTTTTCTGAATTAAATTAATTCATTATTCACAATTCCAAATAGAGAAAAGCCATATTCTCTCTGACGGATCTTCGGGTTTTCATCCCATATTGTGAGTTTACTTTTCTAAGTGTGTTTCAATACTTGTTAGATGCTCATTAACACAAATTACATGTCTAGATATCAAGATCCGGGAGTTTACCGCCCAAGAACGTTCTTGGGGAGTAAACTCCACAATGGAACTTAAATGCTTCCTAGTCCCGATTCCTTGTTAGAAGACTTGTTTAGGAGATAGGGTATGATCTTTATAGGCCAAGAAACATCCAAGAAACATAAGTTCTAGGAGTTTACGGCCAAGCAACTCCCTTGGGTCGTAAACCCCTTTCAAGGGCTTAAATGCCCTAAAACTTTCCCCAAATGCTTAAGGACTTTAACTACTAGTACTTGTGCTTGTTTAGAACACCAAAAGCTCATCAAAATCACAAGTTAGTAGGAGTTTACGGCCAAGAACTCCTCTTGGGCCGTAAACCCCTTTTTGTGGGACAAAAATCATTCCAAGCAACTCTTAAGCCTTTAGACAATTTACCTTGAAACCTTGGGACTAGAATGGAGAGTATATCACATAAAAACCACTCCTTGAAAGGAGTTTACGGCCAAGGAACATGTCTTGGGCCGTAAACTCCAAGTGAAGGCACCAAAGTGTGCCTCTTGTCCCCATAAGCCTTAGATAAATTCATGAAAGCAATCCTTGTTGTTTAAGTGCTTCAAATCAATTAAAATCCAAGAGTTTACAGCCGTAAACTCTAGGATGAAGGACTTTAGGCCGTAAACTCCCTTATGGAGTGTTCTAGAGCCTTAAAACTACTTCATGTATTATTCCAACAAAGCTAGGAGTGTTCTAGATGCAAGATAGCACCACAAAACACCCAAAACTACACTTTGAGGAGTTCACGGCCATAAACCTATGAGTTTACAGCCGTAAAATCCAAGGTGTGGGGTTTGTTGGGTGGTGAACTCCTATTCAAGGCCATTTGATGTTTCAAACCCTTTTGCCTTGTCCCGTAGCAACTTAGATGCAACCATTTGAACCTTAAACACTCATAAAAGTGTTTAAATGTTTTCTAAGTGTCTTAACTTATTTATTTAAGTTATTATATGTTTAATTAGTTATATATATGCTTATTATATGATAACTAGGCTCGTGCGTGTAAACCAGTCTCCGTTTGCCACCTAGCACGGTAGCCGACACTGCAATTCAAACGACTCACCACAAGTGAGTTCATACCCCTTGAATCAACCTTTGAAATGATTTTAAGTGTTTTAAATACTTTATGGGGGGGAATACAAGTCAAATACTTATAGTTATTGCTTCAATCACATGTGATTGCATTTAATCACATGTGATTAATAACTAGGAAAACAACGATTTTTACCACTGTTCAAACTGTTTTTCAAACTGCTTTACTATTGAAATGTTTTACAAACTATTTTACTATCCAAACTTATTTATAGACTGTGATTAAACAAATGCTTCTTATACTTAAACTGTTTTATCAACTTATGCCTTCAAAATGTTTTATAGATCGATATCAAGTCGATCTTCTCTTGAAATTATATTTATGCTTCAAATGTTTTATGAAAACTTATTTATGCTTTTATATATCCAATTGCATGCCCATATATGTATAGATATATAAATAATGTTTAAAGGGCTTAGGAAGGCCATCCGCCCTATTTCCTTTTCCTCGATTTGGATGTGGTCTGGTGGGATTTCGGGTGACCATCCGAAGGTCGTTTCCATATTACTTATATATCATATATATATGTATAGACATAAAAGTATTTCCATATTCATACTCATCAGTACATCATTAGCTGGTTACCATCGGGGTAACGCAGGATCAATACATATACAGAAATACTAGAAACAATACGTATACAGAAATACTAGAAACAATACATATACAGATATACGAGAAACAATACATATACAGATATACGAGAAACAATACATATACAGATATACTAGAAACAATACATATACAGATATACGAGAAACAATACATATACATGAATACTTAACAATTGTGATCCACTGTATCGGGCATGCCTTAAATGTCATGGCCCGAGTTGTAGCCAGAATTCTCTTGGAGGGAGAGCGTGAGTTTGCGTATAGATCTATACTGGATTGACTATCCTACACCTTGCTGCTAGCTACAGCCGGACCTGCAGGTCTGCGGGTGCCAAACGTCATTTCTTTATTACGACCATTCATTATGTCGTTGATTTCCAGTCGATAGCATGGTGCAATTAATCACAATATACCTTAATATAAATCCGGTTTAAGGTAGTAGTATTTAGTACAGCAGTAGTCTTAATATACAAAGCTACAGTACTACAATGATTTACCCATTACATATTTTAGTGATAACCTCACTTAAGCATTAATGTACAAACTATATTTTTAACAAATGATAGTTATATTTGGGTAATCACACACTTTACAACAGACAAGTTTACAAAACAGTCTAGCCTTGGTAGAAGGTTACTTTTATAGAAAATATAGGATTTTCTGAGTGATTCAAACTTTTGCAAACACTTTCAAACATTTACTTACATTTTCACAAACTTATACATTGAGACAGGTTCAAACGTTTTTACAAGAAACATTGACACTAAAATACTTATGAACTCACCAGCTTAATGCTGATAAACCCTTTCAAAATAACTTGTATTCTCATGTCATCAGTAGACAGGTACCGAGGCCAGCTTTTGAGAAGACGGAGTGCATTCAAGACTCATCTCATATTATTTTGTGTTTCATTATTTTTGGTGTCTATAACTGTACAGAACACACTTGTATTAAAATTATATATTTAATGCAATGGATGATGTTGTTTGCTTATTTACATTTACTGTGTTGTGATACTGTACATGACGTCCTCCACCCCGGAACGTTTCCGTCGTTCTTGGTTTTGGGGTGTGACAAGATTGAAACATGCCTTTGAAAAGTTCATTGAATCTCAAAGAATCTAGGAATTTCTAAAAACCAATCAAAGCCTGATACTTAAATATTTCGGTTTTCGTGGTGGAAATTGGTGAATCGTCATTCACCTACCTTTCAAATATGGTATAGCTTAGATTACGGCATACCTCTTCTAAGTTATATTATATTGTGATTGGATCCTAGCCTTAACATTACATGGGTGTTTTATTAAGGACTCTCTTATATCTGAACTAATCTTGTTCTCTTCTTTTTAGATGTCTTCAAACAATGCTGCTTCTGGCTCTAATCCTAATGGCTCCTTTACCCTTATGAACTTGTGTGGGAAAGTCACCTTTGATGGATCCAACTTCAATGAGCGGATCAGAAACATCAGGATGATTACTCGCTACGAGGACAAAGAATATGTCCTTGACAAGGAGCTTAAGGAGATTGATGAGACCACTGCAACTCCTCAGGAGATCGCTGAATTTCGGGCACATGAAAGGGATGCTACGAAAGTGTCTTGCATCATGATGGCCACGATAACAGCGGAACTCCAAAAGTCTTATGAGGATTTCTACCCTTATGAAATGCACCAAGATTTGATGGAAAGATACCATCAAAGTGCAAGACAAGAGAGGTATGAAATCATCTGCTTAATGTGAACTTCCCTGAGGATCTTGCAATAGATATCATTTTGCACTCCTTACCATCGTGCTATGATCAATTCCGCATGACATATCACATGAATAAGGAAGAGGTCACACTCAGTAAACTTCAGGGACTTCTCAAGACCGCAGAATCAGGTCTTAAGGGGAAGTCGGTTGCTATCACTCCTACTCCAAACTCAACTCCGGTTTTGGCAATTGGGAAAAATCGATGGAGGAAGAGAAAGAGATCCTCGAAGGGTACCAAGGCTCGGACCCTTGATGGCTCTTCTTCAAGTGGAACCAAGAAAGGTTTCGTCACTCCTTCTTTTGACCCAAAAGAGGCTGAATGCTTCTATTGTCATGAAAAATCTCATTGGAAGCGGAACTGCCCAAAGTACCAGCAGGATGTGAAGGATGGGAAAGTCAAACCCAACCATGCAGGTACTTACACTATCATTTCTAATAACTCACCCCATTCTAAGTCTTGGGTCCTTGATACCGGTTGTGGTATTCATATTTGTTGTGACTTGCAGGGACTAAGAAGAAGTGAGAATGTGGAGCAAGGAAGAATAAACTTGATCATGGGGAATAGGAAAGCTTTACCTGTTACCAAGATTGGAGTTTATACTTTATCGCTAAGTAGTGGGTTTAATTTAGATTTGAATAAGTGTTGTTATTCGCCAGGAATGGCAAGAAATATTATTTCCTTTCATGCTTTGTACAAACAAGCGTTTACCTTTTCATTTAATAATGAAGTTGGTTCTATAGATGTTTTGTATAATAATGTTTTTTATTTT
This sequence comes from Lactuca sativa, assembly GCF_002870075.4. NCBI lineage: Eukaryota > Viridiplantae > Streptophyta > Magnoliopsida > Asterales > Asteraceae > Lactuca > Lactuca sativa. The sequence goes on from NC_056627.2 coordinate 91,968,556, forward strand.
AAAGCATTACCTTGTGATGGTGTGTATGAAGCTGTATCTGTTGTAGATAACTTGGGAAATAATGTTTTGTGTATTGATTCTACTAATGATAATAACTTGGATAAAGCATCATTATGGCATTGTCGTCTTGGACATATAAGCAAGAAACGCATAGGCCAACTCCAAAAGGATGGAGTCTTGGAGTCGTTTGACCTAAAGTCAGATGATAGTTGCGAATCATGCTTACCTGGAAAAATGACAAAGTCACCCTTCACAGGCTCGTGTGAGAGGGGTGAAGGTTTGTTGGACCTTATACACACGGATGTGTGTGGACCATTCAAACATGCCACAAGGGATGCTAATCGTTATTATTTGACTTTTACTGATTATTACAGTAGATATGGATATGTCTACTTAATCAAGCATAAGTCAGAGACTTTCGAGAGGTTTAAGGAATTTAAACAGGAAGTCGAGAATCAAGTGGGCAGGAACATTAAGATGCTTCGATCCGATCGAGGAGGTGAGTATCTTAGTTCAGAGTTCCTCGACTATCTTAGGGAATGTGGGATTGTCTCACAATTGACACCTCCCAGGACACCACAGTTGAATGGTGTGGCTGAGAGGCGTAATCGAACCTTGTTGGATATGGTTCGTTCCATGATGAGTCGAGCTACGCTACCAATCTCATTCTGGGGGTATGCCTTAGAGACTGCCGCCCATATTCTTAATCTTGTCCCTACAAAGAAAGTTGCCAAAACTCCTCACGAGATGTGGACTGGCAAAGTACCTAAGCTAGACCACATCAAGATTTGGGGTTGTGAGGCTTTCGTGAGACGCGAGACTCATGATAAGCTCGAACCTCGAAGCGAGAGGTGTATTTTCATCGGCTACCCATAGCAATCCTTTGGTTACCTCTTCTACAGACCTAGTGACAATGTGGTCTTTGTAGCAAGAAGAGGAGTCTTTCGAGAGAGAGAATTTATAAGCCAAGGAGACAGTGGGAGGCAAATTGATCTTGAAGAAATTCAAGAATCAAGCAGTGAAGGAACTTCAAACACTAGCCCTCAACTTGAGGAGGAAACTCCTATTGAGCCAGTTGATGAGCCTGTACCTCTGAGGCGTTCCACGAGAGTTAGGAATGCACCTGAGCATTACTATGGTTTCCATATTACTGCGGAAGGTGAGACACTTGTTAGTGATGAGACACTAGTAGGTCTGGATGAACCTAACAGCTACATGGAAGCCATGGCAGGCCCTGAGGCTGCTAAATGGAAAGAGGCCATGGATAGCGAGATACAATCCATGTATGACAATCAAGTTTGGAACTTGGTTGAGAATGTACCTGGTCGTAAGACTATAGGGTGCAAGTGGGTCTTCAAGAAGAAGACCGACATGGATGGTAAAGTACACACTTATAAGGCAAGACTGGTTGCAAAGGGCTTCTCTCAAATTCCTGGAGTGGACTGTGATGAGACCTTTTCTCCAGTAGCCAAGATTAAGTCTATTCGGGTTCTATTAGCCATAGCTGCATTTCATGACTATGAAATATGGCAAATGGATGTCAAAACCGCTTTCCTTAATGGAAAGTTGGCTGAAGATGTTTACATGACTCAGCCAGAGGGTTTTGTCAGCAACGAGTACCCCAATAGAGTGTGTAAGCTCGAGAAATCCATTTATGGATTGAAACAGGCACCTCGCAGATGGAATCTTTGCTTTGATGAGAAGGTCAAGGAATTTGGCTTTTGAAGGAGTGAAGATGAATCTTGCGTCTATATCAAGGCTAGTGGGAGCATAGTCAGTTTTTTGGTACTGTATGTGGATGACATACTACTCATAGGAAATGACATCCCAACCCTGCAGGAAGTAAAGTCCTGGCTTGGGAAGTGTTTCGCTATGAAGGACCTTGGTGAAGCTGCCTATATCCTAGGGATAAAGATTTTGAGAAACAGGAGTAAAAGACTAATTGGACTTAGTCAAAGTACCTACTTGGACAAAGTGTTGAAAAGATTCAACATGCATAACTCCAAGAAAGGTGAGTTACCCATTCAGTGTAACGCTAGATTGAGTAAGACACAAAGCCCTAGTACTGAGGCTGAGATAGCAGAAATGAGTCAATTTCCTTATGCTTCAGCTGTAGGATCCATCACCTATGCTATGACATGTACTCGACCTGATGTAGCCTTTGCTTTGAGCATGGTTAGCAGGTATCAGGCGAACCCTGGAAAGGAACACTGGACTGCGGTAAAGAATATCCTCAAGTACCTGCGAAGGTCTAAGGACTGGGTCCTTACCTTCGGTGGGAGTGATGACTTGAGAGTTGTAGGGTATAGTGATGCTAGTTTCCAGACTGATAGGGATAATTTCCGCTCTCAGTCAGGCTGGGTCTTTACCCTAAACGGAGGAGCAATTTCTTGGAAGAGTTCCAAGCAGGAGACAGTGGCTGATTCCACTTGTGAATCAGAGTATATAGCAGCAAGCGAGGCAGCAAAGGAGGCGATATGGCTAAAGAACTTCATCGGAAACCTTGGAGTTGTTCCAGCTATAAAAGAGCCAATGGAGATTTTCTGTAACAGCAATAGTGCGATTGCCTTAGCCAAGGAACCAAGGGATCACGGGAGATCCAGACACATCGACAGAAAATACCATTTTATTAGACATCGAATTGAAGAAGGACTCCTCATGGCAAAGAGGGTATCATCGGATGAGAACCCGGCAGATCCCCTCACGAAGGGACTGAGTAGGGTTAAGCATCTCCAGCATGCTCGGAGCATAGGGCTGAAGGATGATATAAGTTTTAGTAGTTAGATAACCCAGAAATTTGTAAAGTGTAATTGACATTTGATGATGAATAAAAGGTGTTTTATTCATGAGTAAAGTGTTGCTATCTCTTGTCGATCTTCTACTATATTTCTTTTGCATGTTTTGACTTCCAGAATAATTATGTTTGGTATACCATATTATTCAAACCTCCACAGTCAGTCATATGTTGGAAGTAGGTATGAATCAAGACTGTCATGATTGGTTGCAGAGGTCTAAGGTGTTGGACATGGCTACAACAATCATGAGTGCTCATAAGTTCTGAGCATTGGACTCAACCCACGCTCACTGGAATCACTTCATGGAATTTTATCTCGAGTGATCGTGAGACGGTAATATCATATAAGTCTTCAAACCTAGAGATATGATTTGTTACTTACGAGTTGGTTATGCATTGATTGTACGTAAACGCATTGGTAACTCAATGTTATAAAACGTGCCTTTGTGTGTAATTCAATGAGTGGTAGAACAAACATATGAGTCGAAGTTTATCTGTTCCTTCTTGGATTAGAAGCTGATATCTAGGCCCCTCGATGATTTTGTTTTGACCTATGTACCGGGCCCGGTCAGAACTAAATTGATGTGTTCAGTTGAGTTCTATGTCAAACAAATCGGAAATCAGGAAACAAATGCTGGACAATAAGCAAGACAATGTTCCATGTGTTTGTCCGGCTGATATCTAGAACAGAGGATTATATGATCACTTATCTAAATGGCGCGTTCTAGTTCAACAGAGTTTAAAGAGCTACGATTGCGGATCGGTTCCTGAAGTTATACTTGCAAATATAGTTACTAGACTTATCCAAGTGGGAGACTATTGGATATAGTGTCTAAGCCCATAACTATATTTGGTATGTACTTGACCCGACCCGGCATGGTCCATTTGGGTTGCACTTCACCCAAACAATTTATGGATAATATTTGAGAATAGTACAAGTTACGATTTATTAATATATTATAAGTTCTAATATATTAATATAAGATCATATTATTTAATTAGTAGTGATCTATAATTAATCTAGGATTAATTTAGTGATCAAAGATATTACTAATTAAATATGGGCTATATTTATATAGTGTGGGCTTATGCTTATTTGGAATGGGCTAGGCTTGGATGGAGAAGTTCATGGATACTCCATGGAGCTTTAACCCATGAATCTCATGGAAATGAAGAGACATGGGTTTTAGGGTTTACATGGATGTAACCCTAATCCACCACACTATATAAAGGAGGCTTTGGCTCTAGAAATCAAGCTAGTGAACACTAGTTGACACATGCTGAGGTGAGGGCCGATTTCAAGAGAAGTGTGACTATTCTCTCAAAGTTCCAAGTTTGTGGTGATTTGTGACTTTCATTTGAGGCATCCACATTATTGGTGCTAGGCTCTAAAACTCCAAGGAATCAACTACAACTACAAGGTAAGTATTTCTACTAGCTTTATTTGATTCAAGTTCCCTATGCCATGCTAGTTAGGATATAAGCCTTGGAAAAAATAATTATTTGCATGTATCTTAGACAAACATAGATCCAAGGTTAATTAGGGTTGCATGTACACCTAGGAAGTGTTAGAATGCTCAAAACCCATCAGCTACATCAAAAGAGGTATGTATTCTATCTTGCTAAGTCATCGTTTTGTATGCTAGATTAGGATAATACCTTGGAAGTTCTTATTTGTATGTATAATAGAGAAAACATAGATCCAAGGTATTTAGGGTTGCATGTACACTTAGGAGTGTTAGAATGCTCAAAACCCAACAGTGGTATCAGAGCCTAGGCTTGTTTTCTTGTTATACCTGCAATAGAAGCTGAAAAAACGAATTTGGTGCTGTCTGATCATCAGACTCGGCGAGTCCATCAGAGGACTCGGCGAGTCCATGCCTAAAATGTGATCAATTCGATCCAACTCGCCGAGTTGGTTCATGCACTCGACGAGTTGGACCCCCAGACAGCATATTTTCGAGTTTTTTGGCTAGAAATGGACTAGGAACATTACCCTAAGTTGTTTTTGAACTTATAAACTTGTTTTTTGATGTGGTAATGTTCATGCTAATCCATTTTCAAAGATAATTGTCAATAGATTCATGTTTTGTATTAGTTTAAGGATTAGACTAATTACATGAAAAAGTTTGATTTGAATTATCTTGTTCTTATGAGTTGCTTAGATTAATAGAAAAGTTAATTGAAATAGTTGTTTTCAATCCATTTTAATCTAAGAGTTGAGTATAAAATGTGTTTGTGTAACTTGTCCTCAAGTTACATGAAGAGTCACATTTAAGACTCATAAAACTCATAAAAGTTGGCAATGGTTACAAAATGAAGAGTCCTGTGTCATTGAATAATTTTTATGACTCCATAACTTGTCCTCAAGTTATGGAAGTTCCAGAGTCACTTCTTTAAAAGAAAAATATGTAACCAAAATTAAATCCATAAGTTATAAAATAAAGAAAAAGTTAGTTCTTTTATTAGTTTAAAGTCTTCCATAACTTGTCCTCAAGTTATGGAACTTGAAGAGTTTTTGGATTAAAACTACTTTAAACACATAAGTTATGGAATTAATTAGTTTTGAATAGTTTCAAAACTTGCCCTCAAGTTTTGGAATTTGAAAAGTTTTCCTTATGAATACTTTAATTCCAAGTTAGCCCTTAGAATTTTAAAAGTTAAAATTCAACCCTTATACTTTATAATATTATAAGTTAATAATATATATATGTATAAGAGTAAAGTCAGTCTTACCGCTAGTACGCCTCATTCACGAAGCCGGTCTATAAGGTGGGTGTAAGGTTGTTGCCTATAAAATGGCAACTTAATGGGTGTCCACTCTCACCCACCGCTTGCTTGACTGGTGGAGGGTCGTTAGCAAAACGGGTTTGACAAGACTATAATTCTCCTTTCATTAAAAGTATTAATGATAATACTAAGTAACTAAACTCTTAATAATACCCAATCTTAGTTACTTAGGAAAAATGTGAATAAGGTGCTAACCCATGAAATTACACTTTACACTTTGTCTAAGTCGTTAGTGGAGCGCGTGTGGTTAACCGACACACTAACTTGGACTTAACAAGGTAGGTAAAGGGTGACTTAATATTTATCATAGTATCGATGGAGCGTTTGTGGTTAACCGGCACATCGATTGAGGGGTAATTTATTAAGGGTACCAAGTGATTTGCATGGTTACTTCACACCTTGTTTTGTGATCCTCGGCATCCCAGTCACAAAACCTGAAGGGCACACTCGAGATTGAAACATGCCTTTGAACAGTTCAATGAATCTCAAAGATCTAGGAGTTTCAAAACCAATTAAAACCTAATAATACATTTCGTTTATCTTGGTGGAAATTGGTGAATCGTCATTCACCTACCTTCAAATATTTTATAGCTTGGATTACGGCATACCTCTTCTAAGTTATAAAATAGTTTGTTGGGTCCTAGCCTTAATATTTCATATTGGGTGTCATATTAAGGACTTTAAATCAACTATCTTGAATATCTCCCAAAAGATGTCTGGTTTAGACACCTATGATCTTCCCAAATCTCTTGAAACAAGGTTTCCGAAATGAAGATGATGTCCCTTGGAAATCATACTTCTTTCACCTCCTCCAACTATTCTCCCTAACCCACATGTTCTTAAAAAAGTTTAAGGTCACTCAAGCCCTATTGGCAAGGCAAGGTCTAGGTGTGGTCACATATTGGAGATGTAGTCACATATTGACAAGCCGGGAAAGTTGGGTGTCAAAGTCTTGAGAAAGTTGGTGGTTCAATCACTTTCTAAGTCACATAGTGAGTTCCTTTGGGACACCTATGAAACAAACTATGACAAGACCCTTAATGATCTTATCTATTTGCTAAGATCAACTTCCTGAAACTTGATGGACATTGACAATAGTGACACAGGAAATCCAGAAAAGCATTCTCTTCCCAATGGAAAGGGATCGGCCATAGTCAACTCGGTTGACCAAATGGTAAAGAGAAAAAGCTAAGTCCGTGATAGTCCCGTGTACCATTATCAAAGGGTCCTTATGTTTGTATTGCCAAAGAAAGGGGCATCGATTGCGAAGCTGCCAAAATTTACCTAAGGATGTTAAAGTCAATAAGTTTGACTCTACTTCAGGTAAAGTCCACTATCTAACTCTGTTAAGTTTCTATTCTGAGATTCTTGATACATGATGTTGTTGGATTAATGTCTAAGTCCATAACTATAATTGGTAAGACTTGACCCGACCCGGCATGGTCCATTTGGGTTGCATGGCATCATGCACTTGGATAGACTATAATGAGAGAAATAAGACACTTATGGTTATTAATATATTATAAGTTCTAGTATATTAATAATAAGAATAATAAGATTATTTAATTAGTATTGATCAAGAATTAATCTAGGATTAATTAAGTGATCAAAAGAAGACTAATTAAATATATGGGTTGATTGTGTAAATCATCCATACTTGTATAGTGGGCTAATGCTCCATGGATAATCAAGTTGGGCTAAAACCCATAGGATGGTCCATGGATGCTCCATGGTGTATTTGTACCCATGGATCATGGAAATGAAAGGCCATGTCAATTAGGGTTTACATGGTGTAACCCTAACTATATAAGCATCTTATTCTTGACCAAAATCGGCCACTAGTGTGTGAGGTAAAAGGGCTAGCCGATTTCATGAGTTGTAGAATTCTCTCAAGCTATTCTAAGTGTTTTGGTGATTGTGATTCCATTTGAGGTGTCACACTTGGGGCACTAAGCACTCAAGCTTCATGAAGACATTCTACATCAAAGAGGTATGTATTCTATCTTGTTATATTGATAGTTTTGTATGCTAGATTAGGATAATACCTTGGATGTTCTTATTTGCATTTATAATAGAGAAAACATAGATCCAAGGTATTTAGGGTTGCATGTACACTTAGGAGTGTTAGAATGCTCATAACCCAACAGTGGTATCAGAGCCTAGGCTTGTTTTCTTGTTATACCTGCAATAAAGGCTAAAAAATCGAGTTTTGTTGCTGTCTGCCGAGCAGACTCGCCGAGTCCAAGGCAAAATGCATCCAACTCGCCGAGTTGGTTGATGCCACTCGCCGAGTAGGAGCCCCAGACAGCATATATTCGACGTTTTTGGCTAGAAATGGACTAGGAACATTACCCTAAGTTGTTTTGAACTTATAAACTTGTTTTTGATGTGGTAATGTTCATGCTAATCCATTTTTAAAGATAATTGTCAATAGATTCATGTTTTGTATTAGTTTAAGGTTTAGACTAATTACATGAAAAAGTTTGATTTGAATTATCTTGTTCTTATGAGTTGCTTAGATTAATAGAAATGTTGAGTGAAATAGTTGTTTTCAATCCATTTTAATCTAAGAGTTGAGTATAAAATGTGTTTGTGTAACTTGTCCTCAAGTTACATGAAAAGTCACATTAAAGACTCATAAAATTCATAAGAGTTAGCAATGGTTACAAAATGAAGAGTCTTGTGTCATTGAATAATTTTTATGCCTCCATAACTTGTCCTCGAGTTATGGAAGTTCTAGAGTCACTTCATTAAAAGAAAAATATGTAACCATAATTAAATCCATAAGTTATAAAATAAAGAAAAAGTTAGTTCTTTTATTAGTTTAAAGTCTTCCATAACTTGTCCTCAAGTTATGGAACTTGAAGAGTTTTTGGATTAAAACTACTTTAAACACATGAGTTATGGAATTAATTAGTTTTGAATAGTTTCAAAACTTGCCCTCAAGTTTTGGAATTTGTAAAGTTTTCACTTATGAATACTTTAATTCCAAGTTAGCCCTTAGAATTTTAAAAGTTAAAATTCAACCCTTATACTTTATAATATTATAAGTTAATAATATATATATATATATATATATATATATATATATATATATATATATATATATATATATATATATATGTATAAGAGTAAAGTCAGTCTTACCACTAGTACGCCTCATTCACGAAGTCGGTCTATAAGGTGGGTATAAGGTTGTTGCCTATAAAATGACAACTTAATGGGTGTCCACTCTCACCCACCACTTGCTTGACTGGTGGAGGGTCGTTAGCCGAACGGGTAAGACAAGGACTTATAAATTCTCCCTTCATTAAAAGTATTAATGATAAATACTAAGTAACTAAACTCTTAATAATACCCAATCTTAGTTACTTAGGAAAAATGTGAATAAGGTGCTAATCCATGAAATTACACTTTGCACTTTGTTTAAGTCGGTTAGTGGAGCGTGTGTGGTTAACCGGCACACTAACGCGTATTTAACAAGGTAGGCAAAGGGTAACTTAATGTTTATCATAGTATCGATGGAGCGTGTGTGGTTAACCGGCACATCGATTAAGGGGTAAACACTTAAGGGTACCAAGTAATTTGCATGGTTACTTCACACCTTGTTTTGTGATCCTCGGCATCCCAGTCACAAAACCTGAAGGGCACACTCGAGATTGAAACATGCCTTTGAAAAGTTCAATGAATCTCAAAGATCTAGGAGTTTCAAAACCAATTAAAACCTAATAATACATTTCGTTTATCTTGGTGGAAATTGGTGAATCGTCATTCACCTACCTTCAAATATTTTATAGCTTGGATTACAGCATACCTCTTCTAAGTTATAAAATAGTTTGTTGGGTCCTAGCCTTAATATTTCATATTGGGTGTCATATTATGGACTTTAAATCAACTATCTTGAATATCTCCCAAAAGATGTCTAGTTTAGACACCTATGATCTTCCCAAATCTCTTGAAACAAGGTTTCCTAAATGAAGATGATGTCCCATGGATATCATACTTCTTTCTCCTCCTCCAATTATTCTCCCCAACCCACAAGTTCTTGGAAAAGTTTAAGGTCACTCAAGCCCTATTGGCAAGGCAAGGTCTAGGTTGTTGGGTTTTGAGCATTCTAACACTCCTAAGTGTACATGCAACCCTAAATACCTTGGATCTATGTTTTCTCTATTATACATGAAAATAAGAACATCCAAGGTATTATCCTAATCTAGCATACAAAAACTATGAATGTAAAAAGATAGAATACATACCTCTTGATGTAGCTTGATGTCTTCAAGCTCTAAGAGCATAGCCCCAATAGTGTGGAAGCCTCAGGTGGAATCACAAATCACCAAGACACCTTGGAATACTTTAGAGAATATGATTACTTGGTTCTCTCTAGTAAAATTGGCTAGCCCTTCTTTAGTGTATCCACACTAGTGCCAATTTCACCAACCAAAGACATCTTTATATAGTATGGAGGATTAGGGTTAAACCCTAATACCCATGACCTTTCATTTCCTAGGATCCATGGGTTAAACACTCCATGGATTATCCATGAAAGCTTAGCCCAACCTAAATGAACTTGGCCCATTCCATATATATAAGAGTCCATATTTAATTAGTTCCTTTTGATCACTTAATTAATTATAAATTAATTCTTGATCAATACTAATTAAATAATATGATTCCATATTAATATATTAGAACTTATAATATATTAATATTAATCATAAACATACTATTCTCAAAAGATTATCCATATAAATTGTGTCGGTGAAGTGCAACCCAAATGGACCATGCCGGGTCGGGTCATGTACATACCAAATATAGTTATGGACTTAGACATTAATCCAACAGTCTCCCACTTGGATAAGTCTAAAACTATTATTGCGTATGACTTCAAACCTAACTGGCAATCGTAGCTCTTAAAGCCGCTGTCAAACTCTAACCTTGTAGATGAACTCTGACCTTTGTCAATGACTTGTCCATTAGATAAGGGATCATATATTCCTCCACTCTAGATATCATATGGACTGAGACATGGATTATAATCATTCTCTCTGTCCATTAGTTGTTTCCCGATTTGCGATTTATGACGACTGACTAATTGAACAAATCAAATCAGTCCTGGCCCGGCCGAGCACTTCCATTTGTCATCATCAAATCATCGAGGGGCCCACAGATATCGCTTTTATCCCGAAGGCAAAAGGAACGGATAAACTTCGACTCATATGGCTTGTTCTACTACTTGTTGAATCATACACAAAGGCACGTTTTATAACACCGAGTTACCGTATGCGTTTTCGTGCAATCAATGTACTATCAACTCATAGTAACAACTCATATCTCTAGGTTTGAAGAATATAAGATATTATCGTCTCATGATCACTCGTGATAAAATCCATGAAGTGATTCCAATGAGCGCGGGTTGAATCCAATACTCAGAACTTATGAGCACTCATGAGTGTTGTAGCCCTTTGTCCAACACCTTAGACCTCTACAAGCCAACCCATGCCAGTCTTAATTCATATCTACTTCCAACATATGACCGACTGTGAATGGTTTGAATAACTTAGTCATTCCGGAAGAATAACCCAGTTTATTCGGGAAGTCAAAACATGCAAAATGAAACACAATAATAATTGAATCCAATATGGTATCAACTCTTTGAACATAAATAAAACACCTTTTATTTATCACCATATGATTACACATTATTCATTGTATACTGTTTCAGCTATCAACTTTATTCTTGAATTTAAAACAATAGTTGTCCCATGCTCCAAGCATGTACACTATATATGTTTTCTTAAACACTAGTCATGCCATACACCAAGTATGCATACTATGTTTGTCTATGATCTTTACTTTGTGAACTAGATCAATAGAACATAACTTCAATGATTCTCTTTTCACACTCCCAAATCCTTACCGCAAATGCAAGAATTCCAAATTCATGCCATTTACTGAAATCTGTTAGATTCTAAACTTATATGCATTGATCCTCTTGTAATGATTATGCACAAAGTCATAAAGACTTGACAACAAACATTACAGAGCATTCCAAAGGAGATCATCTCCTTGGAAACATCCTTCTTGCATTAAGTTTCCTTAATCTTACACAGATTGAATAATTTCTAACTTTGAAACATTTCCAGATTCCATTTTGACTATCACTTCTGAACAAGAGTTGCCTCCTTACAGATTATGTCAATATGGTCCTTCCAGAATTATCACTATACTTCCAATTGTCCTTGAGTAAACAATCTTTGGTAAACCTTAGATTGTCCTCGACAATTGTTTAATCCTTTTAGTCATATCCAGTTCGAAACCTTTTCCCTTCTTAATGCCCCAGGCATTTGGAAAATTTTAGAACAGATGATTATAGCACATGTAATCGATCCTATATCCGAAGCATATGGGACACGATTCATGATGTCTCACATAAAGACTAAACCAGTCTTTTGCTATAACATTTCCATTTCTATTTTCCAAGTTCTCATAATTCAGATTATGAAAAGGGATGCCGTAATCATAATCGAATTTTAGAACGCAAATAATGGACCCATATACAGAATTTCCTTATGTTGAGCCATTCCAACATGAAATTCATATATATCCTTGACTAAATGATTACAACCTCACGATCTAAGCTTATAGATTTGAGATGAAGTATAATTTCCTCTCCCTTAATTATAGCAAAACAACTTTTCCCAATTGAAACCTTTTGTTTTCTATAATTAACATTGCTAACTTGCAATATTTATCATAATTATCATGCTCCCACTAACATGATGATTATTAGCATAACACTTATGCTCCCACTAGCTTTGACATGTTCTCAGAAATCACCTGGACTTCTAGAAATCAATACTTCATTGACTTTCTTACCAAAGTTCAGATTTCTGATGCTAGATTGTTTTGATAAAACTTTATCAAAATCATACACCTTCCCTTAGATAGCACACTTGTGTGTCTAAACAATTATGAAGAGCTATGCCGTAATCATAATGGTTAGACCTTTTTGCCACTTCTCACAAGTCCAGGTTAGTGTGCCGGTAAACCACACACGCTCCACTAACGACTTTGAGAATGCAAATATCACAATTGCTATCTAGCTAAAATCTACTTAGTGAAAGTGTTTCCTCACCATCATTTTCATGAATCGGAGAGAAACCTTATGACACTTAGATTTAATGGTGTATGTGTTCTTATCCATGTGAATTGTCAAAATCATAGTCACAAGACAAGGATAATGACAAACCCAAACTCATATGGACTGAACTCAATCTTAATTTCTTGGCACCTGGCAGCTCAAGGGCCTACCATTGCTTCCAAGTTGTTGTGCAACAAATTGAGAACTCTAAGAACTCATATGCAAAGCCAACTTTAACTGGAATGGGCACAGAATATGTCAACACGATAGGTTATGAACCTCAAGTTGTGTGCTAGTGAAAAACTTCAGGTTCCATTCTTGATTAGTTCTTGAGACTTTCAAGACCTTTCAGACTCCCACTGTCCTCTTGACATATAAGACTCCCTTGTCAAACATCCAAGAGATAGTGCGGATTCTAATCAAGACAAACACTTCACACAATTGGCCTAAGTTGGTCTTTGTTTTATCCAAAACATCACAACTTACCAATTTCAAATGTACTAGAATAGAAAACTTTTACTCTTACATTTGACAAGTGTTTTAAACCTTCTTTTGAGACATGTCACTCAAGTTACAATCTTGGAGTATGACTCTAAGACTTGTATTGGAACAAAGTATGACTCATCTTCTTGATTTAACCATTTCAACAATTCAAGATCCCTCTTCTTAGTCATAAGAATGCACTAAGATTTCCTTAGAGAACTAATTGTGCTATGGTTTCTTAATCATTAAGATGATCACCAAACTGATACTAAAGTACTCTCCCATCTTTTCAGATTTGAGAAACTTTTATCCTTCTGCCTAAGTTGATTCTTCTTATTCGCTCTGCCATACATTGGGACCTTTTCCAATGTCTCAGAGTTACACTTAAGCTTGTAAGTATAATCATATTTACTGAGCTTTAGTAAACTATGACGAATAGTCTTATCAATCTTTTGTGGTGGACTTAATCAGTGCACAAGAATGTGTACTCGATCCCTTAGTCCTTTACTTGACTCACACATCCATGTGACCGAGTAATTAGTCTTAATTTTCCAATACTTGAAGGTTCTCATTAACCATGCTATACAACTTGCATGATTCCAAGTTCCGGTCCAATTGAAACTTGGGTGATGAGAATCTTTCCTTATTTGGTAAATCTAGACATTACCACAAATGAAAGAATCAATTTCATATTTCCACTCTTGCTCTTAATGGAATCATATAAGCAACAATTTTTCCTCAAAAGCCATTGTAAGGATATTTTAAAATAAATAAAATCAAAAAATTTTCTTTTATTTTAAAACTTTGCGGAAAAACTTATCCTTACAATCCATATGAAAACTTGTTGTTATCTATTCCTTAAGCAATATCTCATAACTCCTAAGAAGTAGCTCAAGAATCCGATTTTTCAAACTATGCGATAGAAATCCATCTATGCGATCAGATTCAGCATATTCTTTCTTTAGGTTTCTTCACTTTTCTTTGATTCTTAAAACATCACCATGTGACCCAGTCACATCATGTATCAAGAATCTCAGAATAGAAACTTAACAGAGTTAGATAGTGGAATTTACCTGAAGTAGAATCAAACTTATTGACTTTAACATCCTTAGGTAAATTTTGGCAGCTTCGCAACCAACGCCCCTTTCTTTGGCAATATAAACATATGGACCCTTTGATAAAGGTACACGGGACTATCACAGACTTAGCTTTTCTCTTTACCATTTGGTCAACCTTGTTGACTATGGCCGATCCCTTTCCACTGGGAAGAGAGAGCTTTACTAGATATCCAATGTCATCGTTGTCAATGTCCATAAAGATTTAGGAAGTTGATCTTAGCAAATAGATAAGATCATTAAGGGTCTTGTCATAGTCTGTTTCATAGGTGTCCTAAAGGAACTCACTATGTGACTTAGAAAGTGATTGAACCACCAACTTTCTCAAGACTTTGACACCCAACTCTCCCGGCTTGTCAATATGTGACTACATCTCCAAGATGTGATCACACCTAGACCTTGCCTTGCCAATAGGGCTTGAGTGACCTTAAACTTTTCAAGAACTTGTGGGTTAGGGAGAATAGTTGGAGGAGGAGAAAGAAGTATGATATCCATGGGACATCATCTTCATTAGGAAACCTTGTTTCAAAAGATTTGGGAAGATCATAGGTGCCTAAACCAGACAACTTTTGGGAGATATTCAACATAGTTGATTTAAAGTCCTTAATATGACACCCAATATGAAATATTAAGGCTAGGACCCAACAAACTATTTTATAACTTAGAAGAGGTATGCCGTAATCCAAGCTATAAAATATTTGAAGGTAGGTGAATGACGATTCACCAATTTCCACCAAGATAAACGAAATGTATTATTAGGTTTTAATTGGTTTTGAAACTCCTAGATCTTTGAGATTAATTGAACTGTTCAAAGGCATGTTTCAATCTCGAGTGTGCCCTTCAGGTTTTGTGACTGGGATGCCGAGGATCACAAAACAAGGTGTGAAGTAACCATGAAAATCACTTGGTACCCTTAATAAATTACCCCTCAATCGATGTGCCAGTTAACCACACACGCTCCATCGATACTATGATAAATATTAAGTCACCCTTTACCTACCTTGTTAAGTCCAAGTTAGTGTGCCGGTTAACCACACACGCTCCACTAACGACTTAGACAAAGTGTAAAGTATAATTTCATGGGTTAGCACCTTATTCACATTTTTCCTAAGTAACTAAGATTGGGTATTATTAAGAGTTTAGTTACTTAGTATTATCATTAATACTTTTAATGAATGAGAATTATAGTCTTGTCAAACCCGTTCGGCTAACGACCCTCCACCGGTCAAGCAAGCGGTGGGTGAGAGTGGACACCCATTAAATTGCCATTTTATAGGCAACAACCTTATACCCACCTTATAGACCGGCTTCGTGAATGAGGCGTACTAGCGGTAAGACTGACTTTACTCTTATACATATATATATATATATTATTAACTTATAATATTATAAAGTATAAGGGTTGAATTTTAACTTTTAAAATTCTAAGGGCTAACTTGGAATTAAAGTATTCATAAGAGAAAACTTTACAAATTCCAAAACTTGAGGGCAAGTTTTGAAACTATTCAAAACTAATTAATTCCATAACTTATGTGTTTAAAGTAGTTTTAATCCAAAAACTCTTCAAGTTCCATAACTTGAGGACAAGTTATGGAAGACTTTAAACTAATAAAAGAATTAACTTTTCTTTATTTTATAACTTATGGAATTAATTAAGGTTACACCTTTTTTTATTTTATTTTATTTTATTAAATGAAGAGACTCTTGGTCTTCCATAACTTGAGGACAAGTTATGGAGTCATAAAACCATTTAATTAGAACTAGACTCTTCATTTTTGTAACCTTTGCCAATTTTTATGAGTTTTATGATTCTTAAATGTGACTTTTCATATGACGTGAGGACAAGTTACAAAAACACATTTTAGAATCAATTCTTAGATTAATTTGGATTAAAACCAACTATCACATAATTTTATTCATTAATCTAAATTCACTCATAAAACAAGGTAACACAAAAAACTTTTGGTGATCCATAACTTATTCTTAAGTTATGGAATCCTTTAAAACATTAACACCAAACTTTGTAACTCCATAAAAACTTTGAATCAATTTTTTTTTAAAACCTTTTCATATCCATAACTTATGGAGGTTTCAAAAAATAAAACTCTTTAGATCAAACTTTTAAAACTAATAAAATAATCATATTATTTTATCTTTTATTAAATTTGACCTAATTCAACTCATAAAGCAAATTATTCAAATTTTACAAATAATTAGTTTTTCACAAGAACAAGTAATTATCTTAAAATTTGACAAACTTCATGGTTTTTTTTTTTTCAACTTTGAAAATAAAATATTTGCATCAATATAACAGAAAACAACCCGTGGCTCTGATACCACTGTTGGGTTTTGAGCATTCTAACACTCCTAAGTGTACATGCAACCCTAAATACCTTGGATCTATGTTTTCTCTATTATACATGAAAATAAGAACATCCAAGGTATTATCCTAATCTAGCATACAAAAACTATGAATGTAACAAGATAGAATACATACCTCTTGATGTAGCTTGATGTCTTCAAGCTCTAAGAGCTTAGCCCCAATAGTGTGGAAGCCTCAGGTGGAATCACAAATCACCAAGACACCTTGGAATACTTTAGAGAATATGATTACTTGGTTCTCTCTAGTGAAATTGGCTAGCCCTTCTTTAGTGTATCCACACTAGTGCCAATTTCACCAACCAAAGACATCTTTATATAGTATGGAGGATTAGGGTTAAACCCTAATACCCATGACCTTTCATTTCCTAGGATCCATGGGTTAAACACTCCATGGACTATCCATGAAAGCTTAGTCCAACATAAATGAACTTGGCCCATTCCATATATATAAGAGTCCATATTTAATTAGTTCCTTTTGATCACTTAATTAATTATAAATTAATTCTTGATCAATAATAATTAAATAATATGATTCCATATTAATATATTAGAACTTATAATATATTAATATTAATCATAAACATACTATTCTCAAAAGATTATCCATATAAATTGTGTCGGTGAAGTGCAACCTAAATGGACCATGCCGGGTCGGGTCAAGTACATACCAAATATAGTTATGGACTTAGACATTAATCCAACATAGGTGTGGTCACATCTTGGAGATGTAGTCACATATTGACAAGCCGGGAGAGTTGGGTGTCAAAGTCTTGAGAAAGTCGGTGGTTCAATCACTTTCTAAGTCACATAGTGAGTTCCTTTGGGACACCTATGAAACAGACTATGACAAGACCCTTACTGATCTTATCTATTTGCTAAGATCAACTTCCTAAAACTTTATGGACATTGACAATGATGACATTGGATATCTAGTAAAGCTCTCTCATCCCGGTGGAAAGGGATCGGCCATAGTCAACTCGGTTGACCAAATGGTAAAGAGAAAAGCTAAGTCTGTGATAGTCCCGTGTACCATTATCAAAGGGTCCATATGTTTATATTGCCAAAGGAAGGGGCATTGGTTGCGAAGCTGCCAAATTTACCTAAGGATGTTAAAGTCAATTAGTTTGACTCTACTTCAGGTAAAGTCCACTTTCTAACTCTGTTAAGTTTCTATTATGAGATTCTTGATACATGATGTGACTGGGTCACATGGTGATGTTTTAAGAATCAAAGAAAAGTGAAGAAACTTAAAGAAAGAATATGCTGAATCTGATCGCGTAGATGGATTTCTATCGCGTAGTTTGAAGATCGGATTCCTGAGCTACTTCTTAGGAGTTATGAGATATTGCTTAGGAATAGATAACAACAAGTTTTCATATGGATTGTAAGGATAAGTTTTTCCGCAAAGTTTTAAAATAAAAGAAAAATTTTTGATTTTATTTATTTTAAAATATCCTTACAATGGCATTTGATGAAAATTGTTGCTTATAAAATTCCATTAAGAGCAAGAGTGGAAATATGAAATTGATTCTTTCATTTGTGGTAATGTCTATATTTACCAAATAAGGAAAGATTCTCATCACCCAAGTTTCAAGTGGACCGGAACTTGGAATCATGCAAGTTGTATAGCATGATGAATGAGAACTTTCAAGTATTGGAAAAATTAAGACTAATTACTTGTTCACATGGATGTGTGAGTCAAGTAAAGGACTAAGGGATCGAGTACATAGTCTTGTGCACTGGTCAAGTCCACCACAAAAGATTGATAAGATTATTCGTCATAGTTTACTAAAGCTCAGTAAATATGATTATACTTACATGCTTAAGTGTAACTCTAAGACATTGGAAAAGGTTCCAATGTAAGGCAGAGCGAATAAGAAGAATCAAATTAGGCAGAAGGATAAAAGTTTCTCAAATCTGAAAAGATGGGAGAGTACTTTAGTATCAGTTTTTGTGATCATCTTAATGATTAAGAAACCATAGCACAATTAGTTCTCTAAGGAAGTCTTAGTGCATTCTTATGACTAAGAAGAAAAGGAACTTGAATTGTTGAAATGGTTAAATCAAGAAGATGAGTCATACTTCATTACAATACAAGTCTTAGAGTCATACTCCAAGATTGTAACTTGAGTGACATGTCTTAAAGAAGGTTTAAAACACTTGTCAAATGTAAGAGTAAAAGTTTTGTACTCTTGTACATTTGAAATTAGTAAGTTGTGATGTTTTGGATAAAACAAAGACCAACTAAGGCCAATGATGTGAAGTGTTTGTCTTGATTAGAATCCGCACTATCTCTTGGATGTTTGACAAGGGAGTCTTATATGTCAAGAGGACAGTGGGAGTCTTAAAGGTCTTGAAAGTCTTAAGAACTAATCAAGAATAGAACCTGAAGTTCTTCGCTAGCACACGACTTGAGGTTTATAACCTATCATGTTGACATATTCTATGCCCATTCCAGTTAAAGTTGGCTTTGCATATGAGTTCTTAGAGTTCTCAATGTGTTGCATAACAACTTGGAAGCAATGGCAGGCCCTTGAGCTGCCAGGTGGCAAGAAATTAAGATTGAGTTCAATCCATATGGTTTTGGATTTGTCATTATCTTTGTCTTGTGATTATGGTTTTGACAAATTCATATGGGTAGGAACTCATACACCATTAAAAATCTAAGTGTCATAAGGTTTCTCTCCGATTCATGAAAATGATGGTGAGGAAGCACTTTCACTAAGTAGATTTTATCTAGATAGCAATTGTGATATTTGCATTCTCAAAGTCGTTAGTGGAGCGTGTGTGGTTTACCGGCACACTATCCTGGACTTGTGAGAAGTAGCAAAAAGGTCTAACCATTATGATTACGGCATACCTCTTCATAATTTTTTAGACACACAAGTGTGCTATCTAAGGGAAGGTGTATGTTTTTGATAAGGTCTTATCAAAACAATCTAGCATCAGAAATCTGAACTTTGGTAAGAAAGTCAATGGAGTATTGATTTCTAGAAGTCCAACTGATTTCTGAGTACATGTCAA
This sequence comes from Lactuca sativa, assembly GCF_002870075.4. Lineage (NCBI taxonomy): Eukaryota > Viridiplantae > Streptophyta > Magnoliopsida > Asterales > Asteraceae > Lactuca > Lactuca sativa. The sequence continues at coordinate 91,988,285 of NC_056627.2, forward strand.
AGCTAGTGGGAGCATAAGTGTTATGCTAATAATCATCATGTTAGTGGGAGCATGATAATTATGATAAGTATTGCAAGTTAGCAATTTTAATTATAGAAAACAAAAGGTTTCAATTGGGAAAAAGTTGTTTTACTATAATTAAGGGAGAGGAAATTATACTTCATCTCAAATCTATAAGCTTAGATCGTGAGGTTTTAATCATTTAGTCAAGGATATATATATGAATTTCATGTTGGAATGGCTCAACATAAGGAAATTCTGTATATGGGTCCATTATTTGCGTTCTAAAATTCGATTATGATTACGGCATCCCTTTTCATAATCTGAATTATGAGAACTTGGCAAATTGAAATGGAAATGTTATAGCAAAAGACTGGTTTAGTCTTTATGTGAGACATCATGAATCGATTCCCATATGCTTCGTATATAGGATCGATTACATGTGCTATATTCATCCTTTCTAAAATTTTCCAAATGCCTGGGGCATTAAGAAGGGAAAAGGTTTAGAACTGGATATGACTAAAAGGATTAAACAATTGTCGAGAACAATCTAAGGTTTACCAAAGATTGGTTGCTCAAGGACAATTGGAAGTATAGTGATAATTCTGGAAGGACCATATTGACATAATCTGTAAGGAGGCAACTCTTGTTCAGAAGTGATAGTCAAAATGGAATCTGGAAATGTTTCAAAGTTAGAATTTTCAATCTGTGTAAGATTAAGGAAACTTAATGCAAGAAGAATATTTCCAAGGAGTTGATCTCCTTTGGAATACTCTGTAATGATTGTTGTCAAGTCTTTCTGATTTTGTACATAATCATTACAAGAAGATCAATGCATATAAGTTTAGAATCTAACAGATTTCAGTAAATGGCATGAATTTGGAATTCTTGCATTTGCAGTAAGGATTTGGGAGAGTGAAAAGAGAATCATTGAAGTTATGTTCAATTGATCTAGTTCACAAAGTAAAGGTCATAGACAAACATAGCATGCATACTTGGTGTATGGCATGACTAGTGTTTAGAAAACATAGTGTACATGCTTGGAGCATGGGACAAGTACTGTTTTAAATTCAAGAATAAAGTTGATAGCTAAACAGTATACAATGAATAATGTGTAATCATATGGTGATAAATAAAAGGTGTTTTATTTATGTTCATAGAGTTTGATACCATATTGGATTCAATTATTATTGTGTTTCATTTTGCATGTTTTGACTTCCCGAATAAACTAGGTTATTCTTCTAGAATGACTAAGTTATTCAAACCATCCACAGTCGGTCATATGTTGGAAGTAGATATGAATTAAGACTATCATGAGTTGGCTTGTAGAGGTCTAAGGTGTTGGACAAAGGGCTACAACACTCATGAGTGCTCATAAGTTCTGAGTATTGGATTCAACCTGCGCTCATTGGAATCACTTCATGGATTTTATCACGAGTGATCATGAGACGATAATATCTTATATTCTTCAAACCTAGAGATATGAGTTGTTACTATGAGTTGATAGTACATTGATTGCACGAAAATGCATTTGGTAACTCGATGCTATAAAACGTGCCTTTGTGTATGATTCAACAAGTAGTAGAACAAGCCATATGAGTCGAAGTTTATCCATTCCTTTTACCTTCGGGATAAAAGCGATATCTGTGGGCCCCTCGATGATTTGATGATGACAAATGGAAGTGCTCGGCCGGGCCAGGACTGATTTGATTTGTTCAATTAGTCAGTCGTCATAAATCGCAAATCGGGAAACAACAAATGGACAGAGAGAATGATTATAATCCATGTCTCAGTCCATATGATATCTAGAATGGAGGAATATATGATCCCTTATCTAATGGACAAGTCATTGACAAAGGTCAGAGTTCATCTACAAGGTCAGAGTTCGACAGAAGCTTTTGAGAGCTACGATTGCCAGTTGGTTCCTGAAGTCATACGCAATATTAGTTTTAGAATTATCCAAGTGGGAGACTGTTGGATTAATGTCTAAGTCCATAACTATAATTGGTAAGACTTGACCCGACCCGGCATGGTCCATTTGGGTTGCATGGCATCATGCACTTGGATAGACTATAATGAGAGAAATAAGACACTTATGGTTATTAATATATTATAAGTTCTAGTATATTAATAATAAGAATAATAAGATTATTTAATTAGTATTGATCAAGAATTAATCTAGGATTAATTAAGTGATCAAAAGAAGACTAATTAAATATATGGGTTGATTGTGTAAATCATCCATACTTGTATAGTGGGCTAATGCTCCATGGATAATCAAGTTGGGCTAAAACCCATAGGATGGTCCATGGATGCTCCATGGTGTATTTGTACCCATGGATCATGGAAATGAAAGGCCATGTCAATTAGGGTTTACATGGTGTAACCCTAACTATATAAGCATCTTATTCTTAACCAAAATCGGCCACTAGTGTGTGAGGTAAAAGGGCTAGCCGATTTCATGAGTTGTAGAATTCTCTCAAGCTATTCTAAGTGTTTTGGTGATTGTGATTCCATTTGAGGTGTCACACTTGGGGAACTAGGCACTCAAGCTTCATGAAGACATTCTACATCAAAGAGGTATGTATTCTATCTTGTTATATTGATAGTTTTGTATGCTAGATTAGGATAATACCTTGGATGTTCTTATTTACATGTATAATAGAGAAAACATAGATCCAAGGTATTTAGGGTTGCATGTACACTTAGGAGTGTTAGAATGCTCATAACCCAACAGATGTGACTGGGTCACATGGTGATGTTTAAGAATCAAAGAAAAGTAAAGAAACTTAAAGAAGGAATATGTTGAATCTGATTGCATAGATGGATTTCTATCGCATAGTTTGAAGATCGGATTCTTGAGCTACTTCTCAGGAGTTATGAGATATTGCTTAGGAATAGATAACAACAAGTTCTCATATGAATTGTAAGGACAAGTTTTTTCCGCAAAGTTTTAAAATAAAGGAAAATTTTTGATTTTATTTATTTTAAAATATCCTTACAATGGCATTTGAGGAAAAATTGTTGCTTATATGATTCCATTAAGAGCAAGAGTGGAAATATGAAATTGATTCTTTCATTTGTGGTAATGTCTAGATTTACCAAATAAGGAAAGATCCTCATCACCCAAGTTTCAATTGGATCGGAACTTGGAATCATGCAAGTTGTATAGCATGATGAATGAGAACTTTCAAGTATTGGAAAATTAAGACTAATTACTCGGTCACATGGATGTGTGAGTCAAGTAATGGACTAAGGGATCGAGTACATAGTCTTGTGCACTGGTCAAGTCCACCACAAAAGATTGATAAGACTATTCGTCATAGTTTACTAAAGCTCAGTAAATGTGATTATACTTACAAGCTTAAGTGTAACTCTAAGACATTGGAAAAGGTTCCAATGTATGGCAGAGCGAATAAGAAGAATCAAAATGGCAGAAGGATAAAAGTTTCTCAAATCTGAAAAGATGGGAGAGTACTTTAGTATCAGTTTTGTGATCATCTTAATGATTAAGAAACCATAGCACAATTAGTTCTCTAAGGAAATCTTAGTGCATTCTTATGACTAAGAATAGGAACTTGAATTGTTGAAGTGGTTAAATCAAGAAGATGAGTCATACTTCGTTCCAATACAAGTCTTAGAGTCATACTCCAAGATTGTAACTTGAGTGACATGTCTCAAAAGAAGGTTAAAACACTTGTCAAATGTAAGAGTAAAAGTTTTCTACTCTTGTACATTTGAAATTGGTAAGTTGTGATGTTTTGGATAAAACAAAGACCAACTTAGGCCAATTGTGTGAAGTGTTTGTCTTGATTAGAATCCACACTAGCTCTTGGATATTTGACAAGGGAGTCTTATAGGTCAAGAGGACAGTGGGAGTCTTAAAAGTCTTGAAAGTCTCAAGAACTAATCAAGAATAAAACCTAAAGTTCTTTACTAGCACACAACTTAAGGTTCATAACCCATCGTGTTGACATATTCTGTGCCCATTCCAGTTAAAGTTGGTTTTGCATATGAGTTCTTAGAGTTCTCAATTTGTTGCACAACAACTTGGAAGCAATGGCAGGCCCTTGAGCTGCCAGGTGGCAAGAAGTTAAGATTGAGTTCGGTCCATATGAGTTTGGATTTGTCATTATCTTTGTCTTGTGATTATGGTTTTGACAATTCACATGGATAAGAACACTTACACCATTAAATCTAAGTGTTATAAGGTTTCTCTCCGATTCATGAAAATGATGGTGAGGAAACACTTTCACTAAGTAGATTTTAGCTAGATAGCAATTGTGATATTTGCATTCTCAAAGTCGTTAGTGGAGCATGTGTGGTTAACCGGCACACTAACATGGACTTGTGAGAAGTGGCAAAAAGGTCTAAACATTATGATTACGGCATCCCTCTTCATAATTGTTTAGATACACAAGTGTGCTATCTAAGGGAAGGTGTATGATTTTGATAAAGTCTTATCAAAACAATCTAGTATCAGAAATCTGAACTTTGGTAAGAAAGTCAGCTGATTTCTGAGTACATGTCAAAGCTAGTGGGAACATAAGTGTTATGCTAATAATCATCATATTAGTGGGAGCATGATAATTATGATAAGTATTGCAAGTTAGCAATGTTAATTATAGAAAACAAAAGTTTCAATTGGGAAAAGTTGTTTTGCTATAATTAAGGGAGAGGAAATTATACTTCATCTCAAATCTATAAGCTTAGATCGTGAGCTTTTAATCATTTAGTCAAGGATATATATGAATTTCATGTTGGGATGGCTCAACATAAGGAAATTCTGTATATGGGTCCATTATTTGCGTTCTAAAATTCGATTATGATTACGGCATCCCTTTTCATAATCTGAATTATGAGAACTTGGCAAATAGAAATGGAAATGTTATAGCAAAAGACTGGTTTAGTCTTTATGTGAGACATCATGAATCGTGTCCCATATGCTTCGGATATAGGATCGATTACATGTGCTATATTCATCCTTTCTAAAATTTTCCAAATGCCTGGGGCATTAAGGAGGGAAAAGGTTTAGAACTGGATATGACTAAAAGGATTAAACAATTGTCGAGGACAATCTAAGGTTTACCAAAGATTGGTTGCTCAAGGACAGTTGGAAGTAGATAATTCTGGAAGGACCATATTAACATAATCTGTAAGGAGGCAACTCTTGTTCAGAAGTGATAGTCAAAATGGAATCTGGAAATGTTTCAAAGTTAGAATTTTCAATTTGTTTAAGATTAGGAAACTTAATGCAAGAAGGATGTTTCCAAGGAGCTGATCTCCTTTGGAATACTCTGTAATGGTTGTTGTCAAGTCTTTATGACTTTGTACATAATCATTACAAGAGGATCAATACATATAAGTTTAGAATCTAACAGATTTCAGTAAATGGCATGAATTTGGAATTCTTGCATTTGCAGTAAGGATTTGGAAGTGTGAAAATAGAATCATTGAAGTTATGTTCAATTGATCTAGTTCACAAAGTAAAGATCATAGACAAACATAGTATGCATACTTGGTGTATGGCATGACTAGTGTTTAAGAAAACATAGTGTACATGCTTGGAGCATGGGACAACTATTGTTTTAAATTCAAGAATAAAGTTGATAGCTGAAACAGTATACAATGAATAATGTGTAATCATATGGTGATAAATAAAAGGTGTTTTATTTATGTTCAAAGAGTTGATACCATATTGGATTCAATTATTATTGTGTTTCACTTTGCATGTTTTGACTTCCCGAATAAACTAGGTTATTCTTCCGGAATGACTAAGTTATTCAAACCATCCACAGTCGGTCATATGTTGGAAGTAGATATGAATTAAGACTGTGATGGGTTGGCTTGTAGAGGTCTAAGGTGTTGGACAAAGGGCTACAACACTCATGAGTACTCATAAGTTCTGAGTATTGGATTCAACCCGCGCTCATTGGAATCACTTCATGGATTTTATCACGAGTGATCATGAGACGATAATATCTTATATTCTTCAAACCTAGAGATATGAGTTGATAGTACATTGATTGCACGAAAAAGCATACGGTAACTCGGTGTTATAAAACGTGCCTTTGTGTATGATTCAACAAGTAGTAGAACAAGCCATATGCGTCGAAGTTTATCCGTTCCTTTTACCTTCGGGATAAAAGCGATATCTGTGGGCCCCTCGATGATTTGATGATGACAAATGGAAGTGCTCGGCCGGGCCAGGACTGATTTGATTTGTTCAATTAGTCAGTCGTCATAAATCGCAAATCGGGAAACAACAAATGGACAGAGAGAATGATTATAATCCATGTCTCAGTCCATATGATATCTAGAATGGAGGAATATATGATCCCTTATCTAATGGACAAGTCAATGACAAGGTCAGAGTTCACTGACAAGGTCAGAGTTCGACAGCGGCTTTAAGAGCTACGATTGCCAGTTAGGTTTGAAGTCATACGCAATAATAGTTTTAGACTTATCCAAGTGGAAGACTGTTGGATTAATGTCTAAGTCCATAACTATATTTGGTATGTACTTAACCCGACCCGGCATGGTCCATTTGGGTTGCACTTCACCGACACAATTTATATGGATAATCTTTTGAGAATAGTATATTTATGATTAATATTAATATATTATAAGTTCTAATATATTATTATGGAATCATATTATTTAATTAGTATTGATCAAGAATTAATTTATAATTAATTAAGTGATCAAAAGGAACTAATTAAATATGGACTCTTATATATATGGAATGGGCCAAGTTCATTTAGGTTGGGCTAAGCTTTCATGGATAGTCCATGGAGTGTTTAACCCATGGATCCTAGGAAATGAAAGGTCATGGGTATTAGGGTTTAACCCTAATCCTCCATACTATATAAAGATGTCCTTGGTTAGTGAAATGGGCACTAGTGTGGATACACTAAAGAAGGGCTAGCCAATTTCACTAGAGAGAACCAAGTAATCATATTCTCTAAAGTATTCCAACGTGTCTTGGTGATTTGTGATTCCACTAGAGGCTTCCACACTATTGGGGCTAAGCTCTTAAAGCTTGAAGACATCAAGCTACATCAAAAGAGGTATGTATTCTATCTTGCTAAGTCATTGTTTTGTATGCTAGATTAGGATAATACCTTGGAAGTTCTTATTTGTATGTATAATAGAGAAAACATAGATCCAAGGTATTTAGGGTTGCATGTACACTTAGGAGTGTTAGAATGCTCAAAACCCAACAGTCTTGTGACTATTGTTTTGACAATTCACATGGATAAGAACACATACATCATTAAATCTAAGTGTCATAAGGTTTCTCTTCGATTCATGAAAATGATGGTCAGGAAACACTTTCACTAAGTAGATTTTGAGTAGATAGCAATTGTGGGAATGACAAAAGGTCTAAACATTATGATTACGACATCCCTCTTCATAATTGTTTAGACACACATGTGAGCTATGTAAGAGAGGTTTATGATATTGATAAAGTCTTATCAAGGCAATCTAGTATCAGAAATCTGAACTTTGGTAAGAAAGTCAATAAAGTATTGATTTCTAGAAGTTCAGTTGATTTCTGGGTACATGTTAAAGCTAGTGAGAGCATAAGTGTTAAGCTAATATTCATCATGTTAGTGGGAGCATGATAAGTATGATAAGTATTGCAAGTTAGCAATTTTAATTATAGAAAACAAAACTTTCAATTCGTGAGGTTGCAGGGGTTGAAAAAGTTGTTTTGCTATAATTAAGGGAGAGGAAATTATACTTCATCTCAAATCTAAAAGCTTAGATTGAGGTCTTAATCGTATTTAGTCAACAATATATATGAATTTCATGTTGGGATGGCTCAACATAAGGAAATTCTATATATGGGTTCATTATTTGCGTTCTAAAGTTTGATTACGATTACGACATCCCTTTTCATAATCTGAATTATGAGAACTTGGCAAATAGAAATGGAAATATTATAGCAAAAGACTGTTTTAGTCTTTATGTGAGACATCAAGAATCGTGTCCCATATGCTTCAGATATAGGATCGATTACATGTGCTATATTCACTCTTTCTAAGTTTCTCCAAACGCCTGGGGCATGAAGAAGGGAAAAAGGTCTAGAAATTGATATGACTAAAATGATGAAGCAATTGTTGAGCACAATCTAAGGTTTACCAAAGAGTGGTTGATCAAGGATAGTTGGAAGTATAGTATTAATTCTGGATGGACCATATTGACATAATCTGTAAGGAGGCAACTCTTGTTCAGAAGTGATAATCAAAATGGAATATGGAAATGATTCAAAGTTAGAAAGTATTCAATCTGTATGATTAGGAAACTTATTGCAAGAAGGATGTTTCCAAGGATTTGATCTCCTTTGGAATACTCTGTAATGATTGTTGCCAAGTCTTTGTGAATTTGTGCATAATCATTACAAGAGGATCAATCCATATAAGTTTAGAAGCTAACAGATTTCAGTAAATGGCATGAATTTGGAATTCTTGCATTTGCTGTAAGATTTGGGACTATGAAATGAGAATCATTGGAGTTATGTTCAATTGATCTATTTCACAAAGTAAAGATCATAGACAAACATAGGATGCATACTTGGTGTGTGGCATGACTAGTGTTTAGAAAAACATAGTGTACATGCTTGGAGCATGGGACAACTATTGTTTTAATTCAAGAATAAAGTTGATAGCTGAAACAGTATATAATGAATAATGTGTAATCATATGGTGATAAATAAAAGGTGTTTTATTTATGTTCATAGGTTTTGATACCATATTGGATTCAATTATTCTTGTGTTTCATTTTGCATGTTTTGACTTCTAGAATAAACTAGGTTATTCTTCCGGAATGACTAAGTTATTCAAACTATCCACAGTCGGTCATATATTGGAAGTAGATATGAATCAAGACTGTCATGGGTTGGGTTTGTAGAGGTCTAAGATGTTGGGAAAGGTGGTGCTACAACACTCATGAGTGCTCATAAGTTCTGAGTATTGGATTCAACACGCGCTCATTGGAATCACTTCATGGATTTTATCACGAGTGATCATGAGACGATAATATATTATATTCTTCAAACCTAGAGATATGAGTTGTTACTATGAGTTGGTTATACATTGATTGCAAGAAAACGCATTGGTAACTCGATGTTATAAAACGTGCCTTTGTGTATGATTCAAAAAGTAGTAGAACAAGCCATATGAGTCGAAGTTTATCCATTCCTTTTACCTTCGGAATAAAAGCGATATCTGTGGGCCCCTCGATGATTTGATGATGACAAATGGAAGTGCTCGGCCGGGCCAAGACTGATTTGATTTGTTCAATTAGTCAGTCGTCATAAATCGGAAATCTGGAAACAACAAATGGACAGAGAGAATGATTATAATCCATGTCTCAGTCCATATGATATCTAGAATGGAGGAATATATGATCCCTTATCTAATGGACGCATCATTGATTTGTTCAGAGTTCGACAGCGGCTTTAAGAGCTACGATTGCTAGTCAGGTTATGAAGTCGTACTTGCAATAATAGTTTTAGACTTATCCAAGTGGGAGACTGTTGGATTAGATGTCTAAGCCCATAACTAATATTGGTATGTACTTAACCCGAGAGTAGCATGGTCCATTTGGGTTGCATATCATCATGACAATTTGCTAGGATGGACTTTTGAGAAAAGGTTATTTATGGTTTATTAATATATTATAATTTATAATATATTAATATGAAATCATATGTTTTAATTAGTATCCATCAAGAATTAATTTGGAATTAATTTAGTGGTCAAAAGAGACTAATTAAATCTATGGGGACTAATTATGATAATTAGTTATATTTATATGTGTTGGGCTTATAATCCATGTTGGACCAAGTTTATGTATGGATACATAAAGAGTTGGGCCACATGAACCATGGATCATAAAACCCATGGGTATGGATTATGGGTTATACTCATGACCCTTGGAATCCTACATATAAATAGGTTACTCCATAATCACCACTTCGTTTCTTAGAGAAATATGGAGGTGTTTTGGTGCATGGAATTCTCTCTCAAGAGCCACCTTTGTCCTAGGTGTGTTGTGATTCCATTTGAGGCATTTCATACTATTGGTGCTAAGCTCTTAAGGCGAAATACATCAAGACTTCAAGCCACATAGAAAGTATGTTTCCCTAACTAGTATATTATATGGTTTATGTCAAATGCATGCTAGTTATAGGTTTAATGCCTTGGAAACCATTTGCATGTATAATTAGTGAAAACATAGATCCAAGGTATTTAGGGTTGTTTGTGCACCATAGGATGTTGTATTATACCAAAACCCAACAGTACCTTGATCTCAAGAAATTGTATTGGTGGCCAAACATGAAAGCAGAAATCGCTGCCTTTGTGGGCATGTGTCTGACTTGCGCCAAGGTGAAGGTCGAATATTAGAAGCCCTCAGGTTTGCTTCAGCAGCCGGAGATACCTAAGTGGAAGTGGGCGAGGATTACCATGGATTTCATCACCAAATTACCCAAATCTCTGAGTGGGTGCGATACCATCTCGGTAATAGTCGACCGATTGAGAAAATCCTCTCACTTCCTGCCAATCAAAGAAACTTTCAAGATGGAAAGACTCACACGAATCTACATTCAAGAGATATTTCGACTGCACTGTGTGCCTGTGTCCATTATCTCCGATCGAGATAGTAGGTTCATTTCAAGATTCTGGCAATCGTTGAATAATGCTCTTGGAACTAAGCTGGATATGATTACAACTTACCATCCTCAGACAGACGGGAAGACTGAGTAAACCAATCAAAATTTGGAAGAAATGTTGAGAGCATGTGTCATAGACTTTGGTAAGTCGCGGGACATCCATTTACCCTTGGTCAAGTTTTCCTACAACAACAGGTACTACAATAGTATCAAGGTTGCGCCGTTTGAAGCCCTATATGGCTGTAAGTACAGATCCCCTCTGTGCTGGGTTGTGTGCTGGGCTGAGGCAGGCGACATGCAGCTAACCAAGGGACAAGTCCTCGACAACACTCGCATAGGCCCAGAAATCATTCGCAGAACCACAACAAAGATCATACAAATCCGAGAACGACTGCAAGACTCACAAGATAGACAAAAGAGCTACACCGATAAATGACAAAAACCCTTGGAGTTCCAGGTTGGAGACCGTGTTCTGTTGAACGTCTCACCCTGGAAAGGCATGATACGCTTTGGGAAGCATGGAAAGCTAAATCCAAGGTACATAGGACCTTTAGAGATCCTCGCTAGGATCGGTCCCGTGGCATACAAACTCCGTTTACCTCAAGAGCTTAATAACATTCATCCTGTCTTCCACGTCTCGAACCTTAAAAAGTGCTTATCCGATGAGACTCTTACGATTCCCCTCGATGATATTGAAATCAACAAGAACCTTAACTTTGTGGAAGAACCAATCAAAATCATGGACCGGGAGGTCAAGCGAACAAAGCAAAGTCGCATCCCCATAGTGAAGGTTCGCTGAAATGCCAAGCGGGGACCTGAATTCACTTGGGAGCGCGAGGATTCAATAAAACAGAAGTACCCCCTTCTTTTTCCAAATCCATGATTTGTGATCTATTTTCGAATTTCAGGACGAAATTCCCTCTAACGAGGGGATGATGTGATAACCCAAAACTTTTATTCTGTAAAGATTGGTAAATTGTATCAATATAAACTCGATTCCGTTATCTTTTAATGCCATTTAGGGGTTCGTTTAAGTGTTTTAAGCTTGAATACAACCAAAAATGAGATTAGGAATGAGTCAACAAGTCGTATAGGGACAAAATCAGGACATACAACCTCCTGGGAGGTGTGTACGGCCGTACACATGGGTGTGCGGCCGCACACTCACACCAACCACACACTCACCTCTATAAATAGGGGAGACCCCTTCATTCACTCTTTTCCCTCCTTGGCTGCACTCTACTTTCTCTCTCTAGAATCTTCATTCAAGAACACTCCAAAGGCCTAAAAAACATGAAGTATTCCAACATCTAACTTGATATACGTGTAAGACATCTTGATCTAAGCCTAATTTCATCATGTTCTTCATCCTTTGAAGGTTTACAGGCGCACACGTTCATAAGGTGGTCGTACACATCTAAAAGACTCTCCAAAGTGAGAGTTTGGCCCTCATCTAGTAGCTTGGACTTAGTATTAAACTTGAATCACCTGAAAATTGACCTTTTAGGCTTAGATGAGGAGTATACGATCGTACACCCTATCTACAACCGCACACACACTCTGTGCGGCCGCACACGTTATGTAACACCACACACGCACTCTGTACGGCCGCCCACTCCTATGTACAGCCGCACACACCCTATTATGGCCTTACACCCACTTTAATGCTCATATTCGGCCTTATGCTTGCAAAAACCATTAAGTATAGGACCTCGAACACTCCTTGGATGCTTGTAGAACTTTGGAAACGCCTCAAAAACACTTCCCATCATGAGTGTACCACCATACACTCATGGGCCATACAACCATGGCCGTACATACCCTTAGGGTGGTTATACACCTCCCTCGTTCGATCATTTATGGTTCCGACACTTACTTCAAGCATTTCAGGTCTATAGAGTGGTTTCTCGTCATGTTTAGTCATGGAATACCTTAATCTAATACATATATGTGTTACTATATGTTAATAGGATCCACTTGCATACGAAACGCCAGTTGACACTCAACACTCTTACCAATCGTACATTTGGATCCTACGTTAAACTGTGAATTCATACCCCTACGCATTTATAGTTTTTTAAATGTTTTCAGGGGGGGAATACAAGCTAAACATAAAAGTTTTCACAACTTAAAAACTGATACAATTACAACAAGTTTTACAACAAACATCTAGATTCTTTATCCCTTTTGTAATATGCGGAGTGTAAGCGACGTTTTCTAAACATAATTGCATAGTTTTCAGAACAATACACGGACACAACTTACCAGTCAAACTATAATAGGTATAGTTTGGGAAAGTCATTACCGGTTTTACAAATTCAAACTACGTACAAAGTCAAACATATAAACTAATACAGGTTTAGTTTATCCATTACTACATACAGAAAGCAAGAGTATCTTATCAAATAATTATCTTGTGTATGATTATTTATACTCTACAACGTATATAACAATTTCAAACTCGAGAACAAACGAACTACACGTAAAACATTTAATACAGGATTGTGAGACCTATCTTCGTAATGCCCCTCAGGGTACCAATAAATCCTCACTATTAGTATAACCAGAGTCTCCAGGAGGGAGAATGTGAAATTTGTGAATAGATCTTTTCGGGACTGATAATCCCACACCTAAACTGTTTGCTACAATTAGGCGGGCACACCTGGGGTGACAAATTTTGTAATGGTTGTGTTTACTTTGCTTACTATGATACAACTATTGTGATACTACGTATGACATCACCCGCCCCCAGACGTTTCTGCTGTTACTTCTGACGGTTCGGGGGTGTGACACATATGTACTAGGATAACAAAACTAGATAGAATACACACCTCTTTGTTGTAGCTTGATTCCATGGAGCTTAAGAGCCTAGTGCGCCAAGTGACACCTCAAAAGGTTCACACAACATCATGAACATCTTGGAATAACCATGAAAGAGGATACTTCACACATAGAAATTGGCTTGCCCTCTTGTGTATCCACTAGTGCCAATTTCACCAACTAATTAGGTCTTTATATAGTGTGGCTATTAAGGTTACACTATGTAACTCATGACTTTACCCATTCCTTATGCTCCATGGGTTTTAACCTCCATGGTGTCACAACTAGGAATTCTAATGCTTTTGTAAACATTAACAATGATGATTATTCAATGACAACTAGGAATTCTAATGCTCCATGGATTTTAACCTCCATGGTGTCACAACTAGGAATTCCATGGAGCTTAAGAGCCTAGTGCCCCAAGTGACTAAAACTTGAAAGCATGCATGATTTTTATTCAATGACAACGAAATTCCATCAAACACTCTATGCAAACACTTCAAATGGTCAACAAAAGATTGGAAACCCTAAAAATCCCGATTTAAGTCCATTATGGACTAGGATTTCCTTATTGGGCCTAATGGACCAATAAGCTTCCAATTTGACTATTTTGGGCTTAGGAGCCTTAAATGGGCCCTAATTAGACCCACTTTCATGAAACTTAATAATTTCGGCCATAATGGATCCAAAATGAATTTGTTTACCTTAATGGGCCTTATTGGGCCATAAATGATTCAATTAGCTTTTATGGACCATAAATCCATTCTTTTATACAAAATTGGGCCGCGAACTACCCTGAAGGCCCAATGGGCCGAAAACTTTTTCTTGGACCTCAAAATTTCAAACCAAGATAAGAAGTGGGCCAAATTAATCTATTTCTTTCCTCGTAACCCAAATATCAGCCCAAGTTAAAAGAAAGAGATTAGTGGATGATTAAGGGAGGGATTGACATCTCATGATTATCCAACATACCTCTAAGTTATATCCCTCATGTATCCATGCCAAGTTCATGTATCAAGGCAAGCTCATCTCCCCCCCCCCCCCTTTCTTCTTATCTTTGGCCGAGGCTACCCACACACATACACCACTATTTCAATTTAGTTCAAACTCTCTTAAGAACATCTTCATCCTTCCTCCAATTTTTCGAGAATCATAAGGGCTTCAAGAAGAATTTCATCCAAAAATCACTTCCAATTACATACTAGTGGTAAGATCTTGCAAACATGTTTTCCTTCTACACTCAATCACTCTTCTTACAACCTTAAATTCTTGATCATACTCCATAGAAATCTTCAAATTCGAGGTCTCTTCAAGGAGCTTTTTAGGGCCAAAAACAACACCATCTTCTTCATTTCTACTTCAAAACCGAGAACAACTAAGCAATGTGAGTTCATACCCCCTTGTTTTTGGTTTTTAGTCAGAGAATACAAGTGTTATGTGTTGATCTATGTGTGTTTGCATTTTATATGTAATTTCTTTGGTTTTTGGTTGTGATAATGTGTTAATACTTGAGATATTTCGAGATCTATAGCAAAAATGTGAAAGAATCATAAATAAAAACATAATAAACAACATACATCATAAATCTAAGAGTCTTGAACTTTAATAAGTGAAAAACAAAGCCAGAGATCTTTATAAGTGTTATTTTGAAAAAATAACAAAGATTGGGTTGAAAGTTGATAATTTTCGGTTTTATGAGGGTTATAAGGTATTTATTTATATAAAAGCTGATTTTTATGAAAATATTACTTTTCAAAGGGCCACAAACATAAATTTTAGCAAATTGGCTTTAAATTTGGGCCTCACGGATTTTTGGAACCAAAGTTGCGAAAATGAAGAAGTTTTAGGGGCTGAATTTGTAAATTCATAAAAGTATGAGTCTAAAACATAAATAAATAAATTTAAGAGGTTGTAAATGATTTTATTACCAAATTGGACTAAAAAAGCAATGTTTTTGATTTTGGGGTCAAAATTGTAAAACTTACGGAAATTGAGCCAAAAATGTAATCTCTTACAAATAATGGCTGGAAATGACAAATACAATAGTTTTGGGCTGAAATTATTATTTAAATAATGTCTGGGTCAAAAATGTCAAGAAAAATGGTTTAAGGACCAAAGATGTCAATTTTCATAAAAAGGGATTACAAGTGCCATTTTTATAAATAAAGGGGCTGCAATGGTCAAACTAAATGTTTTTGGACCAAATAGACAATTATAAATCTTTGGGTTAAAAATATCAAGTTTATAACGCGTAGTTTTTAAATATATATATATATATATATATATATATATATATATATATATATATATATATATATATATATATATATATATATATATATATATATATATATATATATATATATATATATATATATATCACCAAAGCTTCGTTATAAATCAAACGTCAGAGTAGTTTAATACTTCGAATAAACATTTCGCTTATAAAAAATAGCTACATTCTGAACTTAAGATCAATAAATTATAAATGATTCAATGGTTTGACTTAAATATCTTCTATTCGTGCTATTGGGCCTTATGACCCAATATCATGATTATTTGGGCCCAATATAATAACACATGTTTATTGGGCTTCCGGTGACCCAATTACATGCCTAATGGACCCTCAATGGCTATTACATGGTATTGGGCCTTAGTGGCACATTTGCATTGCTAGTATGGTCCAAATCAATCATATGCGTGATGGGCTAACGTGCCCGTCGCATACTCGACAACCTATAATAACATACATGATTAGTGGGCCCCTGTTGCCCACTTCTCTTCGTCTGTTAGGCTTACCTTTTATTCAAGTAAACATAAATCAAGTTGTTAAACAAGGTTATTCAAATTTCAGTTAGATTTAGTGGGAAATAACGGGTGACACCAATAAGTGTCGGTCGTAGTCTGTAGTTACAACCAGAGTCTCCTGGAGGGAGAGCGAGAGTTTTTGTATAGATCTATATGGTGGTGACTCTCCCACACCTTAGCTGTTCGCTACAATTACACTCGGCGAGTCTAGGGTGACAACATCTAGATGAAAACCGGTCTTTGGAAAAATGCCAAGACAGGCGAATTAGTCATTATTATGCATGGTTATAACGACTCACATAGAGATCCATTACCATCTAAGTAATCATGGGAAATCATATTCATTCGTTGTGATGATACAATAATACAAAACTATCATACTATTTATATCGGAAAACATCGGGTTTTCCGGGGGAACAACATTATTCACTCCTACATACAACAACTATAATACAATAATCAATTTTGAATAACAATCACTTTTACTTGTTTTGAAATCACATACACATGCACTTATGGGATCATCGCATCTTTTTCGCAAACAGTTTTTGTACAGAAAGCTGAAGATAAGCTGAAGAAAGTTACCAAGTGTGTGAGGATGTTATGTTTTGTGACTCTCAGACAATTTATGCTATGGATATGTAATATTTAAACAATGTATTTGATGTGAAAAATGACAATTGTACTATGTAATGTTGGTGATGTATGTGTTTGTTCATGTATATTCATTGTAATGGTATTCAATTGATAGTCACACGAACCCTCGAATGTTTCCGCCGTCTGGTTTGGGGGTGTGACAGGTTGGTATCAGTCTAACTACACATTGATATGCAACTATAAACCCAAAGAGGGACTAAATAAATCTGAACAAAACAAATAAAATATAATAATAAACACTCTTACTTGTGCGACTTAGGAAAATAAACATAATAACAATTCAAATAAGATGATTGGAAAATCTTGATATCTCGGTTAAGCCAGGATAATTCACAGTTGTATTACGGGGCGAATGTAGCGTGATCAACTACATTTCCTCCAGAATACAACTATCACATGCCCTAGGGCATTCGCGATGGTCGGTAAACCTAAAACATACGCTTTTGTTAACCAAGAAGAGAACATCAACTCAATTTTTAAAATAACTAAAACATCTTAGGAATAATAGTAGTTTATTTATATACACTCCTGCAGACAGTATGGCCGGCTTCCATCATCCTGGAGATTTGTGTTTCCCTAACCAGGGGAATAACGGATGGCTAGAGGAGGAGTCTGAAGAAGAGCCCGAATAAGACCCCGAGGAGGAGTCCGAAGAAGAACCTGAAGTAGAAGTCGAGGGCGGACCTGCTGAGCCAGTGGTAGACTTGTAAGAAGAAGAAATCGAAGAAGACCCCAAGGGGGAGTCCGAGGAAGAACCCGGTGATGACGATGATGGTGATTCGGACGCGGAGTCTGAAGTCATCAACACACCTTACCCGATTAGGGTGCCCGCTCATTGGATGGGCCCAATTGGCCCCATGCCTCCATGGGGTGTTGATATATGGAGATTGAGCAGGCAGCAGGGGCAGCGACCCCCATATGGGATGGACAGGGAATTCTATGATCTGGGAGATAGAGGACCAGCCGACCGGGAACTTCCTGTTATGGTGAGGCGGTTGCGAAACAATGGAGACCTAGCCTAGGGTACTGCTGAGAAGCTGAATTAGATGCGAGCCGCAGTGGCAAGAGAGGAACGAGAAACCTAGGAGGTAATCCACAACTTTCATGTACATTAAGAAATTTGGAAGGACTGACTACGAGCTATAGAACGACAGGTGGTGCGTCTTCAGGGCGCATCCACATCATCAGCCCCACCACCCAACACATCTCAGGGCACTCCAGACCAGTAGACCTCTCTACTAGTGTTATGTTTCTTTTATGTGCACTATATTATGTATCGATCGATGCTATGTTTAAGTGATTACACTACTGATATAGTCATTATGCTGCCAAACTTTGTACCCTTATATATGCTCTTTCGAGAAAATTTTCATGTATCAAGGTACGGATATTATTAGTGGAAAATAATATGTGCTCTATCGTGATGTTGTTATCTGCTATGTGCTATATTTCCATGTTTTATGTCAATATGTGAAACTACTTAACTATATACTATACACCTAGTTTATAGGATCACAAACTCGAAAAAATTATAGGCACTTAACATCTTTCCGTTCCATGACAGAAGGATGCCTCAACGACCTACCCGTGGAAACCCCGAGCCAACGCCACCAGAAATCAATTCAGTTGCATTTCAAGCAGCAGTATCTGCTGCAGTCACAGCAGCACTAACACAGATCCACAATGGGAACAATGGTCAAGTAAACGGGCAAGGGGCCAGAAGCTCAAAAAACAAAATGAACTAGGGGCCTACCAAGACATGCTCCTACAAAGATTTCACAAACGCCAAGCCACGAACCTTTAATGGCACAAGGGGAATGATTGAAAAGGTGAAATCGGTGTTCGAGATATGTGAATTCCCCGAAGAGGTCAAGGTGAAGTTTGCAGCATGTACATTTGTTGATCAAGCTCTCACCTAGTGGAATTGACATGTGGAGGACATGACTCTTCCCGTAGCCAATGCCATGTCGTGGGTGGAATTGAAAGAAATATTGATAGCTGAGTACTACACGCGTGGTGAAATTCAGAAAATGGAACAAGAGTTATGGAACCTCACAGTTTGAAACTCCGACATCGATGCTTACATATAAAGGTTTAGTGATCTGTCTTTGTTGTGCCCTGGCAAGATTACCTCGGAAGGAAAGAAAATCGAACGATTCATATGGGGATTAACTCCCCCAATTCAAGGAAACGTGATAGCCGCAAATCCTGAAACCTTTGATAGCGCCAAGATGTTGACCAAGAAGTTGCTCGACCACAAAAACAAAAGTGGGGAAAAAGCAGGGGAAACTGAAAGCAAGAAGGAAAGTGATAACAAGAAGGGAAAGAATAACAAGCAGAAGGGACGACAAGGCTCAGATTCGTCAAAGAAACAACAAACAATGACAGTTGATGCTGTAACCAACCAAGTTCCCTCCACACCACATGTTCCAACCTCATCTACCCCAAGTGCCCATAAGCAGTATTCCGGAAATCTCCCAAAGTGCAACAAGTGCAATTTTCATCATAGTGGTGAATGCAGGGAGATGTATTGTACCAGTTGCAACCAAAAGGGTTACACGGAAAAACACTATAGAACTATCCTCCCCAGAACCAGCATCTAGGAAATAACAACAACAAAAACAACAACAACAACCACAACAACAACAACAACAACAACAACAACAACAACAACAACAACAACAACAACAACAACAACAACAACAACAACAACAACAACAACAACAACAACAACAACAACAACAACAACAACAACAACAACAACAACAACAACAACAACAACAACAACAACAACAACAACAACAACAACAACAACAACAACAACGACAACAACACTAGGGCTAGCCACACCTGTTATGGATGTGGAAGGACTGGGCATTTTCGTCGAAACTGCCCCAATGTCACCAACCCAGGGAATGCAGGAGCAGGGAGAGTGCTGACCATGGGTCAAGGAGAAGCGGTTCAGGATCCCATTATTGTCACTGGTACGTTTCTCCTTAACAACACATATGCATGCATCCTGTTTGATACCGGGGCGGAGCGGAGTTTTGTGAGTAATAAATTCAAATATTTGCTAAAACAACATCCCAGAAGCTTAATGAAACCTTTACGGTGGAAATGACTAACGAAAAATGATGGTCTATGATTTTATGGTTTGGGCTAGGCATTCTTTTGTATTGGTCTTGGTAGGATGATAGGGAGTGTTGTTGTAATTTTAGCTTGGTTGTGCGTATGTTTTGTCGTTCCTGTGTGTGAGGCCGTACACTGTGTGTGCTGTCATACACGCGTGTTCCGCTACTCTCTTGTGTGCTGATACAGGTGGTATAAATAGTTTTAGTTTGTGTCAGTATGTCAGAAGTGAGTGGTGAATGAACAGTGATTTATATGTGTCTACTTTCAAGGTGTACATGACATTTATGAGTAATAGATGTGTGCATGCTTGATGTTATTTCCCTTCTACTTCTTCTACACTCTATTTTGATTGTTATTACTTCACTGATTACTGATTTGGATCTATATTCTGGGGACTAACAATTGGTATCAGAGCCAATTCGGTATCAATTGAAGCATTTTAGAGTGTGCGGTTAAAGATAATTGTGGTTTTTGAAGTGCATTCATACTTTTGAATTGAAAAAACAGCTACCAAATCATTGGTTTTACAAGTTTGGAATTACATTTTGTCCAAATATCCAATTCTTTTGACTGTGCGGTTGGAACTTTGAAGGTGTGCTGCTGAAACTTTGAAGGAGTACGGCTGTGTGTGCAGTTACGTTTGCTGCTGCGTGTGCGGTTGGAAGTAAAGATGTGTGTACGGTTAAGTTTGTTGTTGTGTGTATGGTTGTGTTTGCTGCTGAGTGTACGGTTGATTGTGAAGTTGTGTGTACAGTTACGTGTACGGTTGTGTGCAGTTATACTTTGTAATTGTGTGTGCGGTTTCAATCATCTAAGTTGTTCAAAGTTTTAAACATGGAATCTCAAAGCATGACAGTACATCAAGAATTTGACTCCATCATGGGAGCAACTTCTCGGATTCCTCGACTCTTGAATGCTGAAGGCTTTCCAGAATGGAAATACCAAATTGAAAAGTATATTAAAATGAAAGACTTCAAGATTTGGCGCAGTATACTTAGAGGTCCAATTCAAATCACTACAGTAGTGGATGAAGTCATTGTCGACAAAGGAATTGAAAATTACACAGATGAGGATTTCAGAAGGGTTGAAGAACAGGAGAAAGCCCTTGCTACGCTTACAATGGCATTATCTCTATAAATTGCTTAGGGTTTCCGTGAGTATATATCTACGAAGGCACTTTGGGAAGCTCTAATCGAAGTTTATGAGGGTAATGAGGATATGAAGCAGAGTCGTCAGGACATGCTTCGACAAAAGTTTAACATGTTCAACTATGTCCTGGGGGAAACTCTTGAGAATCAGCTCCATAGGTTCATTACTCTCACTACAAAAATCAGTTATGCATGTGTTTCAGTAACAAGATCAGAAATCAACAAGAAATTGTTAAACTCTCATCCAAAGTCCTGGGACATGAATGTCTCAGTGATTAAGAAAACAAAAGACTTAAACAGGTTGAGTTTGGTAGAAATAATGGCTATCATCAAGGCTTGTGATCTTGATGACAAGCACAGGGAGATTAATCATGTTAATTCTTATTCCACTGCAAATCTACGGATCCAAACCTCAAACAACAATGCTTTTTCAAGCTTCACAGTTGCACAAGCTCCTCAAGTTACCCTAACTACACATTTTCCACAAGTTCAACCCTTCATGACTCATCAATCGATTCAACCTACATCCTATGTTCCCCTTTCCATGCAACAATCTCAAGTCTCTCAACCTCAGATCATGCCTCAGCAAATTAATCTCAATGTTGGATCATCTAATGTTGTACCTTCTCAGTCTAATGCTTTCAGCTCTCAGATGAAAAACATGAAAGAAAAGGAAGAAAATATGGCTTTTGCCACGGGTTTGGTAAATTGCTACAATGCTTTTATGGCTGCAGAACTCTCTCCACAACTTTCGTTTGCCGATCTGGATAAGATTCATTCTGAATATATAGAAGAGATGGATATAACCTGGCAAATGGCCATGGTTGTGTTCAGGGCAAAGCAGTTCTCCAAGAAAACTGGCAAAAACAACTGGAGTGTGAATTCTGACAAAAAGGTTGGGTTTAACAAAGGCAAACTTCGCTACTACAACTGCCATGAGCCAGGGCATTTTGCTAGGGAGTGTGCAAAGTCTGACAAAAGGGAAAATGTCGATCGAACAGTGGTGCCAATTACATATATCCACAACCAAGGATCCTCATCTACCAAAAAACCTACGAATCTGGCGATGGTGGCCCAATCCTTTGATTGTGAAGATCAAATTCAAGCCCTGCACATCTCAGGACCTGAAATTACATTTCTGGCCCAGATCGAGGATTGAAAGGAGAAAGAGATAGAGGCAGATCCCGAAGAAGAAATGATGAATCTCCAGTTTGCCTTTATGGTGCATACTAATTCTAAGTCATACAAACCCGAAGTAAGTGAATCTGGTTATTCTCCATCTTGTGCTAAAACTATTAAATATTTGCGAAAATCAATAGAATTAATTGAGAGAGAGAGAGAGAGAACGAGGACTTGAAATATGAGGGATACACACTTAGTAAAAACCAAAAGCCCTTAAAAACTCAACTAGAAAATAAAATAAAGGATTTTCGGAAATTGCAAGAGGACTACAGCAACAAATGTGAGAACTATGACCATCTCAAACAAAAATTTGAAGTTGTGTCAACTGAACTTGACTCATTAAAAACACGTTTTGAAAATGCTGAATTGAATTTTAAAAAATATGATGGGTCAAGTGAAAAAATTGCAAAAATGATTGAGGGACAAATGCACTGGAGAGATATCACTCATGGAAATCAGATAAAAGTTGGATTAGGATTTGAGAGTGTCTCCCCTCCCTTCAATCATAACTACATTGCTATTCCCTTGTCTCAAGAAGAAATTGACAAAGAATCTTACATGGTATATGGAAAGTCAGCTTCTGAGCAAGCAATATAGTCAAGTGCTAAGGTTTTGGGTACTAATGTTTCCAATTTGAGTGCAGATAAGTCCATAGCTCAGGGGGAGCAAAGAGATGAAAAGTTTGATGTTCTTGAGTCTAGTCATAATGATGTGTCAAAGTTTGGTGTTAAATTATGTAATGAGTCCACATTAAACTCAAAATTAGACAACTTTGTGTCTGGTGGTATTATTTACTTTGATGATAAGACTGCGACTAATAATTATGTGTCTGCTAATGATTCTATGTCTGATTCAAATGTTTCTACACCTTCCACATCTGCTTCAAAATCTTATGATCATTCTTGCAAACGTGAAATTTTTTGGAAATAACAATAAAAGAAAGAAATTTGTCAATAACAGTGCCAAAATCATTGATAAGAAACAAACTTGTTTTAACTGTGGCACTGCTGGACATATTGCAAGAAACTGTTTGAATCGAATGTTTGTTTTTCACACAACAAGAATAGGAGAGAATGAAGTTCGGGGACGATCTTTAACTAGAAGATTCCCCAGAACTCGTTCTCAAAATGGTGAGTTAAACACAAAACCAAACAAAAAAAAATGGCCAATTTTCAAAAGAATAAACAGGTTTTTCATAAATTCAACAATAGTTTGCCAAAATCAACTAAGGGTAAGCCTAAGTCGATTTTGTCAAAAAGTAGGAACTGATCTTCAAACTCTTCGAGTAGAAAATCCACCGGCTCGAAGAAAACTAATAATTTTCAAAACCTAACTTTCAATGGATACCAAAACTGAATTCATATAAGTCACCATTTACCTCGAAATCTCATGAAAAGGAAAAATCAAATGAAAAATCTGCGAGAGTGAAGGGTAAACCCAGGACTGTGATGACCTGGGTTCCCAAATCTAAATAATTCCGCTCATCGTGCAGGGACGGTTGCGGAGGAATGTCGTCAGACCCCGGTATGTCGACAGCGGATGCTCCAGGCACATGACTGAAGATATATCCCAACTGCACAAGATTCAGACATTTAATGGGGGATATGTCTCTTTTGCGGGAGGCGAAGGAGGAAAGATAACTCAGAAGGGAACAGTTTCAAATGGAGAGCTAAATCTTGAGAATGTTAACTATACCCCTGATTTAAAACACAGCCTGTTGAGCGTGTCCCAGATCTGCGACAAGGGATATTCAACTCATTTCACAGATAAAGAATGCCTGATCTTAGTGTTGTCATTCCGGAAGAGTGGATTCTTGTAAAATCTAAGCGGGATCGAAATGCCTACATCATAGATATGAACAGTAATATCCCCGACGAAGTCACTTGCCTATTCTCTAAAGTATCAGAACAAAATGCAATGTTGTGGCATCGTTGTCTCGGTCACACTAATGCAAAGAACCTGAATCGACTTGCAAAGAACGAACTGGTCCGAGGTCTACCTGTCAGAGATTTCATTACATTTGAAAAATGTGTTTCCTGTGCTCAAGGAAAACATCATCGGAAACCACACCTTCCAAAGCAGATCAACTCCATTAGTCATGTGCTCGAGCTATTACATATGGATTTATTTTGTCCGGTTAACGTTCTCAGCATGAATCGCAATTCATACTGCCTCGTTGTGATAGACGAGTACTCTCGATTCACTTGGGTTTTTTTTCTTTCCAACAAAGTTGGGATCGCTGACCACATCAAAAGCTTCATTATAATGATCGAGAATCAGACCAACAACTGAGTGAAAGCGCTGCGTACTGATAATGGATCAGAGTTCAAGAACGCTATTCTTGATGATTTTTGCGCCGAGAAAGGGATTGTGCATCAGTTGTAATAACGTAAAAAATTAGACAATTTTTCTCATTTTCAAAACACATTTTTCATTCACAAATTATTAATAAAATCTCATTGTATCATATCTCTGCTCCACAAACATTTTCCAAGATCGAAATACATAAAACTCTAGGTGTGTGTACGAATCATGTGGACGCCTTCCCGCGCTCCTCGCTAGTACTTGAAACACATAACACAAAACACTGTAAGCACGAAGCTTAGTGAGTTCCCCAAAATACCACTCTAACACATATTAGCCACTAAGGGCTATATCTCTGCTGACCCTCTGGATAGTGTGTCTCAGTGGGACCCTCCAGTCCCAACTCTCTGTGGGCTCTCTAGCCCTAACTCTATGGACCCACTGGTCCTATCTCTGGTAACTCTAAATCATGCATATCACATATCACAATAGCACACATAAGTAGCATACAAATACACTGGCACATAACTCAGCAGTATACTAACACATAACTTTGTTACCACTATAGGTAAGTATAGTGAGAAGACTCAACTCGGATGTCTCGGTAAATCTCTGACTCAATAGAAATATGGTCTAGCCTCCGCCTGATCACATAAAGTAAATAATCTTATAGATATAACTCTGGAGACTAGACTCAACCCTCTCTTGGCATCCTCAGAAGGGTAGAAGACCATTTTACCCCTCTCTAGACACAAAGATCCCATTGTTGACCAAACCCTCAAAGTCAACAAAATCAACAGTCAAACTTTGACCCGACTCGCCGAGTACACTTGGGTGACTCGGCGAGTCTACGCGTGTCCCCTATCCCTCTAATCATAAGAGTCTCCAATATCTCTTTAATCAGAAGGAATTGAACACGAGGCAACGACGCTGGCTAGAGTTACTCAAGGACAACGACTGTGAGATACTTTACCACCCTGGTAAAGCAAATGTTGTTGCTGATGCTCTCAGTCGGAAGGGAAACCTTGAAAAGAAAAGGCCAAGAGCGTTGAGAATTGAAGTTGTCTCGACAATTATGGAAAGTATAAAAAAAACTCAAGAGGAAGCTTTAAAGAAAAGTGACCAAAAGGAAGAACGTTTGGGCAAAATGTTAGTGTTTGGTACAAACAACCAAGGGTTGAAGGTATTCCAGGATAGGATTTGGGTACCTAAGATGGGCGGAGTAAGAGATCTTCTGATGGAAGAAGCTCACAAGACCAAGTACTCGATTCATCCCGGCAGTACAAAAATGTATAGGGATCTAAAACCCTATTATTGGTGGCCGACGATGAAGCTCGATTTTGCTAAGTATGTGGCCGAGTGTGTATCTTGTGCTAGGGTTAAGGAACTGATAAGTTTAAAACTTAAACTTGAAGATCGATTAGATCTTAAACAGGTAATATAAAGAGTAAACAGCAAGAACACGAAATCAGTAAACAACTCAAGAATGAATCAAACGTGTCGAATGATTTATAAACAACCCTCAGAAGAGCTCAACAAAGAACATCAACTGTAGAGGGTTAAAGGGTTTACAGGAACAATAAAGAAAATAAATCTGTAATGCTATCGTCTTCTATCAATCGTACTCTATCGTTAACCTAATATGCATGCAAGCATATTATTATATAGTAAACCTAACAGCTCACGGTTGGACAGGCCCAAACCGGAGTACAAAATATTGGACTATTAACCGAGCCCAATGACGCAATACATAAATGAATCTGCTACCCAACAATCTCCCCCTTTGCATCAATTGGAGCGAAATCATTACTTCTTGCTTGGGCCAGCAGCAGCAGGAACCTTCTTCTTTACAGTCTGAAACAGACGTGAAATAAGAGCAAGTATCGTCTGTCTGAATCGGATGTACCACTGTATCATATCGTCGAAGTATTTGATATCATCCGTTGTATTCTCTTTACACCGATGGATGATCCCCAACACATGCTCAAGACAAGCAGTGGTATAAAGATGTTTATCCGCTAAGGCAAAGAGACATTTATGTCCTTCGGCCCTAGTGAAGATGACCGAGTTTCGCCTTGGGTCAATCTTTCCCATCTTCATCTGGTTGAGATCACTGGCCGAGCCAACAGGAGAGATCTTCGGTTTCTTCTTGAAGACAGTGGCAATCTCCTAATCCATCAAGGCGACCTCCATGATATAGCATACCAACATCCTTTTGAGATGGTTTATGATCGGACCGTATTAAGCTTCATTCGTCAAGAGGATGTTGAGCAGAACGATCCAGTCATGGGGGTTGAGGTTCGGTAGATCTGCTAAGGATATCAGATGTTCGGTTCTTGCAGACCCTCTGATCACCCTGAACCGAACGTTGATGAATCTCCCTTCAGTGTAAGGCTTTAGCACCCGAACGTTAACGATCTTCTGAGCGCTCTAGGTTTGATACTGTGGTTGAGCGGCCTTCAGATTGAATTCAATCAGTTCACGATCAACCTCAGGATGAGGATGAGGAACTTTGGCAACGTTGGCGAAGGCGTGGAAGATAAACGCCTTTCGGGTTAAGGGCATGTCGAACTGCGAGTCGACAGAATTGTAGCAGTCGAAGGAGATCACCGGTTCGAGCCATAGGATGCTCGGAGTATCGATAGCCTCCTTTATCATTCTCTCTCGAGTCCAAGCAGGGAAAAGAGTCTTCCTGCTCTCGAGGAGATTGTGGGCTTCTTTCTTTTTGCGTTCGGCATCTTCAGCTTCTCGCGCCACATGAATGTTGTCATCATCAGCATTGCGACTATTTTTGCGTTTCAGCGTGTCGGCAATGGTTTCTTGATCGTCTTCCTATTCTTCCTCAGCTATCTTCTTTCCTTTATCCTTCACACCCGAACCAGAAGCTTGACCAGTAGGGGGAGGTTCGGTTGTGTGAGCAGCTTTTGAGGAAGGAGGTGGTTGAGATCCGTACTCCTTTTCTCCCCCTTGTTTCGGAGTGGACACGAAACTAGGCAGCCCTTCTATTTTGCTGAGAAGATCCAGGGCAGGGGTGAGTTTTTCTGCAAGGGTTCGCCTCACAGTGTGATTCAGAATAGGATCGTGCGCCTCCAGGATGTTAGATATTGCTGAGTGTACATCCGAAACACACGTCCGTATCACCTCCCGTTCGGATCGAAGAGCGTCAAGTTGTTGTTGAGAACTTGAAAGTTGAGCACTCTTGACCTTGAGGGCAGTGGTCTTCCTTGCTAGAGCATCCATCAACGAGTTATCATAAGCAAGATCCTCTTGGAGTTTACAGAGGCGCTCGTCGATAGATGTCCGAAGGGTAGATTTGTCGTCTGTCAAAGATTGATGCAGGGTGGCGAATGACTTCAACTCTGTTGAGACGAACGTGGCCAATTGTTGAAGAATCGGTTCCAGCGTTGTCTTGGTTGCAGCAGCACTCTCCTGTAGAGATTGTAACAAGGCAGAGGCATCTGAGAATAGTTTATCGACTTTTTCAGTCGCAGCCTCACAAGCTTTCATCGAGGCATCAATTGCTGCAGTGGCAGAAGCGACGGAGTCATGCTGAGCCCTGGAGAAGGCATCAACAATCTTCTGAAGAGCGGCTTCAGAGAGAGAGAGAGGATTGAGAATTTAGGGATGAAGCAATAAGCAGGTCAACCTTCTCATGCAGCTCCTTTAGGTGCTTCTTTGTAACTGGAGCTTCCTCGTCATCATCGCTTTGGACCTGAAATGGACAAAAGTAGACCGAATTGAAGGTCATATTTTCCCCTCCAAGGAAAGGGTTATCTCCATCAGAGGCATGACCTGGAGATGTTGGGGGTGGTGAAGCTGGGGGTGTTGTGGTATGAGTAGGTTCAGGTTGAGTGTGAGTGGGGGTAGTTTCGGGTGGTTGTTGAGTGTGGGTAGGTTCGGGTGGTGGTTGGGTTTCGGTTGTATGTAGGGGTTCGGTTACAGGTGGTGGTTCGGTTGCATCGGTATGAACCCCCATATCAGATACGTTGGTTGTAACCTTTGCAGTGGTTGTTGTTGTTGTATCAGTAAAAATGGGTGGTGGTATAGAGAAAGAGGTTTTAGGAATGGTGGTAGAGGGGTTTATGGTGGGAATGGAAGTGGGAATTGTTTGAGTGGGAGAGGAAATTGGTGAGACATGGATTTCCATGTCTGGGGTAGGTGATCGGGGTGGGGTGTTGCCTCTTGGAGGGGTTTCGCCTCTTTGAGAGCCGTCCGAATCCAAACTCTCACCTTCTAATTCACTCGAAGAGGAAGCGATTATGAGCTTTCGCTTCGGTTGAGTTTTTCGCTTCTTCGGTTGCGGGGACTGAGCAGCTTTAGGAGCCTTCCTCTTCCTGGGAGAAGGACCTTTAGCCCCTTTGGTCACTTGCTTCCCTTTGTCTGCCTTTTTGCCTCTATGAACAGGCTTATCAGCATCATGGATGGATTTGAGCATCTCCTGAGTTAGATCCCTCGGTCCAGACTACTTAAACTCCTTGATAGTCCGGATGATTCTGCTATCTGTTGGGACATCAGCATACATGGTCTCCGGAATGGAACCAATGAAAGAGAACTTCGATGCATCTGAGACGATAATCTTCGTGGTATGGAATGTACCGATCGAAGACATCGATGCACCGGCATCAGTGGGGACATCGTACTTATCCATCGCCCACTTAGCAACGATGGTCCAAAACCTGGCATACGACACCTCAGAATGTCGTGAAGAGGATGATAAGCTCTGTATGAGTTGTTGCCAGAGAACCAACCCATAATCAACGTTGACGCTGTTGTAAACGCCGTACATGATGGAGAGAAAGAGCCGACTAGAGCCGTCTAAACCGGAGCTCCGTTCTGAAAGACCCTTGAAAAGGACAGTGAACATGCCGTTCCACTGTGGCGGCAAACACGACTTTTTAAATTTTGCGACGGAGGTGAGCGCCTCCGTGTACCCCATATTGTAGAACATATTGTAGAGTTGCCCAATCGGAATCGTCTCCGGATGAACCCTAGAAGGGTCAGCAGCAAACCCTAGCAATGAGGCAAATCGTTGCCTGGAAATCGAGGATTTGTGAGCAGAAACCTCGAAGAAAATTCTATCGACTGCTTTATCATAATGTGCAGTCGCATAAATCTGCGATAAAAGCTCCATGGGCACGGATTCCACCCGTCACTACAAGAAAAAGACCCTTTTACGACGCGCAAATTACGACACTCAATGATTTATGTTACGCAAAAGAGAGTGATGTTAAAAAAGTGTCATCTATTAAAAAAATTTAAGGATTTAGGTCACGCATTATTGCGTGCCCTTAAATTAGTGTCAAAAGAAAAAAAATTAAAAACACGGAGGGCGCTGTATCTTAAATGTGCGCCCTCTATAAGTGTCGCTTTATATTTTTAATGAAAGGCGCGTTTAATAGATACGGGGGAAATGAAATCCCAAAAATTTTAAAAACCCGCTTGAATTTCTCTCCATTTCTCTCTCACGATCATCCACAACCCTAGCTATCTTATTTTCTCTCCATTTTTCTCTCTCACGATCGAAGGACAAAACAAGACACAAATTTCACTTGCAGAAGAGTTGGTGATTTCTCTCCATTTCTTTTCGAGTTAGGAACAAAGGCACATAGAACGTAAAAGAGGAGGAAAAAGACACACACACACACATTGTGTGTGAGGTGCGGCTGCCACAACTTTCACTTCCAGAAGAGTTGCTAAGAATTGGTGATTCCATCTAGGGTTCGACAAGCTTAATCAATATCTCGACATCTTACCTCCTACATCGTATTTCTTCAACCATCTGTGACCATTCTAGAGCTTAACATGTTCTTTAGCATTCTAGGGTTTGACATCTGTTGAGATTCTTTAACATTGTTCACTTGCCTTCTAACCTTTCTCTGGATAGGCATCGACTCCAAGGTAAGAATAGATCTGTTACATTACTTTATACAATCCTATCATCGATTTGGTTTAATTTCATTTTCCATGCTCTGATTCTCGTCTATTCATAAAGAAAATTTATGCATTCTAGCCATTCGATGAAATGCCTGACTTAAATTAAAAAATTCTAGAATCAGAATAAGAATTGTTAATGTCTTTTAAATAAACATATCAAAAGCATCTTCCTTCACGTTTTTTGAAAAACGTATTGGAAGAAAAATTAAATAAACAAATATAAAAAAAACATTTTTCCATATTTTGGTATATTATGCTAATTTTCCTTCGCTCCTTTTTGGGAACAGATGGTGTATGTTTTGCTTATATACAAGTCTTGTCATTTTGACTTGTTGATCACATACATGTTTGACTTTTAAATGACTTGAAGTATCAGGAATCCTTATCTTGTTATTTTCACTTACTGATCACATGAATGACTTGAAGCATCAGTAAGGAAACTTCACTTGTATTCTGCATTTGATTGTTCATATTACACGTCTATACACTTTATAGCAATTATCTTGTGTTTCCTTAAGTATAGTTTTAGTTGTTCCTGGTTTGTAGGTATAAGGAAGGGTAAAGGGTGTACCATGAAGCCTCTTATCTCTGTTTGCCACCAGGTATCTGATATTGGACACCTTGATCTCCAACTACATTGAAAAACCACCTGTCAAGTGAAGTCAATAAAAGGAATTTTAGGATGAAGTGCATACAATACAATAAAAATCTTTTTTTTTTAAAAAAAAATGAAAGGTAAATTGGGAAAGAATCTCTGGGGTGAAGAATTAGTTATATTAGCGGAAGCCTCAATGGAACCAGCTGTAATATAGGTAAAACAAGTGCTTGATATCATAAGCAAGGCGAGCAATAAGGGTATAAAAGGAATTGCACACATACCAGGTGGTGGGTTCATAGATACCATCTGTCGTGTTTTCGATATAGGGCTTGGTGCTCTTGTTTATAACGACTCTTGTTCGGTTCCCCCTGTTTTTAAATGGATCCAAAAGGTATTTAAGTTTTTTTTGGTATTAAAAAAAGTTGGTTATTTGTTTTTTTCTAATGATGTTTCTGGTTTTGCCCCTTTTCAGGCTGGAGGGATTGAAGATGGTGAAATGAAAAGGACTTTTAATATGGGAATTAGGATGGTTTTGGTTGTTAGTAAAGAGGTTTCTGAAAGGGTAGTTAAGGAAGAAGGTGAGATGGTGTATCGTGTTGGTGAAGTCTTTTCAGGTAATAAACAATTTGACATCATTACCCTTGAGTAGTTTAAAAATGGTTCTGAATTGTTTGATGTTTTGAATTTTATTACCAGGGGAAAAAGTGGAATCCACTCCGTGAGAGGTTAGATAGCTATGATTTTTTTATTAAAGAACAACTGTATGTTTTTCTGTTTTTTTTTTCTACTTAGTTCACTAACAGACATTACAGTTAAACTATCTATAGCTAGCTTTAATTTTCTATAGTTTTTGTTCCTACAGTTTGGGTCCTTGTACAGTTTTTGTCACTCTAATAGTTTTAGTCCATGTAACATGTTGCAATAGTTTTGGTCCTTGTGCTTTTGTCTCATTTATAGTTTTTAACCCTGTAACAACTGCATTAATTTTTCCTTGGCAATATGCTCACCAAATGATTAAAAGTTCTTTAAAGTGTTCCTTGTGGTATATCTTTATTCTAAGTCATGACTTTTTTTGATTGAATAACTATGCCAGATTCTCCACGTGATTCAGTTCAATTTATTGAATGCTCACCTTCATTTTTCCCTCGTGCCTTGCCAGGTACCATGTCACTTTATTTATAACTATTTCAATAAAAAAAGAAACTAACAGTTTATATATATATATATATATATATATATATATATATACATTATAAGTAACGCTGCTTTGTTTTTTTAATTGCAGGATGGAAAGATTGAAGCTGAAGTTAAACTTACTGGAATCTTAAGCTGAGGAGCATTACAACTAGGAGAAGTTAGAAAATATGGGACTACAATTGCACCAGGACTATATGCACCAGTTCACCAACATTTTTTTGTTGCTAGAATGGACATGGCAGTTGATTGTAAGCCTGGAGAAGCATACACTCAGGTTTGGAATTTTACCTATTATTCTTTTTAAAGAAAACTGAGACCATTTAATAGTATTATATATGACACAAGCATCTGTTGTGTTTTTTGTATTTTTAGGTTGTTGAAGTTGATGTTAAAGTTGAAGAACCAGGAAAAGACAACGTTCACAACAACACATTCTACACACAAGAAACACTGAATCACAAGCAATGCGGGATTGTAATCCGTTATCTGCTCGCCATTGGATCGTAAGTCTATTTATATTTAAATTACATGGATTCCATATTTTCAAACTTTTTTTCTTTTTGTAATTTTTATTTGAATGAATTCCAAAAATATCCAGGTGAGAAATACACGAACGGTGAATAGGACCGAAAAATTGCTAACTTTCATGGGAGAATAACTATCTGGACTCAGCCTTCCCATGTAAGCTTTGCCTGCTTTACTTCTAGTATCTTCTTTCACTATTTGTGTACATCTTACCTCCTGCTTACCTCATTCTTTTGGGAGTTGTTGTTTTTGTATGCAAGTAAGAATATTGGTTTAAGGTTTGTTTTTCTTTACTGGAAAAAGTATTTGTAGAAAAGATTAGCCATTCTTTCTGTTTGGGCTAAGTTTATCATGTGGAGTACTACAATAGGTTCTCAATGAATTAAGTCCTTGACCCCCATTGGGGTGTGCTTTATGAAGAAGATGTAAGATATGCGTCAATTTCTCATTTTTCATTAATGTCTTATCAATCATTATTTAGCAAATAGTTTATGGGCTATATATAACTGAGATTTAATATTAATAAAACAGTTAACTGGTCATAAGTCTCACACTATGAACATTCTTGTCAATAATGCTCCTGGAGTTCTCAACCTGGTCACCGAAGTTATATCCAGAAAGGGTTACAACATCCAGGTTTGGTTTTTTATCCTTATAGTATAATTTTTTAGGTGAAATGTTTACTTTTTTTTAAATAACAATATTTAAAAATAAAAAAATGTCAACTTAACATGGTTATTCTAATGGATTTCCAGGCATTAGACAAGTGTCAACTTAAAACTACCATCATGAATCTTCCACATTTGCCCAACCTAAACTTTAGATATCATATTTGTCCTTCTTAATGTTTTAAAATATAAAATTTGTCCAAATCTGTTTTTTAAATAGTTTTTATTATTTAATAAACCATTTTTACAATTTAAAATCACTATAATTGAAAATAATAACTTAATGGACCATAATACCCTTCCTTTTTAAATTGTAGGAATCTTTCCGGCGAGGTTTTATGCTTTGGTTGTTTTCCTCAATTCGTCTTCCACTCTTCCTCATGATCACCTGTGGACGTTCGCCTCTAGACATCTTCCTTTTTGCCTTTCATCGCTTCCTTCTTGTAATTGTTAATAAGCACCAGGTAATTATTCCCTTTCCATATATCCCCTTCTTTTTTGGCAACTGAATCAACACTTATGCGTCTACAATATTGAATTCTTGAAACCATGTAGTATCTTCACAATGCCTTTTACATATATGTCATTCGATTAGGTTAATACTCCAAAGAAAAGACTTAATTTTGGTTCTGCACTTCTAATTTTCATTTAAATCGCAGGTTACCATACAGTGGTGTTAAGGTCAATTTAAGATAATATCTTTGTCAGGTTGTTTATTGCACTTAGATAGCAACGATAACCATATAAAACCAAGGAAATTGAGTTATTTGCTATCAAATGCCAAATGTGTTTCGGTGAATAAAATTCCTACTGTTGACAGGAAGAGATACATGGAGCAATTAGAATACCTTTTCAATACTTTGTAGGTAATACTTCAGTATAAGTCTCTATAATAATTCCTTTAGATGTAAACAAATTGGTATATAACTCAATTCTTTTCACTGGGGTTGTTTACTGTTTGATTCAGTTGATTTTTTTTATACCCAGGTTGGTGGTGGTAGCAGCAGGGGACAAAATGCACCCACCCAGGTAAAAACTCACATAGTGGCTTTTTGTCTTGATTTATCTAGTTCTAGTTGTAGATTTGAATGATTTATCGGATGGTTTTGACTGAGTTTTCTATGCGAGTTCAGATTTTATGGTTCTTTGCACATCACAGCTGGTAAACGGATTCATGTGATTTAGAAGGTAAGGGTATTGTTGTCTATTTAGTTATTTTTTAGATTTTAATGATTTTAAAATGTAAAAAAGGATTACCAAATAATAAAAAATATTTAAAAAATAGATTTGGACAAATTAGATATTTTAAAACATTAATAATGGAAAATATGATATTTAGAGTTTAGGTCGGGCAAATACGATATTTAAACGTTTAATAAGGTTATATACAGAATTCTCCCTAACTTTTTGGCTGGGGTTTAGTGATTGTGTTTTTGGAAGCTGCCAATTATCAAATAAAGAAGGAAGTGTACAAACCTTAGGATAATAACATTTCAATTGTTTATAATATAATTAATATTATACTATTTTCATGACACAGAAAGTTATAAATGGAAGTGTTGTTAATTACTGGGCTTGTATCAACTTCTCAAGAATTATTCCAGATGGTGCTACTCACAGTTTTTGTCATCAGTTGCTCCAAATGTGCCAAGAATCTGGCATGGTATGTATATAATCAACTCAGATATTATCTTGCATAAATTGAATATTTCAATTATATACAAAATGTTGGAAATTTCATGAATTTAAAAGTGAAAGTGTGGTTCAGTCTATTCTGCAAGACCAGATCAGGTCAAGAAGGCTTTAAAGCACGTGTATATAGCCAATGTAAGGCTTTAAAGCACGTGTATACAACCACTGTGTGGCTCTTTCCATAAACATCTTTTGAAAATGGTTTCTCAGTGTTTTTTTCATGGATGCAGTTTCTTGGAAATTGATCTAGGCCATTTGAAAGTGACAAATGAAGTTAGTTGGCATGGACCTGCGGAAGATCAAGCATCTGTTCATTGTGACTACTTTCTCGGATTTCCTTTTCACCAGCTGTCTTGCCATGAATTTAGGTGAACAACCTATCCTCCCTCCTCATTTTTGTGACATAAACTAAAATGAAGTCAACTCATGTTGCAGCTCCTTACATTATGATGACATTAAATTTTGATATACGTGGGTTTAGACCATTTAGTGGAACAAATTTTTCTTCTTCAGAATCCATTAACTTCACTGCTGACATTTTTAAAGGTGATGCACACTTTTTTTTTTCTTCTTAATTGATTTCTTTTACTATGTTTTGAAACAGTTGTTCACTTGTTTTAAAGGTGATGCACACTTCTTTTAAAGGTGTCATTGTTCTCATTTAGTTAGTTGTTCTCATTTGGTAGGTTTAAAAGTAGAATGTCCCAATAAGAATTAATTTAAAAGTAGAATGAAAATGACAAGTGATTTTATGTTGTGTTTATAGGGTTGATGAAAGCGAATAGCTCAGGAATTAGAAGAGGAAAAGAAAGCTCAAGCTGAAAGAGATAAGATGCTGCAAATGCAAGTGTTGCATTCTTCATTTCAATTGTTAGTATACAACACAGAGTAGATTAGATGAATGCAAATTTATATATTGTAAGAAATAGAATTGTATGACATTAAATTTTATGCAATGGATTGTATTTTTTATATGGTATTTTATTTCTATTATGAGACAGTAAAAGTAAATTTAATTTAAAAATTAATAAATATATGAATATATTTTTTTTAAACATTTAAATTTACGATACGCAAAAATGTGTGTCATCTTCATTTATGACATGGCCTTTCTTGACAGGGGTTTTAATGATACGCATTGCGTGTCATTAACACGCGCGTCGTAAGGTTACGACACGCGAATGCGTGTCGTCTTCCTTTATGACAGGGCCTTCCTTGATACGCATTGCGTGTCGTAAACGTGCGTCGTAAAAGCGCGTCGTCTATAGACGACGCACAAAAGCGCGTCGTCTCTCTTTATGACAGGGCCTTCCTTGACACGCATTTGCGCGTCGTCTGAGCCTTTTACGACGCGCAATGAGCGTCGTAAAAGGCTGTTTTTCTAGTAGTGCGTGAAAGTGCAGGTGCTATCAGCGAGTACTTCAGGCACTCAATGATCAGGTACATGTAGGAGTCGTACACCTGAGGGGTTAAATCGATCACCAGACACTTTTGAGGGCGAATGGGAAGGATGTGTGAGGTAGCATGAACAGACGATCATTCTGCCATTGTTGAAGTTGGGAAGAAGAAGATGAACAGTAAGGGTTTTAGGGAATTTTTGCTCTCTTGGGAATTTGGATGCGGTAAAGAGGTAAAAGGGAGATGAGGTTGCCTTTTATAGTGCGTGTAAGGAGAGAGAAAAATCTGTTCAAATCTTCTATCGAAATACGAAAGGTTTTCCCGGAATGACAGATGCGTGACAGTTAAGGTATGCGATGATCACGCATGAGAGAGAGTGTCAGATTCCTTGGAACACGTCGCCCAACAAGCGCCGTTTCTGAAGAAACCGTTTCAAATCCACACGCGCCTTTTTGTGCCAGAGAGGAACCGCTTCATATTCGCACACGCGTCCACAACGTCAGTTAAAGAATGGACGTTTCAAATTCGCATGCGTCCCTTTTTACCGCCGTTTGAAATTCAATCCATTAGACTCCCGCCTGACTCAGCAACCCTTCATCTTATCCTTGTAACGGTATATTTTGAATAATACTCCCACGTGGATGATTTTTGACCACGTCTTTATAATTAACCACCGATGCAATAAAATAGCTTGTAATTATTAGTACCAGAATTTTGGAACATCAAAGATTTTCGTGCTAAGAGTGTAAAAAGAAAAGAAATAAAGCAAATCTTTTTAGGAATAAATGTGATGTCAATAATGACACGAAACAAATGATCCCGGGCACGAATCTCTTCCTTCAAAGTCAAGAGAGACCTTAAAGTGTTATTGTGGTTTCCCATTAAATAACGATCAAACACTTATTAATAAGTGTTGAAAGACTTCTTTTAATTAGGCTCCTTAGGGTGGCTTTATCTTTGATTCAACAGTCCGAATCTTGAAATAAGATAGAAAGTGAACAAAGTACTTGTGAGACCGATGTAGTCTGTTGAACAAGTAGGTAGGAATTAATTTTAAAGTGGGTAGGAAAATATAAAATCTCAATAAAAAATTAAACACTGGATCCCAAGGAAAGAAATGTTATGGTGTTTAACAATTTCATAGGAATCACACAAAATAAAAATTTGAGATTTCATCAAGATACATCCGTCAATTCGTTGGTGAAAACTTGAGCAAATTAATTGTTCACCTTAAATTCAGATTTGGTGTTGAGTTTTGGGTTTCACTCAGCTCGTAGTGGCACGAAACTAAAATCATAAACACAGTTGTTGTGTAACCATAAACCTCAGTGGTAATTTCTGAGAGTCTCAAGGGTTACGTTGATGAAACGAATGTAATGGAGAAATATAATGGAGATGGTATAAGAAATTAAAGTACCTCTGCAGAGAAAATAAGGACCAAGCAGAAAACTTTTATCTCATGTGAGAAGAGAGTTAGGTAGCTCACGATTAGAATAAATGTGGTAGCCTAATTGGGAAGACAAGGTTTGTGTATACCAAGTCATTAAGGCTATTATTCAGAATCTTATGAGGCTTAGGACACATACAACAGCATGCTTCTAGGGACACTTAACTAATCCAACAATTTTATCCCCATAAACGAACGAACACACAAAAAAAAATAAAAGTTAAAAAAAATATTTTTGGAGTTTTTGATATATAAAAAAATAAGATAAAAAAAACAAGAAAGAAAAAAAAAATAAGACTTAGAAAGAAAAAAAAACTTTTGAAAAATTTTGTAACCGAACCCGAACATTCGGTTGGTTTCGGTTGAGAAAAATTTTGAAAAACCAAACCCGAGCGTTCGGTTGGTTTCGGTTTTGGAAAATTTTGAAAAACCAAACCCGAACCTTCGGTAGGTTTCGGTTTTGAAATTTTTTTAGAAAGCCAAGAAATTTAGGCTTGCAATAACAAAATACTTTGAACAATAAGATAAACAACTTTGTACATGAAATTTACCACCAAGAAAACTACCTTTGAAGTGATGAGCGAGTCAGATGATTCAACCGAACCTGAACGTTCGGTCAATTTCGCTTCTTACGTTTGAGGTTGAGAGGTAGTTTGTGGTACTGACTCTGAGTCCATCATACCTAGCCCTTCTAAAATTCTGTTGAATGACGCTTCGAAAGAGCTTTGGTAAAGACATCAGCCAGTTGATCAGTGGTTCTAACAAAGCGTACTTCGACGTTTCCATCTTCCACATGATCTTTGATGAAGTGATACCTCAGTGCTATGTGTTTGGTTTTGGAGTGTTGCACTGGGTTATGAAAGATCCTAATTGCACTTTCAGAGTCACAATATAGTGGGATCTTCTTCATATTAAATCCATAGTCTCGAAGTTGACTCTGGATCCAAATCACTTGAGAGGTGCAGGATGCAGCTGCTATGTACCCAGCTTCGGCAGTAGACAGAGACACGCACGTTTGTTTCTTTGATTGCCAGCTAACCAACTTCCCGTCAAGGAATTGGCAGCCACCTGTGGTGCTTTTTCTGTCGAGACCACATCCTCCAAGGTCTACATCTGAGTAGGCTTGAACGAAGAAGCCTGAGTTGGAAGGATACCATAGAACTAAGGAGGCAGTTCGCTTGAGATATCGTAGAATGTTCTTCACTGCAAGCATGTGAGGTTCGCGTGGGTTTGCCTGAAATCTAGCACAGTAACACACAGAAAACATGATGTCAGGCCTGCTAGCAGTAAGATACATCAGAGAGCCTATCATTTGACGATAAAGCGTGATATCAACAGCCGGTTTGTCCAGGGATGGGGTGAGCTTGGTGCTGAATGCCATTGGGACTTTGACATGGGAATCTCCCATCATGCCAATTTTTGCTAAGAGAGTCTTCGTGTAAGCTTCCTGATTGATAAAGATGCCTTCGGGTCCCTGTCTAATATTTAAACCAAGGAAAAAGTTAATAGGACCCATTGAGCTCATTTCAAATTTAGTCTCCATCAGCTTTCTGAATTCAGCTATTAGGCTAGGATTCGTTGAGCCAAAGATGATATCATCGACATAAATTTGAACGATCATAAGGTGGTTACCTTCCTTTTTGTGAAAGAAGGTTGGGTCAACCGAACCTTGTTTGAATTTGGACATCTTTAAGAATTTAGTTAGCGTTTCATACCAGGCTCTTGGAGCTTGTTTCAGTCCATACACAGCTTTATCCAGAATGTAGCAATGATTAGGATACTTTTCGTTCACGAAACCAGGAGGTTGCTCCACGTACACTGTTTCTTCGAGTTCTCCATTACGAAATGCACACTTGACGTCCATTTGGAAAACTTCAAAGTTTTTGTGGGCAGCATAGGCTAGAAATATTCTGACTGATTCAAGCCTAGCTATAGGAGCGAAAGTCTCTTCATAATCAATCCCTTCCTCTTGACAATATCCTTTTACTACCAGACGAGCTTTGTTCCTTATGACGTTTCCTTCCTTGTCCATTTTGTTCCTAATGACCCATTTGAGACCAACAACCGAGGCATCTGGAGGAGTTGGAATGAGACGCCAGACTTTGTTCCTTTCAAATTCGTTCAGTTCGTCTTGCATGGCTTGAACCCAATCGGAGTGATCGAGAGCAGTGTTAACTGTCTTCGGTTCAACTTTTGATATGAATGATTTAAACATGCAGAATTCAACTTTGGAAAATAAGGATGTCTGTTTTGCCTTGAGTTGTGATCGGGTCAGAACCTTTTCAGAGACATCACCAACAATTTGAGATACAAGATGATCTCTGGTCCATTTGGTGAGAGGAGGGTAGTTTGGATCAAAGGTTGGATCCAGTTCAGCATTTATCATTTCTTCTTGCTCGAATTGGCTTTCGTAGTCGAATGACATATCAGCTTGCTCCCCCTCGATAGGTGAGCTTTCAGGAATGTGTTGTGAATCTTGAGCTTTAGAGGTTTCTTGCGGTGCTGAGCTTTCGGGCGTTGATGCACCTTCGGATGGTGAAGCACTTTCGGTTGGTGAAGTGCTTTCGGGAGCAGTTGGAGACCTTGGCTCCTCCTCGACATGTGAGGTCGGCTGAGTTGATGATGGTTGATCCTCCTCCTCGACTGAAGCATTGTTTGATGGAGGTTCGTCAGAATTTGATCCTCCTTCATTCATTCTCCTGGCAGCTTCTTCAACAATTTGTTTCATATGATCTACCTTGTTGTCTGCTACGCCTGCTTCTGAGAGAGTGGCTTTCTTTGGTTCGTCAAATAGCTCCACAAACTTCTCGTATAGATTAGCGATCGAGACCGTGACTTGGCCAGTTTCAGGAAAGATTTCCCCAGCAGTGTCTTCATTGGCCTTTAGCTTTTTGACAGAGCTATCATCGAAAGTCACATAGCAAGTCTCTTCAATTTTCCTCGAACGCTTGTTTAATACCCTGTATGCTTCGGAAGTGAGAGAATAGCCCAGAAATATTCCCTCGTCGGCTTTAACATCGAACTTGTTGCGGTGTTCCTTAGAGTTAAAAATGAAGCACCGTGAGCCGAACACATGGAAAAATTTCACATTGGGCTTCCTGTTGTTGAGAATCTCATAAGGTGTGAGTGTGAATCGTTTGTTGAGATATGACCTATTCTGTGTAAAACAAGCAGCAGAAATAGCATCAGCCCAAAAATAAAGAGGTAAGGAAGCAAAACTTAGCATGGTTCGGGCAGCTTCACACAAAGATCGGTTTCGTCTTTCGACAATTTCGTTCTGTTGAGGTGTGTAGGGAGCTGAAAAGTTGTGACTTATTCCCTTTTCTGCCAGGAATTCTTCGAATTCTCTATTTTTCAATTCCAGACCATTGTCGCTCCTGATGTTGCGAATGACCTTCTTCAGTTGTACTTCAATCTGCTTGATGAACACTTTCAGCTTATGAGTCGCTTCAGATTTAAGCTTTAGAAAGAACACCCATGTAAAACGCGAAAAGTCATCAACAATAACAAGAATATACTTGCTACCACCAATGCTTTCGATAGATGATGGACCACATAAATCAATATGAAGTAATTCAAGTGGTTCAACAACTTTAGTGTTTATTATAGATGGATGACTTTGACGACTCTGCTTCCCCATTTCGCATGCAGCACACAAATGATCTCTATCATACTTGAGCAGTGGAAGACCTCGAACATGACCTCCAATGACAAGTTTGTTGATATCTTTAAAGTTGAGATGAGAGAGCCTTCGGTGCCACAACCAGCTTTCGTCAGAATGTGCTTTTGATAACAGGCATATAGCTGGGTTTCCTTTGATGGGTTTGAGGTTCAGAGGAAACATTTCACCCTTACACTCTGATTTGAGAATAACTTTCTTCGTCTTCTTCTCAATAATTTCAGAACCATCATCGTCGAATGAGACTTTGAGACCGGTACCTCCAATGAGCTGAGATACACTGATGAGGTTGTGTTGTAGCCCTTCCACGTATGCCACCTTCCTTATAGTGAAATCATCGATAGTAATCATTCCGTATCCCTTTATGGTGCCGAAGGAGTTGTTTCCAAACTTGATGTTTCCACCATTTGAAAGAGACCTGTATTCCCTCAGCTCTTCTTTCCTCCCTGTCATGTGACGCGAGCAGCCACTATCAATGTACCATTCTTCGTCAAACTGCTCGTCACTGATAACCTGCAAAAATTAAGCAGATCTAGGAACCCAAAATTTCTTGGGTCCACGTGAGCCTTCACAGGAACAGGAATAGTAAGAGAGATGTCAACAAGATATGTTCGTTTTATTAGTGTTGTTTCATCTTTCTTTTTGATGGTAAAAACTTTGATTTTATTAGGATTAGGTGCGTTCGGTTTAGAATCTGGTTTGGATGCTGAAACCTTCTGTTTCTCTTTTTGTTCAGCTGAAGATTGAGATTTTTGAGAAGGAACAGAATGGAATTTAGAACGAGGTGGAGAGGAATTGGAAGAATTATAAGAATTAGATGAGTGAGAATGAGAGGGCTTAGATTGAGATGACTTCTTAGCTGGAGACTCTAGGTGACCCTTTTGCTTTTGATAATTGGTGGGACCGACCTTAGAGTTTTGATCTCTTTTGATTTCAGAACCGAACCTTTGCTTTCGGTTGGTTTCGTTCTCTGAACCGAACTTCTGCTTTCGGTTGGAGTCATTCTCAGAACCGAACCTTTGCTTTCGGTTGGAGTCATTCTCAGAACCGAACCTTTGCTTTCTGTTGATATTTTTCTCCGAACCGAACCTCTACTTTCGGTTGTTGTGGCTCTCGTGCATTTCAACAAGATTTTTCTCATACTTTAGGTTCTTGTCTTGATGTGAGAAATACGCATTCTGGGATTGCCAGAACTGTTTTCTTTCAGAGAGATTCTTCCTGTATCTCTGATTCCTTTGACGTTTCTGATTTCTCATCTGCTTCGGTTGATGATGGATATTGGCTTTCGGTTTTGGTTTTTCTTTGGCTGATTCACTCTGAACTGAGTAAGTTTCACTAGATGGAGTGTCTTCTTTTGCCAGACTTCCATTTTCTTGAGGAATGTCTTTCGTACCACTAGTACTTGGCACATCAAAATTATCTGGCTTGTTCAAGGGTTCTGGCACGTATCTACCTTTACTTTTCCATGAGGTCCTTTCTGATAACCCTACCGTTTCATCAGCATTATCGATTGGAGCTGACCAGAAGAACTCATCGCAGCCATCAACATTGTCTTCGTTTACAATTGCTGTGAGTTCAGCAGTCTGATGTTCGGTTACTCCTGTAACCTTGTACACTTGATTTAGAGTGGTCCTACCCTTTTGATATACTACGGCCTTCTCTGTAAGAATCGGGAACTTTTGTTTGGACAATCGAGCGAACTCCACTGAATTTTCTGAAACTAGATTCTTGTGGTTTTCA
This sequence comes from Lactuca sativa, assembly GCF_002870075.4. Classification (NCBI taxonomy): domain Eukaryota; kingdom Viridiplantae; phylum Streptophyta; class Magnoliopsida; order Asterales; family Asteraceae; genus Lactuca; species Lactuca sativa. Next base: position 92,031,895 of record NC_056627.2, read on the forward strand.
GGTTCGCTTTTCACAAATTCTGAACAGTTAACCGTGTCCTCTACAGAAATTTCACTCATATTGTCATCCTCATTAAGCTCAGATGCATTTTCAACATCAATTTTGTTTTCTGAGCTCAGGTTGGAGTTTAAGGAGTCAAATTTTTGTATGGTTTCGGTTCTCAATTTCAGTCTATCATTTTCATCCAAAAGGTTTTTAAGCATGTCCTTATGGTCCTTGGATTTAATGAAAGATTCTATTTTGTCCAGTCCATACATATAGGTCAGATTAACGTCCTCAGATGATATCACACTCTCACAATTATATGCTTCGGCATCAATTTCATCCTCCTTAAACTCAAGGAAGGGCAAAATCATGCGATGAATCTTTTGTCCTATTTCACAATCCAGATGAAGCTGAGTAATATTAGTGTAAAGACGTTTAGAAATCATATAAAAAACATTTCGCTGTTTCAAAAGCTTTAAATTGTCTCTTTGTAAATAAATGTTTTCATCTTTTATTTTGACTAATTCCGTCTCCTTCAATTCGATCCACATGCGCCGTTCCTCACTCTTCGAAGACGCCCTGCTTAATTGATCAGTTAGGTTAGAATTGGTGACTCGAGTTTGAGTTAAACTACTATCTAGATGAGAGATTCTTGAATTAACACTTTTTAGTTCTTTTTCATACGAGCATTGTGGGACTTTAAATGAAACAAAAACCGATTGTACCTTCTTAATTAGTTCATCGAGCTCGTTGAACTGCACGCTGAGCGGTTTGGCTGTAAAGCACATATCCTGTTGCTCCTTCGGTTTATTACTCCCACCATCAGTGTTGTATCCCGTCATCTGAGATACATCAGACACCATCAAGCACCTTCCTCCACTGCTTTCCTCTTTTGCCACACAAGCCTTTCCATGAGAAGGCTTCCTCACTTCATCATCTTCAGAGTCGGTTGACCAAACCTCCACGCCACCGAACTCGTCATCAGCAACCGAACCCTGCACAATTAGAGCATTCATCGAAGGGTTAGTGGTAGATTTCTTCTTCCTGATCTCATCAAGCTTTTTCTGCAACAAAGCTTCTTCATCCTTTTCCTCATCCTTTTCAGCCATCTTTTTGAGGACACAATCCTTTGCGTAGTGGTTCTTTACCCCACAGTAGTAGCAGCTCACTCTAGAATCACCATCTGCCTTCGGTTCCTTCTTTGACTCTTCAGCCTTCGGTTCATCTTTAACCTTTTCTGAGCTATAACTCCCCTGCCAGTTTCGGTTTTTGTTGGTGGGGAATCTCTTCTTGATTAACCTTTTGGGGTTAGACACCATCATCGCATAATCCTCAGACGTGAGGTCATAATCCTCCAAGTTGAGGTCTTCGTCCTCCATCATAGATTTACTTTTCGACAAGAGGGCCAACGAACCTAGGCTTGAGACCACATTCTTCTCCTGCAACACAATCTTCTCCTGAGATTTGAGAATGCCCACCAGTTTCGCCAATGAATATGATTTAAACTGCTCGTGGGCTTTAACTGTGGACACAACTGCTCTCCACTCTGATCTGAGACCATTTAAGAACGTAACCTTCTGCTCAATAAGCTTCCTTTCGATGTCATGTTTGATCATCTTGCTGAGAAGATGATTGAAGCGATCGAACGTTTGGGTCACTGTTTCTTCGGCTCCTTGCCTGAATTCACCAAACTCAGACAAGAGTAAGGTTTGAATGGAGTGTTCAAGATCCTCGTCTGTAGAATACAATTCACGTAGCCTGTCCCAAATCTCCTTTGCCGTCGTGCATGAACTCACTAGCCTAAAAGTTTCGGACTGAAGAGCGAATCTTATCAATCTTAACGCTTTGATATTGCACTGAAATTTATCTTTTTCATCTTGCGCAATATCTTTAACATCTTTCAGAAGATCATTGTACTCCTTTTGAGTTTTAATAAACCTTGAAGTTGCAGAATGAGAAAACGGTCCAAAAACAATTGCTTCCCATATGGGGTATCCATTATCCTCAGATCCTATTACATAGTCTTCAAAGTGATGCGCCCAGACTTCATAATCATGGGTGTATAGGATGGGAATCTTCGTGGTTGATCCAATGCTATTGGAAATATTGATGGGATTCGACTGCGACTCGTCCATTATGATCGAATAACCTGTTCAAAGATCATACTTGTAATAAATCAAATTAGGGCAAAACAATAAATATCAAGATACATCAATAATGAGATGACGGCTCAATAAATATCAGTAATTGCGGAAAACCCTAATTGAAACCTTTTTCACAGAAAAGAAGTGTATCGATTACACAGCCTCCTGCTCAGATACCAATTGATAAGTTCAAAACTTAAACTTGAAGATCGATTAGATCTTAAACAGGTAATATAAAGAGTAAACAACAAGAACACGAAATCAGTAAACAACTCAAGAATGAATCAAACGTGTCGAATGATTTATAAACAACCCTCAGAAGAGCTCGACAAAGAACATCAACTGTAGAGGGTTAAAGGGTTTACAGGAACGATAAAGAAAATAAATCTGTAATGCTATCGTCTTCTATCAATCGTACTCTATCGTTAACCTAATATGCATGCAAGCATATTATTATATAGTAAACCTAACAGCTCACGGTTGGACAGGCCCAAACCGGAGTACAAAATATTGGACTATTAACCGAGCCCAATGACGCAATACATAAACGAATCTGTTACCCAAAAGGAACAACATCATAAACCGTATGGGAGTTTAGAACCTTTACCCATACCCATGGGTAAATGGGAAGACATCACCATGGACTTTGTGACTAAACTACCCAGAACAAGGAACGGTCACGACATGATTTGGGTGGTCGTTGATCGCTTCACTAAGAGTGCACATTTCATAGCAGCCAAAGAGAAATGGTCTATGGATAAACTTGCGAATTCTTACCTGAAGGAAATTGTGAGGCTTCACGGTGTTCCATTAACGATTGTGTCCGATCGTAACAGTCGTTTTACCTCGAGATTTCGAAGGAGTCTACAAGAGGAATTCGGTACCAAGTTTTGTTTGAGTACATCTTATCATCCGCAAACCGATGATCAGAGCGAACGAACGATTCAAACATTGGAGGATATGCTGAGCATGTACCCTAGAATTCCAAGGTAACTAGGATGAACAGTTACCACTAGTAGAATTTTCCTATAATAATAGTTTCCACTCAAGCATTAATATGGCACCTTATCACGCCTTGTATGGGGAAAAGTGTCGAACGCCATCATGATAGCTGGAAGCTGGGGAAAGCAGTTTATGGGACGTGAAATAGTCCATCAGACTGCTGAAAAGTTGAAAGTGATAAGGGAACGGATGTTAGCTGCTCAAGATCGACAAAAGAGTTATGCTGACAAGAAAAGACAACTGATATCCTTCGATGTTGGAGATTCGGTTTTACTTAATGTCTCGTCGTGGAAGGGACTTATAAGATTTGGTAAGAGAGGGAAGTTGAGTCCAAGGTTTATTGGACCATTTAAAGTTCTTCAGAGGATCGGGAATCAAGCTTACAAGCTAGAGTTACTGGAAGAACTGGAAGGTATTCTTAACACCTTTCATGTGTGTTATTTGAGAAAGTTCACAGGAGATGTGCCCGGCATAATTCCGATTTCTGAGTTAAGGTTGGATGAAAACAAAAGGTTGATCGAAGAACCTGAGGCAATCGTTGACCGTAAGACTATGAAGTTACGACGCAAGATGGTCGATTTAGTGCTTGTGCGCTGGAAACATACGAATGGACCAAATCTCACTTGGGAAACGGAGAGTGACATGATGAGTCGCTACCCGCAGTTGTTTGGTGATATGTGATGTCGGGGACGGAATCATCCTAAGGGGGAGAGAATTGTAACAGTCGTGTTTCTAGCCTAGGCATTTATATTGAGTTGATAGTCTAGGTTAACCTTTGTAACTCATTTTGAAGAAATGAAAAGGAATTATGTGAATATTATGTGAATTATGTGTTTTATGCTTAATTATTAGGGCTTAATTAATTAAGAATAAAAATAAGTGTCAAAATTAAAGTGTGAGATAAGCCCGAGATCTTTACATAAATTTGTAGTGGTCGAAACAAGTATTTCAGGGATGTAAAGAATACCAAAATCCGAGTTATAACGAAGAAGTTACGACCTGTCGAAGTTTCGCGACAAAACCGGCACGACGCTGAATGTCGTAAAAAGTGAGTTTTTGATAAACTACTTTTTAGCCTTAGTAATCTAAACGAAAGTCGTAGTATTTGTTAAACCGAGAAGTTCGATAAAAAGAACGCCCAAATCTGACTTCGTATGAGGAAGTTATGATTTTTTGAAGTTTTAGCTTAGCAGTAGACAGCTAAAAACTCGAATTTTAGATCGATCAATTTTTAGCCGACACAATCTAAACGAGAATTGAAGGTCTCATCATTTGTAGCACAACGGTAAAAAGACTGACGAAAACGGACGTCGGATGAAGAAGTTATGAATTTTAACGGATTTCTTGTCCCGATTTGTTAAAAATAATAGTAAAAAAATTAAAGTCAAAATTAGCCGACGAAGTCTAAACGGAAGTTTTAGAGCGTAATTTTAGCTACACGTGCATATATTGAATGTCAAAAACGGAGCTTGTATGCGAAAGTTATGGATTTTAGAAGTTTTGGTGCGGAAATCGAGAAAATTCGCATAGTCACACTTTGCCACGTCACCCTCGCTTAGAATGTGACACGTGTCCTGCTGAGTCATTGAGCTGCTGAGTCATCTAAATCCGTGGCACATCCGAGGAGCGACGCGTGTGCAGTCTAGTCCGAGCCTCGCAATGCCTGCCGCGTTTCCGACCTTCGCACCAGCTGTCTCCCTTCCCTCCTGCTTCGGGTCCAAACCTCGGACCTATACTCCGGTCCACTTAGAAGCTGCCAGCGAGCCCTTGCAGGTGCGACCTATGTGCGAGCCATGAGCATCCACGTGCGATCCACCTCCTCTGCGAGCTTCGGATCGGCGACACGTGTCTTCTTTCTGACCGTCCGATCAGAAGCCTCTCCCCTATATATAGAAGGGTGCGAGACCTCCCAGGTAACTTTGAAAAATTGTTAATTTTAACCCCTAAACCCATATTTCTTTCATCTTAACATCCCACAAATCCCCGATATCGATTGTAAAGCCCGGAATACTCCACGAAGTGCCCAAGAAGCCCATAAAATTTATCTTTTCGGTTTCGAAGCCCGACTTTTTGCAGAGCCCAGCTTCTCAATAAAACTCTCGGTTTTATTAGAAACGATCGTTTTCGGAAACGAATTGCTGCCCGATTATCATCAAATCATGTGAGTGTGTAGTTACTTTCAATTTACACATAGATATGAAGTATTTACCTTGAAATACGTGTTATGTGTAAATATGTTAATTATTTATTTAAGGTGACTGTTGAATTGATGTTTTATACAAGTTTTAAATTTTATACGCTTTTTATCTACAAAATATGTTGGGTAGAACATGGGTAGATAAAATAGTTGATGTGTGTTAAAAAAAGGTTAGAGGCCTCGATGTTGTTGTTGTTGTTGTTGTTGTAGTCATCTAGTGGAGTATAGATGACGACCACAGACTTTTGTAGATAGTAAAGTGGAACACTAGCAGGTTCACAACTTGTAGGTGTTGATGAATTAAATGTTCATTGGCATACTCCATCCCCCTCATGGGGGCCTTAAGGACATGTATGGCTGAGGAAACCCCTTAGCAGTAGTGTCCATCCCGATGATATTCCTTAGGCTAGGTCCCTTGTGAAAGGTGTTTAGGGACGTAAAGTGAGGACAACGGGAATAGGTAATCAGGGTTATTGTTGATTGGTGAACATAATAAGTATATTATTAATGTGGGTTGAAAACCCTATATGCTCATCAGGCTCCCAAGCCTGACCCACTTAGTTTTATGATTACAGGTAGTGGACACCGAGCATAGTTGGAGGACGATGAGAGATTTTTGGATTATAGGCTAGTAGTTGTAAATAACTGTTGAAAGGCTTATAATGTCTTGTTTATGCTTTTGATCTGTATCGGAACATCACATCCCGAGGTTTTGATATGAAATGAAACTATACATTTCTTAAAGAAGGTTTTGATAAACTTTTATCATGTTTTGTTTTGGGAACAAATTCTACAACATCTTTTAAAAAGATTTCTCTAATTTTATTTTGAAAAGCATAAATTACACTACTAGAAAAACAACCTTTTACGACGCTCATTGCGCGTCGTAAAACGCTCAGACGACGTGCAAATGAGCGTCAAGGAAGGCCATGTCATAACGAGAGACGACGCGCTTTTGCGCGTCGTCTAGAGACGACACACATTTACGACGCGCATTTATGACACGCAATGCATAACCTTAAAGTCGTTGTCAGGAAAGGCCACGTCATAAATGAAGATGAAACACATTTTTGCGTATCGTAATTTTTATTTTTTATTTTTTTAAAAAAAATTATTTATAGATTTACTAATTTTCAAATTAAATTTGCATTTCATGTCTCATAATAGAAAATAAAATACCATTTACAAAAAATACAATCCATTGCACAAAAGTTAATGTCATACAAAATACAAAATACAATACAATAAATAAGAAAGATAATTCATTGCACTAACATGTCAAATACAAATAATCATTCCTAACTATATAAACTAATACTACATTGCTATTAAGGGACATCATCGTAACTCACTGAAGGTCTTGGAACAATGTTATCGTCATCAACTCTTACACCAACCTTGCTCTTTCTTGCATTTAGCCCTTATTTCATTGTTAATGAAAAAAGAAAAAAAGAACTTTGAGGGCCAAACAACCAAGAGTACCACTACAGATAAAGTAATAAAAAAATGGTTTTAGGGTTCCTATTCTAACAGTGAGAAAGATATAAAATTCTAGAATAAGTAAGTTTCTAAATTCATGAAAAAAATACATGTTGTCTTTTTGCAAGCTGCCATCTTACAACACGGTGGATAATATCCTTCCGAATGGGAAGATCAAAAACATCACATGCCAACACCATCAGTCCTTTGTCTTCATTTTGAAAGCTTGTAATTGGGATCACCAGGTCCTGTAGTTGACCTGTGTCAAAGTCTTCATTTAGAAGTTAACTAAAATTGAAAAATATTATAAATGGTGTAATTGTGTAAACTTACCAACAACTACTTTTCTCAAACCAGGAAGATCAATGAGGGTCAAGTTCAAAACTATAAATGATCAGAAATTCAGACATAATAGATTGATTAGTAAACTTACAACTATAAATGGTGTAATTACCCCTCTACATTCTTGAATCTTCAAGGGGTAAATCAGTAAATATATAACTGACTTTTGGAATATAATAATGAGAGAAAACAGAATTTGGCAACTTCCTTGGATCTCAATCATTTTGGTAGTATTAGGGAAAGTTCTACAAACTTACTTCTTCTAAAACAATAGCAGGCATCAAAGCAATTTCATCAAAAAAATATCCAACAACTTTCGTGGCTGCAACCCCTTTTGATTCACCCCACCACTTGTACTCCCGTCAACCACTTCGCTTGTCTGAGCTTGCGCCACTTTGTTTTGTTCATACAGTTCCAACATCTGAAAGAAAAAAACAAAGAATGATGATGATGATGATGAATATTTATATTAGTTTATAAGGTCAGAATTGGAAATAGGATAGGAGAGGGACCTTCTAGCCGGCGGGGGGGGGGGGGGGGGGTGACAAGGTTATGAGGATATAATTGATAATGTACAAACTTCAACTCTTGAAGAGTAACTTAGCTTAGAAGAACATAAATAGAAATGACGGTACCTTCTGTTTGATTCTTTGTATTGCCCTAGGATCCTTTTTGTTATTAATCTCATAAGAAACAAGAATAACATCTTTCAAAGGATGAGGAGTTTCTTCATCCTCTGTTTTGATGGAAGGCAATAAATAGCATAATTCTTTTCTCAACAGAAGCTGAAGTTTCAGGTTTAGCTGTCACGTCAGCATCCACATCAGCAACAAGGAGTGTTGACTTGAGCTCCTTGAGATGAATATCTTTATCTCTTTTATGTTCTTCAATTTTTTTGCAAATTCTTTGTCTAATAATCTTAACTTATCTGATCTTATTGAAGGGTTCTTATACAAATGATGAATAATAGCTTTATCCACTCTGTACTCATTTTCCAAATATGCCCTTCTGTCACCCATTCCCTATTAAACTCCTCCATTGCTTCACTTAGCTTTTCAGTAGATTCCAAATTTTCTGCAACCGATACTTCAACATTTTGATTATGTTGACTTTTAGTTGATATTTTCTGCCCGGTTGACTTTGACTCTGTGCAGATAACTTGAGGTGATAATTTCAAATCTTTTATTTCAACATGTTTATCTTCTGTCTCTATTTGCTTTAAAAAATCCTATTTAGCTTCTTCAAGCTTCAAGTGAACAGAATTCACCTGTTCTTCCTTACAATCAAAATTCAATTGCTTTTTTCCAAGGTCAAAAGACTCCCTTCTATCAATTTTATGTTTTGCTAGTGAGGCCCCTATCCAACACTGAAACGAAGAATGACTTCATTAAAATTAAATACATTAATAATGTGAAAAATTAGGGCTTTAAAAAAAGTTCATACCAATGATATCATGAAGGCCTGTAGAGTAGAAGTATCTTCTCTACTGACATTATAATTCTTGAGAACAAAATCAAGAAATCCATCCACTTTGTTCTTGACATCCTCCTGTATTTTTACTTTTTAAGTCAAGAAAATATAACTAAAAATGTTACATTTGTATTATTGTCAAAAAGTAACATACCGGACGAAAATTTTAGGATTTTACAAAGCTCATGCACAGTGGGATGTAAAAGCTCAGGAGATGACTGAGACTCGTTATTGACACTCGAAACAAGATCTGAATTATTTATTATAAAACTCAATGCACATAAATAAATTAAAAATTTGTTAATTTACCTTCATATGCCCCTCCGGTCCCCCATTCTACAGGCCTTGAAGCAAGAGACTTCTTAAACTTCTTTAAAACATCAGCAACAGGGGAATTGTGTCCGATGTTTCACCATAATACTGTGTTCTTTTCCTTTGTCTTGAAGTTGACACGTGTACAAATTTCCATTGAGGGTACTTTCACTCCAATAACTTTCTCCAAAAAACATGCGGCTGTTCTCCATCAAGCAACTAATTTTTAGTCTCACCACAGGGCATATTTCTATTCCCATAATACCCACAGGTTTGAACTTTAGTGATCATTGACTTTTCTCCATCTTTTCTTCCAGTGTGTTCTTGGAATACAAACGAAAAATCATTATTTGTTTTTGTTGTGAATCGGAATCGATTGATAATTTTCGAATATCGTTTGTAGGATTGAAATCAGTATCGAATATGATTACAATGTGAACTGGTGATAATTTGATGCTTGGTTGAGTGGAGCGTTCTAGTAAAAAGATGAATTTATTTTGATTATTGTTGAAGCCGTTAAAAGAAATCTATATTTGACTCAAACATACGTCATTCTTATGTAACCTAAGAAGATGGAGTGTATATAAACTGGGAAAATTATACAATCTGAAGATTCAGCAACAAAAAGCGTACCTCATCAACCTTCACGATGATCTCATCAACATTTTGACCTAATTCCTCCGCAACAGTAGGCTCGCCTTCGGTTCGAACTTCCAGAACAGGTGCATCCATTGTTTCCATTTATTCTTGAGACTAGGATCCACGATTGAAAGACTTTTGGAATAGTAGATATATTTTCCGACGCAAACAAAGCTCCAGTGAATGGTCGTAGGTGTGTCGCCGGTGATGTCTGTCGTTGGAGAGAGAAGAAGGGTGTGGAAACAGGTGGGGGGTTTTGTCATGTGAGATAATTATAGAAAAAAGTAAAAGAAAATGGTAAAGGAAAATATAAGTTACAAAATTCCCCGGCGTAAAATAAACCTGTTGGAGAAGGAGAGACGAGAAGGTGGAGGTGTCGATTAGGGGTTGTTCAACTGGTAGTTTCGATTGGCGGTCACAGTTGTCGATCGACGCTGCAATTGAAAGGAGTTGCAGTCGCCGAACCATTTAGTGTGAGGATCGATTTGGAAGGCGGGGGTTTAAAAAATTTGGGATTTCATTTTCCCACTAAGGAGACGCGCGTACTTAAAACAAAAATATAAAACGACATTCACAGAGGACGCACAAGTGCCCTCCGTGTTTTTAATTTTTTTACATAACACACTAATTTAAGGGCGCACAATAATGCGTGACTTAAATCCTTAAATTTTTTGAAGAGATGACACTTTTTTAATATCGCTCTCTTTTGCGTAACATAAACCAATGAGTGTCGTGGTTTGCGCGTCGTAAAAGGGTCTTTTTCTTGTAGTGTTAAATCGGTCTTTTCTGGTCGAGAAATTAGGGGATGTCACAGGTAGCATGCATCATGATGGCCACGATGACAACCGAGCTCCAAAAGTCCTATAAGGACTTTTACCCATTTGAGATACACCAAGACCTGATGGAAAGGTACCATCAGAGTGCTCATCAGGAGCGGTATGAAATAATCTCCTCCGTGATAACAACCCGCATGAAGGATGGTGAATCCATCATGGGCCACATGCAAAAGATGCAATGGTATGTGGACGGTTTGCTTAAGCTGAACGTGAACTTCCCTGAGGAGTTGGCAATTCACATCATTTTGCACTCCTTACCTTCTTGTTATGACCAATTTGGTATGGCATATCATATGAACAAGGAGGAAGTTACTCTTAGCAAACATCAAGGACTCTTGAAGACCGCTGAAACCGGTCTTAAGGTCAAGTTGGTTGTTACCTGTGTTGGGTTTTTAGCATTCTAACACTCCTAAGTGTACATGCAACCCTAAATACATTGGATCTATGTTTTCTCTATTATACATGCAAAGATGAACTTTCCAAAGTATTCATCCTAACTAGCATAATAACATAGATTCAAATGAATATGTCAAGTTAGAGTTACATACCTCTTTGTTATAGAATGTCTTCATGAAGCTTGAGTGCGTAATGCCCCAAGTGTGACATCTCAAATGGTTCACACAACACCAAATACACATGGAATGACTTGAGAGAAATTGGAACACTTCATAAAATAGGCTAGCCATTTTTATCACCCATAGTGGCCGATTTCTTGAGCCATAGGATTCTTTTATATGGTGGGTATTAGGGTTACACCATGTAACTCATAACTTTACCCATTGCTTATGCTCCATTGATTTTAACCTCAATGGAGTATCCATGGGTCACCCCATGGACTTAGTCCAACATAAGGAATCTTGGATCACAAGCCCATATATACAAGAATGAATGATTTACACAATCAACCCATATATTTAATTAGTCTCCTTTTGATCGCTTAATTAATTCCAAATTAATTCTTGATCAATGTACAACCAACTCATAGTAACAACTCATATCTATAGGTTTGAAGAATATAAGATATTATTGTCTCATGATCACTCATGATAAAATCCATGAAGTGATTCCATTGAGCGCGGGTTGAATCCAATACTCATAACTTATGAGCACTCATGAGTGTTGTAGCCCTTTGTCCAACATCTTAGACCTCTACAAGCCAACCCATGACAGTCTTTATTCATATCTACTTCCAACATATGACTGACTGTGGATGGTTTGAATAACTTAGTCATTCCGGAAGAATAACCTAGTTTATTCTGGAAGTCAAAACATGCAAAGTGAAACACAATAATGATTGAATCCAATATGGTATCAAAACCTATGAACATAAATAAAACACCTTTTATTTATCACCATATGATTACACATTATTCATTGTATACTGTTTTAGCTATCAACTTTATTCTTGAAATTAAAACAATAGTTGTCCCATGCTCCAAGCATGTACACTATGTTTTCGAAACACTAGTCATTGCATACACCAAGTATGCATACTATGTTTGTCTATGATCTTTACTTTGTGAAATAGATCAATTGAACATCACTCCAATGAACCTCTTTTCATAGTCCCAGATCCTTACTGCAAATGCAAGAATTCCAAATTCATGTCATTTACTGAAAGCTATTAGATTTTAAACTTATATGCATTGACCCTCTTGTAATGATTATGCACAAAGTCAGAAAGACTTGACAACAACCATTACATAACATTCCATAGGAGATCAGCTCCTTGGAAACATTCTTCTTGCATTAAGTTTCCTAATATTACATAGGTTGAATAATTTATAACTTAAAACATTTCTAGATTCCATTTTGACTATCACTTCTGAACAAGAGTTGCCTCCTTACAGATTATGTCAATATGGTCCTTCCAGAATTATCACTATACTTCCAATTGTCCTTGAGCAACCAATCTTTCGTAAACCTTAGATTGTCTTCGACAATTGTTTAATCCTTTTAGTCATATCCAATTGTAGACCTTTCCCCTTCTTAATTCCCCACGCACTTGGAAAATTTTAGAAAGGACGAATATAGCACATGTAATCGATCCTATATCTGAAGCATATGGGACACGATTCATGATGTCTCACTATGAGAAGGTATGCCATAATCTTAGTCTTGATTGTTTAGACGTTTTCCACTTCTCACAAGTCCATGTTACTGTGCCGGTAAACCACACACGCTCCACCAACGACTTTGAGAATGCAAACATCACAATTGCTATCTAGCTAAAATCTACTTAGTGAAAGTGTTTCCTCACCATCATTTTCATTAATCAGAGAGAAACCATATGACATTTAGATTTAATGGGTATGTGCTCTTATCCATGTGAATTGTCAAAATCATAGTCACAAGATAAGGATAATGACAAATCCAAACTCATATGGACTGAACTCAATCTTAATGTCACACCCCCAAACCAAGGATGGCGGAAACGTTCGAGGGTGGTGGACTTCATGTAGAGTATCACAACGACGAGTATAATAGTGCTCAAAGTAAATACAACCATCATAAATATAACTGAAAAAGTTACACCAATGTATATGTTTACATGATTCGAATCAATTACATTATGAAACAAAATGAACTGTTTGACGATTTATCGTCCCATCCTCAAAACGTTGTTGGTTTCCCGTTTTCACTGAATTCCTGAGAATACAAGTAGTTTTGAAAAGTGTCAACACAAAGGTTGGTGAGTTCATAAGAGATTTTATTGGAGAAATAGACCGTTTTCCTTGTAAAAATGATATGATATGTATTCAGAAAATCCGATATTTTCTTTATAAAGTATTGTAATGTAGTCTCATAACCGATGACCAAAATGTATAAGTAACCTTTCTTAATAAAGGAAATTAAAATGTGCTTAAATTGACATAAACGTACTTGAATTAAATGATGTTTCCGCAAATTCTTATGTTTGTTAATACTTAATGTATATGTAGTCCTAGGTCTCAGGACCGAGAAAACAACAAGTATCGTTTATACTTAAAGTTATAAATGTGGTTTCAAATGATGTGTAGTCATAAATACCCAAAAACCGAATGTAGACAGTAATATCGGTACTTATTGAGATAAAAGTGATTTTAAAATCGACATAAAACCCATTAAAGTTTTATAAAAATCCCGTAAACTTTATGTATTGTTATATCCTTATGTGAGCCGCTATAATCATACTTAAGACTATGAACCTGTCACGACGTTTCTCAGGCGTCGAAGAACTGAAATGACAATTATCACCCGTAGACCTGCAGGTCCAACTGTAGCTAGCAGCAAGGTGTGGGGTGTCAATCCCAATATAGATCTATATACAACTATCACGTTCTCCCTCCGGGAGACTCTGATTATAACGTACAGGATTTTATATTCCGCACTCGGACGTACGGAAAGAGAATGTCTCACAATCTAGGTTAACAAGTTTACAAGTTGTATGCGGGAGTGTAAAACCTTTCTGTATGAATGTACCCTTTTCGTACGTGTGTGTTATGAGATGTATTGAAAACTATACCTATTATAGTTTTATCCAAAACGTTTGTATTATATAAGAACTCTTTTATGAAAAAGCGTTAGGATTATAAAATCCGTTAAACTATGCTTATTATAGTTTATATATATACGTATTCTATTTGAATGAATAATCTTATCATGAATGACTTATTTTCAGTTTATGATGATAAAATTTATAACATATCACATTCAATACTTAGAACTTGACATTATACACCTTGCTCAACATAATACAAAGTGGTGTAAAAATTACAAGCTGTTAACAATTATTCAACCTTCCTACACTGTTTTTGAAAATTCATAGAAAAATCATACGAAGTCGAAAACTAAATCCGTAAATTCTGGGAGTTCCAAAAATGTGTCTAGTTTACTCATAATTTTTATCATGATTTTTAATGACCTAAAACTTAGGTGAAAAAGTCCATAATCACAGACTGGTCCGGATTGGTGTTTGAAATGATAGGCAGTTTTGTAAAAATCACCATAAATTGTAGAAAAATCGTATGGAGATGTGCAAGTAGTCATTTTAAAGCTAAGAAGTGGAACTATATGCACCTAAAACAGTTTTGAAAACTAAAATGTTTAAGGTGTCCAAAACAGTCCGTGAATGGAGTCCAACTTTTCTGATGAAAGCTGTTAGAAAATTTTAGTTATGTTCTTGGTGTTTTAACTTGTATTCCCCCCCTAAAAACTTAAGAAAACATGAAAATGTAGGGGTATGAACTCACCTTGTGTGATTTCAGTAGATAAGTGTTGAAGAAGGGAAGTGTTCAACCCAAGAACACTAGAAGAATCGCTTGAAGATTCGAAGCTCTAACACAAATATAATGGAGTTTGTGTAAGATACCCATGATTTGAGTGGAAATAATTGAGATAATCTTAAAGGAAATGGATTATGCTTACCAAAGGTGGAGGAAACTCTCAAGATCAGCCCTTGAATCTCGGATTTCTAGAGAGAGAAAGTGAGAGAGAAAGGAGTTTGATCTTCTTGTGAAATGAGAACAAATGAAAGAAATTGAGGAGAGAGGATGGATATCCAGCTCTCAAAACATGGAGATGGCTTGTGAGGGAGGTAAAAAGTACAAGGTATGGTGGGGAGGAGTGTGGGTTAATCATGGAGTGGGTATGGGGTTGCTTGTGTCATAAAATAAGGTAAAGTCAACACTCTACCTTTGTACCTTACCAACTCCTTTTTAATAAGATTTTATCCTTAAAATGTGATTAAATCATTAATTTAGGGGTCTTATAATTAAAAATAAAGTTTTGGGTGAAAATCCTATGTTAAAATAATTAAAAATGGGTTTAAAACGCAAAAATACGCAAAAACGGGGTGAAAAATGGAATTTCCAGCGGAAATCTTCGGACCTAGGCCGAAGTTCGGTCCCTAGGCCGAAGCTCGGTCAGATGTGCATGGCTCGGAGGGGCTGGTCTCGGAAGCGAAGGCGCGCCAGGAGGAAAAAGCGAAGCGAGGCTGGTCCGAGGCTTGGTCCGAAGAGAAGCTGTCCGAAGCGAAGGTAAAGGGTTCGGTCCGAAGTCTGGCTAGAACCGAAGGTACTGTTGTGAACAGTAATGAACAGTACTTTCGGTTCGGATTTTCCCTTCTATGCTGGTTCGGTTCGGACCTTCCTTCAGTGCTGGGTTCGGTTCGGATCCCTTCAATGCCGGGTTCGGTTCGGATGAACAGTGTCCTCGGTTCGGCTTATGAACAGTAACTTCGGTTCGGACCCTCATGAATAGTGCTTTCGGTTCGGAGAGTTCGTTTCCTAAGTCCGTTTTTCGCGTAGACTTCCATTCTTGGGCTATTTTTCGCCAATTTCGAGGGTCGGGATGCCCCGAGTGATTATAGAAAGTCGGGGAGAGATTTCGAGAGAGATTTGAGAGAGATTCCACATACTCAGAGAGATTTGGGAGAGATTCGACATACTTGGGGAGATTTCACATACAGAGAGATATTTGGGAGAGATTTCACATACTTAGGGAGATTTGGGAGAGATTTGACATACTTGGAGAGATTTCACATACAGAGAGATATTTGGGAGAGATTTCACATACTTAGGGAGATTTGGGAGAGATTCGACATACTTGGAGAGATTTGACATACTTGGAGAGATTTCACATACAGAGAGATATTTGGGAGAGATTTCACATACTTAGGGAGATTTGGGAGAGATTCGACATACTTGGAGAGATTTCACATACAGAGAGATATTTGGGAGAGATTTCACATACTTAGGGAGATTTGGGAGAGATTTGACATACTTGGAGAGATTTCACATACAGAGAGATATTTGGGAGAGATTTCACATACTTAGGGAGATTTGGGAGAGATTCGACATACTTGGAGAGATTTCACATACAGAGAGATATTTGGGAGAGATTTCACATACTTAGGGAGATTTAGGAGAGATTCGACATACTTGGAGAGATTTTGGAGAGATTTGACATACTTGGAGAGATTTCACATACAGAGAGATATTTGGGAGAGATTTCACATACTTAGGGAGATTTGGGAGAGATTCGACATACTTGGAGAGATTTGGGAGAGATTTGACATACTTGGAGAGATTTCACATACAGAGAGATATTTGGGAGAGATTTCACATACTTAGGGAGATTTGGGAGAGATTCGACATACTTGGGGAGATTTGGGAGAGATTTGACATACTTGGAGAGATTTCACATACAGAGAGATATTTGGGAGAGATTTCACATACATAGGGAGATTTGGGAGAGATTTCACATACTTAGAGATATGTGGGAGAGGTTTCACATACTTAGAGATATGTGGGAGAGGTTTCACATACTTAGAGATATGTGGTAGAGGTTTCACATACTTAGAGATATGTGGGAGAGGTTTCACATACTTAGAGATATGTGGGAGAGGTTTCACATACTTAGAGATATGTGGGAGAGGTTTCACATACTTACAGATATGTGGGAGAGGTTTCACATACTTAGAGATATGTGGGAGAGGTTTCACATACTTAGAGATATGTGGGAGAGGTTTCACATACTTAGAGATATGTGGGAGAGGTTTCACATACTTAGAGATATGTGGGAGAGGTTTCACTGGTGACCTTTGTGAGTGTCCGGCTACGCACTGCAAGGTCCTTAAACCCCGTTAAGCCTTGATTAGGGATCTTGCATACTCCCGATGAGTATGTAACATTGTTGTATCGGTTTGGCCCTCCACGTACCACCGTTTTAGGTTAAGGAGATCTAGGTGAACGCACCTTTCGATTTATGATCTCTCATTAGAATAGAGAGTTGTTTAGAAGTTATGCAACGTAAACTCTAGTACTCACGGCAAATTGAGTTGACCGGTTCGACTTGTTGACTTTTGTTGACTTTGACTTGACCGAAGATTGACGGTTGTCACACTTAATTTCTTGCCACATGGAAGCTCAAGGGTCTGCCATTGCTTCCAAGTTGTTGTGCAACCAATTGAGAACTCTAAGAACACATATGCAAAGCCAACTTTAATTTGAATGGGCACATAATATGTCAACATGATCGGTTATTTAACGAATCAAATTTTACCAAGAAATTTTTCATTTTTAATCAATCAAACAAATCTCATAATCCATAGATTTCCAAACCATTTGTTTTCCAATTCATAATTATTACAATTTCGTTTTACTTTTGAAAACATCAGAGAGTCCCAAACACACAAAAGAGAGGTAGAGTGCACGCCACGTCATCACGCCTTGCCCTTGCCCTTAGGCTCTGAAGTACCTGAAATAATCAACAACCTATAAGCGAAATGCTTAGTGAGTTTCCCAGAGCATACCACACACACACAAACCACATATCACATATCCTTTTAGCTATAAAAGCTACACACATATCACGTAAGACATGCGTACATGAAACCTGTGAAAATGCCATGGGCTCACCCACATGGTCTTTACCTAGGACTGCCATGGGCTCCCCCACATGGCCTTATATCCAATGCCATGGGCTACCCCACATGGTCTTCACCTAGGACTGTCATGGGCTACCCCACATGGTCTTACATCCAATACCACGGGCTTCCCCCCGGGGTCTTCATACAAAACATGCAATAACATAAAAAAACACATGTAACACCGAAAAATTTTAAATTTATTTTATTCATATTTATTTCATAAAAATGTATATTTTTCTATATAAACACTTTTTATTTAAAAATCATCAACAAGGTTTTCAGAACACTATGAAATTCCAGGATCTGCATTCATCACTCTTTTCTCCTGTGTGTATTCAATCGAGCCGCCGCCTTCCCGCGATTCTGAAGAACCTGAAACACATAACACGTAACTCGGTAAGCACAAAGCTTAGTGAGTTCCCCAAAATACCACGTACAACACATACGCCACTGAAGGCTACAATATGACCCTCCGTTCGGTGTGTCTCAGCGGAACCCTCCAGTTCCGTATCGTTGGACCCTCCGGTCTGGTCTATATCGTTTGACCCTCCGGTCCAGTCTATATCGTTGGACCCTCCGGTCCGGTCTATAAACTCCGCATAGCATAAATCAGAAAGACATGATGCATAGCATATCACATATAACATAATACTCAATGTAAGCACATAAGACCCTCCGGTCACACATAACTACCACTCAAGGTAACGTATAGTGAGAAGACTCACCTCAGGTAATTCTTGAAAAGTCTCGAACTCGAAATACCGATCTAGCCGCCGCCTAATCACATAAATAAATAACTCTAAAAAAACAATGGATCTCAAAGGCTAGACAAGTCTTGTACTATGCTTCCCAGAAGGGTAAAAGACCATTCTACCTCTCCCCTGGCCCCATAGTCTACTGGTTGACTAAACACTAAAAGTCAACGGTCCACCTTTGACCAGACTCGTCGAGTCAGGCAACGACTCGGCGAGTCCATACACGTACTCAGATTCCTCACAAGGTCTCACTCGACTCACTGAGTCACCCACCCAACTCGTCGGGTCACCAATGATCACGAAACTCGGGTAAACTCGATCCGACTTATCGAGTCCTTCGATGGACTCGGCGAGTCTCCTCCATGACCAAACTCATCTGACCTTCTGAGGTCAGATCTACTTCACCAACTTGTAGATCTATCCTTCTAGCACCCACAAATCACGTAAAGGTCCAAACTTTACGTCCATGCATCATGATTAGAGCCATAAATGAAGAAATAGCCATCTAAATGGAAACTTAGGCTCAAACTCTCTATGTGACTGCATAAAGCTGAACATAAGGGACTCTCTGGACCTCCCATGGTCTAGATCTAAGGCTTATTCCCCATTGGGACCTCAAATCTTCCATAAACCTTTAAAGAGAATGGTTAAGAAACCCTAGATTCATGAAATCAACATCAAACATGAGAAATGGTCCGATTTGTTACCTCAAAATGAAGCTCCAGGCTTCATAACCTCAGCACATCAACCCCCTCTGGTCCCTCTTGCTAGAATCTCATCGTCTCTTTAGAAATGACACACCAAAATGCTCAAAATGGCTCTTCTTTACTCTCCAAGCTCTCAAGAATGATTTAGGGTTTCTCCAGGGTAAGGATAGCCGCAATTGAAGACCCTAAAGCTCTTTAAATAGGTCCCAAACCCGGATAATTAGGCTTTTCCTCCACAGCGCCGACTCGTCGAGTCCATTCATTTAAACACGTCACATGATCGCGCCCCTACTCGACGAGTTAATCCACCAACTCGCCGATTCCCTTTGGTTAAATCAAAGTATATAGATAATATAACATACCCAAAAATCTGGATGTTACAATTCTCCCCCACTTGAATTAGATTTCGTCCTCGAAATCTCTCCTTGACCCCACATAATTAGAATCCAGTAACCCGAAAGATACCACCGTAGGATCTCATACCACACCAAAATCACTAAAGAGGACACCTCCCGTACGAATTACCTCATGCCACCTTCTACCAGAATCATCAACTCTGACAACTCACTGTTCCTCTGATTCTTCCTAACGAAAACCATCGATCGGCTATCGATCATCCATACCACTCGCACCATGTGCTCCTCATCGCACTCAAAGGAGCGAAAGGATCACGCTACAAAGGGAACCCATCCCCTGCACTATCATCGGAATTTCGTCTGAACAAAGACTATCAAAACCTTGCCTCCGAACTTAGAGAAATGTTTATGTTTAATCGGAATCATCTACTGACGCATAGCAATCTCAAGCCTCAACTTCCTGCCAGATCTCCCTTTCCAACCCTGAGCACCAGGTTACCCATGACTCTCACTATTGAACCTCCCATGAAGATCCATGCATGACCCACCACTTCCTTCTCACAACAAGTGTTTCAACCCATGGTGACACACAAGACACCAATTCTCGCTATCCCCAGCGAACACTAAAATCCACACTCGAATATCAGCTCACTCCTGAAACTTGACATCTAAGGCTCAAAAATTTCGTGCAACTCACTGCACTATCCCATCCAAATACCGAACCTCTTGTCTCAATTCCAGATGACAACTAACTTTTTAGAGAAGTACTCATTCTCTGAATCTGAAACCTCATATCACCTTCCCGACGCACTACTAAAATCAAACTCATCTCAAAAGTTTTATCAATCCCCGGGTGGACCACTCATTTCAAGACTGATGACTCGCAACCCACACTTAACTCACTCATCTACAACAACCACAGTTCCATCCAATATAACCACTCCAGACAAATGAGATAACCACAATCTCGTCCCTAATTTAACCATCAGGCTCCCCTATCTCATATATTTGGGCTACCCAAGCCAAACAACCTTTCCGCGTTATGATTTGATCATAGAATAGTTTATCTCAACATTCTCTTACTGACTAGAGAGTACTACCACCCTCGCAGTCTCTCAATCCATCCACAGACTGCTTCCATTAATAACATCGCATCTATTCTCTGATTGAGCTACGCAACGCTTGATGATCTCCCCGATTAGAAACCTAGCAATACCAAATACTCCGAATCACAGACGAAGCCCTCATAACTTCTCGTTATGACTTGCTTTAATCATTCAGGACCTCATACTGCCCCATAACTGGACATCCCAACTACCCCGATTCACCCAAGACTCTCCGTTTCCACCATTAGCTCTATAGTACAAGAAATACTTCACCACGGACAAACCGCTCAAACACCCTGAAAAGATCACCACCAGTACTACTCCACGGCCTCCAATTTCTGGAACCAGAAACTCGATAGCTCATTCCCCTTCTCAAGAACGGAAACCATCAGCCGGTGGCTTGACTCGAACCCCACTTCTTCAACAACATCATCCCACTTATCCTTAATCCGTGCAGTTTCCACTGGCACCACACAAAGAAAACATCTTAAAACGAATACCATTTCTCTTTCAATCATACTCCCTTGAACTATTTCAAATTGGCCCTCAAGCCACATACTCTCTCATACCTGATCTTAGTATAATCAACATAATGGCATAACTGGTAGGACCAGTAACACTAATCATCGCAGCCATGGTACTCGAACCATGTTGCTATCTCTCTGCCTGGTATAAATCATGGTTATCGAACCATTTTATCTTCTCTTAATCCACTACAAGCCATGGTACTCAAACCATACGATCCCTCTCATCTGCTACTTAGAATCCCAGGAACTTTCCATGTATCGAGTATGGGTCCTCTGCTTTCAGTAGTACGGGCCCATACTACCTGCCATATCTACCCATACTTTCCACATAAATCATTCCGGATCTCCTAAGTAGTTGCTCAACCTCCTCACTTATAAATTCCGCCCTGCTGGCCGCTCTTCTTGTGAATACTCTCCTTTATCCGCCTACTCATCCAACAAAGATCACTTCCAAGGCTCTTCCTAGGTTCCCACACCTTCCTGCCATCATTTGCTGAAGAACTCCTAGTGATGCTAGCTATCTACCTCCTGAATATCGTCATATTCACTTAGTAGCCGACTCCCATCACCGAGAATTCCACAAAGCACGAATCAAGCAGCATTCGGGCATCTAATAGTCCCTTATCAACACGTATCACCATTCTAGGTTACAACTCCTCTTGCTACACTCGTAATCAAAGACATCACCGAGCTCAAGCAACTCCACCCCTCATGGGTATCCGACTACCTTCTCAGAAGGCTCCTCAAATGCTCATCTAGGTATCTCTCCTAGATTACTCTTTTGCTCAAATCCTTCTCAAAATAGGATTCCTGCTGGATGCTCATAATCCACACATACACAAAAGCAATTCACAGATAACAGTAACTCCTAGGCTAAGGCATCACAAATCAGCCACCCTAGCGCTAAAATATGAAATACCTTGCCTACTCTCTAGCATATATAGCATTTCACATAATACTCATAACACACAATGTAAGGGTATTTTTGGCAAATCACCGTTCGGGCGCTGGCTGATTGTACACACTGCTCGTTGTCTCTTTCTCTTATAAATTCTCTTACTCATTTTTAGAAAACCCATTTCTTTTGAAAACCTTTTTCTCAACCCTCAGTTTGAGTCCGAACATACCCGAAGGTGTATCCGAATCCCTCAAACCAAGGCTCTGATACCAACTTGTAACACCGAAAAATTTTAAATTTATTTTATTCATATTTATTTGATAAAAATGCACATTTTTCTATATAAACACTTTTTATTTAAAAATCATCAACAAGGTTTTCAGAACACTATGAAATTCATGGATCTACATTCACCACTCTTTTCTCCTGTGTGTGTACAATCGAGTTGCCGCCTTCTCGCGATTCTGAAGTACCTGAAACACATAACACGTAACACGGTAAGCACAAAGCTTAGCGAGTTCCCCAAAATACAACGTACAACACATACGCCACTCAAGGCTACAATATGACCCTTCGGTCGGTGTGTCTCAGCGGAACCCTCCAGTTCTGTATCGTTGGACCCTCCGGTCCGGTCTGTATCGTTGGACCCTCCGGTCCGGTCTATAAACTCCGCATAGCATAAATCACAAAGACATGATGCATAGCATATCACATAAAACATATTACTCAATGTAAGCACATAAGACCCTCCGGTCACACATAACTACCACACAAGGTAACGTATAGTGAGAAGACTCACCTTGAGTATTCTCGAAAAGTCTCGAACTCGAAATACCGATCTAGCCACCGCCTAATCACATAAATAAATAACCCTAAATCAACAATGGCTCTCAAAGGCTAGACAAGTCTCGTACTATGCTTCCCGGAAGGGTAAAAGACCATTATATCCTTCCCCTGGCCCTATAGTCCACTAGTGGACTAAACACTAAAAGTCAATGGAAGTCAACGGTCCAACTTTGACTAGATTCGTCGAGTCAGGCAACGACTCGGCGAGTCCACACGCGTAATCAGATTCCTCACAAGGTCTCACTCGACTCAATGAGTCACCCACCCAACTCGTCGGGTCTCCACTAATCATGAAACTCGGGTAAACTCGATCCGACTCGTCGAGTCCTCCGATGGACTCGGCGACTCTCCTCCATGACCAAACTCATCTGACCTTCTAAGGTCAGATGTGCTTAACCAACTTGTAGATCTATCCTTCTAGCACCCACAAATCACGTAAAGGTCCAAACTTTACGTCCATGCATCATGATTAGAGCCATAAATGAAGAAATAGCCATGTAAATGGAAACTTAGGCTCAAACTCTCTATGTGACTGCATAAATTTGAATATAAGGGACTCTCTAGACCTCCCATTGTCCAGATCTAAGGCTTATTCCACATTGGGACCACAAACCTTCCATAAACCTTTAAAGAGAATGGTTAAGAAACCCTAGATTCATGAAATCAACATTAAACATGAGAAAAGGTCCGATTTGTTACCTTAAAGTGAAGCTCCAGGCTTCATAACCTCAGCACATCAACCCCCTTTGGTCCCTCTTGCTAGAATCTCATCTTCTCTTTAGAAACGACACACGAAAATGCTCAAAATGGCTCTTCTTTACTCTCCAAGCTCTCAAGAATGATTTAGGGTTTCTCCATGGTAAGGATAGCCGCAATTGAAGACCCTAAATCTCTTGAGATAGGTCCCAAACCTGGACAATTAGGGTTTTCCTCTACAGCGCCGACTCGGCGAGTCCAATGCTCGACTCGTCGACTCCATTCATTTAAACACGTCACCTGATCGTGCCCCTACTCGACGAGTTAATCCACCAACTCGCCGAGTCCCTTCGATTAAATCAAAATATATAGATAATATAACAGACCCAAGAATATGGATGTTACAACACAGAATGTCTAACACATATATCATAATCACATAGCAGGCCGGCCTTGGTGCCTTAGACCCATAGGTATGGTGAGAAGACTCACCAGTCACGAATGAAGAACTGACACTTTGCGACCAAATACACCCCACGAGCTGCTCCACTCAACTGCCTAAAAAGTGTCATACCATATCCAGTCATTTCCCAAAATTCAATCCTGGTCAACTACAATCAAGATCAAGTCAACAATCCATGTTGACCCTAACTCGCCGAGTACAACTAGTCACTCGCCGAGTTTCCCGGGATAACGTCTACTCACCGAGTTATCGAGGTGAGTCGTCGAGTTCACGGTCTTGATAGATAATCTAAGGTCATTCGTCGAGTTTCCTCGCTTGCCACTTGACACGTCTAAGAAAATCCAATAGTTGGGGAATCTTACTTGACTCGCCGAGTTGTTCCTTCAACTCGTCGAGTTCTAGGTAATCTTCATCTGGCTCGCCGAGTTGTTCATCCAACACGTCGAGTCTAAGAAAATATTCATCGGGATTGCCGACTCTTTCATCCAACTCGTCGAGTCCATGTCTGCCTTCATATGACTCGCCGAGTCACCCCCTGCAACTCGTCGAGTCCTATCAGATCTTAGGCCATACACACTCTTTTGAGCCATGCAATGCTTCCAAATTATAGATCTAAGCTTCTGAGGCATGCTTTCCACGTAAAGTTGCAAAATTTATGTGCATGCAATGCTTTAAGGCCCTAAAATAGCAAATCTAAGCTTGGAATGGAGTCATACACTAGAGGGGAGGCACAAGCTAGGCACAACTGATAACTTTAAGCATCTAAAGGCCAAAAAGAGTCCAGATCTGAAGTTACAACTTCAGATCTTGGCTTAAACACAAAAGCCCTTTCTTAGAATCCATGCACAAGAGGGTTTTAAGTGAAAATGAGACAAGGAAGAGCTTAATACCTTCAGAAAGTGCTCCACAAAAGAAGATTTTGAATCCCCATGACTCCTTTGCTTCCTCTAGCTTGCTTCCTCAAGTGTTTCCTTCACCAAATCCCTCGTTCAAGCTTAAAATCACCAAGAACACACACACACGTACTCGAATCAGGGTCTTTGGGAGGTAAAAAGTTGTCAAGGGGAGGCTAGGAGAGGCTAATGGCCCTTTAAATAGGGTGCAAGGCCCCGAAATCTAGGGTTTCATCTGCCAGCATCAACTCGTCGAGTCCCACTCTGGACTCACCGAGTAGGTCATTAAACTTCGCAGACAAACCCATTACTACTAGGAAGGCCAACTCGCCGAGTAGGTTCTTAAAATTTCAAACCAATATATTGTTGGATATAGTGTCTAAGCCCATAACTATATTTGGTATGTACTTGACCCGACCCGGCATAGTCCATTTGGGTTGCACTTCACCCGAACAGTTTATGGATAATATTTGAGAATAGTACAAGTTATGATTTATTAATATATTATAAGTTCTAATATATTAATATAAGATCATATTATTTAATTAGTAGTGATCTATAATTAATCTAGGATTAATTTAGTGATCAAAGATATTACTAATTAAATATGGGCTTCTATATTTATATAGTGTGGGCTTATGCTTATTTGGAATGGGCTAGGCTTGGATGGAGAAGTCCATGGATACTCCATGGAGCTTTAACCCATGGATCTCATGGAAATGAAGAGACATGGGTATTAGGGTTTACATGGATGTAACCCTAATCCACCACACTATATAAAGGAGGCTTTGGCTCTTGAAATCAAGCTAGTGAACACTAGTTGACACATGTTGAGGTGAGGGCCGATTTCAAGAGAAGTGTGACTATTCTCTCAAAGTTCCAAGTTTGTGGTGATTTGTGACTTTCATTTGAGGCATCCACATTATTGGTGCTAGGCTCTAAAACTCCAAGGAATCAACTACAACTACAAGGTAAGTATTTCTACTAGCTTTATTTGATTCAAGTTCCCCATGCCAAGCTAGTTAGGATATAAGCCTTGGAAAAATAATTATTTTCATGTATCTTAGACAAACATAGATCCAAGGTTTATTAGGGTTGCATGTACACTTAGGAAGTGTTAGAATGCTCAAAACCCATAAGTGGTATCAGAGCCTAGGTCTGTTTGTTTGATACTTGTGATTAAAAGTTGGAAAAAGTCGAAAAACTTGCTGTCTGACGAATGGACTCGGCGATTCGATGGGGGGACTCGTCGAGTTCACTTGTATCTTCAACCTACTCGGCGAGTAGGTTCATGCACTCGGCGAGTAGGGTCGACAGAGTGCAGATTTTCGACTTTAGTTGCTGGAAATGGATTGGAAACATTACCCTAAACTGTTTTGGTACTTGAAAACTTGTTTTAGCTGGTGTAATGTTTTTGCTAATTCATTTACAACAACTAGTTATCAAAATTACAAAGTTTAATGTGATTTTGATTCTTGAAAGTGTTCATATTCATGTTCTTGTTCTTATGAAGTTTAGATGATCATAGGAATTATTTGTAACCTATGTGGTAGTTTAATTCTTGATCATAATGTGTTTTAATGGAGTCCATAACTTGTCCTCAAGTTATGGAAAACCAAAAGTCTCTTGGATTAAAAAACCATTAAAAGAACACAAGAGTTAGAAAAATGAAAAGTCCTCATTTTATTACTCTATTAAACTCATAAGTTACAAGAGATGAAAAGTTTTGAAAGTTTACAAAACTTGCCTTAGAATTTTAAAAGTTAAAATTCAACCCTTATACTTATATTATTATGATTTAATAATTATATATATATATCTATAAGAACAAAGTCGTCTTACCGCTAGTACGCCTCATTCACGAAGCCGGTCTATAAGGTGGGTATAAGGTTGTTGCCTATAAAATGGTGACTTAATGGGTGTCCACTCTCACCCACCGCTTGCTTGACTGGTGGAGGGTCGTTAGCCGAACGGGTAAGACAAGGACTTATAAATTCTCATTCAAAGTATGATGAATATTATAAAGTAACTAAATGTTTTATTAAATTCCCAATCTTAGTTACTTTAGGAAAAATGTGAATAAGGTGCTAATCCATGAAATTACAGTTTACACTTTGTATAAGTCGTTGGTGGAGCGTGTGTGGTTAACCGGCACACTAACTTGGACTTAACAAGGTAGGTAAAGGGTGACTTAAAGGTTTATTATAGTATCGATGGAGCGTGTGTGGTTTACCGGCACATCGATTGAGTGATAAACTTTAAAGGGTACCAAGTGATTTGCATGGTTACTTCACACCTCGTTTTGTGATCCTCGGCATCCCAGTCACAAAACCTGGAGGGCACACTCGAGATTGAAACATGCCTTTGAAAAGTTCATTGAATCTCAAAGAATCTAGGAATTTCTAAGAACCAATCAAAAACCTAATACTTAAATGTTTCGGTTTTCGTGGTGGAAATTGGTGAATCGTCATTCACCTACCTTTCAAATATGGTATAGCTTAGATTACGGCATACCTCTTCTAAGTTATATTATATTGTGATTGGATCCTAGCCTTAATATTACATTTGGGTGTTTTATTAAGGACTCTCTTATATCTAAACTAATCTTGTTCTCTTCTTTTTAGATGTCTTCAAACAATGCTGCTTCTGGCTCTAATCCTAATGGCTCCTTTACCCTTATGAACTTGTGTGGGAAAGTCACCTTTGATGGATCCAACTTCAATGAGTGGATCAGAAACATCAGGATGATTACCCGCTACGAGGACAAAGAATATGTCCTTGACAAGGAGCTTAAGGAGATTGATGAGACCACTGCAACTCCTCAGGAGATCGCTGAATTTCGGGCACATGAAAGGGATGCTACGAAAGTGGCTTGCATCATGATGGCCACGATGACAGCGGAACTCCAAAAGTCTTATGAGGATTTCTACCCTTATGAAATGCACGAAGATTTGATGGAAAGATACCATCAAAGTGCAAGACAAGAGAGGTATGAAATCATCTGCTCCATGATAACAACCATGATGAAGGACGGGGAATCCGTCACGAGCCACATGCAGAAAATGCAAAGGTATGTGGATCGTTTGCTGAAGCTTAATGTGAACTTCCCTGAGGATCTTGCAATAGATATCATTTTGCACTCCTTACCATCGTGCTATGATCAATTCCGCATGACATATCACATGAATAAGGAAGAGGTCACACTCAGCAAACTTCAGGGACTTCTCAAGACCGTAGAATCAGGTCTTAAGGGGAAGTCGGTTGCTATCACTCCTACTCCAAACTCAACTCCGGTTTTGGCAATTGGGAAAAATCGATGGAGGAAGAGAAAGAGATCCTCGAAGGGTACCAAGGCTCGGACCCTTGATGGCTCTTCTTCAAGTGGAACCAAGAAAGGTTTCGTCACTCCTTCTTTTGACCCAAAAGAGGCTGAATGCTTCTATTGTCATGAAAAATCTCATTGGAAGCGGAACTGCCCAAAGTACCAGCAGGATGTGAAGGATGGGAAAGTCAAACCCAACCATGCAGGTACTTACACTATCATTTCTAATAACTCACCCCATTCTAAGTCTTGGGTCCTTGATACCGGTTGTGGTATTCATATTTGTTGTGACTTGCTGGGACTAAGAAGAAGTGAGAATGTGGAGCAAGGAAGAATAAACTTGATCATGGGGAATAGGAAAGTTTTACCTGTTACCAAGATTGGAGTTTATACTTTATCGCTAAGTAGTGGGTTTAATTTAGATTTCAATAAGTGTTGTTATTCGCCAGGAATGGCAAGAAATATTATTTCCTTTAATGCTTTGTACAAACAAGGGTTTACCTTTTCATTTAATAATGAAGTTGGTTCTATAGATGTTCTCTATAATAATGTTTTTTATTTTAAAGCATTACCTTGTGATGGTGTGTATGAAGCTGTATCTGTTGTAGATAACTTGGGAAATAATGTTTTGTGTATTGATTCTACTAATAATAATAACTTGGATAAAGCATCATTATGGCATTGTCGTCTTCGACATATAAGCAAGAAACGCATAGGCCAACTCCAAAAGGATGGAGTCTTGGAGTCGTTTGACCTAAAGTCAGATGATAGTTGCGAATCATGCTTACTTGGAAAAATGACAAAGTCACCCTTCACAGGCTCGTGTGAGAGGGGTGAAGGTTTGTTGGACCTTATACACACGGATGTGTGTGGACCATTCAAACATGCCACAAGGGATGCTAATCGTTATTATTTGACTTTTAATGATGATTACAGTAGATATGGATATGTCTACTTAATCAAGCATAAGTCAGAGACTTTCGAGAGGTTTAAGGAATTTAAACAGGAAGTCGAGAATCAATTGGGCAGGAACATTAAGATGCTTCGATCTGATCGAGGAGGTGAGTATCTTAGTTCAGAGTTCCTCGACTATCTTAGGAAATGTGGGATTGTCTCACAATTGACACCTCCCAGGACACCACAGTTGAATGGTGTGGCTGAGAGGCGTAATCGAACCTTGTTGGATATGGTTCGTTCCATGATGAGTCGAGCTACGCTACCAATCTCATTCTGGGGGTATGCCTTAGAGACTGCCGCCCATATTCTTAATCTTGTCCCTACAAAGAAAGTTGCCAAAACTCCTCACGAGATGTGGACTGGAAAAGTACCTAAGCTAGACCACATCAAGATTTGGGGTTGTGAGGCTTTCGTGAGACGCGAGACTCATGATAAGCTCGAACCTCGAAGCGAGAGGTGTATTTTCATCGGCTACCCACAGCAATCCTTTGGTTACCTCTTCTACAGACCTAGTGACAATGTGGTCTTTGTAGCAAGAAGAGGAGTCTTTCGAGAGAGAGAATTTATAAGCCAAGGAGACAGTGGGAGGCAAATTGATCTTGAAGAAATTCAAGAATCAAGCGGTGAAGGAACTTCAAACACTAGCCCTCAACTTGAGGAGGAAACTCCTGTTGAGCCAGTTGATGAGCCTGTACCTCTGAGGCGTTCCACAAGAGTTTGGAATGCACCTGAGCATTACTATGGTTTCCATATTACTGCGGAAGGTGAGACACTTATTAGTGATGAGACACTAGTAGATCTGGATGAACCTAACAGCTACATGGAAGCCATGGCAGGCCCTGAGGCTGCTAAATGGAAAGAGGCCATGGATAGCGAGATACAATCCATGTATGACAATCAAGTTTGGAACTTGGTTGAGAATGTACCTGGTCGTAAGACTGTAGGGTGCAAGTGGGTCTTCAAGAAGAAGACCGACATGGATGGTAAAGTACACACTTATAAGGCGAGACTGGTTGCAAAGGGCTTCTCTCAAATTCCTGGAGTGGACTATGATGAGAACTTTTCTCCAGTAGCCAAGATTAAGTCTATTCGGGTTCTGTTAGCCATAGCTGCATTTCATGACTATGAAATATGGCAAATGGATGTCAAAACCGCTTTCCTTAATGGAAAGTTGGCTGAAGATGTTTACATGAGTCAGCCAGAGGGTTTTGTCAGCAACGAGTACCCTAATAGAGTGTGTAAACTTGAGAAATCCATTTATGGATTGAAACAAGCACCTCGCAGGTGGAATCTTTGCTTTGATGAGAAAGTCAAGGAGTTTGGCTTTTTGTGGAGTGAAGATGAATCTTGCGTCTATATCAAGGCTAGTGGGAGCATAGTCAGTTTTTTGGTACTGTATGTGGATGACATACTACTCATAGGAAATGACATCCCAACCCTGCAGGAAGTAAAGTCCTGGCTTGGGAAGTGTTTCGCTATGAAGGACCTTGGTGAAGCTGCCTATATCCTAGGGATAAAGATTTTGAGAAACAGGAGTAAAAGACTAATTGGACTTAGTCAAAGTACCTACTTGGACAAAGTGTTGAAAAGATTCAACATGCATAACTCCAAGAAAGGTGAGTTACCCATTTAGTGTAACGCTAGATTGAGTAAGACACAAAGCCCTAGTACTGAGGCTGAGATAGCAGAAATGAGTCGATTTCCTTATGCTTCAGCTGTAGGATCGATCATGTATGCTATGACGTGTACTCGAACTGATGTAGCCTTTGCTTTGAGCATGGTTAGCAGGTATCAGGGGAACCCTGGAAAGGAACACTTGACTGCAGTAAAGAATATTCTCAAGTACCTGCGAAGGACTAAGGACTGGGTCCTTACCTTCGGTGGGAGTGATGACTTGAGAGTTGTAGGGTATAGTGATGCTAGTTTCCAGACTGATAGGGATAATTTCCGCTCTCAGTCAGGCTGGGTCTTTACCCTAAACGGAGGAGCAATTTCTTGGAAGAGTTCCAAGCAGGAGACAATGGCTGATTCCACTTGTGAATCAGAGTATATAGGAGCAAGCGAGGCAGCAAAGGAGGCGATATGGCTAAAGAACTTCATCGGAGACCTTGGAGTTGTTCCAGCTATAAAAGAGCCAATGGAGATTTTCTATGACAGCAATAGTGCGGTTGCCTTAGCCAAGGAACCAAGGGATCACGGGAGATCCAGACACATCGACAGAAAATACCATTTTATCAGACATCGAATTGAAGAATGACTCCTCATGGCAAAGAGGGTATCATCGGATGAGAACCCGGCAGATCCCCTCACGAAGGGACTGAGTAGGGTTAAGCATCTCCAGCATGCTCGGAGCATAGGGCTGAAGGATGATATAAGTTTTAGTAGTTAGATAACCCAGAAATTTGTAAAGTGTAATTGACATTTGATGATGAATAAAAGGTATTTTATTTATGAGTAAAGTGTTGCTATCTCTTGTCGATCTTTTACTATATTTCTTTTGCATGTTTTGACTTCCAGAATAATTATGTTGGGTATATCATATTATTCAAACCTCCACAGTCGGTCATATGTCGGAAGTAGGTATGAATCAAGACTGTCATGATTGGTTGCAGAGGTCTAAGGTGTTGGACATGGCTACAACAATCATGAGTGCTCATAAGTTCTGAGCATTGGACTCAACCCACGCTCACTGGAATCACTTCATGGAAGTTTATCTCGAGTGATCGTGAGACGGTAATATCATATAAGTCTTCAAACCTAGAGATATGATTTGTTACTTACGAGTTGGTTATGCATTGATTGTACGTAAACGCATTGGTAACTCGATGTTATAAAACATGCCTTTGTGTGTAATTCAATGAGTGGTAGAACAAACATATGAGTCGAAGTTTATCTGTTCCTTCTTGGATTAGAAGCTGATATCTGGGCCCCTCGATGATTTTATTTTGACCTATGTACCGGGCCCGGTCAGAACTAAATTGATGTGTTCAGTTGCGTTCTATGTCAAACAAATCGGAAATCGGGAAACAAATGCTGGACAATAAGCAAGACAATGTTCCATGTGTTTGTCCGGCTGATATCTAGAACAGAGGATTATATGATCACTTATCTAAATGGCGCGTTCTAGTTCAACAGAGTTTAAAGAGCTACGATTGCGGATCGGTTCCTGAAGTTATACTTGCAAATATAGTTACTAGACTTATCCAAGTGGGAGACTGTTGGATATAGTGTCTAAGCCCATAACTATATTTGGTATGTACTTGACCCGACCCGGCATGGTCCATTTGGGTTGCACTTCACCCAAACAATTTATGGATAATATTTGAGAATAGTACAAGTTACGATTTATTAATATATTATAAGTTCTAATATATTAATATTAGATCATATTATTTAATTAGTAGTGATCTATAATTAATCTAGGATTAATTTAGTGATCAAAGATATTACTAATTAAATATGGGCTTCTATATTTATATAGTGTGGGCTTATGCTTATTTGGAATGGGCTAGGCTTGGATGGAGAAGTCCATGGATACTCCATGGAGCTTTAACCCATGGATCTCATGGAAATGAAGAGACATGGGTATTAGGGTTTACATGGATGTAACCCTAATCCACCACACTATATAAAGCAGGCTTTGGCTCTTGAAATCAAGCTAGTGAACACTAGTTGACACATGTTGAGGTGAGGGTCGATTTCAAAAGAAGTGTGACTATTCTCTCAAAGTTCCAAGTTTGTGGTGATTTGTGACTTTCATTTGAGGCATCCACATTATTGGTGCTAGGCTCTAAAACTCCAAGGAATCAACTACAACTACAAGGTAAGTATTTCTACTAACTTTATTTGATTCAAGTTCCCCATGCCATGCTAGTTAGGATATAAGCCTTGGAAAAATAATTATTTGCATGTATCTTAGACAAACATAGATCCAAGGTTTATTAGGGTTGCATGTACACGTAGGAAGTGTTAGAATGCTCAAAACCCATCATATATCATTATTAGTACCTGAGGATCAGGGTGTTACAACTCTCCCCCACTTGAATTAAGCGTCGTCCTTGAAGCCTGCTGGTCCAAACAACTCCAGATAGAAACCTCGCATTTCATCTTCCGATTCTCAGGTCCATTCGGAACCCTTTCGGTGTTTCCATTGCACCTTTACCATCTTCACTTCTTTATTACGAAGCTTCTTCGTCTTCCTGTCTAGGATCGTAACTGGTCTCTTGACATAATTCAGGCTCCCAACCAACTGAATGTCGTCCAAAGAGATGACTAAAGACTCGTCGGCAACACACTTTGGGAGCTGGGACACATGGAAGGTGTTGTGAATCCGACTAATCTCCTCTGGGAGCTCTAAACGATATGCCACCTTGCCCACCCGGGCTATGATCCTGAACGGACCTATGAACCGAGGCCCCAATTTGCCCCTCTTGCAGAACCGGATAATCCCTTTCCAGGGTGACACCTTCAGTAAGACAGTATCCTTCCTGAAATTCGAGGTCTAATCACAGTCGGTCCGCATAACTCTTCCGACGACTCTGTGTGACTCACAATCGGTCACGCACCTGCTGAATCAGTCAGGTGGTCTCGAGTACCACCTCCGTGCTCCCCAAAATTCGATGCCCAACCTCATCCCAACACACTGGGGTCCTGCACCTCTGTCCATATAACATCTCAAATGGTGCTTGGTTGATACTGGCATGATAACTGTTACTGTACGAAAACTCTGCCAGTGAGAGGTAGATTTCCCAACTCCCTCCAAAATCCAGCACACATACCCGCAGTATATCCTCCAGTGTCTGGATCATCCTCTCACTTTGGCCATCGATCTGGGGGTGATATGTCGTACTAAAATGCAGCTGGGTACCCAGTTCCTCGTGAAACTTTATCCAAAACCTGGATGTAAACCGAACATCCCTATCTGAGACCACTGATACCGGCACTTCGTGCCTAGCCACCACCTCTCGAACATAAATGTCTGCCAACTTCTCTGCATATATACTCTCGGAGATCGGAATGAAGTAAGCACTCTTCATCAGTCTATCCACGATCACCCATATGGCATCTACTCCCCTCGCTGTCCGTGGTAGCTTTGTGATGAAGTCCATAGTGATCTCTTCCCACTTCCACATGGGAATGGGTAATGGCTGAACCTTACCATGTGGTCGCTGGTGCACGGCCTTGACCTTCCTGCAGGTCAAGCATCGCTCCACATACCCGAAAATCTCCCGCTTCAAGCAGGGCCACCAATAGCTCAGCCTCAAATCCCTATACATTTTTGTTGCACCTGGTTGTATAGAAAATTTGGACTTATGCGCCTCCTCTAACAATCTCTGCCTCACTCCCCCTGACATCGGCACCCATACTCGGCCACACTGCGTCAACAAGCCACGACTATCCTTAAAAAACAAAGGATATTGCCCCCAAATTCATTCCAATTTCCAGTTCTCTTTCTTCAACCCCTCGACCTGAACCTCTCGAATCATGTATATCAAGGGTGGACTTACCGTCACCCTCATACAAATACCCCTGATCTGCGACCCCGTCACTTTGCGACTCAATGCATCGGCCACCACATTGGCCTTCCCTGGATGGTGTAGGATCTCACAGTCATAGTTCTTTAGCACATCCAACCATCTCCTCTATCGCATATTCAGGTTCTGCTGGTCCATCAAATACTTCAGACTCTTGTGATCGGTATACACAACGAATTTCACCCCATACAAATAGTGCCTGCAAATCTTGAGCCAAACACCATTGCCCCCAACTCCAGTTCATGCGTGGGGTAATTTGCCTCGTGAGGCTTCAACTGCCTCGAGGCATATGTGATCACGTGTCCCCTCTGCATCAGTACCGCTCCCAACCCTAAAATCGATGCATCACAATATACCACGAAGTCGTCCAATCCCTCGGGCCGTACTAGGATCGGAGCCTCACATAACCTCTGCCTCAGGGTCTCAAAAGCCCTCTGCTGATCCTCACTCCATTGAAAAGCCACATTCTTCTTGGTCAAATGGGTCAATGGCACAGCAGTCTTGGAGAAATCTTGGATAAATCTCCGATAATAACCCGCTAAGACCAAGAAGCTACGAATCCATGAGGCATGCCTCGGTACTTCCCATCGCATCACAACCTCCACCTTCACTGGGTCAACTGAAATACCCTCTTGATTGATGACATGTCCCAAAAACTGCACTTCCCGCAACCAAAAGTCACACTTGGAGAACATCACATACAACTTCTTTGTCCTCAAGGTCTCCAGCACCTCTCTCAAATCCTGATCATGTTGTTCCCTGGTCATGGAGTAGACCAGGATATCATCAATAAAAGCAATCACCGACTAGTCCAACATCAGCCTGCAAACCCGGTTCATGAGATCCATGAACGTGGCCGGAGCATTGGTTTGCCCGAATGGCATCACCACGAACTCGTAATGCCCATAACGAGTCCTGAAAGCTATCTTCGGTATATCCTCATCCCGAATCCTCATCTGATGATACCCTGATCGAAGATCAATCTTAGAGACCCACGATGCTCCCTGGAACCGATCAAACAGATCGTCAATCCTAGGCAAAGGATAGCGGTTCTTCACCGTCAGCTTATTCAACTCTCTATAATCGATGCACATCGTGTGCGACCCATCCTTCTTTTTCACGAAAAGGTTCGGAGCTCCCCATGGAGAACTACTTAGCTTGATGAACCCTCAGTCTAGTAGCTCTTGAAGCTGTGCAGATAAGTCCTGCATCTCGGGTGGCGCCAACCGATATGGTGCCTTTGCTATCGGGGCGGCACCTGGTACCAAATCAATATGAAACTCCACGTGCCTTTCCGGAGGCACTTTGGGTAATTCTTCAGGAAAAATGTCCCGAAAGTCCCGCACCACTAGCACACTATCAATATCTGTCACTTCCTCCACCCGCGTATCTGAAACATAGGCCAAAAATCCCATGCATCCTTGCTGCAGAAACCTCCTCGCCCTTGTCGCTGAACAGAGGGTCGGGCCCTATGAGGTCCTCTTGATGTGGATAATTAGTTCTCCCCCCGTTGGGATTCGAACCCGGACTAATTGCCGCTCACAATCGATCATGGCTCCATTGGCCCCCAGCCAGTCCATCCCAATAATCACCTTCAATCCTCGCAATGGTATGGGAACCAAATCAACACGAAACCTTTCGCCATGCACATTCAGGACACAGTCCTGACACACACTCGTAGCACTCATGGTGCAATCATCTACAATCTCCACCTCGAGCGAGGTATCCAGAGTCCCCGATGCGTCTCGGAATTTCTTACTAAGCGTAAGAGACACAAAAGATCGGGTAGCCCACGAATCGAATAAGACATGGGCCTTCATACCATTGACTAGAAAGGTCCCTATACAAATCATACTAAGCATACATATAAAAATTTAACATAACATAGACAGAGGATAATGAACACATACCAGCCACGACGTCTGGCGCGGCCCGAGCCTCCTCGGTAGTCAGCTGGAATGCGCGACTCTTCACCGTTGGAGCTTCCACATTAGGGAGGCCATCAGTAATCCTCATAGTCGCGGGCGCGGGCGCTGCCACAGATCCTCCTCCTCCTCCTCCTTGCAACCTCGGACAATCGGCCTTTTTATAGCTTGTCTGGTTGCAGTGAAAGCATATCAAGCCCTACTTGGGGCAATCCTTACTCAAGTGGCCCTGCTGGCCACATGAGTAGCATCCTGACATCCCGGCTTTCCGACAAGCCCCACTATGAAATCTCCCGCACTTGGCACACCGGCCCCGACCTTGTTGGCCCTTACTGTAACAACGTAAATTTTCAAATAATTTTAATTTTTTTTTTCATTTTAAATTACAAAAATTCTCATAATACATTCCACAAAAATCCCAATAATCAATTAACAAAACACAATCCCATAATAGTTAAATTAATAATCCAGGATCCTCCAAAAGATAACTCTTTGTCTCGTGTGTACAATCGAACCGTCGCACAACTCTAACGGTCCCTCCGGTCCTAACTCTGTGGACCCTCCGGTCCTAACTCTATAAGCTCATAATAAATACACAACATAATTCACGTAGACATAATGCAGGATATCGCAGTACTCTAATAAACACATAATATCAATATATACACATATTACCATAACAGCATAAGTCACAAAGACAGTATGCATGATAACACATAACACATAATAAACAAATAAGACCCTCCGGTCGATAATGTACTAAGACCCTCCGGTCTATATGTACTGAGACCCTCTGGTCAATAATATACTAAGACCCTCCGGTCAATAGTGCAAATAAGACTCTCTGTTCATCAACAAGAATAAGACCCTCCGGTCACACACAAATTACAACACAAATAAGTATAGTGAGAAGACTCACCTCGAATGGCGAACAGATCGTATAAATGTTGCTGCTACACTCTGACTTCTATCACTAAGCCAAACCCATAAATAACCCCATTAGGATCTAAGACCAACCTTCTCATATTATGTTTAATCATGGTACACCAACCTGGTCCATAAATAAATCAAGTCCATTGGGCCCAACCATGGCCCAATTTTCCAAATTGGGCCCAAACCCTCATATGGGCCTTATCCTAAAGCCCATCTAAAAATTCTAATCCATTTGACTGCTCTTGGATGGCCCAAACACCAAAGCCCAATAGGAAGGCCCAACACAAGGCCCAAGTAGAAATTAGGGTTTTCCACATAAATTGATGATTAGGGTTAAGTATTTCTCACTTAACCCATTAAGTCCATTATTCCACTAATATATCATATAATAAAATTGTTATGAGCTTATCTTCAGTCCACTGGGGAACGCGGGTTCCTAATAGGCCCAAATCACCAAACCCAAAATTAGGGTTTTCTAGCCCAATAACGAACCAACCTAGTCCAATATTAAGTGTTTTGGCCCAATAGAGTTCCACTAGAACGGGCACCACCCACTGCCACCTCGGGCGGTGGTGATCGACGGTGGCTCATGGCAGCCGGTGGTGGCAGCCACCATTTCCAATGGTGGTGGTGATAGTTCCTGTCCAAAAATACACAGACAACCTCACACATAGAATACACACATCGACAGCCACCACCCATGGTGGCTGGTGGCGGTCAAAGGGTGGCAGAAACACGAAATGGGTGACAGCCACCACCTCACCGTGGTGGCAGTGGGGTTTCAGCCACAATTACACACACTCCATACCACCAATATTTAAAACGACCACTACATTCGAACATACGCACGCACAGCCACCACTTGGCGACAGGCATCGCCGAAAAACGCAACAATGGCACAATCAGCCACCTCTTAGGTGACAGTGACGAATCCGGCGTCATACCCACAAAATAACGAGAGGGGGAGCAAGGAGGGGTTATAGGAGGACTTACAGCTTAGTTTCGGCGGCTCACGGCTTGCACAACCGACGACACAGATCCATCTTCGTCATCGGCGGAATCCTCGGCGGCTCGCTATGTTGCTGAAAGAGGTTCATGAGAGCAGCGCGTCAATGGCATGGCAGCGAGTGGCAGACTCATCTGATCGGAGATGCGAGCAAGAGGGTTGGCGGCTGAGGAGTTCGAAGTGGCGGCTGCAATCGATGCTTAGGGTTTGCGCTAGTCGCGTATACGGGAGGGAAATAAGACACCCCCGCTCCCTTCCAAACTTCCATACGATTTTGTCACATCTACCCCCTCCTTACCATATCTTCTTCAAACTAAGTCCAAAAGTTACCTAATAGCCCCTGTCCTCAGAAATATTTACAACTAAATCCGAAATTTACCATTTAGTCCTTGCTTTCCAAAAATCTATTCAAATTAAGCCCCAATAATTCACCAAACAGTCCCTGCCTTCATAAATATTTACAACCCACTCCGAAACTTACACTTTTAACCCCCAACTTCCAAAATTGTAACAATTAACCCCCAGGACCAACACCTTGCTATATAAATTATTCATTTATTTAATATTCGGGGTGTTACAATTCTCCCCCACTTAAATTAGATTTCGTCCTCGAAATCTTTCCTTTCCATCCCTTACATGCCCGACAACTTGAACGGCATGGCCACAAGCCCAAGTATAATCCAAGCCGTTCAATCCAGCAAAGTTATCTCAAACAACCATATATACATGTCACTACTAAGTTTGCTTTACTCCAAACTATATTACATCCGATCAGGAATCTGAAATCTCAATTCATCTATTCTTTACACAGATAGGGCCAAACTCAACTCGGGAGTCCGGTTCAACAGTAGAGTTGGAATCATTCATCTCCAATCAGATACTTGACTCACGGCCCGTGATCTGCGAATCTACGTGTACATTACTCTCTAATTCCCTCTGAATTACAACAACCTTCTCCTAATTCAAGATATAACGGATCCCAATCATCATGGAGACCCCAGTCTCGCTCCTAGTTCGACCCCAGGCTTCCACAAATTCAAATATTAGGGCTACCCAAGCCTAAAACTCTTCTGCGTCTAGCTCTGAACAGAGAGCACTTCATCATAACATTATCTCGCTGAATAGTGGGTACTATGGCTCCTCGCAGTATCACAACGACCTCTCACTGAATAGTAAGTACTACGGCTCCCCGTAGCATCACCACACCCTTTACTGAATAGTGAGTACTACGGCTCCCCGTAGCATCACCACAACCTCAAACTGAATAGTGAGTACTATGGCTCCCCGTAGCATCACCACACCCTTTCATTGAATAATGAGTACTACAGCTCCACGTAGCACCACCACACCCCTCACTGAATAGTGAGTACTATGGCTCCCCGTAGCTTCACCACAACCTCTCAGCACTGACTCATTGAAACTGCAACTCCCCAC
Organism: Lactuca sativa; assembly: GCF_002870075.4. Lineage (NCBI taxonomy): Eukaryota > Viridiplantae > Streptophyta > Magnoliopsida > Asterales > Asteraceae > Lactuca > Lactuca sativa. The sequence continues at coordinate 92,072,070 of NC_056627.2, forward strand.
AGTCTTACCGCACTTACTCTTACCACTTCACAATCTCATCCTCGGGTTGAAACCACACTACGATCATTAACTCATGCTCTGCGACCCAGCATAGATGGGTACACACACACCCATCCAGGCTAAGCATCACTACTTCGGATGACCACCGTCATGACTAAACCGCTTTTTCTCGCTGCAATTCACATTCTCAAATAAATCCATTTGATGTCAATTAGCTGAAAGCCCCCACCGGAACCATAGACACTTGCTACTCCACTCGTCATCTCAAACTTAAAACTCGAAATAATCCGAGATTTAGGACATTAAATTCGGATACCCCGGAATACCATCACAACGCCTCGCAGTGTCTTGACTCTACCACCGATTTCATACTCATGGCATCATACTCAGATACCGCATTGCTTCCTTGGAATCTCGCAACCGGTCTTTCTCTCGTGCCACTTGTAATCCCGGAATACTCCATCTCCCAAATTAAAACACGGAGAAATTGCCAACGACTAAGAACACAAAGATGACAATCCGAAACTTCCTCCTGTATTGCTCAAAACTCATTCAAGAATACTCATAAAGACCCTGAAGTTGGTTGCCCAATCAACTTCTTCCTTTCCCATACTGCATATAATAGCCCATACTTTGAACCATAAATTCTCAAATGCCGAATTAACCTCACCGCACGCCTCTCTACCCAGTTCTCTAACCGCTCTTGAAAAAATCTCTGATCTCCTCAAAATACCCGGTTCTCCCCCACTCAGGGTTCGAACCATCACCAATTGATTCGCCAACCATCTAACCAGCAGACTGTTTTTACCAATAACATCCCACCTACTCTTGGAAGGGGATATGCAATGTTTGGTGATCTCCCCGATGGAGGTCAAGCAATTCCAAATACCCCGAATCTCCGATGAAATCCTCAGAACTTCTCATTATGACTACCTCTAGTCATTCAGAATCTCGTACCATTCCACTATCGGACATCTCAACTATCCAGTCATAACCCTGACTCTCAGTCTGAAAATAATGAACTAACATATTCCTCATCCTCGACTCTCCAACCAACGTTCCATCACGTGGGTTGCAATAAGAGTGGAGTACTCATTACCACACTCGATACTCATAATAGACAATAAGAACCACCGCCCCAATATCCTCTTCTTGATCGTATACCGCTGCAACTAATACATGCCCTACTATGATCAAATAGGGTGTATCCTTGTCTCTAACCATCCCAGTCCCCGCTGACAACCTGCTCATGCTCTAACATTACCTCTCGGCAGACATACTGCCCAAATACTCTGATGAAAGATCACAACCAAAGCTACCCCACAGGGCTCACCCCCAACCTTGGGAACCGAAAATCTCAATACCTCTCCTGCTTCCCACAGGAACCGAAATAGCACCGCTCAGGTCACAGAAAATGACATCTCTATCATCGGCCGGTCACTCAGCTCAGACCGTATTCTCCCATAACGCACCATCCCTACTCATCCCTGACTCTTGCGACTCCAACTGGCATCTCACCAACAATCCCTCGGAACTAACTCGATTTCCCTTTTAAGGGATGCTCCACTAAAACTCGTTCATCATGGCCCTCTGGCCCCTATTCTTTCACATCTGATCTCAGTCTAGACAATCACAATGGAATAACTGGTAGAACCAATAACACTAACCGCCACGGGTCATGGTACTCAAACCATGACATCACCTCTTGATCCGCTATAAATCATGGTACTCGAACCATGACATCACCTCTCGATCTGCTAGAATTCATGGTACTCGAATCATGACATCACCTCTCGATCTGCGACTTAAAACCTCCGGAACACTCCCTGCATCGAGTATGGGTCCTCTGCTTTCAGTAGTACGGGCCCATACTACCTACCACATCTACCCATACTTTCTGCACGGACCATCCCAGAGTCCCTAAGTAGCTGCACAACCTTCTCAATCACCAATCTCGACACACGTGCTCGCTTCCCAGTGATTTGCTCTACTCTGTCAACGTAATCATCTAACTAAAGTCACTTCCTAGGCTCTTCCTAGGTTCTCACACTTCTCCGCCATCAGCTGCTGAGAAAATCCTTATGATGCTAGTCATCTACCCCCTGAATATCGTCACATTCACTTGGTAGCTAACTCTCATCATCGGGAGTTCCACAAAGCACGAAGCAAGCAACATTCGGGCATTGAATAAACACGTAAAACCCACTCTTGGTGATAACTCCACTTGCTCTACTCATACTCAAAAGATATCACTGAACTCAGCAAATCTACCCCTCGCTGGTATCTAACTACTCTCTCCATAGGCTCCGCAAATGCTCATCTAGGTATCTCTTCTAGATTACTCCTATACTTAAATCCTTCCCTAAAAGGATTCCTGCTGGATACTCTTACTCAGCACATGCTCGAAAGCACATCACAGATAATAACAACTCCTAGGCTAAGGCATCACAAATCAGGCCACTCTAGTCCTAACATATGAAATACCTAGCCTATCTCTAGCATGCATAATATCTCATACAATATCTTATAAATATCTCATAACACAAATGTAAGGGTATTTTGGGAAATCACCGTTCGGGCTCTGGCTGATTGTACACACTGCTCCTTCTCGTTTTCTCTTAGAAACTCTTGTTCGCTTTAGAAAAAAAAACATTTCTTTGAAAATTCTTCTCAAATCCTCAGTTTGAGTCCAGATTTACCCGAAGGTGCATCCGAATCCCTCAAACCAAGGCTCTGATACCAACTAGTAACAACGTAAATTTTCAAATAATTTTAAATTTTTTTTTTCATTTTAAATTACAAAAATTCTCATAATACATTCCACAAAAATCCCAATAATCAATTAACAAAACACAATTCCATAATAGTTAAATTAATAATCCAGGATCCTCCAAAAGATAACTCTTTGTCTCGTGTGTACAATCGAACCGTCGCCTTCCCATGATCCTGAGAAACATCTGAAACACATAACACACAACACGGTAAGCACGAAGCTTAGTGAGTCCCCCAAAATACCACAAATACACATTAGCCACTCGAGGCTATAACTCTGTAAGACCCTCCGGTCAATGTGTCTCAGTGGGACCCTCCGGTCCCACAACTCTAACGGACCCTCCGGTCCTAACTCTGTGGACCCTCCGGTCCTAACTCTATAAGCTCATAATAAATACACAACATAATTCACGTAGACATAATGCAGGATATCGCAGTACTCTAATAAACACATAATATCAATATATACACATATTACCATAACAGCATAAGTCACAAAGACAGTATGCACGATAACACATAACACATAATAAACAAATAAGACCCTCCGGTCGATAATGTACTAAGACCCTCCGGTCTATATGTACTGAGACCCTCTGGTCAATAATATACTAAGACCCTCCGGTCAATAGTGCAAATAAGACTCTCTGTTCATCAACAAGAATAAGACCCTCCGGTCACACACAAATTACAACACAGATAAGTATAGTGACAAGACTCACCTCGAATGGTGAACAGATCCTATAAATGTTGCTGCTACACTCCGACTTCTATCACTAAGCCAAACCCACAAATAACCCCATTAGGATCTAAGATCAACCTTCTCATATTATGTTTAAACATGGTACACCAACCTGGTCCATAAATAAATCAAGTCCATTGGGCCCAACCATGGCCTAATTTTCCAAATTGGGCCCAAACCCTCATATGGGCCTTATCCTAAAGCCCATCTAAATATTCTAGTCCATTTGACTGCTCTTGGATGGCCCAAACACCAAAGCCCAATAGGAAGGCCCAACACAAGGCCCAAGTAGAAATTAGGGTTTTTCACATAAATTGATGATTAGGGTTAAGTATTTCTCACTTAATCCATTAAGTCCATTATTCCACTAATATATCATATAATAAAATTGTTATTAGCTTATCTTCAGTCCACTGGGGAACGCGGGTTCCTAATAGGCCCAAATCAACAAACCCAAAATTAGGGTTTTCTAGCCCAATAACGAACCAACCCAGTCCAATATTAAGTGTTTTGGCCCAATAGAGTTCCACTAGAACGGGCACCACCCACTGCCACCTCGGGCGGTGGTGATCGACGGTGGCTCATGGCAGCCGGTGGCGGCAGCCACCATTTCCAATGGTGGTGGTGATAGTTCCTGTCCAAAAATACACAGACAACCTCACACATAGAATACACACATCCACAGCCACCACCCATGGTGGCTGGTGGCGGTCAAAGGGTGGCAGAAAAACGAAATGGGTGACAGCCACCACCTCACCGTAGTGGCAGTGGGGTTTCAGCCACAATTACACACAATCCATACCACCAATATTTAAAACGACCGCTACATTCGAACATACGCACGCACAGCCACCACTTGGCGGCAGGCATCGCCGAAAAACGCAACAATGGCACAATCAACCACCTCTTAGGTGACAGTGACGAATCCGGCGTCATACCCACAAAATAACGAGAGGGGGAGCAAGGAGGGGTTACAAGAGGACTTACAGCTTAGTTTCGGCGGCTCACGGCTTGCACAACCGACGACACAGATCCATATTCGTCATCGGCGGAATCCTCGGCGGCTCGCTATGTTGCTGAAAGCGGTTCGTGAGAGCGGTGCGTCAATGGCATGCCAGCGAGTGGCAGACTCATCTGATCGGAGATGCGAGCAAGAGGGGTGGCGGCTGAGGAGTTCGAAGTGGCGGCTACAATCGATGCTTAGGGTTTGCGCTAGTCGCGTATACGGGAGGGAAATAAGACACCCCCGCTCCCTTCCAAACTTCCATACGATTTTGTCACATCTACCCCCTCCTTACCATATCTTCTTCAAACTAAGTCCAAAAGTTACCTAATAGCCCTTGCCCTCAGAAATATTTACAACTAAGTCCGAAATTTACCATTTAGTCCTTGCTTTCCAAAAATCTATTCAAATTAAGCCCCAATAATTCACCAAACAGTCCCTGCCTTCATAAATATTTACAACCCACTCCGGAACTTACACTTTTAACCCCCAACTTCCAAAATTGTAACAATTAACCCCCAGGACCAACACCTTGCTATATAAATTATTCATTTATTTAATATTCGGGGTGTTACACTTACTCGATGAATCGGAGGTCTTAGGCTTCTTAGCCTGAGCCCCCGCTGCCTGTACCTGCTCAGTCTTTCGCTTCGTGCGGGACTCCAACTCCATCTCCCTCTCGCGGGCCTTATAAACCATCTATTTTAGGATTTTGCACCCTGTAAAGCTCATAAATTCCCGAATATCCTCTCTCTGCATAGAGTGATATCGGATCCTCCTCATGTCCTCATATGTCGCATACTGAGGGATCAACAAAGCTCACTCTCGAAACTTGGTGGTGATCTCCGCCACAATCTTAGTAGTCTGCAGTAAATCATAAAACTCCCTCACCATCCGTTGCACCTCAATAGGTGGTGCAAACGCCTGATCAAATCGCCGTACAAACTCGGCTCACGACATGTCAGCCACACCGGCTACTCCCACCTGACTAGTAATCTCACCCCACCAATCCCGGGCCCTGTCCCTCAGCATACAGGAAGCAAATCCAACCTTTGCCTCCTTCGGGCAAGAACTCGTGCGCTGGGCGTTCTCAATATCTGCCACCCAGTGTCTGCTCACAATGGGATCTCTGACCCCAGAAAACTTCGAAGCTCCCCATGCCTTAAACTCCCTAAACTAGGGGATTCGAGCTCCACCCTGGCCCGTAGAAATATTGGCCCTTAATGCTCTAAGTCTCTCGTCTATGATCTCCATCTTACCCTCCTTGACCATCCCAAAGATGAACGGGGTAGCGTCAAGGATGCCCCTCGTAACCTCGGCCGCTATCAGCTCACGCAGCCTCTCATCATTACCATCAGTAGGGCCGCCTGACCCAGCCCCAGATCCCAATCCTGATCCCTCTACTCCAAATCTCGTAACCACCATGCTGGACTGTCATTTCACAAAATATAATGATCAGGATACCCAGAACGAGGTTACTTCCATACCGTTTTCCTTTGGAATTCCCAGGTAGAACATGGGTTTGGGTACGGGTCCTGTGCTTCCAGTAGTATAGGCCCAATACTACCTTCAACACCTACTCGTACCTTTCCCCGCTTCTTTACCTGGTACCTCCAAATCTATCCACACAAACCATGACCCAAAACTCTCGCATGAATCAAAACCGGACACCCTATGGTTGTCGTACTCATAACAATCATACCAATCACTACAGGTTGCTTTTAGGCATGCAAATTATACACAGAAAGGATCAAATAGACTTTTGAAAAAAGGATTCTAACCTAAGACTGCGTCCAACAAGAAATAAGGCTAAATCCATAATTCTGAGGCTACCAGCTCCTAATCGTATATAATTTTAAAACATACACACAACAAATCCATATAATCGCCAAAGCTCACTATTATATAACATGGCTATTCAACATGAGAAACTACTTACTTGGCTAGGCTGATCACGCGCGTTGCACTCTCTTCATTTAGCTTAAAAAAAAATCCTTTTTAAGTTACATTTGAAAACATTTTACCACTTCCTTAGTTTGAGTCCCGACACACGCGAGAATGTGTCCGAATCCCTCAAACCAAGGCTCTGATACCAACTTGTAACAACTCAAATTTTACCAACAAATTTTTCTTTTTTAATGAATCAAACAAATCTCATAATCTATAGATTTCCAAACCATTTTTTTCCAATTCACGATTATTACATTTTCGTTGTACTTTTCAAAACATCAGAGAGTCCCAAACACACAAAAGAGAGGTAGAGTGTGTGCCACGTCATCACGCCTTGCCCTTTCCCTTAGGCTCTGAAGTACCTGAAACAATCAACAACCTGTAAGCGAAATGCTTAGCGACTTTCCCAGAGCATACCACACACACACAAACCACATATTACATATCCTGTTATCTATAAAAGCTACACACGTATCACGTAATCCATGCATACATGAAACCTGTGAAAATGCCATGGGCTCCCCTACAATGTCTTTACCTAGGACTGCCGTGGGCTCCCCCACATGGCCCTACATCCAATGCCATGGGCTACCCCACATGGTCTTCACCTAGGACAGCCATGGGCTACCCCACATGGTCTTACATTCAATGTCACGGGCTTCCCCCGGGGTCTTCATACAAAACATGCAATCACATAACAAAACATAGAATGGCTGACACATATATCATAATCACATAATGGGCCAGCCTTGGTGCCTTAGACCCTTAGGTATGGTGAGAAGACTCACCTGTCACGAATGCTGAACTGACACTTTGCGACCAAATACACACCACGTGCTGCTCCACTCAACTGCCTAAAAAGTGTCATACCACATCCAGTCATTTCCCAAAAGTCAATCCTGGTCAACTACAACCAAGATCAAGTCAACAGTCCATGTTGACCGTAACTCGCCGAGTACAACTAGTGACTCGCCGAGTTTCCTGGGATAACGTCTACTCGCTGACTCATCGAGGTGACCCGTTGAGTTCACGGTCTTGATTGAGAATCTAAGGTCATTCGTCGAGTTTCCTCGCTTGCCACTTGACATGTCTACGAACATCCAATAGTTGGGGAATCTTACTTGACTCGTCGAGTTGTTCCTTCAACTCGTCGAGTTCTAGGTAATCTTCATACGGCTCGCCGAGTTGTTCATCCAACTCGTCGAGTCTAAGACAATATTCATCGGGCTCGTCGAGTCGTTCATCCAACTCGTCGAGTCTATGCCTGCCTTCATATGACTTGTCGAGTCACCCCCTGCAACCCGCCGAGTCCTATCAGATCTCAGGCCATATAGACTTTTTTGAGCCATGCAATGCTTCCAAATTACAGATCTAAGCTTCTGAGGCATGCTTTCCACGTAAAGTTGCAAACTTTACATGCATGCAAGGCTTTAAGGCCCTAAAATAGCAAATCTAAGCTTGGAATGGAGTCATACACTAGAGGGGAGGCACAAGCTAGGCATAACTGATAACTTTATGCATCTAAAGGCCAAAAGGAGTCCAGATCTGAAGTTACAACTTCAGATTTTGGCTTAAACACAAAAGCCCTTTCTTAGAATCCATGCACAAGAGGGTTTTGAGTGAAAATGATCCAAGGAACAGATTAATACCTTCAGAAAGTGCTCCACAGAAGTAGATCTTGAATCCCCACGAGTCCTTTGCTTCCTCTAGCTTGCTTCCTCAAGTGTTTCCTTCACCAAATCCCTCCTTCAAGCTTAAAATCACCAGGAACACACACACTCGAATCAGGGTCTTTGGGAGGTAAAGAGCTGTCAAGGGAGGCTAGAGAGGCTAATGGCCCATTAAATAGGGTGCAAGGCCCCGAAATCTAGGGTTTCATCTGCCAGCATCTACTCGTCGACTCCCACTCTGGACTAGGCAAGTTGGTCATTAAACTTCGCGGACAAAACCGCTACTACACGACGAGTAGGGAGGCCAACTCGCCGAGTAGGTTCTTAAAATTTCCAACCAATATATCATTATTAGTACCTGAGGATCATGGTGTTACAGGTTATAAACCTCAAGTCGTGTGCTAGTGAAGAACTTCTGGTTTTATTCTTGATTAGTTCTTGAGAATTTCAAGACCTTTAAGACTCCCACTGTCCTCTTGACATATAAGACTTTCTTTTCAGATATTCAAGAGATAGCATGGATTCTAATCAAGACAAACACATCACACAATTGGCTTTAGTTGGTCTTTGCTTTATCCCAAACATCACAACTTACCAATTTCAAATGTACAAGAGTAGAAAACTTTTACTCTTACATTTGACGTGTGTTTTAAACCTTCTCTAAGACATGTCACTCAAGTTACAATCTTGGAGTGTGACTCTAAGACTTGTATTGGAACGAAGTAGGACTCATCTTCTTGATTTAACCATTTCAACAATTCAAGATTCCTCTTCTTAGTCATAATAATGCACTAAGATTTCCTTTGAGAACTAATTGTGCTATGGTTTCTTAATCATTAAGATGATCACAAAAACTGATACTAAAGTACTCTCCCATCTTTTCAGATTTGAGAAACTTTTATCTTTCTGCCTAAGTTGATTCTTCTTATTCGCTCTGTCATACATTGGAACCTTTCTCCAATGTCTCAGAATTACACTTAAACTTTTAAGTATAACCATATTTACTGAGCTTTAGTAAATTATGACGAATAATCTTATCGATCTTTTGTGGTGGACTTAATCAGTGCACAAGAATGTGTACTCGATCCCTTAGTCCCTTACTTGACTCACACATCCATGTGAACAAGTGGTTAGTCTTAATTTTTCCAATGCTTTAAAGTTCTCATTCATCATGCTATACAACTTGTATGATTCCAAGTTCCGGTCCAATTGAAACTTGGGTGATGAGGATCTTTCCTTATTTGGTAAATCTACACATTACCACAAATGAAAGAATCAATTTCATATTTCCACTCTTGCTATTAATGGAATCGTATAAGCAACAATTTTTTCACAAACACCATTGTAAGGATACATAAAATAAATAAAATCAAAAATTTCCTTTTATTTTTAAAAACTTTGCGAAAAAACTTATCCTTACAATCCATATGAAAACTTGTTGTTATCTATTCCTAAGAAATATCTCATGACTACTAAGAAGTAGCTTAAGAATCCGATCTTCAAACAATGCGATAGAAATCAACCTACGCGATCAGATTCAACATATTCTTTCTTTAAGTTTCTTCACTTTTATTTGATTCTTAAAACATCACCATGTGACCCAGTCACATCATGTATCAAGAATCTCAGAGTAGAAACTAAGCAGAGTTAGATAGTGGACTTTACCTGAAGTAGAGTCAAACTTATTGACTTTAACACCCTTAGGTAAATTGGTAGCTTCGCAACCAATGCTCCTTCCTTTGGCAACTTAACATATGGACGCTTTGGTAATGGAACATGGGACTATCAAAGACTTAGCCGTTCTCTTTACCATTTGGTCAATCGGGTTGACTATGGTTGATCCCTTTCCATTGGGAAGAGAGAGCTTTACTACATATCCAATTTCATTATTGTCAATGTCCACAAGTTTTATGATGTTGATCTTAGCAAATAGATAAGATCAACAAGGGTCTTCTCATAGTCTGTTTCATAGGAGTCCCAAAAGTAACTCAATATGTGACTTAGAAAGTGAATGAACATCCAACTTTTTTGAGACTTTGACACCCAACTCTCTCGGCTTGTCAATATGTGACTTCATCTCCAAGATGTGATCACACTAGACCTTGCCTTGCTAGTAGGGCTTGAGTGACCTTAAACTTTTCAAGAACTTGTGGGTTGAGGAGAATAATTGGAGGAGGTGAAAGAAGTATGATTTCCTTGGGATATGATCTTCATGTAGGAAAACTTGTTTCAAGAGATTTTTGGAAGATCATAGATGTCTAAACCAAACATCTTTTGGGAGATATTCAAGATCGTTGATTTAAAGTCGTTAATATAACACCCAATATGAAATATTAAGGCTAGGACTCAACACAATACTTTTATAACTTGGAAGAGGGATGCCATAATCCAAGCTATAAAATATTTGATGGTAGTTGAATGACGATTCACTAATTTCCACCAAGATAAACAAAATGTATTATTAGGTTTTAATTGGTTTTGAAACTCCTAGATATTTGAGATTCATTGAAATTTTCAAGGGCATGTTTCAATCTCGAGTGTGCCCTTTAGGTTTTGTGACTGGGATGCCGAGGATCACAAAACAAGGTGTGAAGTAACCATGCAAATATACTGGGTACCCTTAATATTTACCCCTTAAACGATGTGCTGTTTAACCACACAAGCTCCACCGATACTATGATAAATATTAAGTTACCCTTTTCCTACCTTGTTAATTCCAGGTTAGTGTGCCGGTTAACCACACACGCTCCACTAACCAACTTAAACAAAGTGCAAAGTGTAATATCCTGGATTAGCACCTTGTTCACTTTTTCCTAAGTAACTAAGATTTGGTATTTATAAAAGGTTTCGTTAATTAGTATTTATCATTAATACTTTTAATGAAGGGAGAATTATATTCGTTGTCGTACTCGTTTGGCTAATGACCCTCCACGAGTCAAGGAAGCGGTGGGTGAGAGTGGACACCCATTAAACTACCACTTTATAGGTAGTAACCTTATACCCCCCCCCTCCCCTTATAGACCGGCTTTGTGAATGATGCCTACTAACGGTAAGACTGACTTGCTCTTATACATATACATATATATATATATATATATATATATATATATATATATATATATATATATATATATATTATTAACTTATAATATTATAAAGTATAAGGGTTGAATTTTAACTTTTAAAATTCTAAGGGCTAACTTGGAATTAAAGTATTCATAAGTGAAAACTTTTCAAATTTCCAAAACTTGAGGGCAAGTTTTGAAACTTTTCAAAACTAATTAATTCCATAACTTATGAGTTTAAAGTAGTTTTAATTAAAAAAGTCTTCAAGTTCCATAACTTGAGGACAAGTTATGGAAGACTTTAAACCATTAAAAGAATGTGACTCTTCCTTATTCATAGCTTATGGAAATCTTTATGAGTTTTATGGATCTTAAATGTAACTTTTCATATAACTTGAGGACAAGTTACAAAAACACATTTTAAAACCAACTCTTAGATTCATTTGGATTGAAAACAACAATTTCATATAACTTTGCTATTAATCTAAGAAACTCATAAGAACAAGATAACTGAAATCAAACTTTTTCATGTAATTAGTCTAATCCTTAAACTAACACAAAACATGAATCTATTGACAATTATCTTTGAAATTGGATTAGCATGAACATTACCACATCAAAAACAAGTTTATAAGTCCAAAAACATCTTAGGGTAATGTTCCTAGTCCAATTCCTGCCAAAAAAGTCGAATATATGTTGTCTGGGGGTCCAACTCGTCGAGTGCATGAACCCACTCGGTGAGTTGGATCCATTTTGCCTTGGAATTGGCGAGTTCATCAGTGGACTCGGCGAGTCTGCTGAGCAGACAACATAAAAACTCGATTTTTCAGCCAACTTTGCAAGTATAACAAGAAAACAAGCCTAGGCTCTGATACCACTGTTGCGTTTTGAGCATTCTAACACTCCTAAGTGTACATGCAACCCTAAATACCTTGGATCTATGTTTTCTCTATTATACATGCAAATATGATCTTCCTAGGTATTCATCCTAACTAGCATAATAACATAGATTCAAATGAATATATCAAGTTAGAATTACATATCTCTTTGTTGTAGAATATCTTCATGAAGCTTGAGTGCCTAGTGCCCCAAGTGTGACACCTCAAATGGTTCGCACAACACCAAATACACATGGAATGACTTGAGAGAAATTGGAACACTTCATAAAATCGGCTAGCCCTTTTTATCACCCATAGTGGCCGACATCTTGAACCATGGCATTCTTTTTGTATGGTGGCTATTAAGGTTACACCATGTAACTCATAACTTTACCCATTCCTTATGCTTCATGGATTTTAACCTCCATGGAGTATCCATGGGTCACCCCATGGACTTAGTCCAACATAAGGAATCTTGGATCACAAGCCCACATATATAAGATGAATGATTTACACAATCAACTCATATTTAATTAGTCTCCTTTTGATCACTTAATTAATTCCAAATTAATTCTTGATCAATACTAATTAAATAACCTTATAATATATTAGAACTTATAATATATTAATCAAACTTAAGTGTTATTTCTCTCATTTTAGTCTATCCAAATGCATGATGCCATGCAATCAAAATGGACTATGCCGGGTTGGGTCAAGTCTCACCAATTATAGTTATCGACTTAGAAATTAATCCAACAACCTCTACTACTCCTACCCTAACATCAACCCCTCTTTTGGCTATCGGGCAAGGCAAAGGGAAAAAGAGGAAGTCCCCTTCGAAGGGTACTAAGGGAATGTCTCTTGAAGGCTCCTCATCAAGGACCAAGAGCGGTTATGTCATTCCTTCTGCCATTCCCAAGGATGCAGATTGCTACAATTGCCAGGACAAGGGGCACTGGAAGCAAAACTGCCCTAAGTACTTGCAGGATCTAAAGGATTGGAAAGTGAAACCCACCCACGCAGGTATTTACACAATATTGTCTAAAAACTCATCATATTCTAACTACTGGGAGCTTGATACAGGATCTGGTATTCACGCATGTTCTGATTTGCAGGGCCTAACAAGAAGTGAGGATGTGGATCACAGGAAGATAAACCTGATTATGGGAAATAGGAAGGCTTCACCTGTTTACAAGATTGGAGTTTATACCTTGTTGCTAAGTAGTGGGTTAAAGTTAGATTTGAATAAATGTGTGTACTCATCTGAAATGGCGAGAAATATTATTTCTTTTCATAGTTTGTACAAACAAGGTTTTACCTTTTCGTTTGATAATTAATGTGGTGGTATTAATGATTTCTTTAAAAATGTGTTTTATTTTAAAGCATTACCTTGTGATGGTGTGTATGAAACTGTGTCGGTTGTAGACAACTTAGGAAATAATGTAGTGTATATTGATTCTTCTACTAGCCTAGACAAAACATCATTGTGGAATTGTCATCTTGGACATGTAAACAAGAAACGCATAGGCCAACTCCAAAAGGATGGAGTCTTCGAGTCATTTGACCTAAAGTCAGATGATAGTTGTGAATCTTGTGTACTTGGAAAGATGACAAAATCACCCTTCACTGGTACTTGTTAACGCGGTGAGGGTTTGTTGGACCTAATACATACTGATGTATGTGGACCATTCAAAACCGCCACAAGGGATGCTAATCGGTATTATGTGACTTTTATTGATGATTTTAGTAGATATGGTTATGTCTACTTAATCAAACATAAGTCAGAAACCTTTGAAAGGTTTAAAGAAGTTAAACAGGAAGTATAAAATCAATTGGGCAGGAACATTAAGATGCTTCGATCCGATCGAGGTGGTGAGTATCTTAGTACCGAGTTCCTTGACTATCTTAAGGAGTGTGGGATTGTCTCACAATTGACTCCTCCCAGGACACCACAAATGAGTGGTGTAGCTGAGAGGCGTAATCAAACTTGTTAGACATGGTTCGCTCTATGATGAGTCGAGCTTCTCTACCAATCTATTTTTGGGGGTATGTCTTAGAGACTGCCGCCCATATCCTTAATCTAGTCCCTACAAAGAAATTTACAAAAACACTTCATGAGATGTGGACTGGGAAGGTTCCCAATTTGGACCACATCAATATTTGGGGTTGTGAAGCTTTCGTGAGGCGCGAGACTCATGATAAGCTCGAACCCCGAAGTGCAAGGTGTATGTTCATCGGCTACCCATGAAAATCCTTCGGTTACCTCTTCTACAGACCCAGTGAGAATGTGGTCTTTGTATCAAGAAGAGGGGTCTTTCGTGAGAGAGATTTTATAAGCCAAGGAGACAGTGGGAGGCTAATTGACCTTAAAGAAACTCAAGAATCAAATGGTGAAGGAACTTCAGACACTAGCAATCAACCTAAGGAGGAAACTCTTGTTGAGCCAGCTGACGAGTCTGTACCTCCGAGGCGTTCCACACGAGTTAGGAACACACTTGAGTTTTATTATGGTTTTCATATTACTACGGAAGGTGAAACATTTATCAATGATAGTACACTGGTAAATTTTGATGAACCTAGCAGTGTTAAGGAAGCCATGGCAAGCCCGGAGTCTGCTAAATGGAAGGACGCTATGGAAAGCGAGATACAGTCCATATATGACAATCAAGTTTGGACTTGGTTGACAATGTACCAGGCCGTAAAATAGTCGGGTGCAAATGGATCTTCAAGAAGAAGACCGACATGGAAGGAAAAGTGCACACTTATAAGGTTCGACTGGTTGCGAAGGGTTTTACTCAGACTCAGGGTATTGATTATGATGAAACCTTCTCACCGTTAGCAAAGATTAAGTCTATTAGAGTTATGCTATCCATTGCTGCATTTCATGATTATGAAATATGGCAAATGGATGTCAAAACCGCTTTTCTTAATGGAAATTTAGCTGAGGATGTGTACATGAATCAGCCATAGGGTTTTGTCAGTGCAGAATACCCTAATAGAGTGTGCAAGCTTGAGAAATCCATTTATGGATTAAAACAAGCATCTCGTAGCTGGAATCTTTGTTTCGATGAAAAGGTCAAAGAGTTTGGCTTCTCGAGAAGTGAAGATGAGTCTTGCGTATATGTCAAAGCTAGTGGGAGTATAGTTAGCATCTTGGTACTGTATGTAGATCACATACTACTTATAGGAAATGACATCCCAACCTTGCAGGAGGTTAAATCCTGGATTAGGAAGTGCTTTACTATGAAGGACCTAGGTGAAGCTGCCTATACCTTAGGGATAAGGATATTAAGAGAAAGGAGTAAAAGACTAATTGGACTTAGTCAGAGTACCTACTTGGATAAGGTGTTGAAAAGGTTCAACATGTAGAATTCCAAGAAAGGAGATTTACCGATCCAAAGCAATGCCAGGCTGAGTAAGACTTAGAGTCCGAGTACAGAGGCTGAGATAGCAGCGATGAGTCGATTACCGTATGCTTCCGCTGTAGGCTCGATCATGTATGCTATGACTTGTACTCGCCCTGATGTGGCCTTTTCTTTGAGCATGGTCAGCAGATATCAGGGGAACCCTGGAAAGGCTCATTGGACCGCGGTAAAGAACATTCTCAAGTACCTGCGGAGGACTAAGGATTGGATCCTTACCCTTGGTGGGAGTGATGACTTGAGAGTATTAGGGTATAGTAATGCTAGTTTTCAGACTGATAGGGATGACTTCCGCTCTCAGTCGGGCTGGGTCTTTACCCTAAATGGAGGGGCAATCTTTTGGAAGAGTTCCAAGCAGGAGACGATGGCTGATTCGACTTGTGAATCAGAGTATATAGCAGCGAGTGAAGGAATGAAGGAGGAGATATGGCTGAAGAACTTCATCGGAGACCTTGGAGTTGTACTAGCTATTAATGAGCCTATGGAGATTTTCTATGACAGCAATAGTGCGGTTGCCTTAGCCAAGGAACCGAGAGATCATGGCAAATCCTGACACATTGAAAGAAAATATCACTTCATAAGACACAAGATAGAAGAAGGACTCCTCATGGCAAAGAGGGTATCGTCAGATGAGAACCCTGCAGATCCCCTTACGAGGGGACTGACGAGGGTTAAGCATTTGCAGCATGCGAGGCACATCGGGTTGAGGGACGATATTAGTTTTATTGATTAGATAGCCTTTTCAGAAACTGGTAAAATGTAATAGAAGTTTGATGATGAATAAAATTTGTGATTTATTTATGAGTAAAGTGTTGCTATCATTGTCAATTATTTACTATTGTTTCAGTTTTGCATGTCTTGACTTCCAGAATAATTAATATATTCAAACCTCCACAATCGGTCATACGTCAGAAGTAGGTATGAATCATGATTGTGATGAATTGGGTTTGTAGATGGCTAAAGGTGTTTAGACATAGCCATGATTGCTACAATGTTCATGAGTGCTCATAAGTTATGAGTATTGGAATAAACCCACACTCGCTTGTATCACTTCATGGAATTTATCTCAAGTGATCGTGAGACGATAATATCATATAAGTCTTCAAACTAGAGATATGAGTTGTTACCTATGAGTTGGATGGGCATTGATTGCACGAAAACGCATTAGTAACTTGATGTTATAAAACGTGCCTTTATGTGCTATTCAACAAGTAGTAGAACAAGCATATGAGTCGAAGTTTATCTGTTCCTTCTAGAAATAGAAGCGATATCAGGGCCCTTCGATGATTTTGTGTTGACCCATGTACCGGGCCCGGTCAGAACTAAATTGATGTGTTCAGTTAAGTTCTTTGTCAAACAAATCGGAAATCGGGAAACAACTGCCAGATAATAAGTAAGACATTGTTCCATCTATTTGTCCGGCTGATATCATGAGAACAGAGGACTATATGATCACTTATGTAAAATGGCGCTTCATAGTTTAACAAAGTTTTCGAGAGCTATGTTTGTTGGTTGGTTCCTGAAGTAATATAGGCAAATACAGTTATTAGACTTATCCAAGTAGGAGTCTGTTGGATAAGGTGTCTAAGTCCATAACTTATTTGGTATATACTTGACCCGACCCGACATGGTCCATTTGGGTTGCACTTCACCCAAACGATTTATGGATAATATTATGAGAATTGTATACTTATGTTTTAATAATATATTATAAGTTATAATATATTAATATAAAGTCATGTTATTAATTAAGTTTTAATCTTTAAATTAATTATGAATTGATTTAGTGATTAAAAGGAAGACTAATTAAATCATGGGCTATTATATTTATATGGTGTGGGCTAACACTCATTTGGGAATGGGCTTAGCTTATATGGAAGTCCATGGATGATCCATGGAGCTTTCAACCCATGGATCCTTGGAAGAGGAAAATACATGGCTTATTAGGGTTTACCCTAATCATCTACACTATATAAACAAGCCTATGGTGCATGAATTGACACCCTAGTGTGTGTGAGAAGTGGTGGCCGATTTCTAGTGCAAAGTATACACTTTCATAAGTTTTCCAAGTTTGTGGTGATTTGTGATTTCCATTTGAGGAATTCACATTATTGGTGCTTGGCTCTCAAACTCCAAGGAATCAACACTCATCAAAAGGTATGTAATTCATCTAATTCTTTTATGTTTAAAAGTTCCCCATGCCATGCTAGATAAGTTATAAACCTTGGAATACAATTTTGCATGTATTATAGACAAACATAGATCCAAGGTTTATTAGGGTTGAATGTACACTTAGGAAGTGTTACAATGCTCAAAACCCAACATGAGTGTCACCGAGTATGCTACAAATTTTACAGAGAAAATGAAGCTCATTCCTTATCTAGTTCTAACTGAGCTCTCCAAGGTCAACAAGTTTGCCCACAGATTACCAACGGACTTTGGTCCAATGGTCAAGCAAGCGACCACTCTGAAAGCCACCATCTGGGCTGCTAAGAATGTGGAGACCCAGATAAGAGAGAAGGGTCTGGAGAGAGCTGAAGTTGGTTGGAAAAGGAAGCATGAAGGTTTTTCAAGGTCCAACAAGGAGAGAAAATTCCCGAAGTCTGGAGGAGGAGGTGAAGCATGATGGTGTGATAAATCCAAGAAGAAACACTTTGGAAATTGCGGCGAGGAGGTGACATGTTTCTGTTGGGTTTTGAGCATTCTAACACTCCTAAGTGTACATGCAACCCTAAATACCTTGGATCTATGTTTTCTCTATTATACGTGCAAATAAGAACTTCCAAGGTATTATCCTAATCTAGCATACAAAACAATGAGTGTAACAAGATATAATACATACCTCTTTGATGTAGAAAGTCTTCATGAAGCTTGAGTGCCTAGTGCCCCAAGTGTGACACCTCAAATGGTTCACACAACACCAAATACACTTGGAATAACTTGAGAGAATTCTACACTTCATGAAATCGGCTAGCCCTCTCTAGAATGATACTAGTCGCCAATTTTGTCAAGAATAAGATCTTTATATAGTGTTTCAATTAGGGTAAACCCTAATTGTCATGACTTTCCATTTCCTTGGATCCATGGGTTCAAATACACAATGGAGCATCCATGGACCATCCTATGGGTTTTAGCCCAACTTGATTATCCATGGAGCATTAGCCCACTATACAAGTATGGATGATTTACACAATCAACCCATATATTTAATTAGTCTTCTTTTGATCACTTAATTAATCCTAGATTAATTCTTGATCAATACTAATTAAATAATCTTATTATTCTTATTATTAATATACTAGAACTTATAATATATTAATAACCATAAGTGTCTTATTTCTCTCATTATAGTCTATCCAAGTGCATGATGCCATGAAACCCAAATGGACCATGCCGGGTCGGGTCAAGTCTTACCGATTATAGTTATGGATTTAGAAATTAATCCAACAGTCTCCCACTTGGATAAGTCTAAAACCAATATTGCGTATGACTTCAGGAACCGACTGGCAATCGTAGCTCTCAAAAGCTTCTGTCGAACTCTGACCTTGTAGATGAACTCTGACCTTTGTCAGTGACTTGTCCATTAGATAAGGGATCATATATTCCTCCATTCTAGATATCATATGAACTGACACATGGATTATAATCATTCTCTCTGTCCATTTGTTGTTTCCCGATTTCCGATTTATGACGACTGAGTAATTGAACAAATCAAATCAGTCCTGGCCCAGCCGAGCACTTCCATTTGTCATCATCAAATCATCGAGGGGCCCATAGATATCGTTTTTATCCCAAAGGTAAAAGGAATGGATAAACTTCGACTCATATGGCTTGTTCTACTACTTGTTGAATCATACACAAAGACACGTTTTATAGCACCGAGTTACCAAATGCGTTTTCGTGAAATCAATGTACAACCAACTCATAGAACAACTCATATCTCTAGGTTTGAAGAATATAAGATATTATCGTCTCATGATCACTCGTGCTAAAATCCATGAAGTGATTCCAATGAGCGCGGGTTGAATCCAATACTCAGAACTTATGAGCACTCATGAGTGTTGTAGCCCTTTGTCCAACACCTTAGACCTCTACAAGCCAACCCATGACAGTCTTAATTCATATCTACTTCCAACATATGACCGACTGTGGATGGTTTGAATAACTTAGTCATTCCGGAAGAATAACCTAGTTTATTTTGGAAGTCAAAACATGCAAAATGAAACACAATAATAATTGAATCCAATATGGTATCAAAACCTATGAACATAAATAAAACACCTTTTATTTATCACCATATCATTACACATTATTCATTGTATACTGTTTCAGCTATCAACTTTATTCTTGAATTTAAAACAATAGTTGTCCCATGCTCCAAGCATCTACACTATGTTTTCGAAACACTAGTCATGCCATACACCAAGTATGCATACTATGTTTGTCTATGATCTTTACTTTGTGAACTAGATCAATTGAACATAACTTCAATGATTCTCTTTTCACACTCCCAAATCCTTACTAGAAATACAAGAATTCGAAATTCATGTCATTTATTGAAATCTATTGGATTCTAAACTTATATGCATTGACCCTCTTGTAATGATTACGCAAAAAGTCAGAAAGACTTGACAACAATCATTACAGAGTATTCCAAAGGAGATCAGCTTCTTGGAAACATCCTTCTTTCATTAAGTTTCCTAATCTTAAACAGATTGAAAATTCTAACTTTGAAACATTTCCAGATTCCATTTTGACTATCACTTCTGAACAAGAGTTGCCTCCTTACAGATTATGTCAATATGGTCCTTCCAGAATTATCACTATACTTCCAACTGTCCTTGAGCAACCAATCTTTGGTAAACCTTAGATTGTCCTCGACAATTGTTTAATCCTTTTTGTCATATCCAGTTCTAAACCTTTTCCATTCTTAATGCCCCAGGCATTTGGAAAATTTTAGAAAGGATGAATATAGCACATGTAATCGATCCTATATCCGAAGCATATGGGAATCGATTCATGATGTCTCACATAAAGACTAAACCAGTCTTTTGCTATAACATTTCCATTTCAATTTGCCAAGTTCTCATAATTCAGATTATGAAAAGGGATGTCATAATCATAATCGAATTTTAGAACGCAAATAATGGACTTATATACAAAATTTCCTTATGTTGAGCCATTCCAACATGAAATTCATATATATCCTTGACTAAATGATTAAAACCTCATGATCTAAGCTTATAGATTTGAGATGAAGTATAATTTCCTCTCCCACTAGCTTTGACATGTACTCAGAAATCAGCTGGACTTCTAGAAATCAATACTTCATTGACTTTCTTACCAAAGTTCAAATTTCTGATACTAGATTGTTTTGATAAGACTTTATCAAAATCATACACCTTCCCTTAGATAGCACACTTGTGTATCTAAACAATTATGAAGAGGGATGTCGTAATCATAATGGTTAGACCTTTTTTCCACTTCTCACAAGTCCAGGTTAGTGTGCCGGTTAACCACACACGCTCCACTAACGACTTTGAGAATGCAAATATCACAATTGCTATCTAGCTAAAATCTACTTAGTGAAAGTGTTTCCTCACCATTCATGAATCGGAGAGAAACCTTATGATACTTAGATTTAATGGTGTATGTGTTCTTATCCATGTGAATTGTCAAAACCATAGAGACAAGACAAGGATAATGACAAATCCATACTCATATGGATTGAACTCAATCTTAATTTCTTGCCACCTGGCAGCTCAAGGGCCTGCCATTGCTTCCAAGTTGTTGTGCAACTAATTGAGAACTCTAAGAACTCATATGCAAAGCCAACTTTAACTGGAATGGGCACAGAATATGTCAACACGATAGGTTATAAACCTCAAGTCGTGTGCTAGTAAAGAATTTCAGGTTTTATTCTTGATTAGTTCTTGATACTTTCAAGACCTTTAAGACTCCCACTGTCCTCTTGACATGTAAGACTTTCTTGTCATTTATTCAAGAGATAGTGTGGATTCTAATCAAGACAAACACTTAACAAAATTGGCCTAAGTTGGTCTTTGTTTTATCCAAAACATCGCAACTCACCAATTTCAAATGTACAAGAGTAGAAATCTTTTACTCTTACATTTGACAAGTGTTTTAAACCTTCTTTAAGACATGTCACTCAAATTACAATCTTAGAGTATGACTCTAAGAGTTGTATTGGAACGAAGTATGACTCATCTTCTTAATTTAGCCACTTCACCAATTCATAGTTCCTCTTCTTAGCTATAAGAAAGCACTTAGAGGATGAATTGTGATAAGGTCTCTAAATCATTAACATGATCATAACAACTGATACGAAAGTCCTCACCCATCTTTTCAGATTTGTGAAACTTCTATCCTTCTGCCTAATTTGATTCTTCTTATTCGCTCTGCCTTACATTGGAACCTTTTCCAATATCTCAGAATTACACTTATGCTTGTAAGTATAACCATATTTACTGAACTTAAGTAAATCATGACGAATAGTCTTATGAATCTTTTGTGGTGGACTTAATCAGTGCACAAGAATGTGTACTCGATCCCTTAGTCCTTCACTTGGCTCACACATCCATGTGAACAAGTAATTAGTCTTATTTTTTCCATTACTTGAAAGTTCTAATTCATCATGCTATATAACTTGCATGATTCCAAGTTCCGGTCCAATTGAAACTTGGGTGATGAGGATCTTTCCTTATTTGGTAAATTTAGACATTACCACAAATGAAAGAATCAATTTCATATTTCCACTCTTGCTATTAATGGAATCATATAAGCAACAATTTTTCCTCAAATGCCATTGTAAGGATATTTTAAAATAAATAAAATCAAAAATTTTCTTTTATTTTAAAACTTTGCGGAAAAACTTATCCTTACAATCCATATGAAAACTTGTTGTTATCTATTCCTAAGCAATATCTCATAACTCCTAAGAAGTAGCTCAAGAATCCGATCTTCAAACCATGCGATAGAAATCCATCTACGTGATCAGATTCAGCATATTCTTTCTTTTAAGTTTCTTCACTTTTTCTTTGATTCTTAAACATCAACATGTGACCCAGTCACATCATGTATCAAGAATCTCACAATGGAAACTTAGCGGAGTTAGATAGTGGACTTTACCTGAAGTAGAGTCAAACTTATTGACTTCAACATCCTTAGGTAAATTTGGCAGATTCGTAACCAATGTCCCTTCCTTTGGCAATATAAACATATGGACCCTTTGATAATGGTACACGGGACTATCACAGACTTAGCTTTTCTCTTTACCATTTGGTCAACCGAGTTGACTATGGCCGATCCCTTTCCATTGGGAAGAGAATGCTTTCCTGGATTTCCTGTGTCACTATTGTCAAAGTCCATCAAGTTTTAAGGAAGTTGATCTTAACAAATAGATAAGATCATTAAGGGTCTTGTCATAGTCTGTTTCATAGGTGTCCCAAAGGAACTCACTATGTGACTTAGAAAGTAATTGAACCACCAACTTTCTCAAGACTTTGACACCCAACTCTCCTGGCTTGTCAATATGTGACTACATCTCCAAGATGTGATCACACCTAGACCTTGCCTTGCCAATAGGGCTTCAGTGACCTTGAACTTGTGGGTTAGGGAGAATAATTGGAGGAGGTGAATGAAGTATGATTTCCATGGGACATCATCTTCATTTAGGAAAGCTTGTTTCAAGAGATTTGGGAAGATCATAAATGTCTAAACCAGACATATTTTGGGAGATATTCAAGATAGTTGATCTTAAGTCCTTAATATGACACCCAGTATGAAATATTAAGGCTAGGACCCAATAAACTATTTTATAACTTAGAAGAGGTATGCCGTAATCCAAGCTACAAAACATTTGAAGGTAGGTGAATGACGATTCACCAATTTCCACCAAGATAAACGAAATGTATTATTAGGTTTTAATTGGTTTTGAAACTCCTAGATCTTTTGAAATTCATTGAACTGTTCAATGGCATGTTCCAATCTCGAGTGTGCCCTTCATGTTTTTTGTGACTGGGATGCCGAGGATCACAAAACAAGGTGTGAAGTAACCATGCAAATTACTTGGTACCCTTAAGTGTTTACCCCTCAATCGATGTGCCGGTTAACCACACACGCTCCATCGATACTATGATAAACATTAAGTTACCCTTTTCGTACCTTGTTAAATACGAGTTAGTGTGTCGGTTAACCACACACGCTCCATTAACCGACTTAAACAAAGTGCAAAATGTAATTTCATGGATTAGCACCTTATTCACATTTTCCTAAGTAACTAAGATTGGGTATTATTAAGAGTTTAGTTACTTAGTATTTATCATTAATACTTTTAATGAAGGGAGAATTCTAGTCCTATCAAACCCGTTCGGCTAACGACCCTCCACCAGTCAAGCAAGCGGTGGGTGAGAGTGGACACCCATTAAGTTGTCATTTTATAGGCAACAACCTTATACCCACCATATAGACCGGCTTTGTGAATGAGGCGTACTAGCGGTAAGACTGACTTTACTCTTATACATATATATATTAATAAATTATAATATTATAAAGTATAAGGGTTGAATTTTAACTTTTAAAATTCTAAGGGCTAACATGGAATTAAAGTATTCATAAGAGAAAACTTTACAAATTCCAAAACTTGAGGGCAAGTTTTGAATCTATTCAAAACTAATTAATTCCATAACTTATGTGTTTAAAGTAGTTTTAATCCAAAAACTCTTCAAGTTCCATAACTTGAGGACAAGTTATGGAAGACTTTAAACTAATAAAAGAATTAACTTTTCTTTATTTTATAACTTATGGAATTAATTAAGGTTACACTTTTTTTATTTATTTATTATTAAATGAAGAGACTCTTGGTCCTCCATAACTTGAGGACAAGTTATGAAGTCATAAACCCATTTGATTAGAACTAGACTCTTCATTTTTGTAACCTTTGCCAACAATTATGAGTTTTATGAAACTTAAATGTGACTTTTCATATAACTTGAGGACAAGTTACAAAAACAAGTTTTAGAATCAACTCTTAGATTAAAATGGATTGAAAACACATAATCAATTAACTTTTCTATTAATCTAAGCAACTCATAACAACAAGATAATTCAAATCAAACTTTTTCATGTAATTAGTCTAAACCTTAAACTAATACAAAACATGAATCTATTGACAATTATCTTTGAAATTGGATTAGCATAAACATTACCACATCAAAAATAAGTTTATAAGTTCAAAAACATCTTAGGGTAATGTTCCTAGTCCAATTCCAGCCAAAAAATTCGAATTTATGCTGTCTGGGGGTCCAACTCGTCAAGTGCACGAACCAACTAGGCGAGTTGGATGCTTTTTGCCTTGGACTCGGCGAGTCTGCTGGGCAGACATCATCAAAACTCGATTTTTCAGCTCCATTTGCAAGTATAACAAGAAAACAAGCCTAGGCTCTGATACCACTGTTGGGTTTTGAGCATTCTAACACTCCTAAGTGTACATGCAACCCTAAATACCTTGGATCTATGTTTTCTCTATTATACATGCAAATAAGAACTTCCAAGGTATTATCCTAATCTAGCATACAAAAAAATGAGTGTAACAAGATAGAATACATACCTCTTTGATGTAGAAAGTCTTCATGAAGCTTGAGTGCCTAGTGCCCCAAGTGTGACACCTCAAATGGTTCACACAACACCAAATACACTTGGAATAACTTGAGAGAATTCTACACTTCACCAAATACACTTGGAATGCAAACATCACAATTGCTATCTAGCTAAAATGTACTTAGTGAAAGTGTTTTCTCACCATGATTTTCATGAATCGGAGAGAAACCTTATGACACTTAGATTTAATGGCGTATGTGTTCTTAACCATGTGAATTTTCCAAACCATAGTCACAGGACAAGGAAAATGACAAATCCAAAATCATATGGACTGAACTAGATCTTAATTTCTTGCCATCTGGCAGCTCAAGGGCCTGCCATTGCTTCCAAGTTGTTGTGCAACCAATTGAGAACTCTAAGAACTCATATGCAAAGCCAAATTTAATTGGAATGGGCAAAAATATGTCAACATGATAGGTTATGAACCTCAAGTCGTGTGCTAGTGAAGAACTCTCACTGTCCTCTTGACATATAAGACTTTCTTGTCAGATATTCAAGAGATAGTTTGGATTCTAATCAAGACAAACACTTCACACAATTGGCCTTAGTTGGTCTTTGTTTTATCCAAAACATCACAACTTACCAATTTCAAATGTACAAGAGTAGAAAACTTTTACTCTTACATTTGACATGTGTTTTAAACCTTATCTAAGACATGTCACTCAAATTACAATCTTGGAGTATGACTCTAAGACTTGTATTAGAACGAAGTATGACTCATCTTCTTGATTTAACCATTTCAACAATTCAAGATTCCCCTTCTTAGTAATAAGAATGCACTAAGATTTCCTTAGATAACTAATTGTGCTATGGTTTCTTAATCATTAAGATGATCACAAAAGTTGATACTAAAGTAATCTCCCATCTTTTCAGATTTGAGAAACATTTATCTTTCTGCTTAAGTTGATTCTTCTTATTCGCTCTGTCTTACATTGACACTTTTCCAATATTTCAGAATTATACTTAAACTTGTAAGTATAACCATATTTTCTGAACTTAAGTAAATCATGACGAGTAGTCTTATCGATCATTTGTGGTGGACTTAATCAATGCACAAGAATGTGTACTCGATCCCTTACTCCGTTACTTGACTCACACATCCATGTGACAAGTAGTTAGTCTTAATTTTCCAATGCTTGAAAGTTCTCATTCATCATGCTATACAACTTGCATGATTCCAAGTTTCGGTCCAATTGAAACTTAGGTGATGAGGATCTTTCCTTATTTGGTAAATTTAGACATTACCACAAATGAAAGAATCAATTTCATATTTCCACTCTTTCTATTAATGGAATCATATAAGCAGCAATTTTTTCACAAACGCCACTGTAAGGATACATAGAATAAATAAAATAAAAAATTTCCCTTTATTTTTAAAACCTTTGCGGAAAAACATATCCTTACAATCCATATGAAAACTTGTTGTTATCTATTCCTAAGCAATATCTCATAACTCCTAAGAAGTAGCTCAAGAATCCGATCTTCAAACTAGGCGATAGAAATCCATCTACGCGATCAGATTTAACATATTCTTTCTTGAAGTTTCTTCACTTTTCTTTGATTCTTGAAACATCACCATGTGACCCAGTCACATCATGTATCAAGAATCTCAGAGTAGAAACTTAGCAGAGTTAGATAGCGGACTTTACCTGAAGTAGAGTGAAACTTATTGACTTTAACACCCTTAGGTAAATTGGCAGTTTCGCAATCAATGCCCCTTCCTTTGGTAATTTAACATATGGACGCTTTGGTAATGGAATATGGGACTATCACTGACTTAGCCTTTCTCCTTACCATATGGTCAACCGAGTTGACTATGGCCGATCCCTTTCCATTGGGAAGAGAGAGCTTTACTGGATATCCAATGTATCATTATCAATGTCCACAAAGTTTTAGGAAGTTGATCTTAGCAAATAGATAAGATCATTAAGGGTCTTGTCATAGTCTGTTTCATAGGAGTCCCAAAGGAACTCACTATGTGACTTAGAAAGTAGTTGAGCCACTAACTTTCTCAAGACTTTGACACCCAACTCTCCCGGCTTGTCAATATGTGACTACATCTCCAATATGTGATCACACATAGACCTTTGCTTGCCAATAGGCTTGAGTGACCTTAAACTTTTCAAGAACTTGTGGGTTAAGGAGAATAATTGGAGGAGGTGAAAGAATTATCATGGGATATCATCTTCATTTAGGAAAACTTGTTTCAAGATATTTGGGAAGATCATAGATATCTAAACCAGACATCTTTTGGGAGATATTCAAGATAATTGATTTAAAGTCCTTAATATAACACCCAATATGAAATATTAAGGCTAGGACCCAACACAATACTTTTATAACTTGGAAGAGGGATGCCGTAATCCAAGCTATAAATATTTGAAGTTAGGTGAATGACGATTCACCAATTTCCACCAAGATAAACGAAATGTATTATTAGGTTTTAATTGGTTTTTAAACTCCTAGATTCTTTTGAGATTCATTGAACTTTTCAATGGCATGTTTCAATCTCGAGTGTGTCCTTCAGGTTTTGTGACTGGGATGCCGAGGATCACAAAACAAGGTGTGACGTAACCATGCAAATATACTGGGTACCCTTAATATTTACCCCTTAATCGATGTGCCGGTTAACCACACACGCTCCACCAATACTATGATAAATATTAAGTTACCCTTTGCCTACCTTGTTAAGTCCAGGTTACTGTGCTAGTTAACCACACACGCTCTACTAACGACTTAAGCAAAGTGCAAAGTGTAATTTCATGGGTTAGCACCTTATTCACTTTTTCCTAAGTAACTAAGATTGGGTATTTATAAAAGGTTTAGTTACTTAGTATTTATCATTAATACTTTTAATGAAGGGAGAATTATAGTCCTTGTCCTACCCGTTCGGCTAACGACCCTCCACCAGTCAAGGAATGGAACACTTTAAACTAATAAAAGAATGTAGCTTTTCTTTATTTTGTAACTTATGGAATTAATTAAGGTTACATATTTTGTTACTTAATGAAGTGACTCTTGAACCTCCATAACTTGAGGACAAGACTCTTCATTTTTTGTAACAATTGCCAACTTTTATGTGTTTTATGAAACTTAAATGTGACTTTTCATATAACTTGAGGACAAGTTACAAAAACAAGTTTTAGAATCAACTCTTAGATTAAAATGGATTGAAAACACATAATCAATTAACTTTTCTATTAATCTAAGCAACTCATAAGAACAAGATAATTCAAATCAAACTTTTTCATGTAATTAGCCTAATCACTAAGCTATTACAAAACATGAATCTATTGACAATTATCTTTGAAATTGAATTAACATGAACATTACCACATTAAAAACAAGTTTATAAGTCTAAAAACATTTTAGGGTACTGTTCCTAGTCCAATTCCAGCCAAAACAATCGAATATATGCTGTCTGAGGGTCCAACTCGTCGAGTGCACGAAGAAACTCAGCGAGTTGGATGCATTTTGCCTTGGACTCGGCGAGTCCATCAGTGGACTCGGCGAGTCTGCTCAGCAGGGAGCATAAAAACTCGATTTTTCAGCCAATTTTGCAAATATAACAAGAAAACAAGCCTAGGCTCTGATACCACTGTTGCGTTTTGAGCATTCTAACACTCCTAAGTGTACATGCAACCCTAAATAACTTGGATCTAAGTTTTCTCTATAATACATGCAAATATGAACTTTCCAAGGTATTCATCCTAACTAGCTTAATAGCATTGATTCTTATGAATATATCATGTTAGAATTACATACCTCTTTGATGTAGAATGTCTTCATGAAGCTTGAGTGCCTAGTGCCCCAAGTGTGACACCTCAAATGGTTCACACAACATCATATGCACTTGGAAAGACTTGAGAGAATTCCACACTTCATAAAAATCGGCTAGCCCTATCACTCACACACATAGTGGCCGATTTCTTGAGCCATGGGATTCTTTTATATGGTGGCTATTAGGGTTACACAATGTAAATCATAACTTTAGCCATTCCTTATGCTCCATGGATTTTAACCTCGATGGAGTATCCATGGGTCACCCCATGGACTTAGTCCAACATAAGGAATCTTGGATCACAAGCCCACATATATAAGAATGAATGATTTACATAATCAACCCATATATTTAATTAGTCTCCTTTTGATCACTTAATTAATTCCAAATTAATTCTTGATCAATACTAATTAAAAAGTCGTATTTAAATATTAGAACTTATAATATATTAACCAACCTTAAGTGTTATTTCTCTCATTATAGTCTATCCAAATGCATGATGCCATGCAACCCAAATGGACCATGCCGGGTCGGGTCAACTCTTACCAATTATAGTTATGGACTTAGAAATTAATCCAACAATAAGACCTTCCGGTCACACATTGGTACCCTTGCAGGTAAAGTATAGCGAGAAGACTCACCTCATTGAAGTCGGATAACTCTCGTGCTCAACGTCCCGACCTAGCCTCCTCCTATTATTCAAATAACATTCACGATCAATATTCTCTCATAGCCTCATCTCTGCAGATTGGGTAGAAGGCCATTCTACGTTTCTCTGAACTCTCTTGAATTAGTCTTGACCAGAACCCTAAGGTCAACGAAAGTCAACGGTCAAACTTTGACCGACTCGTCGAGTGGACATGGGCGAGTCGGCGAGTCCATGCGGGTTCTCTGAATCCTTCTAGCCTCTCTTGGCTCGTCGATTCATCATCCCACTCAGTAGGTTACACCAGTCACGACTCGTTGAGTCCCATTATGGACTTGGCAAGTTGCATCCATGGCAACACTGAAATGACCTTCTGAGGTCAGATCTACTTCTCTAACCTATAGATCTGGCCTTCCCAGCCACTATTATCACGTAAAGGTCCGACCTTTACACTCATGCAATATCTATAAAGCTTCTTTGGGTGAAATAACATCTAGAATGGCAACCTAGGGTCATATCTCTAATGGAATAGCAAAAAGCAAGATAAATAGGACCCTATGGACCTTATAAGGTCTAGATCTAAGAGTAACTCCACCTTGGGACCTTACATACTTCGAATCCAAGCCAAAGAAGGCATAAGAAAACCCTAGATTCAAGTAGATCACCAAATACACGAGATTGAGCACAGATTAGTACCTCTAGCAGCCTCTTCTGATCAAATGGGTGATAAATCTGAGCTCCTCAATCTTCCTTGTTTGTCTTCCGTCCTTCTTTCATGGAAAATTACACTTAGAATGATGAATTAGCCCTCTTCTTGCACTACAAGCTTTCTCTCTACTTTACAGGGTTTCTCAGGGGTGCAAGTGGCCTTAGTTGGAGGCTATAAAGGCCTTTAAATAGGGCACAGACCCCGAGAATTAAGGTTTCAATTTACAACGCGGACTCGCCGAGTCCATGCATCGACTCGTCGAGCCCTTCATTAAATCAGACAAGAAAAGCGCGGTCCTACTCGGCGAGTCTGAGCGCCTACTCGCCGAGTCCCTCTCTAAAATTCAAGAAAAATACTTAGAATAAGATACCTGGGAATTTGGATGTTACAAATATCCTCATCTCACAAAAGTTCTATCCAAATGTTCCGATGCCATGCAACCGAAATGGACCATGTCGGGTCGGGTCAAGTACATACCAATTATAGTTATGGACTTAGACACTAATCCAACAAGAACAAATGTGAAATCCACAACCTGTATCAAGGACCCAAAAACAAGAATGTGATGAGTTTTTAGCTAGAATAGTATAAATACTTGCATGGGTGGCCTTAACGTTCCTATCCTTGACATCCTGGAAGTATTTGGGGCAGCTTCGCTTCCAATGCCCTTTCTCATGACAATAGAAACACTCTGCTTCCTTAGGAATGGTAGAGGAAGCAACAGAACCAGCCTTTGTCCCACTTGAAGAGGATCCATCAAGGTACTTTCCCTTGCGGTTCTTAAAGGGAGCCTTCCTCTTCTTCCTCTTCGCATATCCGATTGCCAAGACTGGGTTATTAGCAGTAGGAGTAGAAACACCATTTTTACCTTTGAGACTACTTTCAGTAGTCCTCAAAAGGCCCTGAAGCTTCCTAAGAGTGAACTCCACCTTGTTCATATGATAGGTGATCGGAAACTGATCATAAAATGGAGGTAAGGAGTGTAGAATGATATCTATGGTTAACTCCTCATCAAAGTTCACATTCAACTGAAGCAAGTGGTCCACAAACCTTTGCACTTTCTACAAGTGGGCCGTTATGGGTTCACCATCCTTCATTTTAGTAGTTAACATGGAGGCGATGATTTCATAGCTCTCTTGACGAGCACTCTGATGGTATCTTTCCATCAGGTCTTGGAGCATCTCAAAATAGTAGAAGTCCTCATAGGAGTTTTGGAGTTCAACTGTCATGGTGGCCAACATGATACAAGACACCTTGGTTGCATCCTTCTCATGAGTCCTAAACTCAGCGATCTCCTCAGGAGTAGCAGAAGACTCATCGATTTCCTTAAGCTCCTTGTCTGGGACATATTCCTTATCCTCATAGCAAGTGACCATCCTGATGTTTCTAATCCAATCATTGAAATTAGTTCCATCAAAGATGACTCTCCCACACAAGTTCACGAGAGAGAATGAGCTAGTAGGGTTTGAGCGAGAAGAAGTGTTGGAAGACATCTGAAGAGAAAGACAAAGTTTAGATTAGATAAGAGTCCTTAATATAACACCTAAAATGAAATAGTAAGGATAGGACCCAACACAATATTTTACAATTTGGAAGAGGGATGTCGTAATCCAACTTGCAAAATATTTGAAGGTAGTTAAATGATGATTTACCAATTTCCAACATGAAAAATGAAATAGATTATTAAGTTTTAATTGGATTGAAACTCCTAGATTCTTTTGAGATTCATTGAACTTTTCAATGGCATGCTTAAATCTAGATTATGCCTTTCAAGTTTTTGACTGAGATACCGAGCATCACAAATAAGGTGTGAATACCCATCCAAATTAACTTGGTACACTTGATGTCATTTATCACCTAATCGATGTGTCGGTTAACCACACATGCTCCACCGATCTATGACAAACATCAAGCTACCCTTTCTCATCCTTACTACTCCAA
This sequence comes from Lactuca sativa, assembly GCF_002870075.4. Lineage (NCBI taxonomy): Eukaryota > Viridiplantae > Streptophyta > Magnoliopsida > Asterales > Asteraceae > Lactuca > Lactuca sativa. Next base: position 92,104,327 of record NC_056627.2, read on the forward strand.
GTTAATGTGCCGGTTAACCATACACGCTCCATTAACAACTAGGCAAGGTGCAAAGTGCAATTTCATGGATTAGCATCAATTTCACATTTTCCTAAAGTAACTAAGATTCAAAATTTGATAAAACATTTTGTTACTTTATAATTATCATTATACTTTTAATGAGAATTAGTGTCCTATCCTATCCGTTCAGCTAACGACCCTCCACCAGTCAAGGAAGCGGTGGGTGAGAGTGGACACCCATTAAACCACCATTTTATAGGCAGTAACCTTATACCCCACTTATACACTGACTTTGTGAATGAGGCCTACTAATGGTAAGACTGACTTGTCTTATACATACATATATATATATATATATATATATATATATAATTATTAAAATTTTAATATTATAATAGTATAAGAGTTGAATTTTAAACTTTTAAAATTCTAGGGTTTGGAATTAAAGTATTCTTAGGTGTGACTTTATAAATTACAAAACTAGAGGGCATGTTCTGAAACTATTCAAAACTTTACATTTCTATAACTTATGAGTTTATTGACTTTTAAGGAAAAGACTTTTTGTTTTCCATAACTTGAGGACAAGTTATGGAGTCCACTAAAAACATTTAGATCATTATTTTCATTAACACAATAATCAAATAATACACACATAATCTAATTAAACTCATAAGAATAAGATAATTCATATCATCAATCTTCAAGAAAGTAGCCTAAACATATAAACTAATACAAATCTTGAAATTATGACAATTATCTTTTAATTGGACAAGCATGATCATTAACTTATGAAAAAATAGATTTCGTGGTTCAAAAAACAGTTTAGGGTAATGATCAAAATCCAATTTCTGGCCAAAACTCGAAATTTCGCACACTAGAGCACCACCTCGGCGAGTACATGCACTAGACTCGTCGAGTTGGTCTGTTTCTGAGTGGACTCGTCGAGTAACCTAGTGGACTCGGTGAGTTCACCAGTCAGAATGCAGAAATTTGATTTTTCCAACTTTGAAAACCAATAAACATCAAGTATAATAAAAAACAAACCTAGTCTCTGATACCACTGATGGGTTTTGAGCACTCTAACAACCATATGGTGCATATGCAACCCTAAATGCTTTGGGTCTATGTTTTCTCTAATCATACATGCAATTTGATTTTCCAAAGCATTGTCCTAACTAGCATACAAATCATAGGTACTTAAATAACAAAAACTAGTTAGATGACTTACCTTTTCTTGTAGCTTGTTAACTTGGACCTTTAGGAGCCAAGCGCCCCAAATGTGATGCCTCAAATGCTTCAATCATATCTGGAATAATATTATCCTGATCAACTATATTATTTGAGACACGATCAACATGTGTTTGGGAGTGATAGTAGTGTTGCAACAAGTCTAAAACTTAGCAACAATACATACAAGAGAAACTTTAGAACCTAACATGAAATTAAAATACTATATGAGTATTTTATGAATCTACAAAACTAGAACAAGAGCATTTAGGCCTTGATAGTTATACATAATTTGTATAACCAGGTGCCTATAGAGGGACCCAGTGTGAGTCGCGCTATACAAATTCTTTACAAGTGTTGCTATAATCGAAGTTAGCAATTGTTTACTTATATTAGTAGACTTCCATTGTAAATCGCTTGACAGAACAGTATAACAGTCAGGATAAGATATATCTTGTTCATTATCACCTAACGCATGACCACTTTAGAGGACTTATCATCATTTTCTCTTAAATCATTATGGAGTAAGATGCCTCCAAAGAAGTCCAACAGGAAGAAAAAAACCTGTCAACAAATCCACCACCGCCACCACCTCCTCAGTACGACCCTGCTGTCTTCTACGCAGCAGTAACTGCCGCTGTGGCAGCCGCCATAACACATATAATGCAAGTGGCACTAGTGGGGCGGGTAGTGGTGCCAACCCATCTAACCATGGAGATAGTCATGGACACCCAAGAGAGTGTTCTTATAAGAATTTCATGAATGCTAAACCCAAATCCTTCGATGGCACCAGAGGTGTCATTTCTTTAACACGTTGGTTCGAGAAGACCGAATCAATATTCAAAATCTATGTGTGTCCTGAAACTAGCAACATGACATTTGTAGCATGCACTTTCACAGACAGAGCCCTCACTTGGTGGAACAGCCAAGTCAAGTCATTGACTCTCCCAATAGCCAATGCTATGAGTTGGGATGATTTGAAGGAACTAATGCTAGAAAAATATTGACCGAGGAGCGAGATGCAAAAACTAGAGCTGGATCTTTGGAGTCTGAAGATAAAGAACTCCGATATCGCTTCTTACACTGCCAGATTCAGTGACCTGGCTCATCTCTGCCACGGGATGGTCACCGCGAAGAGTAAGAAGTTGGAGAAGTACATTTGGGGATTAACTCCCCCGACTCAAGGAAATGTTATAGTTACCAATCCACTTACTTTCGACAACTCCAAGCGTCTGGCACAGACACTAGTGGATCACAGAGATCGCCAAGACTCCCTAACAGCCATTCCTGAACAGCCCAAGGAGAGTGACAACAATAAGAAATTATGGAACAAACGAAAGGGCCAATCCTCACAGGAGCCCTCCCAGAAACAATAAACAGTGCCAGTCCATGCTGCTACTATTCCTGCTGTTGTTCCTGCTACACTAGCACCTCCCAGTCGATATGTTGGAAACCTTCCATTGTGTAACAAATTCAACTTCTATTGGATTTAGTGTCTAAGCCCATATCTATAATAGGTATGTACTTGACCCGAGAGTAGCATGGTCCATTTGGGTTGCATGGCACCAGAACAATCTGAAGGATGGACTTTCAAGAAGAGGATATTTATGATTTATTAATATATTATAATTTCTAATATATTAATATGAAATCATATTATTTAATTAGTATTGATCAAGAATTAGTTTGGAATTAATTTTATGATCAAAAGAGACTAATTAATAGTGGGCTTATGATCCATAATCCTTTATATTGGGCTAAACCCATGTGGTGTCCCATGGGTACTCCATGGAGGTTAAAACCCATGGTGTGTAAGGGATGTGGTGTAACCCTAATTGTGTCACAATATGTAAAGGACCCCATAGCAACCAAAATCGGCGCCTAAGTGAAAGGAAAGAGGGCTAGCCGAATTTTGAGTGCAAGGATACTTCTCTCAAGTTATTCTAATTGTTGGTGGTGTTGTGTGAAGCATTTGAGGCATCACAATTGGGGTGCTAGGATCTTAAAGTCTAAATGAATCAAGCTATAAGAAAAGGTATGTCATTCTACTAGTTTATTGTATTACATATACTTCATTGTATGCTAGTTAGGATGAATCCTTGGAGAAAAAGAAAGTTTGCATCTATAATAGAGAAAACATAGATCCAAGGTTTCTAGGGTTGCATGCACACCTTAGGAGTGTTAGAATGCTTAAAACCTTTCAGTGGTATCAGAGCCTATGCTTGCTTTCTATTATACCTAATGCTACTTGTTTTTCCAAAGTTGAAAATTTTTCCATTTTTGCATCTGACTGCTCACCACGATGTGAAAGCTTTTACCACGACATGGTGATGCACATGTGAGCAGATTTTCGAGTTTGGTTTGCAATTGGATGAGGATCATTACCCTAAACTGTTTTTTGAACCTAGAAACCTATTTTTCAAAAGGGTAATGTTCATGCTTGTCCAGTTAAAAAGATAAGTTTCATGTTTTGTAATAGTTTATATGATTAATTACATGAAATTTTTTTGATTTGAATTATCTTACTCATATGAGTTTTGTTGAATCTTCCATGAATTATTTGATTATGGTATTAGTTAAATAATGTTTTAAATCTTTTTTAATTGATTCCATAACTTGTCCTCAAGTTATAGATGTTATGGAACATGAAAGGTTTTTCTATTTAAGATGTCATTAAACTCATATGTTATGAACTTCAAGTGTTTTGAAAAGTGTCAAAACTTGCCCACAAGTTTTGGAATTTGTAAAGTCTCACTAAATGAAACATTAATTCCAAACCTTAGAATTTTAAAAGTTAAAATCCAACCCTTATACTATTATAGTATTACAAGTTAATAATATATATATATATATATATATATATATATATATATATATATATATATACAAGATTAATTATGTCTTACTGTTAGTAGGCCTCATTCACGAAGCCGGTATATAAGGGGGTATAAGGTTACTGCCTATAAAATGGCAATTTAATGGGTGTCAACTCTCACCCACTGCTTCCTTGACTGGTGGAGTGTCGTTAGCCGAACGGGTAGGATAGGACTAATTCTCATTAAGTATAATGATAATAAAGTAACTAAATGTTTTCATTAAATTCCCAGTATTAGTTACTTTAGGAAAGTGCAAAATTGATGTTAATCCATGAAAATTACACTTTGCACCTTACCAAGTCGTTGATAGAGTGTGTGTGGTTAACCGACACATTAACTTGGACTAGTAAGGGTGGCAAAGGGTGGCTCGATGTTTTTCATAAGATCAATGGAGCGTGTGTGGTTAACCGACACATTGATTGGGCGATAAAGTCGGGAGTACCAAGCACATTTTGCATGGTTATTCACACCTAGTTTGTGATCCTCGGTATCCCAGTCAAAAACCTGAAGGGCATAATTGAGATTTAAACATGCCATTAAATTGTTCAATGAATCTCAAAAGATCTAGGAGTTTCAATCCAATTAAAACCTAATAAGAATTTCGTTTTTCAAGGTGGAAATTGGTAAATCGTCATTTATCTAGCTTCAAATATTTTGCAAGTTGGATTACGACATCCCTCTTCCAAATTCTAAAATATTGTGTTGGGTCCTAGCCTTAATATTTCATTTGGGTGTTTTATTACGGCTCATACCCTACTGGCTCCTTCTCTCTCATGAACCTTTGTGGGAGAGTCATCTTCGATGGTTCCAACATCAATGATTGGATTAGGAACATTAGGATGGTCACTTGCTATGAGGACAAGGAATATGTCCTCGACAAGGAGCTAAAGGAAATTGATGATTCTTCTTCTACTCCTGAGGAGATTGTTGAGTTTAGGCCACATGAGAAGGATGCCACCATGGTAGCTTCTATCATGCTTGCCACTATGTCAGCTGAAGTCCAAAAGTACTATGAGGAATTCTACCCTTTTGAGATGCACCAGGAACTGATGGAAAGATACCATCTAAGTGCTCATCAAGAGAGGTATGAAATAATCTCTTCCATGATAACAACCAGGATGAAGGATGGTGAACCCATCACGGGCCACTTTCATAAAATTCAAAAGTTTGTGGACCGATTGCTAAAGTTGAATGTGAACTTCCCTGAGGAGCTGGCTATATATATATATATATATATATATATATATATATATATATATATATATATATATATATATATATCATTCTACACTCCTTACCTCCGTGTATGATCAGTTCCCGATGACCTATCATATGAGTAAGGAGGAGGTCACAATTAGCAAACTTCAAGGGCTTTTGAGGACTGCCGAAAGTGGTCTCAAAGGTAAATTGGCTGTTACTACTCCTACTACTGCCCCTGTTCTGGTAATAGGACAAGGGAAAGGGAAGAAGAGGAAGGCTCCCACAAATAGCTGTAAGGAAAAGTCTATTGATAGATCCTCTTTAAGTGGGACCAAGGCTGGTTCTGTTGCTCCCATTTCCATTCCTAATGAAGTAGAGTGTTTCTACTATCACGAGAAAGGGCACTTGAAGCGAAGCTGCTTCAAATACTTGCAGGATGTTAAATATGGGAAGGTTAAACCCACCCATGCATTTATTTATACTATTCTATCTAAAAACTCATCACATTCTAACTCTTGGGTGCTTGACATAGGTTGTGGATTTTGATGGGTTTTGAGCATTCTAACATTCCTATGTGTACATGCAACCCTAAATACCTTGGATCTATGTTTTCTCAATTATACATCCAAATATGAATATTCCAAGGTATTACCCTAACTAGCATACAATCTTTTGATACTTGGGTAATAAAATGGATAGAATACATACCTTGTTGATGTAGCTTGACTCCATAAAGCTCGAAAGCCTAGTTCCCCAAATGTGACACCTCAAATGGTTCACACAACATCACCAACAGATGGAATAGCCATGAGAAGAAGACACATGAACTCTAGAAATCGGCTTGCCCTATTGTGTATACACTAGTGCCAATTTCACCAACCAATGGGGTCTTTATATAGTGTGTCTATTAGGGTTACACCATGTAACTCATGACTTTACCCATTCCTTATGCTCCATGGGTTTTAACCTCCATGGAGTATCCATGGATCACCACATGGGTTAAACCCACATAAGGAATCTTGGATCATAAGCCCACATATATAAGAATGAATGATTTACATAATCAATCCCTATATATTTAATTAGTTTCTTTTGATCACTAAATTAAGTCCAAATTTATTCTTGATCAATAGTAATTAAATAACATGATTTCATATTAATATATTAGAACTTATAATATATTAATATGTCACAAATGTCCTCTTCTCAGAAATGGTCTATCCAAATGTTCTGATACCATGTAACCCAAATGGACCATGCCGAGTCGGGTCAAGTACATACAAATTGTAGTTATGGATGTAGACACTAATCCAACAGTATTCCACTTGGATAAGTCTAAAATTATTATTGCGTATGAATTCAAGAACCAACTGGCAATCGTAGCTCTAAAAATCCGCTGTCGAACTCTAAACTTGTCGATGAACTCTTACATTTGTCAATGACTTGTCCATTATATAAAGGATCATATATTCCTCCATTCTAGATATCATATAGACTGAGACATGGATTATAAATCATTCTCTCTGTCCGTTGTTGTTTCCCAATTTCCGATTTATAACGACTGACTAATTGAACAAATCACATTAATCTTGTCCTGGCCAAGCACTCACATGTATCATCATTAAATCATCGAGGGGCCCATAGATATCGCTTCTATCACGAAGGTAAAAGGAATGGATAAACTTCGACTCATATGGCTTGTTCTACTACTTGTTGTGTAACAACCCGTTATCCCGGGCATTATAAACCGAGTCTTGTAACCCCTTTTGAATGTAATGGGAATATCATCGATAAATGAAAGTCGTAGATAACATTAAACCGTGAGCGTACACAAAAAGAACGTCCAAATCTGACTTCGCATAAGGAAGTTATGATTTTTCAAAGAAATTCCTTAAAAGCGATTAGTTATAAAATAAATAATAAAAATAATTTTGGAATTTGCCAATGGAGTCTAAACGAAAGTTGTAGATCGTAGTCTCACCTACGCGTGGATATAAAGACCATCGAAAACGGAGTTCGTATGAAGAAGATATGGATTTTTGAAGTTTATTAAATAAATTAATTAATTATTTAATTCAAAATTCGGATATTATCCGAAGAGGAGTCAGCGTCCTTCTCCGAAGTACGCGCTGCGTACTCCTGTACGCCCCGCGTAACCGAGAGGATTGGCCTCGGATCGTCCACGTCGCCATATCCGAGGAAGCCGACCCGTCCGACCCGTCCGACCCGTCCGACCCGACATCCCATCCGACCCGACGTCCCATCCGACCCACCTCCCCAGCAACCCGTCCCATCCGACCCGATAACCCAAGAACCCGTCCCATCCGAACCGAAGCAGTCGAGGCTTCGGTCATGCATGACGTACGCGTACGCAGCGCGTACGAGCGTACGCCCCGCGTACCGAGGCAGACTTGCCTTCCTATAAATAGAATGCGAGGGTTTCCAAAGAAAGGGTTCATTTCTCTTCTCTCTCTCTCAGCATTTCCTCGTTTTCCGTGTCCGTTCAAACCCGAAGCTCTGGTCTTTTTGGCTCAAGTCCCGAAGGCCGATTCTACTCCCGAGATTCCCGAGAATCCCAAGAAAAATCAGTTTCCCGAGACGAAACTCTGCTCGGTTTTCCACCCCACAATCTTCAAACTATCAAGTGAGTTCATATCCCCTTTGAACACTCTTTAAATACATTTTAAATGTTTTATACTCTTTTTTGGGAAGGATTACAAGTTAACACATGACTAAATTCGTGTGAAACATTAACCTTTTGATATACTTTTCATACTGTTGTTTAACTATCTTGTGAAGTTATTATGATACAAAACCCCTCACAACACAGCTTTACCCTCTTTGGGATATAATATGTTTATAAATAGAAATATGTTTTATTTATACGTTTACATACAAACACATCATATCAAGGGTAACATTCTTTACTAAGTCATTTCATGCATTCAAAGAACTTATGATTTATGCTTTGTCAAACATTGTGATAGAGGTTAAACTTTGCATACAAACTACTACTTTAATACAGACTTAGTTGAGAATCCATGAGTCGTGTATATCTTCAAACGTTACTTTTCTTTATTAGAAAGTACTGCAGCAAGTCCTGTCTATAACCAGAGTCTCCCGTTCGGAGAACGTGTCAAATGTGTATAGATCTATACGGGAAGTCATGATCCCGCGCCCTGACTGTTAGCTACAGTCCGTCTTTTGGGGTGACAGTTGTCATAACGCTACGACGCCTGAAGAACGTCGCTACAGGCATATTATGTTTAGTATGGTTATAAAAACTCATCGGATATACAATTATTATGGTATTATGCTTTTATGAACGAGTAGTCATTAAAACTATTCTTCATCTAATAAGTGCGGTCTTCGTATAGCTTTACTATGTAAAACTATGACACAACTTACAAGCACGTCGCTTGCTTGCGATTTTCGGTCTTAGAGACTGCCAGTTATGTCAGGGAAATAAGGGTTTTTCCTGTATACAAACCAAACAACTAATAGGAAAATAAGGGATTTTCTCGGTACAATTAGTTGCAATTTACATCACGAACATTCATATGCATTGCATACTTTTATAAGAAAATAAGGGTTTTTCTGGAAAACATGCAACCACTTTCGAATGGCATACATCTTCTCAAAACACAACTTATGAACTCACCAACTTAAATGTTGACACTTTTTCTTTGAAATAACTTGTATTCACAGGAAACCGCTAGCCAGGTAGCAACTACTTCTGAAGACTAACGCATTGGCGTTAGTAACATATTTTGGATCACCATTTTATATTTGATTTCTTTTGCAAACATGTAACACCTACAATCATGTAAACTTTTCAAACATATTTATATTATGGTGGTGTGTACTTTCCTTTCTATGAACTGTTATGATACTGAATATGATGTCCTCCGCCCCCGAACGATTCCGCCGTTCTGGTTTGGGGGTGTGACAGATTGGTATCAGAGCTTCGTTTATAGTGAATTAAGTATATCAAAACCATTTTTTTTATACAACTATAAACTCAACTGGGCAAAAACACTCTGAGAAGAGTCATACTTTTGAAATTAAATCTATTTAGTTTTTGTAAGTAAGCATGCATTCATTTAGTAACAGTTCCACATCGTACCATATTAGAAGTATTATTAATGAGTTGTGCAGTACGGGTACGCCATGGGACATGTAATCGGAACTGGGAAGGATATAGCCTGATCAACTATATTTGTCCGAGAGCCGACTAACGTGTGCCGAGGGGTGTCTGCAGTGGACAACAAATTTTAAAAAAACTTACCAAACCGTTATTAGAATCAAACACAATAATTTAAATGCTATAGGAGTAATTGCTATTTAAACTAACCTACATGTTTTGCATGTTCCGACTTTATTCAATTCTTATGACCCTATTTCTCGTACAGTCAAATGGCTGGATTTCACCACCCCAATGACCCCTACTTTCCCAACCAAGGCAACGGAGGATGGATCGAAGATGATCCAGAAGAGGATGAGGAACCCATAGAATTGGGTGATGACTCCGGTACTGACTCAGAACCTGAAGTGATCGATCCACCACCCATTCAACCTCCTGTCCATGTGAGGAACTTCCAAGGACCCACTCCCGTCTGGGGAAGTCACCTACATCATTGGAGCCAACAACAAGGCATACGCCCTCCCTACGGCATGTGTCGGGACTTCTACGATGTCCGCGGTGGCAGTTCGGCTGATCGAGCACTCCCGGTAATGGTTGGTAAGTTAGCCAATCAGTCCTATCAGTCCGGAGTACAAGCAAGCCGACTCCGGGATATCAACGTGGAAGTGCAGGTTCACACTTCCGATATCCGTAGACTGGACAAGATACAAGATAATGTCCAACTCCAGTCTGAGGCATTTCAGGCACAGATAATTGCAGCCCTAGCCGAGTTAAGGGAGCAACAAGCCGCTTTGGATCGACGCCTAATGGAATCGAAGCAATCAGATGCGGAGTCAAGCTCCAAGCGCAACCTACGTCGCAAGTAGTGCCTGCCAGGATTTCAAATTTTGTTATAAATTAGGACTTCGGATAAGAATTTCCTTTTCGTTAAAACTTTCTGTAATCGGAGACCTTTAGAAAGGTCAAAAAGTTTTGTCTAAACTCGGATGTAACACGACTACATGTTTTATATATAAGGGGCATACCCCCCTTCTCTGATTTTAAATATATGTATTCCGTTCAACTCATAAGTGCATCCATTCAAACGTTATTAAAAAAATCAAGCTCAAAACCCATTGTTGATCAAACCAAATTCTTAATCTATTTAAGGCAGTTAACTCAATATCATTCAACTTTGAACTGCCAAAACTTATAATTTTCTTCCATATTTTTTCTTTTTTTTTGGCAGCAAGATGCCTCCTCGTCCAAACTTAAGGCCCAGGCCGGGCACGGCACCACCACCACCTCCACCACCAGCTTATGATCCGACAATGGTTCAGGCTGCTATCACAGCAGCGGTAACCGCAGCCCTCTCGCAAATAAACTCCCAAGGGAATGGAGGGGCGGGAAGCAGCACGAATCATCCAAATCATGGCACTGGTCGTGGCCAAGGAAGAGAATGTACCTACAAGGAGTTCTCTAACGCTAAACCAAAAACTTTTAATGGAACAGGAGGAGTCATTGCACTAATGCAATGGTTCGAAAAGACCGAAACGGTCTTCGAGATCTGCTCGTGCCAAGAAACAAGCAAGGTTAAGTTCGCTGCTTGCACCTTCATAGATCGAGCCCTCACTTGGTGGAAAAGCCATGTGAACTCAGTGACGCTCACTGTCGCTAACGCCATGAGTTGGGAAGAACTGAAGGTACTACTACTGGAAGAATACTGCCCAAGGGGTGAAGTGCAAAAGCTTGAGCAGGAACTCTGGAATTTGAAAATGGTCGGGTCTGACCTAGTCGCTTACACAGCTAGGTTCAACGATCTCGCTGCTTTGTGCCCTGCCATGGTCAACCCAGAAACAAGGAAGGTCGAAAGGTACATTTGGGGGTTGTCACCCCAGATTCAAGGGCATGTCCTAGCCTCCAACCCTATCACCTACAACAACGCTAAACGCCTGGCACAACGACTCATCGATCACGGAGCGAAACAGAGTACCATCACAACAGCCACAAATCCACCTAGGGAGGCTCAGGGACAGAGTAGGCCTTGGAACAAGAGGAGGGGACAAATCCTCCATGAGAACCCTAAGAAACAACAAGTGATAGCGACCCACGCCATTACTGTACCTACCAACTCTGCCCCCACAAGTTCATACAATGGAAAGCTACCGAAATGTAACCAGTGCAACTTCCACCATCACGGTCTCTGTCATGGCCTTCAATGCACCAGGTGCAATAAGAAGGGTCATACAGCCCGCTATTGCAAGGAGCCAACCCAACAATCCGCCCCCACTGCTAATACCGGAGTAAGCCGCGCTTGCTTTGAGTGCGGGAGCACAGGGCACTACCGCAAGGACTGCCCGAAGGCAAACAACAGGAATACCGGCGGAAGAGGCCGAGTTTTCGCAATGGGACAAGATGAAGCCATTGCGGACCCTACTGTTGTTACGGGTACGTTTCTTCTCGATAACTCGTATGCATGCATTTTGTTTGATAGTGGAGCGGAAAGGAGTTTTGTGAGTCACGACTTTAAAAGCATGCTAAAACCATTACCACAATCATTAAGTGAACCGTTCATAGTAGAAATGGCCAACGGGAAAACTGAAAGCACTAAAGAGATATACTTAAACTGCATCCTAACTCTAAACGATAATCCCTTTCAAATCAGCCTCATGCCAGTCTCGATTAAGAGTTTCGATGTCATCATTGGCATGGATTGGCTGAGTTCACATCGTGCGGACATTCTATGTTACGATAAGGCCGTTCGCCTTAATCTGCCAACCGGCGAAACCTTCCTCGTCTTGGGCGACAAACCTAGTACCACTCTTAGAATCATCTCAAGTATCCAAGCTCAGAAGCACTTACGAAAGGAGTGTCACGCATTTCTTGCACATGTTGTAGACGTGGAACGCGAAGTCCGGGACATCAAGGATGTGCCCGACGTATGCGATTTTCCCGATGTGTTTCCCGAGGACCTTCCAGGGATACCACCCGTAAGACAAGTCGAATTCAGAATCGATCTGATTCCCGGAGCTACCCCAGTAGCCAAGGCACCCTATCGATTAGCCCCGGCAGAGATGCAGGAGCTATCCAGTCAACTGAATGAACTACTGGAAAAAGGATTCATCAGACCGAGCTTCTCACCATGGGGAGCACCCGTGTTGTTTGTGAAAAAGAAAGATGGATCGTACAGAATGTGCATCGACTACAGAGAACTCAACAAACTAACGGTCAAGAATCGTTATCCTCTACCGCGCATAGATGATCTATTCGACCAACTGCAAGGGGCGATCTATTTTTCTAAGATTGATCTGAGGTCCGGGTATCACCAGTTACGAGTGCTAGAGGAGGATGTGCCGAAGACCGCCTTCCGAACTCGTTACGGACATTACGAGTTCGTGGTGATGCCTTTCGGATTGGCTAATGCGCCCGCAGTCTTCATGGATCTGATGAATAGGGTATGCCGACCTTACTTGGATCAGTTCGTCATCGTTTTCATTGACGACATCCTGATCTACTCCCGAAGTAAGGAAGAGCATGGCGATCATCTGCGACAAGTTCTAGGGATATTACGAAAAGAGAAACTTTATGCGAAGTTCTCAAAATGTGAATTTTGGATCCGAAGAGTCGAATTCTTAGGACACGTGGTAAGCGAAGAGGGAATCCACGTGGACCCATCCAAAATTAAGGCCATTGAGAACTGGTCAGCACCGAAGACTCCTACAGAAATTCGCCAATTTCTAGGTCTCGCTGGTTACTACCGCAGGTTCATTCAGAACTTCTCTCGAATAGCGAAGCCTCTTACAACCCTAACCCAGAAGGGTGTGGACTTTGACTGGGAAGAGAAACAAGAAAGAGCGTTCCAAACGCTCAAACGAGCCTTGTGCACCGCACCAATACTATCCCTTCCTGAAGGAATAGAAGACTTCGTAGTTTATTGCGATGCATCAAACCAAGGACTCGGATGTGTTCTGATGCAGCGAGGTAAGGTTATCGCCTACGCCTCGAGACAGTTGAAAACACATGAGGTTAACTACACGACCCACGATCTTGAGCTAGGAGCAGTAGTGTTTGCCCTGAAGATCTGGAGACATTACTTGTATGGAACGAAGAGCACTATCTTTACCGACCACAAGAGCTTACAACACATTTTCGATCAGAAGGAGCTCAACATGAGACAACGGCGATGGGTCGAGCTACTCAGTGATTACGAATGCGATATTCGCTATCATCCGGGAAAGGCAAACGTAGTAGCCGATGCCCTTAGTCGAAAGGAGTACTCAGGCCGGAGAGTGAAGTCATTAGCTATGTCGATCCATTCGCACCTATCAACGCAAGTCAAGGAAGCTCAATTAGAGGCCTTGAAACCCGAAAACGTGACAAGTGAGGCCCTTAGGGGAATGGACAAGAACTTAGAAATCAAGAGTGACGGAGCACGCTACCTCATGAACCGGATCTGGACACCAAAGTTTGGGGGATTCAGAGAGGTAGTTATGAGCGAGGCACACAGGACCCCATACTCCGTGCACCCAGGGTCAGACAAAATGTATCTAGATCTCAAGCAACTCTACTGGTGGCCAAACATGAAAGCGGAGATCGCTACGTATGTGAGCAAGTGTCTAACTTGCGCCAAAATAAAAATAGAACACCAAAAACCCTCAGGCCTACTCCAACAACCTGATATACCTGAGTGGAAATGGGAGCAGATTTCCATGGACTTCATAACCAAACTGCCCAAAACTCAGAGTGGCCAAGATACTATTTGGGTAATCGTCGACAGATTAACCAAATCAGCCCATTTCTTACCTATCAAGGAAACCGATAGGATGGAAAAACTATCAAGAACCTACATCCGGGAGATCGTACGACTTCATGGGGTACCAATGTCAATCATCTCAGATAGAGACAGCAGGTTCACTTCCAGATTTTGGCAATCACTGCAAAAATCCATGGGAACGAGGTTGGACATGAGTACAGCATACCACCCTCAAACTGACGGACAGAGTGAGAGGACGATCCAAACCTTGGAAGACATGTTGCGAGCATGTGTAATCGACTTTGGCAAGGCATGGGATATTCACTTGCCTTTGGTCGAGTTCTCTTATAACAATAGTTATCATACTAGTATCAAGACCGCTCCGTTCGAAGCCCTTTACGGCCGTAAGTGCAGATCACCCCTGTGCTGGACGGAAGTGGGCGACACCCAATTGGCAAAAGGTCTAGTCACTAAGAGCACCCTTACTGGCCCAGAAATCATCAGAGAGACTACCGAAAAGATCGTGCAAATACGAGAACGACTGAAGTCCTCAAGAGATAGGCAAAAGAGCTATGCCGACAGGAGACGTAAACCCTTGGAATTCCAGATTGGCGACCGTGTGCTACTGAAGGTCTCACCATGGAAAGGCATGATACGCTTTGGGAAGCGTGGAAAGCTAAACCCCAGGTACATTGGACCCTTCGAAATCATTTCGAGAGTTGGTCCAGTGGCCTACAAACTCCAACTTCCAATCGAGCTTAACAAAGTGCATCCAGTATTCCACGTGTCGAACCTGAAAAAGTGTTTGTCCGACGAAACACTTGTAATTCCACTCGATGAAATCGCGTTAAACGAAAATCTCAACTTTGTGGAAGAACCCGTCGAGATCATGGATAGGGAAGTTAAAAGGACCAAACAGAGTCGCATTCCAATAGTAAAAGTTCGATGGGATGCTAAGAGAGGACCCGAATTCACATGGGAACGGGAAGACCAAATGCTACAGAAGTATCCGCATCTCTTCCTCAGCCCCTAAAACTCTTACCTTGTATTAAATTTCGGGACAAAATTCCGTTTAACGGGGGGATGATGTAACAACCCGTTATCCCGGGCATTATAAACCGAGTCTTGTAACCCCTTTTGAATGTAATGGGAATATCATCGATAAATGAAAGTCGTAGATAACATTAAACCGTGAGCGTACACAAAAAGAACGTCCAAATCTGACTTCGCATAAGGAAGTTATGATTTTTCAAAGAAATTCCTTAAAAGCGATTAGTTATAAAATAAATAATAAAAATAATTTTGGAATTTGCCAATGGAGTCTAAACGAAAGTTGTAGATCGTAGTCTCACCTACGCGTGGATATAAAGACCATCGAAAACGGAGTTCGTATGAAGAAGATATGGATTTTTGAAGTTTATTAAATAAATTAATTAATTATTTAATTCAAAATTCGGATATTATCCGAAGAGGAGTCAGCGTCCTTCTCCGAAGTACGCGCTGCGTACTCCTGTACGCCCCGCGTAACCGAGAGGATTGGCCTCGGATCGTCCACGTCGCCATATCCGAGGAAGCCGACCCGTCCGACCCGTCCGACCCGTCCGACCCGACATCCCATCCGACCCGACGTCCCATCCGACCCACCTCCCCAGCAACCCGTCCCATCCGACCCGATAACCCAAGAACCCGTCCCATCCGAACCGAAGCAGTCGAGGCTTCGGTCATGCATGACGTACGCGTACGCAGCGCGTACGAGCGTACGCCCCGCGTACCGAGGCAGACTTGCCTTCCTATAAATAGAATGCGAGGGTTTCCAAAGAAAGGGTTCATTTCTCTTCTCTCTCTCTCAGCATTTCCTCGTTTTCCGTGTCCGTTCAAACCCGAAGCTCTGGTCTTTTTGGCTCAAGTCCCGAAGGCCGATTCTACTCCCGAGATTCCCGAGAATCCCAAGAAAAATCAGTTTCCCGAGACGAAACTCTGCTCGGTTTTCCACCCCACAATCTTCAAACTATCAAGTGAGTTCATATCCCCTTTGAACACTCTTTAAATACATTTTAAATGTTTTATACTCTTTTTTGGGAAGGATTACAAGTTAACACATGACTAAATTCGTGTGAAACATTAACCTTTTGATATACTTTTCATACTGTTGTTTAACTATCTTGTGAAGTTATTATGATACAAAACCCCTCACAACACAGCTTTACCCTCTTTGGGATATAATATGTTTATAAATAGAAATATGTTTTATTTATACGTTTACATACAAACACATCATATCAAGGGTAACATTCTTTACTAAGTCATTTCATGCATTCAAAGAACTTATGATTTATGCTTTGTCAAACATTGTGATAGAGGTTAAACTTTGCATACAAACTACTACTTTAATACAGACTTAGTTGAGAATCCATGAGTCGTGTATATCTTCAAACGTTACTTTTCTTTATTAGAAAGTACTGCAGCAAGTCCTGTCTATAACCAGAGTCTCCCGTTCGGAGAACGTGTCAAATGTGTATAGATCTATACGGGAAGTCATGATCCCGCGCCCTGACTGTTAGCTACAGTCCGTCTTTTGGGGTGACAGTTGTCATAACGCTACGACGCCTGAAGAACGTCGCTACAGGCATATTATGTTTAGTATGGTTATAAAAACTCATCGGATATACAATTATTATGGTATTATGCTTTTATGAACGAGTAGTCATTAAAACTATTCTTCATCTAATAAGTGCGGTCTTCGTATAGCTTTACTATGTAAAACTATGACACAACTTACAAGCACGTCGCTTGCTTGCGATTTTCGGTCTTAGAGACTGCCAGTTATGTCAGGGAAATAAGGGTTTTTCCTGTATACAAACCAAACAACTAATAGGAAAATAAGGGATTTTCTCGGTACAATTAGTTGCAATTTACATCACGAACATTCATATGCATTGCATACTTTTATAAGAAAATAAGGGTTTTTCTGGAAAACATGCAACCACTTTCGAATGGCATACATCTTCTCAAAACACAACTTATGAACTCACCAACTTAAATGTTGACACTTTTTCTTTGAAATAACTTGTATTCACAGGAAACCGCTAGCCAGGTAGCAACTACTTCTGAAGACTAACGCATTGGCGTTAGTAACATATTTTGGATCACCATTTTATATTTGATTTCTTTTGCAAACATGTAACACCTACAATCATGTAAACTTTTCAAACATATTTATATTATGGTGGTGTGTACTTTCCTTTCTATGAACTGTTATGATACTGAATATGATGTCCTCCGCCCCCAAACGATTCCGCCGTTCTGGTTTGGGGGTGTGACATGTTGAATCATACACAAAGGCACGTTTTATAACATCGAGTTACCAATGCGGTTTTCGTGCAATCAATGTACAACCAACTCATAGTAACAACTCATAGCTCTATGTTTCAAGAATATAAGATATTATCGTCTCATAATCACTTGTGATAAAATCCATGAAGTGATTCCAATGAGCGTGGATTGAATCCAATACTCAGAACTTATGAGCACTCATGAGTGTTGTAGCACCACTTTGTCCAACATCTTAGACCTCTACAAGCCAGCCCATGACAGTCTTGATTCATATCTACTTCCAACATATGACCGACTGTGGATGTGTAACGTTCCAAAAATATGAGCCAAAAATTTCATTTTTCAAACATACAATTTGCAAAACATTAGAAATAAAACATTCACAGATCATATCATTTCATAAAAGATGTTGCGTGTCTGGAAACCATTTTATAAAACATAATACTGTCATAGTACAAATCCCCAGGAAGATCTCATAGTGCGGAATACAAAGCGTGTGTGTGATGTGTCGCTACCATGTCGGCTCCTTCCCCTTCGAAGAAAAGGTACCTGAAACCAAAACTGAAAACTGTAAGCACGAAGCTTAGTGAGTTCCCCCACCGCTACTGGAAGGTAACTCACCTCAAAGTAGTTGCTGATCTGCGTGGGAACTGACTGTTTTCTGTTGCTGCTGCCCCGGAAGTCCTCCGGTTAAAACCCCACAAAACACTCAGTCAAATACTGCTAATCGACCTCAGGGTAAAATGACCATTTACCCCTAACCAAGCCAAGAGTCAAAGTCAAAGTCAACTTCCAGTTAACCCGACTCGCCGAGTTGGCCTGCCAACTCGCCGAGTCCCTATCCCTTTGTCTGACCATAAACCCGTCTCTACTCGTCCAGTTAGGCATTGACTCGACGAGTTTTCCTTCTAACCCAAGGTCCAATAGTCCTTCATCCTACTCACCGAGTTGTATGAACAACTCGTCGAGTTCATCTTCATCCGAAGAACATGCTATGCTGAGACTCGCCGAGTTGTATGAACAACTCGCCGAGTCTGTTCTTGAGGCAAGAAGATTGCCTTGAACTCACCGAGTCAAGGCATTGACTCGCCGAGTTCCTTCATGGGTGAGTCTGGCTTCCGACTCACTGAGTCACACCCCATGACTCACTATTCCACTCCACAAACACAAAAAGGGGAAAACTCGGGGACTCGCGACTCGACTCGCCGAGTCCGATGAACGACTCGATGAGTCTTTCACATGCAAATACTATATACTCGATTTTGCTTGAATCCAGCTCATGCCATACATAGATCTGGGTTTCTAGGGCTTTATTAACACGTAAAGTTTCCAACTTTACGTGTAAATAAACACCAATGAAGGTTTTAGGGCTCAAAATGCACTAAAAGAGTAAATCTAGGGCTTTCATGCAATATGGCTCCATAAAGGAAATAGATCCGAGCTCCTGGAGCTTAATCATGCCTAGATCTAAAGGTTAATCAACTTATTATAGATCCTAAATCATACCCAATCTTGGAAATGGCTCATGAAGGACTTTAATGGAGCTATAAGGGACTATAAGCATAGAACCAGAGGGAAACTGAGTTATACCTCAAGGGAAGCACTTGAAATAACACCAAGATGTCTGGCCTCCTTCTTCTCTTCTTGATCTACTCTTCTTTTCTCTCAAAATCTTCAAGAAACACACCAAAACACTTCAATCTCACAAGGAATAAGGGTTGGACGATAAAGGGAGCTATGAGGGTGAAGGGGGCGAGGTTGGGGCGCATAAGGTTGGTTTAAATAGGGTGAAAACCCTTGGAATTTAGGGTTTCATCAGAAAACAGGGACTCGCCAAGTCCAGAATATGGACTCGCCGAGTCGCCAACTTAAACGTGTTCCATATGCCGTTCTACTCGGCGAGTCGGGCCTACAACTCGCCGAGGCCAAGGCTAAAAATGCAAAACACTTAGATAAAGTTCACATACCAGGAACCAGGTGCTACAGGATTGTTTGAATAACTTAGTCTTCAGGAAGAACGACCAAGTTATTCTGGAAGTCAAAACATGTAAAGTCAACCACAAGAATAATCGAATCCAATATGGTCTTAGAACTTATGAATATAAATAACACATCTTTTATTTATCACCATATTGATTACCCATCATTCATTGCATACTGTTTCAAACTATCAACTTTATACTTGAATTAAAACAATAGTTGTCCAATGCTCCAAGCATGTACACTATGTTTTTCTAAACACTAGTCATGCCATACTCCAAGTATGCACATTATGTTTGTCTAAACATTAGTTATGCCATACACCAAGTGTGCATATTAATTTTTTCTATGATCTTTACTTTGTGAAATAGATCGATTGAACATAATTCCAATGTTTCTCATTTCATAGTCTCAAATCCTTACCGCAAATGCAAGAGTTCCAAATTCATGCCATTTACCTAAATCTGCTAGATTCTAAACTTATATGCATTGGTCCTATTATAATGATTATGCACAAAGTCACAAAGACTTGTCAACAGACATTATAGAGTATTCCAATAGAGATCCTTCCATGGAACTGAAGTCTCAAATTCAAAGTACACTGCTTGGAACATCCTTCATGCATTAAGTTTCCTAATCTTACACAGATTTAATGAAAAACTTCCACCTATGAAAATATTTCCATATTCCCATTTTGACTATTACTTCTGACCAAGAGTTGCCTCTTTTCAGAGTGTGTCAATATGGTCCTTCCAAAATTAACATTATACTTCCAACTGTCCTTGAGAAACCAATCTTTGGTAAACCTTAGATTGTCCTCGACAATTGCTTAATCATTTTAGTCATATCCAATTCTAGACCTTTTCCCATCTTAATGCCCCAGGAATTTGGAAAATTTTGGAAAGGATGAATATTATAGCACATGCAATCAATCCTATATCCGAAGCATATGGGACACGATTCATGATGTCTCACATAAAACATGATACTAGACCAGTCCTTTTGGTACAATATTTCTATTTGCCAAGTTCTCATAATTATGATTATGAAAAGGGATGCCGTAATCATAATCGAATTTTAGAAGACAAATAATGGACCCATATATAGAATTTCCTTATGTTGAGCCATTCCAACATGAAATTCATATATATATATATATATATATATATATATATATATATATATATATATATATATATATATATATATATATATCCTTGACTAAATATGATTAAAACCTCAGTCTATGATTTTAGAATTGAAGTGAACGATATTTTCCTCTCCCTTAATTTTAGCAAGACAACTTTTTCCCAATTGAAACCTTTTGTTTTTCTATAATTAACATTGCTAACTTGTAACACTTATTATAATTATTATGCTCCCACTTGCATGATGCTTAATAGCATGAAACTTATGCTCTAACTAGCTTTGACATGTATCCAAAAATCTACTGGAATTCTAGAAATCAATATTTTATTGACCTTTTTACCAAAGTTCATATTTCTGATACGAGATGCTTTGATAAAACTTTATCAAAATCATACACCTTTCCTTAGATAGCACACATGTGTGTCTAAACGTATTTAGAACATTGAAAAGGGATGTCGTAATCATAGTCTCAATGGTTTAGACTTTTGCCATTTCTCACAAGTCCATGTTAGTGTGCCGGTTAACCATACATGTTGTAACGCCCCGATTCTAAGGTATTAAATTAAATAATAATTTCTTTGGTTATAAGTCCTACTCGACGAGATGGTTGCCCTACTCATCGAGTAGCAACGAGCAGGGATCGCGTGTTTAGTGACCTACTCGGCGAGTCCATAAAGGGACTCGACAAGTAGGAGCTGGCAGATGAAACCCTAAATCACGGGGTTCTACACTCTATTTAACGAAGCATAAGCCTCATTTGGCCTGTTTGCAGTCCTTGAGAGCTCATAGAAACCCTAGTTCGTGTGGTGCTTCATTCTTGTGTGTTGTAAGCTTGGAAAGAAGGTTTTTGGAGAGGAAGAACTTGGAGAGCAAGAGGATAGGAGCAAGGAAGGTGTGGTAATCCGAGATCTACCTCACTTAGCATCCATTGAAGGTATCAAGTCGTCATCTTTACCTCCTTTCCTTCTAGACCTCATATGGTGGAGATCTAGGGTTTTTATGGTTGAATGAGGTGATATTATGATATATGAGCTAGATATGAAGTTGTAACTTCAGATCTGGACGCTTCTTATGTCCTAGAGTCATAAAGTTTCTGGTTTGGACGTGAATGAAACCTCCCCTGGGTAGGAAACCCCATTATGGGCTTGGATTGGACATTTAGAGCCCTTATAGCTATGCATGCACGTAAAGTTTGCAACTTTACGTGAAAAGCATGTCTGAGAAGCTTGGATTTGTAGTTTGGAGCTGTTGCATGACCCTAAATGAGTCTGTATGGAAAAAGGACTGAAGGGACTCGCGGATTCGCATGGTCGACTTGGCGAATCATATGAAGATAGGCTTGAACTCGACGAGTTGGAAGAACAACTCGGCGAGTCCGTTGAATATTGCAATAGACTCGACGAGTTGTATGAACAACTCGGTGATTCGGATGAAGTTTCCCCAACTTATATATGCATGTGTAACCATCGAGTTGCAAGAAGGAAACCCGACGATGGCCTTGGAGTTCGATCATAAACCATAGGAACTCGATGAGTCACTCCGTTGACTCGGCAAGTGGGCAAGTACGCCAAGGAACTCGGCGAGTAGCCAAGGGTACTCGGCGAGTAAGGTCAACATGGACTGTTGACCTTGACTGAGGACTTTGACTTTGACCAGGGGATGACTAGTTGGTTTATGGAGTACCTTGTAAAGTTAAGGACTTATGGGTACATTCGTATTATGGTAATAGGTGGTGGGGTCTTTGGGAAGTGAGCCGAGAGTTAGAGTCTATCTATCGAGTCGAGATCTGCAAGGTGAGTTATCCTCACTATATCGATAGGGTCTACGACACCAAGGCTGGCCCTTTAGTTGTTATTGTTATGGTATGCTACATGTGGTTATGATCTGTTAGATCGAAATCAGGATAGATAGTATTTTACGCTCTTATGATTCATAGGGATTGGTTTGTTAGTGACCTGCCAGGTCAGTGCTCTAGTTATGAGAGATTTATATGATTGATGATCAGTGAGATAGGTATGTTTGATGTTTGTATGTGCCAGTATATGATAGTTATGCGCACATGGTTATTGCTTGTTGGTTTGGTTGAGGCGGTCCTCCTTTGTGCTGAAGGCCAACATATGCTATGAGCGGTTCGGGGAGACTGTAGGCCCACGTGCCGGACCAGTCATGCCCAAGGCTTGGGATATGATCATATAGATTATAGCACCTGCAGGGCGGTCCAGTCAGGCCGATGGTCCAGTATGCATGTTATTTGATTGTTTGTTACTGACATGGTATTATCAGTGTGGTATTGGTATTTTAGGGGTAGCTCACTAAGCCCTCGGGCTTACAGTTTTCAGTTTATTGTTTCAGGTACTTCAGGAGATCATGGCAAGGTGAAGGCGTGACCGTACCGCTCCTCATCCTTTTGATCTATTTATTGCGACACTCTGATTAATAATGATTTGAAAACATTTTGTAAACAATTACTATTTGGTTTTTATTTATGATTGTAAAAGTTTAAATTTGGCGTAAATTTTTGGATGTTACAAGTTGGTATTAGAGCCTTGGTTTGAGTGAATTGGAGGAAAACTTGTGTGAATCCAGTCTCAAATCAAGGGAATTTTTGAAATAAATACTAAAATGGTTTTCAAAATAAAGGATGGAGGATGCAGAGGGTACGATCAACCAGAGCCTGTAAGTAAACCCCAAAATACCATACAGTTATTTGATAATAGATATGACGAAACAACATGCTAGTGCTAGGATAGAAGTCTTCAGGAATCGCATGATAAGATTTTCCTAATTATATGATGCCAACTAGCCTAGGGTTTCTTGTATATGGAATTGACATCATTATTGTAGTTGTTAGTGTATGCATCACGACTGTGCGTAATCAAGATCTTATAGCCTGAGAATGTTTGGTTCAGTCTACAGATAGGACCGGATATTCGAAAGTCTATTGGGTCTAGTGTTATGTTCGAATGGCATGCACTAGCACTGCAGGGGTTGATGGAAGTTTCAATGATATGTAAGTTGCGAGGAGCAGTGAGATTAGTTGTGAGATAGGCGAGGTTCCCCTAGGAGTGAGGGTTGAGCGCATATTATGTTAATGATCGTATTAGGGTGTTGTGGTGATACTTGAGACAAATATGGGTAGGTGTGGAAGGTAGTATGGGCCCGTACTACTAAAAGCACAGGACCCATACGCGTAGCAAGGAAGTCACAACCCCTAGGGTTGTGGGAATTGGTCTCCCGATATTATGTTGTTTATCTGATGTCTTGACTTTATTCTTTTTAGTATGGTGGTGATGACACGTTTTGCTATTGGGTCCGAATCAGGGTCGGGATCCGGATCAGGGTCAAGATTGGGAGACGGAGGGTCAGAGGTGTCGATAGCACCTGAGCCTGTGGTACAGATAGGGATAGAGGAGTTGGATGCCAGGATCCGGGAGATTCTGCACGACGAGGTTACTGAGGTGTTCCGAGCCCAGCTACTAGAGATGTTTGGGTTGATTAAGACCATGATGGTTGAGTACTTTGATGAGCGATATGCAGCTCTAGCAGAGACAGTTGCCGTTGCATCCACATCGGTTGTAACCGCGAAGATTAGTTTAGATATAAGAGAGTCCTTAATAAAACACCCAAATGTAATATTAAGGCTAGGATCCAATCACAATATAATATAACTTAGAAGAGGTATGCCGTAATCTAAGCTATACCATATTTGAAAGGTAGGTGAATGACGATTCACCAATTTCCACCACGAAAACCGAAATATTTAAGTATTAGGCTTTGATTGGTTCTTAGAAATTCCTAGATTCTTTGAGATTCAATGAACTTTTCAAAGGCATGTTTCAATGTCGAATGTGCCCTCCAGGTTTTGTGACTGGGATGCCGAGGATCACAAAACGAGGTGTGAAGTAACCATGCAAATCACTTGGTACCCTTTAAAGTTTATCACTCAATCGATGTGCCGGTAAACCACACACGCTCCATCGATACTATAATAAACCTTTAAGTCACCCTTTACCTACCTTGTTAAGTCCAAGTTAGTGTGCCGGTTAACCACACACGCTCCACCAACGACTCAATCAAAGTGTAAAGTGTAATTTCATGGATTAGCACCTTATTCACATTTTTCCTAAAGTAACTAAGATTAGGAATTTAATAAAACATTTAGTTACTTTATAATATTCATCATACTTTGAATGAGAATTTATAAGTCCTTGTCTTACCCGTTCGGCTAACGACCCTCCACCAGTCAAGCAAGCGGTGGGTGAGAGTGGACACCCATTAAGTCACCATTTTATAGGCAACAACCTTATACCCACCTTAAAGACCGGCTTCGTGAATGAGGCGTACTAGCGGTAAGACGACTTTGTTCTTATACATATATATATATATATATATATATATATATATATATATATATATATATATATATATATATATATATAATTATTAAATCATAATAATATAAGTATAAGGGTTGAATTTTAACTTTTAAAATTCTAAGGGTTGGAACTAAAGTTTAACTTAACTTTACTTTTTCCAAAACTTCAGGAATCAAAATCACATTAAACTTTGTAATTTTGATAACTAGTTGTTGTAAATGAATTAGCAAAAACATTACACCAGCTAAAACAAGTTTTCAAGTACCAAAACAGTTTAGGGTAATGTTTCCAATCCATTTCCAGCAACTAAAGTTGAAAATCTACACTCTGTCGACCCTACTCGCCGAGTGCATGAACCTACTCGCCGAGTAGGTTGAAGATACAAGTGAACTCGACGAGTCCCCCCATGGACTCGCCGAGTCCATTCGTCAGACAGCAAGTTTTTCGACTTTTTCCAACTTTTAATCACAAGTATCAAACAAACAGACCTAGGCTCTGATACCACTGATGGGTTTTGAGCATTCTAACACTTCCTAAGTGAACATGCAACCCTAATAAACCTTGGATCTATGTTTGTCTAAGATACATGCAAATAATTATTTTTCCAAGGCTTATAGCCTAACTAGCATGGCATGGGGAACTTGAATCAAATAAAGCTAGTGGAAACACTTACCTTGTAGTTGTAGTTGATTCCTTGGAGTTTTAGAGCCTAGCACCAATAATGTGGATGCCTCAAATGAAAGTCACAAATCACCACAAACTTGGAACTTTATGAGAATAGTCACATTTCTCTTGAAATTGGCCCTCACCTCAACATGTGTCAACTAGTGTTCACTAGCTTGATTTCAAGAGCCAAAGCCTCCTTTATATAGTGTGGTGGATTAGGGTTACATCCATGTAAACCCTAATACCCATGTCTCTTCATTTCCATGAGATCCATGGGTTAAAGCTCCATGGAGTATCCATGGACTTCTCGATCCAAGCCTAGCCCATTCCAAATAAGCATAAGCCCACACTATATAAATATAGAAGCCCATATTTAATTAGTAATATCTTTGATCACTAAATTAATCCTAGATTAATTATAGATCACTACTAATTAAATAATATGATCTTATATTAATATATTAGAACTTATAATATATTAATAAATCATAACTTGTACTATTCTCAAATATTATCCCTAAATTGTTCGGGTGAAGTGCAACCCAAATGGACCATGCCGGGTCGGGTCAAGTACATACCAAATATAGTTATGGGCTTAGACACTATATCAAACAGTTATTGTTATGGTATGCTACATGTGGTTATGATCTGTTAGATTGGAATCAGGATAGACAGTATGTTACGCTCTTATGATTCATAAGGATTGGTATGTTACTCACCAGCTAGGTCGGTGCTCTAGTTAAGTGAGATTTCTATGATTGATGATCAGTGAGATAGATATGTTCGATGTTTGTATGTGCCAGTATATGATAGTTATGTGCACATGGTTATTGTTTGTTTGTTGGGTTTAGGCGGTCTTGGTTTGTGCTGAAGGCCAACATACCCTATGAGCGGTCCGGGGAGACTGTAGGCCCACGTGGCGGACCAGTCATGCCAAAGGCTCGGGATAGGACCAGATAGACTGTAGGCCCTGTAGGGCGGTCCAGTCAGGCCGATGGCCCAGTATGCATGTTATTTGACTGTTTGTTACTAACATGGTATTATCAGTGTGGTATTGGTATTTAGAGGGTAGCTCACTAAGACCTCGGGCTTACAGTTTTCAGTTTATTGTTTCAGGTACTTCAGGAGATCATGACAAGGCGAAGGCGTGACCGTACCGATCCTCATCCTTTTGATCTAGTTATTGGGACACTCTGATGAATAATGATTTGAAAACATTTTGTAAACAATTACTATTTTGTTTTTATTTATGATTGGAAAAGTTTAAAGTTGGCGTAAATTTTTGGATGTTACACATGCTCCACTAACGACTTTGAGAATGCAAATATCACAATTGCTATCAAGTTAAAATCTACTTAGTGAAAGTGTTTCCTCACCATCATTTTCAAGTATCGGAGAGAAACCTTATGAAACTTAGATTTTATGATGTAGGTGTTCTTATCCATGTGGATTTGTCAAAACCATAATCACAAGAGAAGGATAATGACAAATCCAAACTCATATGGACTGAACTCAATCTGAATTTCTTGCCACCTGGCAGCTCAAGGGCCCGCCATTGCTTCCAAGTTGTTATGCAATCAATTGAGAACTCTAAGAACTTATACGCAAAGCCAAATTAAACTGGAATAGGCACATAAATATGTCAATACGATAGGTTATATGCTTCACGTCGTGTGCTAGTGATAAACTACAAGTTTTATTCTTGATTAGATCTTGAAGCTTTCAGAATCTTTAAGCTTTCAGACACTTTTACTCTTACATTTGACAAGTGTTTTAAACCTTTCTTTAAGATATGTCACTCAACTTACAGTCTCGGAGTATGACTCGAAGTATGACTCATCTTCTTGATTTAACCATTCCGAAAATTCAAGATTCCTCTTCTTAGTCAAAAGAATGCACTAAGATTTCCTTAGAAGACTAATTGTGATATGATTTCTAAATCATTAAGATGATCACAAAGCTTGATACTAAAGTACTCTCCCACCATTTCAGATTTAAGAAACTTTTATCCTTCTACCTAATTTGATTCTTCTCAATACTTAAACTTGTAAGTATAACCATATTTACTAGGCTTTAGTAAATCATGACGAATAGTCTTATCAATCTTTTGTGGTGTACTTGGCTTGTATGATTTGTCTAAAGTGCTTTAGACAATGCAATAGTTGCTACAACATTCATGAGTACTCATAAGGGTTGAGTATTGGATTCAACCGATGCTCATTTGGATTCACTTCATGTATTTCATCACGAGTGAATCATGAGACGATAATATCTTATATTATTCAAACCTAGAGATATGAGTTGTTGCCTATGAGTTGGTTATACATTAATTATACGAAAACGCATTGGTAACTCGATGCTATAAAACGTGCCTTTGTGTATGATTCAACAAGTAGTCAGTACAAGCATATGAGTCGAATTTTATCCATTCCTTTTACCCTCAAAGAGATAAAAGCGATATCTGTGGGCCCCTCGATGATTTAGTGATGACAAAAGTAAGTGCTCGGCCGGGCCTGGACTTATTTGATTTGTTCAATTAGTCAGTCGTCATAAATCAGAAATCAGGAAACAACAAATGGACAGAGAGAATGATTATAATCCATGTATCAGTCCATATGATATCTAGAATGGAGGAATATATCATCACTTATCTAATCGACAAGTCATTGACAGAGGTCAGAGTTCATCGACATGGTCAGAGATCGACAGAAGCTTTTGAGAGCTACGATTGCTAGTCGGGTTCTGAAGTCATACTTGCAATAATAGTTTTAGACTTATCCAAGTGGGAGACTGTTGGATTAATGTATAAGTCCATAACTATAATTGGTAAGACTTGACCTGACCTGGCATGGTCCATTTGGGTTGCATGGCATCATGCACTTGGATAGACTAAAATGAGAGAAATAACACTTAAGGTTTATTAATATATTATAAGTTCTAATATATTAATAAGATTATTTAATTAGTATTGATCAATAATTAATTTAGAATTAATTATGTGATCAAAATAAGACTAATTAAATATATGGGTTGATTGTGTAAATCATCCATACTTATATAGTGGGCTAATGCTCCATGGATTATCAAGTTGGGCTAAAACCCATTGGATGCTCCATGGTGTATTTGAACCCATGGGTCCATGGAAATGGATAGCCTTGACAATTAGGGTTTACCCTAATTGTAACACACTATATAATGATCTCTTTCTTGGCAAAATCGGCGACGATGATATGCATGGAAGGCAAGCCGATTCTTGAAGTGTTCTAATTTCTCTCTAAGTTATTCCAAGTGCTTATGGTGTTGTGTGAACCATTTGAGGTGTCAAACGTGGGGCACTAGGCACTGAAGCTTCATGAAGACAAGCACCAACAAAAGGTATGTTATTCTAACTTGTGTTATTCAAAGTTTTGTATGCTAGAATAGAACAATACCTTGGAAAGTTGATATTTGCATTTATAATAGAGAACACATAGATCCAAGGTATTTAGGGTTTCATGTACACTTAGGAGTGTTAGATTGCTCAAAATCCCAACAGTGGTATCAGAGACTAGGCTTGTTTTCTTGTTGTACTTGCTTAAACTGCTTAAAAATCGACTTTTGGTGATGTCTACCCAGCAGACTCGCCAAGTCCATGAAGGGACTCGACGAGTCAAAGGAAAAATGCATCCAACTCGCCGAGTTTGTTCATGCACTCGACGAGTTGGACCCCCAGACAACATATTTTCGAGTTTTGGTGCTGGAGTTGGTCTAGAATCATTACCTTTGACTGGTTTGGGCTTATAAAACTTGTTTTGAATGTGGTAATGATTATGTTAAACCAATTTCAATGCTATAATAAAAGTTTCAAGTTTATATGTGTTCATGTTATTCTTGAAAATTGTTGATTATGAATGATCATGCTTATGAGTTTTCCTAGATCATAGGAATTGTGTGCAAATTGTTTGGTGATATAATTCATGATCTTGTTGAAAATTGTATGGAGTTCATAACTTGTCCTCAAGTTATGAATTTTCAAGAATTTTATGTTTCCTTGATTTATGAGTTAGTTTAGATTGATAATGAAAAAATTATGTTTTAGTTGTTTTCAATCCATATTAGTCTAAAAGAAGTTCATAAAATATGTTTTTGTAACTTCTCTTCAAGTTATGTGAAAAGTCATATTTATGAATCTTAAAAACTCATAAAAGTTTTGTAGGTTACATAAAATGTAAGAGTTTTTTTCCATTAAATAGTTTAATGACTCCATAACTTGTCCTCAAGTTATGGATGTTGAAGAGACACTTCTTTAAAGTGTTTTTAAATAATAAGGGGTTACATTAAAATGAAGAGTCTTCATTTTAATGAACCATTATACTCATAAGTTATGATTTAAAGAGTCTTGAAATAGTTTCAAAACTTGCCCTCAAGTTTTGGAATTTGAAAAGTTACTCCTCATGTATAGTTTAATTCCAAATTGAACATTGAAATTTTAAAAAGTTTAAAATTCAACCCTTATATTATTATTATAATTTTAATTATATTGATATGTATAAGAGGAAGTCAATCTTACCGTTAGTAGGCCTCATTCATGAAGCCGGTCTATAAGGGGGGTATAAGGTTACTGCCTATAAAATGGCAGTTTAATGGGTGTCCACTCTCACCCACCGCTTCCTTGACTGGTGGAGGGTTGTTAGCCGAACAGGTAGGAATGGACTATCATTCTCCCTTCATTAAAAGTATAATGAAAAATACTAAGTAACTAAACACTGATAAATTCCCAATCTTAGTTACTTAGGAAAATGTGAAAAGGTGCTAGCCCATAAAATTACACTTTGTACCTTACCATGTCGTTAGTGGAGCATGTGTGGTTAACCGGCACACTAACATGGACTAGTAAGAGTGGCAAAGGGTAACTTGACTTTATTATAGATCGGTGGAGCATGTGTGGTTAACCGGCACATCGATTAGGTAATATTGTTAAGGGTACCAAGTCAATTTGTATGGTTATTCACACCTTGTTTGTGATCCTCGGCATCCCAGTCACAAATTTGAGAGGGCACAATCGAGATTCAAATATGCCATTGAAAAGTTCAATGTATCTCAAAAGATCTAGGAGTTTCAAAACCAATAAAACCTAATAATAAAATATTTAGTTTTCATGGTGTAAATTGGTAAATCGCCATTTACCTACCTTCAACTATTTTATAATTTGGATTACGACACCCCTCTTCCAGTTATAAATAGGTTGTTGGGTCCTAGCCTTAATATTGTTGGATTAATGTCTAAGTCCATAACTATATTTGGTATGTACTTGACCCGACCCGGCATGGTCCATTTGGGTTGCACTTCACCAACACAATTTATATGGATAATCTTTTGAGAATATTATGTTTATGATTAATATTAATATATTATAAGTTCTAATATATTAATATGGAATCATATTATTTAATTAGTATTGGTCAAGAATTAATTTAGAATTAATTAAGTGATCAAAATGAACTAATTAAATATGGACTCTTGTATATATGGAATGGGCCAAGTTCATTTAGGTTGGGCTAACCTTTCATGGATAGTCCATGGAGTGTTTAACCCATGGATCATATGAAATGAAAGGTCATGGGTTTAACCCTAGTCTCCATACTATATAAAGATGTCCTTGGTTGGTGAAATGGCACTAGTGTGGATACACTAAAAAAGGGCTAGCCAATTTCACTAGAGAGAACCAAGTAATCATATTCTCTAAAGTATTCCAAGGTGTCTTGGTGATTTGTGATTTCACTTGAGGCTTCCACACTATTGGGGCTAAGCTCTTAAAGCTTGAAGACATCAAGCTACATCAAGAGGTATGTATTCTATCTTGTTACATTCATAGTTTTTGTATGCTAGATTAGGATAATACCTTGGATGTTCTTATTTGCATGTATAATAGAGAAAACATAGATCCAAGGTATTTAGGGTTGCATGTACACTTAGGAAGTGTTAGAATGCTCAAAACCCAACAGTGGTATCAGAGCCTAGGCTAGCTTTCTCTTATACTTGATGCAAATTGTTGAAAAATGCTGAAAAACTCGATTTTCTGGCTTTTTGGGCACTGGACTCGCCGAGTCCACTGATGAACTCGCCGAGTCCATGAGTAAAATCATCCTACTCGCCGAGTAGGTTCATGCACTCGACGAGTAGGAGCCCCAGACAGCATATTTTCGTGGTTTTTGGCTAGAAATGGACTAGGAACATTACCCTAAGTTGTTTTGAACTTATAAACTTGTTTTTTGATGTGGTAATGTTCATGTAATCCATTTTAGAAGATAATTGTCAATAGATTCATATTTTGTATTAGTTTAAGGTTTAGACTAATTACATGAAAAAGTTTGATTTGAATTATCTTGTTCTTATGAGTTGCTTAGATTAATAGAAAAGTTAATTGAAATAGTTGTTTTCAATCCATTTTAATCTAAGAGTTGAGTATAAAATGTGTTTGTGTAACTTGTCCTCAAGTTACATGAAGAGTCACATTAAAGACTCATAAAACTCATAAAAGTTGGCAATGGTTACAAAATGAAGAGTCTTGTGTCATTGAATAATTTTTTATGACTCCATAACTTGTCCTCAAGTTATGGAAGTTCAAGAGTCACTTCATTAAAGAAAAATATGTAACCATAATTAAATCCATAAGTTATAAAATAAAGAAAAGTTACTTCTTTTATTAGTTTAAAGTCTTCCATAACTTGTCCTCAAGTTATGGAACTTGAAGCGTTTTTGGATTAAAACTACTTTAAACACATAAGTTATGGAATTAATTAGTTTTGAATAGTTTCAAAACTTGCCCTCAAGTTTTGGAATTTGAAAAGTTTTCCTTATGAATACTTTAATTCCAAGTTAGCCCTTAGAATTTTAAAAGTTAAAATTCAACCCTTATACTTTATAATATTATAAGTTAATAATATATATATGTATAAGAGTAAAGTCAGTCTTACCGCTAGTACGCCTCATTCACGAAGCCGGTCTATAAGGTGGGTATAAGGTTGTTGCCTATAAAATGGCAACTTAATGGGTGTCCACTCTCACCCACCGCTTGCTTGACTGGTGGAGGGTCGTTAGCCGAACGGGTTTGACAGGACTAGAATTCTCCCTTCATTAAAAGTATTAATGATAATACTAAGTAACTAAACTCTTAATAATACCCAATCTTAGTTACTTAGGAAAAATGTGAATAAGGTGCTAACCCATGAAATTACACTTTACACTTTGTCTAAGTCGTTAGTGGAGCGTGTGTGGTTAACCGGCACACTAACTTGGACTTAACAAGGTAGGTAAAGGGTGACTTAATATTTATCATAGTATCGATGGAGCGTGTGTGGTTAACCGGCACATCGATTGAGGGGTAATTTATTAAGGGTACCAAGTGATTTGCATGGCTACTTCACACCTTGTTTTGTGATCCTCGGCATCCCAGTCACAAAACCTGAAGGGCACACTCGAGATTGAAACATGCCTTTGAACAGTTCAATGAATCTCAAAGATCTAGGAGTTTCAAAACCAATTAAAACCTAATAATACATTTCGTTTATCTTGGCAGAAATTGGTGAATCGTCATTCACCTACCTTCAAATATTTTATAGCTTGGATTACGGCATACCTCTTCTAAGTTATAAAATAGTTTGTTGGGTCCTAGCCTTAATATTTCATATTGGGTGTCATATTAAGGACTTAAAATCAACTATCTTGAATATCTCCCAAGAGATGTCTGGTTTAGACACCTATGATCTTCCCAAATCTCTTGAAACAAGGTTTCCTAATGAAGATGATGTCCCATAGATATCATACTTCTTTCTCCTCCTCCAACTATTCTCCCTAACCCACAAGTTCTTGAAAAGTTTAAGGTCACTCAAGCCCTATTGGCAAGGCAAGGTCTAGGTGTGGTCACATCTTGGAGATGTACTAACATGTTGACAAGCCGGGAGAGTTGGGTGTCAAAGTCTTGAGAAAGTTGGTGGTTCAACCACTTTCTAAGTCACATAGTGAGTTCCTTTGGGACACCTATGAAACAGACTATGACAAGACCCTTAATGATCTTATCTATTTGCTAAGATCAACTTTCTAAAACTTTATGGACATTGACAATGATGACATTGGATATCTAGTAAAGCATTCTCTTCCCAATGGAAAGGGATCGGCCATAGTCAACTCGGTTGACCAAATGGTAAAGAGAAATGCTAAGTTTGTGATAGTCTCGTGTACCATTATCAAAGGGTCCATATGTTTATATTGCCAAAGGAAGGGGCATTGGTTGCGAAGCTAATAAAATTTACCTAAGGATGTTAAAGTCAATAAGTTTGACTCTACTTCAGGTAAGTCCACTATCTAACTCTGCTAAGTTTCTATTATGAGATTCTTGATACATGATGTGACTGGGTCACATGGTGATGTTTAAGAATCAAAGAAAAGTGAAGAAACTTAAAGTAAGAATATGCTGAATCTGATCGCATAGATGGATTTCTATCGCATAGCTTGAAGATCGGATTCTTGAGCTACTTCTTAGGAGGTATGAGATATTGCTTAGGAATAGATAACAACAAGTTTTCATATGGGTTGTAAGGATAAGTTTTTCTGCAAAGTTTTAAAATAAAAGGGAAAATTTTTTATTTTATTTATTTTAAAATATCCTTACAATGGCATTTGAGGAAAAATTGTTGCTTATATGATTCCATTAAGAGCAAGAGTGGAAATATGAAATTGATTCTTTCATTTGTGGTAATGTCTAGATTTACCAAATAAGGAAAGATTCTCATCACCTAAGTTTCAATTGGACCGGAACTTGGAATCATGCAAGTTGTAAAGCATGATGGATGACAACTTTCAAGTTTAGGAAAATTAAGACTAATTACTTGTTCACATGGATGTGTGAGTCAAGTAAAGGACTAAGGGATCGAGTACACATTCTTGTCCACTGATTAAGTCCACCACAAAAGACTGATAAGACTATTCGTCATGATTTACTTAAGTTCAGTAAATATGATTATACTTACAAGCTTAAGTGTAACTCTGAGACATTGGATAAGGTTCCAATGTATGGCAGAGCGAATAAGAAGAATCAAATTAGGCAGAAGGATAAAAGTTTCTCAAATCTGAAAAGATGGGAGAGTACTTTAGTATCAGTATTGTGATAATCTTAATGATTAAGAAACCATATCACAATTATTTCTCTAAGGGAATCTTAGTGCATGCTTATGACTAAGAAGAGGGATCTTGAATTGTTGAAATGGTTAAATCAAGAAGATGAGTCATACTTCGTTCCAATACAAGTCTTAGAGTCATACTCCAAGATTGTAACGTGAGTGACATGTCTTAAAAAAAGGGTTTAAAACACTTGTCAAATGTAAGAGTAAAAGTTTTCTACTCTTGTACATTTGAAATTGGTAAGTTGTGATGTTTTGGATAAAACAAAGACCAACTTAGGCCAATTGTGTGAAGTGTTTGTCTTGATTAGAATCCACACTGTCTCTTGGATGTTTGACAAGGGAGTCTTATAGGTCAAGAGGATAGTGGGAGTCTTAAAGGTCTTGAAATTCTCAAGAACTATTCAAGAATAGAACCTGAAGTTCTTCACTAGCACACGACTTGAGGTTTATAACCTATCGTGTTGACATATTCTGTGCCCATTCCAGTTAAAGTTGGCTTTGCATATGAGTTCTTAGAGTTCTCAATGTGTTGCACAACAACTTGGAAGCAATGGCAGGCCCTTGAGCTGCCAGGTGGCAAGAAATTAAGATTGAGTTCAATCCATATGAGTGTGGATTTGTCATTATCCTTGTCTTGTGTCTATGGTTTTGACAATTCACATGGATAAGAACACATACACCATTAAATCTAAGTGTCATAAGGTTTTTCTCCGATTCATGAAAATGATGGTGAGGAAACACTTTCACTAAGTAGATTTTAGCTAGATAGCAATTGTGATATTTGCATTCTCAAAGTCATTAGTGGAGCGTGTGTGGTTTACCGGCACACTAACCTGGACTTGTGAGAAATGGCAAAAAGGTCTAACCATTATGATTACGGCATACCTCTTCATAATTGTTTAGACACACAAGTGTGCTATCTAAGGGAAGGTGTATGACTTTGATAAAGTCTTATCAGAACAATCTAGTATCACAAATCTGAACTTTGGTAAGAAAGTCAATGAAGTATTGATTTCTAGAAGTCCAGCTGATTTCTGGGTACATGTCAAAGCTAGTGGGAGCATAAGTGTTATGCTAATAATCATCATGTTAGTAGGAGCATGATAATTATGATAAGTATTGCAAGTTAGCAATGTTAATTATAGAAAACAAAAGTTTCAATTGGGAAAAAGTTGTTTTGCTATAATTAAGGGAGAGGAAATTATGCTTCATCTCAAATCTATAAGCTTAGATCGTGAGGTTTTAATCATTTAGTCAAGGATATATATGAATTTCATGTTGGAATGGCTCAGCATAAGGAAATTTTGTATACGGGTCCATTATTTGCGTTCTAAAATTCGATTATGATTACGGCATCCCTTTTCATAATCTGAATTATGAGAACTTGGCAAATAGAAATGAAAATGTTATAGCAAAAGACTGGTTTAGTCTTTATGTGAGACATCATGAATCGTGTCCCATATGCCTCGGATATAGGATCGATTACAGGTGCTATAATCATCCGTTCTAAAATTTTCCAAATGCCTGGGGCATTAAGAAGGGAAAAGGTTTAGAACTGGATATGACTAAAAGGATTAAACAATTGTCGAGGACAATCTAAGGTTTACCAAAGATTGGTTGCTCAAGGACAGTTGGAAGTAGATAATTCTTGAAGGACCATATTGACATAATCTGTAAGGAGGCAACTCTTGTTCAGAAGTGATAGTCAAAATGGAATCTGGAAATGTTTCAAAGTTAGAATTTTCAATCTGTTTAAGATTAGGAAACTTAATGCAAGAAGGATGTTTCCAAGGAGCTGATCTCCTTTGGAATACTCTGTAATGGTTGTTGTCAAGTCTTTATGACTTTGTACATAATCATTACAAGAGGATCAATGCATATAAGTTTAGAATCTAACAGATTTCAGTAAATGGCATGAATTTGGAATTCTTGCATTTGCAGTAAGGATTTGGGAGTGTGAAAAGAGAATCATTGAAGTTATGTTCAATTGATCTAGTTCACAAAGTAAAGATCATAGACAAACATAGTATGCATACTTGGTGTATGGCATGACTAGTGTTTAAGAAAAAACATAGTGTACATGCTTGGAGCATGGGACAACTATTGTTTTAAATTCAAGAATAAAGTTGATAGCTGAACAAGTATACAATGAATAATGTGTAATCATATGGTGATAAATAAAAGGTGTTTTATTTATGTTCAAAGAGTTGATACCATATTGGATTCAATTATTATTGTGTTTCACTTTGCATGTTTTGACTTCCCGAATAAACTAGGTTATTCTTCCGGAATGACTAAGTTATTCAAATCATCCACAGTCGGTCATATGTTGGAAGTAGATATGAATTAAGACTGTCATGGGTTGGCTTGTAGAGGTCTAAGGTGTTGGACAAAGGGCTACAACACTCATGAGTGCTCATAAGTTCTGAGTATTGGATTCAACCCGCGCTCATTGGAATCACTGCATGGATTTTATCACGAGTGATCATGAGACGATAATATCTTATATTCTTCAAACCTAGAGATATGAGTTGTTACTATGAGTTGGTTGTACATTGATTGCACGAAAACGCATACGGTAAGTCGGTGTTATAAAACGTGCCTTTGTGTATGATTCAACAAGTAGTAGAACAAGCCATATGAGTCGAAGTTTATCCATTCCTTTTACCTTCGGGATAAAAGCGATATCTGTGGGCCCCTCGATGATTTGATGATGACAAATGGAAGTGCTCGGCCGGGCCAGGACTGATTTGATTTGTTCAATTAGTCAGTCGTCATAAATCGCAAATCGGGAAACAACAAATGGACAGAGAGAATGATTATAATCCATGTCTCAGTCCATATGATATCTAGAATGGAGGAATATATGATCCCTTATCTAATGGACAAGTCATTGACAAAGGTCAGAGTTCATCTACAAGGTCAGAGTTCGACAGCGGCTTTAAGAGCTACGATTGCCAGTTAGGTTTGAAGTCATACGCAATAATAGTTTTAGACTTATCCAAGTGGGAGACTGTTGGATTAATGTCTAAGTCCATAACTATATTTGGTATGTACTTGACCCGACCCGGCATGGTCCATTTGGGTTGCACTTCACCAACACAATTTATATGGATAATCTTTTGAGAATATTATGTTTATGATTAATATTAATATATTATAAGTTCTAATATATTAATATGGAATCAGATTATTTAATTAGTATTGGTCAAGAATTAATTTAGAATTAATTAAGTGATCAAAATGAACTAATTAAATATGGACTCTCGTATATATGGAATGAGCCAAGTTCATTTAGGTTGGGCTAAGCTTTCAAGGATAGTCCATGGAGTGTTTAACCCATGGATCATATGAAATGAAAGGTCATGGGTTTAACCCTAGTCTCCATACTATATAAAGATGTCCTTGGTTGGTGAAATGGCACTAGTGTGGATACACTAAAAAAGGGCTAGCCAATTTCACTAGAGAGAACCAAGTAATCATATTCTCTAAAGTATTCCAAGGTGTCTTGGTGATTTGTGATTTCACTTGAGGCTTCCACACTATTGGGGCTAAGCTCTTAAAGCTTGAAGACATCAAGCTACATCAAGAGGAATGTATTCTATCTTGTTACATTCATAGTTTTTGTATGCTAGATTAGGATAATACCTTGGATGTTCTTATTTGCATGTATAATAGAGAAAACATAGATCCAAGGTATTTAGGGTTGCATGTACACTTAGGAAGTGTTAGAATGCTCAAAACCCAACAAATATTTCATATTGGTTGTTATATTAAGGACTTTAAATCAACTAACTCGAATTTCTCCCATTATAGATGTCTAGTTTAGATGGCTATGGTCTTCCCAAATCTTTAGGAACAAGCTT
This sequence comes from Lactuca sativa, assembly GCF_002870075.4. Classification (NCBI taxonomy): domain Eukaryota; kingdom Viridiplantae; phylum Streptophyta; class Magnoliopsida; order Asterales; family Asteraceae; genus Lactuca; species Lactuca sativa. The sequence goes on from NC_056627.2 coordinate 92,143,037, forward strand.
CCTAATGAAGATGATATCCCAAATGGAAATCAAGGTGAAAGATCAATCCCTTTTTTGGGCATTTGTGGGACTAGAAATCATACCTCACTTCATCCAACTCCTCCAATAACTCTCCCTATCCCACAAGTTTTAAGACTTGATAAGTTCTAAGTCACTCAGTCCCTATTGGCAAGCAAAGTCTATATGTGCTTAGATCTTGGGGATTAAGCCACATTTTGACATGTCGAGAGAGTCGGGTGTCAAAGTCTCGAGGTAGCTGGCTGCTGACTTGGTTCTTCAGTCACTCCCTAATGACAGGTCGCGACAGGACCCTTAATGATCTTACCTATTTGCTTGATGATGCTAAATCAGCAGTGAGTTGGAGCATTAGTAAAGCAAATTGGATTGGAAGATCTACTTTCCAAACCTATTTGGACATTGAAAATGGTGACATTGGAGGTCCAGAAAAAAAACTTTCTCTTCCTAATGGAAAGGGATCGGCCATAGTCAACTCGGTTGACCAAATGGTAAAGAGAAAGGTTAAGTCTGTGATAGTCCCATGTATCGTTTCCAAAGAGTCCATATGATTCTATTGCCAAAGGAAAGACATTGGTTGCGAAGCTGCTAAATTTACCTGAAACATCTTAAGGATGGTAAAGTCAATAGGTTTGACTCTACTTCAGGTAAAGTCCATTGTCTAACTCTATTAAGTTTCTATTCTGAGATTCTTATTGCATAATGTGACGAGGTCACATGTTGATGTTTTAGAAATCAAAGGAAAAGTGAAGAAACTTAAAGGAAGTATATGCTGATTCTAATCGCGAAGATGGATTTCGATCGTATGGTTTGGTGATCAGAATTTTGAGTTGTTACTTAAGAGTTATGATATATTGCTTTGGAATAGATAACAACAAGTTTTCCATATGGATTGTAAGGATAAATTTTTCCGCAAAGTTTTAAAATAAAAGAAAAATGGTTTTGATTTTATTTATTTTAAGTATCCTTACAGTGGAATTTGTGAAAAAATTGTTGATTATATGTATCCATTGATAAGTAATATGGGTAAATGGATTAAATTCTTTCATTAGTGGAAGTGTCATAATTTACCAAATAATGAAAGATTCTCATCACCCAAGTTTCAGTTGGATAGAAACTTGGAATCATGCAACTTGTATTGTATGATCATGAGAATTTTTTATATATTTGGGAAATTAAGTCTAATTCCTTATTCACATGTATATGTGAATCAAGTGAAGGACAAAGGGATCGGATACACTTGGGTGTGCGCTGATCAGGTCCACCACAAAGTTAATAGGATTATTCATTATGATTTACTAAATTTTAGTAAATATGGTTATACTTACAAGTTTAAGTATAGTTCTGGATCATTGGAGAAGTTTCAATGATAGACATAATGAGTAAGAAGAATCAAATAAGGCAAAAAGATAAAAGTTTCTCTAATCTGAAGAGATAGGAGAGTACTTGAGTATCTTGTTTTATGATTATCTCAGTGATTATGAAACCATGTCACAATTGATCCTCTAAGGACACCTTAGTTCAGTTTGTTTGGCTAAGGAGAGAAATCGTGAATTGTTGAAATGGTTAGATCAAAAGATAAATTATACTTAGTTCCAAAATTAAATCTTGGAGTCATACTCCAAGATTAAGCCTTGAGTGACATAATCTTGGTGTCATACTCCAAGATTAAGCCTTGAGATTTTAATCAACTTTAGTCAAGAATATATATGAATGTTATGTTGGAATGGTTCAACATAAGGAATTTCTATATATGTTGCTTTCTCAAAATTCGATTATGATTACGGCATCCCTCTTCATAGTTCGAATTATGAGAACATGGCAAATAAATATTTTATAGCATGAATCGTATCCCATATGCTTCGGATATAGGATTGATTGCATGTGTTATAATATTCATCCATTCTAAATTTTCCTAATGCTTAGGGCGTTAAGAAGGGAAAAGGGATTAGAACTGGATATGAATAAGATGATTAAACAATTGTCGAGAACAATTTGGGGTTTTCCAAAGTTTGGTTGCTCATGGACAATTGGAAGTATAAAGTAAGGATCGTATTGACATATTTTGGAAAGAGGCAACTCTTGTTCAAAAGTGATGGTCAAGATGGGAATATGGAATTGTTTCCATAGGTGGAAGTTATTCTTTGAATCTATGTAAGATTAAAGAACTTAATGCAAAGAAGGATGTTCAAAGGAATGTACTTTGAATTTGAGACTTCATCTCCATGGAATTGCTTTCCATTGGAATACTTTGTAATGTTTGTTTCCAAGTCTTTTTGACTTGTGTGAATATCATTACAAGAGGATCATTGCATAGATTACGGTAAATGACAAGAAAAATGTATTCTTACATTTACAATAAGGATTGGGATTGTGAAATGAGAATCATTGAAGTCATGTTCAGTTGATATACATTTCACAAAGAGATGACCATATGTAAACATAGTGTGCATACTTGGAGTATGGCATAGCTATTGTTTAGAGAAACATAGTATGAATGCTTGGAGCATGGCATCACTACTATTCCAATTCAAGTACTAAGTTGATTAATCGAAACATGAATAATGAGTGATCAATATGGTGCTTAGATAAAAGGTGTTTTATTTACGCTCAAAGTGTTGAGGCCATATAGGACTAGTATTATTTTGTGTTTCACTTTGCATGTTTTGACTTCTAGAATAACTAGGTCATTCTCCCGAATGACCAAGTTATTCAAACCATCCACAGTCGGTCATATGTTGGAAGTAGATATGAATCAAGACTGTCGTGAATTTGGCTTGTATGATTTGTCTAAAGTGCTTTAGACAATGCAATAGTTGCTACAACATTCATGAGTACTCATAAGGACTGAGTATTGGATTCAACCGATGTTCATTTGGATTCACTTCATGGATTTCATCACGAGTGAATCATGAGACGATAATATCTTGTATTCTTCAAACCTAGAGATATGAGTTGTTGCCTATGAGTTGGGTATACATTGATTGTACGAAAACGCATTGGTAACTCGATGCTATAAAACGTGCCTTTGTGTATGATTCAACAAGTAGTCAGTACAAGCATATGAGTCGAATTTTATCCATTCCTTTTACCCTCAAAGGGATAAAAGCGATATATGTGGGCCCCTCGATGATTTAGTGATGACAGAAGTAAGTGCTCTGTCGGGCCTGGACTGATTTGATTTGTTCAATTAGTCAGTCGTCATAAATCAGAAATCGGGAAACAACAAATGGATAGAGAGAATGATTATAATCCGTGTATCAGTCCATATGATATCTAGAATGGAGGAATATATGATCACTTATCTAATGGACAAGTCATTGACAGAGGTCAGAGTTCATCGACAAGGTCAGAGATCGACAGAAGCTTTTGAGAGCTACGATTCCAAGTGGGAGACTGTTGGATTAATGTCTAAGTCCATAACTATAATTGGTAAGACTTGACCCGGTCCGGCATGGTCCATTTGGGTTGCATGGCATCATGCACTTGGAAAGACTAAAATGAGAGAAATAACACTTAAGGTTTATTAATATATTATAATTTCTAATATATTAATAAGATTATTTAATTAGTATTGATCAATAATTAATTTAGAATTAATTATGTGATCAAAAGAAGACTAATTAAATATATGGGTTGATTGTGTAAATCATCCATACTTATATAATGGGCTAATGCTCCATGGATTATCAAGTTGGGCTAAAACCCATTGGATGCTCCATGGTGTATTTGAACCCATGGGTCCATGGAAATGGATAGCCATGACAATTAGGGATTACCCTAATTGTAACACACTATATAATGACCTCTTTCTTGGGAAAATCGTCAACGATGATATGCATGGAGGGCAAGCCGATTCTTGAAGTGTTCTAATTTCTCTCTAAGTTATTCCAAGTGCTTATGGTGTTGTGTGAACCATTTGAGGTGTCACACTTGGGGCACTAGGCACTGAAGCTTCATGAAGACAAGCACCAACAAAAGGTATGTTATTCTAACTTGTGTTATTCAAAGTTTTGTATGCTAGAATAGAACAATACCTTGGAAAGTTGATATTTGCATGTATAATAGAGAAAACATAGATCCAAGGTATTTAGGGTTGCATGTACACTTAGGAGTGTTAGATTGCTCAAAATCCCAACTGAACGCGCCAAGAGGGAGATACTTCAAAAGAAACCCATCATGGTTACGTTCAGACCATGATGACTGGAACGCGTAAAAGGCCAAGAATCCGAATCCCAAGGGAAAGAAGGGAATGTCGGCTAAGAATTCCAATCCAAGAGATGCTCCCATGATGCCGAAATCAAAGTGATCTCAACGGCCGACATCAAGTTCCAAAGCAAGTACTGAGCCACACCTCAGATTGAAAAAGAAATGGGTTAAACCCAACTACAAATGGGTTCCAAAGGCCTACTCTCCCAAATCAACTAATGACTCTAATATTTCTTCATCTTCTGTTTGTGATAAACAGGATATGTCATGGGAGAGAGTACCGTGCAAGGATGACAAAGATCGACCCAATTTCAAAATGGATTGTGTTCCAAAGACCATCTGATCCCGCTTTGTGCTGGAGCAGCTATGAAGGCATATCATCAGACTTCAGTTTGTTAGTAGTGGCTGTTCCAGGCACGTGATATGGAACATCTCTCAACTGTACAACATTCAGACCTTTGTTTGAGAGTATGTGTCCTTTTGCAGGAAAGGAAGAAAGAAAGAGACCACTCATGGGGTTAGTGGTTAATGACATGAAGAGTTTTCGGATCTGTTCTGAGATTACACGTGCTGTTCTCAAACCTTCAGGACGAAAATTCAATTGGTGACTTACGGTTTGAGTTTCGTTCTCTATACTCCCGAGGTTTTCTTATGCTGATTCGCTTTGAAGACAAATTTTTGTTTTAGGATAGTTTAAATTTGCGCATTTACTTTCGTTTCTCTCTCCTATGCACAAATTTAGGGGGAGAAATAAAAACAAAATAAAAAAATTTTAAAATTTTAAAAAATCCAAAAACATTAGAAAATCAAAAAATCAAAAAAAAAATGTTGGTTATGAAATGTGCTTGAGGGAGATGTTTTGGGAAGTGATATTATCAAGTGATAACAGGCAATCTAAGTCTGCATAACGTACCCAAAGTTGAAGGGTCTATGCTCTGGTTTGATGCGTCGGTAGGCACGAAAGATTCTAAATGGACATGACTAGGCAGAGTTGAACTTAAGGAATTCATAGACTCGAAAAATCTTAACCTAGTTAGATCCGTTTAGTCTGACAATACGACACTTGGATAGATTGAGCAGGGAGATATATATGGGAATCTACTCGTCACATTAAATGAACCCGTATCCGGAACTGTGGTTTAACTTTTCCTCGACGTGTGGATTTTGTCCTTCATTCCGGTATTGATGGGGCGACTGGTAAATTCCGATAAATTAGGTCTGTAGAAAATTGTTTTCTCTTTCTATCTGTCTGTTAGTCATATGTTACCTCCTCTGCATGACTCAAAATCCGACCTGGACTGTAACATATGCAACTCTATTTCTCTGCATATTATATCTATCAAATTCTTCTTATCTGTTAGCTATATGCTGTCTCCTTTGCGATATTAACAATCCGACCTGGTACACAGCATATGCAACCTTCTACTTCTCAATCCCTCTAAAAACTATAAGTTATAATAATATAAATCTATCTTCTCTCTTAATGATTGTCTGCTCACCCGATGTAAGGAGTACTCTAGAAGTCCTTGATAACTTGGGCATATCAAGAAGCAGGAAACATGTTCCAGTACAATTAAAATTGAACACTCAAAGATTGTCTATAGATCTCGCTACTCAATTTAGGTGGACAACAATATCCCTGGTCGTCGTCAGCTGAATGGTCCTTAAGATATAGTATCTAGGAACTTAGGATCAGATATAATATCTAGGAACTTAGTATCACTTTGTCTTACAATTATTAGTATGTCCTAAAATTGTCACAATTTTTCATGTTTAAGTGGACCACAATACCCACGATCGACCAGACAAAGATGTGAATATGAAAGGTACCGACAAGTGGATTAAGGCTGTCTAAAAACTTTGATCCCAAATTATTCTTAAAGTTAGATATCATTTTATTTTTGTTAATTTTTTTCATAATTTCTTCTAATTTAAATATTAGGGAGAATTAAAAATTAAAAAAAAACAAACAAAATTCAGAAAATTAAAAAAATCCAAAAATAGTGTTATTTATGTTTTATTTCTTGTTCAAGAAAATCAAAAATCCAAAAATATTTTTGTTTCTATGCTAAAATTTTCTTTTAGTTTTGTTTTGTCTTGAATAGTGAATTCAGATAAAGATGAAATTCATGGAGTTTGTGTCGAAGATTTCTGAGCCAAGGCTTCATCCGTGAGCATCGAAGAATTCACATTCGAAGGAGCAAGAAATGAAGATAATTCTTTCGACATTCAATCTTTCAAACCCAAAAGCAAGGTGAAGCTGAAATTGAAGAATATGTGACAGATTGCATTGAATCCTACTCAATCAGTCTGCTGCTATCTTTGTACCTGTTGAAGTGATCTACAAGTTCAATTCTCTCTGATGTTCTCTCTAAAGATTCTCAAGCTGAAAGCGCTATCTTTCAAGAATCAGTACGTCAAGCCTCCTCACACGACGTGCGTTCAAAACCAAACTCTGAACAAAAGCCCAACCCCTCAATATGAAGTCATTCATTGAAGATTGATCAAGTTCATCTTGAAGATGTGAAGAATTTGAAGATTAATGCTGAAGCCAAGTTCCCAATGAAGATTAACAAGAAAAGCCAACTATGTTTTAAGGGGAGCTTGTTGGGTCATTTAAGAAAAGAAAAGAAAGTTATAAACCAAGGGGGAGATTGTTGAGTGAAAAATATGGTTTATACTTTGCTTTTCTAAGCATTTATTATTTTTATTATTTGGGCCAAAAATAGTATATGATTAATTGTAGTTTGGACTGAGCATTGGATTATTTGTATTTTGGGCTTGGCCTTAGGTCCATATATATATATATATATATATATATATATATATATATATATATATATATATATATATATATATATATATATATATATATATATATATATATATATATATATATATAGGGTGAGGAGTGCATGTGAGAAAAAGAACCAAGAAGCTTAAGTGTGTGCATTCTAAGGTGTGAGAGAAACTAGAGAGAAGTGTGTGTGTGTGTGTGTGTGAGCTATGTGTATGGAGCTTCAATCATCTCATTGAATGCATCATAGATTCATCATCTTCTTCTTCTCCTTCTCTTCTATTTGATTTGACATCATCCGTTTGATTAATATTCTGCACCATCAAACGGATCTGATTGATACACAAGCATTTTAGGGACTTTCAATAGTCTGTTTCATAGTAGTCCCAAAGGAACTCACTATGTGACTTACAAAGTGATTGAAAATCCAACTTCCTTAAGACTTTAACATCCAACTCTCCCGGCTTGTCAATATGTGACTTCGTCTCCAAGATGCGATCACACATAGACCATTCTTGCCAATAGGGCTAGAGTGACCTTAAACTTGTGGGTTAGGGAGAATAATTTAACGAGGTGGAGGAAGTGAAGTTCCAAGAGATTTAGGAAGATCATAGATGTCTGAACCAGACATGTTTTTGGGAGATATTCAAGATAGTTTGAAACGACCCAAAATACGACCCAAAAATTTTTGTTTTAATATTACTAAAATTCAAATCCTCAAATCTCATATATAATAGAACCATGGAATAAGTAACCCAAATTTCATAGTACTATGTCAAAACAAACTATATCAGTCATAACAATATCCGAAATAGACTCCCAAGATAAACTGACGTTGTGGTGTGTGTGATGTCATCATCCCAAGCTCTTCCATTTGCTAGTGAAAGTACCTGAAACCAAAACTGAAATTATAAGCACGAAGCTTAGTGACCTCCCCCAAACTACCACATACCATACAATAACACCTAAAAATTATTGGGCCTTGCCTACTGCATTGGGCCGATATCTGGAAACTGCATCAGACCGAAGTCTGAACTAACCAAGGTCTTGCCCTCTACATCGGACCGAAGTCCGAAAACTGCATCAGACCGAATTTTGGAACTGACTGGGACCTTGTCCACTGCATCGGACCGAAGTATGGAACTAACTGGATCGGACCGAAATCCGGAACTGACTGGGACCTTATCCCCTACATCGGACCGATGTCCGGAAACTAACTGAGCATACATAGCATAGCAAAACATATCAACTAGCATAAACACATATACTGCATACTACATCGGACCGAAGTCCGAAACACATGACACAAGGACCTGCTTCAATCACAAAGACATCAAGTACACTGAACTACTGCATCGGACTGAAGTCCGGAACTACTGCTAGCCAGTGTTGTAAAACTCGTTGAGTTAGCCGATTACTCCTCCGAGTACTCACTACTCGGCTCCTTACCGAGGCGAGTTTCAAAATTTGGAGTACTCCCCGATCGTCCCCTTACTGAACTAAGAAATGTTGTAAAACCCAGTCAACTCGGTAATTAATATGTATAATATAATTAATGATTTATTGTTTCACACTCACATGTGATTATTACTACATATATATCTTAAATTTTCAGTAATTATTCACGAAGTGAGACCATTATGTGTTTTCCAGTTTTTGTGTATTCACATGTATCTAATTTTGTTACATATTTCTATCAACTGATGATTTTAAATTATGATTTTGACATATATAATGTCCCTAAAAATATTTCTACATGAATTATCAAATCCGAGTACTCCCTGAGTATTCCTGAGTACTCCCGTGTACTCGCTACTGGGTAGTCAGCCGAGCAGGTATCGAGTAACGAGTTCTACAACCTTACTACTAGCTAGACGAACCGGCATTATGGCCATAGACCCATTCCTACTGGAAGGAAAACTCACCTCGTAACGTTGGCTGCTGAGATGCTAACTCTAATGTTGGCTGACTGCTGCTCCGGAACTGTCCGACTATAAATCCCAAAAACACTAGGTCAGGAACCGATAAATGTCCTCAGGGTAAATTGACTATTTTACCCCTGGTCAAATTCAACTTTCAGTTGACCGGACTCGCCGAGTTGGGCCGTCAACTCGCCGAGTCTCTATCATCCATTCTAGTCCTCTACCCGCTTCTACTCGTCAAGTTTGGCAACAACTCGACGAGTTCTTCTTCGATGCTAACATCAAGTCTAACTTCATCCGACTCGACGAGTTGTATGAACAACTCATCGAGTCCTCCTTCAACATATGAACACGTCCAGACTGCGACTCACTGAGTCGGATGAACAACTCGTCGAGTCTGAAGAACAACTCACAGAGTTGAAGAACAACTCGTCGAGTCCCAAGCATGCTATTACTACATAGTCGATTCTAATTGATTTCAGTGCTTCCAAAATATAGATCTGAGCTTCTAGGACTGGTTTTACACAGAAGGTTTCCAACTTTACATGCATGTACAAGAGTATGAAGCTAAAATACCCAAAATCAACAACTACTAAGCACTTAGGGTTTGGAACAAGGCCAAGATTGCATAAAGGTGGCTATAATGAGCTCCTGGGGTTCAACAACGTCCAGATCTAAGGTTTCCATCCAAAGGAGAGTCAATATCTCAAGTTTTGAATCATAAAAGGTTCCAAAGAAGACATAACAAGCATAAAAGGGGTTTTAATGGAGGAATACACAAAATCATAACTTCATTACCTGAATGAGAAACAGATGGAAGCTAACTCCTGGATCTCCATTCTCTTCTATGGATCTTCTCTCCTTCCTTCTCTTCCAAAGCTTCCAAGCTAACACAACACACTCAAACTCAACAATGGGGGCTAGGGTTTACAGGGGAAAGGCTCTAAAGGTGTTGGAAGTTGGGGTGGGAGGCTATAATGATGTTTAAATACGGTACAAACCCTTGAAATTAGGGCTTCATCCAGACAGGAAGACTCGTTGAGTCCCAACGTATGCACTCGTTGAGTAGCCAACTCCATTTGCGTCACCATCTCGTCTCTACCCGACGAGTCGGGCTACAGAGTCGTCGAGTACCTCTTAAGAAATGAAAAATACTTTATTTAAATTACATACCAGAAATGGGTCGTTACATAGTTGATTTAAAGTCCTTAATATAACACCCATAATGAAATATTAAGGTTAGGACTCAACACAATATTTTATAACTTGGAAGAGGGATGTCGTAATCCAAGCTATAGAATATTTGAAGGTAGGCGAATGACGACTCACCAATTTCCACCATAAAAACAAAATAAATTATTAGGTTTTTTTATTGGATTTAAAACTCCTAGATCTTTTGAGATTCATTGAACTGTTCAATGGCATGTTTCAATCTCGAGTGTGCTCTTCATGTTTTGTGACTGGGACGCCGAGGATCACAAAACAAGGTGTGAATAACCATTAAAATATACTTGGTACCCATAATATTTACCCCTCAATCGATGTTCCGGTGAACAACACACGCTCCACCAATACTATGCGTAACATCCCAAAATTCAAGCCCAAAAATTTCATTTTTGATTAATTAATTCATAAAACATTCATTAGAAAGCATTGTATAAACACGACATCTCAAAACCAAGTATCATATTTGAAACCCACAACCATGAGCAAATGCCATATCAGAATACAATCCCAGAAACCACCATGCGGAAAAATCATATGTGTGTGTGATGCCATGCTACGCTGTCGGCTCCTTCCCCTTAGACGAAGAGGTACCTGAAACCAAAAACTAAAACCGTAAGCACAAAGCTTAGTGAGTTCCCCCATCATACCACATACCAAACAATACCATCGGTATCTTTCAATCGGTAATCATCATCGGTATCTTTCAACCGGTAATCATCATAGGTATCTTTCAATCGGTAATCGTCATCGGTATCTTTCAATCGGTAACTGGGGACTATTCCACCCCCTACCACTAGCATACAATAGCAAGATATGAGCACACATTCAGACATATCTGGGTACTGACCTACCCCTTGGTCCTAAGGACCACTATCAGGGAAACTATCCATATCATGTAACATATCGTATAGATATAACTCATAACCAAACGCATACCAGACCAAGATAAATTATCACAAAGACAATTATCTTCTAAATACTCCTTAATGGTAGGCCGACATTGTGGCCTTAGACCCACCCCTACTGGAAGGTAACTCACCTCGTAGCTGCTGAACTGTGCGGGAATCCTCTGACTGCAGCCACTGATGCTCTGGAAATCCTCCGGCTAAAATTCCCACAAAACACTTAGTAAGAAACTGACATCTACCCTTAGGGTAAAATAACCATTTTACCCCTTGACCAAGCCAAAGTCAAAGTCAAAGTCAACTTCCAATTGACCTGACTCGCCGAGTTGACTTGTCAACTCACCGAGTCCCTATCCTTCCATCGAACCTCATACTCGTCTGTACTCGTCGACTTTTCCTTCTAAATGAACACCGACTGAATCCACATCCGACTCGCCGAGTTGTATGAACAACTCGTCGAGTTCGTCATCAACTGATACTCATGTCCTAACTTGACTCGCTGAGTTGTTTGAACAACTCGTCGAGTCACTCTTCATCCTATGAACATGTTCTGTCCTCAACTCGACGAGTTTTCCTTACTAAGAACTTCGATTTCTGATGTACAACACTTAACCAAATGATAGATCCAGGCCCCTAAACTCGATCTAGCACGTTAAGTTACAAACTTTACGTGCATGCATGGGACATTGGAGCTTAAAAGGCTCTAAAATGGTTCTTTTGTTGCATGGGGCCTTCCTTGGTGCAAAAAACAACCTAGATCTGACTTATGGCTCATAAAATGACATGATACAGAAGCCCAAACCCCCAACCATGTTTGCAAACATGGTAGGCCACCAAAAATGGCTTATAAAATCCCTAAACCACCTCAAAGAGGGATCTAACAAATGAGTGAGCAAGGTTCCGACTTCATACCTTCTAAAGACTGCAAATGATGAACCAAACTCGAATCCTTCAATCCCCTCTTGATCCTTCTATGCTCTTCCTTCTTCCTTGAGATCAAAACTCACAAGAATCACTCAAAAAGCCATAAATCTTCACAAAAACGGCTAGGGTTTGCTATGAGGAGTGTTTGCGAGCATAAAGGGGGAAAGGAGGCTGCATAAGGTTGTTTAAATAGGGTGCAAACCCCTGGATTAGGGTTTTTGTCCAAACAGCGGCTACTTGTCGAGTCCGGGACCCGACTCGCCGAGTCCGCAACTTAAACTCCACGTCTCATCCCGCTTCTACTCCGCGAGTCAGTCCTTCGACTTGCCGAGTCCAAGGACAAAAATGCAAATAATAAATGAAGATTTAATAACATAATACATACCTAGAACCAGGTGCTATAAATCTTTCCCTCGGGGTAGTGATCCATCATCTCACTCACCGGCTCCCAAGTCCACTCCGACCCCATTCGGTGCTGCCATTGCACCTTCACGAGCTCTACTCTTTTGTTCCTCAGATCCTTCAACTTCCGGTCAAGGATCGCTACAAGCCGCTTGATGTAATTCAGGCTGCCATCAACTTGAATGTCCTCCAAGGGTACCACCACCGTATCGTCCACTAGGCACTTCCGCAGCTGAGAGACGTGGAAAGTGTTGTGGATCTGACTGAGCTCAGCTAGCAGATCCAGCCAGTACGCCACCTTGCCTACCCAGGCTACAACCCTGAACGGTCCGATATACCTTGGGCCCAACTTGCCCCGATTCTTGAATCGGATGACGCCCTTCCATGGAGACACCTTCAGGAGAACCATATCCCCGACCTGGAATTCCATGTCTGATCGGCGCTTATCGGCGTAACTTTTCTGCTGACTCTGAGCAGTCTGAAGCCTGCTCCGGACCTGCTGAATCTTCTCTGTCATCTTGAGCACTACTTCAGTGCTCCTCACGACTCTCTGGGCAACCTCACCCCAACATATCGGGGTCCTGCACCTCCTCCCATACAACATCTGGAAGGGAGGACGGTCGATACTCGCATGATAGCTGTTATTATACGAGAAGTCCGCCAACGGGAGGTAGGTATCCCAACTACCTCCGAAATCTAAAACGCATGCCCACAGCATATCCTCCAGAGTCTGGATGGTCTGCTCGCTCTGGCCATCCGTCTGCGGGTGAAAAGCGGTGCTAAAAAGTAGCCGAGTACCCAGCTCGTCATGAAACCTTTTCCAAAACCTGGAAGTAAACCGCACGTCTCTGTCCGAAATCACCGAAACTGGCACTTAGTGCTGTGCCACCACCTCCCTGATATAGATATCGGCCAATTTCTCGGCCGAGATGCTCTCCTGAATCGGAATAAAGTGGGCGCTCTTTGTCAATCGATCCACGATGACCCATATCTAATCCATCCCCTGCGCGGTCCTAGGAAGCTTCGTGATAAAATCCATCGTAATATCCTCCCATTTCCACAGCTGGATATCCAACGGCTGCATTTTGCCGTGTGGTCTCTGATGCTCGGCCTTGACCTTCCTGCAGATCAAGCACCGCTCCATGTACCAAGCCACATCCCGCTTCATGCAGGGCCTCCAATAGTCTAGACGAAGATCCCTATACATCTTCGTCACCTCGGGATGAATGGAGAATCGGGATTTGTGTGCCTCCTCCATCAGGACCTGGCGCACTCCCCCAAGATAAGGGACCCACACCCTATGGTGAAGTGTCAATAACCCTCAGCTATCATAGTCGAAAGTGGAAACCTGCCCCATAATTTGCTCACTCTTCCGATGTTCCTCCTTCGTGACCTCTTGCTGAACCTCCCGGATCCACTCCAAAAGCGGAGTCATCACTGTCATCCTCATACAGAAATCCCTGATCGGCGCTGCCTTGCGGCTAAGCGCATCGGCCACGACATTGGCCTTCCCCGGATGGTAGAGGATCTCACAATCATAATCCTTCACCACATCAAGCCACCGACGCTGCCTCATATTCAGATTTGGATGGTCCATGAGATACCTCAAACTCTTGTGGTCTGTGTAAATCATACAACGAACCCCATAGATGTAATGAAGCCAAATCTTGAGGGCGAACACAACAGCCCCCAACTCCAAATCATGTGTCGGGTAGTTCGCCTCGTAAGGCTTCAACTGCCTTGACGTGTAGGAAATAGCATGCCCTCTCTGTATCAATACCGCTCCCAAACCTGCGATGGATGCATCGCAGTACACGGCAAAATCCTCCATGCCCTCTTGCAGAGCTAAGATTGGTGCCTCGCACAATCTCTGTCTCAGCGTCTCAAATGCGGTCTGCTGCTCAAGCCCCCAACGATACACCACTGACTTTTTAGTCAGTCGGGTGAGCGGAACCGCTACCTTGGAGAAGTCCTAAATGAATCTCCGATAGTAGCCTTCCAATCCTAGAAAGCTCCGAATCTCAGATGGAGTCTTCGGAACCTCCTAATTCATCGCGGCCTCTACCTTGGCCGGATCTACCGAAATCCCGTTCTGGTTGACAAGGTGCCCAAGAAACTACACCTCGCGTAACCAGAACTCACACTTGGAGAACTTAGCATACAAGTTCTCCCTCCTCAAAGTCTCCAGAACCTCCCGCAGATGCTCCTCCTGCTGCTCTCACATCTTGGAATAAACCAAGATGTCATCAATAAATACTATCACAGACCGATCTAACATTGGTCTACACACGCGGTTCATGAGATCCATGAACGCGGCAGGAGCATTGGTCAGCCCGAAAAGCATCACCAGAAACTCATAGTGGCCATAACGCGTCTGGAACGCAGTCTTCTGCACATCCTCCTCTCTGACCCTCATCTGATGATACACTGAACACAAATCAATCTTGGAGAACCAAGATGCTCCATGAAACTGGTCAAAGAGGTCATCAATTCTCGGGAGTGGGTAGCGGTTCTTCACTGTTACCTTACTCAACTCCTGATAATCTATATACATCTGATGCGACCCGTCCTTCTGTTGGATTGATGTCTATAATGAGAGAAATAAGACACTTATGGTTATTAATATATTATAAGTTCTAGTATATTAATAATAAGAATAATAAGATTATTTAATTAGTATTGATCAAGAATTAATCTAGGATTAATTAAGTGATCAAAAGAAGACTAATGAAATATATGGGTTGATTGTGTAAATTATCCATACTTGTATAGTGGGCTAATGCTCCATGGATAATCAAGTTGGGCTAAAACCCATAGGATGGTCCATGGATGCTCCATGGTGTATTTGTACCCATTTTAGAAGATAATTGTCAATAGATTCATGTTTTGTATTAGTTTAAGGTTTAGACTAATTACATGAAAAAGTTTGATTTGAATTATCTTGTTCTTATGAGTTGCTTAGATTAATAGAAAAGTTAATTGAAATAGTTGTTTTCAATCCATTTTAATCTAAGAGTTGAGTATAAAATGTGTTTGTGTAACTTGTCCTCAAGTTACATGAAGAGTCACATTAAAGACTCATAAAACTCATAAAAGTTGGCAATGGTTACAAAATGAAGAGTCTTGTGTCATTGAATAATTTTTTATGACTCCATAACTTTTCCTCAAGTTATGGAAGTTCAAGAGTCACTTCATTAAAGAAAAATATGTAACCATAATTAAATCCATAAGTTATAAAATAAAGAAAAGTTACTTCTTTTATTAGTTTAAAGTCTTCCATAACTTGTCCTCAAGTTATGGAACTTGAAGCGTTTTTGGATTAAAACTACTTTAAACACATAAGTTATGGAATTAATTAGTTTTGAATAGTTTCAAAACTTGCCCTCAAGTTTTGGAATTTGAAAAGTTTTCCTTATGAATACTTTAATTCCAAGTTAGCCCTTAGAATTTTAAAAGTTAAAATTCAACCCTTATACTTTATAATATTATAAGTTAATAATATATATATGTATAAGAGTAAAGTCAGTCTTACCGCTAGTACGCCTCATTCACGAAGCCGGTCTATAAGGTGGGTATAAGCTTGTTGCCTATAAAATGGCAACTTAATGGGTGTCCACTCTCACCCACCGCTTGCTTGACTGGTGGAGGGTCGTTAGCCGAATGGGTTTGACAGGACTAGAATTCTCCCTTCATTAAAAGTATTAATGATAATACTAAGTAACTAAACTCTTAATAATACCCAATCTTAGTTACTTAGGAAAAATGTGAATAAGGTGCTAACCCATGAAATTACACTTTACACTTTGTCTAAGTCGTTAGTGGAGCGTGTGTGGTTAACCGGCACACTAACTTGGACTTAACAAGGTAGGTAAAGGGTGACTTAATATTTATCATAGTATCGATGGAGCGTGTGTGGTTAACCGGCGCATCGATTGAGGGGTAATTTATTAAGGGTACCAAGTGATTTGCATGGTTACTTCACACCTTGTTTTGTGATCCTCGACATCCCAGTCACAAAACCTGAAGGGCACACTCGAGATTGAAACATGCCTTTGAACAGTTCAATGAATCTCAAAGATCTAGGAGTTTCAAAACCAATTAAAACCTTTCGTTTATCTTGGTGGAAATTGGTGAATCGTCATTCACCTACCTTCAAATATTTTATAGCTTGGATTACGGCATACCTCTTCTAAGTTATAAAATAGTTTGTTGGGTCCTAGCCTTAATATTTCATTTTGGGTGTCATATTAAGGACTTTAAATCAACTATCTTGAATATCTCCCAAAAGATGTCTGGTTTAGACACCTATGATCTTCCCAAATCTCTTGAAACAAGCTTTCCTAAATGAAGATGATGTCCCATGGATATCATACTTCTTTCTCCTCCTCCAATTATTCTCCCTAACCCACATGTTCTTGAAAAGTTTAAGGTCACTCAAGCCCTATTGGCAAGGCAAGGTCTAGATGTGATCACGTCTTGAAGATGTAGTCACATATTGACAAGCCGGGAGAGTTGGGTGTCAAAGTCTTGAGAAAGTTGGTGGTTCAACTACTTTCTAAGTCACATAGTGAGTTCTTTTGGAACACCTATGAGACAGACTATGACAAGACCCTTAATGATCTTATCTATTTGCTAAGATCAGCTTCCTAAAACTTTATGGACATTGACAATGATGACATTGGATATCTAGTAGAGCTCTCTCTCCCCAGTGGAAAGGGATCGGCCATAGTCAACTCGGTTGACCAAATGGTAAAGAGAAAAGCTAAGTCTGGATAGTCTCGTGTACCATTATCAAAGGGTCCATATGTTTATATTGCCAAAGGAAGGGGCATTGGTTGCGAAGCTGCCAAATTTACCTAAGGATGCTAAAGTCAATAAGTTTGACTCTACTTCAGGTAAAGTCCACTATCTAACTCTGTTAAGTTTATATTATGAGATTCTTGATATATGATGTGACTAGGTCACATGGTGATGTTTTAAGAATCAAAGAAAAGTAAAGGAACTTAAAGAAAGAATATGTTGAATCTGATGGCGTAGATGGATTTCTATCGCATAGTTTGAAGATCGGATTCTTGAGCTACTTCTTAGGAGTTATGAGATATTGCTTAGGAATAGATAACAACAAGTTTTCATATGGATTGTAAGGACAAGTTCTTCCACAAAGTTTTAAAATAAAAGGAAAATTTTTGAT
The DNA here is from genome assembly GCF_002870075.4 of Lactuca sativa. Lineage (NCBI taxonomy): Eukaryota > Viridiplantae > Streptophyta > Magnoliopsida > Asterales > Asteraceae > Lactuca > Lactuca sativa. The sequence goes on from NC_056627.2 coordinate 92,160,629, forward strand.
TTTATTTATTTTAAAATATCCTTACAATGGCATCTGTGGAAATTTTTGTTGCTTATAAGATTCCATTAATAGCAAGAGTGGAAGTATGAAATTGATTCTTTCATTTGTGGTAATGTCTAGATTTACCAAATAAGGAAAGATTCTCATCACCCAAAGTTTCAATTGGACCGAAACTTGGAATCATGCAAGTTGTATAGCATGATGAATGAGAACTTTCAAGTTTTGGAAAAATTAAGACTAATTACTTGTTCACATGGATGTGTGAGTCAATTAAAGGACTATGGGATCGAGTACACATTCTTGTGCACTGATTAAGTCCACCACAAAAGATTGATAAGACTATTCGTCATAGTTTACTAAAGCTCAGTAAATATGATTATACTTACAAGCTTAAGTGTAACTCTGAGACATTGGAAAAAGGTTCCAATGTATGGCAGAGCGAATAAGAAGAATCAAATTAGGCAGAAGGATAAAAGTTTCTCAAATCTGAAAAGATGGGAGAGTACTTTAGTATCAGTTTTGTGATCATCTTAATGATTAAGAAACCATATCACAATTAGTTCTCTAAGGAAGTCTTAGTGCATTCCTATGACTAAGAAGAGGAACTTGAATTGTTGAAATGGTTAAATCAAGAAGATGAGTCATACTTCGTTCCAATACAAGTCTTAGAGTCATACTCCAAGATTGTAATTTGAGTGACATGTCTTAAAGAAGGTTTAAAGCACTTGTCAAATGTGAGAGTAAAAGTTTTCTACTCTTTTACATTTGAAATTGGTAAGTTGTGATGTTTTGGATAAAACAAAGACCAACTAAGGCCAATTGTGTGAAGTGTTTGTCTTGATTAGAATCCGCACTATCTCTTGGATGTTTGACAAGGGAGTCTTATAGATCAAGAGGACAGTGGGAGTCTTAAAGGTCTTGAGAGTCTCAAGAACTAATCAAGAATAAACCTGAAGTTCTTCACTAGCACACGACTTGAGGTTTATAACCTATCGTGTTGACATATTCTGTGCCCATTCCAGTTAAAGTAGACTTTGCATATGAGTTCTTAGAGTTCTCAATTTGTTGCACAACAACTTGGAAGCAACGGTAGGCCCTTGAGCTGCCAGGTGGCAAGAAATTAAGATTGAGTTCAGTCCATATGAGTTTGGATTTGTCATTACCCTTGTCCTGTGACTAAGGTTTTGACAATTCACATGGATAAGAACACATACACCAGTAAATCTAAGTGTCATAAGGTTTCTCTCCGATTCATGAAAATGATGGTGAGGAAACACTTTCACTAAGTAGATTTTATCTAGATAGCAATTGTTATATTTGCATTCTCAAAGTCGTTAGTGGAGCGTGTGTGGTTTACCAGCACACTAACCTGGACTTGTTAGAAGTGGCAAAAAGGTCTAACCATTATGATTACGGCATCCCTCTTCATAATTGTTTAGACACACAAGTGTGCTAACTAAGGGAAGGTGGATGCTTTTGATAAAGTTTTATCAAAACAATCTAGTATCAGAAATCTGAACTTTGGTAAGAAAGTTAGCTGATTTTTGAGTACATGTCAAAGCTAGTGGGAGCATAAGTGTTATGCTAATAATCATCATGTTAGTGGGAGCATGATAATTATGATAAGTATTGCAAGTTAGCAATGTTAATTATAGAAAACAAAAAGTTTCAATTCGTGAGGTTATAGGGGTTGGAAAAAGTTGTTTTGCTATAATTAAGGGAGAGGAAATTATGCTTCATCTCAAATCTATAAGCTTACATCGTGAGGTTTTAATCATTTAGTCAATGATATCTATATGAATTTCATGTTGGAATGGCTCAACATAAGGAAATTCTGTATATGGGTCCATTATTTGCGTTCTAAAATTCGATTATGATTACGGCATCCCTTTTCATAATCTGAATTATGAGAACTTGGCAAATTGAAATGGACATATTATAGCAAAAGACTGGTTTAGTCTTTATGTTAGACATCATGAATCGTGCCCCATATGCTTCGGATATAGGATCGATTACATGTGCTATAATCATCCGTTCTAAAATTTTCCAAATGCCTGGGGCATTAAGAAGGGAAAAGGTTTAGAACTGGATATGACTAAAAGGATTGAACATTTATCGAGGACAATCTAAGGTTTACCAAAGATTGGTTACTCAAGGACAATTGGAAGTATAGTGATAATTCTGGAAGGACCATATTGACATAATTTGTAAGGAGGCGACTCTTGTTCAGAAGTGATAGTCAAAATGGAATCTGGAAATGTTTCAAAGTTAGAATTTTCAATCTGTGTAAGATTAAGGAAACTTAATGCAAGAAGGATATTTCCAAGGAGTTGATCTCCTTTGGAATACTCTGTAATGATTGTTGCCAAGTCTTTGTGAGTTTGTGCATAATCGTTACAAGAAGATCAATGCATATAAGTTTAGAATCTAACAGATTTCAGTAAATGGCATGAATTTGGAATTCTTGCATTTGCAGTAAGGATTTGGGAGTGTGAAAAGAGAATCATTGAAGTTATGTTCAATTGATCTAGTTCACAAAGTAAAGATCATAGACAAACATAGTATGCATACTTGGTGTATGGCATGACTAGTGTTTAGAAAACATAGTGTACATGCTTGGAGCATGGGACAACTATTGTTTTAAATTCAAGAATAAAGTTGATAGTTGAAACAGTATACAATGAATAATGTGTAATCATATGGTGATAAATAAAAGGTGTTTTATTTATGTTCAAAGGGTTGATATCATATTGGATTCAATTATTATTGTGTTTCATTTTGCATGTTTTGACTTCCCGAATAAACTAGGTTATTCTTCCGGAATGACTAAGTTATTCAAACCATCCACAGTCGGTCATATGTTGGTAGTAGATATGAATTAAGACTGTCATGGGTTGGCTTGTAGAGGTCCAAGGTATTGGACAAAGGGCTACAACACTCATGAGTGCTCATAAGTTCTGAGTATTGGATTCAACCCGCGCTCATTGGAATCACTTCATGGATTTTATCACGAGTGATCATGAGACGATAATATCTTATATTCTTCAAACCTAGAGATATGAGTTGTTACTATGAGTTGATAGTACATTGATTGCACGAAAACGCATTTGGTAACTCGGTGCTATAAAACGTGCCTTTGTGTATGATTCAACAAGTAGTAGAACAAGCCATATGAGTCAAAGTTTATCCGTTCCTTTTACCTTCGGGATAAGAGCGATATCTGTGGGCCCCTCGATGATTTGATGATGACAAATGGAAGTGCTCGGCCGGGCCAGGACTGATTTGATTTGTTCAATTAGTCAGTCGTAATAAATCGCAAATCGGGAAACAACAAATGGACAGAGAGAATGATTATAATCCATGTCTCAGTCCATATGATATCTAGAATGGAGGAATATATGATCCCTTATCTAATGGACAAGTCACTGACAAAGGTCAGAGTTCATCTACAAGGTCAGAGTTCGACAGAAGCTTTTGAGAGCTACGATTGCCAGTTGGTTCTTGAAGTCATACGCAATAATAGTTTTAGACTTATCCAAGTGGGAGACTGTTGGATTAATGTCTAAGTCCATAACTATAATTAGTAAGACTTGACCCGACCCGTCATGGTCCATTTGGGTTGCATACCATCATGCACTTGGATAGACTATAATGAGAGAAATAAGACACTTATGGTTATTAATATATTATAAGTTCTAGTATATTAATAATAAGAATAATAAGATTATTTAATTAGTATTGATCAAGAATTAATCTAGGATTAATTAAGTGATCAAAAGAAGACTAATTAAATATATGGGTTGATTGTGTAAATCATCCATACTTGTATAGTGGGCTAATGCTCCATGGATAATCAAGTTGGGCTAAAACCCATAGGATGGTCCATGGATGCTCCATGGTTTATTTGTACCCATGGATCATGGAAATGAAAGGCCATGTCAATTAGGGTTTACATGGTGTAACCATAACTATATAAGCATCTTATTCTTGACCAAAATCGGCCACTAGAGTGTGAAGTGAAAGGGCTAGCCGATTTCATGAGTTGTAGAATTCTCTCAAGTTATTCTAAGTGTTTTGGTGATTGTGATTCCATTTGAGGCTTCCACACTATTGGGGCTAAGCTCTTAAAGCTTCATGAAGACATCAAGCTACATCAAGCTGTATGTATTCTATTTTGCTATAGTCATTGTTTTGTATGTTAGATTAGGATAATACCTTGGATGTTCTTATTTGCATGTATAATAGAGAAAACATAGATCCAAGGTATTTAGGGTTGCATGTACACTTAGGAGTGTTAGAATGCTCAAAACCCAACACCTTCTTCTTCACAAACAGAATCGGGGCTCCCCAGGTTGAACTGCTCGGTCTAATGAAACCCTTGTCTAACAGCTTCTGCAGTTGTGTAGCCAACTCCTGCATCTCAGGAGGAGCCAACCGATACGGTGCCTTGGCTATCGGAGCCGCACGAGGAACTAGGTCGATCTTGAATTCCACCTGATGTTTCGTAGGTATCCCAGGCAACTCCACGGGGAATACGTCCGCAAACTCCCGTACCACAGGTACATCGTCCACCGTCACCCTACCTGTTTCTCGGGTATCCATAACATACGCGACATAACTTGCGCAACCCTGCTGGAGGTAGCACCTAGCTCTCGCTGCTGAACATACAGCTGGTCCTCGCTGTTGCCTCTCGCCCTGAATCTCTAGCTCTCCCCCACTTGGGGTCCTTACCCGCACCAACTGCTGCGCGCAATCGATCACTGCCCCATTAGGGTTAAGCCAATCCATGCCTATAATCACTTTGTTCCCACGCAATGGAATGGGAACCAAGTCTACCAAGTAGCGCTCCTAAAATAACCTCAGCACACAATCTCGAAATACCGTCGATGCCCGCACCGAACGGTCGTCCGCAATCTCTACCTTAAGAGGGCAATCCAACATGCCCGAAGACTCGAAAAATCTCTTGCTAAGCACAAGAGACACAAATGATCGGGTAGCACCCGAGTCAAACACCAGAACTGGAATGCCGTTCACATGGAATGATCCTAAACAGAACACATATCAATAACACAATCACAACAAAAGAAGATCAGAGGGAAAGAATCATACCCGTCACCACATCGGGTGTAGCGCGTGCCTCCTCGGCTGTCAGCTGAAATGCTCGGCTCTGCACCACTGGAACCTCTGCCTTGACCTTCCGGCCATCTGTAACCCGCACCGTTGCTGAGACCGGCACTGCCGCTGGCACTGTTGCTGATGCTGTTGTCAATCTCGGGCAATTGGCCCTTTTGTGGCCCCTCTGATTGCAATGGAAGAAAATCAGGTCTGTCATCTATACCGCTGGGGCGGGGGCAGTACAATCCCTGCCAAAATGCCTCACCTTGCCACACTTATAGCAGCCCGAACCCGGCCCAGTGCGACAAGCTCCCTCGTGTGATCGACCGCATTTCTTACAGCGGTCCCGTCCTGCTTGGCCTTTCGGCCTACCATCAGATCCCTTGGGTTTCTTCCCCGAAGCCCAAGTCGTCATCCCTTCCACTTCCTTGCTCTTCTGGATGTGCTCCAGATCAATCTCCCTCTCCCTTGCCCTGGCAATCATGGAATCTAATGTAGGGCAAGCCGAAAAACTAAGATGCTCCCAAATGTCAGCTCGTAGCATGTCGTGGTAGTGGGTCCTCCTCACATCCTCATCACCCGCATACTGGGGCACCAGCAATGCCCTCTGCCGGAACTTGGCGGTGATCTTTGCCACAGTCTCCGTAGTTTGCCTCATATCCAAAAACTCTTTCGCCAGCCGCTGAAGCTCCACAGCTGGCGCAAACTCCGCAATGAATCTGGTCACAAAATCCGACCAAGTCATAGCCTCAACAGCCGAGGCTCCCAATGAGTCACAAACGGACTCCCACCAATCTCTAGCCCTGTATCGCAAGCATCCTGCTGCATATCGCACCTTCGACCCCTCTAGGCAGAAGCTCGTCAGCTGCGCAGACTCAATATTTGTGATCCATCTCTTAGCAGCAATGGGGTCTTTCACCCCATGGAAATCTGGCGCACCACTTCCCCGAAAGTCCTTAAAGGACAGTGTGCGCGCACCCACCTGGCTAGACGCCATATCACTCCTAAATGATTAGAAACGATCCTCCATCAGCTCAACAATCCCGTCCTTGATCGACCCGAAGATGATAGGGGTCGACTCAAGGATACCTCTCGTGATCTCAGACACGATGAACTCGTGTAGCCCGTCATCAACCTGCTCGGATACCGATCCCGAGCCCAATCCTGATCCTGATCCGGAACCTCCTGCTCCAAGTCGTGTGATCACCATATTGAAAAAACATGCATAAAATTCAGGATCATACATATACTCGAGAGATCTAACACACTCTCCAAGGTTCTCGATTTTAGGTAGGCCCTCCTTGATTCAAGTACAGGTCCTCTGCTTTCAGTAGTACGGGCCCATACTACCTTCTACATCTACCCGTGCTCCACAGCTGGCACAAACTTCACCAGGTCCTTTTACCGATACCCCTTTCCACTAACCTCATCCTAGGCTTCCCTAGGGCACTCTCCGACCTACTCTCCACCATCAGCTGCACAGGAGCCCCTACCATTTCCCCCTAACTAAATTGCAGGTACTATTACATATCCGCTCCTTAATTAATCGAAAATAGGCAGACCCCCATAGCACAAAGCAAGCAGCATTCGTGCATCGAGTAACCAAATCAAGCATAGCCTATGCAACCATCCTACTGCTGACTAAACAGTCCTAGCATACAGCTCATACAATAGGTATATAAGACATCCTCCTAGATCCTCAGCCCTAACTAGCATGCGATTATCAGAATCATATATCAGGCACACAAGGCATCTTCCTAGATCCTTAGCCCTATTCTAGCATGCAATTCTGAATCAATCCATATAGCATAACATAACATGTATGGGTATCTTTGGGAAAACTTACTTGAGCCCGGCCGGTCGCATGCATCACACACCTTGTCTTTCATAAAATCCTTTCTTTTAGATTTTTAGAAAACCATTTTATTGTAAAAATCTTTTAGCTCCTTAGTTTGAGTCCAGACACCCCCGAGGGCGCGTCCGAATCCCTCAAACCAGGGCTCTGATACCAACTTGTAACATCCCAAAATTCAAGCCCAAAAATTTCATTTTTGATTAATTAATTCATAAAACATTCATTAGAAAGCATTGTATAAACACGACATCTCAAAACCAAGTATCATATTTGAAACCCACAACCATGAACAAATGTCATATCAGAGTACAATCCCAGAAAACACCATGCGGAAAAATCATATGTGTGTGTGATGCCATGCAACACCGCCGACTCCTTCCCCTTAGACGAAGAGGTATCTGAAACCAAAAACTGAAACTGTAAGCACAAAGCTTACTGAGTTCCCCCATCATACCACATACCATACAATACCATTGGTATCTTTCAACCGGTAATCATCATCGGTTTCCTTCAACCGGTAATCATCATCGGTATCTTTCAACCGGCAATCATCATTGGTATCTTTCAATCGGTAATCGTCATCGGTATCTTTCAACCGATAATTGGGGACTATTCCACCTCCTACCAATACCATACAATAGCAAGATATGAGCACACATTCACACATATCCGGGTACTGACTTGCCCCTTGGTCCTAAGGACCACTATCAGGGAAACTATCCCAATCATGTAACATATCATACATATATAACTCATAACCAAATGCATACCAGACCAAGATAAATTATCACAAAGACAATTATCTTCTAAATACTCCTCAATGGTGGGTCGACATTGTGGCCTTAGACCCACCCCTACTGGAAGGTAACTCACCTCATAGCTACTGAACTGTACGGGAATCCTCTAACTGTTGCCACTGCTGCTCCGGAAATCCTCCGGCTAAAATTCCCACAAAACACTTAGTCAAAAACTTACATCTACCCTTAGGGTAAAATGACCATTTTACCCCTTAACGAAGCCAAAGTCAAAGTCAAAGTCAACTTCCAATTGACCTGACTCACCGAGTTGACTTGTCAACTCACCGAGTCCCTATCCTTCCATCAGACCTCATACCCGTCTGTACTTGTCGAGTTAGGTGATGACTCGACGAGTTTTCCTTCTAAATGAACACCGACTGAATCCACATCCGACTCGCCGAGTTGTATGAACAATTCGTCGAGTTCGTCATCAACTGATACTCATGTCCTAACTTGACTCGCTGAGTTGTATGAACAACTCGTCGAGTCACTCTTCATCCTATGAACATGTTCTATCCTCAACTCACCGAGTTGATTAACAACTCGCCGAGTTCCATGAAGATTGTCTTGGACTCGCCAAGTCCGCTCATGCACTCGTCGAGTACCATGAATTTCCAGAACACTTTGCTTAGTCCAGAACATTAGGTCACTCCCCGGGACTCCTAAAACCCTTCCACACTCAACTGGTCCTTATGACCCTCACTGATATGGGACCAAAACCCTTGGACTCGCCGAGTCCAGGAAATAGATTAGCCGAGTCTATCACATTCCTTACTAAGAACTTCGATTTCTGATGTACAACACTTAACCTAATGATAGATCCAGGCCCCTAAACTCGATCTAACACGTAAAGTTCCAAACTTTACGTGCATGCATGGGAAATTAGATCTTAAAAGGCTCTCAAATGGTTCTTTTGTTGCATGGGTCCTTCCTTGGTGCAAAAAGAAACCTAGATCTGACTTATAGCTCATAAAATGACGTGATACAGAAGCCCAAACCCCCAACCGTGTTTGCAAACATGGTTGGCCACCAAAAATGACTTATAAAAGCCCTAAACCACCTCAAAGAGGGATCTAACAAATGTGTGTGCAAGGTTCAGACTTTATACCTTCCAAAGACTGCAAATGATGAACCAAACTCGAATCCTTCAGTCCCCTCTTGATCCATCTATGCTCTTCCTTCTTCGATGAGATCAAAACTCACAAGAATCACTCAAAAAGCCTTAGATCTTCACAAAAACGGCTAGGGTTTGCTATGAGGAGTGTTTGGGAGCATAAAAGGGGAAAGGAGACTGCACAAGGTCGTTTAAATAGGGTGAAACCCATGGATTAGGGTTTTTGTCCAAACAACGGCTACTCGCCGAGTCCGCGACCCGACTCACCGAGTCCGCAACTTAAACTCTACTTCTCATCTCGCTTCTACTCGGTGAGTCAGTCCTTCGACTCGCCGAGTCCAAGGCCAAAAATGCAAATAATAAATGAAGATTTAATAATAGAATACATACCAAGAACCAGGTGCTACACTATGCCAAACATTAAGTTACCCATTACCTACTTTGTTAAATCAAGTTAGTGTGTCGGTTAACCACACGCGCTCCACTAACCGACTTAAACAATGTGCGAAGTGTAATTTCATGGATTAGCACCTTGTTCACTTTTTCCTAAAGTAACTAAGATTTGGAATTATAAAACATTTTAGTTACTTTCTATTTATCATTAATACTTTTAATAAAGGGAAAATTCTGGTCCTTGTCCTACCCGTTCGGCTAACGACCCTCCACCAGTCAAGGAAGCGGTAGGTGAGACTGGACACCCATTAAACTGCCATTTTATAGGCAATAACCTTATACCCCCTTATAGACCGGCTTCGTGAATGAGGCCTACTAATGGTAAGACTGACTTGCTCTTATATATATATATATATATATATATATATATATATATATATATATATATATATATATTATCATTAACTTATAATACTATAAAGTATAAGGGTTGAATTTTAACTTTTAAAATTCTAAGGGCTTAACTTGGATTTAAAGTATTCATATGGGAAAAAATTTCAAATTCCAAAACACGAGGGCAAGTTTTGAAACTATTCAATTTCCGTAACTTATGTGTTTAAAGTAGTTTTAATCCAAAAACGCTCAAGTTCCATAACTTGAGGACAAGTTATGGAAGACTTTAAACTATTAAAAGAATATGACTTTTTTTTATTCATAACCTATGGAAATATTTATGAGATTTATGAATCTTAAATGTGACTTTTCATATAACTTGAGGACAAGTTACAAAAACACATTTTAGAATCAACTCTTAGATTAATTTGGATTGAAAACAACAATTTCAGAAAACCTTTCTATTAATCTAAGCAACTCATAAGAACGAGATAATTCAAATCAAACTTTTTCATGTAATTATCCTAATCCTTAAACTAATACAAAACATGAATCTATTGAAAATTATCTTTGAAATTGGATTAGAATGAACATTACCACATCAGTAACAGGTTTATAGGTTCAAAAACAGCTTAGGGTAATGATTCTATTCAAATTCCAGTCTTAAAAGTCGAAAATATGATGTCTGGGGGTCCTACTCGTCGAGTGTATGAACCTACGCGACAAGTAGGATGTGTTTGTTCATGGACTCAGCGAGTCCATCAGTGGACTCGGCGAGTCTATTTCCCAGACAGCCCGAAAATTGATTTTTTTAGCAGTTTTCATCACTTTGCATCAAGTATAATTGAAATCAAGCCTAGGCTTTGATACCACTTATAGGTTATGAGCATTCTAACACTCTTAAGTGTACATGCAACCCAAAATTCCTTGGATATATGTTTTCTCTATTATACATGCAAATATGAATATTCCAAGGTATTACCCTAACTAGCATACAATCTTTTGATACTTGGGTAATAAAATGTATAGAATACATACCTTCTTGATGTAGCTTGACTCCATGAAGCTCGAGAGCCTAGTGCCCTAAATGTGACACCTCAAATGGTTCACACTGAAGAGTCTAGTTAGTGGTTTGGTGTAGGCTTTCGTTGTAATAAGTTCTTTTTAGTCTTTATCATGTTTTGGTAGATTGATTGGGAGTTTACGATGCATTACTGAGTTTACAACCGCAAACTAGTTTACGGTCGTAAACCCAGTGTCCAGCCCAAGTCCACTATATATAAGGGTTGTTTAGGTCTTTAATGGTTGTTGATGCTACAAGAGTTCACGGTCATAGAGAGAAAGTTGTACCAGACGTTTTATGCAATATAAGCGTGTGCAAACTTGTTTCAATTATGTTTGTACCTTGTTTCTTATTCTATTTGATCGTGTGATTGCTTGATCATTGGTAAAAATCCGTTTCCAGGACCTTAAAATTGGTATCAAAGCAAGACCGGTGTCAAAGCATCATTCAATCGAGTTTTCAACTATTTAAACTCATATTCTTCATTGTTCGAGATTAGGGTTCAGTGTTTTCATTGCAAAAGGGGTCAAATCTTTATCAAACATGTGTTTACTGAGATTTTTGGGAGTTTACTGCCAAAAGATTATGACCGTAAACCCTGTTTACGGTCGTAAACTCAAGCATATTTCAAGAGCCGTAAATTGTGTTCTTGAACCGTAATCAGTGCATCTTAATTAACCGTGAACTGCCTGACCATAAACACCCCAACCATAAACACCCGACCGTAAACATAGTTTACGGCTGTAAACTGCAGACCATAAACTCAAATTTTGACAATTTTTATTTTTTAACTTTTTAAGTTTTAAAATCAGAATAAATGGATTCTCAAGGTCAAACACATCATCATGAGCTGGATTCTGTCATGGGCACCACTACACGCATTCCAAGACTGTTCTATGCAGATGGTTTTCCTGAATGGAAATACCGGATTGAAAAGTACGTTAAAATGAAGGACTTCAAGATTTGGAGAAGCATCATCAAGAATCTTGTCAGAATTACCACTACTATTGCAGGGAAAGTAGTTGACAAAGCAGTTGAAAAATACACAGATGAAGATTTTGAGAAAGTAGAAGAACAGGAAAGGGCTTTAGCCACTCTAACCATGGCTTTATCTCCTGATATAGCTCAAGGTTTTAGAGAGTATACTTCAGCTAAGGCTTTGTGGGAAGCCTTGATTGAATTATATGAAGGTAATGAAGACATGAAGGAAAGCCGCCAAGATATGCTGCAATAAAGGTTTAACATGTTCAAATACATTCCCGGAGAAACCCTGGAGCCACAGCTGCAGTGATTCACAACTCTCACCACTGAGATGACTAGAGATGGGATCTTCTTGACCAAGTCTGAAATAAATAAAAAGCTACTGAATGCTCTTCCAAAGTCATGGGACATGAATGTAGCTGTCATTAAGAAGACCGAGGATCTAAATCGCCTTACTCTTGCTGAAATGATGGCGATCATCAAGGCTTGTGATATTGATGATAAACAACGGGAGATAAATCATGTGAATTCGTATTCAACTACAAACCTTGGGATTTCCTCTAAAAATGCTCTTTCATCTCTCACATTTCCCTCTCCAAGTCAACCTTTTGCTGTTCAACAAGCTCAGACTCAACCCTTTTCCACTTCATCAGCTACTTCAATTCCTGCTACATCATCCATACCTTTTTCTAAGAACCAATCGTTTGTTGCTCCTCAAGTTGCTCCTTCCTCAAATGTGGCTTCTTCCTCAAATTCTAAGGAAAGTGATGAAAATATTGCTCTCGCCACAGGACTTGTTAACTACTACAATGCTCTTGTAGCTGGAGATCTTCCACCATAATTGTCATTTGCTGATCTGGATCTGATTCATCCAGAAGATGTGGAAGAAACAGATATTACATGGCAAATTTCCATGACATTGTTCAGGGTGAAGCAGTTTGCGAAGAAGACAGGGAAGAATAACTGGGGGATGAGCGATGATAAAAAGGTGGGGTTTAGCAAAGGAAAGCTGTGTTGTTTCAACTGTCACGAGCCAGGTCATTTTGCTCGTGAGTGCCCGAAGTCGGATAAAAGATTAAACACTAACCGGACAATAGTTGCAGTGGGAAACAATCGGGGAGGTGCTTAGGTCAACAGTGAGAAGGCTATGGTTGCTCAGTCATTTGACTGGGAGGACCAGATTCAGGCCCTGAACACTTCTAAACCTGAAAATGCTCACTTTGCCCAAGTTAAGGATGAAGCTTCCATGGAGAGTGTTGCAGCTGAAGAAAGGATGATGGAGCTTCAGTTTGCGTTGATGGTATCTTCTACTTCTAAACCGAAGAAAAATGAGGTAAGTTTGCCTTCTTGTTCTCAAGCTTGTATTAATTACGTTAATATTCTCCGTGAGGAAATAGAATCATTACATAGAGAAGTAGAGGACCTTAGATATGAGGGTTATCAACTTAGAAAAGGAAAAAATGCGAAAACCATGATTATATCAAGAGACAGAATGTTGAGTTAATTGCTGAGCTTGATACATTAAAAAAGAAATTTGATACTGCAAACTTTGATTTTAAAAAATATGATGTATCAAGCGAGGTAGTTGCCAACATGATTGATCATTGCCTGCAGTTTAAACAAACCCAGAAGAAGGGTTTGGGATACGATAAAGTTCCTCCTCCTTTCAATCACAATTATCAGTATCACCCTGTCTCTAATGAGGAGATTACCATTGAATCTTTCATGGTTTATGGAAAGCCAATAGGTTTTGTTTCAGGAGGAGTTATTAATGTTGAAAACACTAACGTTTCTACTTCCCCTGCAGATCAATCCTTGAATCAGTCAAAGCAGGAAGTTGAAGGATCTGTTTCTGTTAATAAAACTGAGTCTGAACCTACAGTTTTAGTTTTAAATAAAGACTTTATTTTTTCTGATGTTAAAAGTGACAATGTTTTTTGTGATTTTTTTGCACCTGCTGATACTGGTTTGAATTCTTTTGAAGTGTTCGATGAGATGTTTGATAATTATGATGTTTATAATGATGCTAATAAAAACTCACCATTTCCACAAGTCACTCCATCTGTTACACCCTCACTTATCTCACAACCTGCTTCTTGTTCATGTTCATGTGAGAAAATTAAGAGTGTCGGTATGGAAAATAAATCTGAAAAAGGCAGTATATGGTTTAATAATAACAAACAGATTTGTTTTAATTGTGATATTTGTGGTCATATAGCTAGGAATTGTCTAAATAGAATGTTTGTACATTATACATCACAAAGAGGATAGAACGAATTTAGAGGAAGGTCTTTAACTAGAAAGTCCTCTAGTGATCATTCTCGGAATGATGATTGGAAGGATGACCATAGTAGAAAAAGGGCAGTTTTTCAAAATAATAAAAAGGTTTTTCGTAACAAAGTCCCAATCAGCTTGCCAAAACCTAACATGGCTCTGCCAAGATCAGTTTCGTCAAGGAGCAGCTCTGGGTCTTCAACCACTTCTGGTAGAAAACCCAAGTGCTCAATGCAAACTGATAAGAAACCTATTTCAAAAGCATTGGTGACTGTTAGGAAACCTAATTACTAATGGATGCCCAAAATAAATTCCAATCGGTCATCAGCATCCTATTAAAAGTTAGTAAATAATGATAAATCTGAAAAGGTGAAGGTCAACCCGAGAAAGTGATAACCTGGGTTCCCAAATCTGAATAATCCCGCACATTTTGTAGGGACAGTTATGGAGGAATGTCGTCAGACCTTGGTTCGTCGACAGCGGCTGGTCCCGGCATATGACAGTAGATATCTCCCAACTGAACAACATTCAATCTTTTAATGGGGGATATGTTTCCTTTGAGGGTGGAGAATGTGGCAAGATCACTCAGAGGTGAACCGTTACAAATGGAGTGTTAAGTTTCGAGAATGTCAACTTTGCTCTTGAGTTAAAGCATAGTTTGTTGAGTGTTTCTTAGATATGCAACAAAGGTTATTCTACACATTTCACTTACAAGGAATGTATGATTCTCAAGCCAGGCATTGTCATCCCGGAAGAATGGATTCTTGTCAAATCTAAGAGGGATGGTAATTCTTACATTATTGATATGAATAGAAACCTTCTCTAACAAGTTACTTGCCTCTTTTCAAAGGTCTCAGAATAAAGTGCAATTTTGTGGTACCGAAGACTCGGTCTTGCTAACGGCAAAAACCTAAATCGTCTTGCGAAGAATGTGATGGTCCGTGGTTTACCTGTCAGAGATTTTATTGTTGGGTTTTGAGCAATCTAACACTCCTAAGTGTACATGCAACCCTAAATACCTTGGATCTATGTTTTCTCTATTATACATGCAAATATCAACTTTCCAAGGTATTGTTCTATTCTAGCAAACAAAACTTTAAATAACACAAGTTAGAATAACATACATTTTGTTGGTGCTTGTCTTCATGAAGCTTGAGTGCCTAGTGCCCCAAGTGTGACACCTCAAATGGTTCACACAACACCAAATACACTTGGAATAACTTGAGAGAAACTTAAACACTCCAAGAAATCGTTTAGCCCTCACACTCACTCATAGTGCACGATTTCTTGAGCCATGGGATTCTTTTATATGGTGGCTATTAGGGTTATACCATGTAACTCATGACTTTACCCATTCCGTATGCTCCATGGATTTTAACCTCCATGGAGCATCCATGGGTCACCCCATGGACTTAGTCCAACATAAGGAATCTTGGATCACAAGCCCACATATATAAGAATGAATGATTTACACAATCAACCCATATATTTAATTAGTCTCCTTTTGATCACATAATTAATTCCAACTTAATTCTTGATCAATACTAATTAAATAACCTTATTAATATATTAGAACTTATAATATATTAATAAACCTTAAGTGTTATTTCTCTCATTTTAGTCTATCCAAGTGCATGATGCCATGCAACCCAAATGGACCATGCCGGGTCGGGTCAAGTCTTACCAATTATAGTTATGGACTTAGACATTAATCCAATAGTCTCCCACTTGGATAAGTCTAAAAGTATTATTGCAAGTATGACTTCAGAACCCGACTAGCAATCGTAGCTTACAAAAGCTTCTGTCGAACTCTGACCTTGTAGATGAACTCTGACCTTTGTCAATGACTTGTCCATTAGATAAGGGATCATATATTCCTCCATTCTAGATATCATATGGACTGAGACATGGATTATAATCATTCTCTCTGTCCATTTGTTGTTTCCCGATTTCTGATTTATGACGACTGACTAATTGAACAAATCAAATCAGTCCTGGCCCGGCCGAGCACTTCCATTTGTCATCATCAAATCATCGAGGGGCCCACGGATATCGCTTTTATCCCAAAGGTAAAAGGAATGGATAAACTTCGACTCATATGCTTGTACTAACTATTTGTTGAATCATACACAAAGGCACATTTTATAACATCGAGTTACCAATACGTTTACGTGCAATCAATGTATAACCAACTCATAGTCAACAACTCATATCTTTAGGTTTGAAGAATATAAGATATTATCGTCTCATGATTCACTCGTGATAAAATCCATGAAGTGAATCCAAATGAGCGTGGGTTGAATCCAATACTCAGCCCTTATGAGTACTCATGAACGTTGTAGCAACTATTGCATTGTCTAAAACACTTTAGACAAATCATACAAGCCAAATTCATGACAGTCTTGATTCATATCTACTTCCAACATATGACCGACTGTGGATGGTTTGAATAACTTGGTCATTCGGGAGAATGACCTACTTATTTTGGAAGTCAAAACATGCAAAGTGAAACACAAAATAATACTAGTCCTATATGGCCTCAACACTTTGAGCGTAAATAAAACACCTTTTATCTAAGCACCATATTGATCACTCATTATTCATGTTTCGATTAATCAACTTAATACTTGAATTGAAACAGTAGTGATGCCATGCTCCAAGCATGCATACTATGTTTCTCTAAACAATAGCTATGCCATACTCCATGTATGCACACTATGTTTACAAGTGGTCATCTCTTTGTGAAATGTGTATCAATTGAACATGACTTCAATGATTCTCATTTCACAATCCCAATCCTTATTGTAAATGTAAGAATACCAAGTTCTTGTCATTTACCATAATCTATGCAATGATCCTCTTGTAATGATATTCACACAAGTCACAAAGACTTGGCAATAAACATTACAAAGTATTCCAATGGAAAGCAATTCCATGGAGATGAAGTCTCAAATTCAAAGTACATTCCTTTGAACATCCTTCTTTGCATTAAGTTCTTTAATATTACACAGATTCAAAGAATAACTTCCACCTATGGAAACCATTCCATATTCCCATCTTGACCATCACTTTTGAACAAGAGTTGCCTCTTTCCAATATATGTCAATATGATCCTTACTCTATACTTCCAATTGTCCATGAGTAACCAAACTTTGGAAAACCCCAAATTGTTCTCGACAATTGCTTAATCATCTTAGTCATATCCAGTTCTAATCCATTTTCCCTTCTTAACGCCCTAAGCATTAGGAAAATTTAGAATGGATGAATATTATAACACATGCAACCGATCCTATATCCGAAGCATATGGGATACGATTCATGCTATAATATTTTTATTTGCCATGTTCTCATAATTCGAACTATGAAGAGGGATGCCGTAATCATAATCGAATTTTGAGAGAGCAACATATATAGAAATTCCTTATGTTGAACCATTTCAACATAACATTCATATATATTATTGACTAAAGTTGATTAAAATCTCAATCTAAGCTTGTAGAATTGGAATGAAGTATAAATTTCTCTCCCTTAATTATAGTAAAACAACTTTTTCAAAGCGAGTTGAAACTTTTGTTTTCTATAATTAACACTACTAACTTGCAACATAATCATCATGCTCCCACTAGCATAATGATTATTATCTAACTAGCATAACACTTTATGCTCCCACTAGCTTTGACATGTACCTAGAAATCAGTCAGATTTCTGATACTAGATTTCCTTGATAAGACTTTATCAAATCATACACCTGGAGTCTAATCCTTTCCTTAGATAGCTCACATGTGAGTCTAAACTTTTGCCATTCTCATTAGTTAGTGTGCCAGTTAACCACGCACGCTCCACTAACGACATGAGAATGCAAACTTCACACTTGCTATCCACTTAAATCTACTTAGTGAAAGAGTTTTCTCACTATCATTTTCATGAATCGGAGAGAAACCTTATGACACTTAGATTTAATGGTGTATGTGTTCTTATCCATGTGAATTGTCAAAACCATAGTCACAAGACAAGGATAATGACAAATCCAAACTCATATGGACTGAACTCAATCTAATTTCTTGCCACCTGGCAGCTCAAGGGCCTGCCATTGCTTCCAAGTTGTTATGCAACCAGTTGAGAACTCTCAGAACTCCAATGCAAAACCAACTTTAACTGGAATGGGCACAAAATATGTCAAAACGATAGGTTACAAACCTCAAGTCGTGGTCTAGTGATTAACAAAACTCTTGATTAGTTCTTGAATCTATATTAAGATCCTTTTAAGACTCCCACTGACTTCTTGACATATAAGATTCTCTTTGTCAAGAACCATTCCTTGACAAAAACGAATATTCAAGAGTTAGTGCAGATTCTAATCAAGTTAAACACTTCTCATAATTGGTCTTAGTTGGTCTTTGTTTTATCCAAAACATCACAACTTACCAATTTCAAATGTACAAGAGTAAGAACACATTTTACTCTACATTTAACAAGTGTTTTAAACCTTTCTTAAGATTATGTCACTCAAGGCTTAATCTTGGAGTATGACTCTAAGATTTAATTTTGGAACGAAGTATAATTTATCTTTTGATCTAACCATTTCAACAATTCACGATTCCTCTCCTTAGCCAAACAAAAATGAACTAAGGTGTCCTTAGAGGATCAATTGTGACATGGTTCCATAATCACTAAGATAATCATAAAACAAGATACTCAAGTTCTCTCCCATCTCTTCAGATTAGAGAAACTTTTATCTTTCTGCCTTATTTGATTCTTCTTACTCATTATGTCTATCATTGAAACTTTTCCAATGATCCAGAACTATACTTAAACTTGTAAATATAATCATATTTACTAAACTTTAGTAAATCATAATGAATAATCTTATCAACTTTGTGGTGGACCTGATCAGCGCACACCCAAGTGTATCCGATCCCTTTGTCCTTCACTTGATTCACATATACATGTGAAGAAGGAATTAGACTTAATTTGCCAAATATATAAAAAATTCTCATGATCATACAATACAAGTTGCATGATTCCAAGTTTCTATCCATCTGAAAATTGGGTGATGAGAATCTTTCCTTATTTGGTAAATTATGACACTTCCACTAATGAAAGAATCAAATCCATTTACCCATATTGCTTATCAATGGAAACATATAATCAACAATTTTTCACAAATGCCATTGTAAGGATACTTAAAATAAATAAAATCAAAACCATTTTTCTTTTACTTTAAAACTTTGCGGAAAATTTTATCCTTACAGTCCATATGGAAAACTTGTTGTTATCTATTCCTAAGCAATATATCATAACTCTTAAGTAACAACTCAGAATTCTGATCTCCGAACCATGCGATCGAAATCCATCTTCGCGATCAGAATCAGCATATACTTCCTTTAAGTTTCTTCAACTTTTCTTTGATTCTTAAAACATCAACATGTGACCTCGTCACATTATGCAATAAGAATCTCAGAATAGAAACTTAATAGAGTTAGACAATGGACTTTACCTGAAGTAGAGTCAAACCTATTGACTTTACCATCCTTAAGGTTTTTTAGGTAAATTTGGCAGCTTCGCAACCAATGTCTTTCCTTTGGCAACAGAATCATATGGACCTTTTGGAAACGGTACATGGAACTATCACAGACTTAACCTTTCTCTTTACCACTTGGTCAACCGAGTTGACTATGGCCGATCCCTTTTCATTGGGAAGAGAAAATTTTTCCTGGACCTCCAATGTCACCATTTTCAATGTCCAAATAGGTTTGGAAAGTAGATCTTCAAATCCAATTTGCTTTACTGATGCTCCAAATCATTGCTGATTTAGCATCATCATGCAAATTGGTAAGATCATTAAGGGTCTTGTCGCGACCTGTCATCAGGGAGTGACTGAAGAACCAAGTCAGCAGCCAGCTACCTCGAGACTTCGACACCCGACTCTCCCGACTTGTCAATATGTGGCTTAATCCCCAAGATCTAAGCACATATAGACTTTGCTTGCCAATAGGGATTGAGTGACTTAGAACTTATCAAGTCTTAAAAATTTGTGGGATAGGGAGATTTATTGGAGGAGGTGGATGAAGTGAAGTATGATTTCTAGTCCCACAAATGCCCAACAAAGGGATTGATCTTTCACCTTGATTGCCATTTGGGATATCATGTTCATTAGGAAGCTTGTTCCTAAAGATTTAGGAAGACCATAGTTGTCTAAACTAGACCTCTATAATGGGAGAAATTCAAGTTAGTTGATTTAAAGTCCTTAATATAACACCCAATATGAAATATTAAGGCTAGGACCCAACAACCTATTTATAACTGGAAGAGGGATGCCGTAATCCAAATTATAAAATAGTTGAAGGTAGGTAAATGACGATTTACCAATTTACACCATGATAAGGAAATATTTTATTATTAGGTTTTATTGGTTTTGAAACTCCTAGATCTTTTGAGATACATTGAACTTTTCAATGGCATGTTTGAATCTCGATTGTGCCCTCTCAAATTTGTGACTGGGATGCCGATGATCACAAACAAGGTGTGAATAACCATACAAATTGACTTGGTACCCTTAACAATATTACCTAATCGATGTGTCGGTTAACCACACACGCTCCACCGATCTATAATAAAGTCAAGTTACCCTTTGCCACTCTTACTAGTCCATGTTAGTGTGCCGGTTAACCACACACGCTCCACTAATGACTTGGTAAGGTACAAAGTGTAATTTTATGGGCTAGCACCTTTTCACATTTTCCTAAGTAACTAAGATTGGGAATTTATAAGTGTTTGGTTACTTGGTATTTTTTCATTATACTTTTAATGAAGGGAGAATTATAGTCCATTCCTACCCGTTCGGCTAACGACCCTCCACCAATCAAGGAAGCGGTGGGTGAGAGTAGACACCCATTAAACTTCCATTTTATAGGCAGTAACCTTATAACCCCCTTATAGACCGGCTTCGTGAATGAGGCCTACTAATAGTAAGATTGACTTCCTCTTATACATATCTATGTAATTTAAAATTATAATAATAATAGTATAAGGGTTGAATTTTAAACTTTTTAAAATTTCAATGTTCAATTTGGAATTAAAGTATACATGAGGAGTAACTTTTCAAATTCCAAAACTTGAGGGCAAGGTTTTGAAACTATTTCAAGACTCTTTAAATCATAACTTATGAGTTTAATGGTTTCATTAAAAAGAAGACTCTTCATTTTAATGTAACCCCTTATTCTTTAAAAACCATTAAAGAAGTGTCTCTTCAACATCCATAACTTGAGGACAAGTTATGGAGTCATTAAACTATTTAATGAAAAAAAAACCTTACATTTTATGTAACCTACAAAACTTTTATGAATTTTTAAGATTCATAAATATGACCTTTCACATAACTTGAAGACAAGTTACAAAAAAATATTTTATGAACTTCTTTTAGACTAATATGGATTGAAAACAACTAAAACATAATTTTTTCATTATTAATCTAAACTAACTCATAAATCAAGGAAACATAAAATTCTTGAAAATTCATAACTTGAGGACAAGTTATGAACTCCATACAATTTTCAACAAGATCATAAATTATATCAACAAACAATTTGCACCCAATTCCTATGATCTAGCAAAACTCATAAGCGTGATCATTCATAATCAACAATTTTCAAGAATAACATGAACACATATAAACTTGAAAATTTTATTATAGCATTGAAATTGGTTTAACATAATCATTACCACATTCAAAACAAGTTTTATAAGCCCAAAACAGTCACAGGTAATGATTCTAGACCAATTCCAGCACCAAAACTCGAAAATATGCTATCTGGGGTCCAACTCGTCGAGTGCATGAACAAACTCGGCGAGTTGGATGCATTTTGCCTTGGAATCATCGAGTCCCTTCATGGACTCGGCGAGTCTGCTGGGCAGACAACACCAAAAGTCGATTTTTAAGCAGTTTAAGCAAGTACAACAAGAAAACAAGCCTAGGCTCTAATACCACTGTTGGGTTTTGAGCAATCTAACACTCCTAAGTGTACATGCAACCCTAAATACCTTGGATCTATGTTCTCTCTATTATACATGCAAATATCAACTTTCCAAGGTATTGTTCTATTCTAGCATACAAAACTTTGAATAACACAAGTTAGAATAACATACCTTTTGTTGGTGCTTGTCTTCATGAAGCTTGAGTGCCTAGTGCCCCAAGTGTGACACCTCAAATGGTTCACACAACACCAAATACACTTGGAATAACTTGAGAGAAACTTGAACACTCCATGAAATCGTTTAGCCCTCACACTCACACATAGTGCATGATTTCTTGAGCCATGGGATTCTTTTATATGGTGGCTATTAGGGTTACACCATGTAACTCATGAATTTACCCATTCCTTATGCTCCATGGATTTTAACCTCCATGGAGCATCCATGGGTCACCCCATGGACTTAGTCCAACATAAGGAATCTTGGATCACAAGCCCACATATATAAGAATGAATGATTTACACAATCAACCTATATATTTAATTAGTCTCCTTTTGATCACTTAATTAATTCCAAATTAATTCTTGATCTATACTAATTAAATAACCTTATTAATATATTAGAACTTATAATATATTAATAAACCATAAGTGTTATTTCTCTCATTTTAGTCTATCCAAGTGCATGATGCCATGCAACCCAAATGGACCATCCCGGGTCGGGTCAAGTCTTACCAATTATAGTTATGGACTTAGACATTAATCCAACATTTATAATGTTTGAGAAGTGTGTGTCATGTGCCCAGGGTAAACATCATAGAAAACCACACTTTCCAAACAGGTTAACTCAATCAGTCAGGTGCTCCAATTATTAGACATGGACTTGTTAGGTCCTATCAACGTCCTAAGCATCAACAGAAGTTCGTACTGTCTGGTTGTGATTGATGAATTCTCTCGTTTTACGTGGGTTGTCTTCTTATCTAACAAAGCTGGGGTTACAGATCTGATAAAGAAGTTCATAGTGTTGATTGAAAACCAAACCAATAATAGGGTGAAGGAGCTTCGTACCGACAACGGAACAGAGTTCAAGAATTCTATTCTAGATCATTTTTGCCAAGAAAAAGGGATTATGCGTCAATACAGCTCCGCTCACACACCTCAACAAAATGGTGTTGCTGAAAGGAGAAATAGAACCTTAAAAGACGTTGCAAGGACGACGTTGTGTGACTCCAAATTACAAGTTTTCTTTTGGGTCGAGGCGATTAACACTGCTTGCTACGTTCAAAATCATGTGTTGATCAACAAAGCTCAGAAGAAGACACCGTATGAGATTCTATATGGTCACAAGCCATCAGTCAGTCATTTTCGTGCATTTGGCTGCCCTTGCACCCTTCTTCACCTAGATTCCAACCCAAAGTTTAATGCCAAAGCTGATGATTGTTAATTCGTAGGGTGTGTTGCAAGCACCACATATAGGGTCTACAATAAGAAGACGAAGCAGATTGTGGAATCCTATGACGTGCGCTGGTTGGAGGAGAATGAAATGGATGCTCGAGTGGGTCCGGACTGGTTATTTGATTACACATCGCTTTTCAAGTCTATAAATGTGTCTTTGGATAACTCATTTGGGTCTTCCTCTGGTTCGAAGAATGTTTCTGAAGACGAAGACGAAGAAGTTGTTTATAGATCCCCAACGATATCCTCTTCACCATCTGAGGGGGAGTTTGTTGGGTCGAAATATGGTTTATACTTTACTTTTCTGGGCAATTGTATTTTACTGTAATATTTATGAATTTTTGGTCTAGTTTACGGCCGTAAACACCTTACGGCCGTAAACTCATTTACGGCCCATGTGTTTCCGGCCGTGTTCTACAAGTATAAATAGAGGTGTTAGGGTGAGGAGTTAGGATTGATGAACCCTAGAGAGTTTACGGCCAGAGAGAAAGGAACGTTTGTGTGGGTGAATCTTGTGTAAGGAACTTAATTCATATTATAATTACATTCAAGATTCATAATATTCTTCTTCTCCTTCTCTTATTATTTTATCTGACATCATCCGTTTGATTGGGATTCCGCACAATCAAACGGATCTGACTGATACACGGGCAAATTAGGGACTTATAATTGGTATCAGAGCCAGGTTATATCAGTCAAAAGGATTTATTGTTTCATCCAAATATCGAATATTCTGTGTTTATGGTCCAAGCTTACGGCCGTTAACACCGAGTTCTAGGGCCGTAAACTCTATTTTGGAGCATTATTTGATCTTATTTTCGAAATATTTTTGTTGTTTTGGATAGATCTCGCAAAAATAAGGGGGGTTTGTTCTTCGTGTTTTTCATAAAAAGGGATTTTTGATCGAGTTTTGGAGCTTCAAAGTCGAAAAATCGCTGTTTTTCACGAAATCGTTGAGGGGTTTTCGGCCGGAGCTTACTGCCGGAAACAGTTCACGGCTGGCGGCAGGGTTTGCGTTTACGGCTAGGGTTTCCGGAGTTTGCGGCTCAGCTCGGCAGATTGGCTCGGTAGATCGGCTCGGACGTGGCAGCTCGGAACTTGCGGCTCGGCTAACAGCAGCTCGCATCAGCGCCTTCTTAAATATCGAAACAGGATTAAGGAGGTGCCGGGATTCGAACTCGGGTCTCCCCCATAGAAGTCCTGCGCCTTACCAACTCGTCTAGGCCACAACTTGATATATTTCTTCCCCATTTATTTCATAACCCGTCTTTCTCGCAGCAAGTTTTCCTATTTTGACACTTTTAACCTATAATTCAATTCCTTTTAATTTTAAATTCCTTTTTCATTTAAAAAAATAATAAATTAATTAAAATTAATAATAATAATAATAATAATATAATAAAAAATAATAAAATTTTTTTATTTTTGATTTTTGATTTTTTATTTAAAATTATGATTTTGTCTTTCAAGTTTGACCTTTGATTTTAAACTTTGACTTTTTCGTTTAACCTTTAAAATTTCAAATTTAACTTTTCAGTTTGACTTTTGAGTTTAATTTTTAAAATTTGACTTTTAAGGTTGACTTAAAAAAAAGCATTTAAAATTTGACGTTTAATTTTTTATCTTAGCTTCTAGTTGTGCTTTTTAATTGATTTTAAGGTCTACGAGGGAGTTAAAACATGAAAGAGAATCGTCAGGAGATTTTATGACAAAATTTCAACATGTTCGATTATATCCCTGGAGAAACCCTCAAAGCTCAGTTGCAGCGATTTAACATACTCACTACTGAGATGAATATTGCTGGGATCTTTTTGACCAAATCTGAGATAAACAAAAGGCTATTGAATTCACTTCCAAAATCGTGGGATATGAATGTAGCTATCATCAAGAAGACAAAAGATCTCAATCGTCTTAGTATTGCTGAAGTAATTGAAGAGCTTGATGCTTTAAAGAGTTCTGTAAACCTTCTGATCAATGAAGTGTCATGTTCTCATTCATGTGAAGTTTCATGTTCTCAATCATGTGAAGATACGATTAAGTTTCTTCGAGAACAAATTGATGTATTTAAAAGAGAAGTTGAGGACCTGAGATATGAAGGATATCAACTCAGGAAAGGACAGAAACCCCTGAAGGCTGAGTTAGAAGCAAAAACCAAGGACTTTAGGAAACTTCAGGAAGACTATAGTAACAAATGTGAAAACTATGATTATGTAGTCAAACAAAATGCTGAGCTAGTGGCTGAAGTTGAATCTTTGAAAGGAAAGTTTGAAACCGCCAAACTTGATGTTAGAAAATATGATTTCTCAAGTGAGGTGGTTGCAAATATGATAGACCAAAGCATGCAGTTTAAAAGGAATCAAAACAAGGGTCTAGGGTATAATAGTGTACCTCCTCCTTTCAATCATAACTACACATCCATCCTTATGACAAAGAACGAAATTGACAGGGAGGCACATCTTCAATATGGAAAACGAGCTGGATTTGTGTCAGGAGGAGTTATTAATTTTGAAGATACTAATGTTGCTACTTCATGTGCAGGTAAAGTAGCAGAAGATGAGAACAAGGAGAACACTATTGAACAAACAAATGTCTCATTGAGCTCTGAGTCTGTTGCTTCAAACTCAACTGCTTCTGATCAACCTGCTGTTGAGAAATACAGGCCACCAGTTCCAGCGAAACAGAGTGCCTCCTGCAATTGTTCATGTGGAAATAATCAGAGACAAGGCAAATATACGCCACCAGGGACAGGAAGAGATAACTTCACGGTGAAGAAAAAGACTTACTTTCACTGTGGAACACCTGGACACATTGCCAGAAATTGTCCTAATCGCGCATACGTTCCCTACTATGCACAAAGGTGGCAGAACGCACCAAGAGGGAGATACTCCAAAAGAAACCCCTCAAGGTCACGTTCAGACAATGCTGATTGGAACGCGCAGAAGGCCAAGAATCAATCTTCCAAGGCCAAGAATCAAAATCCCAAGGGCAAGGAGGGAATGCCCACCAAGAAGTCCAATCCAAGAGATGCCCCAACAAAACCAAGACCGGCTAGGTCAAAGTCATCTCGAAGATCGGCTTCAAGTGCCAAATCAAGTGCCGAGGCACCCATCGGATCGAAAAAGAAATGGGTTAAACCCAACTACCAATGGGTACCAAAGGCTCAATCTCCCAAGTCAACTAACGACTCTAATATTTCTACATCTTCTATTTCTGATAAGCAGGAGATGTCATGGGAGAGAGTACCGTGCAAAGATGACAAAGGTCGACCCAGTTTCAAAATGGATTGGGTTCCAAAGACCAACTGATCCCGCTCTGTGTTGGAGCAACTATGGAGGCATATCATCAGACTTCGGTTTGTTGGTAGTAGCTGTTCCAGACACATGATAGGAGGCATCTCTCAATTGTGCAACATTTTGACCTTTGCTTGAGAGTATGTGTCCTTTTGCGGGAAGGGAAGAAAGGAAGGGATCACTCATGGGGTTGGTGTTAATAACGTAAAGAATTTTCGGATATGTTCTGAGATTATGCGTGTTGTTCTCAGATCTTCTGGATGCAGATTCAATCGGTGAATTACGGTTTGCGTTTTCTTTTCTATACTCCTGAGTTTTTCTTAAGTTGATTCGGTTTAAAGACTATTTTTGTTTTAGGATAGTTTAAATTTGCGCATTAACTTTCGTTTCTCTCCCATGCACAAATTTAGGGGGAGAAATAAAAACAAAACAAAAATTAAATAAAAAAAAGTTTCAAAAATCAAAATATGGTGTTAACGGAATGTGCTTGCAGGAGATGTTTTGGGAAGTGATATGATAATGTGATAACAGGCAACCTGAGTCTGCGTAACATACCCAAAGTTGAAGGGTCTATGCTTTCGTTTGATGCGTCGGTAGGCACGACAAATTTTAATTGGACTTGATTAGGGAGAGTTGAACTTAGGAAATTTATAGACTTGACAAATCTTGACCTAGTTAGATACGTTCAGCCTGACAATACAACGCTCAGATAGGTTGAGCAGGGAGATATATATGGGAATCTACTCGTCACATTAATTGAACCTGTACTTGGAACCGTGGCTTAACTTTTCCTCGATGTGCGGATTTTGTCCTTAATTCCAGTTGGATGGGGCGACTGGTAAATTCCGATAAATTAGGTATGTAGAATATCATTTTCTTTCTTTCCGTCTCTTAGCCATATGTTGTCTCCTTTGCGTGACTTCTAATCCGACCTGGTACACAACATATGCAACTCTATTTCTCTGCAGGATATATATATGTGTGAAATATATGTGTGAAATACTTCTCATCTGTTAGCCATATGCTGTCTCCTTTGCGAGACTTCTAATCCGGCCTGGTACACAGCATATGCAACCTTCTTCTTCTCAACCCCTCTGAAGTAGTTAGCAATAGAATTTTGAACCTCTTCTCTCTCTGAATGGTTGTCTGCTCACCCAGTGTGCGTTCAAAGCCAAACTCTAAAGAAAAGCCCAACTGCTCAAGATGAAGTCATTCATTGAAGATTCATATGTTCATCCTGATGCTGTGAAGAAATCGAAGGTTAAAGCTGAAGGCAAGCTCTCATTGAAGATTGACAAGAAGAGCCAGCTACTTTTTAGGGGGAGCTTGTTGGGTCATTAAGAAAAGAAAGCTATAAACCAGCGGGGAGATTGTTGGGTCAAAATATGGTTTATACTTTACTTTTCTGGGCAATTGTATTTTACTGTAATATTTATGAATTTTTGGTCTAGTTTACGGCTGAGTTTACGGCCGTAAACACCTTACGGCCATAAACTCATTTACGGCCCGTGTGTTTCTGGCCCGTGTTCTATAAGTATAAATAGAGGTGTTAGGGTGAGGAGTTAGGATTGATGAACCCTAGAGAGTTTATGGCCAGAGAGAAAGGAACGTTTGTGTGGGTGAATCTTGTGTAAGGAACTTAATTCATATTATCAATACATTCAAGATTCATAATATTCTACTTCTCCTTCTCTTATTATTTTATCCAACATCATCCGTTTGATTGGGATTCCGCACCATCAAACGGATCTGACAGATACACGGGCAAATTAGGGACTTACAGAGTCCATTGCTTCACCTGAGGGGGAGTCATCTGTGTCACCTGATAGTCCAAAATCTCCAGTTCAGAATGATACTCCTGATGCTGATGCTACACCGCTTACTCTAGTTGAAAGAGAGTTCATGTCTAGAGATGCTTTCACTGTCACTTCAACTTTTATAGAACTACTCTTTCCTGAAGACCTTTCTAATGAGTTTGTAGTAGAGTCATTTAGTGTGGAACAATCAGCAAATGATGGAGGTGTCAATATTCACAATCTTCCCGTCTCACTTAATGATATCAGCCAGGAAATACCTTCAAGAATTCAGCACGATCATCCGATCGAGAACATCATTGGTCAGCTGGGCGATGGAGTTAAAACCAGAAGTCAGAGTGGAGATGTCAATACATGTCTCTATTCTTGCTTTATCTCTCAAATAGAGCCCAAGAATGTTGAAATGGCTTTGAATGAGCCCAACTGGGTAGATGCTATGCATGAAGAGCTGAATCAGTTTGAAAAACTCGAGGTTTGGAAATTAGTTGAGTTACCAAAGGGTAAAAAGTCTCTTGACACACGTTGGGTCTATTGAAACAAGAAGGATGATTCAGGAGTTACAGTGCGAAATAAAGCTAGATTGGTGGTTCGCAGGTTTCGACAAGTAGCTCGCTAGGAGGCTATTCGTATCTTCCTTTCTTATGCTTCCTATATGAACTTCACGATTTACCAAATGGATGTCAAGACAACCTTCTTGTATGGCAAGGTGAAGGAAGAAATCTACGATGATCAGCCCTAGGGTTCGATAACTCGAAGTTTCCTAATCATGTCTACAAGTTGTACAAGGCACTGTATGGGTTACATCAAGCTCCTCGAGCATGGTATGCAACCCTTAGAAAGCACTTGCTCGAGCATGGATACTCTCGTGGAACTATCGATCAAAATTTGTTCATCAAGCTTGTTGGCAATGATCAGATTCTGGTTCAGATCTACGTTGACGACATTATCTTCGGGTCTATCAGTCCACAGCTATGCAAAGAGTTTGAAGGCGTTATAAAAAAGCGGTTTGAGATGAGTTCGTTGGGAGAAATTACCATGTTTATGGGGCTTCAGGTCAAAACAATTCAACCAGAATCCTGCTACATCAAGCCAAGTATGTGGAGGATATTCTTGAGAGGTTTGGGTTTCAAGACGCTAAACCTGCATCAATGCTAATGGCCGAAAGACCTCTACTGACTCCATATACTGATGGAGAATCCGTATATCAGACACACTATAGATCAATGATCGGATCGTTGATGTATCTTATTACAAGCCGTCCAGACATAATGTTTGCTGTTTGTCAATGTGCACGTTATCAGGCTAATCCTAAATTTTCACATCTTACTACTGTTAAAAGAATTTTTAGGTATATCAAAGGCAGCCCAAAATTGGGTCTTTGGTATCCGAAAAATTACGAATTTGATTTAATGCTTTTGCTGACAGTAATTATGGAGGCTGTGAGCTTGACAGGAAATCTTCTTCAGGAGGGTGTCAATATCTGGGAGATAGGCTGGTGTCGTGGCAGTGTAAGAAGCAGCACACTGTCTCAACTTCAACAGTTGAAGCGGAATACGTTGCTACATCTGCTTGTTGCTCTCAAGCTATCTGGATCCAACATCAGCTGTTGGATTACGGTTTGAATTATCTAGAAAACCCTATTTACTGTGCTAATGAGGCTGTGATTCAAATTGCTAAAAATCTTCTCCAACATTCCAAAACCAAGCACATTAATATCAAAATTCATTTTATCAGAGACTGTTATGAATGTTCACTCATCCAGCTGGAACAGGTTCCCACTGCTAATAATGTGGTAGATCTGTTTACCAAACCTTTTAACAAATCTCGATTCGATGTGCTTGTGGGATTTTTGAAAATGATTCGTTTTGAGAGTTAATCTTATTTTTCTATTTTTTTTTACTTATTTTAAGTTATTATTTTTTATTTTCTTAATTCTTATTTTCTATTTTATTTTTGGTTAGATTAGTTTAAATTTGCGCATTTTAGTGATTTCATTCTCACCCATGCACAAATTTAGGGGGAGAAATAAACAAAAACCAAACAAAAAATTGAAAATTTTTAAAAAATCCAAAAACAATACAAAAACAGAAAATCAAAAATATGTTGCTGATAGCCTTGCTTGTAGGTGATGTGTTCGGAAGTGAGATTATCAAGTGATAACAGACAATATGAATCTGCGTAACGTACCAAAATTAAATTGCCTATGCTCTGTGTTCGATGCGCTGGTAGGCACGAAAGATTCTAAATGGACTTGACTAGGAAGATTTGAACTTAAGGAATTCAAGGACTTGACAAATCTTGAACTAGTTAGATCCGTTTATCCTGACAATGCGACGATCGGATAGGTTGAGCAGGGAGATATACATAGGAATCCACTGGTCACATTAAAAAGAACCTGTATCTAGAACTGTGGATTAATTTTTCCTCGATGTGCGGATTTTGTCCTTAATTCCGGTATTGATGGGGTGACTGGGGAATTCCAATAAATTAGGTCTGTAGAAGGTTCTTTTCTTTCTTCCTGTTTGTTAGTCATATGTTGCCTCCTTTGCATGATCGAGAGATCCAACCTGGACTGTAACATATGCAATTCTATCTCTCTGCATCTTCTCTCTATGTAATTCCTTTTATCTGTTAGTCATATACTGTCTCCTTTGCATGACTTACAATCCGACCTGGTACATAGTATATGCATCATTCTTTTTCTCAATCCCTCTAAAACTTTAGTTAGTCATATGTTTCATCCTTTGTGTGATTGGAAGAGATCCGACCTTGGTGTATAGCATATGCATTCTAAATCTATCTTCTCTCTTAATAATTGTCTGCTCACCCGATGTAAGGAGTATTCTGGAAGTTCTTGATTACTGGAGCATATCAGGAAGCGGAAAACATGTTCTAGTACAATTAAAATTGAACACTTAAAGATTGTCTATAGATCTCGCTGCTTAATTTAGGTGGACAACAATATCCCAGGTCGTCGTTAGATAAATGATCCTTAGGAAATTTCTTTAAGAATATAGAATCTAAAGGGTCTTGTCGTTATTAGCTTGTCAAATTTTATCACAATTTTTTGTGTTGAAGTCGACCACAATACCGACGATCGACCAGACATAGACATGAAGGTAAAGGTACCGACAAGTAGACTAAGGCTGTCTAACAACGTTCATCCCTACGTCACAAAATTATATTTAGTGATTGTTCAGATAAGTCTAGTCTATTTTATTTTATTTTAATTTTTTAATTTATTTTTTATTTCATTTTAATTTTATTTTGTAATTATCAAAATTTAAAAATTTTGAAAATTATTTATTTGAATTTTATTTAATTTTATTTTAATTTTAATTTTTTATTTTTTTAATTTAATTTTTTATTTTTTTTGTCTATATTAATTTTTTGTCTTAATTTTACTTTTTACTATATTTTTAAAATCGTCAAATTTTTTTAATTTTTAATTTTTTTTAGAATTTTTTTTTAATTTTAATGTTACTTTTAATTTTTAAATCCTCAAAAGTTTATTTTAAAAAAAATATTTGAAATTTGGACTGTGCCTTACATTGTGTGGATAGCAGATAAAATTGTCAAAGGTATAAAAAGGGAGGTTTACAGCCGGAAACTCATTTCACTCTTCATTTCTCTATTTCCAACCGCAAACTCTCTCCACCCTCTCTCTCCTCTCGAAAAAAAATTCTTCTCTTTTTGCAAAATCGTTCAGTTCATCTCGAAGGTATAGCAAAACCGACCATGGGAATGTGTTTTATTCATCAAATCGATGGATTTTGGGGCTAAAATCGAACAAAATAGAAACTGTTGGTGTTTACGGCCCAAGCTTACGGCCAGGAGTTTGCGGCTATGAGTTTACGGCCGTAAATAGGCCTGGCAGTGGAGCGGGTTTTGACCCTGATCTGATCCAAACCCTTAACAATTATATGGGTTTGCAGCATATTTTTTGATCTGTTTTCCTGTTAACGACCCATACCCGCTAACCCTTTTATTAAAAGGGTCGGGTATGGATCATTACCGATCCTCTCCGTTTACAACCCACCCCATATAAATTTTAGAAATATAAATTTATATTTTATATTGCCTAAAGTTTACATTAAATTCCAATCAGAAGTCCAAAGAGAAAAGGCCAAAGACTCAATTGTTTTTACATAGGACTCGAGGACTCAACTTCTAGACTTCCAGTCTTCTTCCAAAAGTGATGATTTCATTTCATTTATATTTCATCATGTAATCACCAATTTCATTTATAAATCAATAAGGTCATTTATCAACAGGAAGAAAGTTTGTAATTGCAATTCTCTTTCAATGCAATCGACGATCAAAAACCAATCGTAAGTAACTAAAATAATGATTTTAATTCCAATAGAAAGTCCTCAAGTACATAATGTTTTTTCTAAATCAAAAGTTAGTTTTATTTAATAAATGTGATTTTATGATTTAAGTAAAATATGTTTGATTATTCAAAAAACTTATGGGTTACGGGGCAGGTTTGGATATCCGCTGATTCGGTGGAAAAGGATATGAGTTTGATTATTCAAAACCCTGCGGGTTATGGAGCGGGTTTTGATTGGATTTTGAAATTTGTTAAAAGGGTTTGGATCAAGGTCGATTCGCTTCAAACCCGCCCCATTTTCAATCAAAATTAATTTTGGGGCCAAATTAAGTTAAATAAATAAGAGAACAATAAGACTTTAACTGTTTTAATTTATATTCTCACTTAGTTCGTTTTAGTGCAAATCAAATGGAAAATTTAAAATTCACAGACATGCAAAACTTGGCCATTGTACTTGCAGATCCCCCAGTTGCACATGGAGAGTTTGGTTCGATGATTCACGGTCGGAGAGAATGCTTCCTGGCCTCTTCTATCACCATGAACACCGTGGTTTATCAGAACATACTAAGGGAATTCTGGCAAACTGCTAAGATGAAAAGAGATGATGATGGAGCAGTGACTGTGGATGCAATTGTTAAGGGATGCAAGGTTGTGATCACTGAGCAGATCATTAGAGAAACGTTGCTGATCAATGATTTACCTAGTTTTCCCACTGATATCGGGATTGAAGACACCCAGAAGATTCTGAGGAAGATGGGGTACGAAGGCTACTCTCTTCCTACTGTGAAGAAGCTTCTGCCACCTTATTGGAGATTCTTTGCTCATATGTTCGTGAGCTGCATCTCTGGAAGGAGGTCTCGTGCGGATGAAATGTCACTGAGAAACACTGGAGCCATCTTTTCTCTTGCTGCAGGGATCGACTTCAACTTTTCGAGGTTTATCCTAGACGAGTTCGTGGTCAACATCAATGCTACAACCCGAGATACTTTCTTGATGTATCCCAGGTTCATTCAGTTATTCATCAACAAACAATTTCCTGAGATGGTCAAGCAGGGAGATACACTTGACTTGAAGTCCTTAGTTCCACACACTGTTGGGCTCATCAAGCAAAATCGCAAAGGAAAGGTCGTCTTTCAAGGATTGTATCTGATTGTAAAGTTCGAAAGATTTGCTGAGCCAAATGAGTCATCCGAGTCTCATGGATCCTCTGACAAAGTATCTGATGGGTTTTGAGCATTCTAACACTTCCTGAGTGTACATGCAACCCTAATAAACCTTGGATCTATGTTTGTCTAAGATTCATGCAAAATTGATTTCCAAGGTTCATGATACTATCTAGCATACATGGGGAACATTTTAATTTATAATAGATATAATAACATACCTTGTTGTTGATTTTGATTCCTTGAAACCTTGTGAGCCTAGCACCCTAAGTGTGATGCCTCAAATGCTTCATACAACACCAAATGCTATGGAGTAAACTTGGAGAGAAAGTATAACACTCAAAAATCGGCTCTAGCCCTTATGTATGCATGTGTAGCTAGTTTTGGGAGATGTCACATGGTTTATATAGTGTGTTGCATTAGGTAAACCCCCTAATGTAACATGACTCTTCATTTCCATGATCCATGGGTTAACTCGATGGAGCATCCTATGGGTGGAACCCGACTTGATAATCCATGGAGCCTCTTAGCCCATTATATATGTTATGGATGATTTACATAATCAACCCATATATTTAATTAGTTATATTTTGATCACTTAATTAATTCTAAATTAATTGTTGATCAAACTAATTAAATAATATTATTAATGTTGGAATAGTATCTAAGGCTGCAACTATATTAGGCAAGTATTTGACCCGATTGTGCATGGTCATTTTGGGTTGCCTTCACCATAGCAACTTGATAGGATGATTTATTAAGAGAGAATAAATATTATTAATATATTATGAGAATAATATAAAGAATAATAATATTGTTATTTGATTAATATATGTCATAAATTAATTACTATTAATTTGGTGACTTAAAGAGATTAATTAAATAAGAGGGTATAAACTGTCAATTGTTTGATAGTTAAACTTTAGACTGTAAATCCTTATTGGATAGAGAATGGACGAATTCTAGAAGCTAGGGATAGCTTAAAATCATCCAAGGTTATCTAAGGAAAGGATATGGATTTCTTTAAGAGAAGATTATCCAACTAGGGTTTAAGTTGTAACCCTTAAGGAGTCTACAAGTATAAATAGACCGTATGGCAAAGGGAAATCGGCACCTCATTGAAAGTAGAGAATCCCTGGCCGAATTTCCTCCCCTCTCCTCTCTTAAATCATCCTCCTTGCTATTTGGTGTTTGTAAGCCATTAGAGGAGTTACAATTGTGACTCTAGAGCTCCAAGACAACAAGATCAAACTAGAGATTCAAAGGTATGATTCTAGATCTGTTTTGTATTGTTCTTATACCTAATTAGTCATTAGAAGTCTTGGATTCAAAGCATGTTTAATTTGAAAGCCTAGATCCAAGCATTAGGGTTTTGCATGCGCACATAGGAAAGTTCTTATGGCAAAAACCCATCGGTGGTATCAGAGCCTAACTTGGTTTCTAATAAATCGTTGCTTGTTTGTTTGAAACTTAACTGCAAAATTCGATTTTTGTGTTTCTGAGTCATGGACTCGGCGAGTTCCATAGTGGACTCGGCGAGTTGGCCTGACTCGGTGAGTCCCTTGGTGCACTCAGCAACCCTAATCCGATTTTTTGATATATATGACTATAATCTTGATCTAGTTAAAGATATTTATCAACTAATAAAATATTTAATTTTCTTATATGATAATTAATTATTTTGATTAAATTGGTAATTATCCTGCAAGAAATCTTGAATAAATCAAATATAGATAATTAGGAAATTAATTGTTAATTAGAATTATTTGTTATTTGATCCTCCATGTTTTAAATGTTTAAAACTTGTCCTCAAGTTTCAAAATTTATGTATTGTGATTAAAAGTTTTAATTTAGACAATTTAAATTAAAAACCCTAAGTTTTTAAAAGTTTAAAATACAACCCTATACTAATATAATATTACAAGATTAATATATATATATATATATATATATATATATATATATATATATATATAACTAAAATTCTAGTCTTACCGTTAGTAGGCCTCATTCACGAAGCCGATCTATAAGGTAGGTATAAGGTTGCGGCCTATAAAATGGTGCTTAATGGGTGTACACTCACACCCACCGCTTGCTTGATCGGTGGAGGGTCGTTAGCCGAACAGGTAGGATAGGGCAACCTCATCCTCTCATTAAAAGTATAATAGGAAATAAAAAGTAACTACACATTTTTTTTCCTAATCTTAGTTACTTTAGGAAAAGTGAATTGATGCAATCCCATGAAATTGCACTTTGCACCCTTGCTAAGAAGTTAGTGGAGCGTGTGTGGTTTACCGGCACACTAATTGGTTCCAAGCAAAGGTGGCAAAGGGTGATTCATTGTTTATCATAGTTCGATGGAGCGTGTATGGTTTACCGACACATCGAATAGGTGATCGTTACAATGAAGGCACCATGTGAATTTGCATGGTAATTCACACCCGCTTTGTGATCCTCGGTATCCCAGTCACAAAAAAGAGGGGCATATCGAGATTTAAACATGCCATTGAATAGTTTCAATGAATCTCATCCGAATCTAGGAATTCTCAATTCATTTAGGACTTTTAGTGGAGAATTAGTGAATTGTCATTCACTTACCTTCATATTATTTGCATGTTAGATTACGACATCCCTTTTCTAATATGTAAATATTGTTGTTGGATCCTAGCACTAATTTTTTCTTATTGGGTAATAATTAGGGATTCATATTCTAATCTATCTTTGTCCTTTCTATTTGTAGATGTTAAACGCCAACAACGCTGCTGCTAGTACTTTCACATTGATGAGCCTTTGTCAAAAGGTTACTTTCGATGGGACGAAATTTAGCGAATGGATAAGATACATTCGCACCATTGCTCGCTATGAGGATAAGGAGTATGTCCTCGATGAGAAGCTCGAGAAAATCAACCCTGAAATCGCTACTCCGGCTGAAATGACCGCTTTTGAAACTCATGAGCGCGATGCAACGAAGGTACATTGCATCATGATAGCCACCATGAACTCCGAATTCCAAAAGTCCTATGAGGACATGTACCCGTACGGGATGCATCAAGACTTATTGGAGAGATACCACCAAAACGCGAGACAAGAGCGTTATGAGATTTTCACTAACATGATTTCCGCTAAAATGGGTCATGGAGAGTCTCTTACCGTGCACCTGCAAAAGATGCAAAGGTATGTCGACCGCCTTCGCAAGTTAAATGTTGACTTTGGAGAAGACTTGGCGATCGACATGGTGCTTCACTCTTTGCCTCCGAGCTACAATCAATTTAGGATGACCTACAACATGAACAAAGAGGAGGTCACCCTAAGCAAGCTCCAAGGTCTCTTGAGGGTCGCCGAGAGCAACTTCAAGGACAAGTCTGTTGCACCAACTCCCAATCCGCCCGCTGCTCCTGTCTTGGCAATTGGACAAGGAAAGGGAGAGAATATGAAGGCTTCGTCTAAGAACTATCGCAAGGTGAAAGCCCGAGATGGTGCCTCTTCTAGTGGGACCAAAGTTGATCCTACTAAGCCCTGCCCTAACCCAAAGGAGGCAGAGTGTCACCACTGCCACATGATAGGACATTGGAAGAGAAGCTTCCCAGAGTACCTGCAAGCCATCAAGGAAGGAAAGATCAAGCCATCTTTTGCAGGGACTAAGAAGAAGTAGGGATATGGAGTAAGGAAGAATCAATCTAATCATGGGGAACAGAAGATCATCACCTGTGACCAAGATTGGAGTGTATTCTTTAGTGCTTAGGAATAATTTATGTTTAGATTTGAACAATTGTTTCTATTCGCCAGAAATGGCTAGAAACATCATTTCATTTCATGGTTTGTTTAGACAAGGTTTTAGATTTTCTTTTAATAATGAGAATGGTTCTATTTTAGCTTATCTAAATGGTGTCTTTTATTTTGAAGCTATACCATGTAATGGAATATATGAAACTGTTATGATTGTTGATAACTTAGGAAATGATGTTTTAAACATAGATTCTTCCAATAGTATGGATAGAGCATCCTTTTGGCATTGTCGTCTTGGACATGTCAACAAGAAACGCATAGCCCAACTCCAAAAGGATGGGGTGTTGGAGTCATTCGACCTTAGGGAAGATGACACGTGCGAGTCTTGTTTACTTGGAAAGATGACTAAGTCACCCTTCACAAGTACTTGCGAAAGGGGTGAGGGTCTATTGGACCTTATACATATCGATGTATGTGGACTATTTAGATCAACCACGAAGGAAGGGAACCGCTTCTACGTGACTTTTACCGATGACTATAGTAGATATGGGTATATCTATTTAATCAAGCAAAAGTTAGAAACTTTTGAAAAGTTCAAAGAGTTCAAGAATGAAGTGGAGAATCAATTGGACAGGAAAATCAAGATGCTTCGATCCGATCGAGGAGGAGAGTACCTAAGTCTTGAATTCCACGATTATCTCAAGGAGTGTGGAATAGTTTCACAATTGACGCCACCTAGGACACCACAATTGAATGGTGTGGCAGAAAGGCGTAATTGAACCTTCTTGGATATGGTTCGCTCTATGATGAGTCGTGCTTCACTATCAATCTCCTTTTGGGGGTATGCCTTAGAGACTACCACCCATATCCTTAACCGAGTCCCAACTAAGAAGGTTGCCAAAACACCTCACGAGATGTGGATAGGGAAAGCTCCCTCGTTAGCACATATCAAGGTTTGGGGTTGCGAGGCTTTCGTAAGACGAGATACTCACGACAAGCTCGAACCTCGTAGTGAGCGATGTATTTTCATCGGCTACCCGCAGAAATCCTTTGGATATCTCTTGTATAGACCGAAGGACAATGTGTCTTTGTTGCGAGGAGAGGAGTTTTCCGAGAGCGAGAACTCATAAAGCAAGGAGACAGTGGGAGGCAGATCGAGCTTGAAGAGATTCAAGAGTCGATAGATGAAGGAATCTCTACCGCTGGCACTCAACCCGAGGAGGAAACTCCGGTTGAACGGATTGAAGAATCCTTACCTCTTAGACGTTCCGATAGAGTTAGAGTTCAACCCCAGTTTTATGGTTTTCATATTACTACCGAAGGGGACACGTATATTAGTGATGGTACACTAATAAATCTTGATGAACCTAATAGCTATAAGGAAGCCATGGCAGGCCCGGAGTCTGAGAAGTGGAAAGAGGCAATGGATAGCGAGATCCAATCCATGTATGATAACCAAGTTTGGAATTTGATCGATAATGTGCCCGGACGTAAGACCGTTGGGTGCAAGTTGATCTTCAAGAAGAAGATCGACGTGGATGGAAACGTACACACATATAAAGCGAGAATAGTCGCGAAGGGCTTTACTCAAACTCCCGGAGTTGACTATGATAAGACCTTCTCACCAGTTGCGAAGATAAAATCTATTAGAGTGATGCTAGCGATTGCCGCATTTCATGATTATGAGATTTGGCAAATGGATGTCAAGACCGCTTTCCTTAACGGAAAGTTGGCTGAGGATGTTTACATGGCTCAGCCAGAGGGGTTTGAGGATCCGAAGCAGCCGAATAGAGTGTGTAAGCTTGAGAAGTCCATTTATGGACTTAAGCAAGCGTCTCGCAGATGGAATCTTTGCTTCGATGAGAAAGTCAAAGAGTTTGGATTTGTACGAAGCGAAGATGAATCATGTGTATATGTCAAATCCAATGGGAGTATAGTAAGCTTCCTCGTTTTATATGTCGATGCCATATTGCTCATAGGAAAAGACATCCCGACTCTGCAGGAAGTTAAGTCCTGGCTCGAGAAGTGCTTCGCTATGAAGGACCTCGGAGAGGCTTCTTACATTTTGGGAATAAGGATAGTAAGAGAAAGAAGTAAGAGACTAATTGGACTTAGTCAGAACACTTACTTAGAGAAGGTACTAAAACGTTTTAGTATGGAAAACTCGAAGAAGGGAGAATTACCGATACAAAGTAATGCCAAGTTGAGTAAGAATCAAAGTCCGAGTACCGAAGCTGAAATAGCTGAAATGAGCCGAGTACTATACGCTTCCGCAGTTGGCTCAATCATGTATGCTATGACTTGTACTCGCCCTGATGTAGCCTTTGCTTTGAGCATGGTTATGTTGGGTTTTGAGCATTCTAACACTCCTAAGTGTACATGCAACCCTAAATACCTTGGATCTATGTTTTCTCTATTATACATGCAAATAAGAACATCCAAGGTATTATCCTAATCTAGCATACAAAAACTATGAATGTAACAAGATAGAATACATACCTCTTGATGTAGCTTGATGTCTTCAAGCTTTAAGAGCTTAGCCCCAATAGTGTGGAAGCCTCAAGTGGAATCACAAATCACCAAGACACCTTGGAATACTTTAGAGAATATGATTACTTGGTTCTCTCTAGTGAAATTGGCTAGCCCTTCTTTAGTTTATTCACACTAGTGCCAATTTCACCAACCAAAGACATCTTTATATAGTATGGAGGATTAGGGTTAAACCCTAATACCCATGACCTTTCATTTCCTAGGATCCATGGGTTAAACACTCCATGGACTATCCATGAAAGCTTAGCCCAACCTAAATGAACTTGGCCCATTCCATATATATAAGAGTCCATATTTAATTAGTTCCTTTTGATCACTTAATTAATTATAAATTAATTCTTGATCAATACTAATTAAATAATATGATTCCATATTAATATATTAGAACTTATAATATATTAATATTAATCATAATCATACTATTCTCAAAAGATTATCCATATAAATTGTATCGGTGAAGTGCAACCCAAATGGACCATGCCGGGTCGGGTCAAGTACATACCAAATATAGTTATGGACTTAGACATTAATCCAACAGTCTCCCACTTGGATAAGTCTAAAACTATTATTGCGTATGACTTCAAACCTAACTGGCAATCGTAGCTCTTAAAGCTGCTGTCGAACTCTGATCTTGTCAACGAACTTGTCCATTAGATAAGGG
Organism: Lactuca sativa; assembly: GCF_002870075.4. NCBI lineage: Eukaryota > Viridiplantae > Streptophyta > Magnoliopsida > Asterales > Asteraceae > Lactuca > Lactuca sativa. The sequence goes on from NC_056627.2 coordinate 92,201,576, forward strand.
ATCATATATTCCTCCATTCTAGATATCATATGGACTGAGACATGGATTATAATCATTCTCTCTGTCCATTTGTTGTTTCCTGATTTCCAATTTATGACGACTGACTAATTGAACGAATCAAATCAGTCCTGGCCCGGCCGAGCACTTCCATTTGTCATCATCAAATCATCGAGGGGCCCACAGATATCGCTTTTATCCCGAAGGTAAAAGGAATGGATAAACTTCGACTCATATGGCTAGTTCTACTACTTGTTGAATCATACACAAAGGCACGTTTTATAGCACCGAGTTACCAAATGCGTTTTCGTGCAATCAATGTACAACCAACTCATAGTAACAACTCATATCTCTAGGTTTGAAGAATATAAGATATTATCGTCTCATGATCACTCGTGATAAAATCCATGAAGTGATTCCAATGAGCGCGGGTTGAACCCAATACTCAGAACTTATGAGCACTCATGAGTGTTGTAGCCCTTTGTCCAACACCTTAGACCTCTACAAGCCAACCCATGACAGTCTTAATTCATATCTACTTCCAACATATGACCGACTGTGGATGGTTTGAATAACTTAGTCATTCTGGAAGAATAACCTAGTTTATTCGGGAAGTCAAAACATGCAAAGTGAAACACAATAATAATTGAATCCAATATGGTATCAACTCTTTGAACATAAATAAAACACCTTTTATTTATCACCATATGATTACACATTATTCATTGTATACTGTTTCAGCTATCAACTTTATTCTTGAATTTAAAACAATAGTTGTCCCATGCTCCAAGCATGTACACTATGTTTTCTTAAACACTAGTCATGCCACACACCAAGTATGCATACTATGTTTGTCTGTGATCCTTACTTTGTGAACTAGATCAATTGAACATAACTTCAATGATTCTCTTTTCACACTCCCAAATCCTTACCGCAAATGCAAGAATTCCAAATTCATGCCATTTACTGAAATCTGTTAGATTCTAAACTTATATGCATTGATCCTCTTGTAATGATTATGCACAAAGTCAGAAAGACTTGACAACAATCATTACAGAGTATTCCAAAGGAGATCAGCTCCTTGGAAACATCCTTCTTGCATTAAGTTTCCTAATCTTAAACAGATTGAAAATTCTAACTTTGAAACATTTCCAGATTCCATTTTGACTATCACTTCTGAACAAGAGTTGCCTCCTTACAGACTATGTCAATATGGTCCTTCCAGAATTATCACTATACTTCCAATTGTCCTTGAGTAACCAATCTTTGGTAAACCTTAGATTGTCCTCGACAATTGTTTAATCCTTTTAGTCATATCCAGTTCTAAACCTTTTCCCTTCTTAATGCCCCAGGCATTTGGAAAATTTTAGAACGGATGAATATAGCACATGTAATCGATCCTATATCCGAAGCATATGGGACACGATTCATGATGTCTTACATAAAGACTAAACCAGTCTTTTGCTATAATATTTCCATTTCAATTTGCCAAGTTCTCATAATTCAGATTATGAAAAGGGATGCCGTAATCATAATCGAATTTTAGAACGCAAATAATGGACCCATATATAAAATTTCCTTATGTTGAGCCATTCCAACATGAAATTCATATATATCCTTGACTAAATGATTAAAACCTCACGATCTAAGCTTATAGATTTGAGATGAAGCATAATTTCCTCTCCCTTAATTATAGCAAAACAACTTTTTCCCAATTGAAACTTTTGTTTTCTATAATTAACATTGCTAACTTGCAATACTTATCATAATTATCATGCTCCCACTAACATGATGATTATTAGCATAACACTTATGCTCCCACTAGCTTTGACATGTACTCAGAAATCAGCTAGACAGTCTGAAATTTAGATTCATACACCCTTTCTGTAGATAGCTCACCTGTGTGTCTAAGCAATTTCAAGAACCATGAAGAGGGATACCGTAATCATAGTCTCAATTGCTTAGGCATTTGCCATTTCTCACAAGTCCATGTTAGTGTGCCGGTTAACCACACGCGCTCCACTAACGACTTTTGAAAATGCAAATAACACAATTGATATCTTCGTAAAATCTACTTAGTGAAAGCGTTTCCTCACCATCATTTTCATGAATCGGAGAGAAACCTTATGACACTTAGATTTATATGGTGTATGAGCTCCTACCCATATGAATTTGTCAAACCATAATCACAAGACAAAGATAATGACAAATCCAAAACCATATGGATTGAACTCAATCTTAACTTCTTGCCACCTGGCAGCTCAAGGGCCTGCCATTGCTTCCAAGTTGTTATGCAACAAACTGAGAACTCTAAGAACTCATATGCAAATCCAACTTTAACTGGAATGGGCACAGATATGTCAACACGATAGGTTATAAACCTCAAGTCGTGTGCTAGTGAAGAACTTGAGGTTTTATTCTTGATTATTTCTTGAGACTTTCAAGACCTTTAAGACTCCCACTGTCCTCTTGACATATAAGATTCCCTTGTCAAACATCCAAGAGATAGTGCGGATTCTAATCAAGAAAAACACTTTACCCAATTGGCCTAAGTTGGTCTTTGTTTTATCCAAAACATCACAACTTACCAATTTCAAATGTACAAGAGTAGAAAACTTTTACTCTTACATTTGACAAGTGTTTTAAACCTTCTTTAAGACATGTCACTCAAATTACAATCTTGGAGTATGACTCTAAGACTTATATTGGAACGAAGTATGACTCATCTTCTTGATTTAACCACTTCAACAATTCAAGATCCCTCTTCTTAGTCATAAGAATGCACTAAGATTTCCTTAGAGAACTAATTGTGCTATGGTTTCTTAATCATTAAGATGATCACAAAAACTGATACTAAAGTACTCTCCCATCTTTTCAGATTTGAGAAACTTTTATCCTTCTGCCTAAATTGATTCTTCTTATTCGCTCTGCCTTACATTGGAACCTTTTCCAATGTCTCAGAGTTACACTTAAGCTTGTAAGTATAATCATATTTACTGAACTTAAGTAAATCATGACGAATAGTCTTATCAAACTTTTTGTGGTGGACTTGACCAGTGCACAAGAATGTGTACTCGATCCCTTAGTCCTTTACTTGATTCACACATCCATGTGAACAAGTAATTAGTCTTAATTTTCCAAAACTTGAAAGTTCTCATTCATCATGCTATACAACTTGCATGATTCCAAGTTCCGGTCCAATTGAACCTTGGATGATGAGAATCTTTCCTTATTTGGTAAATTTAGACATTACCACAAATGAAAGAATCAATTTCATATTTCCACTCTTGCTCTTAACGGAATTATATAAGCAACAATTTTTCCACAAATGCCATTGTAAGGATATTTTAAAATAAATAAAATCAAAAATTTCCTTTTATTTTAAACCTTTGCGGAAAAACTATCCTTACAATCCATATGAAAACTTGTTGTTATCTATTCCTAAGCAATATCTCATAACTCCTAAGAAGTAGCTCAAGAATCCGATTTTTCAAACTATGCGATAGAAATCCATCTATGCGATCAGATTCAGCATATTCTTCCTTTAAGTTTCTTCACATTCCTTTGATTCTTAAACCATCACCATGCGACCCGGTCACATCATGTATCAAGAATCTCAGAATAGAAACTTAACAGAGTTAGATAGTGGATTTTACCTGAAGTAGAGTCAAACTTATTGACTTTAACATCCTTAGGTAAATTTGGCAGCTTCGCAACCAATGCCCTTTCTTTGGCAATACAAACATATGGACCCTTTGATAATGGTACATAGGACTATCACAGACTTAGCTTTTCTCTTTACCATTTGGTCAACCGAGTTGACTATAGCCGATCCCTTTCCATTGGGAAGAGAATGCTTTACTGGATATCCAATGTCATCATTGTCAATGTCCATAAAGTTTTAGGAAGTTGATCGTAACAAATAGATAAGATCATTAAGGGTCTTGTCATAGTCTGTTTCATAGGTGTCCCAAAGGAACTCACTATGTGACTTAGAAAGTGATTGAACCACCAACTTTCTCAAGACTTTGACACCCAACTCTCCCGGCTTGTCAATATGTGACTACATCTCCAAGATGTGTCCACACCTAGACCTTGCCTTGCCAATAGGGCCTGAGTGACCTTAAACTTTTCAAGAACTTGTGGGTTAGGGAGAATAATTTGAAGAGGTGAAGAAGTATGATATCCATGGGACATCATCTTCATTAGGAAACCTTGTTTCAAGAGATTTGGGAAGATCATAGGTGTCTAAACCAGACATCTTTTGGGAGATATTCAAGATAGTTGATTTAAAGTCCTTAATATGACACCCAATATGAAAATATTAAGGCTAGGACCCAACAAACTATTTTATAACTTAGAAGAGGTATGCCGTAATCCAAGCTATAAAATATTTGAAGGTAGGTGAATGACGATTCACCAATTTCCACCAAGATAAACGAAATGTATTATTAGGTTTTAATTGGTTTTGAAACTCCTAGATCTTTGAGATTCATTGAACTTTTCAAAGGCATGTTTCAATCTCGAGTGTGCCCTTCAGGTTTTGTGACTGGGATGCCGAGGATCACAAAACAAGGTGTGAAGTAACCATGCAAATCACTTGGTACCCTTAATAAATTACCCCTCAATCGATGTGCCGGTTAACCACACACGCTCCATCGATACTATGATAAATATTAAGTCACCCTTTACCTACCTTGTTAAGTCCAAGTTAGTGTGCCGGTTAACCACACACGCTCCACTAACGACTTAGACAAAGTGTAAAGTGTAATTTCATGGATTAGCACCTTATTCACATTTTTCCTAAGTAACTAAGATTGGGTATTATTAAGAGTTTAGTTACTTAGTATTTTTCATTAATACTTTTAATGAAGGGAGAATTCTAGTCCTGTCAAACCCGTTCGGCTAACGACCCTCCACCAGTCAAGCAAGCGGTGGGTGAGAGTGGACACCCATTAAGTTGCCATTTTATAGGCAACAACCTTATACCCACCTTATAGACCGGCTTCGTGAATGAGGCGTACTAGCGGTAAGACTGACTTTACTCTTATACATATATATATTATTAACTTATAATATTATAAAGTATAAGGGTTGAATTTTAACTTTTAAAATTCTAAGGGCTAACTTGGAATTAAAGTATTCATAAGTGAAAACTTTACAAATTCCAAAACTTGAGGGCAAGTTTTGAAACTATTCAAAACTAATTAATTCCATAACTTATGTGTTTAAAGTAGTTTTTAATCCAAAAACTCTTCAAGTTCCATAACTTGAGGACAAGTTATGGAAGACTTTAAACTAATAAAAGAATTAACTTTTCTTTATTTTATAACTTATGGAATTAATTAAGGTTACACCTTTTTTTTTTTATTTTATTTTCCAACTTTGAAAATAAAATATTTGCATCAATATAACAGAAAACAACCCGTGGCTCTGATACCACTGTTGGGTTTTGAGCATTCTAACACTCCTAAGTGTACATGCAACCCTAAATACCTTGGATCTATGTTTTCTCTATTATACATGCAAATAAGAACATCCAAGGTATTATCCTAATCTAGCATACAAAAACTATGAATGTAACAAGATAGAATACATACCTCTTGATGTAGCTTGATGTCTTCAAGCTTTAAGAGCTTAGCCCCAATAGTGTGGAAGCCTCAAGTGGAATCACAAATCACCAAGACACCTTGGAATACTTTAGAGAATATGATTACTTGGTTCTCTCTAGTGAAATTGGCTAGCCCTTCTTTAGTTTATTCACACTAGTGCCAATTTCACCAACCAAAGACATCTTTATATAGTATGGAGGATTAGGGTTAAACCCTAATACCCATGACCTTTCATTTCCTAGGATCCATGGGTTAAACACTCCATGGACTATCCATGAAAGCTTAGCCCAACCTAAATGAACTTGGCCCATTCCATATATATAAGAGTCCATATTTAATTAGTTCCTTTTGATCACTTAATTAATTATAAATTAATTCTTGATCAATACTAATTAAATAATATGATTCCATATTAATATATTAGAACTTATAATATATTAATATTAATCATAATCATACTATTCTCAAAAGATTATCCATATAAATTGTATCGGTGAAGTGCAACCCAAATGGACCATGCCGGGTCGGGTCAAGTACATACCAAATATAGTTATGGACTTAGACATTAATCCAACAGGTTAGTAGATGTTAAGGGAACCCTGGAAAAGCCCATTGGATTGCGGTGAAGAACATCCTTAAGTACCTTCGGAGGATGAAGGAATGGTTCTTAGTCCTCGGAGGGAGTGATGACTTTAAGGTACGAGGGTATAGTGACGCCAGCTTTCAGACCGACAGGGACAACTACCGTTCGCAGTCGGGCTGGGTCTTTACCCTGAATGGAGGAGCAGTGACTTGGAAAAGTTCTAAGCAGGAAATCGTAGCTGATTCAACGTGCGAATCAGAGTACATTGCAGCAAGCGAAGCATCGAAGGAGGCAATATGGCTGAAGAACTTCATCGGTGATCTTGGAGTTGTACCTGCCATAAAGGAGCCCATGGAGATTTTCTGTGATAATGAAGGAGCGGTTGCCTTGACCAAGGAACCGTGAGATCATGGTAGATCAAGACATATCGACAGAAAGTACCAGTTTATTAGACATCATGTAGAAGAAGGACAACTCATAGTGAAGAGGATATCATCAAAAGATAACCCAGCAGATCCGCTTACGAAGGGACTGAGCAGGGTTAAGCACTTGCAGCATGCTAGGAGTATTGGGCTGAAGGATGATATTAGCATATATTAGATAGTAGTAGGAACGTGTAATAGATAAATGTAATTAACATTTGATGATTAAATAAAGGAGTTTTATTTATGAGTAATGTTACTATCTTATGTTAATTGTTTAACTATTGTTTCATTTTTTGCATGTTTTGAATTCCAAAATAATTGAGTTTATTAAGAATAATCGAATTATTCAAATTGTCCACAATCGTTCATATGTCGGAAGTAGACATGAGAGAAGATTGTCGTGAATTGGTGCGTAGATTGTCTAAATGGTATTAGACATAGCAAAGGGTTGCTACGACGTTCATGAGTGCTTATGTACTGGTTTTGAGCATTGGAACAAACCCACACTTGCTGGAATCGCCTTATGGAATATGATATAAAAGGGTGATCGCAAGACGATAATATCATATAGTCTTAAAACCTAGATATATGGTTTGTTATTTGTTAATTGATTATACATTGATAATGCAAAAACGCATCATTAACTCGGTGTTATAAAACGCATTGTTGTGTATAGTTGATTAATGAATAAGTAAATGCATATAAGTCGAAGTTTATCTGTAACTTTTATCCTAAGTAGGTGAAAGCGATATCTCGGCCGCTCGATGATTTGATTTGACTTATGTGCCGGGCCCGGTTAGAACTGAATTGATGTGTTCGATTAAGTTCTATGTCAAATAATTCAGAGATCGAGAAACCTAAATGCTTGACTGATCATTCCATAGAATTGTCAGCATGATATCTAACAGAGGACTGTATGATCCCTTATCTAAAGGAAAAGATTGATTAAATCAGAGTTTGACAGCGTCTTTGAGAGCTAAGATTGCAAATCGAATTGTACTTGTGCATATAGTTACTAGACTTATCCAAGTGGGAGACTGTTGGAATAGTGTCTAAGGCTGTAACTATATTAGGCAAGTATTTGACCCGATTTTGCATGGTCCTTTTAGGTTGCCTTCACCATAGCAACTTGATAGGATGATTTATTAAGAGAGAATAAATATTATTAATATATTATGAGAATAATATAAAGAATAATAATATTGTTATTTGATTAATATATGTCATAAATTAATTGGTATTAATTTGGTGACTTAAAGAGATTAATTAAATAAGAGGGTATAAACTGTCAATTGTTTGATAGTTAAACTTTAGACTGTAAATCCTTATTGGATAGAGAATGGACGAATTCTAGAAGCTAGGGATAGCTTAAAATCATCCAAGGTTATCTAAGGAAAGGATATTGATTGCTTTAAGAGAAGATTATCCAACTAGGGTTTAAGTTGTAACCCTTAAGGAGTCTACAAGTATAAATAGACCCAATGGCAAAGGGAAATCGGCACCTCATTGAAAGTAGAGAATCCCTGGCTGAATTTCCTCCCCTCTCCTCTCTCAAATCATCCTCCTTGCTATTTGGTGTTTGTAAGCCATTAGAGGAGTTACAATTATGACTCTAGAGCTCCAAGACAACAAGATCAAACAAGAGATTCAAAGGTATGATTCTAGATCTGTTTTGTATTGTTCTTATAGCTAATTAGTCATTAGAAGTCTTAGATTCAAAGCATGTTTAATTAGAAAGCCTAGATCCAAGCATTAGGGTTTTGCATGCGCACATAGGAAAGTTCTTATGGCAAAAACCCATCAATTAATATATTAATACTTATAATATATTAATAAACCATAAGTGTTATTTCTCTCATTTAGTTTATCCAATGCATGGTGCCATGCAACCCAAATGGACCATGCCGGGTCAGGTCAAATACATACCATAAATAGTTATGGACATAGACACCTTATACAACAGTCTCCCACTTGGATAAGTCTAATAACTATATCTGCAAGTATGACTTCAGGAACCGATCGGAAATATTAGCTCTTTCAAGGTCTCTCGGAACTAAGAAGATGATGATACGCCATTTAAGATAAGTGATCATATAATCCTATATTCTAGATATCAGCCGGAAAAATACATGGAATAATGTCTTTCTTATTGTCGAGCAGTTTGTTTCCTGATTTCCGATTTATTTGACAAAGAACTTAATTGAACACATCAACTTAGGTCTGACTGGGCCCGGTACATAGGTCAAAACAAAATCATCGAGGGGCCCAAATATCAACTTCTAATCTAAGAAGGAATAGATAAACTTGGACTCATATGTTTACTCTACTACTTGTTGAATTATACACAAAAGCACGCTTTATAACATCGAGTTACCAATGTGTTTTCGTACACTCAATGCATAACCAACTCATAGGCAACAAATCATATCTCTAGGTTTGAAGAGTTATATGGTGTTACCGTCTCACGATCACTCGAGATAAATTCCACGAAGTGATATCAGTGAGTGTGGGTTGATTCCAATACTCAGAACTTATGAGTACTCATGAAGTGTTGTCCTAAAACTTGACACCTACAACCAACTTCATGACAGTCTTAGTTCATATCTACTTCCAACATATGACCGACTGTGGAAAATTTGAATAATATGTAAAACAAAACATAATATTATGGAAGTCAAAACATGCAAAAGAAATTCTAGTAAACGATTGACAGAAGATAGCAACACTTTACTCATAAATAAACACAACTTTTATTCATCATCAAATTTCAATTACACTTTACAATTTTCCAAAGTTATCTAACTACTAAAACTAATATCATCCTTTAGCCCTATGCTCCGAGCATGCTGAAGATGCTTAACCCGACTCAGTCCCTTCGTGAGGGGATCTGCTGGGTTCTGATCTGATGATACCCTCTTTGCCACCGGGATTCCTTCTTCTATGCGATGTTTGATAAAGTGATATTTTCTGTCGATGTGTCTGGATCTCCCGTGATCGCTTGGTTCTTTAGATAAGGCAACAGTACTTTCACTATCATAGAAAATTTCCATAGGCTCCTTTATAGCTGGTACAACCCCAAGGTCTCCAATGAAGTTCTTCAGCCACATTGCCTCTTTTGCTGCCTCGCTCATTGTTATATACTCTGATTCACAAGTGGAATTAGCCACAGTCTCTTGCTTGGAACTCTTCCAAGGGATTGCTCCTCCGTTTAGGGTAAAGACCCAGCCCGAATGAGAGCGGAAATTAACCCTATCAGTTGATGGGTTTTGAGCATTCTAACACTTCCTAAGTGTACATGCAACCCTAATAACCTTGGATCTATGTTTGTCTAATTATCATGCTAAGTTGAATTCCAAGCTTATATTCCTATCTAGCATACATGGGGAACAATTTTAACTTGAATAATAGATAGAATAACTTACCTTGTTGTTGCTTGTGTTCCTTGAAACCTTGTGAGCCTAGCACCCCAAGTGTGATGCCTAAAATGCTTCACACAACGCCAAATGCTCTTGGAAAGACTCTTGAGATAATACACACTTCTCAAAATCGGCCAAGCCCTCTAGTTTCCTTATGTCTATAAGTGTAGCCGATTTTGGTGGAGAATATGCTTCTTATATAGTGTTGACACATCTAGGGTTACACCATGTAAACCCTAATGTGTCATGACTCTTCATTTCCATGACCCATGGGTTTGTAACTCCCATGGAGCATCCATGGAGCATCCTATGGGTAGAACCCAACTTGATAATCCATGGAGCCTCTTAGCCCACTATACAAGATATGGATGATTTACATAATCAACCCATATATTTAATTAGTTATCCTTTGAACACTTAATTAATTCCAAATTAATTCTTGATCAAACTAATCAAATAATATTATTAATATATTAGAACTTATAATATATTAATAATCTCCAAGTGTTATTCCTCTCATTTAGTCTAACCAATTGCATGGTGCCATGCAACCCAAATGGACCATGCCGGGTCGGGTCAAGTACAAGCCCGAAATAGTTATGGACTTAGACACCTTATCCAACATCAGTCTGGAAGCCAGTATCACTATACACTACAACTTTGAAGTCATCACTCCCACCGAGGGTAAGGACCCAGTCTGTGACAACTCGTAATGGTATCCTCCTCAAGTTGAGGGCTAGAGTTTGAAGTTCCTTCACCGCTTGATTCTTGAATTTCTTCAAGATCAATCTGCCTCCCACTGTCTCCTTGGCTTATAAACTCTCTTTCTCGAAAGACTCCTCTTCTTGCTACAAAGACCACATTGTCACTAGGTCTGTAGAAGAGGTAACCAAAGGAATGCTGTGGGTAACCGATCAAAATACACCTCTCGCTTCGAGGTTCGAGCTTATCATGAGTCTCGCGTCTCACGAAAGCCTCGCAACCCCAAATCTTGATGTGGTCTAGTTTAGGTACTTTACCAGTCCACATCTCGTGAGGAGTTTTGGCAACTTTCTTTATAGGGACTAGATTAAGAATATGGGCGGCAGTCTCTAAGGCATACCCCCAGAATGAGATTGGTAGCGTAGCTCGACTCATCATGGAACGAACCATATCTAACAAGGTTCGATTACGCCTCTCAGCCACACCATTCAACTGTGGTGTCCTGGGAGGTGTCAATTGTGAGACTATCCCACATTCCCTTAGATAGTCGAGGAACTCTGAACTAAGATACTCACCACAACGATCGGATCGAAGCATCTTAATGTTCCTGCCCAATTGATTCTCGACTTCCTGTTTAAATTCCTTAAACCTTTCGAAAGTCTCTGACTTATGCTTGATCAAGTAGACATATCCATATCTACTGTAATCATCAGTAAAAGTCAAATAATAACGATTAGCATCCCTTGTGGCATGTTTGAATGGTCCACACACATCCGTGTGTATAAGGTCCAACAAACCTTCACCCCTCTCACACGAACCTGTGAAGGGTGACTTTGTCATTTTTCCAAGTAAGCATGATTCGCAACTATCATCTGACTTTAGGTCAAACGACTCCAAGACTCCATCCTTTTGGAGTTGGCCTATGCGTTTCTTGCTTATATGTCCAAGACGACAATGCCATAATGATGCTTTATACAAGTTATTATTAGTAGTAGAATCAATACACAAAACATTATTTCCCAAGTTATCTACTACAGATACAGCTTCACACCATCACAAGATAATGCTTTAAAATAAAAGACATTATTATAGAAAACATCTATAGAACCAACTTCATTATTAAATGAAAAGGTAAACCCTTGTTTGTACAAAGCATGAAAGGAAATAATATTTCTTGCCATTCCTGGCGAGTAACAACACTTATTCAAATCTAAACTAAACCCACTACTTAGCGATAAAGTATAAACTCCAATCTTGGTAACAGGTATAGCTTTCCTATTCCCCATGATCAAGTTTATCCTTCCTTGCTCCACATCCTCACTTCTTCTTAGTCCCTGCAAGTCACAACAAATGTGAATACCACAACCGGTATCAAGGACCCAAGAATTAGAATGGGGTGAGTTATTAGAAATGATAGTGTAAATACCTGCATGGTTGGGTTTGACTTTCCCATCCTTCACATCTTGCTGGTATTTTGGGCAGTTCCGCTTCCAATGAGATTTTTCATGGCAATAGAAGCATTCAGCCTCTTTTGGGTCAGAAGAAGGAGTAATGAAACCTTTCTTGGTTCCACTTGAAGAAGAGCCATCAAGGGTCCGAGCCTTGGTACCCTTCGAAGATCTCCTCCTCTTCCTCCCTCGACTTTTCCCAATTGCCAAAACCGGAGTTGAGTTTGGAGTAGGAGTGATAGCAACCGACTTCCCCTTAAGACCTGATTCTGCGGTCTTGAGAAGTCCCTGAAGTTTGCTGAGGGTGACTTCTTCCTTGTTCATGTGATATGTCATGCGGAATTGATCATAGCACGATGGTAAGGAATGCAAAATAATATCTATTGCAAGATCCTCCGAGAAGTTCACATTAAGCTTCAGCAAAGGATCCACATACCTTTGCATTTTCTGCATGTGGCTCGTGACGGATTCCCCGTCCTTCATCATGGTTGTTATCATGGAGCAGATGATTTCATACCTCTCTTGTCTTGCACTTTGATGGTATCTTTCCATCAAATCTTGGTGCATTTCATAAGGGTAGAAATCCTCATAAGACTTTTGGAGTTCCGCTGTCATCGTGGCCATCATGATGCAAGCCACTTTCGTAGCATCCCTTTCATGTGCCCGAAAGTCAGCGACCTCCTGAGGAGTTGCAGTGGTCTCATCAATCTCCTTAAGCTCCTTGTCAAGGACATATTCTTTGTCCTCGTAGCGGGTAATCATCCTGATGTTTCTGATCCACTCATTGAAGTTGGATCCATCAAAGGTGACTTTCCCACACAAGTTCATAAGGGTAAAGGAGCCACTAGGATTAGAGCCAGAAGCATTGTTGAAAGACATCTGAAGGAAAGAGAACAAGATTAGTTTAGATATAAGAGAGTCCTTAATAAAACACCCAAATGTAATATTAAGGCTAGGATCCAATCACAATATAATATAACTTAGAAGAGGTATGTCGTAATCTAAGCTATACCATATTTGAAAGGTAGGTGAATGACGATTCACCAATTTCCACCACGAAAACCGCAATATTTTAGTATTAGGTTTTTGAATGGTTCTTAGAAATTCCTAGATTCTTTGAGATTCAATGAACTTTTCAAAGGCATGTTTCAATCTCGAGTGTGCCCTCCAAGTTTTGTGACTGGGATACCGAGGATCACAAAACGAGGTGTGAAGTAACCATGCAAATCACTTGGTACCCTTAAAGTTTATCACTCAATCGATGTGCCGGTAAACCACACACGCTCCATCGATAGTATAATAAACCCTAAGTCACCCTTTACCTACCTTGTTAAGTCCAAGTTAGTGTGCCGGTTAACCACACACGCTCCACCAACGACTTAATCAAAGTGTAAAGTGTAATTTCATGGAATAGCACCTTATTCACATTTTTCTTAAAGTAACTAAGATTGGGAATTTAATAAAACATTTAGTTACTTTATAATATTCATCATACTTTGAATGAGAATTAATAAGTCCTTGTCTTACCCGTTCGGCTAACGACCCTCCACCGATCAAGCAAGCGGTGGGTGAGAGTGGACACCCATTAAGTCACCATTTTATAGGCAACAACCTTATACCCACCTTATAGACCGGCTTCGTGAATGAGGCGTACTAGCGGTAAGACGACTTTGTTCTTATACATATATATATATAATTATTAAATCATAATAATATAAGTATAAGAGTTGAATTTTAACTTTTAAAATTCTAGGGGTTGGAACTAAAGTTTTAGCTTAACTTTACTTGTTCCAAAACTTGAGGGCAAGTTTTGTAAACTTTCAAAACTTTTCATATCTTGTAACTTATGAGTTTAATAGAGTAATAAAATGAGGACTTTTCATTTTTCTAACTCTTGTGTTCTTTTAATGGTTTTTTTTTAATCCAAGAGACTTTTGGTTTTCCATAACTTGAGGACAAGTTATGGACTCCATTAAAACACATTATGATCATGAATTAATCTACCACACAGGTTACAAATAATTCCTATGATCATCTAAACATCATAAGAACAAGAATATGAATATAAACACATTCAAGAATCAAAATCACATTTAATCTTTGTAATTTTGATAACTAGTTGTTGCAAATGAGTTAGAAAAGACATTACACCTTCTAAAACAAGTTTTCAAGTACCAAAACAGTTTAGGGTAATGTTTCTAATCCATTTCCAGCAACTGAAGTCGAAATTCTGCACTCTGTCGACCCTACTCGCCGAGTACATAAACCTACTCGCCGAGTAGGTTGAAGATACACATGAACTCGACGAGTCCTCCCCATGGACTCGCCGAGTCCATCAGTCAGACAGCAAGATTTCCGACTTTCTTCAACTGTTAAGCACAAATAACAAACAAACAAGCCTAGGCTCTGATACCACTGATGGGTTTTGAGCATTCTAACACTTCCTAAGTGTACATGCAACCCTAATAACCTTGGATCTATGTTTGTCTAATTATCATGCTAAGTTGAATTCCAAGGTTATATTCCTATCTAGCATACATGGGGAACAATTTTAACTTGAATAATAGATAGAATAACTTACCTTGTTGTTGCTTGTGTTCCTTGAAACCTTGTGAGCCTAGCACCCTAAGTATGATGCCTCAAATGCTTCACACAACACCAAATGCTCTTGGAAAGACTCTTGAGATAATACACACTTCTCAAAATTGGCCAAGCCCTCTAGTTTCCTTATGTCTATAAGTGTAGCCGATTTTGGTGGAGAATATGCTTCTTATATAGTGTTGACACATCTAGGGTTACACCATGTAAACCCTAATGTGTCATGACTCTTCATTTCCATGACCCATGGGTTTGTAACTCCCATGGAGCATCCATGGAGCATCCTATGGGTAGAACCCAACTTGATAATCCATGGAGCCTCTTAGCCCACTATACAAGATATGGATGATTTACATAATCAACCCATATATTTAATTAGTTATCCTTTGATCACTTAATTAATTCCAAATTAATTCTTGATCAAACTAATCAAATAATATTATTAATATATTAGAACTTATAATATATTAATAATCACTAAGTGTTATTCCTCTCATTTAGTCTAACCAATTGCATGGTGCCATGCAACCCAAATGGACCATGCCGGGTCGGGTCAAGTACAAGCCCGAAATAGTTATGGACTTAGACACCTTATCCAACATCAGTCTGGAAGCCAGTATCACTATACACTACAACTTTGAAGTCATCACTCCCACCGAGGGTAAGGACCCAGTCTGTGACAACTTGTAATTTATTCCGTCACGGTAACCCATTTTCGTCAGTAAAACCGTTTGTATTTCAATTTTTCTGTTAACATTTTGGATTAGGTCATTTAATTTAAGACTTTTATTATGACCTCGTGAGTATCCAAACCCGTTAGAAAGACGTGAAAACGCCCCAAATTATTATTTCGAAAAAAAAATTTAGTTTTATTCCGTCGAGTTACAAACAATTAAATCGGGTACGACCATAAGCCTCGTTTAATGTTAGAATCGGGTAGATTTCCACCGGGCCACAAACTCAAGCCTTATATAAAGGATGAATGAACTTCAATTTAGCTTTTTACCACTACCTCACAACTTTCTCTCTCTACTCTCTCTCTCTAAAACTCAAGTTTGAGCCAAAAACACCACTTTCATGCTTCAAATTGGTAAGTAATCTATCCTAGCATGTTTCTAAGCTTGTTTAGCATGCAAATCTATGTTTAAACTACCCAAAACCATCAAAAACTTGTGTTTACGGTTTGGGAACATCTCCCAAAACCGTAAACTCCCTTAAAGGGGTTTTGAAGCCCCAAAACCCTTCCAAGTCCCTTCTAGTGCTTAGATATGGCTTAAGGACTTCCATGTATGAGATTTGAACACCAAAAACTCATGATTTGAGGAGTAAACATGAGTTTATGGTCCAAGAAATTGCTTGGACCGTAAACCCTCATTCATAGACCATAAAAACCTTTTAAGGTGTTAAGATGCCCCTGAAACACCTCCTAAGCCTTGGAATAAAGTCTAGAAACATCCTCCAATGTGTTAGGGACCTTAAACTTGGTAAAAACCATCCCTTCAGGAGTTCATGGCCATAAACCCCCAAGGAATGGTTCCTGGGCTGTAAACTCCTATAACATGGTCAAATGGTGCCCTAACTTCATCCTATAGCTTGTACTTCGGACTAGAAACACTTGTGATTAACCTAGGACCACCAAAACACAATAAGAATGAGTAATTGAGAGTTTACGTCCATGAACTCCTAGTTTATCGCCGTAAACTCCTCAAATGGTCCATAAGTTGATCTAGTCCACTTCCATAGCCTTAAAACTAAACCTAGCACCATCCCTCAAGAGCTATAAGGCCATTAAGCACCCAAGAACACCACCCATGAGTTTACGGCCGTAAAATCATGGGGATATGGTCATTAGGGCCATAAAATCCCTTAGGAGTTTACTCTTGAAGAGCAAACTCCATATCTAAGCCATACACATCCATAGATGCCACCCGGGTCACTCCAAACACTTGAATTGAAGTGTTGTCGCGTCTCGAAGTGTTTATTCATATTTGATTAGTGGTTCAAGGTCTAACTAGATACAAATGTGTATCTCTTCATATTATATAGGAACCTCACGTGTAATCAAGCCCCGAGCTGACACTTAGCATCCTAGCGAACACATTTCTCGACCGGTGAGTTCATACCCTTACTCCTTTTTCCGTGTTTTACAAATGTTTTCAGGGGGAGAATACAAGCAAAAGTACAAGGAAATCTTGTACTCAAACTTATTATTTCATTTCAAATGTTCATATTTTGTATGTTTTTAATATCGAAAACCGTATTAACCAATAGTTCGAATTGTAGAGTTAGCTTTCGGACTAATGGTAGATATCTTTATAGAATGTTATAATCTATGTTACATTTTATAATTTGCGAAGGATTCATACTAATCATAAATTAGGATTATTACTAATAAAATACACCCTCGGATAGTAACAGAACCACGAAAATACAGCCAGTGCACGCCTTTGGATGGCACAGAACTTCGAAATTACAACTAGGGTACGTCTTTGAGTGCCACCAGAGTTTCGGAAATAATTCGAAAGTACGCCTTTGGATATCGACAGAGTTTCGAAAATATACGCCTTTGGATGTCGACAGAGCTTCAGAAATACGTCTAAAGTACGCCTCTGGAAGTCACAAGAACATCGAATATACAGCTAATGTACGTCTCTGAGTGTCTCCAAAGATTCGAAATTATGGATAAGTAAAGTAGATATTCGACATTCGAGTGTAGGATAACCAGGCTACTAGAATACCTAAATAATACGACAAGTATGGTAGATACTAGTACATTGCATTCCAAACCAAGAACTAACCACGACTTTTAGGAAAATAAGGGTTTTTCCTGGGATAACATAACTGCTCTTAACCAAACTGTGTAACGAATGGATAACTAAACTTTCTTTATAAGAAAATATGAGATTTTCTTGGATAACGACTTTTTCAGAAAACCAAAGGAAACTTATTCTTTTTCGAAAATAAACCGCTTATGAACTCACCAGCTTTATGCTGATTTTCAAACTGCTTGTATTCTCAGGTCCGCATTAGACAGGTACTCTGCGATCTTTTGGAGAAGACGGAGCGTATAGAAGACTCGTCTTAACTTTTGTTCATATGATATATATGTATAACACTTGTAACATTTTGTTTTTGTACAATGTAAATATTTCTATGTAATGTAATGGTTGTGTTTACTACGCTTACTATGTACATTGGTTGCGATACTACATGAAGTCCTCCGCCCCGGAACGTTTCCGCCATCGGTTTCGAGGTGTGACAGATTGGTATCAGAGCCCTTGTTTATAGTGAACTAGTATACCAAACCTTATATGGTATAAGACTATAAGCACTAAGGGGCCGAAGTTCTCTGAACTAAAAGTATACTTTAAAATATAAGTATTTTTCAAAAGTATACAAGTATACCCAACCGCCAGATTCCGTAATTACGAGTAGAACAAAACATAAGTAAATGGGTGTTGTACACTGCGGTTAAACCTAGGCAGTTATGTAGTCATGTCTAGGGTCAATATAGCCTGATCAACTATATTCATTCGAGACACGGCCAACATGTGCTTGGGAGTGACTGTGGTGCCCAGAATGCCTAAAACATACCCAATACCCAAACAACGAGCTGTCGTCGCAGCGAAACATGAAATACTATGGGAGTATTTCTAGAGCCAACTTCGTTATGGAAATCCTTATTATAGTGTTGCTCCTCAATCATTCCTTTAGCAATAATTTATCTGCTCTGATAACTCTTTCCTGCTTATCGCTTATAGAATCCTATATCTGTCATAATGAGATATCCCCTGTTCCATATCTGTTGATTCAATTCAGAGGACTTATGATCCTCTCTTTCCTGGCTATTTTAGATCAAGATGCCTCCAAGGAAAAGACGCAGCTCAAAGAATAACAATCCTCCTCCGCCACCACCTCCTCCTCAATTTGATCCCGCCATGTACCAAGCAGTTGTTGCTGGAACTATGGCAGTTGTCATGTCGCAAATGAACCCCGGTGGTTCAGGTGGGCAAGGAGGTGGTAGCCAGCCCTAAAACCAAGAAGGTAGCCAGGGACACCGGAAGGAGTCTGCCTATAAAGACTTTATGAACACGAAACCCACATCTTTCAATGGCACTGGAGGTTTCATAACTCTAACTCGGTGGTTAGAGAAAATCGAATCAAATTTTAAAATTTGTGCCTGTTCAGAATCCGACAAAGTGAAATTCGCCGCCTGCATGTTCACCGATAAAGCTCTGACTTGGTGGAACGGCCGAGTCAAATCTCTAACCCTACCTGTAGCCAATGCTATGGGTTGGAAGGTCATGAAGGAGCTTCTGCTTGCGGAGTACTACCCTCGGGGCGAGATGCGGAAGCTGGAACATGAGCTCTGGAACCTGAGATGAAGGGTTCCGATATCGCTGCTTACACTTCCAGATTCGATGACTTGGCATTACTCTGTCCGGGAATGGTTACCTAGGAGAGTAAGAAGATTGAGAGGTTCATCTGGGGGTTGACCCAGCCAACCAAACGGAACGTTTTAACTGCGAAGCCGGATACCTACGATAGCGCCAAATGCCTAGCGCAAACCCTGATCGACCATAGTGATGACCTAGAGGAAGCAGCCACCAATCCTAAGCTGACAGAGAGAAGTGGTGACAAAAGAAAGTTTTGGAAGAAGAAGAAGAAGAGTCAGCCTTCACAGGAGTCCTCGAAGAAACAACAGATATTGACAGTCCACGCTGCTACTACCCCTGCTGCTGTTTCTGTCGTCGGTTCCTCAGACCAAGCACCTATCACTGGATATGCTAGTACTCTTCCATGGTGCAACAGGTGTAGTTACCACCATCATATCCCTGGCCCATGTCGTGAGAAATTTTGCAAAAAACTGTGGCCAAGAGGGTCACCTTGCGTGAAGCTGTAGAACCCCAACCCAATCAACCAATCAAGTCTCTGGAGCGGGTATCAGTCAGGCCTACTACGGTTGTGGCGAAGTCGGGCACCTCAAGCGAAACTGCCCCAAGACAGCAACAACTGGCAACACTGGAAGAGTCCTAGCTTCGGGTCAAGATGAGGCAGCCGTCGATCCCACCGTTGCCACAGGTATATGTTCGGTTTTGAGCATTCTAACACTCCTAAGTGTACATGCAACCCTAAATACCTTGGATCTATGTTTTCTCTATTATACATGCAAATAAGAACTTCCAAGGTATTATCCTAATCTAGCATACAAAACAATGAGAGTAACAAGATAGAATACATACCTCTTTGATGTAGAAAGTCTTCATGAAGCTTGAGTGCCTAGTGCCCCAAGTGTGACACCTCAAATGGTTCACACAACACCAAATACACTTTGAATAACTTGAGAGAATTCTACACTTCATGAAAATCGGCTAGCCCTTTCTTACTCTCACTAAGTGGCCGATTTTGTCAAGACTAAGATCTTTATATAGTGTTACAATTAGGGTAAACCCTAATTGTCATGACTTTCCATTTCCTTGGATCCATGGGTTCAAATACACCATGGAGCATCCATGGACCATCCTATAGGTTTTAGCCCAACTTGATTATCCATGGAGCATTAGCCCACTATACAAGTATGGATGATTTACACAATCAACCCATATATTTAATTAGTCTTCTTTTGATCACTTAATTAATCCTAGATTAATTCTTGATCAATACTAATTATATAATCTTATTATTCTTATTATTAATATACTAGAACTTATAATATATTAATAACCATAAGTGTCTCATTTCTCTCATTATAGTCTATCCAAATGCATGATGCCATGCAACCCAAATGGAACATGCCGGGTCGGGTCAAGTCTTACCAATTATAGTTATGGACTTAGACATTAATCCAACAGTCTCCCACTTGGATAAGTCTAAAACTATTATTGCGTATGACTTCAGGAACTAACTGGCAGTCGTAGCTCTCAAAAGCTTCTGTCGAACTCTAACCTTGTCGATGAACTCTGACCTTTGTCAATGACTTGTCCATTAGATAAGGGATCATATATTCCTCCATTCTAGATATCATATGGACTGAGACATGGATTATAATCATTCTCTCTGTCCATTTGTTGTTTCCCGATTTCCGATATATGACGACTGACTAATTGAACAAATCAAATCAGTCCTGGCCCGGCCGAGCACTTCCATTTGTCATCATCAAATCATCGAGGGGCCCACAGATATCGCTTTTATCCCGAAGGCAAAAGGAATGGATAAACTTCGACTCATATGGCTTGTTCTACTACTTGTTGAATCATACACAAAGACACGTTTTATAGCACCGAGTTACCAAATGCGTTTTCGTGCAATCAATGTACAACCAACTCATAGTAACAACTCATATCTCTAGGTTTGAAGAATATAAGATATTATCATCTCATGATCACTCGTGATAGAATCCATGAAGTGATTCCAATGAGTGCGGGTTGAATCCAATACTCAGAACTTATGAGCACTCATGAGTATTGTAGCCCTTTGTCCAACACCTTAGACCTCTACAAGCCAACCCATGACAGTCTTAATTCATATCTACTTCCAACATATGACCGACTGTGGATGGTTTGAATAACTTAGTCATTCCGGGCGAATAACCTAGTTTATTCGGGAAGTCAAAACATGCAAAGTGAAACACAATAATAATTGAATCCAATATGGTATCAAAACCTATGAACATAAATAAAACACCTTTTATTTATCACCATATGATTACACATTATTCATTGTATACTATTTCAGCTATCAACTTTATTCTTGAATTTAAAACAATAGTTGTCTCATGCTCCAAGCATGTACACTATGTTTTCTAAACACTAGTCATGCCATACACCAAGTATGCATACTATGTTTGTCTATGATCCTTACTTTGTGAACTAGATACATTGAACATAACTTCAATGATTCTCTTTTCACACTCCCAAATCCTTACTGCAAATGCAAGAATTCCAAATTCATGCCATTTACTGAAATCTGTTAGATACTAAACTTATATGCATTGATCCTCTTGTAATGATTATGCACAATGTCAGAAGGACTTGACAACAACCATTACAGACCATTCCAAAGGAGATCAGCTCCTTGGGAACATCCTTCTTGCATTAAGTTTCCTAATCTTAAACAGATTGAAAATTCTAACTTTGAAACATTTCCAGATTCCATTTTGACTTATCCTTTCTGAACAAGAGTTGCCTCCTTACAGACTGCGTCAATATGGTCCTTCCAGAATTATCACTATACTTCCAACTGTCCTTGAGCACCCAATCTTTGGTAAACCTTAGATTGTCCTCGACAATTGTTTAATCCTTTTAGTCATATCCAGTTCTAAACCTTTTCCCTTCTTAATGCCCCAGGCATTTGGAAAATTTTAGAAAGGATGAATATACGACATGCAATTGATCCTATATCCGAAGCATATGGGACACGATTCATGATGTCTCACATAAAGACTAAACCAGTATTTTGCTATAACATTTCCATTTCTATTTGCCAAGTTCTCATAATTCAAATTATGAAAATGGATGCCGTAATCATAATAGAATTTTAGAACGCAAATAATGGACCCATATACATAATTTCCTTATGTTGAACTATTCCAACATGAAATTCATATATATATCCTTGACTAAATGATTAAAACCTCACGATCTAAGCTTATAGATTTGAGATGAAGTATAATTTCCTCTCCCTTAATTATAGTAAAACAACTCTTTCCCAATTGAAACTTTTGTTTTCTATAATTAACATTGATAGCTTGCAATACTTATCATAATTATCATGCTCCCACTAACATGATGATTATTAACATAACACTTATGCTCCCACTAGCTTTGACATGTACTCAGAAATTAGTTGGACTTCTAGAAATCAATACTTCATTGACTTTCTTACTAAAGTTCAAATTTCTGATACTAGATTGTTTTGACAAGACTTTATCAAAATCATACACCTTCCCTTAGATAGCACACTTGTGTGTCTAAACAATTATGAAGAGGGATGCCGTAATCTTAATGGTTAGACCTTTTTGCCACTTCTCACAAGTCCAGGTTAGTGTGCCGGTAAACCACACACGCTCCACTAATGACTTTGAGAATGCAAATATCACAATTGCTATCTAGCTAAAATCTACTTAGTGAAAGTGTTTCCTCACCATCATTTTCATGAATCGGAGAGAAACCTTATGACACTTAGATTTAATGGTGTATGTGTTCTTATCCATGTGAATTGTCAAAACCATAGACACAAGACAAGGATAATGACAAATCCACACTCATATTGATTGAACTCAATCTTAATTTCTTGTCACCTGGCAGCTCAAGGGCCTGCCATTGGTTCCAAGTTGTTGTGCAACTAATTGAGAACTCTAAGAAAGAACTCATATGCAAAGCCAGCTTTAACTGGAATGGGCACAGAATATGTCAACACGATAGGTTATAAACCTCAAGTCGTGTGCTAGTGATGAACTTCAGGTTCTATTCTTGATTAGTTCTTGAGACTTTCAAGACCTTTAAGACTCCCACTGTCCTCTTGACATACAAGACTTTCTTGTCAGATATTCAAGAGATAGTGTGGGTTCTAATCAAGACAACCACTTCACACAGTTTGCCTAAGTTGGTCTTTGTTTTATCCAAAACGTCACAACTTACCAACTTCAAATGTACAAGAGTAGAAAACTTTTACTCTTACATTTGACAAGTGTTTTAAACCTTCTTTAAGACATGTCACTCAAGTTACAATCTTGGAGTATGACTCTAAGACTTGTATTGGAACGAAGTATGACTCATCTTCTTGATTTAAGCATTTCAACAATTCATGATCCCTCTTCTTAGTCATAATAATACATTAAGATTTCCTTAGAGAACTAATTGTGCTATGGTTTCTTAATCATTAAGATGATCACAAAACTGATACTAAAGTACTCTCCCATCTTTTCAGATTTGAGAAACTTTTATCCTTCTCCCTAATTTGATTCTTCTTATTCGCTCTGCCATACATTGGAACCTTTTCCAATGTCTCTGAGTTACACTTAAGCTTGTAAGTATAATCATACTTACTGAGCTTTAGTGAACTATGACGAATAGTTTTATCAATCTTTTGTGGTGGACTTAATCAGTGCACAAGAATGTGTACTCGATCCCTTAGTCCTTTACTTGACTCACACATCCATGTGAACAAGTAATTAGTCTTAATTTTCCAATACTTGAAAGTTCTCATTCATCATGCTATACAACTTGCATAATTCCAAGTTTCGGTCCAATTAAAACTTGGGTGATGAGAATCTTTGCTTATTTGGTAAATTTAGACATTACCACAAATAAAAGAATCAATTTCATACTTCCACTCTTGCTATTAATGGAATCTTATAAGCAACAAAAATTTCCACAGATGCCATTGTAAGGATATTTTAAAATAAATAAAATCAAAATTTTCCTTTTATTTTAAAAAACTTTGCGGAAGAACTTATCCTTACAATCCATATGAAAACTTGTTATTATATATTCCTAAGAAATATCTCATAACTCCTAAGAAGTAGCTCAAGAATCCGATCTTCAAACTATCCGATAGAAATCCATCTATGCGATCAGATTCATCATATTCTTTCTTTAAGTTTCTTCACTTTTCTTTGATTCTTAGAACATCACCATGTGACCTAGTCACATTATGTATCAGGAATCTCAAAATAGAAACTTAACAGAGTTAGATAGTGGACTTTACCTGAAGTAGAGTCAAACTTATTGACTTTAACCTCCTTAGGTAAATTTGGCAGCTTCGCAACCAATGCCCCTTCCTTTGGCAATATAAACATATGGACCCTTTGATAATGGTACAAGAGACTATCACAGACTTAGCTTTTTCTCTTTACCATTTGGTCAACCGAGTTGACTATGGCCGATCCCTTTCCATTGGGAAGAGAATGCTTTTCTGGATTTCCTGTGTCACTATTGTCAATGTCCATCAAGTTTTAAGGAAGTTGATCTTAACAAATACATAAGATCATTAAGGGTCTTGTCATAGTCTGTTTCATAGGTGTCCCAAAGGAACTCACTATGTGACTTAGAAAGTGATTGAACCACCAACTTTCTCAAGACTTTGACACCCAACTCTCCCGGCTTGTCAATATGTGACTACATCTCCAAGATGTGACCACACATAGACCTTGCCTTGCCAATAGGGCCTGAGTGACCTTAAACTTTTCAAGAACTTGTGGGTTCGGGAGGATAATTGGAGGAGGTGAAAGAAGTATGATTTGCAAGGGACATCATCTTCATTTAGGAAAGCTTGTTTCAAGCGATTTGGGAAGATCATAAATGTCTAAACCAGACATGTTTGGGAGATATTCAAGATAGTTGATCTTAAGTCCTTAATATAACACCCAATATGAAATATTAAGGCTAGGACCCAAAAAACTATTTTATAACTTAGAAGAGGTATGCCGTAATCCAAGCTATAAAATATTTGAAGGTAGGTGAATGATGATTCACCAATTTCCACCAAGATAAACGAAATGTATTATTAGGTTTTAATTGGTTTTTGAAACTCCTAGATCTTTGAGATTCATTGAACTGTTCAATGGCATGTTTCAATCTCGAGTGTGCCCTTCAGGTTTTGTGACTGGGATGCCGAGGATCACAAAACAAGGTGTGAAGTAACCATGCAAATTACTTGGTACCCTTAAGTGTTTACCCCTCAATCGATGTGCCGGTTAACCACACACGCTCCATCGATACTATGATAAACATTAAGTTACCCTTTGCCTACCTTGTTAAATACGAGTTAGTGTGCCGGTTAACCACACATGCTCCACTAACCGAATTAAACAAAGTGCAAAGTGTAATTTCATGGATTAGCACCTTATTCACATTTTCCTAAGTAACTAAGATTGGGTATTATTAAGAGTTTAGTTACTTAGTATTTATCATTAATACTTTTAATGAAGGGAGAATTTTAGTCCTGTCAAACCCGTTCGGCTAACGACCCTCCACCAGTCAAGCAAGCGGTGGGTGAGAGTAGACACCCATTAAGTTGCCATTTTATAGGCAACAACCTTATACCCACCTTATAGACCGGCTTCGTGAATGAGGCGTACTAGCGGTAAGACTGACTTTACTCTTATACATATATATATATATATATATATATATATATATATATATATATATATATATATATATATATATATATATATAGATATATTATTAACTTATAATATTATAAAGTATAAGGGTTGAATTTTAACTTTTAAAATTCTAAGGGCTAACTTGGAATTAAAGTATTCATAAGAGAAAACTTTATAAATTCCAAAACTTGAGGGCAAGTTTTGAAACTATTCAAAACTAATTAATTCCATGATTTATGTGTTTAAAGTAGTTTTAATCCAAAAACTCTTCAAGTTCCATAACTTGAGGACAAGTTATGGAAGACTTTAAACTAATAAAAGAATTAACTTTTCTTTATTTTATAACTTATGGAATTAATTAAGGTTACACTTTTTTTTATTACTTAATGAAGTGACTCTTGAACCTCCATAACTTAAGGACAAGACTCTTCATCTTTGTAACCATTGCCAACTTTTATGAGTTTTATGAAACTTAAATGTGACTTTTCATATAACTTGAGGACAAGTTACAAAAACACATTTTAGAATCAACTCTTAGATTAATTTGGATTGAAAACATCTATTTCACACAATTTTTCTATTAATGTAAGCAACTCATAAGAACAAGATAATTTAAATCAAACTTTTTCATGTAATTAGTCTAAACCTTAAACGAATACAAAACATGAATCTATTGACAATTATCTTTAAAATTGGATTAGCATGAACATTACCACATCAAAAACAAGTTTATAAGTTCAAAAACATCTTAGGGTAATGTTCCTAGTCCAATTCTAGCCAAAAAAGTCGAATTTATGCTGTCTGGGGGTCCAACTCGTTGAATGCACGAACCAACTCGGCGAGTTGGATGCTTTTTGCCTTGGACTCGGCGATTCCATTCATGGAATCGGCGAGTCTGCTGGGCAGACATCATCAAAACTCGATTTTCCAGCTTCTTTTGCAAGTATAACAAGAAAACAAGCCTACGCTCTGATACCACTGTTGGGTTTTGAGCACTCTAACACTCCTAAGTGTACATGCAACCCTAAATACCTTGGATCTATGTTTTCTCTATTATACATTCAAATAAGAACTTCCAAGGTATTATCCTAATCTAGCATACAAAAGAATGAGAGTAACAAGATAGAATACATACCTCTTTGATGTAGAAAGTCTTCATGAAGCTTGAGTGTCTAGTGCCCCAAGTGTGACACCTCAAATGGTTCACACAACACCAAATACACTTGGAATAACTTGAGAGAATTCTACACTTCATGAAAATCGGCTAGCCCTTTCTTACTTTCACTAAGTGGCCGATTTCGTCAAGAATAAGATCTTTATATAGTGTCACAATTAGGGTAAACCCTAATTGTCATGACTTTCCATTTCCTTGGATCCATGGGTTCAAATACACCATGGAGCATCCATGGACCATCCTATGGGTTTTAGATCAACTTGATTATCCATGGAGCATTAGCCCACTATACAAGTATGGATGATTTACACAATCAACCCATATATTTAATTAGTCTTCTTTTGATCACTTAATTAATCCTTGATTAATTCTTGATCAATACTAATTAAATAATCTTATTATTCTTATTATTAATATACTAGAACTTATAATATATTAATAACCATAAGTGTCTCATTTCTCTCATTATAGTCTATCCAAATGCATGATGCCATGCAACCCAAATGGACCATGCCGGGTCGGGTCAAGTCTTACCAATTATAGTTATGGACTTAGACATTAATCCAACAGTATATTCCTCCTCGATAGCCCTTATACTTGCAATCCTTTGCTATTCTAGTGATGAAAGAAAATATGTTAGCTATTCATTCACAAAGCTTTTAATCATAGTCCTCAAATAGTAACCGAAGCATTTAACGTTGAGATAGCTAACGGTGAGAAAGAGAACATTAGTGATATATTCATAGGTTGTACCCTTACCTTTGGCGATCATCCTTTTCCCAACGATCTTATGCCAGTTTTTCCATAAGGAGTTTTGAAGTTATCATTGGCATGCATTGGTTGAGCCCCAATCGTACTAATATCCTTTGTTACGAGAAATCTATTCATCTCAACCTTTCCTTTGGTCAAACTCTCATAATCTATGGCGATAAACTTAGTTTCAGACCTCACATCGTTTTGTGCATCAAAGCCTAAAAGCTTCTGTGAAAGGAGTGCCATGTATTCCTAGCCCACATGATCAATAAGAAACAGGAAGTTGAAGACTTTGAGAGCATCCCCGAAGTCTGCAATTTTCCTAGAGTCTTTCCCGAAGATCTCCCAGGAATTCCTCCCGAACGCCAGCTAGAGTTTCGCATCGACCTAATTCCTGGAGCTAACCCTGTAGCCAAGTCTCTGTATCTATTAGCGCCAGCAGAAATGCAGGAGTTACACATTCAGCTTCAAGTTCACAAGAATGATGTTTCCAAGATAGCATTCAGGACTCGATATGGTCACTACGACATCGTAGTGATTCCCTTTGGTCTAACCACTTTCCTTGGTCACGTGGTAAGCGAGGAAGGCATACACGTGGACCCGTCCAAAATCCAGGCGATAGAGAATTAGTCAGCATCGAAGACACCCACAGAAATCCGTCAATTCTTGGGTCCCGCTGGCTACTATCGCAAATTCATCCAGAATCACCTAACCCCTAATCAGTCTGACACAGAAAGGTGTACCCTTTTGTTGGAGATTGTGTCCTGTTGAACGTTTTACCCCGGAAAGACATGATACGCTTTGGAAAGCGTGTAAAAACTTAACCCGAGGAATGTAGGACCTTTCAAAATCCTCATTAGGATCGATCCCGTAGCTTACAAACTCCGACTACCTTCAGAACTTAGCAGCATCCATTCGATATTCCATGTCTCTATTCTTAAGTAGTGACTATCCGATGAAACCACAGTAATCCCTTTGATGGGACCGAAATCAACGAAAATCTGAACCTCAGGGGAGAACCAATCGAAATCATAGATCGAGAGATTATACGTATGAAACAAAGCCGTATCCCAATAGCGAAGGTTCGCTAGAATGCCATGCGAGGACCCGAATTCACTTGAGAGCGCGAAAATCCGACGAAGCAGAAGTATCTGTATTTCTTTCCGAATCCATGAATTTTATCTAAAGTTTGAATTTCAGGACGAAATTCCATCTAAAGGGGGATAATGTGACAACCCGTAATTTATTCTGTCACGGTAAACCATTTTCGTTAGTAAAACCGTTTGTATTTTAATTTTTCTGTTAACATTTTAGATTAGGTCATTTAATTTAAGACTTTTATTACGACCTCATGAGTATCCAAACCCGTTAGAAAGACGTGAAAACGCCCCAAATTATTGTTTGGAAAAAAAATTAGTTTTATTCCCTCGGGTTACAAATAATTAAATCAGGTACGACCATAAGCCTCGTTTAACGTTAGTATCAGGTAGATTTCTACCGGGCCACAAACTCAAGCCTTATATAAAGGATGAGTGAACTTCAATTTAGCTTTTTACCACCACCTCACGACTTTCTCTCTCTCTACTCTCTCTCTCTCTCTCTAAAACTCGAGTTGGAGCCAAAAACACTACTTTCAAGCTTCAAATTGGTAAGTAATGTATCCTAGCAAGTTTTTAAGCTTGTTTAACATGCAAATCTATGTTCAAACTACCCAAAACCATCAAAAACTTGTGATTACGGTTTGGGAACATCTCCCAAAACCGTAAACTCCCTTAAGGGGTTTTGAAGCCCCAAAACCCTTCCAAGTCCCTTCTAGTGCTTAGATATGGCTTAAGGACTTGCATGTACGAGATTTGAACACCAAAAACTCATGATTTGAGGAGTAAACATGAGTTTACGGTCCAAGAACATGCTTGGACCGTAAACCCTCATTCATAGACCATAAACACCTTTTAAGGTGTTAAGATGCCCCTTAAACACCTCCTAAGCCTTGGAATAATGTCTAGAAACATCCTCCAATGTGTTAGGACCTTAAACTTGATGAAAACCATCCCTTTAGGAGTTCATGGCCGTAAACCCCGCAAGGAATGGTTTCTGGGCCGTAAACTCCTATAACATGGTAAAATGGTGCCCTAACTTCATCCTATAGCTTGTACTTTGGACTATAAACACTTGTGATTGACTTAGGACCACCAAAACACAATAAGAATGAGTACTTGAGAGTTTACGGTCGTAAACTCCTAGTTTACTGCCGTGAACTCCTCAAATTGTCCATAAGTTGATCTAGTCCCCTTCCATAGCCTTAGAACTAAACCTAGCACCATCCCTCAAGAGCTTTAAGGCCATTAAGCACCCAAAAACACCACCCATGAGTTTACTGACGTAAACTCATGGGGATATGGTCATAAGGGCTGTAAACTCCGTTAGGAGTTTACTCTTGAAGAGCAAACTCCATATCTAGGCCATACACATCCATAGATGCCACCCGGGTCACTCCAAACACTTAAATTGAAGTGTTTTCGCGTCTCGAAGTGTTATTCATATTTGATTAGTGGTTAAAGGTCTAATTAGATACAAATGTGTATCTCTTCATATTATATAGGAACCTCGCATGTAATGAAGCCCCGAGCTGACACTTAGCATCCTAGCCGACACATTTCTCGACCGGTGAGTTCATACCCCTACTCCTTTTTTTGTGTTTTACAAATGTTTTCAAGGGGAGAATACAAGAAAAAGTACAAGGAAATCTTGTACTCAAACTTATTATTTCAGTTCAAATGTTCATATTCTGTATGTTTTTAATATCGAAAATCGTATTAACCAATAGTTCGAATTGCAGAGTTAGCTTTCAGACTAATTGTAGATTTCTTTATAAAATGTTATAATCTATGTTACATTTTATAATTTGCGAAGGATTCATACTAATCATAAATTAGGATTATTACTAATAAAATACACCCTCGGATAGTAACAGAACCACGAAAGTACAGCTAGTGCACGCCTTTGGATGGCACAGAACTTCGAAATTACAACTAGGGTACGTCTTCGAGTGCCACCAGAGTTTCAGAAATAATTCGAAAGTAAGCCTATGGATATCGACAGAGTTTCGAAAATATACGCCTTTGGATGTCGACAGAGCTTCGGAAATACGTCTAAAGTACGCCTTTGGACGTCACTAGAACATCGAATATACAGCTAATGTACGTCTTTGAGTGTCTCCAAAGATTCGAAATTATGGATAAGTAAAGTAGATATTCGACATTCGAGTGTAGGATAACCAGGCTATCAGAATACCTAAATAATACGACAAGTATGGTAGATACTAGTACATTGCATTCCAAACCAAGAACTAATCACGACTTTTAGGAAAATAAGGGTTTTTCCTGGGATAACATAACTGCTCTTAACCAAACTGTGTAACGAATGGTTAACTAAACTTTTTTTATAAGAAAATATGAGATTTTCTTGGATAACGACTTTTTCAGAAAACCAAAGGAAACTTATTCTTTTTCGAAAATAAACCGCTTATGAACTCACCAGCTTTATGCTGATTTTCAAACTGCTTGTATTCTCAGGTCCGCATTAGACAGGTACTCTGCGATCTTTTGGAGAAGACGGAGCGTATAGAAGACTCGTCTTAACTTTTGTTCATATGATATATATGTATAACACTTGTAACATTTTGTTTTCGTACAATGTAAATATTTCTATGTAATATAATGGTTGTGTTTACTATGCTTACTATGTACATTGGTTGCGATACTACATGAAGTCCTCCGCCCCGGAACGTTTCCACCATCGGTTTCGAGGTGTGACAGATTGGTATCAGAGCCCTTGTTTATAGTGAACTAGTATACCAAACCTTACATGGTATAAGACTATAAACATTAAGGGGCCAAAGTGCTCTGAACTAAAAGTATACTTTAAAATATAAGTATTTTTCAAAAGTATACAAGTATACCCAACCGCCGGATTCCGTAATTACGAGTAGAACAAAACATAAGTAAATGGGTGTTGTACGCTACGGTTAAACCTGGGCAGTTATGTAGTCGCGTCTAGGGTCAATATAGCCAGATCAACTATATTCATTCGAGACACGACCAACATGTGCTTGGGAGTGACTGTGGTGCCCAACATGCCTAAAACTTACCCAATACCCAAACAACGAGCTGTCATCGCAGCGAAACATGAAATACTATGGGAGTATTTCTAGAGCCAACTTCGTTATGGAAATCCTTATTATAGTGTTACTCCTCAATCATTCCTTTAGCGATAGTTTATCTGCTCTGATAACTCTTTCCTGCTTATCGCTTATAGAATCCTATATCTGTCATAATGAGATATCCCCTATTCCATATCTCTTGATTCAATTCAGAGGACTTATGATCCTCTCTTTCCTGGCTATTTTAGATCAAGATGCCTCCAAGGAAAAGACCAAACTCAAAGAATAACAATCCTCCTCTGCCACTACATCTTCCTCAATTTGATCCCGCCATGTACCAAGCAGCTGTTGCTGCAACTATGGCAATTGTCATGTCGCAAATGAACCCCGGTGGTTCAGGTGGGCAAGGAGGTGGTAGCCAGCCCTAAAACCAAGAAGGTAGTCAGGTACACCGGAAGGAGTCTTCCTATAAAGACTTTATGAACGCGAAACCCACATATTTCAATGGCACTGGAGGTGTCACAACTCTAACTCGGTGGTCAGAGAAAATCGAATCAATTTTTGAAATCTGTGCCTGTTCAGAATCCGACAAAGTGAAACTCGCCGCCTGCACGTTCACCGATAAAGCTCTGACTTGGTGGAACGGGCGAGTCAAATCTCTAACCCTACCTGTAGCCAATGCTATGGGTTGGGAAGTCATGAAGGAGCTTCTGCTTGCGGAGTACTGCCCTCGGGGCGAAATGCAGAATCTGGAGCATGAACTCTGGAACCTGAAGATGAAGGGTTCCGATATCGCCGCTTACACTTCCAGATTCAATGACTTGGCATTACTCTGTCCGGGAATGGTTACCCCGGAGAGTAAGAATATTGAGAGGTTCATCTAGGGGTTGACTTAGCCAACCAAAGGGAACGTTTTAACTGCGAAGCCGGATACCTACGACAGCGCCAAATGCCTAGCGCAAACCCTGAACGACCATAGTGATGACCTAGAGGAAGCAGCCACCACTCCTGAGGCGACAGAGAGAAGTGGTGAGAAAAGAAAGCTTTGGAAGAAGAAGAAGAAGAAGAGTCAGCCTTCACAGGAGTCCTCGAAGAAACAACAGATAGTGACAGTCCACGCTGCCACTACCCCTGCTCTTGTTTCTTTCTTCGGTTCCTCAGCCCAAGAACCTATCACTAGATATGTTGGTATTATTCCGTGGTGCAATAGGTGCAGTTACCACCATCGTATCCCTGGCCCATGTCGTGAGAAATTTTGCAAAAAACTATGGCGAAGAGGTTCACCTTTGCGCGAAGCTGTAGAACCCCAACCCAATCAACCAACCAAGTCTCCGGAGCGGGTATCAGTCAGGCCTGCTACGGTTGCGGTGAAGTCGGGCATTTCAAGCGAAATTGCCCCAAGACAGCAACAACTGGCAACACTGGAAGAGTCCTAGCTATGGGACAAGATGAGGCAGCCGCCAATCCCACCGTTGCCACATGTATATTCCTCCTCGACAGCCCTTATACTTGCAATCCTTTTCTGTTCTAGGGCTGAAAGAAAATCTGTTAGATATTCATTCAAAAACTTTTAATCATAGTCCTCAAATAGTAACCGATGCATTTATCTTCGATATAGCTAACGGTGAGAAAGAGAACATTAGTGATATATTCATAGGTTGTACCCTTACCTTCGGCGATCATCCTTTTCCCATCGATCTTATGCCAGTTTTTCCATAAAGAGTTTTGAAGTTATCATTGGCATGGATTGGTTGAGCCCCAATCGTACTAATATCCTTTGTTACGAGAAATCTATTCATCTCAACCTTTCCTCTGGTCAAACTCTCATAATCTACGGCGATAAACTTAGTTTCAACCCTCGCATCGTTTCGTGCATCAAAGCCCAAAAGCTTATGCGAAAGGAGTGCCATGTATTCCTAGCCCATGTGATCAACAAGAAACAGAAAGTTGAAGACTTCGAGAGCATCCCCGAAGTCTGCTTTTTTCCTAAAGTCTTTACCGAAGATCTCCCAGGAATTCCTCCCGAACGCCAAGTAGAGTTTCGCATCGACCTAATTCATGGAGCTAACCCTGTAGCCAAGTCTCCGTATCGATTAGCGCCATCAGAAATGCAGGAGTTACCCATTCATCTTCAAGTTCACGAAAATGATGTTTCCAAGACAACATTCAGGACCCGATATGGTCACTACGAGATCGTAGTGATGCCCTTTGGTCTAACCACTTTCCTTGGTCACGTGGTAAGCAAGGAAGACATACACGTGGACCCATCCAAAATCCAGGCGATAGAGAATTAGTCGGCATCGAAGACACCCACAGAAATCTGTCAATTCTTGGGTCCCGCTGGCTACTATCGTAAATTCATCCAGAATTTCCTAACCCCTAATAACTCTGATATAGAAAGGTGTACCCTTTTGTTGGAGATTGTGTCATGTTGAAAGTTTTACCCCAGAAAGACATGATACGCTTTGGAAAGCGTGTAAAAACTTAACCCGAGGAACGTAGGACCTTTTGAAATTCTCGTTAGGATCGATACCGTAGCTTACAAACTTCGACTACCTTCAGAACATAATAGCATCCATTCGATATTCCACGTCTCCATTCTTAAGTAGTGACTACCGGATGAAACCCTAGTAATCCCTTTGATGGGTCCGAAATCAATGAAAATCTGAACCTCATGGGAGAACCAATCGAAATCATAGATCGAGAGATTAAACGTACGAAACAAAGCCGTATCTCAATAGTGAAGGTTCGCTGGAATGCCATGCGAGGACCCGAATTCACTTGAGAGCACGGAAATCCGACAAAGCAGAAGTATCCGTATTTCTTTCCGAATCCATGAATTGTATCTAAATTTTGAATTTCGGGACGAAATTCCCTCTAACGGGGGGATAATGTGACAACCCGTAATTTATTCCGTCACGGTAACCCATTTTCGTCAGTAAAACCGTTTGTATTTCCATATTTTTGTTAACATTTTAGATTAGGTCATTTAATTTAATACTTTTATTACGACCTCGTGAGTATCCAAACCCATTAGAAACACGTGAAAATGCCCCAAATTATTATTTGGAAAAAAAATTAGTTTTATTCCGTCGGGCCACAAACTCAAGCCTTATATAAAGGATGAGTGAACTTCAATTTAGCATTTTACCACCACCTCACAACTTTCTCTCTCTACTCTCTCTCTAAAACTCGAGTTTGAGCCAAAAACACCACTTTCAAGCTTCAAATTGGCAAGTAATCTATCCTAGCATGTTTCTAAGCTTGTTTAGCATGCAAATCTATGCTTAAAATACACAAAACCATCAAAAACTTGTGTTTACGGTTTGGTAACATCTCCCAAAACTGTAAACTCCCTTAAAGGGGTTTTGAAGCCCCAAAACCCTTCCAAGTCCCTTCTAGTGCTTAGATATGGCTTAAGGACTTGCATGTACGAGATTTGAACACCAAAAACTCATGATTTGAGGAGTAAACATGAGTTTATGGTCCAAGAACATGCTTGGACCGTAAACCCTCATTCATAGACCGTAAACACCTTTTAAGGTGTTAAGATGCCCCTTAAACACCTCCTAAGCCTTGGAATACAGTCTAGAAACATCCTCCAAAGTGTTAGGGACCTTAAACTTGATAAAAACCATCCCTTTAGGAGTTCACGGCCGTAAACCCCCCAAGGAATGGTTCCTAGGCCGTAAACTCCTATAACATGGTCAAATGGTGCCCTAACTTCATCCTATAGCTTGTACTTTGGACTAGAAACACTTCTGATTGACCTAGGACCACCAAAACACAATAAGAATGAGTACTTGAGAGTTTACGGCCGTAAACTCCTAGTTTACTGCTGTAAACTCCTCAAATGGTCCATAAGTTGATCTAGTCCCCTTCCATAGCCTTAGAACTAAACCTAACACCATCCCTCAAGAGCTATAAGGCCATTAAGCACCCAAGAACACCACCCATGAGTTTACGGCCGTAAACTCATGGGGATATGGTCATTAGGGCCGTAAACTCCCTTAGGAGTTTACTCTTGAAGAGCAAACTCCATATCTAGGCCATACACATCCATAGATGCCACCCGAGTCACTCCAAACACTTGAATTTAAGTGTTTTCGCGTCTCGAAGTGTTTATTCATATTTGATTAGTGGTTCAAGGTCTAATTAGATACAAATGTGTATCTCTTCATATTACATAGGAACCTCACGTGTAATCAAGCCCCGAGCTGACACTTAGCATCCTAGCCGACACATTTATCGACCGGTGAGTTCATACCCTTACTCCTTTTTCCGTGCTTTACAAATGTATTCAGGGGGAGAATACAAGAAAAAGTACAAGGAAATCTTGTACTCAAACTTATTATTTCAGTTCAAATGTTCATATTCTGTATGTTTTTAATATCGAAAACCGTATTAACCAATAGTTCGAATTGTAGAGTTAACTTTCAGACAAATTGTAGATTTCTTTATAAAATGTTATAATCTATGTTACATTTTATAATTTGCGAAGGATTCATACTAATCATAAATTAGGATTATTACTAATAAAATACGCTCTCGGATAGTAACAGAACCACGAAAGTATAGCTAATGCACGCCTTTGGATGGCACAGAACTTCGAAATTACAACTAGGGTACGTCTTTGAGTGCCACTAGAGTTTCGGAAATAATTCGAAAGTACACCTTTGGATATCGACAGAGTTTCGAAAGTATACGCCTTTGGATGTCGACAGAGCTTTGGAAATACGTCTAAAGTACACCTTTGGATGTCACCAGAACATCGAATATACAGCTAATGTACGTCTCTGAGTGTCTCCAAAGATTCGAAATTACGGATAAGTAAAGTAGATATTCGACATTCGAGTGTAGGATAACAAAGCTATCAGAATAACTAACTAATACATCAAGTATGGTAGATACTAGTACATTGCATTCTGAACCAAGAACTAACCACGACTTTTAGGAAAATAAGGGTTTTTCCTGGGATAACATAACTTCTCTTAACCAAACGGTGTAACGAATGGATAACTAAACTTTCTTTATAAGAAAATATGGGATTTTCTTGGATAATGACTTTTTCAGAAAACCAAAGGAAACTTATTCTTTTTCGAAAATAAACCGCTTATGAACTCACCAGCTTTATGCTGATTTTGAGACTGCTTGTATTCTCAGGTCCACATTAGACAGGTACCCTGCGATCTTTTGGAGAAGACGAAGCGTATAGAAGACTCGTCTTAACTGTTGTTCATATGATATATATATATATATATATATATATATATATATATATATATATATATATATATGTATGTATAACACTTGTAACATTTTGTTTTTAGAAAATGTAAATATTTCTATGTAATGTAATGGTTGTGTTTACTAAGCTTACTATGTACATTGGTTGCGACACTACATGACATCCTCTGCCCCAGAACGTTTCCTCCGTCTGTTTCGGGGTGTGACACAGCCCTTAGTCCTCCGTAGGTACTTGAGGATATTCTTTACCGCAATCTAGTGTGCCTTGCCAGGGTTCCCCGGATGCCTGCTAACCATGCTCAAAGCGAAGGCTACATCAGGTAGAGTACAAGTCATAGCATACATGATCGATCCTACAGCCAAAACATAAGGTACTCGAATCATTACTCCTATCTCAGCCTCAGTACTCGGTCTTTAAGTCTTACTCAATCTGGCGTTACACTGAATAGGTAACTCTCCTTTCTTGGAGTCCTGCATGCTGAATCTCTTCAGCACCTTATCCAAGTAGGTAATCTGACTAAGTCCAATTAGTCTTTTACTCCGGTCTCTCAAGATCCTTATCCCTAGAATATATGCAGCTTCTCCTAGTTCCTTCATAGAGAAACACTTCCCAAGCCATGACTTAACTTCCTATAGAGTTGGGATGTCATTTCCTATGAGTAGTATGTCATCCACATGCAATACCAAAAAGCTAACTATACTCCCACTAGCCTTGACATATACACAAGATTCATCTTCACTCCTATAAAAGCCAAACTCTTTGACTTTCTCATCAAAGCAAAGATTCCATCTGCAAGGTGCTTGCTTTAATCCATAAATGGATTTCTCAAGCTTACACACTCTATTAGGGTACTATGTATTGACAAAACCCTCTGGCTGACTCATGTAAACATCCTCAGCCAACTTTCCATTATGGAAAGTGGTTTTGACATCCATTTGTCATATTTCATAGTCATGAAATGCAGCTACGGCTAACATAACCCTAATAGACTTAATCTTGGTTACTCGAGAAAAGGTCTCATCATAATCAACTCACGGAGTTTGAGAGAAGCCCTTTGCAACTAGTCGTGCCTTATAAGTGTGTACATTCCCATCCATGTCGATCTTCTTCTTGAAGATCCATTTGCACCCTACAATCTTACGACCTGGTACATTCTCAACCAAGTTCCAAACTTGATTGTCATACATGGACTATGTCTCGCTGTCTATTGCTTCTTTCCAATTGGCTGACTTAGGGCCTGCCATGGCTTCCGCGTAACTGTTAGGTTCATCCAGCCCTACTAGTGTCTCATCACTAACAAGTGTATCACATTCCGCAGTAATATGGAATCCATAGTAATGCTCAGGTGCATTCCTAACTCTCGTGGAACTCCTTAGAGGCACAGACTCGTCAATTGGCTCAACAAAAGTTTCCTCCTCATGTTGAGTGC
Source organism: Lactuca sativa (assembly GCF_002870075.4). Classification (NCBI taxonomy): domain Eukaryota; kingdom Viridiplantae; phylum Streptophyta; class Magnoliopsida; order Asterales; family Asteraceae; genus Lactuca; species Lactuca sativa. The sequence continues at coordinate 92,240,233 of NC_056627.2, forward strand.
TAGGGTGTGAAGTTCCTTGACCACTTGACTCTTGAATTTATTCAAGGTCAACTTGCCTCCCACTGTTTTCTTGGCTTATGAACTCTCTTTCTCGAAAGAAAGCCCTCCTAGCTACAAAGACCACATTCTCAATAGGTCTGTAGAAGAGGTATCCATAGGATTTCTGTGGGTAGTCGATGAAAATACACCTCTCGCTTCGAGGTTCGAGCTTATCATGAGTCTCGCATCTCACGAAAGCCTCGCAACCCCAAATATTGATGTGGTCTAGTTTGGGTACTTTACCAGTCCACATCTCATGAGGAGTTTTGGCAACTTTCTTTGTAGGGGCTAGATTAAGGATATGGGCGGCAGTCTCTAAGGCTTACCCCCAAAATGAGATTGGTAGCGAAGCTCGACTCATCATGGAACAAACCATATCCAACAAGGTTCGATTATGCCTCTCAGCTACACCATTCAACTGCGGTGTCCTGGGAGGTGTTAATTGTGAGACAATCCCACATTCCCTAAGATAGTCGAGGAACTCTGAACTAAGATACGCACCACCTCGATCGGATTGAAGCATCTTAATGTTCCTGCCCAATTGATTCTTGACTTCCTGTTTAAATTCTTTAAACCTTTCAAAAGTCACTGACTTATGCTTGATTAAGTAGACATACCCATATCTACTGTAATCATCAGTAAAAGTCAAATAATAACGATTAGCATCCCTTGTGGCATGTTTGAAGGGTCCACACACATCTGTGTGTACGAGATCCAACAAACCTTCACCCCTCTCACAAGTACCAGTGATGGGAGACTTTGTCATTTTTCCAAGTAAGCATGGTTCGCAACTATCATCTCTTGTTAGGTCAAATGATTCCAAGACTCCATCCATATGGAGTTGGCCTATGTGTTTCTTTCTTATATGTCCAAGACGACAATGCCATAATGATGCTTTATCCAAGTTATTATCATTAACAGAATCAATACACAATACATTATTTCTTAAGTTATCTAGAATAGATACAGTTTCATACACACCATTACAAGGTAATGCTTTAAAATAAAGAACATTATTAAAGAGAGCATTAATCGAACCAACTTCCTTATCAAATGAAAAGGTAAAACCTTGTTTATACAATGCATGAAAGTAAATAATATTTCTTGCCATTTCTGGCGAGTAACAACATTTATTCAAATCTAAACTAAACCCACTACTTAGGGATAAAGTATAAACTCCAATCTTGGTGACAGGTAAAGCTTTCCTATTCCCCATGATCAATTTTATTCTTCCATGCTCCACATTCTCACTTCTTCTTAGTCCCTGCAAATCAGAACATATATGAATACCGCAACCGGTATCAAGGACCCAAGAGTTAGAATAGGGTGAGTTATTAGATAAGATAGTGTAAATACCTGCATGGTTGGGTTTAACTTTCCCATCCTTCACATCTTGCTGGTACTTTGGCCTATTCCGCTTCCAATGCGCCTTTTCATGGCAATAGAAGCATTCAGCCTCTTTTGGGTCAGCAAAAGGAGTGACGAAACCTTTCTTGGTTCCATTTGAAGTGGAGCCTTCAAGGGTCTTACCCTTGGTACCCTTCGAGGGGCTCTTGCTCTTGTTACCCTTCCCTTTCCTGATTGCCAAGACAGGGGCGGAGTTCATAGGAGTAGGAGTAACAACCGACTTACCCTTAAGACCACTTCCTACGGTCTTTAGGAGTCCTTGAAGTCTGTTGACTGTGACCTCTTCTTTATTCATGTGATATGTCATGCGGAATTGATCATAACACGAGGGTAAGGAGTGAAAAATGATATCGATTGCAAGCTCCTCGGGGAAGTTCACATTAAGCTTCAGCAGACGGTCCATAAATCTTTGCATTTTCTGCATGTGGCTCGTGATGGGTTCACCATCCTTTATTTCGGTTGTTATCATGGAGGAGATGATTTCATACCTCTCTTGTCTGGCACTTTGATGGTATCTTTCCATCAAGTCTTGGTGCATATCAAAAGGTTAGAAGTCCTCATAGGACTTTTGGAGTTCTGCTGTCATGGTGGCCATCATGATGAATGCCACTTTGGTGGCATCCCTTTCATGTGCCCGGAAGTCAACAATCTCATGGGGAGTTGCAGTGGTCTCATTCATTGAAGTTGGATCCATCAAAAGTGACTTTCCCACACAAGTTCATAAGGGTAAAGGAGCCATTATGATTAGAGCCAGAAACAACATTGTTTGAAGACATCTGAGTAAGAAGAAAGACAAGATTAGTTTAGATATTAATTTGGTCCCTAATAAAACACCCAAATGTATTATTAAGGCTAGGACTCAAGCACAATATATTATACTTAGAAGAGGTATGTCGTAATCTAAGTAATAACATATTTGAAAGGTAGGTGAATGACGATTCACCAATTTCCACCAAAAACAAAACATTAATATATTATGTTTTTAATTTGGTTCTTAGAAATTCCTAGATTCTTTTGAGATTCAATGAACTTCTCAAAGACATGTTTCAATCTCGAGTGTGCCCTCCAAGTTTTGTGACTAGGATACGGAGGATCACAAAACGAGGTGTGAAGTAACCATGCAAATCACTTGGTACCCTCACTGTTTACTAATCAATCGATGTGCCGATTAACCACACACGCTCCACCGAGCTATAATAAACTTTAAGTCACCCTTTACCTACCTTGTTAAGTTCAAGTTAGTGTGTCGGTTAACCACACGCGCTCCACTAATGACTTAAACAACGTGTAAACTATAAGTCCTTGTCCTACCCGTTCGACTAACGACCCTCCACCGATCAAGGAAACGGTGGGTGAGAACGGACACCCATTAAGTTTCCATTTTATAGGCAACAACCTTATACCCTCCTTATAGACCGACTTCGTGAATGAGGCGTAGTAGCGGTAAGACAACTTGATCATATATATATATATATATATATATATATATATATATATATATATATATATATATATATATATATATATATATATTATTAACTTTTAATATTATAAAGTATAAGGGTTGAATTTTAACATTTAAAATTCTAAGGGTTGGAACTAAAGTTCTAATCGTGACTTTACTTGCTCCAAAACTTGACGGCAAGTTTTGTAAACGTTCAAAACTTTTCATTTCTTATAACTTATGAATTAATTGAGTATTAAAAACGAAAACTCTTCATTTTTATAACCCTTGTGTTCTTTTAATGGTTTTTATTAAAGTGTGACCTTTGGTTTTCCATAACGTGAGGACAAGTTATGGAATCCATTAAAACACATAGTGATCATGAATTAAACTACCAAGTAGGTTACAAATAATTCCTATGATCATCTTATCTTCATAAGTTCAAGAACATGAATATGAACATTTCAAGAAGCATAAATTACTCATAACACTTTTAATTTTTGATAATTGTCGTTGTAAATGGATTAGCATAAACATTACACCATCTAAAACAAGTTTTAAAACACCAAAACAGTTTAGGGTAATGTTTCTAGTCCATTTCCATCAACAAAAGTCAAAAATTTGCTGTTAAGCTCTCCTACTCGTCGAGTGCATGAACCTACTCGACGAGTAGGATGAATTTTCACTTGGACTCGTCGAGTCCCCCCATGGACTTGGCGAGTCCACTGCTCAGACAACTAGCAATTTCGATTTTTAACACATTTTTTCACAAATAACAAATGAACAAGCCTAGGCTCTGATACCACTGATGGGTCTTGAGCATTCTAACACTTCCTAAGTGTACATGCAACCCTAATAAACCTTGGATCTATGTTTGTCTAAGATTCATGCAAAATTGATTTCGAAGGTTCATGATCCTATTTAGCATACATGGGGGATCATTTTAATTTATAATAGATGTAATAACATACCTTGTTGTTGATTTGGATTCCTTGAAACCTTGTGAGCCTAGCACCCCAAGTGTGATGCCTTAAATGCTTCACACAACACCAAATGCTATGGAGTAGACTTGGAGAGAAAGTATAACACTCAAAAATCGGCTCTAGCCCTCAAGTATGCATGTGTAGCCGATTTTGGGAGATGTCACATGGTTTATATAGTGTGTTGTGTTAGGTAAACCCTAATATAACATAACTCTTCATTTCCATGATCCATGGGTTAACTCCATGGAGCATCCTATGGGTGGAACCCGACTTGATAATCCATGGAGTCTATCAGCCCACTTATTATGTTATGGATGATTTACATAATCAACCCATATATTTAATTAGTTATATTTTGATCACTTAATTAATTCTTGATCAAACTAATTAAATAATATAATTAATATATTAGAACTTATAATATATTAATAAACCATAAGTGTTATTTCTCTCATTTAGTTTATCCAATGCATGGTGCCATGCAACCCAAATGGACCATGCCGGGTCGGGTCAAGTACATACCAAAAATAGTTATGGAATTAGACACCTTATCAAATAGTATCGTCTGAGCCTATTTGCTCAGAAAAGGTTATTTCAGAAGTGGATGTGATCACTATGTCAGACCAAGAAAGAGAAGAGACAGTTGCTCAAAATGTCTTTGTAGCTGAGGAGCATGATCTGCAATCAGTCCAAGTTCAAAGTGACTATAATGAAGGGTCTTCTAAGAGTGTGACTGAGACTAATCCGTATGAATACCTTGATCTTACGGACTTTGATAAGGATGAACTTCCGGCAATCATTAGAAGTAATGAAGATTTTTTGTCAGTATCAATCTCAACACGCTACTTGACAATATCAATGATGTTGCTCATCCAGCAACGAAGATAAGGGACTCCGATGACGTTTTCGAGTCAACACCTATTACTACCGATCAAGTGGTTGATACGAAAACTGCAATAGTGACAGTGTCAGGGATTCCTCCCCTTGATGTTGTTTATCTCAAGGCCTACCAATTAAACCAATAACTATCCCTACCATCATCTCATCAAAAACTTTTAGTAAAGGTCCTAGCACCACCTTTGAGGTTGGTGGTTCCTCTACTCCAGCAGGATTCTCTCATCCTAGGCCAGATCTTGATGATGCATCTATACGGCTAGCCATGCATCTAGCTCAGGAGCAAAGCTCAATGTCTTCTCCCAGAGCTAAAGGAATTTCTTTTCGAGATGGTCATTCATGAAAAGATGATTCAGTCATCGATGAGCTTTAGAAGAGAGTAAATGTACTTTATCATAAGAACATAGAGTTCAATATTTAAGTTAATGATCTTTTGAACGAGTATGTACAGCTGAAGATTCAAGTTTCTGATCTTCAAGAGGATAAAGGTTTGAAGACCAAGCAAATTTCTGTCCTTCAAAAGCACTTTAATCTCCTCACTTCTAGTTACTTTGATTTGAAGAAAAAGTTAGAAGAGGAACTTGGTGACAAATTCAAGACATCCGCTGATGAGTCTAGGATCAATCCTCACATCCAAGCCCACCCCCATTGTGACATCTACTGAAAAATCACGTGTTGTTGATAAATTTGAAGAATAGCCAGCTCAAGCTCCAAGTGTTGTGGCCTTAAAATATGCCAAACTGGCCAAATCTGGTGAGAAAGGTCAATACTTGTTTAAAAGGAACTTAGATGAGAATTCTCCTGCAGATCAGCCCACCATCACCTGTAGGGTCCATTAGGTGTTGCGTCTTGGGCTCGGTTCATAGTCCAATTTTGTATCTGGATTGGGCATGTCCATCTGTGATTTATTTATTAGGGTTTAGTATTTATAGATGCTTGCATGCATCTTAGTACATAAGATTTTGGAGTCGATTATTCACAGCTCTGCTGAGGCATGAATCTATTGAATCATTCAGCATATTTTGATTCATTCCTGTATTTGATATTTCTATTTGCATTATTGTGATTAACCTGTTTAAGATCTAAACGATCAAAGTGTTTTTCAACTCATCAATTGGTATCAGAGCGGGAGACTGTGTAATCCATACACATCTCTTCTGTGAAAGAAGTGATTAGGGTTCATTCCGCATTCATTGATATTTATTGAGCCGTTACTCCATAATTGACGTATCTCATTAAGTATTCATCTTGCCCTAATATTACATATTACAAAGTCTGATCTTATAACAGGTTAAACGATCAAGCATGGACGATTCTCAATCCAATCCCATCAACATATCTAACAACATCGGATCAACAACCAAGATTCCAATCCTCTACACTCAAGACTATGAGGTGTGGATGCACCACTTTGAATATTATGTTATTGGATCGGAAGATAATGTGTATCTGATATGGGAAGCTATCACGTCTGGCCCTTTCGCTCATTCAAGCACTTCAAGAATCATTAAAACTCAAAAGGAGTATAATGATCTATTAAAAGATGTGAAAGACGTCGCTCAGGACGAAATGGAGAAGTTCCAATGCAACATTAAGGCATTGAGACTGATCCGATTCGCTCTTCAATCCGACACATTTTGATTAGTAAGTTCTTGTGGTACAGCAAAGGAAATTTGGGATCGGCTACGAGAGTTATACTCCACAGATGAAGATCTAGAGCACTCAATTCAGACCCTACTTCTATCTAAATTTGGAGAGTTCAAGCAGAAGCCAGAGGAGGTTGTTACTCAAACATTTGATCGGTTCAATCATCTTCACAGCAAGATGATCAAACATGACATAGAAAGAAAGCTCATCGAACAGAAGGTCACTTTCTTAAATGGCCTAAGACCAGAATGGAGAGCGGTTGTGTCGACGGTTAAAGCGCATGAGCAATTCAAATCGTATTCCTTGGCAAAACTGGTGGGGATTCTGAAATCCCAGGAAAAGATTGTGCTACAAGAGAAAAGCGTGGTTTCAAACTTGGGATCCTTGGCTCTTCTGTCCAAAGGTAAGAATGCAGAAGAAGAAGAAGAAGAAGAAGAAGAAGAAGAAGATTTAAATCTGGGAGACTAGGATTTAACAGCTGAAGACTATGCTATGATGGTGTCAAATCCCAGAAGATTCATCAAGAAGAAGTTCCCTACCAACAAGAACCGAAATTGGCAGGGAAGCTACAGCTCTGAAAAGGTGAAAGAGGAGCCGAAGGTTGAAGAATCAAAGAAAGAAGCAAAGGGTGAAGCTGAATCTGGTGTCAGTTGTTTTTACTGTGGTGGGAAAAATCACTACGCAAAAGATTGCATGTTGAAAAAGATGGCAGAGAAAGATGTGGAGAAAGATGAAGAAGAATGTCTTCTGAAAAGACAGGAGGAGATTAAGAGGAAGAAAGCTGTTGTAGCACCTGGTTCCTGGTACGTAAATCTTATTTGAGTAATTTCCATTTTTTTTTGCCTTGGACTCGGCGAGTCATAGGTCCGACTCGCCGAGTAGAGACGGGACCTAGGACATGTTTAAGTTAGCGACTCAGCGAGTCCATATCCTGGACTCAGCGAGTCACCGCTGTTTGATGAGACCCTAAGTTTCAGGGGTTTGCACCCTATTTAAGCCCTCATTTCCGCCCCAAGCCAGCCCCCTTCACCCTCAGGAGCTCTCCATACGCTCTAACCCCTTGTTCTTGTGAGTTTGATGCCTTTTGTGTGTTTTCTTGAAGATTTTGAGAAGGAGGAGGAGTAGATCAAGAGGAAGGGAAGGAAGTCAAGCATCTTTGTGTTCTCTCAGTAATTTTTTGGAGGTATAACTTGTTTTCCCTCTATTTCTATGCTTGTTACTCCATTAACTTCCTTCTTGAGCCCTTCCCCAATCTTGCATGTGCAATATAATTCGTAATAAGTTGATTGGCCTATAGATCTAGGCATGGTTGAGCTCCAGGAGCTCAGATCTACTGCCTTTATGGACCCATATTGCATAAAGACCCTAGATCTACTCTTTTGGTGCATTTTGAACCCTAAAACTCTCATTGGTGAATATCTACACGTAAAGCTACAAACTTTACGTGTTATTCACGCTCTAGGAACCCAAATCTGTGGATAGCATAAGCTGGATTCAAGCAGAATCCAACATATAGTGATTGCATGGTAACGAATCGGCGACTCGTTCATCCGACTCGGCGAGTCTGCTCGCGAGTCTCCGCGTTTGTCCCCATTTCTTTGTTTGAATGGGAGTAGTGAGTCAAGGGGTGTGACTCAGTGAGTTGGAAGACAAACTCATCCATGGAGGAACCCGGCGAGTCAATTCCCTGATTCGGCGAGTTCAAGGCAATATCCTTAGATCAAGAACAGACTCGGCGAGTTGTTCATACAACTCGGCGAGTCGCAACATATGTGTTCTTCGGATGAAGATGAAATCGGCGAGTTGTTCATACAACTCGGCGAGTAGGATGAAGGACTTAAACCTCAGTTTAGAAGGAGAACTCGTCGAGTCAACGTCTAACTCGACGAGTAGGGACGGGATCCAGGGAAGTCGATTGGTTAGGGACTCGGCGAGTTGGAGAGCCAGCTCAGCGTGTCGGGTCAACTGAAAGTTGACTCTGACCTTGACTTATGACATGATTAGGGGTAAAATGGTCATTTTACCCAAAGGACAGTTAGCAGTGATTGATTGAGTATGTTGTGGGAATTGCAGCCGGAGGATTTCCGGAGCAGCAGCAGCAGCAGTAGGCAGTCAGTTCCTGACCAGATCAGCAGCTACTTCGAGGTGAGTTACCTTCCAGTAGCGGTGGGTCTATGGCCACAATGTCGGCCCACCAGTAGGAGTTGTATGTGGATGATTGCCTCCGTGATATTCATCTAGGGTTACTACTACCTGTGCTATGTTTATGTGATAGTATGATATGATGCTATGTGTTAGTGGCAGTAAGGGAGATAGTCCCCAAGATAACCGGTCGATAGGGCCGAAGGGGTAGTTATAATCATCCATGCTAGATAGATTCTGATATTGTGGTACATGTTATGTGGTAGTAGTAGAGGGGAGAAGTAGTCTCCAGTACCCGGTCGAGAGGACCAAAGGGGAGGCCAGCACCCAGATATGCTAGGCAGTATCTGTCACACCCCAAAACTGAGAACGGCGGAAACGTTCTGGGGCGGAGGACGTCATGTATAATATCAACAACAATATAAAGTAGTAAACAAGCAACAACATCATCCATTGCATTAATAAAATAATTATTATACAATTGTATTCTGTTAAATTTTGATAAACACTAAAGCATAAATCAAAATGAAAGATAAGTCTTGAACAAGCTCCATCTTCCTTTCTCCTTGCATCGGTACCTGTCTATGATGACCTGAGGATACAAGTAATTTTGAAAGCGAGTATCAGCTTTGAAGCTGGTGAGATCATAATTATTTAGTGTCTTAATTTGTATGTAAGAATTTGTAAGTCTATGTATTAAAAGTGTATATGAATTGTAAGTGTTTGAAAAAGTTTGAATCTCTCAGAAAAACCTATATTTTCTATTAAAGTAGCCTTCTACCAAGGCTTAACTGTTTTGTATGCTCGTTTGATGTAAAAGTGTGTAATTTCCCAAGTGTAACTATCTTTTAACAAAATATAGTTTGTACATTAAAGTTTAAGTGAGGTTATCACTAAAAATGTAATGGGTAAATCATTGTAATACTGTAGTTTTGTATTTATAGGAACTACTGCTGTACTAACTACCTTAAACCGGATTTATATTAAGGTATAATGTGATAATTGCACCATACTATCGACTGATAACAACGACATAAAGAACGATCGTAATAACGGAATGACGTTTAGCACCCGCAGACCTGCAGGTCCGGCTGTAGCTAGCAGCAAGGTGTAGGATTGTCAATCCAGTATAGATCTATACGCAAACTCAACGCTCTCCCTCCAAGAGAATTCTGGCTACAACTCGGGCCATGACGTTTAAGGCATGCTCCGATACAGTGGATCACAATTGTTAACGTATTAATGTAAGGGTAATGTTTCTCGTTCTAGTATAGTTGTATATGTTCTCTTCCTAGTATAGTTGTATATGTAATGTTCTAGAATGTATTGGCTCATGAATGAACTGACTCATTGTATGATATCGCGTTCTAGTATCTTCCTAAACTACCCATATGGTAGTTTACTAGCAGTCTAACTGGTATGTATGGCCATGGATGTATACCCTTACTAACAAAGGGCATGGGATGAACTGGAAAGACCTTTTATGACTATATATGTACACATGATATATAACTAATATTTAAACGACTTTCGGACGAATACCCAATATCCCACCAGACCACATCTCAAGGTGCGAAAAGGAAATAGGGTGGATAGCCTTCCTATGTCTTTTAAACATTTCTTATATAACTATACATATAGAGGCATGCAATTTATAATATAAAAGCATAAATAAATTTTGTAAGACATTTGAAACATAAATATAAATTTAAGAAAAGATCGACTTGATGTCGATCTATAAAACAATTTGAAGGCATAAGTATGATAAAACAGTTTTGAGTATAAGGAAGCATTTGATTGAAACACAGTTGTAAATAAGTTTGAAAGGTAATGTACCGAGTAAGATGTACAATGTAATAAGTAGTTTAAAACATATAAAATGTTTATAAAAATCATTTGAAGGAAACTATTTGGTAAGACGGCAAATGAGTAGCCAAATCTTTTGAATGATGTATATTAATCACATGTGATTGATGTAATAACTAGCGTAATTCTACTTATTAATCGCATGTGATTGATATAATACTAGCATGATTCTACTTGTATTCCCCCCCCCCCCCATAAAACATTTAAAAGTAGTTTAAAACATTAGTTAAGGGGGTATGAACTCAGTTGAAAGTTTGAAGATAGCGAGATGGAAAACCGGGCAGAGTTTCGTCTCGGGAAACGGATTTTTCTCGGGATTCTCGGGAATCTCGGGAGTAAAATCGACCCTCGGGACTTGAGCAAAAAGGCCAGAGCTTCGGGTTTGAACGGGCACGGAAAACGAGGCAAAACGCAAGAGAGAAGAGGAAAATTGAGCAAATTTCCCGGAGACCCTCGCATCCATTTTATAGGGGTGCTGAACCGCCTCGGTACGCTGGGCGTACGAGGGTACGCAGCGCGTACTGGGGTGTCATCGCTTACGCACTTCGGATGGGACGGCGGGTCGGATGGGCGGGTCGGTACCTTCGCATAGGGCAACGTGGACGATCCGAGGCCTTTGATATGAGTACGCGAGGCGTACGAGGGTACGCAGGGCGTACTCCGGTCCTATCCGCTGACTCCCCTTCGGATAATACCGGGAGTTTTTATTTAAATTTATATTTATTTTAAATAAACTTCTAAAATTCATATCTCCTTCATACGAACTCCGTTTTCGACGTTCTCTATATCCACGCGTAGGTGAGACTAAGATCTATAACTTTCGTTTAGATTCCGTTGGCAAATTATGAAATAATTTTTATTATTTATTTATTAAAATGACATGATTAAGGAATCTCTTTCAAAATTCATAACTTCTTTATCTGACGTCGGTTTTTGCCAGACTTTTTACTGCTGAACTACCATTGGCGAGACCTTCAATTCTCGTTTAGGTCATTCTAGCCAAAAGTCGCTCGATCTCCAATTCGAGTTTTTAGCTGTCCACTTTTATATCTGTAACTTAGAAAAATCACAACTTCCTCATACGAAGTCAGATTTGGACGTTCTTTTTATGTACGTTTACGGTTTGATGATATATAAAAATTTCATTTAGATATCTAAGGCCAAAAACTATTGTATTGAAACTTCGCGTTTTACGTCTATCAGTGTTGCCGGTTTTTGCCGAGAATCTTCGGTTGGTCATAACTTCTTCGTTATAACTCGGATTTTTGTGTTCTTTATATGCTTGGAAACCTTGATACGATTCTTACTACTTTACTTAACCCAAATAAGATTTTAGGAAAGTTATATTTTGACCTAAATTTGATTGGTTTTACATTACATTGTCTCGAAATATCGGGTTGTCATAGTATCCGGTCGAGAGGACCGAAGGGGGAGGCCAGCACCCAGGTATGCTAGGCAATATCCGGTCGAGAGGACCGAAGGGGTAGGTCGGGCACCCAGATTTGCCTGACAATATATGTATGTTATGTGAATATTATTGTATGTGGTACGGTGGGGGAACTCACTAAGCTTTGTGCTTACGTTTTTCAGTTGTTGTTTCAGGTACCTCTTCAGCCAAGGGGAAGGAGCAGGCGCGGTAGCGGCTCATCACACACACTCTTGTTTCCGCAGTTATGAGTTTATTATGGGATTGACACTCTGATATTCTGGTTGTTTAAATGTTGTGGATTTCAATTTGGTTTTCGATGTGAAATGGTTTAATCAAACAATGTTTTAATTATTAATGTTTTCCAAGTAATGTTTCATAACAAAATTTTTGGACATGAAAATTGGGTCGTTACAAGTTGGTATCAGAGCCCTGGTTTGAGGGATTCAGACACACCTTCGGGGGTGTCTGAACTCAAATCGAGGAATTAAAAGATTTTCTAAAGGAAAATGTTTTCAAAAAAAAAATTGAGAAAAGAGTTTTGAGAAAAAAAACGAAGTGTGTGATGTGCGCGACCGGCCGAGCTCAAGTAAGTATTCCCCAAAGTACCCATACAAGTTTATGTTATGTTTATCAGCTTTTGTAGAACAACATGCTAGAATAGGACTAAGGATCTAGGAGTGATGCCTTATGTGCCTGCTTTATGTGTTTCATCTGTATGAAAATTGCATGCTAGAGTCGAGTAGACAGCAGTAGGATAGCCTGTTAGGTTATGCCGGATAGTATGAGTTTAGCTCTGTATGCTAGATCAGTTTTTCTTTATGAGAGCGGATTTGCTTGAGATTGTTCCCTTAGTTCGAATGTTGCTTGCTTTGTGCTTTGTGGGACTCTGAGTGGTGGGAGTTAGCCATTAGGTGAATACGTGACGTCACATGTGATCAGGGTTGAATAATCTTAGAGTGCTGGATTTGGCCCTATTGCGCAGCTCTCGTTTGAGTCTAACCGTTGTAGGGATGAGCCTGTTACTCAAAGGACTATCCGAGCCTCACCACATGTGATGGTATTCAGGTCATGGTTAATTGGCACTACTAAGAGGCCTTCAGCAGTGAGGACTTGGTAGGGTGGAGCCTGAGATTTCCCTAGGGAAAGCCTAAGATGAGTATAGCAGTGATCAGCCGTAGTGGAATGGATCTGGTGGAGCGGAGGCAATCCTTGAAGAAGGTACGAATAGCTGTGGAAGGTAGTATGGGCCCGTACTACTAAAACCAGAGGATCCGTACCCGATCCAAGGGAGGCCAAGATGAGACCAGAGAACTTGTGGTAGATGTGATCCCTCAAGAAGTATTAGTATCACTAACAGTTATTATTCTTGTATTGCAGAATGGTGGTACTACGTTCGAGGCCGATAGATGGCGCTTCAGGAGAGGGGTCAGGTTCGGGATCAGGTTCCGAGCCAGTCGATGAGGGACTACGCGAGTTCGTTGCGTCAGAGATTACCAGAGGCATCCTTGAGTCGACCCCCATCATCTTTGGGTCGATCAAAGAGGGGATCATCGAGTTGATGGAGGATCGCCTTAGGGCGTTCAGGAGCGACATGGCATCTGGCCAGTCGGGACCTCGCACACTATCCTTTAAGGACTTCAGGGGCAGTGGTGCGCCATATTTCCACGGGGTGAAAGACCCCATTGCTGCCAGGCGATGGATTGCAGACATCGAGTCTGCACAGTTGACTAGCTTCTGCCCCGAGGGGTCGAAAGTGAGGTATGTAGCAGGGTGTTTACAGGACCGAGCTCGAGATTGGTGGGAGTCAGTGGGTGACTCGTTGGGAACCTCAACTATTGAGGCTATGACCTGGTCGGACTTTGAGACCAGGTTCAGGGCGGAGTTTGCGCCGGCTGTCAAGCTTCAGCAGCTGGCCAGGGAGTTTTTGGACATGAGACAGACGACGGAGACTGTGGAGGAGATCACCGCCAAGTTCCAGGAGAGGGCACTGCTGGTGCCCCAGTATGAGGGCGATGAGGACATGAGGAGGACCCACTATCACGACATGCTCCGGGATGATATCCGGGAGCATGTTAGTTTTTCAGCTTGCCCTACCTTGGACTCCATGATTGCCAGGGCAAGGGAGAGGGAGATAGATTTGGAGCACATCCGGAAACGAAAGGCAGAAGAGGGTCAGTCAGGAGGGGCTTCGGGGAAGAAGCCCAAGGGATCAGATGTGGGGCCGAAAGGCCAGCAGGGACGGGGTCGTTGCAGGAAATGCGGCAAGACGCACGAGGGGGCGTGCAGGTTAGGATCATCAGGCTGCTACAAGTGGGGCAAGTCTGGGCACTATAGCAGGGATTGCACTGCTCCGACAGCAGTTATTCAGACGACTGAGTTGCTGTGTTTCCACTGCAACCAGAGGGGCCACAAGAAGGCCAATTGCCCCCAGTTGACAGTCCCAGCGTCAGTAAAGGCGCCAGCTCTAGCGACCCTGCGGATCACGAATGGCCGACAGGGCAAGGCAGAGGCTCCAAAGGTGAGGAGCCGGGCATTTCAGCTGACTACCAAGGAGGCACGCACCGCACCCGATGTGGTGACGGGTATGATCGTTTCCCTCTATTTTTTAAGATGCTATGTTATTGATATGTGCTCTGTGTGTATATGTATGTATTAGGATCGTTCCATGTGAACGGCATCCCAGTTCAGGTGTTGTTCGACTCGGGTGCATCCCGATCATTTGTTTCTCTTGCACTTAGCAAGAATTTCCTGAGTCTTCGGGCGAGTTAGATTGCCCTTTGGAGGTAGAGATTGTTGATGATCGATCGGTGCGAGCATCGATGGTGTTTTGGGATTGTGTATTGCGTTTGTTTGAGGAGCGTTATTTGGTAGACTTGGTTCCCATTCCGTTGCGTGGGAACAAGGTGATTATAGGCATGGATTGGTTGAGCCCCAATGGGGCGGTGATAGATTGCGCACAACAGCTAGTGCGATTGTCAATCCAGTATAGATCTATACGCAAACTCAACGCTCTCCCTCCAAGAGAATTCTGGCTACAACTCGGGCCATGACGTTTAAGGCATGCTCCGATACAGTGGATCACAATTGTTAACGTATTAATGTAAGGGTAATGTTTCTCGTTCTAGTATAGTTGTATATGTTCTCTTCCTAGTATAGTTGTATATGTAATGTTCTAGAATGTATTGGCTCATGAATGAACTGACTCATTGTATGATATCGCGTTCTAGTATCTTCCTAAACTACCCATATGGTAGTTTACTAGCAGTCTAACTGGTATGTATGGCCATGGATGTATACCCTTACTAACAAAGGGCATGGGATGAACTGGAAAGACCTTTTATGACTATATATGTACACATGATATATAACTAATATTTAAACGACTTTCGGACGAATACCCAATATCCCACCAGACCACATCTCAAGGTGCGAAAAGGAAATAGGGTGGATAGCCTTCCTATGTCTTTTAAACATTTCTTATATAACTATACATATAGAGGCATGCAATTTATAATATAAAAGCATAAATAAATTTTGTAAGACATTTGAAACATAAATATAAATTTAAGAAAAGATCGACTTGATGTCGATCTATAAAACAATTTGAAGGCATAAGTATGATAAAACAGTTTTGAGTATAAGGAAGCATTTGATTGAAACACAGTTGTAAATAAGTTTGAAAGGTAATGTACCGAGTAAGATGTACAATGTAATAAGTAGTTTAAAACATATAAAATGTTTATAAAAATCATTTGAAGGAAACTATTTGGTAAGACGGCAAATGAGTAGCCAAATCTTTTGAATGATGTATATTAATCACATGTGATTGATGTAATAACTAGCGTAATTCTACTTATTAATCGCATGTGATTGATATAATACTAGCATGATTCTACTTGTATTCCCCCCCCCCATAAAACATTTAAAAGTAGTTTAAAACATTAGTTAAGGGGGTATGAACTCAGTTGAAAGTTTGAAGATAGCGAGATGGAAAACCGGGCAGAGTTTCGTCTCGGGAAACGGATTTTTCTCGGGATTCTCGGGAATCTCGGGAGTAAAATCGACCCTCGGGACTTGAGCAAAAAGGCCAGAGCTTCGGGTTTGAACGGGCACGGAAAACGAGGCAAAACGCAAGAGAGAAGAGGAAAATTGAGCAAATTTCCCGGAGACCCTCGCATCCATTTTATAGGGGTGCTGAACCGCCTCGGTACGCTGGGCGTACGAGGGTACGCAGCGCGTACTGGGGTGTCATCGCTTACGCACTTCGGATGGGACGGCGGGTCGGATGGGCGGGTCGGTACCTTCGCATAGGGCAACGTGGACGATCCGAGGCCTTTGATATGAGTACGCGAGGCGTACGAGGGTACGCAGGGCGTACTCCGGTCCTATCCGCTGACTCCCCTTCGGATAATACCGGGAGTTTTTATTTAAATTTATATTTATTTTAAATAAACTTCTAAAATTCATATCTCCTTCATACGAACTCCGTTTTCGACGTTCTCTATATCCACGCGTAGGTGAGACTAAGATCTATAACTTTCGTTTAGATTCCGTTGGCAAATTATGAAATAATTTTTATTATTTATTTATTAAAATGACATGATTAAGGAATCTCTTTCAAAATTCATAACTTCTTTATCTGACGTCGGTTTTTGCCAGACTTTTTACTGCTGAACTACCATTGGCGAGACCTTCAATTCTCGTTTAGGTCATTCTAGCCAAAAGTCGCTCGATCTCCAATTCGAGTTTTTAGCTGTCCACTTTTATATCTGTAACTTAGAAAAATCACAACTTCCTCATACGAAGTCAGATTTGGACGTTCTTTTTATGTACGTTTACGGTTTGATGATATATAAAAATTTCATTTAGATATCTAAGGCCAAAAACTATTGTATTGAAACTTCGCGTTTTACGTCTATCAGTGTTGCCGGTTTTTGCCGAGAATCTTCGGTTGGTCATAACTTCTTCGTTATAACTCGGATTTTTGTGTTCTTTATATGCTTGGAAACCTTGATACGATTCTTACTACTTTACTTAACCCAAATAAGATTTTAGGAAAGTTATATTTTGACCTAAATTTGATTGGTTTTACATTACATTGTCTCGAAATATCGGGTTGTCATAGTATCCGGTCGAGAGGACCGAAGGGGGAGGCCAGCACCCAGGTATGCTAGGCAATATCCGGTCGAGAGGACCGAAGGGGTAGGTCGGGCACCCAGATTTGCCTGACAATATATGTATGTTATGTGAATATTATTGTATGTGGTACGGTGGGGGAACTCACTAAGCTTTGTGCTTACGTTTTTCAGTTGTTGTTTCAGGTACCTCTTCAGCCAAGGGGAAGGAGCAGGCGCGGTAGCGGCTCATCACACACACTCTTGTTTCCGCAGTTATGAGTTTATTATGGGATTGACACTCTGATATTCTGGTTGTTTAAATGTTGTGGATTTCAATTTGGTTTTCGATGTGAAATGGTTTAATCAAACAATGTTTTAATTATTAATGTTTTCCAAGTAATGTTTCATAACAAAATTTTTGGACATGAAAATTGGGTCGTTACAAGTTGGTATCAGAGCCCTGGTTTGAGGGATTCAGACACACCTTCGGGGGTGTCTGAACTCAAATCGAGGAATTAAAAGATTTTCTAAAGGAAAATGTTTTCAAAAAAAAAATTGAGAAAAGAGTTTTGAGAAAAAAAACGAAGTGTGTGATGTGCGCGACCGGCCGAGCTCAAGTAAGTATTCCCCAAAGTACCCATACAAGTTTATGTTATGTTTATCAGCTTTTGTAGAACAACATGCTAGAATAGGACTAAGGATCTAGGAGTGATGCCTTATGTGCCTGCTTTATGTGTTTCATCTGTATGAAAATTGCATGCTAGAGTCGAGTAGACAGCAGTAGGATAGCCTGTTAGGTTATGCCGGATAGTATGAGTTTAGCTCTGTATGCTAGATCAGTTTTTCTTTATGAGAGCGGATTTGCTTGAGATTGTTCCCTTAGTTCGAATGTTGCTTGCTTTGTGCTTTGTGGGACTCTGAGTGGTGGGAGTTAGCCATTAGGTGAATACGTGACGTCACATGTGATCAGGGTTGAATAATCTTAGAGTGCTGGATTTGGCCCTATTGCGCAGCTCTCGTTTGAGTCTAACCGTTGTAGGGATGAGCCTGTTACTCAAAGGACTATCCGAGCCTCACCACATGTGATGGTATTCAGGTCATGGTTAATTGGCACTACTAAGAGGCCTTCAGCAGTGAGGACTTGGTAGGGTGGAGCCTGAGATTTCCCTAGGGAAAGCCTAAGATGAGTATAGCAGTGATCAGCCGTAGTGGAATGGATCTGGTGGAGCGGAGGCAATCCTTGAAGAAGGTACGAATAGCTGTGGAAGGTAGTATGGGCCCGTACTACTAAAACCAGAGGATCCGTACCCGATCCAAGGGAGGCCAAGATGAGACCAGAGAACTTGTGGTAGATGTGATCCCTCAAGAAGTATTAGTATCACTAACAGTTATTATTCTTGTATTGCAGAATGGTGGTACTACGTTCGAGGCCGATAGATGGCGCTTCAGGAGAGGGGTCAGGTTCGGGATCAGGTTCCGAGCCAGTCGATGAGGGACTACGCGAGTTCGTTGCGTCAGAGATTACCAGAGGCATCCTTGAGTCGACCCCCATCATCTTTGGGTCGATCAAAGAGGGGATCATCGAGTTGATGGAGGATCGCCTTAGGGCGTTCAGGAGCGACATGGCATCTGGCCAGTCGGGACCTCGCACACTATCCTTTAAGGACTTCAGGGGCAGTGGTGCGCCATATTTCCACGGGGTGAAAGACCCCATTGCTGCCAGGCGATGGATTGCAGACATCGAGTCTGCACAGTTGACTAGCTTCTGCCCCGAGGGGTCGAAAGTGAGGTATGTAGCAGGGTGTTTACAGGACCGAGCTCGAGATTGGTGGGAGTCAGTGGGTGACTCGTTGGGAACCTCAACTATTGAGGCTATGACCTGGTCGGACTTTGAGACCAGGTTCAGGGCGGAGTTTGCGCCGGCTGTCAAGCTTCAGCAGCTGGCCAGGGAGTTTTTGGACATGAGACAGACGACGGAGACTGTGGAGGAGATCACCGCCAAGTTCCAGGAGAGGGCACTGCTGGTGCCCCAGTATGAGGGCGATGAGGACATGAGGAGGACCCACTATCACGACATGCTCCGGGATGATATCCGGGAGCATGTTAGTTTTTCAGCTTGCCCTACCTTGGACTCCATGATTGCCAGGGCAAGGGAGAGGGAGATAGATTTGGAGCACATCCGGAAACGAAAGGCAGAAGAGGGTCAGTCAGGAGGGGCTTCGGGGAAGAAGCCCAAGGGATCAGATGTGGGGCCGAAAGGCCAGCAGGGACGGGGTCGTTGCAGGAAATGCGGCAAGACGCACGAGGGGGCGTGCAGGTTAGGATCATCAGGCTGCTACAAGTGGGGCAAGTCTGGGCACTATAGCAGGGATTGCACTGCTCCGACAGCAGTTATTCAGACGACTGAGTTGCTGTGTTTCCACTGCAACCAGAGGGGCCACAAGAAGGCCAATTGCCCCCAGTTGACAGTCCCAGCGTCAGTAAAGGCGCCAGCTCTAGCGACCCTGCGGATCACGAATGGCCGACAGGGCAAGGCAGAGGCTCCAAAGGTGAGGAGCCGGGCATTTCAGCTGACTACCAAGGAGGCACGCACCGCACCCGATGTGGTGACGGGTATGATCGTTTCCCTCTATTTTTTAAGATGCTATGTTATTGATATGTGCTCTGTGTGTATATGTATGTATTAGGATCGTTCCATGTGAACGGCATCCCAGTTCAGGTGTTGTTCGACTCGGGTGCATCCCGATCATTTGTTTCTCTTGCACTTAGCAAGAATTTCCTGAGTCTTCGGGCGAGTTAGATTGCCCTTTGGAGGTAGAGATTGTTGATGATCGATCGGTGCGAGCATCGATGGTGTTTTGGGATTGTGTATTGCGTTTGTTTGAGGAGCGTTATTTGGTAGACTTGGTTCCCATTCCGTTGCGTGGGAACAAGGTGATTATAGGCATGGATTGGTTGAGCCCCAATGGGGCGGTGATAGATTGCGCACAACAGCTAGTGCGAGTCAGGACCCCAGGTGGGGGAGAGTTAGTGATTCATGGCGAGAGGCCATAGTGTGGACCCACAGTCTGTTCGACAGCGAGGGCTAGACGATACCTTCAACAGGGATGCGCAGGATATGTCGCGTACGTGATGGATACCCGGGAGGCGGGTAAGGCGACGGTGAGCGAGGTTCCGATAGTGCGATATTTCGCAGATGTTTTTCCAGAGGAGCTTTCTGGGATACCTCTGGAGCGACAGGTTGAGTTTAGGATTGACCTCGTTCCTGGTGAGGCTCCGATAGCCAAGGCACCGTATCGGTTGGCTCCTCCTGAGATGCAGGAGTTGTCTACACAGCTGAAGGAGCTGTTAGACAAGGGATTCATTCGACCGAGTAGTTCACCCTGGGGAGCCTCGATTTTGTTCGTGAAAAAGAAGGACGGGTCGCATCGGATGTGTATAGATTACCAGGAGCTGAACAAGGTAACGGTGAAGAACCGTTACCCACTCCCGAGGATTGATGACCTCTTTGACCAGCTTCAGGGAGCATCTTGGTTCTCCAAGATTGATTTGCGTTCGGGTTATCATCAAATGAGGAGGATACGCAGAAGACCGCATTTCGGACGCGCTATGGCCATTATGAGTTCGTGGTGATGCCGTTCGGGCTCACCAATGCTCCTGCTGCGTTCATGGACCTCATGAACCGCGTATGTAGACCGATGTTGGATCGGTTTGTGATAGTATTTATCAATGACATCTTGGTTTATTCCAAGACATAGGAAGCGCATGAGGAGCATCTGCGAGAGGTATTGGAGACCCTGAGGAGGGAGAGCTTGTATGCCAAGTTCTCCAAGTGTGACTTTTGGTTGCGCAAGGTGCAATTTCTCAGACACCTTGTCAACCAGAACGGGATTCTGGTTGATCCGGCCAAGGTCTAGGCCGTGATGAGATGGCAGGTTCTGAAGTCTCAATCTGAGATTTGGTGTTTCCTAGGATTGGCAGACTATTATCGGAGATTCATTCAGGACTTCTCCAAGATAGCCGTACCCCTGACGTGGCTGACGAAGAAAGTCGTAGTCTTTCGGTGGGGACCCGAGCAGCAGGCTGCGTTTGAGATGCTGAGACGAAGATTGTGTGAGGAGCCAATCTTAGCCCTACCATAGGGCGTAGAGGATTTTGTGGTATACTGTGATGCGTCCATTTCAGGGCTGGGCGCGGTACTGATGCGGAGAGGGCATTTCATTGCCTACTCTTTGAGGCAGCTCAAGCCTCACGAGGCGAACTACCCGACGCATGATTTGGAGTTGGGGGCGGTAGTTTTTGCCCTCAAGATTTGGCGACATTACCTCTACGGGGTTCGATGTACCATCTACACCGACCACAAGAGTTTGAGGTACCTCATGGATCAGCCGAATCTGAACATGAGGCAGCGTCGATGGTTGGACGTGGTGAAGGATTATGATTGCGAGATCCTTTACCACCCGGGGAAGGCCAACGTGGTGGCCGATGCGCTTAGCCGCAAGGCGGCGCTGATCAGGGATATTTGCATGAGGATGACCGTAGTGACTCCCCTGTTGGAGCAGATTCGGGAGGCTCAATAGGAGGCTATCAATGAGGAACATCGGAAGAACGAGCGTGTGGTGGGTCAGGTTTCCTCCTTCGATTATGATAGCCGAGGGCTATTGACACTACACCGTAGGGTGTGGGTGCCGTATCACGGAGGCGTGCGCCAGATCTTGATGGAGGAGGCGCACAAGTCCCGATTCTCTATTCATCCCGAGGCGACGAAGATGTATAGGGATCTTCGTCCATATTATTGGTGGCCCTGCATGAAGCGGGATGTGGCATGGTACGTTGAGCGGTGCTTGACCTGCAGGAAGGTCAATGTCGAACATCAAAGACCGCATGACAAGATGCAGCTGTTGGACATCCCGTTGTGGAAATGGGAAGATATCACGTTGGGTTTTATCACGAAGCTTCCTAGGACCGCGCGTGGAGTGGATTCGATTTGGGTCATCATAGATCGATTGACCAAGAGTGCTCACTTTATCCCGATTCATGAGAGCATATCGGCGGAGAAATTGGCCGACATCTATGTCAGGGAGATCGTGGCGCGACATGGGGTGCCAGTATCGGTTATTTCGGACAGGGATGTGCGTTTTACTTCCAGGTTTTGGAAGAGATTTCATGACGAGTTGGGCACTTGTTTACATTTTAGCACCGCCTTTCCCCCGCAAACGGATGGTCAGAGCGATCAGACCATCCAGACTTTAGAGGATATGTTGTGGGCATGCGTGTTGGATTTCGGTGGTAGCTGGGATACCTATCTTCCCTTGGCCGAGTTCTCATACAACAACAGCTACCACGTGAGTATTAACCGTCCCCCATTTGAGATGTTGTACGGTCGGAGGTGCAGGACCCCAATATGCTAGGCTGAAGTTGGCCAGAGAGTCATGGGGAGCACCGAGGTGGTGCTCAAGACTGCCGAGAGGATTCAGCAGGTTCGTAGCAGGCTTCAGACCGCACAGAGTCGGCAGAAAAGTTACGCCGACAAGCGCCGATCCGACCTGGAGTTCCAGGTTGGGGATATGGTTCTCCTGAAGGTGTCTCCTTGAAAGGGCGTCATTCGATTCAAGAAACGGGGTAAGTTGGGCCCGAGGTATATTGGGCCGTTCAGGGTTGTAGCCCGGGTGGGCGAGGTGGCGTATAGGCTGGATTTGCCAGCCGAGCTCAGCCAGATCCACAGCATTTTCCATGTTTCTCAGCTGCGGAAGTGCCTAGTGGACGATTCAGCGGTAGTTTCGTTAGAGGATATACAGGTTGACGACAGCCTGAATTACATTGAGCGCCCAGTCGCAATCCTCGACAGGAAGTCGAAGGATTTGAGAAACAAGAAGGTGGAGCTAGTGAAGGTGCAATGGAAGCACCGCAAGGGTTCGGAATGGACTTGGGAGCCGGTGGAAGAGATGATGGAGCATTACCTCGAGCTGTTTCATGATCGAGCAGTAGACTTCGAGGACGAAGTCTAAAATAAGTGGGGGAGATTTGTAGCACCTGGTTCCTGGTACGTAAATCTTATTTGAGTAATTCCCATTTTTTTAGCCTTGGACTCAGCGAGTCATAGGTCCGACTCGCTGAGTAGAGATGGGACCCGGGACATGTTTAACTTGGCGACTCGGTGAGTCCATATCCTGGACTCGGCGAGTCACCGTTGATTGATGAAACCCTAAGTTTCAGGGGTTTGCACCCTATTTAAGCCCTCATTTCCGCCCCAAGCCAGTCCCCTTCACCCTCAGGAGCTCTCCATACGTTCTAACCCCTTGTTCTTGTGAGTTTGAGGCCTTTTGTGTGTTTTCTTGAAGATTTTGAGAAGGAGGAGGAGTAGATCAAGAGGAAGGGAAGGAAGTCAAGCATCTTTGTGTTCTTTCAGTAATTTCTTGGAGGTATAACTTGTTTTCCCTCTGTTTCTATGCTTGTTACTCCATTAAAGTCCTTCTTGAGCCCTTACCCAAGCTTGCATGTGCAATATAATTCGTAATAAGTTGATTGGCCTATAGATCTAGGTATGGTTGAGCTCCAGGAGCTCAGATCTACTGCCTTTATGGACCCATATTGCATAAAGACCCTAGATCTACTCTTTTGGTGCATTTTGAACCCTAAAACTCTCATTGGTGAATATCAACACGTAAAGCTGGAAACTTTAGGTGTTATTCATGCTCTAGGAACCCAGATCTGTGGATAGCATAAGCTGGATTCAAGCAAAATCCAGCATATAGTGATTGCCTGGTAACGACTCGGCGAGTCTGCTCGCGAGTCTCCGCGTTTGTCCCCTTTTCGTTGTTTGAGTGGGAGTAGTGAGTCACGGGGTGTGACTCAGTGAGTTGGAAGCCAAACTCATCTATGGAGGAACTCGGCGAGTCAATGCCCTGACTCGGCGAGTTCAAGGAAATCTCCTTAGATCAAGAACAGACTCGGCGAGTTGTTCATACAACTCGGCGAGTCGCAACATATGTGTTCTTCGGATGAAGATGAACTCGGCGAGTAGGATGAAGGACTTAAGCCTCAGTTTAGAAGGAGAACTCGTCGAGTCAACGTCTAACTCGACGAGTAGGGATGGGATCAAGGGCAATCGATTGGTTAGGCACTCGGTGAGTTGGAGAGCCAGCTCGGCGAGTCGGGTCAACTGAAAGTTGACTCTAACTTTGACTTATGACATGATCAGGGGTAAAATGGTCATTTTACCCAAAGGAGAGTTATCAGTGATTGATTGTGTATGTTGTGGGAATTGCAGCCGAAGGATTTCCGGAGCAGCAGCAGGAGCAGTAGGCAGTCAGTTCCCGACCAGATCAGCAGCTACTTCTAGGTGAGTTACCTTCCAGTAGCGGTGGGTCTACGGCCACAATGCCGGCCCACCAGTAGGAGTTGTATGTGGATGATTGTCTCTGTGATATTCATCTAGGGTTACTACTACCTGTGCTATGTTTATGTGCTAGTATGATATGATGCTATGTGTTAGTGGCAGTAGGGGAGATAGTCCCCAAGATAACTGTTCGATAGGGCCGAAGGGGTAGTTATACCCAGCCATGCTAGATAGATTTTGAAATTGTGGTACATGTTATGTGGTAGTAGTAGAGGGGAGAAGTAGTCTCCAGTACCCGGTCGAGAGGACCGAAGGGGAGGCTAGCACCCAGATATGCTAGGCAGTATCCGGTCGAGATGACCGAAGGGGGAGGCCAGCACCCAGGTATGCTAGGCAATATCTGGTCGAGAGGACCGAAGGGGTAGGTCGGGCACCCATATATGCCTAACAATATAAGTATGTTATGTGAATATTATGGTATGTGGTACGGTTGGGGAACTCACTAAGCTTTGTGCTTACGTTTTTCAGTTGTTGTTTCAGGTACCTCTTCAGCCAAGAGGAAGGAGCAGGCGCGGTAGCGGCTCATCACACACACTCTTGTTTCCGCAGTTATGAGTTTATTCTGGGATTGACACTCTGATATTTTGGTTGTTTAAATGTTGTGGATTTCAATTTGGTTTTCGATGTGAAATGGTTTAATCAAACAATGTTTGAATTATTAATGTTTTCTAAGTAATGTTTTATAACGAAATTTTTGGACATGAAAACTGGGTCGTTACAGCTGCTACTAATCCCTCTATGGATGCTCTTGTTGTGCAGGATTCGGTAGATGATGATGAGTTCGGTGGCATACAGGTGTGGTCAACCGACTCAGAAGATGATGAAGTGAGAAAGCCTTCTCATGGAAAGGCTTATGTGGCGAAGAGTGGTGATGCTGGTGGAAGATGTCTGATGGTGACAGATGTATCCCAGATGAGAGGATACAACACTGATGGTGGAAACGAAATGGCTAAGGAGTGAGAGGACGTGTGCTTTACAGCAAAGCCTCTCAGTGTGCAAATCAGTGAGCTAGATGAACTGATCAAGAAGGTACAGTACATTTTTGTTTCGTTTAAAATTCCACAAACATCATATGAAAAAGAATTAAAGAACCTGAAATCAAGAATTTCAAATCTAGATAGTTGTTTAACTCAAACACGTGTCGAGAATTCTAATCTAACTGACCAAATAAGCAGGGTAACATCCAAGAGTGAGGAGCGAAGGATGTGGATTGAGCAGAAGGAGTTGGAGCTGGATAAAACTAGGGATGAAAATATCTATTTGCAAAGAGACAATCTTAAATTATTAAAACAGAGGAATGTTTTTTGTTTAATTGCAAAAAGACTTTATACTAACATTACATCGCATGATTTTGCCCTTCCTTGAGTCAAAGGAAGATGAAATCGATGCCGAAGCATACAACTGTGAAAGTGTTGTATCTTCAGATGATATAAATCCCACTTATATGTATGGTCTGGACAAAATTGAATCTTGTATAAAGTCCAAAGACCATAAGGACATGCTCAAGAATCTTTTGGATGAAAATGATAAGTTGAAACTCAGGGCCGAAACTATACAAAAATTTGACTCATTGAGTACCAAATTGAGTTCAGAAAATAAAATTCATGTTGAAAATGCATCTGAACTTAATGATGACGATGACATGAGTGAAATCTCTGTAGAGGATCAGGTTGACTGTTCAGAGTTCATTAGGAGCGAATCTGAAAACCACAAAAACTTGATTTCTGAAAATTCTGTGGAATTCGCTCGTATGTCCAAAAATTAGTCCCCAATCCTTAAAAAAAGGCTGTTGTATACCAAAAGGTTAGAACCACTCCCAATCAGGTTTATAAGGTCACAGGAGTAACCGAACATCAGACAGTTGAACTCACTGCCATAGTGAATGAAGATAATGCAGATGGCTGTGATGAGTTTTTCTGGTCTGCACCGATACACAACGCAGATGAGACAGTTGGTTTGTCGGAGCGAACATCATGGAAGTCCAAAGGTAGATATGTGGCAAAACCACTGAATAAACCTACCAACTTTGACGTGCCCAGTTCCAGCGGCACAAAAGAAGTTTCAGAGGAATATGTTTCCTCAACAAGCGAAACCTCTTCCATGAAAAGTGAACCTGTTGCTCAGAAGCCGAAACAAAAGGCAAATATTCACAGACAACCGAAACAAGTGAA
Source organism: Lactuca sativa (assembly GCF_002870075.4). Classification (NCBI taxonomy): domain Eukaryota; kingdom Viridiplantae; phylum Streptophyta; class Magnoliopsida; order Asterales; family Asteraceae; genus Lactuca; species Lactuca sativa. Next base: position 92,266,771 of record NC_056627.2, read on the forward strand.
AAATCAAAAGCAGCAGAGAAATCTGAGATACAAGAAAAATCTCTCAGAGCGAAAGCAATTTTGGCGCTCCCAAAATCCTCACTATACTCACTTTGATAGAAACTCCAAGCCAAAAGGAGAAGAAAATAAGAGTAAAAGGAGCTTCGGTCCATCAGATCAAAAGAACCAGAAGAAGACTTCCGGGCCACAGGAAGAACAAAACCGAAAGGATAGGTTTGGTCCCGAAAGTAACAACAACCGAAAGGCTGGTTTCGGTCCACCAAACAACAACAAGCAAAGACCAGAGTTCAGCCCATCAAGCTTCTACAAAAGAAGAACCAGTTTCTGTCCACCAACCTACAACAACCAAAAATCCAGTTTCGGTCCATCAACAAACAGCAACCGAAGGTCCACGTTCGGTCCCTCAAATGATCACAACCGAAAGGGTCATTTCGAACCTCAAGTCAGGAAAGATTCCCATGCTAACTTCTATTCTTCTTATTCATCTCGTTCTCATTCTTCTCCTAAGCCTAATTCTCGTCCTACACTAAACTCCCATTCGTCGAAGGATTTGAAAGGAAAAAGGAAGATTTCGTGAGCAAATGAAGACCGAAAGCAAGCTAAAGTTCAAACGCCCGAACCTGAATCCAAAATACCTGCACCTAAATCCAATAAAATCAAAGTGCTTACCATTAAGAGGAAAGATGAAACAACCTTAATAAAAGAAACATATCTTGTTGATATTTCTCTTACTATTCTTGTTTTTGTAAAAGGCTCACGTGGACCCAAGAAACTTTGGGTTCCTAAATCTGCTTAATTTTTGCAGGTTATAAGTGACGAGCAGTTTGACGAAGAATGGTACATTGACAATGGCTGCTCACGTCACATGACAGGAAGGAAGGAAGAGCTAAGGGAGTTTCGGCCACTTCAAAACGGTGGCAATGTCAAGATTGGTAACAACTCTTATGGAACGATAAAGGGTTATGGGATGATAACCAATGGAGATTTCACAACCAGGAAGGTGGCGTATGTAGAGGGGTTGCAGCATAACCTCATCAGTGTGTCTCAACTGGTGGGAGGTACAGGTCTCAAAGTCTCGTTCGATTACGAAGGTTCAGAGATAATAGAGAAGAAATCCAACAAAGTTATTCTCAATTCTGAACGAAAAGGTGAAATGTTCCATCAGAATCTCAGACCAATCAAAGGGAATCCAACCATATGTCTTTTGTCCAAAGCCCATTCAGACGAAAGTTGGTTGTGGCACCGAAGGCTCTCACATCTCAACTTCAAAGACATCAACAACCTAGTCACAGGTGGTCATGTTCGGGGACTTCTACTGCTTAAGTTCAATCGAGAACACTTATGTGCTGCATGTGAAATGGGGAAACAAAATCTCCAAAGTCACCCAACAATCATAAACACCAAAGTTGTTGAACCACTTGAGTTGCTTCACATCGACTTATGTGGTCCATCATCAATCGAGAGCATTGGCGGTAACAAGTACATCCATTTTATTGCTGATGACTTCTCACAATTTAATTGGGTATTGTTTCTAAAGAAAAAAATCTGAGGCGACTCCCAAACTGAAGATCTTTATCAAGCAAGTCGAAGTGCAACTGAGAAAAGTCGTTCGAAACATCAGGAGTGACAATGGACTGGAATTCAAGAACAAAGAATTCGAAGATTTCTTAGCAGAAAAAGGCACCAGTCACAACTTCTCAGCCCCCTATACACCTCAACAGAACGGAATTGTCGAAAGGCGAAACCGATCCTTGTGTGAGGCGGCCCGAACCATGCTAAGTTTTGCTTCCCTTCCTCTATATTTATGGGCTGACGCCATTGCTGCAGCTTATTTCACTCAAAACAGATCATATCTCAACAAGCATTTCTCTCTCACCCCTTATGATATAATTAACAATAGGAAGCCGAATGTCAAGTTCTTTCACGTGTTCGGTTCAAGATGCTTCATCTTCAACTCCAAAGAACATCGTAACAAGTTTGACGTCAAAGCTGATAAAGGTATCTTTCTGGGATATTCTCTTACTTCAAAGGCATATAGGGTTCTGAATAAGCGTTCTAAAAGAATTGAAGAAACCTATTATGTAACGTTCGATGACAATTACAACAAGAAGTTGAAATCTACTGAAGAAGCAATTGGAGAGATTTTCTCTCAAACAGGTCAAGTCACAGCCTCAATCGCCAATCTCTTTGAACAGTTCATGGATATATTTGATGAACCTGAGAAAGCTACTCACTCTGAGGCCACGGTAGCAGACAACAAGATTGATCACCTTAAGAAGATTGTCAAAGATTCAGCCAAACAAATGGGAGAAGAAGAACCAGTTCGAAAAGAACCTTCCCAGAGCGGTACTTCGGTCGAGGGGGAGAATCTATTTTCTTCAAATCAATAGGACTCGCATATCCAGGGGGAGAATCCAATCTTTGACAGACCCGAAAGTCCTGTAGCACCCGAAAGCCCAACTGCACCCGAAAGCCCCGCTGCACCCGAAAGCCCGGTTGCACCCGAAAGTCCAGTGACAACCGAAAGTCCGGTTCAGCCTGAAAGCCCATTCGAAGAAAGATTTTTTGGTTCACATCCAAATGATTCATCATCTGTCGAGGGAGAGAATTCCGGTATGCTCTATGACGATGATGTTCAATCAGAGTTGGAAGAAATGGTAAATGCTGAATTGGATCCATCCTACGATCCAAATTACCCTCCTCTCACCAAATGGACCAGAGATCATCCTGTATCTCAAATAGTGGGTGATGCATCAGAAAAGGTTCTAACTCGATCACAAGTGAAGGCGAAGCAAACTGCTCTATTCTCCAAAGTAGAATTCTGCAAGTTTAATTCTTTCATCTCCAAAATAGAGACAAAGACCGTCAATGTTGCCCTCGATTATTCTGATTCGGTTCAGTCAATGCAAGACGAACTCAATGATTTCGAAAGAAATAAGGTCTGGAGACTCATTCCAACACCAAAAGATGCCTCGGGTGTCGGTCTCAAATGGGTGTTCAGAAACAAAATGGAAAAAGTGGGAAATGTTATCCGGAATAAGGCTCGGCTAGTGGTGAAAGGATATTGCCAGGAAGAAGGAATCGATTACGAAGAGACATTCGCTCTGGTGGCAAGGCTGGAATCCGTTCGTAAATTTCTTGCCTATGCTGCACAGAAGAACTTTGAGGTCTACCAGATGGATGTGAAGTGTGCGTTTCTAAATGGGGAACTTGAAGAAACTGTGTACGTGGAGCAACCTCCTGGCTTTGTGAATGAAAAGCATCCGGATCACTGCTACATATTAGATAAGGCTGTTTATGGTTTGAAACAAGAACCTAGGGCATGGTATGAAACATTAACTAAGTTTTTAAAGATGTCTAAATTCAAACAAGGTTCAGTTGACCCAACCTTCTTTCGTAAAAAGGAAGGTAACCACCTTATGATCGTTCAAATCTATGTCGATGATATCATCTTTGGCTCAACGAATCCTAGCCTAACAGCTGAATTCAGAAAGTTGATGGAGACTAAATTTGAAATGAGGTCAATGGGTCCGATTAACTTTTTCCTTGGCTTAAATATTAGACAGCGACCCGAAGGCATCTTTATCAACCAGAAAGCATATACGAAGTCTCTCCTTGCCAAATTCGGCATGATGGGATACTCAAAGGTCAAAGTCCCTATGGCTATTGGCACCAAGCTCACACCATCTTTGGAAAAACTGGCAGTCGACATAACGCTTTATCGCCAAATGATTGGTTCCTTGATGTATCTCACAACTAGCAGGCCCGATATAATGTTTTTAGTGTGCTATTGTGCTAGGTTCCAAGCAAATCCTCGTGAACCACACATGTTGGCAGTGAAAAATATATTCTGGTATTTGAAGCGAACCACCTCTCTCTGTCTCTGGTATCCCTCAAACTCAGGTTTCTTCGTTCAGCCTACTCAGATGCAAACCTAGGAGGATGTGGTCTAGACCGGAAAAGCACTACAGGAGGCTGTCAATTCCTCGACGGGAAGTTGGTGAGCTAGCAATCTAAGAAAAAAACATGTGTTTCTCTGTCTACAGCCGAAGCAGAGTACATTGCAGCCGCCTCCTGCACATCTCAAGTGATTTGGATCCAAAGCCAACTCCGGGATTATGGACTCAATATGAAAAAGATCCCACTATATTGCGACTCAGAAAGTGCAATTAGGATCTGTCATAACCCAGTGCAACATTCCAAGACGAAGCATATAGCACCGAGGTATCACTTTATTAAGGATCATGTGGAAGATGGAAACGTAGAGATTCACTTTGTTCGAACCAATGATCAACTGGCCGACATCTTCACCAAAGCCCTTCCTGAAGCAAGTTTCAATAAAATTCTACAAGGTCTAGGTATGATGGAATTGGAGTCACTACCAAAAACACCTTCTCAGAACTAAAATTTGGAAGCGAAATGAACCGAACGCTCGGTCTATTTCGGGCTCGGTTCACACGGGAACCGAAATGAACCGAATGCTCGGTCTATTTCGGGTTCGGTCCCACTGCACTTATTTTTTCTTATCTTAAAAAGGTGATATCTTTGGTTTTATACATTTGTAAAATTGTTTTTCAAAATTCCAAAAATATTTTTTTTCTCAGTTTGGTTTGTTTTGTTTTTCTCTTTACAAAAATATCAAAAATTCCAAAAATATTTTCTTTCTTTTTGTCTTTACTTCTGTTTATGTTAACAATTTATGGAGAATATCGATGGTCACTATTTTTATAGCAGAGGTACTTTGGTTTCCTTACACCATCTCAAACATTTTTTCTCCATCATATTCACTTCATACATGTAACTCTTGAGACTCTCAGAAATTACCACTGAGGTTTATGGTTACACAATCTCTGTGTTTGTGATCTTAGCTTCGTGTCACTACATGCTAAGTGAAACCCACAATTCAATACCCACTATGCATTGACAGTGAACAATTAAATTTGCTCTAGCTTTCACTTATGAATTAACGAATCCACCCAAGTGGTTGTACGTTGAAATCTCTATTTTCTTTTTTGTATGATTCTTATGAAATTGTTACATACCATAACATTTCTTCCCATAGAATCCAGTTTTAAATTCTCTTGAGATTTCACACCAAGCATTTCCAACAAGTCACTAAAATATTGTCCAAACCTACTTGTTCAACAGACCACATCGGTCTCACAAGTACTTCATTCGGTTTCTATCTTATGTCAAGATCAGGAATCCTGAACTGAAGTGAAAGCCACCTTTATAAGCCTCATTAAAAGATACCTTTCATCACTTCTTAACAAGTGCTTGATTGTAATTCGTGTCTATATTGACATCACAATTTCCCACATATCTGTTGCTTTATTTCTTTATCTTTGACACTCTAATGACAAAAATCTTTTTGATTTTTCCAAAAGTCTAGTTTTGTTCACTACGAGCTATTTTTATAGCTCTGGTATTTAATGCTATATTCTCAACGGGATGCTGAGGTTTATTTACGTGTTTGCTTTTATTTAGTGAAGACAGCTCATTTTAAGGATAAGATGATGACTCAGCTGGGAGGCTAAAGGTTTCACGAATTCAAAAAGGCATTTGATGGGAAGCGTGCAAAATGGAAACGTTTTTCTCTCTCATGCGTAATCATAGGAGCTGCTAACTGTCACGCGTCAATCAACTCAGGAACCGATTCGTTTTTCAACAAGATTTGGGGGCGGATTTTTCTCTCTCTTCTACACACGGTATAAAGGGTAAACCCTAAGTTCTTTTACCTCTTTACTGCACCCAATTTTCTGAGAGCAAACAAAGACGCTTTTCTACCACTGTTCATCTCCTTCCTCAAAGCACTCATCAATGGCTGATTCCTCCTCTGTTCATGAAACGTCCCATATTCTCCCAATCCGACCCCAGCAAAGCTTGGTCGTTGATGTCGCCCCATATTCCTACGATGCCTTCATGTACCCTATAGTGGAGTGTCTTAAACACTCTCCACTAGTTCTCGCACTGACCATGGTCGAAATCGTTCCTATGGAGTGTCTATCCTAGATTTTCTCTACTGCCCACTACGACAAGTCTGTTGATCGCGTTTTCTTCGACATTCTTGATACAAAAACCTCTATCTCAAAACAGCGATTCTACTCGCTTCTAGGGTTTGAACCTGATAAATCGAGGTTTAACCCTGAGTCGATTTCTGTGGGACAGTTGTTCTCCATATTTTACAACATGGGTTACACTGAAATCCTGACCACCGTCACGAACTTCAAGAAATCGTGTCTTCCTCCTCAGTGGAATGGCTTCTTCATGATATTGTTCAAGGGTCTATCAGAGAGAAGTGCAGGTTCTGATGAGGCTAGTCGTCTGTTCATGACGATTCTCTATGGGTTGTACACTGACGTCAATCTCCGTTATGGCTTGGTTTTATGGCAGCAGTTAATCCAAAGCCTTGCCTCTACATCTCGCCATTCTGAAATTTCATATGCAAGGTTCTGGACGCTCGTCACCAAATGGGCAATGGACAAGTACCATGTCCCCATTGTGGCTACATCTCCACTCTCATCTATTGGCGTCTTCCACACTACGAAGATCATTGTGACGGATCCTTCCAAGTTTTAGTTTGTTGGCTCAATTCCTGAGTCGATATATGCGTGTGTATCAGGGGAGAGTCGCATCATCAAGACCTACAAGGAGTTTCTTCCTTCGGGTCCTAGAGAGCTCACTCCAGAGATGATTCAGTCTATCCATGACGCCGACAAGCCTGCTCCAAGGGACAAGAAACCAGAAAAGGGGAAAGACAAGAAGGTGGTCAAAGGGGCGAAAGGCCCTTCTCCTAAGAAGCGAAAACCAACGAAGGCAGCCCAATCACCTCCACCAAAGAAGAGGAAAACCCAGCCCAGGCGAAAACTCATTCTTGCCTCTTCTTCCAGTGAATCAGAGGATGAGAGTTCAGACTCAGAGGAGTCGTTTCATGGTGACACTCCTCCCCGTTCGCCTTCACCTAAGGTACCGGTTTCAACCAAACCTATCTCTCCTCCACTAATCACTATCTCTATTTCCATTCCCCCCATAACCTCCACTACTCATATTCCACCCACTTCTATTCCTGTACCACCTCCTATTTTCTCAGACGCTACAACAACAACAACCACTGGAGTTTGAACTAATGTATCTGATACGGGGGCTCGCACTTCAGCACCCAAACCTACACCTGCAACCGAACATACTTCTACACCCGAACCTACTACCACAACTAAACCTCCACCTTCGCCTTCATCTCCCAATCACTCCGCAGATACCGAGGCTTTTCTTGGAGGGGAAGACATGACCTTCGATTCTGTCTACTACAGTCCCTACCAGGTTCAAAGCGATGATGACGATGATGCTCCTGTCACCAAAAAGCACATCAATGAACTTCATGAGAAAATTGATAGTCTCATCGCTTCCTCCTCCTCTCGGTCCAATATCTCAGAGGCTGCCATTCAGAGGCTGATTGATTCTTTCACCAAGGCACATGAAGCCTCTATCAACTCCGCCACTGCTGCTATAGATGCATCTACAAAGGCCTGTGCTGCTGCGACCGAAAAAGTTTAAAAACTATTTTACGATGCTAACAGCCTTTTACAGTCTTTACAGGGGGTCGCTGAATCTAATGCAGCGAAGGTCGATTCCGTTGTTGAGAAGCTGGCTACTTCATTTGCATCAGAATAAAAATTCATTGCCAGTCTTCGTCAGAATCTTGAAGCTGACAATAAATCTTTTCAGGCAGTTATTGAGGAGCGATTGACCAAGCTCCAAGAAGACCTTGCTTCGGAGAACTCTGTGATGGATGCGCTTGCTCGCAAAACCACTGCTCTAAAGGTCAAGAGTCTTCAGCTTTCCCAATCAGAAAAGGAGGTTGCGTCTCTTCGATCTGAGCGAGCGATCATTTCAACTTGTGTTTCGGATGTCTACGGCGCCCTCTCCAACATTATTGAAGCACACGACCCAATCCTCAACTACTCAGTGAGGCGAACTCTCGCTGAGAAGCTTGCTCCTGCCCTTGCCCTACTCAGCAAAATTGAGGGGCTTCCTGAGTTCGTGGCCCATCCAAAACAACGGGGAGAAGGAGTTTCAAAGGGCGATAATGAATCTCAACTGCCTCCTACTTCTACATCACCTTCAACCAAAGAAACGGAACCTCCAATAACTGGTCAGGCTTCAGGTTTGGGTGCTCAAGATAAAGGGAAAAAGGTTCTTGGTGACAGTGATGGTGATGATGACAAAGAGACCATTGCTGATCTTTTGAAGAAACAGGCTAGGGATAAGGATTCAAACATGAGTGCTCGGATTGCTAGAGAGGCAGAAGCAAGCGAAAGGAAGATGAAAGAGGCTCATGATCTCCTTGAAAGTCGAAAAACTCTATTCCCTCCGTGGACTCTCGAGAAGCTTATCAAAGAAGCTATCGATACCCCAAGCATCCTCTGGCTTGAACCGGTGATTTCCTTGGACAGGGTTAATTATGTCGACTCTCAGTTCGACATGCCCTTGACCCAAAAAGCCTTCATATTTCATGCATTTTCCCACGTTGCTGATGTCCCTCATCCTCACCCGAAGGTCGATAGGGAGCTTGTTGAATTCTATCTGAGGTCTGCTCAGCCTCAGTATCAGACGTGGAGTGTGCAGAAGATCATCAATGTTCGGGTCCTCAAACCCTTTCGGGAGGGTAACTTCACTAATGTCAGGTTCAAAGTGTTGAGGGGGTCAGTTAAAACCGAACATGCCATTTCTCTTGCTGATCTTCCTAACCTGAATCCACATGATTGGATCATCCTGCATAACATCCTCCTCACCAATGAAGCTGAATATAGGCTGATCATAGATCACTTCAAGAGGATGTTGGTTTGCTACATCATGGAGGTTGCCAAGATGGATCAAGAAATTGCAAGTGTCTTCAAGAAGAAGCCCACCATCTCCCCAGTTGGTTCTGCAAGCGATTTGAATAAAATGCAGATGAGGAGGATCGATCCAAAGCGGAACTCAGTCATGTTCACCAGGAATGAAGGCCAAAAATGCCTGTTCGCCTTGGCAGACAAGCATCTATATACCACTTAGTGTTTGGAGCATGTTCTGGGGATCATCAATCGGTGCAAGCAGAATTATGAAGATGACAAGAAGTATTTCGATGATATGATCCAGTGGTACATTCGTTTGAGACAAACCATCCTTGCCATCATTCCTCGTCTGTTCGATAGCACAAAGAAAGTTCCTGCAGTTGGACCCAGCAAGGCTAAGTAGAGTCACGCTCCAATTGACGCAAAGGGGGAGATTGTAAGGTCCATTAGGTGTTGCGTCTTGGGCTGGGTTCATAGTCCAATTTTGTATCCGGATTGGGCCTGTCCATTCGTGATTTATTTATTAGGGTTTAGTATTTACTGATGTTTGCATGCATCTTAGTACGTAAGATTTTGGAGTCGATTATTCACAGTGAATATCTTTTATCGATTGTAACCCTAAACAACCTCTACAGCGGAAGTTCCTTATCGAGCTCTGCTGAGGCGTGAATCTATTAAATCATTCAGCATATTTTGATTAAGTCCTGTGTTTGATATTTCTTTTTGCATTATTGTGATTAACCAGTTTAAGATCTAAACGATCAAAGAGTTTTTCAACTCATCATCACCTTTACAGATCTTGGAGAGAATCGTTTTAAAAATGTTTATGGTGATAGGTCAGGGATGATTTCATGGGGATTTCATGACACCCGAAACATGTGGCTCGTGAGACCTAAGAGTGGGACCACTGAACTGTATAAAGATTCTCATGATTTCAACTCCTGGACCAGGGTTGATCTTTCAGAGTTGTCAAAGGCTCCTTTTTCCAATCCCTCTCAAAATCCCCAGGTTACACAGCTCAAGCATTTCTTAGAGGATCAAGTACTCAAGGGTTTTCCTTTAATGAAGACTATAGAGTCAATTATTAAAGTATACCCAAGTGTAATTGATCCTAAAACCAATCAACCTTTACGAACTGTGATGTGGCCAGCTACAAATCAAGTGAATCACATTCCTATCCTTCAGAATCATCCAGATGGATCTCTACGGTCTATGTTGTACTGGGTGTTTGATGAAACTACTGCATCTGCTTTCATCAAACTTGAGAAGGGATGCATCCGCTTGTACGAAAAAAGAGACCTGCTTCAATTTGGAAAGTGCGATATACATCAGCTGAGCCATCATCAGATTAAAGTTGCAGAAGACATCTTTGAGCCAGCAGCCAAAGAATTTACAGCTATGGTTGTGGAGATCATTAACAAACGGATGTGGAACGGAGAAATGGGGCAGTCAGATGTGCTGGTGGTCGACCAAAGACTGAGCTCAATCTAGCACCAAACCAAGGGGGAGATTGAAGGGTCTAGTTACTGGTTTGGTCTAGGCTTTCATTGTAATAAGTTCTTTTTAGTCATTATCATGTTTTGGTAGATTGATTGGGAGTTTACGGCCCATTAGTGAGTTTACGGCCGTAAACCCAGTGTCCGGACCAAGTCCACTATATATAAGGGTTGTTTAGGTCTTTTATGGTTGTTGATGCCACGAGAGTTCACGATCATAGAGTGCAAGTTGTACCAGACGTTTAATGCAATTTAAGGGTGTGCAAGCTTGTTTCAATTCTGTTTCTATCTTGTTTCTTATTCTATTTGAGTGTGTGATTGCTTGATCATTGGTAAAGATCCGTTTCCAGGACCTTACACAGACAGCTATCACCAACACATGGAATAACCATAAGAAGAAGACACATGAACTCTAGAAATCGGCTTGCCCTCTTGTGTATACACTAGTGCCAATCTCACCAACCAATGGGGTCTTTATATATTGTGCCTATTAGGGTTACATGATGTCACTCATGGATTTACCCATTTCTTATGCTCCATGGGTTTTAACCTCCATGGAGTATCCATGGATCACCACATGGGTTAAACCCAACATAAAGAATCTTGGATCATAAGCCCACATATATAAGAATGAATGATTTACATAATCAATCCCCATATATTTAATTAGTCTCTTTTGATCACTAAATTAAGTCCAAATTTATTCTTGATCAATACAAATTAAAAAACATCAGTTCATATTAATATATTAGAACTTATGATATATTAATAAGTCACAAATGTCCTCTTCTCACAAAACCCAAATGGACCGTGTCGAGTCGGGTCAATTACATACCAATTATAGTTATGGACTTAGACACTAATCCAATAGATTTCACATTTGTTCTGATGTGTAGGGCCTAAAATGAAGTAAGGATGTGGAGCACGGGAAGATAAACTTGATCATGGGGAATTGGAAGGTTTCACATGTCACCAAGATTGGAGTTTACTCTTTATTGGTTAGTAGTGGGTTCAGAATAGATTTGAATAATTGTTGCTACACATCTGATACGGCAAGAAATATTATTTCCTTTCATGGTTTGTACAAACTAGGTTTCACATTTCCGCTTGATAATGAAATTGGTGCAATAAATGCTTATTATAATGGTATTTTTTATTTTAAAGCATTATATTATAATGGTGTATGTGAAACTGTGAATGTTGTAGACAACTTAGGAAATGATGTGTTGCATATCGATTCTTCAAATGATTCGGATAAAGCATGCTTGTGGCATTGTCGTCTTGGAAATGTCAACAAGAAGCGCATAGGCCAACTCTAGAAGGCTGGAGTTTTGGAGTCATTCGACTTAAGGTCGGATGACACTTGCGAATCTTGCTTACTTAGAAAGATGACAAAATCACCCTTCACTGGTACTTGTAAGAGGGGTGAGGGTTTGTTGGATCTTATACACAACGATGTGTGTGGGCCCTTCAGAACAGCCACAAGGGATGCTAACCGCTTCTGTGTGACTTTTACAGATGATTACAGTAGATATGGTTATGTCTACTTACTCAAGCATAAGTCAAAAAACTTTGATAAATTCAAAGAGTTTAAAGAAGAAGTGGATAATCAATTGGGCAGGAAAATAAAGATACTTCGATCTAATCGAGGTGGTGAGTATCTTAGTATCGAGTTCCTGGACTATCTTAAGGAATGTGGAAATGTTTCACAGTTGACGCCACCTAGGACACCACATCTTAATGGTGTGGCTGAGAGGCATAATCGAACTCTATTGGACATGGTTCGTTCCATGATGTCGAGCTTCGTTACCAATCTCATTCTGGGGGTATACCTTAGAGACTGTTGCCCATATCCTTAATCTAGTTGCTACCAAGAAGGTTGCCAAAACACCTCACGAGATGTGGATTGAGAAGGCTCCCACATTAGACCACATCAAGGTTTGGGGTTGAGAGGCTTTCGTGAGGCGTGAGACTCATGACAAGATCGAACATCGGAGTGAGCGGTGTATTTTAATCGGTTACCCACATAAATCCTTTGGTTATCCTTTCTACAAACCGAGTGACAATGTTGTCTTCGTTGCGAGGAGAGTAGTCTTGAGAGAGAGAGAGAGAGAGAGAGATCATATGCCAAGGAGACAGTGGGAGGAAAATTGACCTTGAAGAACTTCAAGAGTCAAGCGGTGAAGGAACCTCAAACACTAGTGATCAACCTGAGGAGGAAACTCCTGTTGAGCCAATTGACAAGTTTGTACCTCTGAGGCGTTCCGGTAGAGTTGGTGTTCCACCTGAGTTTCATGGTTTCCATATTACTGTAGAAGGTGATACATTTATCACTGCTAGCAAACTGGTAAATTTAGATGAACCTAACAACTACAAGGAAGGCATGGCGGGCCCTGAGTCTGCTAAATGGAAAGAGGCTATGGACAACGAGATTCAGTCCATGTATGAAAATCAAGTTTGGAACTTGGTTGACAATGTACCGGGCCATAAGACAGTCGAGTGCAAATGGATCTTCAAGAAGAAGACTGACATGGATGGGAAAGTACACACTTATAAGGAGCGACTGGTTGTGAAGGGCTTTACTCAAACTCTAAGAGTTGATTATGATGAGACCTTCTTGCCAGTAGCGAAGATTAAGTCTATTAGGGTTATGCTAGCCATAGCTGCACTTCATGATTATGAAATATGGCAAATGGATGTCAAAAACGCTTTCCTTAATGGAAAGTTGGATGAGGATGTTTACATGAGTCAGCCATACGGTTTTGTCGATGCACGGTACCCTAATAGAGTGTGTAAGCTTGAGAAATCCATTTATGGATTGAAACAAGCATCTCGTAGATGGAATCTTTGTTTTGATGAGAAAGAAAAGAGTTTGGCTTTTCGAGAAGCAAGGATGAGCATAGTTAGCTTTCTGGTATTGTATGTGGAAGACATACTACTCATAGGAAATGACATCCCAGCATTTCAGGAGGTTAAGTCCTGGCTTGGGAAGTGTTTCGCTATGAAGGACATCGCAGAAGCTGCCTATATTCTTGGGATAAGGATATTGAGAGACAAGATTAAGAGACTAACTGGAATTAGTCAAAGTACCTACTTGGATAAGTTTTTGAAAACATTTAGCATGCAGGATTCCAAGAAAGGTGACATACCGATGCAGAGCAATGCCAAACTGAGTAAAGCTCAGAGTTAGAGTATAGAGGCAGAGATAGCTAAGATGAGTCGAATACATATGCTTCCGCTATTGGTTTGATCATGTATACTATGAATTGTACTCGCCCTGATCTGGCCTTTTCTTTGAGCATGGTTAGTAGATATCAGGGGAATCTGGGCAAGGCTCACTGGACTGTGGTAAAGAACATTCTCAAGTACATACGGAGGAGTAAGGACTGGGTCCTTACACTCAGTGGGACTGATGACTTCAGAGTGGTAGGGTATAATGACGCTAGCTTTTACACTGATAGGGATAATTTCTGTTGTCAGTCAGGTTGGGTCATTACCCTAAATAGAGGAGCAATAAATTGGACAAGTTCCAAGCAGGAGACAGTAGCTAATTCAACTTGCGAATCAGAGTACATAGCAGCAAGCGTGGTGGCAAAGGAGGCAATATGGCTGAAGAACTTCATTGGAAACCTTGGATTTGTACCAGCTATAAAGGAGCCTATGGATATTTCCTGTGACTGCGAGAGTGCAGTTGCCTTAGCCAAGGCACCAAGGGATCATGACAGATCAAGGCACATTCATAGAAAACCACTTCATTAGACATCGAATAGAAGAAGGAATCCCCATGGCAAAGAGGGTATCATCAGATGAGAACCCAACAGATCCCCTCACGAAGGGACTGAGTAGTGTTAGGCATTTACAGCATGCGAGGTGTATTGGGCTAAAGGATGATATTAGTTTTAACAATTAGATAACTTTCAAAACTTGTAATAGTTGAAATGTAATTGACATTTTATGCTTATATAAAAGGTGCTTTTTATTTACTAGTATGGTACTGTCTCGTGTTAATCATTTACTATTGTTTCATTTTGCATGTTTTGACTTCCAAAATAATTATATTATTGAAACTATCCACAGTCGATCATACGTTGGAAGTAGGTGGTGAATTAAGACTGTTATGAATTTGGTTTGTAGATTTGTGTGAATGGTATCAGACATAGCAAAGTTTGCTACAACATTCATGAGTGCTCATAAGGTTTGAGTATCAGATTCAACCCGCGCTCACTTGTATCACTTCATGGAATGTATCTCGAGTGATCGTGAGAACATAATATCATATAAGTCTTCAAACCAAGATATATGATTTGCGGACTATGAATTGGTTGTACAATGATAGTACGAAAATGCATTGGTAACTTGATGTTATAAAAGGTGATGTTATGTTCAATTTGATGAATGGTTAGTACAAGCATATGAGTCGAAGTTTATTTGTTCCTTTTAGTCCTTGGAGGTTGAAAAGTGATATCTTGGGCCCCTTGATGATTTTGTTTTGACTTATGTGTCGCGCCTGGTGAGAAATAAATTGGTGTGTTCAATTATGTTCTATGTCAAACAAATCGAAAATCGGGAAACAAACTGTTGGACAATAAGTACGCCATTGTTCCATGTATTTGTCCGGCTGATATCTTGAACAAAGGATTATATGATCACTTATCTAAAATGGAGCGTCTCGTTTCGACAGAGGCTTTTAAGAGCTACAATTTTTAGTCGGTGTTTTAAGTCCTACTTGCAGTTATAGTTATTAGACTTATCCAAGTGGGAGAGTGTTGGATTTAGTGTCTAAGCCCATAACTATAATTGGTATGTACTTGACCTGAGAGTAGCATGGTCCATTTGGGTTGCATGGCACCGGAACAATCTAAAGAATGGACTTTTGAGAAGAGGATATTTATGATTTATTAATATATTATAAGTTCTAATATATTAATATGAAATCATATTATTTAATTAGTATTGATCAAGAATTACTTTGGAATTAATTTTGTGATGAAAAGACTAATTAAATAAATGGGGATTGATTGTGTAGAACTTTTGTTGTTATATAGTGGGCTTATGATCCATAATCCTTTATGTTGGGCTAAACCCATGTGGTGACCCATGGGTACTCTATGGAGGTTAAAACCCATGGAGCATAAGGAATGTGGAAAGTCAAGCACATTAGGTTGGATGGTGTAACCCTAGTTGTGTCACACTATATAAAGGACCCTGTAGCTAACAAAATCGGCGCCTAAGTGAAAGGAAAAAGGGCTAGCGGAATTTTTTGTGCAAAGATACTTCACTCAAGTTATTCCAATTGTTGGTGGTGTTGTGTGAAGCATTTGAGGCATCACACTTGGGGTTCTAGGCTCTTAAAGGCTTAAGGAATCAAGCTACAAGAAAATGTATGTCATTCTACTAGTTTTTTGTATTACATATATTTCATGTACACCATATAAGTGTTAGAGTGCTCAAAACCCTTCAGTAGTATCAGAGCCTAGGCTTGCTTTCTATGATACTTGATGCTACTTGTTTTTTCAAAGTTAAAAATTTGTCATTATCTGACTGCTCACCACGACGTGGTAGCTTTTACCACGACGTGGTGATGCAACTATGAGCAGATTTTCGAGTTTTGGTTTGTAATTGGATGAGGATCATTACCCTAAACTGTATTTTGAACCTAGAAACCTGTTTTTCAAAAGGGTAATGTTCATGCTTGTCCAATTAAAAAGATAATTGTCAAAGTTTCATGTTTAATAATAGTTTATATGATTAATTACATGAAATCTGTTTGATTTGAATTATCTGGCTCATATGATTTTAGTTGAATTTTCCATGAATTATTTGATTATAGTATTAGTTAAAGAATGTTTTAAATGTTTTTTAATGGACTCCATAACATGTCCTCAAGTTATGGATGTTATTTTCTATTTAAGATTCCATTAAACTCATATGTTATTAACTTGAAGAGTTTTGACAAGTTTCAAAACTTGCCCTCAAGTTTTGGAATTTGTAAAGTCTCACTAAATGAAACTTTAATTCCAAACTTTAGAATTTTAAAAGTTAAAATTCAACCCTTATACTATTATAGTATTATAAGTTAATAATATATATATATATATATATATATATATATATATATATATATATATATATATATGTACAAGATTAATTAAGTCTTACTGTTAGTAGGCCTCATTCACGAAACCTGTCTATAAGGGGGGGGGGGGGGGTATAAGGTTACTGCCTATAAAATGGTAGTTTAATGGGTGTCCACTTTCACCCACCGCTTCCTTGACTGGTGGAGGGTCGTTAGCCGAATGGGTAGGATAGGAATATAATTCTCATTAAGTATAAAGATAATAAAGTAACTAAATGTTTTTTATTAAATTCCCAATCTTAGAAAAATGTAAAATTGATGCTAATCCTTGAAAATTGCACTTTGCACCTTACCAAGTCGTTAATGGAGCGTGTGTGGTTAACCGACACATTAACTTGGACTAGTAAGGGTGGTAAAGGGTGGCTCGATGTTTATCATAAGATCAGTGGAGCAAGTGTGGTTTACCAACACATTGATTGGGTGATAAATTCGGGAGTACCAAGCACATTTTGCATGGTTATTCACACCTTTTTTGTGATCCTCGGTATCCCAGTCACAAACCTGAAGGGCATAATTAAGATTTAAACATGCCATTGACTTATTCAATGAATCTCAAAGGATCTAGGAGTTTCAATCCAATTAAAACATAATAATAATTTCGTTTTTCATGGTGGAAATTGGTAAATCGTCATTTACCTACCTTCAAATATTTTGCAAGTTGGATTACAACATCCCTCTTCGAATTTGTAAAATATTATGTTGGGTCTTAGTTTTAATATTTCATTTGGGTGTTTTATTATGGACTCTTTATCTAATCTAAACTTTGTCGTTCTTTCTTTTCAGATGTCTTCCAACATCGCCTCAGGCACAAACCTTACTGGCTCCTTCTCTCTCATAAACCTTTGTAGGAGAGTTATCTTCGATGGTTTCGACTTCAATGATTGGATTAGGAACATCATGACGGTCACTCGCTATGAGGACAAGAAATATGTCCTCAAAAAGGAGCTAAAGGAAATTGATGAGTCTTCTGCTACTCCTGAGGAGATTGTTGAGTTTAGGGCACATAAGAAGGATGCCACCAAGGTAGCATGTATCATGCTTGCTACTTTGTTAGCTGAACTCCAAAATTACTATGAGGACTTCTACCCTTTTAAGATGCACCAGGACCAGATGGAAGATTGTTGGATAAGGTGTCTAAGTCCATAACTATTTCTGGTA
Organism: Lactuca sativa; assembly: GCF_002870075.4. Classification (NCBI taxonomy): domain Eukaryota; kingdom Viridiplantae; phylum Streptophyta; class Magnoliopsida; order Asterales; family Asteraceae; genus Lactuca; species Lactuca sativa. The sequence continues at coordinate 92,284,395 of NC_056627.2, forward strand.
TCTACTTGACCCGACCCGACATGGTCCATTTGGGTTGCATGGCAGCATGCAATTGGATAAACTAAATGAGAGAAATAACACTTGTGGTTTATTAATATATTATAAGTTCTAATATATTAATAATTTTATTTAATTAGTTTGATCAAGAATTAATTTAGAATTAATTAAGTGATCAAAAAGATATAATTAAATATATGGGTTGATTATGTAAATCATCCATAACTTGTATAGTGGGCTAAGAGGCTCCATGGATTATCAAGTTGGGTTCGACCCATAGGATGCTCCATGGGAGTTACAAACCCATGGGTCATGGAAATGAAGAGTCATGACACATTAGGGTTTACATGGTGTAACCCTAGATGTGTCAACACTATATAAAGAACATATTCTCAACCAAAATCAGCTACACATAAGAAACAAGGGGGCTAGGCCGATTTTAGAAGTGTGTATTCTCTCTAAAGTCATTCCAAAAGAATTTGGTGTTGTATGAAGCATTTGAGGCATCACACTTGGGGTGCTAGGCTCACAAGGTTTCAAGGATCATAAGCAACAACAAGGTAAGTTATTCTATCTTTCATTCAAATTAAAAATTGTTCCCCATGTATGCTAGATAGGAATATAACCTTGGAATTCAACTTTGCATGATAATTAGACAAACATATATCCAAGGTTATTAGGGTTGCATTTATACTTAGTAAGTGTTTGAATGCTCAAAACCCATCAGTGGTTACAAAGCCCAGGCTTGTTTGTTTGTTATTTGTGCAAAATTGTTGAAAAAAGTCGATATTGTGCAATCTGCCTATTGAACTCGCCGAGTCCATGGGGGGGACTCGTCGAGTTCATGTGTAAATTCATCCTACTCGCAGAGTAGGTTCGTGCACTCGACGAGTAGGAGCCTCAGAATGCAGATTTTCGACTTTTGTTGCTGTAAATGGACTAGAAACATTATCCTAAACTGTTTTGGTACTTGAAAACTTGTTTTAGATGGTGTAATGTTTATGCTAATCCAGTTTCAATGGCTATTATAAAAAATTACAAAGTTTTTAAGTGTAATTTTTTATTCTTGAAAGTGTTCATATTCATATTCTTGAACTTATGAGGATTAGATGATCATAGGAATTACTTGTAACCTTCATGGTAGTTTAATTCATGACCATAATGTGTTTTAATGGAGTCCATAACTTGTCCTCAAGTTATGGAAAACCAAAAGTCACACTTTTATTAAAGCCATTAAAAGAACACAAGAGTTATAAAAATGAAGAGTCTTCATTTTATTACTCAATTAACTCATAAGTTATAAGAAATGAAAAGTTTTGAAAGTTCACAAAACTTGCCCTCAAGTTTTGGAACAAGTAAATTCTTGATTAAAACTTTAGTTCCAACCCTTTGAATTTTAAAAGTTAAAATTCAACCCTTATACTATATAATATTATAAGTTAATAATATATATGTATAAGATCAAGTCGTCTTACCGCTAGTACGCCTCATTCACGAAGCCGGTCTACAAGGGGGGTATAAAGTCGTTGCCTATAAAATGGCAACTTAATGGGTGTCCACTCTCACCCACCGCTTCCTTGATCAGTGGAGGGTCGTTAGACGAACGGGTAAGACAAGGACTTATAAATTCTCATTAAAAGTATGATGAATATTATAAAGTAACTAAATGCTTTTATTAAATTCCTAATCTTAGTTACTTTAGGAGAAATGTGAATAAGGTGCTAATCCATGAAATTACACTTTACACTTTGTTTAAGTCATTGGTGGAGCGTGTGTGGTTAACCGGCACACTAACATGGACTTAATAAGGTAGGTAAAGGGTGACTTAAGGTTTACCATAGCATCGGTGGAGCGTGTGTGGTTTACCGGCACATCGATTGAGTGATAAACTTTAAGGGTACCAAGTGATTTTCATGGTTACTTCACACGTCGTTTTGTGATCCTCGGTATCCCAGTCACAAAACTTGGAGGGCACACTTGAGATTGAAACATGCCTTTGAAAAGTTCATTGAATCTCAAAAGAATATAGGAATTTCTAAGAACCAATCAAAAACCTAATATTTAATATTTCGTTTTTCATGGTGGAAATTAGTGAATCGTCATTCACCTACCTTTCAAATATGTTATAGCTTGGATTACGGCATACCTCTTCTAAGTTATAGTATATTGTGATTGGACCCTAAAATTAATATCACATTTGGGTGTTTTATTAAGGGCTCTCTTAATATCTAAACTAATATTGTTCTCTTCTTTCAGATGTCTTCAAACAATGCTGCTTCTGGCTCCTTTACCCTTATGAACTTGTGTGGGAAAATCACTTTTGATGGATCCAACTTCAATGAATGGATCAGAAACATCATGATGATTACCCGGTACGAGGACAAAGAGTATGTCCTTGACAAGGAGCTTAAGGAGATTGATGAGTCCACTGCAACTTCCTAGGAGATCGCTGACTTCCAGGCACATGAAAGGGATGCTACCACAGTGGCATGCATCATTTTGGCCACCATGACAGCGGAACTCCAAAAGTACTATGATGACTTCTACCCCTTTGAAATGCACCAAGATCTGATGGAAAGATACCATCAAAGTGCAAGACAAGAGAGGTATGAAATCATCTTCTCCATCATAACAACCATGACGAAGGATGGGGAATCCATCGCAAACCACATGCATAAAATGCAAAGGTATGTGGATCGGTTGCTGAAGCTTAATGTGAACTTCCCCGAGGAGCTTGCAATAGATATCATTTTGCACTCCTTACTATCATTCTATGATCAATTCCACATGACATACCACATGAATAAGGAAGAGGTCACACTCAACAAACTTCAGGGACTTCTCCAGACCGCAGAATTAGGTCTTAAGAGGAAGTCGGTTGTTAACACTCCTACTTCAAACTTCGCCCTGGTTTTGGCAATCGAGAAAAGTCGAGGGAAGAAGAGGAAGAGCTCTTCGAAGGGTACCAAGGCTAGGAACCTTGATGGATCTTCTTCAAGTGGAACCAAGAAGGGTTTCGTCACTCCTTCTTCTGACCCAAAAGAGACTGAATACTTCTATTGCCATGAAAAATCACATTGGAAGCGGAACTACTTAAAATACCAGCAAGATGTGAAGGATGGGAAAGTTAAACCCAACCATGCAGGTATTTACACTATCTTATCTAAAAACTCAACCCATTCTAACTCTTGGGTCCTGGATACCGGTTGTGGTATTCATATCTATTCTGATTTGCAGGGACTAAGAAGAAGTGAGAATGTGGAGCATCGAAGAATAAACTTAATCATGGGGAATAGGAAAGCTTTACCTGTCACCAAGATTGGAGTTTATACTTTATCGATAAGTAGTGGGTTTAGTTTAGATAATGAAGTTGGTTCGATTAATGCTTTCTTTAAAAATGTTCTTTATTTTAAAGCATTACCTTGTGATGGTGTGTATGAAACTGTATCAGTGGTTGATAACTTAGGAAATAATGTATTGTGTATTGATTCTGTTAATGATAATAACTTGGATAAAGCATCATTATGGCATTGTCGTCTTGGACATATAAGCAAGAAACGCATAGGCCAAATCCAAAAGGATGGAGTGTTTGAGTCATTTGACCTAAAGTCAGATGATAGTTGCGAATCATGCTTACTTGGAAAAATGACAAAGTCACCCTTCACCGGTTCTTGTGAGAGGGGTGAAGGTTTGTTGGATCTTATACACATGGATGTGTGTGGACCATTCAAACATGCCACAAGGGATGCTAATCGTTATTATTTGACTTTTACTGATGATTACAGTAGATATGGATATGTCTACTTAACCAAGCATAAGTTAGAGACTTTCAAAAGGTTTAAGGAATTTAAACAGGAAGTCAAGAATCAATTGAGCAGGACACATTAATATGCTTCGATCCGATAGAGATGGTGGGTATCTTAGTTCAGAGTTCCTCGACTATCTTAGGGAATGTGGGATTGTCTCACAATTGACACCTCCCAGGACACCGCAGTTGAATGGTGTAGTTGAGAGGCGTAATCGAACCTTGTTGGATATGGTTTGTTCCATGATGAGTCGAGCTTCGCTACCAATCTCATTTTGGGCGTATGCCTTAGAGACTGCCACCCATATCCTTAATCTAGTCCCTACACAGAAGGTTGCCAAAACTCCTCATGAGATGTGGACCGGTAAAGTACCCAAACTAGACCACATCTAGATTTGGGGTCGCAAGGCTTTCGTGAGACGCGAGACTCATGATAAGCTCGAACCTCGAAGCGAGAGGTGTATTTTCATCGGCTACCCACATCAATCCTTTGGTTACCTTTTCTACAGACCTAGTGAAAATGTTGTCTTTGTAGTTAGGAGGGTTGTCTTTCGAGAGAGAGAGAGATAGTGTTCATAAGCCAAAGAGACAGTGGGAGGCAAGTTGACCTTGAAGAAATTCAAGAGTCAAGTGGTGAAGGAACTTCAAACCCTAGCACTCAACTGATGTGTTTTAGCCATAAGAACATCCTATGTGCTCATACAAACCCTAATGCTTGGATCTAGGTTTCTCTATTGTACATGCAATTCATCCAAGACTATAAACCCTAAATCTAGCATATGATAATCAATATTAACACAATAATGGGTTTAAGATATTACTTTGATTGTTATGTAGCAATAACAATCTCAAATCCTCCTTGTAATGACTTTAGAAAGCTTAGAGTCACAAATGTCACTCCTCTAATGGTTCACAAACACCAAGAGCAAGAGGATCAAGAGGAGAAGAGAAGGAGGCTGCCCAAAACGTGTGAAAACCCTAGAGAACAAGTTCACCCCGTTTTTGGGGCATAAGGGTTCTTTAAATAGTGAGGCTTTTAGGGTTATCTAACAAGGAAACCCTAATTTGGATGCTTAGGCCCTAAGCAACCCATGGACTCCTTCCTTAACAAGCCTTGGACGATTTCTAATGGGTTTTCCCATAGAATTCGTCCAACCTTATAATATAAGGTAATCCATGGCCTAATTGCAATTATCTTATAATTACAATTCCAGTCCCTTAAGTTTAATTAATCTCTTTTAGTCACAAACTTAATTCTTATTAATTCTTGACTAATATTAATTAAACAATATGATTTCTCCTTTAATATATTATTCTCATAACATATTCATAAATCATATTTAATCCTTTCTCTCCATAATTCATCATATCAAGTTGCTTTGGTGAAGGCAACCCAAAAGGACCATGCACCATCGGGTCAAGTACATACCAAAATAGTTATGGACTTAGACACTAATCTAACAGTCTCCCACTTTGATAAGTCTAATAACTATTATGCGTATGACTTCAGATCCTGATCTGCAATCATAGCTTTCCAAAGCCGCTTTCAACTCTAATTTTATCAGATACGCATGTCCTTCAGATAAGGGATCATATATTCCTCCATTCTAGATATCGTATAGACTGAGACATGGATTTAAATCATTCTCTTTGTCTATGTGTTGTTTCCCGAATTCAGATTTATGACGACTGACAACAGACTACAATTGAACACATCAATTTAGTCCCGGCTTAGCCAAGCGCTTTGGTGCCATCACTAAATCATCGAGGGGCCCATAGATATCGCTTTTATCCTACTTTGGATAAAAGGAAAGGATAAACTTTGACTCAATGCTCGCTTGCACTCAGTCACCAAATCACACACAACAATATGTTTTATAACAGCAAGTTACTGGTGCGTTTACATATTATCAATGTGCAATTGAATCGCAAGATACAACTCATGATGAAATCCATGAAGTGATCCAAGTGAGCATGGGTTTAATCCAATGCTGAAATCATATTCATAAGCACTCATGAACGTTGCAGCAAATATTTGCTTATGTCTAATGCTCTTTAGACAATCCACACACCAATTCACGACAGTCTTCATTCATACCTACTTCCAACATATGAACGACTGTGGCCCGTTCAAATAATTTGACTGTTCTTAACCAATTAAATGATTCAGGAAGTCAAAACATGCAAAGTGAAACACAAGAATAATACTAATCCTATATGGCCTCAACCTTTGAGTATAAACAAAACACCTTTTATTTATCACCATATCGATTACTCATTATTTGTCGTTTCGGGTAATCAACTTCTTACTTGAATTACTTACCACACTTGTCCCATGCTCTTAGCATGCACACAATGCTAACCTACGGTCCTTACTTTGTGAAATAGATCAAATGAACACATTACCAATCATACTCATTTCACAACTCCCAATCCTTATCACAAGTGAAAGATTATCGAATTCTTGCCACTTATAGAATATGCTAGATTCTAACATTTTATGCAATGATCCTTTCGTAATATCACAGCATTAAAGTCACAAGGACTATTGCCAATGAAATTACAAAGTCCTCTATCATAAATTGATACAATACAATTCCATAGATGTGATGTCTCTCACTCAAGGTACATTCCTTTGAACATCCTTTTGCATAAAAGTTTCTAAACTAGACATAGATTCTCAATATCTAACTCCCAATATGGAAACCTTTCCATACTTACCATATGACAACTCATTCTTAATAGAATCTTATCTATTCATAATAATGTCGATATGGTCCATCCAATACTATACTTCCAACTACTCACAAGCAACCAATCCTCGTGAACTTTGAATTGTCCTTTGATAGTTGTTTAATTATCTTAGTCAAAACCGATTCATGTCCTTTTCCCTCTAAATGCGCTAGACATTTGAAAAATTTTAGAATGGTCAAATATTATAGCATTTGCAATGAATCCTATACCCAAAGCGTATGGGACACGATGCATAATGTCTTACATAAAGATCTGTTACTTTATCAATCTTCTGCCATAATATTTTATGTGCTATGTTCTCACAATTCGAAATATGAAGAGGAATGCCATAATCATAATCGAAATTTAAGAACGTGCTATGTATCCTTGACTAAATTTATTAACATTCCACAACCTAAGCCTTTAGATTTGAAATGAAGCATAATATTCTCTCCCTTAATTATAGAAAAACAACTATTCAACCCTTACCACTTTGTAAAGTATGACTCTTGTTTTCTGTAATTAATATTGCTAACTTGCAATACCTGCCTTAATAATCATACAATCATAACATTTATGCTCCCACTATCATGATGATTATTATAAACATAACACTTATGCTCCCACTAGCTTTGACATGTATTCAGAAACAGCTTACCTTTCAGAAAAACAATACCTATTGAATTTCTTAAGTCCATATTTCTAATACCCAATGCTTTGATAATCTTTTATCAAGGCTTCCTGAACTTATACACCTTTGCCTTAGATAGCTCATATGTGTGTCTTAAACAATTCAGACAAATTGCCAAATCTCACAATTCGAATCATGGAAAGGGATACCATAACCATAATCGAATTCGAGAATCGAATTATCACAATCACTATCTTCTTAAAATCTCTTTTAGTGAAAGTATTTCCTCACAGTCATTTTCATGAAAGTGGGAAACTTATGACACTTAGATTTTAATGGTGTATGTGTTCTTATCCATGTGAATTTGTCAAAAACAAAGTTTACGACAAATTCAAACTCATATGGACCGAACTTTCTGAATCTTGATTTCTTGTCTTATGGTAACACGGCTGCCCACCATGTCTTCCAAGTAGTTAAGCAGCTCACCCTTTCCTATCAATGTACTTTTCATTGATCAAGGTCCTTGTCTTTTATCCATTCAAATGAGAACTCATAGGGCTCACATGCATAATTAACTCAATTGGAACGGCACAGAAACAAGATAATGTCAACACGATAGGTTGTAAACCTCAACTCGTGTGCTAGTGATGATTGATCAGGTTTATTCTTGATTATTTCTTGAAACTTTTCAAGACCATTAAGACTCCCACTGACTCCTTGACATATAAGATTCTCTTGTCAATAAACATTTCTTGACAACCAAATATTCAAGAGTTAGTGTAGCTTTTATCAAGACAAAACACCATATAAAATTGGTCCTAGTTGGTCTTTGTCTTATCCAAGACATCACAACTTTCCAATTTCAAATGTATGAAAATAAGAAAATCCTTTTCGAAATTCTACACTTGATGAATGTTATAAACCTTCTTAAGACTTGTCACTCAATGTCATAATCTTAACATAAGACTTGTTATTGGAACAAAGTATGATTGACTTCTTCATTTAACCATTTCTTCAATTCTTGATTCCTCTTCTCAGACATACAATTGTACTAACACTTACACAGAGGATTAATTGATATATGGTTCTTAATCATTAAGACCTATCATAAAACATAAAAGGTACTCTCCCTTCTTCTTAGAATAGAGAAACTTTTATCTTTCTGCCTACTTGATTCTTCTTATTCATTCTGCTATTGATTTAAACCTTTTCAATCGATTCATAATTACACTTAATCTTATAAGTATAATCATATTTACTAAACCTTTAGTGAATTATGATGAATATCTTTGTTACTCTTGTGGTGGACTTGATCAACACACAACTTTATGTACTCGATCTCCTAGTCCTTCACCTGACACTTTGTCAACGACTTATTCTAATTTCCAAATATGAAAATTCTCATTCATCGTGCAACCAAGTTGCATGATTCCAAGTTTCTATCCAATTGAAACTTGGGCGATGAGAAACTCTCCCTATTTGGTAAATTCTCGACATTTCCACAATTATCATAATTAAGAGTCACATCCATTCGTTGTAGAAACATCAATTTTTCATAACAATTTTATTGCAAGGAAATAAATAAATAAATGAGTCAAACCAAAATTCATTTTTATTCATAACAGCAGCGGAAAACATTTGTCCTACAATGCAAAATCAACTGAAAAACTATGTAATCAAATATTCCAAACAATTCTATCCTAAATTTCTAAGCTCAAAATCTAATCTTCAAGTCCATGCGAGCGAGATCCATTTCTTTGTGATTAGACTCATTTTGCTTTTCCATCAAGCTTCCTCTCTTTTCAGTGATCCTGCAAAACATTCAAATGTAATCTCATCACATTATGTATTAAGAATCAACGAATAGGAACTTAATGGAGTTAGATAGTGGATTTTACCTGAAGCACAGCCATACTCTTTGAGTCTCCCATCTTCTGGACTCTTCAGGCTCTTAGGGCAGACTTGTATCCAACGCCCTTTCTCTTGGCAGCAAACACAGGTTGGTTCTCCTAGAACGTCCTCGGAAGCATGGTTGGTTGATTTTCCCAACAAATATGCTACATTTCTTTGCCAAATCATTTCTGATTCAGCAGCAATGAGCATGTAAGTTAGGTCAATGAGGTTTTCGCCATGATCCATCATATAATACTTTCTTTTGAACTCATTATATGATTTGGGAAGTGACTACAGAACCTAGTTCACAGCCAACTTATCCGGGAATGACGCACCCAACATTATCAACCTATCGATGTGTGATTTCATTCCTAGAACATGGGCACACACGGGTTTACCATCTTCATGGTTCATTTCCAATAGGGCTTTAGTGACATTGAACCTTTCAATTCTTCGATCTTGTGGGTTAGGGAGAATAACGGAAGGAAGTGGAGGAAGTGAAGCATGATCTCTTGTTCCTCGATCGAATCGTGGTATATCATCTTCATGTGGAATGCTTGTTCTACGGGATTTGGGAAGACCATAGTTGTCATACTTTGACATCTACAAAATGGGAGAAAACAAATTCAATTTAGTTGATCGATTGAGTCCTTAATAAATCACCCAAATGAGATATTAAGGCTAGGACCCAACACAATATTCCACAACTCGGGAGAGGGATGTCGTAACCCAAATTGCAGAACATTTGAAGGTAAGTGAATGACGATTCACTAATTTTCCACCATGAAAAACAAAAAACAAATTAAGTCTTAAATGTATTGAAAATTTCTAGATCCTTTGAGATTCATTGAACCTTTTCAATGGCATGTTCAAATCTCGATATGCCCCTCTAGTTTGTGACTGGGATGCCGAGGATCACAAAGCAGGTGTGAATAACCATGCAAATCTACATGGTTCCCCCACATGTTACAGTCACCTATTCGATGTGTCGGTTAACGACACACGCTCCACCGAACTATGACAAACATTAAGTCACCCTTTGCTACCTTTGCTTAGAACCATTTAGTGTGTCGGTTAACCACACACGCTCCACTAACGTCTTCGCAAGGGCACAAAGTGTAATTTCATGGAATTGCATCAATTCACTTTTGCCTAAAGTAACTAAGATTGGGAATTTTATGAAAGCGTTTAGTTACTTTTATACTTCATTATAATTATAATGGAAGGTTTCTGTCCTATCCTACCCGTTCGGCTAACGACCCTCCACTAGTCAAGAGTGCGGTGGGTAAGAGTGGATACCCATTCAATCGCCATTTTATAGACAATTTCCTTAAACACCCCTTATAAACCAGCTTCGTGAATGAGGCCTACTAACGGTAAGACTGACTTTTACTCATACATATATATCATGTTAGACTTTTAATGTTATATTAGTATAGGGTGTATTTTACACTTTTAAAATACTAGGTGGTCTAATTTAATAATTATACTTTTAATTCAATTGTAAGCCTAAAAAACTATATGGATTTATTAAATCTCGTTTAATTATACAACATAATTAATTAATAAAACCATAAGGGTGCGATTTGAACTTTTCAAAACAATACTAGAGTTTTAGAATTTAACATTCCTAAATTAAACTTTTAATCAACTTTTAAACTCCAAAACTTGAGGGCAAGTTTTGAAACCTTTTTCAAAACATTAGGGTTTCAACTATTTAAATTTCAAAACAAAACTTTTGAGTTCAAATTTAAACTATAAAACCTAAAGGGAAAAAACTGAAACTTTTCATAACACAAGGATCAAATAACAAATAATATAAATTAAACAATTTATTTTATCATTATCTATATTTGACCTAATTTCAATTTCTTGCAAGGTAAGTTACCCAATTAATACAAATAATCAAACTTTATCATATAAGGAAGTTATTATCCAATCAATTGGTAATTATCTTTGGTTTAATCAAGGATATACTCATAAATATGTATAAAATCGGATTTTTAATGACCTAAAACAGATAAGGCAAGTATCCATGAGTAAAACAACAAGAAATCCCGAAAATAGCTCCATCTGACGCTCGAACTCGCCGAGTACCACACTGTACTCACCGAGTTGAGGCGTACTCGCCGAGTACACTGTGGTACTTGCCGAGTTCATCAGGCAGAGAGCTCAAAACTCGATTTTGCAACTTGAACAAACATACAAAGCATCAATACAATAGAAACTAATCAAGGCTCTGATACCACTGATGTGTTTTACCCATAAGAGCATCCTATGTGCTCATACAAACCCTAATGCTTGGATCTAGGTTTCTCTATTATACATGCAATTCATCCAAGACTATTGTAACAATTGGTAAAAATAGGAACGATCGTACGATGCTATCTTTTGATTATTAAGCAATATGAATATTTTATTAAGAATGGTTGAAGGAATTTAACCTCTTTTATTTAAATAAGTTATTGTGAAATATAAAACAAGTAACTATTGATAAATTTCGTTATGATGTATGACATCGAACCATCACCGGTTTGTGAAATTAGCATATAACATCATTTAAATGCAAAAAAAAAAAACTTAATTTTTGTATCAACATGTCTCTAGTTGATAAGTAAGTTAGGTTCTATGTAAATCGTTTGCTTAATAGATGTGAAGGATCTAAATTTGACAAATATACGAACCAAAGTGACAAAACGTGTTTAACGATATGGTTAACCGGTTAAATGTCACGAAATTATACATTGCTCAATAAATTGTATATTTAAATAAATTAAAATATAAAATGAATTATTATAAGGTATAATTAAAATGTATTTAAGTGTTTTTGAATAAAAAGAATAAAACATAAACATTAAAGTTCAAATACACAAAAACTACATTGTTATTTTATACTAAGTATACATGTATGTATTTGTATATATGTATTATTATCTAGTGAATGACTAGTTATAAGTCATGAATTAAAATGATTTCATGTAAGTTTTATGATGTCTAAATCAATTAAGATAAGAGAATTGGTGGAGATAAGTGCCAACTTAACTAATAAGTGCTTAATCACTTAAGACATTTTACTAAGAATGCTTATTAATCCCTCTTCTAATTTTCGAGATTAAGACCTTCCCTCTCCTTAACTAGAACTCCTAACTAACTAAATAACTAGTAGTTAGTTAGTTAACTAACTCTATCTCTAAACAACCACCCAAGCAAGTGGCTAGACAAGATCACATCACTTAAAACTCACATCCCATCACAAGCTAGTCTAGGTTTTGTCCCCTTATCCTCTTCCACCCTTTCCTCCTCCATAACCACGAAATTTCCTCTTCATTTTACCCTCATTTGACCAGCCAATACTCCAAGTAATTACTCTCAACCTTCATCTCATTTTCAAGCACAAGAACTTCCTTCCAAAGCCATCAAAACCATGAACTAAAGGGTTGCTGTCCCTTTTGTGTTTCAGCCACCATTTCACCCATCTACACCTTCCTTTTGCTTGATATTTTTACCACCAAATACCCCTGGAAGTTACTTGTTTTGATACTCAAAATTATTGATTCAAAACAGTGAGTAAACTACCCTTTTTCTTGCACTTTTGCTGTGAAATTTTCGTGACAGCAACATAGCCAAAAGAGTGGCTGTTTTGGAGCATCAAACCAACAACCAAAAGTTCATCTTCAACTTTCCATTCTTCAAGTATTCACATAAGGTGAGTTCATACCCCTACATTTTCATGTTTTATTCAAGTTTTAAGGGGGGGAATACAAGTTAGAACACTAAACATAACTTAAATTTAAATGACAGCTTTCTACAGAAAAGTTGAGTCCTGTTCACGGACTGTTTTGACCATCTTAAACTTAATATCTTTCAAAACTGTACAATATGCAAATAGTTCAAGTTTATACCTTTCTAATGACTACTCGCACGCGTTCATACGATTTTTCTACAATTTATGGCGATTATTATAAAACTGCCTGTCATTTCAGAAGTGATTTCGGACCAGTCTGTGAAGATGTTCATTTTCACACTAGTTTGAGACCACTAAAAATCATAATAAAAATTTGGAACAAAGTAGACTCATTTTATAAACTCTCAGAGGTGACGGATTCAGTTTTTGACTTACGAGGATTTTTCTATGAGTTTTCTAAAAACAGGGACAGTAAAGGGCAAAACTGTCAAACGTGGTTTATACATTTATTAACACCTTCTAACATTTTTTAGCAATGTTTATACATTAAGGAAGTTAAAACACAATCATTTAAATATGTTTAATTACCATTTTTAACAAAAGTGATAAGTACAAAAAGGTCTTTAGTATCAAACTTAAGGGTTATTTCATGCAAAGTTTCTAATAAAAACGTAAGAATATGAACAACAATTACGAAACATACCAAATCATCTTTTAAAATTTATACATATATATAACCATATACATATATATGTTTTGTTTACAAAACTTCTTTATGCTTTTATATTATAAATTGCATGCCTCTATATGTATAGTTATATAAGAAATGTTTAAAAGACTTAGAAAGGCTATCCACCCTGTTTCCTTTTCCTCGATTTGGATGTGGTCTGGTGGGATATCGGGTACTCCTCCGAAGGTCGTTTAAATATTAGTTATATATCATGTATACATATATGGTCATAAATGTTCCACCAGTTAATTTAGTTTCGATACTCCTGGGTAGCAAAGGTGTATAAACCTACTTGGACACTCATCAATTACATTCTAGTAAACTATTATAGGAATAGTTTAGAGTAAACAAAACATTTTCTCTACTACAAGAAATTACACCAGAGTCAGTTCATTCATGAGTCCAGACTACATGTTATATGAAGGAATACTTTTACATGAATACTTATACATGAATACTTTTACATAAACATTATATGGCAAATTACTACTACATGTTATATGAAGGAATACTCTTACCTGAATACTTATACATGAATACTTGTACATGAATACTTTTACATAGACATCATATGGCAATTTAATATTACATGTTATATGTCTAGATACGGTTATATTGTTCGCCTTTCTATCTTTACCTTGTGATTCAATCACATCATCGACGAGGTAGACTGGGACTTTATCTCCTAGTACCACATCATACTTTGAGGGACTAACCATTCCGATAACCACTGCTAGCTACAGAGGTAAATGAACAATCTACGGATGTTCTAGGTTGATACCATCGTGGGTATACAGGAGGGACTAACTATTCCTAAACCCGGCTGTTAGCAACAGAGGTAAATGAACAGTCTACGGATGTTCTAAGTTGATACCATTTCAGGTATACTTAAGAGACTACTAATAAGAGTTAAACAAGGAAAAACCATCACATTTTCAAGAGATGCGTACTTTCAAAACAGTCAGGTCTAGGTAAAAGACTACTTTCAAAACATTCGAGTCTTGGTAGAAGACTACTTTTATACTAGTAGGAAATATGGGATTTTCTAGAGCTTTTCGTACTTATACTAAATGTTTCATCATTCATTTACCAGTCTTTCATATCAACTAATCAAAGCAATGACATTAAATACTTATGAACTCACCAGCTTAAATGCTGATCTACTCTTTCAAAATAACTTGTATTCTCAGGTTACAAATAGACAGGTGTCGATACAAGGTTCAGAGAAGACGGAGCAGTCAAGACTCGTCTTTTTTTTTTGATAAGTTATTATCATATCTTGTACAATGAAAGAAAACACTTGTAACTAAAATTATACTATTGATGCAATGGATGATGTTGTTGCTTGTTTACTACTTTACATTTGTTGTGATGCACACATGACGTCCTCCGCCCCAGAACGTTTCCGCCGTTCGTGGTTTTGGGGTGTGACAGATTGGTATCAGAGCATTGTTTATAGTGAATTAAGTATATCAACCCATAAAAGATATACTAACTATAAATACAATGGGATTAAAAATACTCTGATTTAGAGTTTATACTTTAAATAATAAAATATTTAAGTAAGTATACGTGCTGCATTCATACTAAAATCAGTGTCACTAGGACAATACAAAAAGAATTACGATTGTTGGGCAACACAAGTGGGCTTAGAGACATATGGTCAAAACTGGGAAGATATAGCCTGATCACCTATATTATCCGAGGGTTGACTAACATGTGCCTAAGTTTAAGTGTGTAGTCGCAGCAATGCTAAAATCTTACCAACCCTACCACAATGAGAACAATAGAACATAACATAAAAATTAAAATACTATAGGAGTATTTGGTGTTACTATAAGTACTTTATACTTGAGAATTAAAACGGGATCCTCATTACTAAGTTGATAGTTGCTAAGTGGATACACTAAGGCTACATGTAATTAGGATGTTATAGACTTAGAATCAGCGATAATTTTGCCTTACCCCTATTCTGTGTGAATTTGGAAATAAGGTCACTTATTCGAAGGTCTATCCTGTTTAGATTACACATAGCTGGTATGCACTTCACAAATAGTGATGTCACTAATGAGGGTTTTCTAAATAATTATCTAGATAGTTCGTCTAATAATTATCCACTTACCCTAAATTCTCGCATAGAAATCATAGTTGGGCTCCATCCCCTTGACAACCAGTATCTTCCGAATGAAGTCATAGCTGGTTGGTTTGGAGAAGAACCAGAGAATGATCATCCTATCCCTTTGGATGATCATCATGATGAAAACCTTTCAGCCGATGCTAATTCCGAACTAGAGGTTGAGAACCTACCTCGAGCAACTCCCATTCCAATTCCTAACCCTCGTCCAGCTCTTCATGGCCAGACGCCTGATTCGGTGGAATGCTTGGAAACATGAAGCCAAGAACAAGATCAGCCCATGCCATTTATTGGCGACCGAAACTTTTACGACCTGAGCAATGGGGGCTCAGCAGGTAGAATCTTGCCACTCATGGTCCGCAGAGTGGCCCAAAATGAGATTCAAGGCAGGACAGCCCAACATCAGATTGCCGAAGTTGTCACCGATGCAAGAATGAATACCCTCCACACCACTCATCTAGAAGATGCTCACAAGAGATCAGAAAGAAACCATGAGAACCTGCTGCAAACACTAGCTGAAAACCCGAGCCAAAGTCATAGAGCTCCAAGTACGCCAGAGGGTGTAATAGAGACACCTACTTGACATGGAACGTCAATTGGTTGAACTAAGAATTCACCAGAGGAATTACCGTCACCAGTAGTAGACGCTTTACTTTATTTCCCTTACAAAAAGAGGAATCGTATTCTTCTGTCTATGCCTGATGTGGCATTTTCTATGAAATTATCTTGTACCGTAAGTACTTTAGTTAGGTCTTTATACTGTCAGGAACTATCTCCTGTGTATATGATGTAAGACCTTTACAAGGCCATTTTCCTGAACCTTTACGCCATAAATATCCAAGATATTGACCGCCGGCTAACTTTTGTGTCATTTCCATCATTCAAGTACTCTTATCATACTCTCATTGGAGTCTAACTGAAACCTGCTTTAGTTAAGTCATTGGACCATAGCAAGTTAGATACGGAGACATTTCCAAGTCTCTTTCAGTGGTTGGATTTTATTATTCACCAATCCACGATACCTCAACTTGTACAACAAACAGTGACATTCCATACCACCACCATCCCTACTACCTCAGTGCCAACAAGACCATATGTTGGAAACCTGCCAAAAATGCACCAAGTGTAGCTTTCATCACAAAGGAAAGTGCAGGGAAATGCATTGCAAGAACTATAATGAAAAAGGGGCATACCACAAAGTTCTGTAGGGTGCCGGCTCAACAGACCAACCAGAACACAAAAGCTGGGATGAGTCGGACTTGCTACAGATGTGGAGAAGTAGGGCATTTCATAAAGGAGTTCCCGGAGACTAAAAACAAAGATGTCAAGAGCATCGGAAGTGTTTTAGCAACAGAGCGTGGGAAAGCAGTAATAGACCCCGCTAAGATTCCGGTACGTTCATTCCCGATAGCACATATGCATGGATACTATATAATAGCAACGCGGAGAGGAGTATTGTGAGTCGTAGATTTAATCAATTTCTCAACTAAAAACCTCAAAAACTTAAACGAAATATTTACAGTAGAATTGGAATAATCAAAAGCACTAGAGACGTGTACATAGGGTGCACTCTAACACTAAATCAACCAATTCATTCAAATCATCCTAAAACCGGTCACAATAAAAATTTACGACATTTTCATTTTAACAACGTATTAGTTAGTTTCCTCACCATACCGATATCATATATTACGAAAAGTCCATTCGCCTAAACCCATCGAGTAATAGAACCCTCGTTGTCTATAACGACAAACCAGACACAATCCCCCGACTCACCTTTTGCAACAAGACTCAGAAGTACCTACACAGGAGGCACCACGCCGTCCTAGCCTATGCTGTGGATAAGAAACAAGAAGAGAAAGACATCATGGATGTTGAAAAAGCCCGTAACCTTCTCGATATATTCCGAGAAGATCTCCTGGGAATACCATCCATACGGTAACCCGAGTTCAAAAATCAACCTAAGTGTAGTAGTTGCGGAAAAGGGTTGTGGTAAATGCCATCTCACCCAAGTTAATCACCCCACTCAAGTAGAGACTATGGACCCATACTAGTGAATCTATGATTACTAAGTGTATATATTGGAGCCCTATATAATTAAGATTCTACGGACTTAGGGTTGGTAATTCCGCTTTAAATCCTTTTCCTTGTTTGGATGTGGGCTTAGAATAGAATCACCGATTCGACTGTCTTTTCAATCTTAATTATATACGACTTATAAACACAAAGAGATGATAGATGAATCAGTTATGAGTCATACCATGAACTCCATGACAAGTTACCCAGGACAGTGGATGGACATGCTACCACTTGAGCGATCGTAGACAAATCAACCGAACCCACACACTTTCTACCGACCAAGGATACAAAGAAAAATAGAAAAGCTAACAGGAGCATATACAAAGAAAATTGCGAGACTGCATAGTATACCACTATCTATCATTTTGGATAAGGGACAGGCGATTCGCTTCGTGTTTTTAATAGTCGTTAAAGAAGTCCTTTTTATCACCCTCAAACTGAAAGACAAAGAGGAAGAACCATTCATCGAATCCTTATACAACATCAACTATTACATTAACATCAAGGTCACGTCATTCGAAGCTCTCTGCAGAAGCAAGTGTAGATCACCTCTTTGATGGGATGAGGTAGGTGACACACAAATAGCTAACAGGCAAGTTCCTAACAACACTTTCACCAGCCCCCAGATCATACGAGAAACTACAGAGAAGATTGTTCAAACCCGTGAATGATTGAAGGCATCCCAGGATCGGAAGAAGATCTTGTCTGATGAGACTCTTGTTATTCCACCGGATGAAATTGAAATCAACGGGAGTCTAAACTTCATCGAAGAACCGGTGGAAATCATGGATCAGGAGGTCAAAAGGACGAAACAAAGCCGCATACCCATAGTGAAGGCCCGTTGGAACGCCAAGCGAGGACCTGAATTCACTAGGGAACGCACGAATCAAATAAAAAAAATAAATAAAAAAAAAGAAACACCCCCAATTGTTTAGTGATATCTCGTCTGCAAGTTGAATTTCGGGGCGAAATTCTTTTAACGGGGGGAGAATGTAATAATTGGTAAAAATAGGAACGATCGTACGATGCTATCTTTTGATTATTAAGCAATATGAATATTTTATTAAGAATGGTTGAAGGAATTTAACCTCTTTTATTTAAATAAGTTATTGTGAAATATAAAACAAGTAACTATTGATAAATTTCGTTATGATGTATGACATCGAACCATCACCGGTTTGTGAAATTAGCATATAACATCATTTAAATGCAAAAAAAAAAAAAACTTAATTTTTGTATCAACATGTCTCTAGTTGATAAGTAAGTTAGGTTCTATGTAAATCGTTTGCTTAATAGATGTGAAGGATCTAAATTTGACAAATATACGAACCAAAGTGACAAAACGTGTTTAACGATATGGTTAACCGGTTAAATGTCACGAAATTATACATTGCTCAATAAATTTTATATTTAAATAAATTAAAATATAAAATGAATTATTATAAGGTATAATTAAAATGTATTTAAGTGTTTTTGAATAAAAAGAATAAAACATAAACATTAAAGTTCAAATACACAAAAACTACATTGTTATTTTATACTAAGTATACATGTATGTATTTGTATATATGTATTATTATCTAGTGAATGACTAGTTATAAGTCATGAATTAAAATGATTTCATGTAAGTTTTATGATGTCTAAATCAATTAAGATAAGAGAATTGGTGGAGATAAGTGCCAACTTAACTAATAAGTGCTTAATCACTTAAGACATTTTACTAAGAATGCTTATTAATCCCTCTTCTAATTTTCGAGATTAAGACCTTCCCTCTCCTTAACTAGAACTCCTAACTAACTAAATAACTAGTAGTTAGTTAGTTAACTAACTCTATCTCTAAACAACCACCCAAGCAAGTGGCTAGACAAGATCACATCACTTAAAACTCACATCCCATCACAAGCTAGTCTAGGTTTTGTCCCCTTATCCTCTTCCACCCTTTCCTCCTCCATAACCACGAAATTTCCTCTTCATTTTACCCTCATTTGACCAGCCAATACTCCAAGTAATTACTCTCAACCTTCATCTCATTTTCAAGCACAAGAACTTCCTTCCAAAGCCATCAAAACCATGAACTAAAGGGTTGCTGTCCCTTTTGTGTTTCAGCCACCATTTCACCCATCTACACCTTCCTTTTGCTTGATATTTTTTCCACCAAATACCCCTGGAAGTTACTTGTTTTGATACTCAAAATTCTTGATTCAAAACAGTGAGTAAACTACCCTTTTTCTTGCACTTTTGCTGTGAAATTTTCGTGACAGCAACATAGCCAAAAGAGTGGCTGTTTTGGAGCATCAAACCAACAACCAAAAGTTCATCTTCAACTTTCCATTCTTCAAGTATTCACATAAGGTGAGTTCATACCCCTACATTTTCATGTTTTATTCAAGTTTTAAGGGGGGGAATACAAGTTAGAACACTAAACATAACTTAAATTTAAATGATAGCTTTCTACAGAAAAGTTGAGTCCTGTTCACGGACTGTTTTGACCATCTTAAACTTAATATCTTTCAAAACTGTACAATATGCAAATAGTTCAAGTTTATACCTTTCTAATGACTACTCGCACGCGTTCATACGATTTTTCTACAATTTATGGCGATTATTATAAAACTGCCTGTCATTTCAGAAGTGATTTCGGACCAGTCTGTGAAGATGTTCATTTTCACACTAGTTTGAGACCACTAAAAATCATAATAAAAATTTGGAACAAAGTAGACTCATTTTATAAACTCTCAGAGGTGACGGATTCAGTTTTTGACTTACGAGGATTTTTCTATGAGTTTTCTAAAAACAGGGACAGTAAAGGGAAAAACTGTCAAACGTGGTTTATACATTTATTAACACCTTCTAACATTTTTTAGCAATGTTTATACATTAAGGAAGTTAAAACACAATCATTTAAATATGTTTAATTACCATTTTTAACAAAAGTGATAAGTACAAAAAGGTCTTTAGTATCAAACTTAAGGGTTATTTCATGCAAAGTTTCTAATAAAAACGTAAGAATATGAACAACAATTACGAAACATACCAAATCATCTTTTAAAATTTATACATATATATAACCATATACATATATATGTTTTGTTTACAAAACTTCTTTATGCTTTTATATTATAAATTGCATGCCTCTATATGTATAGTTATATAAGAAATGTTTAAAAGACTTAGAAAGGCTATCCACCCTGTTTCCTTTTCCTCGATTTGGATGTGGTCTGGTGGGATATCGGGTACTCCTCCGAAGGTCGTTTAAATATTAGTTATATATCATGTATACATATATGGTCATAAATGTTCCACCAGTTAATTTAGTTTCGATACTCCTGGGTAGCAAAGGTGTATAAACCTACTTGGACACTCATCAATTACATTCTAGTAAACTATTATAGGAATAGTTTAGAGTAAACAAAACATTTTCTCTACTACAAGAAATTACACCAGAGTCAGTTCATTCATGAGTCCAGACTACATGTTATATGAAGGAATACTTTTACATGAATACTTATACATGAATACTTTTACATAAACATTATATGGCAAATTACTACTACATGTTATATGAAGGAATACTCTTACCTGAATACTTATACATGAATACTTGTACATGAATACTTTTACATAGACATCATATGGCAATTTAATATTACATGTTATATGTCTAGATACGGTTATATTGTTCGCCTTTCTATCTTTACCTTGTGATTCAATCACATCATCGACGAGGTAGACTGGGACTTTATCTCCTAGTACCACATCATACTTTGAGGGACTAACCATTCCGATAACCACTGCTAGCTACAGAGGTAAATGAACAATCTACGGATGTTCTAGGTTGATACCATCGTGGGTATACAGGAGGGACTAACTATTCCTAAACCCGGCTGTTAGCAACAGAGGTAAATGAACAGTCTACGGATGTTCTAAGTTGATACCATTTCAGGTATACTTAAGAGACTACTAATAAGAGTTAAACAAGGAAAAACCATCACATTTTCAAGAGATGCGTACTTTCAAAACAGTCAGGTCTAGGTAAAAGACTACTTTCAAAACATTCGAGTCTTGGTAGAAGACTACTTTTATACTAGTAGGAAATATGGGATTTTCTAGAGCTTTTCGTACTTATACTAAATGTTTCATCATTCATTTACCAGTCTTTCATATCAACTAATCAAAGCAATGACATTAAATACTTATGAACTCACCAGCTTAAATGCTGATCTACTCTTTCAAAATAACTTGTATTCTCAGGTTACAAATAGACAGGTGTCGATACAAGGTTCAGAGAAGACGGAGCAGTCAAGACTCGTCTTTTTTTTTGATAAGTTATTATCATATCTTGTACAATGAAAGAAAACACTTGTAACTAAAATTATACTATTGATGCAATGGATGATGTTGTTGCTTGTTTACTACTTTACATTTGTTGTGATGCACACATGACGTCCTCCGCCCCAGAACGTTTCCGCCGTTCGTGGTTTTGGGGTGTGACAACTATTAACCCTAAATCTAGCATATGATAATCAATATTAACACAATAATGGGTTTAAGATATTACCTTGATTGCTATGTAGCAATAACAATCTCAAATCCTCCTTGTAATGACTTTAGAATGCTTAGAGTCACAAATGTCACTCCTCTAATGGTTCAAAAACACCAAGAGCAAGAGGATGAAGATGGGAAGAGAAGGAGGCTGCCCAAAACGTGTGAAAACCCTAGAGAACAAGTTCACCACGTTTTTGGGGCATAAGGGTTCTTTAAATAGTGAGTCTATTAGGTTATCTAACAAGGAAACCCTAATTTGGATGCTTAGGCCCTAAGCAACCCATGGACTCCTTCCTTAACAAGCCTTGGACGATTTCTAATGGGTTTTCCCATAGAATTCGTCCAACCTTATAATATAAGGTAATCCATGGCCTAATTGCAAGTATCTTATAATTACAATTCCAGTCCCTTAAGTTTAATTAATCTCTTTTAGTCACAAACTTAATTCTTATTAATTCTTGACTAATATTAATTAAAAAATATGATTTCTCCTTTAATATATTATTCTCATAACATATTAATAAATCATATTTAATCCTTTCTCTCCATAATTCATCCTATCAAGTTGCTTTGGTGAAGGCAACCCAAAAGGACCATGCACCATCGGGTCAAGTACATACCAAAATAGTTATGGACTTAGACACTAATCCAACATCAACTTGAGGAGGAAACTCCTGTTGAGCCAATTGACAAGTCTATACGTCTGAGGCATCCCACAAGAGTTAGGAATGCACTTGAGCATTACTATGGATTCCATATTACTGCGGAAGGTGATACACTTATCACTGATGAGACGCTGATAGGTCTGGATGAACCTAACAGTTATGTGGAAGCCATGGCAGGCCTAAGTCAACCAAGTGTAAAGAGGCAATGGACAGCGAGATACAGTCCATGTATGACAATCAAGTTTGGAAATTGGTTGAGAATGTACTGGGTCGTAAGACTGTAGGGTGCAAATGGATCTTCAAGAAGAAGACCGAAATGGATGGTAAGGTACACACTTATAAGGCACGACTGGTTGAAAAGGGTTTCTCACAAACTCCGGGAGTTGATTATGAAGAGACCTTTTCTCTAGTGGCCATGATTAAGTCTATTAGGGTTATGTTAGCCATAGCCGCATTTCTTGACTATGAAATATGGAAAATGGATGTCAAAACCGCTTTCCTTAATGGAAAGTTGGCTAAGGATGTTTACATGAGTCAGCCAGAGGGTTTTCTCAATACAGAGTACCCTAATAGAGTGTGTAAGCTTGAGAAATCCATTTATGGATTAAAACAAGCACCTTGAAGATGGAATCTTTGCTTTTATGAGAAAGTCAAGGAATTTGGCTTTTCTAGGAGTGAAGATGAATCTTGTGTATATTTCAAGGCTAGTGGGAGTATAGTTAGCTTTTTGTAGTTGTATGTGGATGACACACTACTCATAGGAAATGACATCCCAACTCTGCAGGAAGTTAAGTCCTGGCTTGGGAAGTTTTTCTCTATGAAGGACCTCAGAGAAGCTGCCTATATTCTAGGGATAAGGATCTTGAGAGACCGGAGTAAAAGACTAATTGGACTTACTCAGAGTACCTACTCGGATAAGGTGCTGAAGAGATTCAGCATGCAGGACTCAAAGAAAGGAGATTTACCCATCCAAAAAACGCCATATTGAGTAAGACACAAAGCCCTAGCACTGAGGCTGAGATAGCAGAAATGAGTCGAATACCTTATGCTTCGGCTGTAGGATTGATCATGTATGTTATGACGTGTACTCGACCTGATGTAGCCTTTGCCTTGAGCATGGTTAGTAGGTATCAGGGGAACCCTGGCAAGGCACACTGGACTGCGGTATAGAATATGCTCAAGTACCTACCAAGGACTAAGGACTGGGTTCTTACCCTCGGTGGGAGTGATGACTTGAGAGTTGTAGGGTATAGTGATGCTAGCTTTCAGACTGATAGGGATAATTTCCGCTCGCAGTCAGGCAGGGTCTTTACCCTAAACAAAGGAGCAATTTGTTGGAAGAGCTCCAAGCAAGAGACAGTGGCTGATTCAACTTGCGAATCAGAGTATATTGCAGCTAGCGAGGCAGCAAAGGAGGCGATATGGCTGAAGAACATCATTGGGGACCTTGGAGTCGTACAGGCTATTAAAGAGCCAATGGAAATTTTCTGTGATAGTGAAAGTGCAATTGCCTTAGCCAAGGAACCAAGGGATCACGGGAGATCCAGACACATCGACTGAAAATACCATTTCATCAAACATCGAATAGAAGAAGGACTCCTCGTGGCGAAGAGGGTATCATCAGATGAGAATCCAGCAGATCCCCTCACGAAGGGACTGACTCGGGTTAAGCATCTCCAACATGCACGGAGCATAGGGCTTAAGGTTGATATTAGATTTAGTAGTTAGATAACCTTGAAATTTGTAAAGTGCAATTGACGTTAGATGATGATTAAAAGGTGTTTTATTTATGAGTAAATTGTTGCTATCTCTTGTCGATCGTTTACTATCTTTCTTTTGCATGTTTTGACATCCAAAATAATTATGTTTGGTATATCATATTATTCGAACCTCCACAGTCGGTCATATGTCGGAAGTAGGTATGAATCAAGACTGTCATGATTGGTTGCAGGGGTCTAAGGTGTTGGACATGGCTACAACAATCATGAGTGCTCAGAAATTATGAGCATTAGACTCAACCCATTCTCACTGGAATCACTTCATGGAATTTATCTCAAGTGATCGTGAGATGGTAATATCATATAAGTCTTCAAACTTAGAGATATGATTTGTTACTTATGAGTTGGTTATGCATTGATTATACGTAAACGCTTTGGTAACTCGATGTTATAAAACGTGCTTTTGTGTATAATTCAATGAGCAGTAGAACAAACATATGAGTCAAAGTTTATCTATTCCTTCTTGGATTAGAAGCTGATATCTAGGCCCCTCGATGATTTTGTTTTGACCTACGTATCGGGCCCGGTCAGAACTAAGTTGACGTGTTCAATTAAGTTTTTTGTCAAACAAATCGGAAATCGGGAAACAAACTGTTGGACAGTAAGTAAGGCATTGTTCCATATATTTATCCGGCTGATATCTAGAACAGAGGATTATATGATCACTTATCTTAAATGGCGTATCATCATATTCTCAGTTCCGAGAGACCTTGAAAGAGCTATGATTGTCGATTGGTTCCTGAAGTCATACTTGCAGTTATAGTTATTAGACTTATGCAAGTGGGAGACTGTTGGATAAGGTGTCTGTTGGATAAGGTGTCTAAGTCCATAACTATTTCTGGTCAGTACTTGACCCGACCCGGCATGGTCCATTTGGGTTGCATGGCACCATGCAATTGGATAGACTAAATGAGAGAAATAACACTTGGAGATTATTAATATATTATAAGTTCTAATATATTAATAACATTATTTAATTAGTTTGATCAAGAATTAATTTAGAATTAATTAAGTGATCAAAAGATAACTAATTAAGTATATGGGATGATTATGTAAATCACTCATATCTTGTATAGTGGGCTAAGAGCCTCCATGGATTATCAAGTTGGGTTCCACCCATAGGATGCTCCATGGGAGTTACAAACCCATGGGTCATGGAAATGAAGAGTCATGACACATTAGGGTTTACATGGTGTAACCCTAGATGTGTCAACACTATATAAGAATCCCATTCTCCACCAAAATCGACTACACATATGAAACAACAGGGCTAGGCCGATTTCAAGAAGTGTGTATTCTCTCAAAAGTCTTTCCAAGAGCATTTGGTGTTGTGTGAAGCATTTGAGGCATCACACTTGGGGTGATAGGCTCACAAGGTTTCAAGGAACATAAGCAACAACAAGGTAAGTTATTCTATCTTTCATTCAAGTTAAAAAAATTGTTCCCCATGTATGCTAGATAGGAATATAACCTTGGAATTCAACTTTGCATGATAATTAGACAAACATAGATCCATGGTTATTAGGGTTGCATGTACACTTAGGAAGTGTTAGAATGCTCAAAACCCATCAGTGGTATCAGAGCCTAGGCTTGTTTGTTTGTTATTTGTGCTTAAAAGTTGAAAAAATTCAAAAAGCTTGCTTTCTGACTGATGAACTCGCCGAGTCCATGGGGAGACTTCCCGCGTTCACTTGTATCTTCAACCTACTCACCGAGTAGGTTCATGCACTCGGCGAGTAGGAGCCACAGAGTGCAGAGTTTTGACTTTAGTTGCTGGAAATGGACTAGAAACATTACCCTAAACTGTTTTGGTACTTGAAAACTGATTTTAGATGGAGTAATGTCTTTCCTAATCCATTTATAACAACAAGTTATAAAAGTTACAAAGTTTTAAGTGTAATTTTGATTCATGATAGTGTTCATGTTCATGTTCTTGATCTTATGATGTTTAGATGATCATAGGAATTATTTGTAACCTATGTGGAAGTTTAATTCTTGATCATAATGTGTTTTAATGGAGTCCATAACTTATCCTCAAGTTATGGAAAATCAAAAGTCACTTGAATTAAAACCATTAAAAGAACACAAGAGTTAGAAAAATGAAGAGTCTTCATTTTTATTACTCTATTAAACTCATAAGTTACAAGAAATGAAAAGTTTTGAAAGTTTACAAAACTTGCCCTCAAGTTTTGGAACAAGTAAAGTCTTGATTAAAACTTTAGTTCAAATGCTTAGAATTTTAAAAGTTAAAATTCAACCCTTATACTTATAATATTATAAGTTAATAATAATAATAATATCTATATCTATATATATATATATATATATATATATATATATATATATATATATATATATATATATATATGTATAAGATTAAAGTCGTCTTACCGCTAGTACGCCTCATTCATGAAGCCGGTCTATAAGGTGGGTATAAGGTTGTTGCCTATAAAATGGCAACTTAATGGGTGTCCACTCTCACCCACCGCTTGCTTGACTGGTGGATGGTTGTTAGCGGAACGGGCAGGACAAGGACTTATAAATTCTCATTAAAAGTATGATGAATATTATAAAGTAACTAAATGTTTTATTAAATTCCCAATCTTAGTTACTTTAGGAAAAATGTGAATAAGGTGCTAATCCATGAAATTACACTTTACACTTTGTTTAAGTCATTGGTGGAGCGTGTGTGGTTAACCGGCAAACTAACTTGGACTTAACAAGGTAGGTAAAGGGTGACTTAAGGTTTATTATAGTATCGGTGGAGCATGTGTGGTTTACCGGCACATCGATTAAGTGATAAACTTTAAGGGTACCAAGTGATTTGCATGGTTACTTCACACCTCGTTTTGTGATCCTTGGTATCCCAGTCACAAAACTTGGAGGGCACACTCGAGATTGAAACATGCCTTTTAAAAAGTTCATTGAATCTCAAAGAATCTAGGATTTTGTAAGAACCAATCAAAACCTAATATTTAATATTTCGGTTTTCGTGGTGGAAATTGGTGAATCGTCATTCACCTACCTTTCAAATATGTTATAACTTGGATTACGGCATACCTCTTCTAAGTTATAATATATTGTGATTGGATCCTAGCCTTAATATTAAATTTGGGTGTTTTATTAAGGACTCTCTTAATATCTAAACTAATCTTGTCCTCTTCCTTCAGATGTCTTCAAACAATGCTGCTTCTGGCTCTAATCCTAATGGCTCCTTTACCCTTATGAACTTGTGTAGGATAGTCACTTTTGATGGATCCAACTTCAATGAGTGGATCAGAAACATCAGGATGATTACCCGATACGAGGACAAAGAATATGTCCTTGACAAGGAGCTTAAGGAGATTGATGAGACCACTGCAACTCCCCAGGAGATCGCTGACTTTCAGGCACATGAAAGGGATGCTACCAAAGTGGCATGCATCATGATGGCCACGATGACAGCGGAACTCCAAAAGTCCTATGATGATTTCTACCCTTATGAAATGCACCAAGATCTGATGGAAAGATACCATCAAAGTGCACGACAAGAGAGGTATGAAATCATCTGCTCCATGATAACAACCATGATGAAGGACGGGGAATCCGTCACAAGCCACATGCAGAAAATGCAAAGGTATGTGGATCGATTGCTGAAGCTTAATGTGAACTTCCCTGAGGAGCTTGCAATAGATAGCATTTTTCACTCCTTAGCATCGTGCTATGATCAATTCCGCATGACATATCACATGAATAAGGAAGAGGTCACACTCAGCAAACTTCAGGGACTTCTCAAGACCGCAGAAACTGGTCTTAAGGGAAAGTCGGTTGTTAACACTCCTACTCCAAACTCCACTCCGGTTTTGGCAATCGGGAAAAGTCGAGGAAAGAAGAGAAAGAGCTCTTCAAAGGGTACCAAAGCTCAGACCCTTGATGGCTCTTCTTCAAGTGGAACCAAGAAAGGTTTCATCACTCCTTCTTCTGACCCAAAAGAGGCTGAATGGTTCTATTGCCATGAAAAATCACCTTGGAAGCGGAACTGCCCAAAATATCAGCTAGATGTGTAGGATGGGAAAGTTAAACCCAACCATGCAGGTATTTACTTTATCATTTCTAATAACCCACCCCATTCTAAATCATGGGTCCTTGATACCGGTTGTGGTATTCATATTTGTTGTGACTTGCAGGGACTAAGAAGAAGTGAGAATGTGGAGCAAGGAAGAATAAACTTAATCATGGGGAATAGGAAAGCTTTACCTGTCACCAAGATTGGAGTTTATACTTTATCGCTAAGTAGTGGGTTTAGTTTAGATTTGAATAAGTGTTGTTATTCTCCAGAAATGGCAAGAAATATTATTTCCTTTCATGCATTGTATAAACAAGGTTTGACCTTTTCATTTGATAATGAAGTTGGTTCGATTAATGCTTTCTTTAATAATGTTATTTATTTCAAAGCATTACCTTGTGATGGTGTGTATGAAACGGTATATGTGGTTGATAACTTAGGAAATAATGTATTGTGTATTGATTCTGTTAATAATAATAACTTGGATAAAGCATCATTATGGCATTGTCGTCTTGGACATATAAGCAAGAAACGCATAGGCCAACTCCAAAAGGATGGAGTCTTGGAGTAATTTGACCTAGAGTCAGATGATAGTTGCGAATCATGCTTACTTGGAAAAATGACAAATTCACCCTTCACAGGCTCGTGTGAGAGGGGTGAAGGTTTGTTGGACCTTGTACACACGGATGTGTGTGGACCATTCAAACATGCCACAAGGGATGCTAATCGTTATTATTTGACTTTTACTGATGATTACAGTAGATATGGATATGTCTACTTGATCAAGCATAAGTCATAGACTTTCGAAAGGTTTAAGGAATTTAAACAGGAAGTCGAGAATCAATTGGGCAGGAACATTAAGATGCTTTGATCCGATCGTGGTGGTGAGTATCTTAGTTTAGAGTTCCTTGACTATCTAAGGGAATGTGGGATTGTCTCACAATTGACACCACCCAGGACACCACAGTTGAATGGTGTGGCTGAGAGGCGTAATCGAACCTTGTTGGATATGGTTCGTTCCATGATGAGTCGAGCTTCGCTACCAATCTCATTTTGGGGGTATGCGTTAGAGACTGCCGCCCATATCCTTAATCTAGTCCCTACAAAGAAAGTTGCCAAAACTCCTCACGAGATGTGGACTGATAAAGTACCTAAACTAGACCATATCAAGATTTGGGGTTGCGAGGCTTTCGTGAGACGCGAGACTCATGATAAGCTCGAACCTCGAAGCGAGAGGTGTATTTTCATCGGCTACCCACAGCAATGCTTTGGTTACCTCTTCTACAGACCTAGTGAAAATGTGGTCTTTGTAGCTAGGAGGGCTTTCTTTAGAGAGAGAGAGAGAGAGAGAGAGAGAGAGAGAGACAGAGAGAGAGTTCATAAGCCAAGGAAACAGTGGGAGGCAAGTTGATCTTGAAGAAATTCAAGAGTCAAGCGGTGAAGGAACTTCAAACCCTAGCACTCAACTTGAGGAGGAAACTCCTGTTGAGCCAATTGACAAGTCTGTACCTCTGAGGCGGTCCACAAGGGTTAGGAATGCTCCTGAGCATTACTATGGATTCCATGTTACTGCAGAAGGTGATACACTTATCAGTGATGAGAAACTAATAGGTCTAGATGAACCTAACAGTTACGTGGAAGCCATGGCAGGCCCTGAGTCAGCCAAGTGGAAAGAGGCATTGGACAGTGAAATGCAGTCCATGTATGACAATCAAGTTTGGAACTTGGTTGAGAATGTACCAGGTCGTAAGACAGTAGGGTGCAAATGGATCTTCAAGAAGAAGACGACATGGATGGTAAAGTACACACTTATAAGGCTCGACAGGTTGCAAAGGGCTTCTCTCAAATTCCTGGAGTAGACTATGATGAGATGTCAAAACCACTTTCCTGAATGGAAACTTGGCTGAAGATGTTTACATGAGTCAGCCAGAAGGTTTTGTCAGCAATGAGTACCCTAATAGAGTGTGTAACCTTGAGAAATCCATTTATGGATTGAAGCAAGCACCTCGCAGATGGAATCTTTGCTTTGATGAAAAGGTCAAGGAATTTGGCTTTTCTAGGAGTGAAGATGAGTCTTGCGTGTATGTCAAGGCTAGTGGGAGTATAGTTAGATTTTTGGTATTGTATGTGGATAACATACTACTCATAGGAAATGACATCCCAACTCTGCAGGAAGTTAAGTCCTAGCTTGGGAAGTGTTTCTCTATGGAGGACCTAGGAGAAGCTGCTTATATTCTAGGGATAAGGATCTTGAGAGATCGGAGTGAAAGACTAATTGGACTTAGTCAGAGTACCTACTTGGATTAGGTGCTAAAGAGATTTAGCATGCAGGACTCCAAGAAAGGAGAGTTACAGATCCAGAGTAACGCCATATTGAGTAAGACACAAAGCCCTAGCACTGAGGTTGAGATAGCATAAATGAGTCGAATACCTTATGCTTCGGTTGTAGGATCGATCATGTATGCAATGACGTGTACTCGACCTGTTGTAGCCTTTTCCCTGAGCATGGTTAGCAGGTATCAGGAGAACCCTGGCAAGGCACACTAGACTGCGGTAAAGAATATCCTCAAGTACCTACGGAGGACTAAGGACTGGGTCCTTACCCTCGGTGGGAGTGATGACTTGAGAGTTGTAGGGTATAGTGATGCTAGCTTCCAGACTGATAGGGATAATTTCCGCTCTCAGTCGGGCTGGGTCTTTACCCTAAACGGAGGAGTAATTTCTTGGAAGAGTTCCAAGCAAGAGATAGTGGCTGATTCAACTTGTGAATCAGAGTATATTGCAGCAAGCGAGGAGGCAAAGTTAGCGATAGGGCCGAAGAACTTCATTGGAGACCTTGGAGTTGTACCAGCTATTAAAGAGCCAATGGAAATTTTCTAGTGATAGTGAAAGCGCTGTTGCCTTAGCCAAGGAACCAAGGGATCACGGGAGATCCAGACACATTGACAGAAAATACCATTTTATCATACATCGGATAGAAGAAGGACTCTTCGTGGCAAAGAGGGTATCATCGGATGAGAACCCAGCAGATCCCCTCACGAAGGGACTGACTCGGGTTAAGCATCTCCAGCATGCTCGGAGCATAGGGCTGAAGGATGATATTAGATTTAGTAGTTAGATAACCTCGAAATTTGTAAAGTGTAATTGACATTAGATGATGAATAAAAGGTGTTTTATTTATGAGTAAAGTGTTGCTATCTCTTGTCGATCGTTTACTATATTTCTTTTGCATGTTTTGACTTCCAGAATAATTTTGTTTGGTATAACATATTATTCAAACCTCCACGGTCGGTCATATGTCGGAAGTAGGTATGAATCAAGACTTTCATGATTTGTTGCAGAGGTCTACGGTGCTGGACAAGGCTACAACAATCATGAGTGCTCATAAGTTCTGAGCATTGGACTCAACCCACGCTCACTGGAATCACTTCATGGAATTTATCTCGAGTGATCGTGAGACGGTAATATCATATAAGTCTTCAAACCTAGAGATATGATTTGTTATTTACAAGTTGGTTATGCATTGATTGTACGAAAACGCATTGATAACTCGATGTTATAAAACCTGCTTTTGTGTATAATTCAATGAGTGGTAGAACAAACATATGAGTCAAAGTTTATCTGTTCCTTCTTAGATTAGAAGCTGATATTTGGGCCCTTCGATGATTTTGTTTTAACCTATGTACCGGGCCCAGTCAGAACTAAGTTGATGTGTTCAATTAAGTTCTTTGTCAAACAAATCGGAAATCCGGAAAGAAACTATTGGACAATAAGTAAGACATTGTTCCACGTATTTGTTCGGCTGATATCTAGAACAGAGGATTATACGATCACTTATCTTAAATGGCGTATCAACATCTTCTCAGTTCCGAGAGACCTTGAAAGAGCTACGATTGTCGGTCGGTTCTTGAAGTACTAGAGTTATAATTCTTAGACTTATCCAAGTAGGAGACTGTTGGATAAGGTGTCTAAGTCCATAACTATTTCTAGTCAGTACTTGACCCGACCCGGTATGGTCCATTTGGATTGCATGGCACCACGCAATTGGATAGACTAAATGATAGAAATAACACTTGGAGATTATTAATATATTATAAGTTCTAATATATTAATAATATTATTTAATTAGTTTGATCAAGAATTAATTTAGAATTAATTAAGTGATCAAAAGATAACTAATTAAGTATATGGGTTGATTATGTAAATTATTCCTATCTTGTATAGTGGGCTAAGAGGCTCCATGGATTATCAAGTTGGGTTCCACCCATAGGATGCTCCATGGGAGTTACAAACCCTTGGGTCATGGAAATGAAGAGTCATGACACATTAGGGTTTCCATGGTGTAACCCTAGATGTGTCAACACTATATAAGAATCCCATTCTCCACCAAAATTGTCTACACATATGAAACAAGAGGGATAGGCCGATTTCAAGAAGTGTGTATTCTCTTAAAAGTATTTCCAAGAGCATTTGGTGTTGTGTGATGCATTTGAGGCATCACACTTGGGGTGCTAGGCTCACAAGGTTTCAAGGAACATAAGCAACAACAAGGTAAGTTATTCTAGCTTTCATTCAAGTTAAACAATTATTCCCCATATATGCTAGATAGGAATAGAACCTTGGAATTCAACTTTGCATGATAATTAGACAAACATAGATCCAAGGTTATTAGGGTTGCATGTACACTTAGGAAGTGTTAGAATGCTCAAAACCCATCAGTGTCTAAGTCCATAACTATTTCTGGTATGTACTTGACCCGACCCGGCATGGTCCATTTGGGTTGCATGGCACCATGCAATTGGATAGACTAAATGAGAGAAATAACACTTGTGGTTTATTAATATATTATAAGTTCTAATATATTAATAATATTATTTAATTAGTTTGATCAAGAATTAATTTAGAATTAATAAAGTGATCAAAAGATAACTAATTAAATATATGGGTTGATTATGTAAATCATCCATAACTTGTTTAGTGGGTTAAGAGGCTCCATGGATTATCAAGTTGGGTTCCACCCATAGGATGCTTCATGGATGCTCCATGGGAGTTATAAACCCATGGGTCATTAAAATGAAGAGTCATGACACATTAGGGTTTACATGGTGTAACCCTAGATGTGTCAACACTATATAAAGAACATATTCTCAACCAAAATCTACTACACATAAGAAACAAGGGGGCTAGTCCGATTTTAGAAGTGTGTATTCTCTCTAAAGTCATTCCAAAAGCATTTGGTGTTGTTTGAAGCATTTTAGGCATCACACTTGGGGTGCTAGGCTCACAAGGTTTCAAGGATCATAAGCAACAACAAGGTAAGTTGTTCTATCTTTCATTCAAGTTAAGAATTGTTACCCATGTATGCTAGATAGGAATGTAACCTCGGAATTCAACTTTGCAAGATAATTAGACAAACATAGATCCAAGGTTATTAGGGTTGCATGTACACTTAGGAAGTGTTAAAATGCTGAAAACCCATCAAAGGTACCATCAGAGTGCTCGTCAAGAGAGGTATGAAATCATCTCTTCCATGATAACAACTAGGATGAAGGATAGTGAACCCGTCACAGGCCACTTGCAGAAAATTCAAAGGTTTGTGGACCGATTGCTAAATTTTAATTTGAACTTCGCTGAGGAAATGGCTATAGATATCATTCTACACTCCTGACCTCCATGTTATGATCAGTTCCGGATGACCTGTCATATAAACAAGTAGGAGGTCACACTTAGCAAACTTCATGGGCTTTTGAGGACTACCGAAAGTGGTCTCAAAGGTAAATCCGCTGTTACTCCTTCTACTACTACCCCTCCAAGTCAATATGATGGAAACCTTCCACTGTGTAACAAATGCAACTTCCACCACCACGGCCCTTTCCGCGAAATGCAATGCATTAACTGCAACAGGAAGGGGCATACTGCTTGTTTCTGGAAGACACCGATGCAGCCTAATGCTCAGGCCCCCGGAGATGGAGTAGGCCAGGCTTGCTATGGGTGTGGTGAAACAGGGCACTTCAAGAGAGATTGTCCGAAGGCAAGAGATGCTAGCAATACATGAAGAGTGCTAGCACTGGGTCAGGAGGAGGCAGTATCGGATTCCATAGTAGTCACAGGTATGTTCCTTCTCGATAAATCTTATGTATGGATACTCTTTGATAGTGGTGTGGAGAGGAGTTTCATCAGCCATAAGTTCAAACACATACTCAAACACAAACCACAATCACTAAACAGAACATTCACTACCGAGATGGCTAATAGGAAGAAAGAGAGCACTAATGATATATTCATAGGTTGTACCCTCACTCTAAACGACTATTCTTTCCCAATCGACCTTATGCCGGTCTCCATAGAAAGCTTCGACATCATCAACGCATGGACTGGTTAAGTCCTCACAGTGCTGATATTCTATGCTCCGAAAAAGCCATTCGCCTCAATCTGCCACATGGAAAAACCCTTGTTATCTACGGTGACAAGCCAAGTACGAACCTTCGCATCATCTCTTGCATCAAAGCCCAAAAATATATGCGCTAATAGTGTCACGCATTACTAGCTCATGTAGTCAATGATAAACAAGAAGTAAAAGACCTCAAGAGCATTCCCGAAGTCTGTAATTTTCTTGATATCTTTCCCAAAAGATCTTCTGGGAGTTCCTCCTGAACGCCAAGTCGATTTCTGAATCGACTTGATTCCTGGAGCTACCCCCCATTGTAACGCCCCCTTTCTTAAGAGGAACTCCGACAAGTCAGTAGCCCGACTCGTCGAGTAGAGATGGGATTGCACGCGTCTTTAGTCGGCGACTCGACGAGTTTGTATCCCGAACTCGGCAAGTCCACTAGTTTGGATGAAACCCGAAATCCTAGGGTTTGTACCCTACTTAAATGTCATTATAGCCTCCCACCCTAGCCTCCAGCACCTCCAGAGCTTTTCTCTGTAAACCCTAGTCCCCATTGTTGAGCTTGAGTGTATTATGCTACTTGGAAGTTGTAGAAGAGAAGGGAGGAAAGAAGACCAATAGAAGAGAAAGGAGATCCAGAATCTAGCTTCCATTTGCTACACATTCTGATAATAAAGTTATTACCTTGCTTATTCTTCCATTAAACCCTCTATTATGCTTGTTCATGGTTCTCTTGAAACATTATATGATTCAAACTCGAGATTTGAACTCTCCTTAGGATGGAGACCATAGATCTGGATATTATTGAGCTCTAGGGGCTCAATGTAGCTACCTTTCTGCAAATATAGCCTTGTTCAAAACCAGCCCTACAAGCCCATATTTATGAATTGGATGCAATGAAATTGACTAGAATCGACTGTATAGTAATGGCATGCATGGAACTTGACGAGTTGTTCATACAACTCGTCGAGTCACAGTCTGGACGTGTTCATATGATGAAGGAGAAATCTACAAGTTGTTCATACAACTCGGCATGTCGGATGAAGTTAGATTCGATGTTAGTATTGAAGAAGAACTCATCGAGTTTTTGCCAAACTCGACGAGTTGAAGCGAGTAGAGGATTAGAAAAGGTGTTAGGGAGTCGGCGAGTTGGCGGCCCAACTCTACGAGTCCGGTCAACTGAAAGTTGACTTTGACCAGGATGTTGACTTTGATCAGGGGTAAAATAGTCATTTTACCCTAAGAACAGTTATCAGTATCTGATTTAATATTTATGGGATTTCTAGCCGAGGAGTTCTGGAGCAGCAGTCAGCTAGTTTCAGATTTAGCATCTTAGCAGCCAACGTTACGAGGTGAGTTTCCTTCCAGTAGGAACGGGTCTACGACCACAATGCCTGCCCTTATAATTAGCAGTAGTTCTAGATTTCGGTCCGATGCAGTAGGCCAGTGTGCTTGATGTCTTTATGGTTCAAGCACGTCTTTGTATTATGTGTTCCGGACTTTGGTTCGATGCAGTATATAGTATATGTGTTTATGCTAGTAGTTATGATTATGTTATGGTATGTTCAGTTAGTTTCTGGACTTCGGTCCGATGCAGAGGGCAAGGCCCTGGTTAGTTCCGGACTTCGGTCCGATGCAGTTTCCGGACTTCGGTCTGATGAAGAGGGCAAGGCCCTGGTTAGTTCCGGACTTCGGTCCGATGTAGTGGGCAAGGCCTAGTAGTTGCTTTATATGTTATTGTATGGTATGTGGTAGTTTGGGGGAGCT
This sequence comes from Lactuca sativa, assembly GCF_002870075.4. Taxonomy (NCBI): domain Eukaryota; kingdom Viridiplantae; phylum Streptophyta; class Magnoliopsida; order Asterales; family Asteraceae; genus Lactuca; species Lactuca sativa. The sequence continues at coordinate 92,321,273 of NC_056627.2, forward strand.
CACTAAGCTTCGTGCCTACAGTTTTCAGTTTTGGTTTTAGATACTTCTGCTAATAAGGGGAAGAGCTCGGGATGATGTCATGGCACACACCACTGTTACAGTTTTATCCTAGGAGTTTTATTTAGACATTTTGATATGATATTGACTTTAGTTTTGATTTGATACATTTACTATGGCATTTTGAGATATATGATGCATGGTTTTATTATATAACATTTGACGTTGTGGTTTTTAGTAATGTTAAAACAAAAATTTATGGGATGCATTTTTGGGACGTTTCAAGTTGGTATCAGAGCCTTGGTTTGTGGGATTCAGGCATACTTTCGGGTTTGACTGAACTCAAACTAAGGAAATGGTAAAGAGATTTTCAAAAGAAAAATGTTTTCGAAAGAATTTTTGACAAAGAAAAACTAAAAAGAAAATGGTTTTGAAAAAGAGAAAAAGGTGTGGTGCATGTAATCAACCGAGCTCAAGTAAGTACTCCCAAATTACCTATACAAGTTTATGATATGATTATCAGTTTCTTTTTCAGTAAAACAACATGCTAGAATAGGACTAAGCATCTAGAAGTATGCCTTATGTACCTGCTATATGTGTTTCAGATTTATGAGAATTGCATGATAGTATTGAGTAGACAGTAGTAGGGTAGCTTGTTTAGGTTATGTCTGATAGTATGAGCTTAACATTGTATGCTAATACAGTTTCTTATTATGAGGATAGATTTGCTTGAGTAGTTTCCAGTGTCTGAATGCTGCTTGCTTTGTGCTTTGTGGGACTCGGAGTGATGGGGTTTAGCTATTAGCTCGATACGTTAAGTCACATGCAATCGGGGTTGAATAATCTCAAAGTGTTGGATTTGACCCTATTGTGCAGCTCTTGTTTGAGTCATAACTGTTGTAAGGATGAGTCACTTACTCGTAGGATTATCTGAGTCTCGTTGCATGTGATGGTATTCATGTAGTGGATAATTGGCATTACAATGAGGCCCTCGGTAGTTGAGGACTTGTTTTTGGGAGAGTCAGACATTTCCATAAGGAAGCATAGGATGAGAGTAGTAGAGATCAGTAACAGTAGAAGTGACTTGGTGGAGTCAATGCAGTTCTTGAGGTAAGTACGGATAGATGTGGAAGGTAGTATGGGCCCATACTACAAAAAGCAGAGTAGAAGATATTTATGATTTGTTAATATATTTTAAGTTCTAATATATTAATATGAAATCATATGATTTAATTAGTATTGATGAAGAATTAATTTGAAATTAATTTTATGATCAAAAGAGACTAATTAAATGTAAGGGTATTTATTTGGTAAATCAATCATTCTGATGGTGTGGGCTTATTGTTATTTAGGATGGGCTAAACCAATATGGTAGTCCATGGATAGTTTATGGAGGTTTAACCCATGGATCCTAGGTAATATGAAAGGTCATGGGCTTTAGGGTCTACATGGATGTAACCCAAATCTTGCCACACTATCTAAGAAGCCCCTTAGCATCCAAAATGGCATACTAGTGATCCTTGGAGTTCCATGAGCTGATTTTGGTTGCAAGAATATTTTCTCAAAAGTCATCCTTTATCCAAAGGCGTGTTGTGATTCCATTTGAGGGGCAACACTTGGGGTACTAAGTTCATAAAGGCCAAACTCAAGAAGTTCTACAAGCTACAACAAAGAGGTAATTCTATAACTCTCTTTTATGTTGATTATGTCATTTGCCTGCTAGTTGTAGGCTTAATGCTTTGGAAACAATATTGCATGTATAATTAGAGAAAACATAGATCTAAAGAATTTAGGGTTGTATGTACACCATAGGATGTTGTAGTATACCAAAACCCATCAGTGGTATTAGAGTCTAGGAATGTTTTCTATTATATTTGATGTTTTATTGGTTTTCAAAGTGAAAAAAATTGAATTTTCTGCTTTCTTCCTAGTGAAATCATCGAGTCCACTAGGTGACTCGCCGAGTCCCCTCATAAAATGACCAACTTGACGAGTCCAGTTCATGTACTCGCCGCGTTAGTGCTCCAGTGGGAAGATTTTCGACTTTTGGCCAAAAATTGGATGAGGATCATTACCCTAAACTGTTTTTTGAACCATAAAATGTGTTTTTCCATAAGGTAATGATCATGCTTGTCCAATTAAAATATAATTGTCATAGTTGCAAGATTTGTATTAGTTTATATGATAGACTAATTTCTTGTAAATAGTTGATGTGAATTATCTTGACTTATGAGTTTAATCTAGATCATAGAAAAATTATTTGATTATTGTGTTAATTGAAATATTTGATCTAAATGCCTTTTATGAATTCCATAACTTGTCCTCAAGTTATGAAAAATGAAAAGTTTTTCATTAATGTTTTTTATGAACTCCATAACTTGTCCTCAAGTTATGGAATTTCAAGAGTCTCATTTTAAAAGTCATCTTAAATGGTTTGAAGGTCTTCCCTAACTTGTCCTCAAGTTATGGAACTAGAAAAGTTTTTTCATAAAAACCTCATTAAACTCATAAGTTCGAGAAATGAAAACTTTTGACAAGTTTCAAAACTTTCCCTCAAGTGTTGGAATTTGTAAAGTCTCACTTTTGAATACATTACTTCCAAACCTTAGAGTTTTAAAAGTACAAATTCTACCCTTATACTTTTTATTATTATAAGTTTAATATATATATATATATATATATATATATATATATATATATATATATAAGACAACTTAGTCTTACCGTTAGTAAGCCTCATCCACGAAGCCGGTCTATAATGGGGGTATAAGGTTATAGCCAAGAAAATGGCAGTGTAATGGGTGTCCACTGTAACCCACCACTTCCTTGGACTGGTGATGGGTCATTAGCCAGACGGGTACGATAGGTCATTAATTCTCATTAAATGTATAATGAAAAATACCAAGTAACTAAACACTTATAAATTCCCAATGTTAGTTACTTAGGAAAAATGTGAATTTGGTGCTTGTAACACCCATAAAATTCAAGCCAATTTAAAACTTTTCAAATACATTTAAAATACCAATAATTATTACAAAAAGGTTTCCAAACAGTTTCATATCAGAGTTCCCAGAAATCCTAAATATAAATCGAGGAAAGTGTAAAGTCACGCCTTCGCCTTCCCGCGGTCATTCGCCAAACCTAAAACAATAACCGATAAATGTAAGCTCGAAGGCTTAGTGAGTTACCCCCAAAATACCAATTTCATATACCATAACCATATCATATATCAAATACAAAACAACCATGCATCTCGAGTCTACAGTGTGGCTGGTCCGCTCACATCGGGCCTTCATTCCACCTGGTCCACTCCCTGAGTCTACAGTACAACTGGACCGCCCACACCGAGCCTTCAGTCTGTCTTGTCCACTCTCCCAGCCCTGGCACGTCTAGACCGCCCTCGTGGGGCCTTCAGCCTATCCAGACCACTCATCGGGCCTTCGTCCTAAAAATGTACCCTTCTGGGTCAGCAGTCTATCCGGTCCGTCGTGGGTATGTTGACCTACAGCACAAAGTAGGACCTGCCTCAACCCAACCCCAAACAAACAACCATGTACACATATAACAGATAATCACATAATAGTACATAGACAAAACAACAAATCTAACAGATCATACATCATATCAACATTCTAACCAGGATACCGACCTAAACCAGGTCACTAACAATATACCATCCTATATACAAGGATACCGACCTAAACCAGGTCATTAATAATATACCATCCTATATACCAGGATACCGACCTAAACCAGGTCGCTAACAATATACCATCCTATATACCAGGATATCGACCTAAACCAGGTCCCTAAAAATATACCATCCTATATACCAGGACACCGACCTAAACAAGGTCACTAACAATATACCATCCTATATACTAGGATACCGACCTAAACCAGGTCACTAACATAATACCGTCCTAATTTCCAGGACACCGATCTAATAGATCAATAAACATATTAAACCAATACAAGTGTACGATCCAAGATAGGGTCGGCCTTGGTCCCATAGACCTTGTTAATATAGCGAGGATAACTCACCTTGTAATGTCGAACTGAACCACAAAAATCACGCTCCTAAAACACTACCCAAACTCCAACACCTATAACCATCAATGATCCAATTCATAAATATCCGCGTACCAATATACTCAAAAGTCAAAACGGTCAACCCTTGATCAAAGTTAAAGTCAACTATCAAGTTCAACAGTCCATATTGACCTCAACTCGTCAAGTGCCCTTGGCAACTCGCCGACTTCCTCATAATACTTGTATGCTCGCCGAGTAACCAAAGTGACTCGTCGAGTTCCCACGGTTTACGACTGAAACTCAATGGCCACTCGTCGAGCTTCTCTCTTACAACTCGACAAGTCTACGCATATCTAATGACGGGGAAAACCCTAACGGACTCGCCGAGCCATCCTATTGACTCGTTGAGTTTTTGGCAATCTTCATGGGACTCACCGAGTTGTTCTTCCAACTCGTCGAGTTCATGCCTATGTTCATGTGACTCTCCGAGTCTCAGATGTGACTTGCTGAGTCCCTACAGTCCTTCATCCATACAAAGGCTTTTTAAGCCATGCAATGACTCCAATTTACAGATTCATCCTCCTAAGGCTTGATTCTCACATAAAGTTGCAAACTTTACATGAATACAAAGTGAAAATGGCCCAAATCAAGTTAGGGCTAGGGTTTAAGACAAGAATGCTTCACAACCAATCCCAAGGGATGATTATTTATTACTTCTTGGAGCAAGACAAGTGTAGATCTGGAGCTCCAACCACAGATATGGACTCAATACCCGAAATGGATCCTAAACATACTAAAACGGTCCAAAATATGAATCATGAATAGTTCTAAATGCAATAGAGTCAAGGTATCAACTTGTTACCTTCAAACTAATGCCCACAGCAAAAGAGTCGAATCCTCCAGCTCTTCTATGATCAAATCCTCCTAGCCTTCTTCTTACAATTGCTTCAAATGGTAGTAAGGAGGCTGAGGTGAGGACATAAGATCCTGGCCATCAAGAGGTAGTAAGGAGGCTGAGGTGAGGACATAAGATCCTTTAAATAGGATGCAAACCCTAAATTTTAGGGTTTTTTCTTTCCAGCACCAACTCGCTAAGTCCAGTCGCCGACTTGTCGATTGGGTAACTTAATACGTGCCCAACACACCCACTCTGACTCGACGAGTTAAGACACCTACTCGCCGAGTCTGCTCCTTTATTTACACCTAGCACCCCTGAACTACTGCTTCTGACCTTAGGATGTTACAATTCTCCACCACTTGAATTCGATTTCGTCCTTGAAATCATTCCTTACCGTCCTCCACAACCCGACATCCTGTGGGGTACCTCCAGTACTTAATCTCATAATGGTTACCAAGGAGAGCAACCCAACCTAATTCCCCACCTTAAAGTTAATAAATTCATAACCTCGTGAAACATCCGAAACCGATATGTCTTCCTGACATGCATTTTCTAGCTGATTCGTTGCTACTTCCATTTGTTAGGTTATAATTATGTGGTTTGGGCTAGGCATCCATCTTGTATAGGTCTTGGTGAGATGATAGAGTGTGTTGTGGTGGTCATAGCATGTTAGTGGGGGTGTGCGGCCATACACGTGTGTGTGGCCGCACAAGCTGTGTGTGGCCGTACACATGTGTGCGGCTGCACACTTCTGTGCTGCTACTTGTGGTATAAATAGACTGTGTTAGTGTGTCAGAATCAGTGACGCACGTACGAATGAACAGTGACGTGTATGTGTGTAACTTTCAAGGTGTACTAGACATTTATAACTAATAGATGTGTGCATGCTTGATGTTATTTCTCTTCTACTCCTTCTACACTCTATTTTGATTGTTATTATCTCATTGATTACTGATTTGGATCCATAGTTTGGGACTTACAATTGGTATCAGAGCCAAATCAGTGTCATTTTGAAGAATCATAAGAGTGTGCGGTTGAATATAGTTGTGGTTTTTGAAGTGCACTTATATATTTTAATTTAGAAACTATGTCTAAACACTGATTTTACTTGTTTGAAACCAAAATTCACTCAAAAATCTAATATTTTTGGTTGTGTGGTTAGAACTTTGAAGGTGTGCGGCTGAGACTTTAAAGGTGTGCGGTTGGAACTTTGAAGATGTGCGGTTGGAACTTTGAAGGTGTGCGGTTGAGTGTGCGGTTGGAGTGTGCGGTCGGTTTGTGCGGTTGGAGTGTGCAGTTGAGTGTGATGTTGGCGTGTACGGTTGTGATCTGGTGCACGGCCGTACACAGGTGTACGGCCATACACCCGTGTACAACCGTAATCAAGTGTAGGGCCGCAATCCCTTGTGCGGTCGTAAACCCTCTCAGTTGTTGGTCAACCCAGGCTTCTAATGACGTGGTTCCCCAAACCTAAATAATCCCACTCATTGTGCAGGAACAGCTGCGGAGGAATGTCGTTAGACCTTGGTACGTCAACAGTATTTGTTCCAGGCACGTGATAGGAGACATCTCCCAACTGGAGGTCATTCAGACTATTAATGCGGGCTATGTTTCCTTTGCGGGAGGATATGGAGGGAAGATTACTCAAAAGGGAATAGTTACGAATGGAGTGCTGAGTTTTAGGAATGTCATCTACGCTCCTGAGTTAAAGTGTAGCTTGTTGAGTGTATCGCAGATCAACTTATGGACTACGGATAATGATATAAGGTTAAGCAGTGAAGACCTCGACGCTATCTTTGACACTGTCCATGATGTTGTGCAACCAAGACAGAAGGAGTTAGTGGTGTTCCCAAAGTGACGTCTGTAACTTTTGATCAGAAGGTCAATGCCTTTCAACCGATATAGATACAACTTCAGGGATTCCTTCCCTTGTTGGTGCTATTCCAACACCTATGCCATCGATGAGTGATCAGATACTGACACAAACCTCCCAGCCTCCTATGAAACGAAGACGAATTGATCTGAGGCAGGGAGCACTTATCCAAGAACAAGCACCACCAGTCCAACAACCCTCCACAGCTGCTACACCAACTCAACCGACCCTAATAGGACCAAGTAATGCTAGATCTTCATTTGATGTCGGGAGTTCTTCTGCTCCTGGGGTTCTTCTCCTCCACAACCGGCGCATGATGTTGGCTCTGTGAGGCTTTCTAGGTTTCTTGCTCAACAAGATTCGGATCCTTTACCTCATGGAAAATGAATATCAATAGGTGAAGGAAGTTTAAGGGGATCAGAACCATCTATCTCATAGCTTAAGGAGGAGATCACTACTCTTAAAAGAAGATCATGGAGAAAGACGTTTTGATCTGAAACCTCGATATTTGAGTTTCCGAGCTTGAAAAAGAAAAATTTTCAGAAGTCTAAACAGATCTCCGATCTCCATCTTAATCTTGGTGCCATATCAGCAAGCTACTTTGACTAGAAGAACAAGCTTATTGCAGAATTTGGCGAGAAGTTCAAGACCACAGTCGAAGAGCCTCGTGCCACTGCAGTGATCAAGTTTCAAAATAGCAATTGTATTATTCATCTTGTTGATGCCAAAGATCTTTTGCAGTTCAGGAAGCAAGACATACACACCTTGGTGATGCTGATTAGGAAGACCTGAGTTCATGCTAGCCACAAACCAAGCGGGAGATTGTTAGTTCGTAATTATGTGTTTTGGGCTAGGCATCCATCATATATAGGTCTTGGTGAGATGTTAGAGTGTGTTGTGGTGGTCATAGCATGTTAGTGGGTGTGTGCGGCCATACACGTGTGTTCGGCATTATGTGCGGCCATACACATGTGTGTGGCTGCACACTTGTGTGCTGCTACTTCTGGTATAAATAGACTGTATCAGTGTGTCAGAATCAGAGATGCACGTACGAATGAATAGTGACGTGTATGTGTGTAACTTTCAAGGTGTACCTAACATTTATGAGTAATAGATGTGTGAATGCTTGATGTTATTTCTCTTCTACTCCTTCTACACTCTATTTTGATTTTTATTATCTCATTGATTACTGATTTGGGTCCATAGTTTGGGACTTACACCATTCTACTGATCTCTTAGACTGATTAACCAACTCATGATAATTCAAGGCTTCCCACCATTAGAACCACAAATTACTCGCTGCTATGACAATTAATGCTTCCATAGACAACAAAACTAGGGTATACCGAGCCTTCGGCATGACTGGAATGCCTCTCAGGGCCTACAGCCTATGACTGGAATGCCTCTCAGGGCCTACCGCTCGTCGGGTGGTGACCTGACTGTACCGCCTTACCAGACCTTCAGTCTAATCGGACCATCTTGGTCCACCAACCCTCTGCCCCAACTCTACTTTTCTGTGAACCTTTCGTGCCTACGACTCATCATCGGTCCGCAACGGGTATCTTGGCCTACTACATAGAGCAGGACCGCCTCAGCCCTACCCACATATAATGTGCCATCATAGATGATCAAAGAAAGATCTAACCTGAACGCACCCTTGCATATGAAAAAATCAACAGAATCTCTATGCCCATGTCTTATGATTGTGATGCTCTCGGTACTTACCGACGCTGCTGCCGTCACTTCTGATGTCTAACTCGCCATTTTGGAGGTACTCACCTCCTTTCTTGCCTAAGAAGGCCTAATCAAGGTCCCTCACAACACGAACAAGTTTCACAGTACTGCAACCACACTCCATAATATCCACTTGTAGGGCAAACTATTGCACCATATCATATATCCTCTCGGAACCTGATCATATAACTATCTAACCCACACAATGATCTACCACGCATACATAGTCTTTAGTATGACGGGACCGCCTGTAAGTCCCAATTTAAAGATCCAAATCAATAGTCAATGAATTGCAATAAATCAATCAATCAATTAGAGTGAAGAATGTAGAAGGAGTAACAGAGGAATAACATCAAGCATGCACACATCTATTACTCATAAATGTCAAGTACACCCTGAAAACATACACATACAGACGTCACTGTTCACACGTACTTGCTTTCTGAAACACTGACATAACGCTTTATTCTACCAAAAGCAGCACACCAGTGTGCAGCCGCACACGGCGTGCACGGCCGCACACACGAGCATAGCTGCACACACATACAATCTTATCCAATATCGACCACTACACCATACTCTATCAACCTACCAAGATCTATACAATAGAATTCCTAGGCCAAAACACAAAAGTATAGCCTACCAATCTCCCCCTTGGTTTGAGGCTGGCATTTACTTGGTCTTTATTCTCTGGATTTTTCAAAGAGCTTTAGATCAGACTTTCCCATGGATCCCATCCAAAGCTTTCCATTTATGATTGTGGCGACCATTCTAGTAAATTCTTTTGCAGCAGCCTCCATAACCTCTTTTCAGCAAATGATTTGGTGACGAGACAGAGTACGGATATCCCTTTCTCTAAATCTGAGAAGATCCTTAGCACTGATCAGCCTTAGAACTTGTTCTCATCATCAAACGCCCAGAATTCCATATTGTCAAGGTATCCCTCATGAAAATGTTGAGGGATAGGAATTTCCTTGAGTTGTTTCGTTGCTGGCCGTAGGATAATCTCATGGGCTGGCCTAATTCAAGATCAATAATATCCTTATCCTTTCTATACAGGGCTTTCACAGTGTTCATCTTTGGAAAGTTTTCATTAACCTGCCTGTCAAGAAATCTTTTAAAATTTGACGTGCTGGGATCTTCTGAAGGATTATGAAATGGGGCTCTTGAAAGTTCAGCAAGATCAACTTTTGTCCACGAGTTGAAATCATGAACACTTTTGTAGTACTCAGGGACACCAGAGTTCCTCTTTACGACCCACGTGTTCGACTCGGGATCAAAAGCCCACATTCGGATTCCAGATCGATGTCCATACTTGTCACCAAACTTTTGCTTTTTGAGATCAGTCACAGTCAACACAGGGTCTTTAGCTTTGTGATTTTCATTCGAGTTTTTCATGAAAAGTAATCCATTGCTTTTGCTGGCAGTGACGGTCCGTTTCCCTTGCTTGATTGTGATGCGAGATCTGTTGTTTTCAGGTTCTTTATCAAAATGATCAGAAATGATAGTTGTCCTTGGAGGAGGTGGATCAGCTTGAAAGTCACCTTCTGTGGATTGGGAGGGAGCCACATGAGGATCTTCAATTTCGTGAGGCTGCTGAAATAGAGATTTGACTTTGTCTCTTAAGGCATCATACAATACATTCTTCAACCCAAAGTAGAAGGCAGTCAAAGAACCAAGATGTGTTTGCAGATCTGTGATCTGTTTCGTCTTCAGTTCATCTCTTTCTCTGAGCTCAGCTATATAAGAAGTGTGTTGATCCAGCAAGATGTTCTTTTCTATAACTTCTTGCCTGAGAATACCAATTTCTTCACGAAGTTTTGACACTAGAGTCTTATCATCACCTGAATGTTCTTCCTCGAAATATACACCTTTACCCCGGGAGGAAGAAATTGGACTGTTTTGAGCAAGGTGCTTGGCCAATCTGATAGAGGCTTCCTCCAGTGAGGGCCTTGAAGGAGAATATTCTAGAATGGAGGATGATCCACCTGCTTCAAATATTGTGCTCGGGCCTTCTTCTAACTATACTGGTGGAATAGAAACTATAGTTGTGGCAGTGGATAAGACTGGTGGGGCTTTACTTACAGAGGGCACTCCCTGTCGTGCATCTAATCGTCTTCTTTTCGAAGGAGACAGGGAGATTTGGGGCTGTGTCTAATCACTTAAGGGTGGAGCAGAAGTAGAGACATTAGTATCAAGGGGAGGAATCCCTGAAACCACATCTTCTTGTCTTGAGGAGTCTTCCATAGGCTTTGAGAAGGAGAGCAAAATTTTGAGAGTGTTAACGTCATCCCTTGTCTTAGTTGCTGGTGGAGCAACTTCATCGACCCTTTTAAAGTGCCTGTCAACGAATCCTGGAAAAGGACCAAAATCATCATCATTTTCTAGATTGAGATCAAAGCCCGAAGAGATGTCGTCATGATTGATACCAGTGAAATCCAAATCTTTCAAAAAATCTTCATCTCCACTGAAGTCCTCATCACCTCTCTCTCGATTAAAATGTCTCTTAATTTCCACATCATGTAGGTTGTCATGTTCCTCAGCCACCGTTGCTACAGGAGAAACATGAACTTCTTCATTTTCAAGATCTAAAATTGAGATCACACTATCCTCAGTTTCTGCGGGATTAGAAGGATTTTCTGATTCCGATTGATCAATCTCGTTAGCAAATATTCCAAATTTTATTAAGGGAACTTTCCCTTCGAAGAAAAATTTTCTAGCTCTATTTTGTTTCTTCAATCCAAAGGCACTCGGACCGACAGACTTGAGATCCAGTGTTTCATTTCCTCTTTCTATCTCGGGATGCATAACATTAAGGATGATCTAAAGAGACCTCGGGTACATCAAGAACTTTTCCCTCTTGTTTCCCTCAATATTGAGAATCAATTCATGCAAAATGAATTTTGAGAAATTAAACTCAATCCCTAAGGCCAAAGTTGTAATGGCTCTTGTGTTGAACAAAGAAATTACGTTCGGTCCTGGTCTCCTTCCGGAAATACAGGTCACAAATACACGAGGTAAATATTTCCAGCAAGGAGGAAGTAGCTTCTTGATGGTAGGGGAAATGATCCTTCATAACCCATGTAGTCCAGAACGTCTTGGGTTTGATCCACATCAATTTCCATGGAGAACCCAGGACTGTCATTGGTTTGAAGTGATTCTCATATAAGACTTTCTGAGATCAGAATCTTCTTGCCTTGTACAATTGCTTCAAGATATTTTTCTTCCTTGTCATCTTTCTTGACGATTGCACTTCTCCAAAAGTCTTTGATCAAATTTTGATAAATCAATGGACTAGTTGTGAAAGTAGAAACCAAGCAGCTTTTTCTTAGACCATCAATGATGAATTTGAGATCATTATGGGCAACCGGAGGATCTTCTATGAAAATGGCTGAATTGTGCACCTTTTCAAACTTAAGATCTCCCATGTTGATCTGAAAAACACAAGTAGGCATTAGAGCATAAAAAAAATTATCTGTCAAAATTTTATTTAGGTGTACAACCATACACCCAATACCAGCCACACACAATGTGTGTAGCCGCACATGGTAGTGTACAGCCGCACACAGCCAGTTGCACATGGCATGTGCGGCCGCACACGCACCGACGAAATCGAATCCTTCAATTCATCATCGATTAAAGGTCGATTTAGCTTAAAAACTTCACTATGGGGTTCGATTTCATGATACTTACTGTTAGGAGGCTTCGATTTCATGAAAAAGAGAGATTCTTAAGGATTTTGGTGAGAGAGAGAGAGGAGGGGAGTGTGCGGTCGATTTTTGGAGGATGACAAAGTAAAAGTGTTTTTGACCGCACACTTCCCTTTGATACCCTTTAAAATTTTACTGCCATTTACCATTCCTCAAAGTAAAAGGACAATACTAAAAAATATTTAAAAATAAATCATTTTGAGGATGAACTTCAGTACAAAATAAAATAAAATAAAATGAAGTAAAATTTTCTAAATTTTACTAATCCTAAAAACTTAAAGACTAAAAATAAGATAAACACATTTTCTAAAATTTATCAATCTTAGAAAAATAAAAATAAAATAAAATAAAATTACTAAAATTTTAATTCAAACTGAATTTAATCTTTTATCTTGAAATTGATTAACCTTTTGTGATATGGGATCAAAGTTGTTAGACAATCTTTTTAAATTTATCAGTACCTCTCCTTTCATGAAAACATCAGGTCAATTGCCGGTATTGTGGTCCACTTAAGCACGAAAAATTGTGACAAATTTTAGGAATGCTATCAGTGACAGGACAGATTGATCCTAAGTTACTAGATAAAAATTCCTAAGGACCATTTATCTGACGAAGACCTAGGGTATTGTTGTCCACCTAAGTTGAGCAGCGAGATCTAAAGACAATCTACAATTGTTCAATTTTAATTGTACTAGCTTGTGTTTCCCGCTTCCTGATATACCCCAATAATCAAGAACTTCCGAGATACTCCTTACTTTAGGTGAGTAGACAATTATTAGGAGAGAGAATTGATTTAGAGTGCATATGTTGTACACCCAGGTCAGATCTCTTCCATTCACGAAGAGGTTGAAACGTATGACTAACTAGAATTTCAGAGGGATTGAGAAGCAGAAGATTGCATATGCTATGTACCAGGTCAGATTATTAATCACGCAAAGGAGACAACATATGGCATAGATAGAAGATGCAGATACACAGAGTTGCATATGTTGCAGTCTAGGTTGGATGTATTTCAGTCACGAAGAGGAGGCAACATATGACTAGCAGAAAGAAAGAAAGAAAATAACTTTCTACATACCTAATTTATCGGAATTCCCCAGTCGCCCCGTCAATATCGGAATTAAGGACAGAGTCCGTACATCAAGGAAAAGTTAAACCACAGTTCTAGATATGGGTTCCTTTAATGTGACTGGTGGATTCTCATGTATATCTTCCTACTCAACCTACCCAAGCATCATATTTTCAGGCTAAATGGAGCTATCTAGGTCAAGATTTGATCAAGTCTCTAGATTCCTTAAGTTCATCTGCACCTAGTCAAGACCATTAAATTTTTCGTGCCTACCATCGCATCGAACACAGAGCCTAAACAATTCAGCATTGGTACTTTACATAGACTCAAATTGCCCGTTATCACTTGTTGACATCACTTCCCAAACCATCACTTAACATAAATGTTTTTGATTTTTCTGATTTTCTATAGTTTTTGGATTTTTAATTTTCTAATTTTTGTTTGTTTTTGTTTTTGTTTATTTCTCCCCCTAAATTTGTGCATGGGTGAGAATGAAATAAAAATGCGCAAATTTAACCTAATATAAACAAAAATTAATCCTCAAAGCGAATCATTTTTAAATAGTTTACCAGCACATCAAATCGAGCTTTGTTAAATGGCTTTGTGAACAGATCTGCCATATTATTGGAAGTGGGAACCTGTTCTAGCCGAATGTGCGAGCGCTCATAACAATCTATGATAAAATGAATTTTGATGTCGATGTGCTTGGTTTTTGAGTACTGGATCGGATTCTTAGCAATTTGGATGCAGCTTCATAATCACAGAATATGGGGGTTTCTTGAAAATTCATACCGTAATCCAACAGCTGATGTTGGATCCATATGACTTGAGAGCAACAGGAAGACGCAGCTACGTATTCTGCTTCTGCTATTGAGGTCGAGACAGTATGCTGCTTTTTGCATTGCCAAGACACCAGCCTGTCTCCTAGAAATTGACATCCTACTGAGGTCAATTTCCTGTCAAGCTCGCAACCACCATAATTGCTGTCTGCAAAAGTGTAAAGGTCAAATTTGGAATTTTTCGGATACCAAAGACCCAATTTCGGGCTGCCTTTGATATACCGAAAAATTCTTTTAACAACAGTAAGATGAGACAGTTTAGGATTAGCCTCGTGGTGCGCGCATTGACAGACCGCAAACATAATGTCTGGGAGACTCGCAGTCAGATACATCAGCGATCCAATCATTGGTCTGTAGTTCGTTTGATCTACTGATTCGCCTTCAAGGTCAGGAGTCAGCAGTGGTCTCTCCGCCATGGGCGTCAAAGAAGGCTTAGCGTCTTTGAACCCAAACTTCTCGAGCATATCGTCCACATATTTGGCTTGATGAATCAGGATTTCGGCTGAAGATTGTTTGACCTGAAGCCCCAAAAACATGGTCATCTTCCTTAATGAAATCATCTCGAAACGCTTTTTCATGACGTTATCGAACTCTTTGCAAAGCTGAGGACTCATCGACCCGAAAATTATATCATCCACGTATATTTGGACCATAATATGGTCTTTGCCAACATGCTTGATGAATAAGGTCTGATCAATAGTGTCGCGGGAATAGCCATAATCGAGCAAGTGATGTGTGAGGGTAGCATACCATGCTCTGGGAGCTTGGTGCAGTCCATACAAAGTCTTGTCTAACTTGTAGACATGGTTGGGAAGTTTTGAGTTAACAAACCCAGGAGGTTGGTCAACATAAATCTCCTCCTTCACCTTGCCGTATAAGAAAGCCGTCTTGACATCCATTTGATATACGGTGAAGTTCATGTAGGAGACGTAAGCGAGAAAGAAACGAATGGCTTCCAAGTGCGCCACCGAAGCATACACTTCTGTATAATCAAGACCCTCAATTTGCCTGAATCCATGGACCACCAATCTCGCCTTATTTCTTACAATTACACTTGAATCATCTTGCTTGTTCCGCAACACCCATATGGTGTCAAGAGACTTCTTGCCTTTAGGCAACTCCACCAACTTCCAAACCCCGAGCCTTTCGAATTGATTTAGCTCATCATGCATGGAATCTACCCAGCTGCGCTCATTAAAAGCCATGTCGACGTTCTTGGGCTCTATTTGAGAAATGAAGCAAGAATAAAGACATGTGTTGACGTCTCCACTCTGACTTCTTGTTTGAACTCCGTCTGTAACACAAAAAATTTCAAATAATTTTTCACATTTTAAAAACACAGTTTCATTCGTAATTGTTATAAAAATATCATTGTATCACATAATCAATTCATAACATCACATCCCAAGACCATAATATGTAAAAGCTCCTCATGTGTGTACTGATCAAGCCGACGCCTTCCCGCGATCCTCACTGGTACCTGAAACACAAAACACAACACTGTAAGCATAAATGCTTAGTGAGTTCCCCAAAATACCACACACAACACATATTAGCCACTCGAGGCTATAACTCTGTTTGACCCTCTGGTCAATGTGTCTCAGTGGGACCCTCCAGTCCTATCACTCTGTGGGCCCTCTGGCCCTAACTCTGTCGACCTTCAGGTCCTAACTCTGTAAACTCTATAACATACATTGCATAAATCACATAGAAATCACATCATGCAAAAGCATACAAAATACTCTGTCACATAACTCTAATTACCACTCTAGGTAAAGTATAGTGAGAAGACTCACCTTGGGTAACTCGGTAATCTCGAACTCTGTAAAATCTGGTCTAGCCTCCGCCTAATTATATGAAATAAACACTCTAAATCATTACATCTCTCAAGGCTAGACTATTCCCTCTCTTAGTACTCTTAAAAGGGTAAAAGACCATTTTACCCATCTCATGGCTCAAAGACCCTAAAGTTGACCAAACCCTAAAAGTCAACAAAAGTCAACTCTTCGGGTTACACTCCGCGTACCAAACATGTACGTTGGGCGTACATGGCGTCCTCACATAAACAAGGTGCACGACCCCTTACGCCGCGTGTACTGGGATTACGCCTCGCGTAACTCCCAGTTTCAGACTCTTAGCTCTTGAGGTCTTAAACAGTTAAGACCCACGTCTAACTTCTAGATCTGACAATTTCTAAGCCTTTTAATCTATAAAGTTGGTGACTTTAAGCCTTTGCATGGCTGGACAAGTCACTAACACCCATAACATTCCATTTCCGAACTCTAGAAAGCTCATAACTCAACCATGACCTCATAACAACGACCAAGATGGAATTTTTATGGATCTATAACACAAATATCACTGAAATGGGACAGATCTAGGTCCATGGAGTACATTACACTCATAAAGTCTCCGCCTTTGGGGCTTTTAACCCTAGAAATGGTCCATGAAACATCAAATCAAATAAAGAGGAAAGTTTTGAACATTATACCTCTAAATGAAGCTCCTTTCTCTGAAGATCTCAGATCCAAACTTGCACATCAAGCCCTAACCTCCACAAGCTCTTCTACTTCTTCTTCACTAACACACCAAGGCACTTTTAGCTCCAAAACACACACACTCAAGCTAAGGACGATGGAAGGGTCTATCTTAGGGTTTCACTCTCTGATATGGAGGCAGCGAAATGAGCCTTAGCATCCTTTAAATAGTGCACAAGCCAAACATTTAGGGTTTGCATCTGTACCCATTACACCCAACGTAACCCTGGGTATGCCCAACATACCCAGGAGAGTCCGTGTCCAAAGTAAGCGCATGAGTACGCGTAGGGTACTCCCCAGTACTCCCAGCGTACTAATTAGCTACAAGAACTCTCTCAGGGGACTAATCTTGACAACTTGACAAAATGGAAGACTTAAATAGCTTTACCTGAATTTCGGGATGTTAAAATTCTTCCCCACTAGAACTAAACTTTGCACTCAAAGTCTCATGCCAAAAAGAACTTCGGATGCTGCTCCCGCGTCTCTGACTCTGTCTCCCATTTCAGCTTGGACCCCCTCCGATGCTGCCACTGGAACTGAACCAGAGGCACTTCCTTGTTCCTCAAAACCTTGACCTTCCAGTCCAAGATCACGATCGGTCTCTGAACATAATTCAACCCTGTGTCCACCTGGATATCCTCCAACGGCACCACTGCCGACTCGTCGGTTATACACTTCATCAGCTGAGACACGTGGAAGGTATCATGAATACGACTCAACTCCGCAGGTAGCTCCAATCGATATGCTACCCTGCCCACCCTCACGATCACCATGAATGGTCCAATGTACCGGGGCCCCAACTTGCCCCTTTTCCTGAATTGAATCACTCCTTTCCAAGGAGAC
The DNA here is from genome assembly GCF_002870075.4 of Lactuca sativa. NCBI lineage: Eukaryota > Viridiplantae > Streptophyta > Magnoliopsida > Asterales > Asteraceae > Lactuca > Lactuca sativa. The sequence goes on from NC_056627.2 coordinate 92,338,805, forward strand.
ACTTTCAGGAGTACAAAATCTCCAACCTGAAACTCGAGCTCGGAATGATGCTTATCTGCGTAACTCTTCTGGCGACTCTAGGCCGTCAACAACCTCTGTCTAACCTATTGTATCTGCTCTGTCATCTGAAGCACTATCTCAGTGCTGCCCATCACTCGTTGCCCTACCTTTCCCCAACAGATGGGAGTCCAACACCTCCTCCCATACAACAACTCAAAGGGAGGCATACCAATGCTCGAATGGTCGCTGTTGTTATAGGAAAACTCAGCCAAAGGCATATATGTGTCCCAACTCCCTTCGAAGTCCAACACACATGCCCGAAGCATGTCCTCGAGCATCTGAATCGTCCGCTCACTCTGTCCGTCCGTCTGTGGGTGGTAAGCGGTACTGAAATGCAGCCTAGTACCCAACTCCTCATGGAACTTCTTCCAGAACCTGAAAGTGAAACGCACATCTCGCTCTGACACAATCGAGATCGGTACACCATGCCGCGATACCACCTCCCTCACATACACCTCTGCCAGCCTCTCTGTGGAAGAGCTCTCACTGATAGTAAGAAAATGAGCGTTGTTTGTCAACCGGTCGATGATCACCCAAATTGCATCGACGCCTCTCGCAGTCCTCGGCAATTTGGTGATAAAATTCATGCAAATCTGTTCCCACCTCCACTGGGGAACCTCAAGCGGCTGCAACTTGCCATGTGGACACTGGTGCTCGGCCTTAACCCTGCGACATGTCAAGCACCTCTCTATAAACCATGCCATATCCCTCTTCATACAGGGCCACCAATAGTCTCTTTTAAGGTCCAAATACATCTTAGTCGCCTCGAGATGGATCGAAAACTTTGACATGTGCGCCTCCTCCATTAAAATGGCACGTGCACCTCCCTCAAATGGCACCCAAATCCGGCCCTGTAAGGTCATAAGTCCCCGGCTATCGGCAATGAACTCAGATATATGTCCGATCACCCGCTCTCGCTTGCAGTTCTCTGGTCTCATGGCCTCTACCTGGGCCTCCCGAATGGTGTCCAACTCCGGAGTCATCACTATCAACCTCAAACAAACATCTCGCAAAGGGGCACTCTCTGCCTTGTGACTGAAGGCATCGGCTACCACGTTAGCCTTGCCCGGGTGGTACAGGATCTCACACTCATAATCCTTTACCACGTCCAACCATCTCCTCTGACACATGTTCAGGCTGGGCTGATCCATCAGATATTTCAAGCACTTGTGGTCCGTGTATATGGTACACTGAACCCCATACAAATAGTGACGCCAGATCTGGAGGGCGAACACCACAGCCCACAACTCCAGATCGTGAGTAGGATACCTCGCCTCATGAGGCTTCAACTGCCTCGATGCGTATGCTATCACATGCCCTCTCTGCATCAACACCGCACCCAGTCCCAATATCGATGCGTCATAATATACCACAAAGTCATCCATTCCCTCCGGAAGGGCCAACACTGGGGCTTCGCACAATCTCTGTCGAAGTGTCTCAAATGAGGCCTGCTGCTCCGGGCCCCAACTGAAAGTCACGCCCTTCCGGGTCAGTCTGGTGAGAGGAACAGCAATCCTGGAGAAATCCTGGATGAATCTCCGATAATAACCAGCCAACACCAGGAAACTCCTGATCTCCGAATGGGATCTTGGCACCTCCCAACTCATCACCGCCTCAACCTTGGCCGGATCGATCAATATCCCATTCTGGTTGACGAGGTGTCCTAGAAACTGGACCTCTCGTAACCAGAAATCGCACTTGGAGAATTTGGCGTAAAGCCTATCCGATCTCAAAACTCCGAGGAACTCCCTCAAATGCTCCTCATGATGCTCTCTATATCTCGATTACACTAATATATCATCAATGAACATGATCACCGGACGATCCAACATCAGCCTGCACACCCTGTTCATGAGATCCATGAACGTCGTCGGTGCATTGGTGAGACGCGGACCATAATTCACATGGGAATGAGAAGATCAAATGAAACAGAAGTACCCTCATATATTCTCGCATTCTCAAATCTAGCTTTCAAAAGAATTTCGGTATGAAATTCCCTCTAACGGGGGGATGATGTCACAACTGGGAATTTTGATGCCTTGTAACCACAACACTTATATTAATTATGAATCAACAATATGAAAGCATGTATGATGTTATTCAATAACAACAAAACTTCATCAAATACTTCATTCAAGCACTACAAATTGTCAACAAAGAATTCAAAACCTTTGAAATTCCGGTTTAAGTCCATTTTGGACTAGGATTTCCCTATTGGACCTAATGGACCAATAAGCTTCCAATTTAACCATCTTGAACCTAGAACTCTCAAATGGGCCATAATTGGACCCATATATATGAAACTTAACATTTTTGGGCCTTATAAACCCAAAATAAACTAGATTAACTTTAATGGACCTTATTGGGTCACAACCAATTTAATTTAGCCGTAATAGGACATAAAAATTATTCTTTGATTTTTGTTGGGCCAAAAATCAAATAACTTAACCACAAAATGGGCTTAAGCATTCAAGGCCCAAACTTTCTCTTTTCCCTCTCCATTCTCAGCCCAACCCACAAAAGAAAGGAAGGGTTGACTTTTTCATTTGCCACCTCACTAATATTTGATGGGTTTCCATGCAAATCCCATGCTTCCAAGTAAACATCTCATCAACCTTCTCTCTCCCCCTCTCTTTTCTCCACTCGGCCGAACACAACACACACACACTTAGAAAATTCATCTCCACTCTCTCCAAATCCTCTCAAGAACACTTACACTCATCCATCAAATTTTCGAGAATTTGAAGCCTTTTAAGGAGATTTTTCCAACAAATTCATCATCTAAGGTAAGTTCATGCTTGGATATATGATCTAGATTCTTTATTTATCAAAAACCTATTCCTAATCTATACAAAATCATGATCACTCTCCAAGAAATCATCTAAGTTCGAGATTTACCAAGAGGACTTGCTAGGATTGAAATTTCTTCATTTCCCTCTTGAAAACCGAAACCACAACTCAAGGTGAGCTTCATACCCCTCTCTTTTCGATTTTCATATGTTTTATCGGGGAGAATACAAGAAAATGTGTAGATCTATGTGTATGTGTATGCTATGTGTGATTTTATGCATGCATGTGTGTGATTTTATGTGTTTTTGTGATGAATATGTAACCAAAAGGGGTGTTAACTCGAGATCTATGACATGACATAATCTAAGTTATTTTACACTAAACAAGTCAAGAATAATAGCTTATAAGGTTATGATGTGTGACATCCCAAAAATCTCGGCCAGAAAAGACCGATTTTCATTTATGCTTTTAAATAATTTCAGAGTAAATCCTTTTGATTTGAAAGAGTTGCGGAATTTGTTCCCAAAACAAAACATGATAAAATAATATTTATCAAAGCATTTCATCAAGAGATGCATTTCATTATATAATCAAAACTCGGGATGTCATGTTCCGATACAGGCCATAAAGCATAAACGATAACATTACAAGTCATTCAACAAATACATACATATACAGACTTGTAAACAAAACAACAAGACGATCCATCCATCTTACGCCCTTGTGCCACTTCTTGTAATACAAATAAAACTGAGTGGGTCAGGCTTGGGAGCCTGGTGAGCATATAGGGTTTTCAACCCACAATAAATAAGTTATATTTAATTTCACCAACCAATCACTATCCCGATTACCCATTCCCGTTATCCTCACTTTACGTCCCTAAAACAACATCTATATCAAGGGACCTAATCTAGGATTTTCATCGGGACGGACATCACTGCGAAGGGGTTTCCTCAACAATAGATATCCTAAAGGCAACCATGAAGGGGATAGAGTACACCGGTGAACACATCGTTCACAACACCTACAGGTTATGAACCTGCTAGCGTTCCACTGGACTGTCTAGAAGGAGTCCGTGGTCGTTATCCATACTCCGCTGAATAACTAGATCAACAACAACAACAACATCGAGGCCTCTCATATGTTTATTACACACCAACTATCTACCCATGTTCTACCCAACATATTAGTAGACAGAAATATATATTTTCATACATAGTTTAAAACCTGTATATCATTTTCATTCAGTATATATTCCAGATAACAGATGAGGCATACCACATAACACGTATTCCATAGAAAATAATTCAGATCTATGAGATAGAATAAACTGAATATCCATTCACGCATACAATCACAAAATATACACATAACAAGTATATCATATAAAATACTTCATAGTTACTCGTTAGAAGAAAGTAACTATACCCTCACACATATAAACCACAATTTACTTAATACACTCAAACCGCACTTGTATTATTATCGTGTTTATGAAAGGTAATATACACTCACTTGATCAAAAGACGATCGGACAGCACTACGACTTGCAGAAGTAGTAATCCACAACAGATCTGGAAGATCTCCTCAAAAATCGAACTTCTCGCGGGCAGAGCTTCGGCTCGGGAACCGCACTTCTCGGGATCTTCGGGATCTCGGGACTTGCCTCGGGGCTAGAGAATAATATCGGGGCTTCGGGGTATTTCTGGAACGCAAAACGATGCAAAACGGGAGAGAGAAGAGAAGAAATTGGCAAAACTTTCGGCTGCCTTCGGATCCCTTTTATAGAGGCTGGAGCCTCGGAGTACGCGGGGCGTACTACAGTACGCAGCGCATACTGCTTCCGAAATCGTCACTGCATGCGTCATCCGAAGTGTCGACACTATCGGAGTACGCGGTAGCGTACCCTCGTACGCGGGGCGTACGTCGGATCGGACTGATGACTCCCCCTCCGGATAATGCCGGATTTTTGATTTAAAAATAAATACAATTTATTTATCAAACTTCGGAAATTCATATCTTCTTCATACAAACTCCGTTTTTGACATTCTTTATATCCACGGAAAGGTGAGACCACGCTCTACGGCTTTCGTTTAGACTCTGTCGGCTAATTTTGAGTTTATTTTTATTAATTATTTTTAATAGGCCGGGACAGAAACTTTCGTTATAAATTCATAACTTCTTCGTTTGACGTCCGTTCTCGCCTAACTTTTTATTGCTTCGATACCAACAATGAGATCTTCGATTCTCATTTAGATTTCTTCGGCTAAAAACCGCTCGATCTCAAATCGAGTATTTCAGGCTGCACACCGCTAAGTCGAAACTTCGATAAATCATAACTTCCTCATACAAAGTCAGATTTGGGCGTTCTATATATATTCGGAAACCTCGTTTCAACTACTACAACATTAACCAAAGATATTAAGTTTATTTTACACTTAAATTTTGACGCTTATTTTTATTCTTAATTAATCAGACCACATAATTAAGCAATTAAGCACAAAACACATAATACTCAAATAATACATTCTTATTATTTCAAAATGGGTTACAAAGGTTAACCTAGACTATTACATTGCTAAAAAAATGGCAAGCCCGGAAACACAGGCGTTACAATTCTCTCCACCTTAGAATGATTCCGTCCCCAGAATCACACATCAACAAACAAATGCGGATAGCGACCCATCATGTCACTCTCCGTCTCCCAGGTGAGATTCGGCCCATTCGCGTGTTTCCATCGGACAAGCACTAACCCAACCATCTTGCGTCGCAATTTCTTAGTCTTTCGGTCAACAATTGCCTCTGGTTCTTTAATCAACCTTTTGTTCTCATCAATTCTCAATTCAGAAATTGGAATTATGTCGGGAACTTCTCCCGTGAACTTCCTCTAATAACACACATGAAAAGTGTTATGAATTCCATTCAGTTCTTCTGGTAATTCGAGCTTGTAAGCTTGGTTCCCAATCCTCTGAAGAACTTTAAACGGTCCAATAAACCTTGGACTCAGCTTTCCCCTTTTACCAAATCTTATAAGTCCCTTCCACGGCGAGACTTTAAGCAAAACCGAATCCCCAACCTCAAAAGTTATCGGACTTCGCTTCTTGTCAGCATAGCTCTTTTGACGATCCTGAGCCGCTAACATTCTTTCCCTAATTATTTTCAACTTTTCAGCAGTTTTATGAACCATCTCCGGTCCCATAAACTGCTTTTCCCCAGCCTCAAGCCAACAAGACGGCGTACGACACTTCTGTCCATACAAAGCTTGGTAAGGTGCCATCTTAATGCTCGAGTGGAAACTATTATTATAGGAAAATTCTACCAACGGTAAATGTTCATCCCAATTACCTAGGAATTCCAGAGTACATGCTCTCAGCATATCTTCAAGTGTTTGTATCGTTCGTTCGCTCTGACCATCAGTCTACAGATGGTAAGCTGTACTTAAACACAACTTGGTACCCAATTCCTCTTGTAGACTTTTCCAAAATCGTGAGGTGAAACGGCTATCACGATCCGACACAATCGTTAACGGAACACCGTGAAGCCTCACAATTTCCTTCACGTAAGAATTTGCATGCTTTTCCATAGACCATTTCTCCTTGGCCGCTATGAAATGCGCACTCTTAGTGAATCGATCAACGACCACCCAAATCATGTCGTGACCATTCTTTGTTCTGGGCAGTTTAGTGACAAAATCCATAGCAATGTCTTCCCACTTACCCATAGGCACAGGCAAAGGTTCTAAACTCCTGTACGGTTTCTGATGTTGTGCCTTGACTCTCGCACAAGTCACACACTCGGCCACATACTTTTCAACATCAAGCTTCATCGTTGGCCACCAGTAGTAGGGTTTCAGGTCCCTATACATTTTAGTGCTACCCGGATGAATCGAGTACATGGTCTTGTGAGCTTCTTCCATCAGAAGATCTCTGACTCCTCCTGTCTTAGGTATCCAAATCCGATCTTGGAACACCTTCAGTCCATGACTGTTTACACCGAACACCAACATTTTGCCCAAACGTTCCTCCTTTCTGTCATTCTTCTCAGAAGCTTCGCTCTGAGCTTTCTTTATACTTTTCAAAATAGTCGAGACAACTTCAATTCTCAATGCTCTTGGCCTTTTCCTTTCAAGATTGACTTTCCGACTGAGAGCATCAGCAACAACATTAGCTTTACCGGGGTGGTAAAGTATCTCACAGTCATAGTCTTTAAGTTATTCCAGCCAGCGTTGTTGCCTCATATTCAATTCCTTCTGATTAAAGAGATATTGGAGACTCTTATGATCAGTGAAAAGTTTGCACTTCGTTCCATAGAGGTAATGCCTCCATATTTTTAGAGCGAAAACTACCGCTGCCAACTCCAAATCATGAGTCGAGTAATTCTTTTCATGCTCTTTCAGCTGTCGAGACGCATATGCTATCACCTTTTCTCTTTGGGTCAAAAGACAACCCAATCCAACACCAGACGCATCGCTATAGACAGCGAAGTCTTCAACTCCATCGGGTAGAGAAAGTATCGGTGCCTCGCATAGCTTCTTCTTTAGCTTCTCAAATGCTTCCTTATGCTTCTCACCCCAAGCATAAGTAGCTCCTTTGTGGGTCAAAGCTGTCAACGGAGTAGCGATCGAAGAAAAGCCTTGAATAAACCTTCGGTAATACCCGACTAATCCTAAAAAGCTTCGAATCTCCGTGGGACTTTTCGGTTGTTCCCACTTCTTCACAGCTTCGATCTTCGCTGGATCAACCATTATCCCTTCTTGGTTGACCACGTGACCCAAGAATTGGACTTCACGAATCCAAAAATCACATTTGGAGAACTTTGCATACAGCTTCTCCTTCTTCAAAACTTCCAACACTCCTCACAAGTGTCTGCCATGCTCCTCCTGGCTTTTCGAGTAAATCAGAATATCATCTATGAACACTATCACGGATTTATCAAGAAAAGGATTACAAACCCTATTCATCAAATCCATGAATGCTACCGGAGCATTGGTTAGTCCAAACGACATAACCAAGAACTCGTAGTGTCCATATCTAGTTCTGAATGCAGTCTTCTCGATATCTTTCTCTCTTACTTTTAGCTGATGATATCCTGACCTTAGATCGATCTTCGAGAAATAGCTCGAACCTTGCAATTGATCAAACATGTCATCAATCCTTGGAAACGGATATCTATTCTTTATTGTTGCCTTGTTCAGCTCTCGGTAATCAATGCACATTCTCATACTTCCATCTTTCTTCTTTACAAATAACACCGGAGCTCCCCAGGGTGAAGAACTAGGTCTAATGAAACCTTTGTCCAATAACTGCTGAAGTTGCATCATTAGCTCCTTCATCTCCGCCGGTGCTAATCGATAAGGTGCTTTTGCAATTGGCGTCGTTCCTGGCAACAAGTCAATACGGAATTCCACTTGTCGATCAGGCGGTAATCCAGGAAGATCTTCGGGAAATACTTCCGGATAATCACACACCACTGTAATATTCTGCATCACCTTCTTTTCTTTCTTAGCATCAATCACGAATGCTAAGTATGATGTACACCCCTTGGTCAAACATTTTCTGTCTTTCATCAATGAAATGATTCCAGAATTCACTCTGCGTTTATCTCCATACACCATAAACGAATCTTTCCCAGGCAGGTTTACTTTGACTATTTTCTTCTTGCATAAAATTTCGGCGTCGTTGGCGCTAAGCCAATCCATTCCCAAAACGATGTCGAAACCGTTAAGTTCGATAGGCAATAATTCCTCGTGGAACTTATTCCCATTTAGATCAATTAAGATATTTTTCACGCGATAGCTAACAGGTACAAACTTGCCACTAGCAACTTCGACTAATAAGGCAGTATCTAGTCTAACAACAGGCATAGCTAGCTTTCTACCAAATTCATGCGATATAAAGGAGTAATTGGCTCCAGAATCAAATAAAATTTGGGCAGACAATTCGTTAATGAGAAAGGTACCTGAAGCGACATCAGCTTCATCTTTAGCAGCTTCCAGTGTCATCTGGAATGCTCTCGCATTTGGCTTTGGCGGAATGTTGGGTCTAGTTGCCTCCTTCTTCTTCGGGTAGTCCCGCGACATATGACCCTCCTCACCACAACCATAGCAAACTTTCTTTGTGAGGGTACACTCATTGGCATAGTGCCCTGGCTTTCCACACTTGTAGCATGTGTTCGCCACCTCACATTTTCCATGATGCTTCTTCTTACATTTGTCGCACCATTTCGCTTCACTTCCACCTCCCCTCGAACCAGACTTCGAGAACTTGTTTTTCTTGTTGGACCCTGAAGTTCCATCGAACTTCCTCTTTTCTCCAACATCTATCCTTTCCAGACCCTTTTCCTTCTGCTGGGCCTCCACATTCTTAGCTGCACGAACAGCCGTTTTCAGAGTAGTTGCCATCTTGACTGTCGGACCAAAGTCGGCAGGCAGTCCATTAGCAAACCTCTCAATCTTGGAGAGTTCCGTTGGCACTAGGTACGGAAACAACTTCATCTTCTCAGTAAATGTAGTAGCATAGTCATCTATGCTCATCTTCCCCTTCTTTATGTTTTGAAACTCATTGTTCAGATCAATCAGATCTATCTCCGAACAATACTGCACCCTTAGCTGTTCCAAGAACTCCTCCCATGACATTTTCAGGGCTTCTCCTCGTGGCATAGTATCTGCCAACAACTTCCACCAACTCAAGACTCCAGTCTTTAGTTGTCTGACTGCAAAGACAGTCTTCTGTTTGTTGCTATAGTCGCAACTTTCAAATACCATCTCCATTTCGGAGATCCAATCCATTATCTCAACAGGCTTTGGGCTCCCAGAAAGACTTGGCGGTTTGGCGCCCAAGAAATTCTTGTACATATGCCCATCCTTGTTGTTTCTCCTTTCTAGATCGTTCCTTCGTTCCTCTTGAGTCCCAACTTGACTCACCATGCGACTACTGTTCCCTTCCTCCGATTGCTCGGGAATCAATTCAGGTTCCTCAATAGGTATGATAGGTTCATCCCTATTATTATGCAACATTTGTCGCATCTCCTCCCTTTGTTCGGCTAGCATAGCCCGAATCATGGCTTGCACCGCAACCATTGTTATTGGTTCTGGTACTGCTGCTACAACAGGTATCTGCTCAATCACTGGCGGTTGATTCCTGTTTTCATCCGCGTTTCCAACGCCACTCCTTGTTCTCACCATTTTGATCTACACACCGAATAAGGTGAAATTAGATCCTTATTCACGATAGGTATTCAAATCATCCTTATCACTCCGAAATGTTTACATGCTAGTTCTAATATCATAGACATATGCTTAGAATCCTACACACATAAGGTTTCCAGATCCGGTCGGCAACAGACCGTAGATCCTAACAATTAATATCATATATGGCAACATATAACATTTAGCACATAAAAGCATTTTAGGCAACTTTCCTAAAATAAACTAGTGCTCGTGTCTAAAATCCAACAGACACACATCTCAACATTCCACTTAGCATTCTAAGTTTAAGTCTAGAAATCCTACAAATTCCTAGTTCGCTTAAACTAATGCTCTGATACCAACTGTGACATCCCCAAAATCTCGGCCAGAAAAGACCGATTTTCATTTATGCTTTTAAATAATTTCAGAGTAAATCCTTTTGATTTGAAAGAGTTGCGGAATTTGTTCCCAAAACAAAACATGATAAAATAATATTTATCAAAGCATTTCATCAAGAGATGCATTTCATTATATAATCAAAACTCGGGATATCATGTTCCGATACAGACCATAAAGCATAAACGATAACATTACAAGTCATTCAACAAATACATACATATACAGACTTGTAAACAAAACAACAAGACGATCCATCCATCTTACGCCCTTGTGCCACTTCTTGTAATACAAATAAAACTGAGTGGGTCAGGCTTGGGAGCCTGGTGAGCATATAGGGTTTTCAACCCACAATAAATAAGTTATATTTAATTTCACCAACCAATCACTATCCCGATTACCCATTCCCGTTATCCTCACTTTACGTCCCTAAAACAACATCTATATCAAGGGACCTAATCTAGGATTTTCATCGGGACGGACATCACTGCGAAGGGGTTTCCTCAACAATAGATATCCTAAAGGCAACCATGAAGGGGATAGAGTACACCGGTGAACACATCGTTCACAACACCTACAGGTTATGAACCTGCTAGCGTTCCACTGGACTGTCTAGAAGGAGTCCGTGGTCGTTATCCATACTCCGCTGAATAACTAGATCAACAACAACAACAACATCGAGGCCTCTCATCTGTTTATTACACACCAACTATCTACCCATGTTCTACCCAACATATTAGTAGACAGAAATATATATTTTCATACATAGTTTAAAACCTGTATATCATTTTCATTCAGTATATATTCCAGATAACAGATGAGGCATACCACATAACACGTATTCCATAGAAAACAATTCAGATCTATGAGATAGAATAAACTGAATATCCATTCACGCATACAATCACAAAATATACACATAGCAAGTATATCATATAAAATACGTCATAGTTACTCGTTAGAAGAAAGTAACTATACCCTCACACATATAAACCACAATTTACTTAATACACTCAAACCGCACTTGTATTATTATCATGTTTATGAAAGGTAATATACACTCACTTGATCAAAAGACGATCGAACAGCACTACGACTTGCAGAAGTAGTAATCCACAACAGATCTGGAAGATCTCCTCAAAAATCGAACTTCTCGCAGGCAGAGCTTCGGCTCGGGAACCGCACTTCTCGGGATCTTCGGGATCTCGGGACTTGCCTCGGGGCTAGAGAATAATACCGGGGCTTCGGGGTATTTCTGGCACGCAAAACGATGCAAAACGGGAGAGAGAAGAGAAGAAATTGGCAAAACTATCGGCTGCCTTCGGATCCCTTTTATAGAGGCTGGAGCCTCGGAGTACGCGGGGCGTACTGCTTCCGAAATCGTCACTGCATGCGTCATCCGAAGTGTCAACACTATCGGAGTATGCGGTAGCGTACCCTCGTACGCGGGGCGTACGTCAGATCAGACTGATGACTCCCCCTTCGGATAATGCCGGATTTTTGATTTAAAAATAAATACAATTTATTTATCAAACTTCGGAAATTCATATCTTCTTCATACAAACTCCGTTTTCGACATTCTTTATATCCACGGAAAGGTGAGACCACGCTCTACGACTTTCGTTTAGACTCTGTCGGCTAATTTTGAGTTTATTTTTATTAATTATTTTTAATAGGCCGGGACAGAAACTTTCGCTATAAATTCATAACTTCTTCGTTTGACGTCTGTTCTCGCCTAACTTTTTATTGCTTCGATACCAACAATGAGATCTTCGATTCTCATTTAGATTTCTTCGGCTAAAAACCGCTCGATCTCAAATCGAGTATTTCAGGCTGCACACCGCTAAGTCGAAACTTCGATAAATCATAACTTCCTCATACAAAGTCAGATTTGGGCGTTCTATATATATTCGGAAACCTCGTTTCAACTACTACAACATTAACCAAAGATATTAAGTTTATTTTACACTTAAATTTTGACGCTTATTTTTATTCTTAATTAATCAGACCACATAATTAAGCAATTAAGCACAAAACACATAATACTCAAATAATACATTCTTATTATTTCAAAATGGGTTACAAAGGTTAACCTAGACTATTACATTGCTAAAAAAATGGCAAGCCCGGAAACACAGGCGTTACATGATGAACATATTCTAACATAAAACCCATTTTAGGTCTTATATTGTCAAATATACAAAACTTGGGTTAAAAATTGCCAAGTCACGGTTTCTTCAGGGCCAAAAGAGTCAAAATGGTTTCCATAATTATTTTTCTGAATAATAAAATTTTCAAAGGACTTGAAATGTAAAATTTTAGCTTAATGGGCTAATTTTGGGCTTTTTGGCCCAATAAGCCCAATATTGCAAAAAACTGATAATTTAAGGGTCTAAAATGAAACATTCTGTAAAACAGGGGATAAATAGCATAATAAAACTATTTCAAGGGTCAAAATGCTTTCACTATAAAAAAGGACCAAAAATGTAAAGTTTTTAGATTTTGGGCCAAAACTGTAAAAGTTGCGAAAAATAGGGTTTTAACCGAGAAATTCCATTCTGGAAGGGCTGAATCTGTTAACAAAATGAATTTTGGGTTGAAACTATCTTTTCAACAAATTTATGATGCAAAAGCGTCAAAAAGATGTTTTAAGGACTAAAAATGAAATTCTTCTATATAAAAGACTAAAATTGTTATTTTTACAAAAAGAAAGGTAGTGAAAATGTCAAACTCCTACTTTTAAACAAGTTAATTCATTAAGTTAAAATACAAAATCTACGACCACCGACAAAATGGAAAACGAATACACATTCAACACCAAATATCGTTATAAACGAATTGATTCGGTCTCGAATCAATACAAAACAACAATCGTTAAGTCAAAACACTTCAATAGATACGCGATAACTACAATGAGTAAATCTTCAAACTTTGGGCTTATGAGTTTCAAATCATGCTTGTTGGGCCTTGCAAGCCCATCGACATGAACTTTGGGCCCAAAGGGATAACACTTATATGTTGTTGGGCCTTCTATGACCCAATATTTTATAAAAGGACTTTCAATAGCTTTTATGTGCTATTGGGCCCTAGAGGCCCATTAGAAAAGCTAGTAAGGTCACAGTAATCAGATGCGTGTTAGACCCTCGTGTCTTTCGCATCCACGACAGCCTAAGGTACTTACGATAGTAGCAGGACATAATGCTCCTCTTCCCTTCGTTCGCTAAGGCTTATGAGTATTCAAGGTAGACGGAATTAGGACGATACAAGAATTAAAAATCACGAACACCTTTCGACATCGGAAAACGTCGGGTTTTCAAGGGAAATCAATATTACTCGCTCGAAATTTCTGTAACTATAATACAAAACACCCTTCATATATATGTTTTGAAATCATTCATGCATCAACTATGGATCTTCACACTTTTATAAACAAATGTCTTTACAGAAAATATCGGATTTTCTGGGTTTAATAAACTATACAAATCATTTTATTTACAACTATGCTTATGAATTCACCAACATTCCATATGTTGATGTTTTTCCAAAATAACTTGTATTCTCAGGTAACAGATAAGCGGAAGGGTAATACCAAGTATGTTATAATATTTTGTGTTGAAAACTTTGAAACAATTTGTGTTAGGAAGTGTCATATTTGAAACAAATGTACTTGATGTGAACAATTCCAGTTGTAATATATTGATGCATGGTGACGCTTATGTTATGATTCATGTATATTCATTGTGATGATATTCAATTAAAGTCACACGAGCCCTCGGACGTTTCCGCCGGCTGGTTCGGGGGTGTATAGGTTGGTATCAGAGCTCTATTTATAGTGAACTAGCATATCTAACCACACATTGATATGCAACTCTGGAGAAAATTAAACAAATAAAACACAACAATAAAACATCCTTGCTTGTGTGAATTAGGAAACAGAATATAATACCAAATCAAACAAGATAATGCTATCATCTCGGTTAAGCCGGGACTATTCATGGTTGTATCAAGGAGAGGATGTAGCCTGATCAACTACATTTCCTCCAAGGTACAACTATCACATGTCCCGAGGAAATCGCGATGGTAGGAAAACCTAAAAACATACCCCCTTTATCACCAAAAAGAGAACAACAACTCAATCTATACAATAATTAAAACATCTTACGAATAATATTAGCATGTTTATACACCCTCGCAGACAGCATGGCTGGTTTCCATCACCCCGGAGATCCTTATTTCCCTAATCAGGGGAATAACGGATGGTTGGAGGAATCCGAGGAGGAACCTGAAGAGGACCCCGAGGAGGAGTCTGAAGAGGAACCCGAGGAAGACCCCGAGGAGGAATCCGAAGGGGAACCAAAGGCAGAAGCCGAAGGCGGACCTGCCGAGCCAGTGGTGGACCAGGAGGAAGAGGAAGCCGAAGGAGGTCTCGAGGAGGAAACCAGCGAAGACGAAGATGGTGATTCGGACGCAGAGTCCGAAGTCATCAACCCCCCTTATCCTGTTAGGGTGCCCGCTTATCGAGTAGGCCCCACTGGTCCTACTCCCCCCTGGGGTATCGACCTTTGGAGGTGGAGCAGACAACAGGGACAACGACCCCCGTTCGGCATGTCACGCGAGTTCTATGACCTGAGGGAATGAGTACCGGCCGATCATGCTCTTCCGTTCATGGTGAGACGATTGCGGAACACTGGCGACCTAGCTCAGAGCACCGCCAATCAGATGCACCAGATGCGGACTAGGGTCGAGCGTGCAGAGCAGGAAACACTAGAGGTTATCTGATAGTTCCACATGAGGCAGGCGAGGTGGGAGGCTCGACTCCGAGATGCGGAACGGTAAGTGGCTTGTCTTCAGGGAGCATCCACTTCCTCAGCACCACCCCCTGGCGCATCCCACCATGACTAGGACTAGTCGTACCCATCTTTAATATTATGTTACTAGGATC
Source organism: Lactuca sativa (assembly GCF_002870075.4). Lineage (NCBI taxonomy): Eukaryota > Viridiplantae > Streptophyta > Magnoliopsida > Asterales > Asteraceae > Lactuca > Lactuca sativa. Next base: position 92,354,179 of record NC_056627.2, read on the forward strand.
TATGCTATGTACCACCGACTCTATGTTTAAGTGATTACACTACTCATAGAGTCGTTAGATGTGATTATCGGCATGGATTGGTTAAGCCCCCACCATGCTGAAATTATGTGTCATGGGAAGGCCGTTCGCCTTCATCTTCCGAATCACGAAACCCTAGTTATTTATGGGGACAAACCCAACACGAACCTTCGTCTTATCTCGTGCATTAAGGCACAAAAGTACCTACGAAAGAAGGACTTCACGTTCCTAGCTCATATCGTGGAAAAGTCCAAAGAAGAGATCAATATTCAAAACATCCCTGTGACTTGCGATTTCCCGGATGTATTTCCAGAGGATCTTATGGGGATACCCCCAGAAAGACAAGTCAAGTTTCGAATTAACCTTGTACCAGGAGCTACCCCCATCGCCCTACAGATTGGCTCCTGTGGAGATGCAAGAGTTGTCCAGCCAACTCAGTGAGCTTTTGGATAAAGGATTCATCCGACCCAGTTTCTCACCTTGGGGAGCTCCGGTTCTCTTTTTCAAGAAGAAAGAAGGTACCTTCAGGATGTGTATCGACTATAGAGAACTTAATAACCTTACCATCAAAAACCGTTTTCCACTTCCGCGAATTGACGATCTTATTGACCAGCTCTAAGGAGCTAGTTACTTCTCAAAGATAGATTTGCGATCAGGATACCACCAACTCAAGGTCTGGGAGGAGGATATTCCAAAAACCGCCTTCCGAACTATTGGATAAGGTGTCTAAGTCCATAACTATTTCTGGTTAGTACTTGACCTGACCCGTCATGGTCCATTTGGGTTGCATGGCACCATGCAATTGGATAGACTAAATGAGAGGAATAACACTTGGAGATTATTAATATATTATAAGTTCTAATATATTAATAATATTATTTGATTAGTTTGATCAAATAATTAATTTGGAATTAATTAAGTGATCAAAAGTTAACTAATTAAATATATGGGTTGATTATGTAAATCATTCATATCTTGTATAGTGGGCTAAGAGGCTCCACGGATTATCAAGTTGGGTTCTACCCATAGGATACTCCATGGATGCTCCATGGGAGTTACAAACCCATGGGTCATGGAAATGAAGAGTCATGACACATTAGGGTTTACATGGTGTAACCCTAGATGTGTCAACACTATATAAGAATCCCATTCTCCACAAAATCGGCTACACATAAGAAACAAGAGCGCTAGGCCGATTTCAAGAAGTGTGTATTCTCTCAAAGTCTTTCCAAGAGCATTTGGTGTTGTGTGAAGCATTTGAGGCATCACACTTGGGGTGCTAGGCTCACAAGGTTTCAAGGAACATAAGCAACAACAAGGTAAGTTATTCTATCTTTCATTCAAGTTAGAAATTGTTCCCCATGTATGCTAGATAGGAATATAACCTTGGAATTCAACTTTTCATGATAATTAGACAAACATAGATCCAAGGTTATTAGGGTTGCATGTACACTTAGGAAGTGTTAGAATGATCAAAACCTATCACGAACTTGTTACGGACATTATGAATTTGTCGAAATGCCCTTCGGTCTAACGAATGCTCCTGCCGCATTCATGGACCTAATGAAGCGAATCAGCCGGCCTTTTCTCAATAACTTCGTCATCGTTTTCATTGACGACATCCTCGTCTATTCTCGAAGCGAAGAGGAACACGGCCGACATCTTCGACAAATCCTGCAAACCCTGGGAACCGAAAAGTTATACGCAAGACTCTCCAAGTGCGAGTTTTGGCTCCGAAGCGTGAACTTTTTGGGACATGTTGTTAGTCCGGAAGGAATTCATGTGGATCCTTCTAAAATCCAAGCCATCAAAGGATGGGCAATCCCAACAACACCCACAGAAATTCGCCAATTTCTGGGTTTCGCAGGCTACTATAGGAGATTCATCCAGAACTTCTCTAAGACGGCCAAACCGCTTACCATGCTTAAACAAATGGGCGTACCCTTCGTATGGACGGGAAAGCAGGAAGCCGCATTTCGATCTCTGAAGAAAGCACTCTGCAGTGCGCCGGTGCTATCGATGTTGGGTTTTGAGCATTCTAACACTCCTAAGTGGACATGCAACCCTAAATACCTTGGATCTATGTTTTCTCTATTATACATACAAATATGAACATCCAAGGTATTATCCTAATCTAGCATATAAAATAATGAATATAACAAGATAGAATACATACCTCTTTCATGTAGAAAGTCTTCATGAAGCTTGAGTGCCTAGTGCCCCAAGTGTGACACCTCAAATGGTTCACACAACACCAAATACACTTGGAATGACTTGAGAGAAATCTACACTTCATGAAATCGGTTAGCCCTTTCTTACTCTCTCTAGTGTGATACTAGTGGCCGATTTTGTCAAGAATAAGATCTTTATATAGTGTTACAGTTAGGGTAAACCCTAATTGTCATGACTTTCCATTTCCTTGGATCCATGGGTTCAAATACACCATGGAGCATCCATGGACCATCTTATGGGTTTTAGCCCAACTTGATTATCCATGGAGCATTAGCCCACTATACAAGTATGGATGATTTACACAATCAACCCATATATTTAATTAGTCTTCTTTTGATCACTTAATTAATCCTAGATTAATTCTTGATCAATACTAATTAAATAATCTTATTATTCTTATTATTAATATACTAGAACTTATAATATATTAATAACCATAAGTGTCTTATTTCTCTCATTATAGTCTATCCAAGTGCATGATGCCATGCAACCCAAATGGACCATGCCGGGTCGGGTTAAGTCTTACCAATTATAGTTATGGACTTAGACATTAATCCAACAGTCTCCCACTTGGATAAGTCTAAAGCTATTATTGCGTATGACTTCAGGAACCAACTGGCAATCCTAGCTCTCAAAAGCTTCTGTCGAACTCTGACCTTGTCGATGAACTCAGACTTTTGTCAATGACTTGTCCATTAGATAAGGGATCATATATTCCTCCATTCTAGATATCATATGGACTGAGACATGGATTATAATCATTCTCTCTGTCCATTTGTTGTTTCCCGATTTCCGATTTATGACGACTGACTAATTGAACAAATCAAATCAGTCCTTGCCCGGCCGAGCACTTCCATTTGTCATCATCAAATCATTGAGGGGCCCACAGATATCTCTTTTATCTCGAAGGCTTGTTGAATCATACACAAAGGCACGTTTTATAGCACCGAGTTACCGAATGCATTTTCGTGCAATCAATGTACTATCAACTCATAGTAACAACTCATATCTCTAGGTTTGAAGAATATAAGATATTATCATCTCATGATCACTGGTGATAAAATCCATGAAGTGATTCCAATGAGCGCGGGTTGAATCCAATACTCAGAACTTATGAGCACTCATGAGTGTTGTAGCCCTTTGTCCAACACCTTAGACCACTACAAGCCAACCCATGACAGTCTTAATTCATATCTACATCCAACATATGACCGACTGTGGATGGTTTGAATAACTTAGTCATTCCGGAAGAATCACCCAGTTTATTCGGGAAGTCAAAACATGCAAAGTGAAACACAATAATAATTGAATCTGATATGGTATCAAAACCTATGAACATAAATAAAACACCTTTTATTTATCACCATATGATTACACATTATTCATTGTATACTGTTTCAGCTATCAACTTTATACTTGAATTTAAAACAATAATTGTCCCATGCTCCAAGCATGTACACTATGTTTTCTAAACACTAGTCATGCCATACACCAAGTATGCATACTATGTTTGTCTATGATCTTTACTTTGTGAACTAGATCAATTGAACATAACTTCAATGATTCTCTTTTCACACTCCCAAATCCTTACTGCAAATGCAAGAATTCCAAGCTCATGCCATTTACATAAATCTGTTAGATTCTAAACTTATATGCATTGATCCTCTTGTAATGATTATGCACAAAGTCATAAAGACTTGACAACAATCATTACAGAGCATTCCAAAGGAGATCAGCTCCTTGGGAACATCCTTCTTGCATTAAGTTTCCTAATCTCAAACAGATTGAAAATTCTAACTTTGAAACATTTCCATATTCCATTTTGACTTATCCCTTCTAAACAAGAGTTGCCTCCTTACAGACTATGTCAATATGGTCCTTCCAGAATTATCACTATACTTCCAACTGTCCTTGAGCACCCAATCTTTGGTAAACCTTAGATTGTCCTCGACAATTATTTAATCCTTTTAGTCATATCTAGTTGTAAACCTTTTCCATTCTTAATGCCCCAGGCATTTGGAAAATTTTAGAAAGGATGAATATAGCACATGTAATTGATCCTATATCTGAAGCATATGAGAATCGATTCATGATGTCTCACATAAAGACTAAACCAGTCTTTTGCTATAACATTTCCATTTCAATTTGCCAAGTTCTCATAATTCAGATTATGAAAAGGGATGCCGTCATTATAATCGAATTTTAGAACGCAAACAATGGACCCATATACAGAATTTCCTTATGTTGAGCCATTCCAACATGAAATTCATATATATATCCTTGACTAAGTGATTAAAACCTAACGATCTAAGCTTATAGATTTGAGATGAAGTATAATTTCCTCTCCCTTAATTATAGAAAAACAACTTTTCCCAATTGAAACCTTTTGTTTTCTATAATTAACATTGCTAACTTGCAATACTTATTATACTTATCATGCTCCCACTAACATGATGATTATTAGCATAACACTTATGCTCCCACTAGCTTTGACATGTACTCAGAAATCAGCTGACTTTCTTACCAAAGTTCAGATTTCTGATACTAGATTGTTTTGATAAGACTTTATCAAAATCATACACCTTCCCTTAGATAGCACACCTGTGTGTCTAAACAATTATGAAGAGGGATGCCATAATCATAATAGTTAGACCTTTTTGCCACTTCTCACAAGTGCAGGTTAGTGTGCCGTTAAACCACACACGCTCCACTAACGACTTTGAGAATGCAAATATCACAATTGCCATCTAGCTAAAATCTACTTAGTGAAAGTGTTTCCTCACCATCATTTTCATGAATCGGAGAGAAACCTTATGACACTTATATTTAATGGTGTATGTGTTCTTATCCATGTGAATTATCAAAATCATAGTCACAAGACAAGAATAATGACAAATCCAGACTAATATGGACTGAACACAATCTTAATTTCTTGCCACCTAGCAGCTCAAGGGCATGCCATTGCTTCCAAGTTGTTGTGCAACAAATTGAGAACTCTAAGAACTCTTATGCAAAGCCAACTTTAACTGGACTGGGCATAGAATATGTCAACACGATAGGTTATAAACCTCAAGTTGTGTGCTAGTGAAGAACTTTAGGTTTTATTCTTGATTAGTTCTTGAGAATTTCAAGACCTTTACGACTCCCACTGTCCTCTTGACATATAAGACTCCCTTGTCAAACATCCAAGAGATAGTACGGATTCTAATCAAGACAAACACTTCACACAATTGGCCTTAGTTGGTCTTTGTTTTATACAAAACATCACAACTTACCAATTTCAAATGTACAAGAGTAGAAAACTTTTACTCTTACATTTGACAAGTGTTTTAAACCTGCTTTAAGACATGTCACTCAAGTTACAATCTTGGAGTATGACTCTAAGACTTGTATTGGAACGAAGTATGACTCATCTTCTTGATTGAACCATTTCAACAATTCAAGTTCCTCTTCTTAGTCATAAGAATACAATAAGATTTCCTTAGAGAACTAACTTTGATATGGTTTCTTAATCATTAAGATGATCACAAAAACTGATATTAAATTACTCTCCCACTTTTTCAGATTTGAAAAACTTTTATCCTTCTGCCTAGGTTGATTCTTCTTATTCGCTCTACCTTACATTGAAACTTTTCCAATGTCTCAGAATTATACTTTAGCCTGTAAGTATAACCATATTTACTAAGCTTTAGTAAATTATGACGAATAATCTTATCAATCATTTGTGGTGGACTTAATCAGTGCACAAGAATGTGTACTCGATCCCTTAGTCCGTTACTTGACTCACACATCCATGTGAACAAGTAGTTAGTCTTAATTTTCCAATACTTGAAAGTTCTCATTCATCATGCTATACAACTTGCATGATTCCAAGTTCCGGTCCAATTGAAACTTGGGTGATGAGAATCTTTCCTTATTTCGTAAATTTAGACATTACCACAAATGAAAGAATCAATTTCATAATTCCACTCTTGCTATTAATGGAATCTTATAAGCAACAATTTGTCCTCAAATGCCATTGTAAGGATATTTTAAAATAAATAAAATCTAAAATTTTCTTTTATTTTAAAACTTTGCGGAAAAACTTATCCTTACAATCCATATGAAAACTTGTTGTTATCTATTCCTAAGCAATATCTCATAACTCCTAAGAAGTAGCTCAAGAATCCGATCTTCAAGCTACGTGATAGAAATCCATCTACGCGATCAGATTCAGCATATTCTTTATTTATGTTTCTTTACTTTTCTTTGATTCTTAAAACATCAACATGTGACCCAGTCACATCATGTATCAAGAATCTCAGATTAGAAACTTAGCAGAGTTAGATAGTAGACTTTACTTGAAGTAGAGTCAAACTTATTGACTTCAACATCCTTAGGTAAATTTGGCAGATTCGTAACCAATGTCCCTTCCTTTGGCAATATAAACATATGGACCCTTTGATAATGGTACACGGGACTATCACAGACTTAGCTTTTATCTTTACCATTTGGTCAACCGAGTTGACTATGGCCGATCCCTTTCCATTGGGAAGAGAATGCTTTTCTGGATTTCCTGTGTCACTATTGTCAATGTCCATCAAGTTTTAAGGAAGTTGATCTTAACAAATAGATAAGATCATTAAGGGTCTTGTCATAGTCTGTTTCATAGGTGTTCCAAAAGAACTCACTATGTGACTTAGAAAGTAGTTGAACCACCAACTTTCACAAGACTTTGACACCCAACTCTCCCGGCTTGTCAATATGTGACTACATCTCCAAGATGTGATCAGACTTAGACCTTGCCTTGCCAATAGGGCTTGAGTGACCTTGAACTTGTGGGTTAGGGAGAATAATTGGAGGAGGTGAAAGAAGTATGATTTCCATGGGACATCATCTTCATTTAGGAAAGCTTGTTTCAAGAGATTTGGGAAGATCATCAATATCTAAACCAGACATCTTTTGGGAGATATTCAAGATAGTTGATCTTAAGTCCTTAATATGACACCCAATATGAAATATTAAGGCTAGGACCCAACAAACTATTTTATAACTTAAAAGAGGGATGCCGTAATCCAAGCTATAAAATATTTGAAGGTAGGTGAATGACGATTCACCAATTTCCACCAAGATAAACGAAATGTATTATTAGGTTTTAATTGGTTTTCAAACTCCTAGATCTTTTGAGATTCATTGAACTGTTCAATGGCATGTTTCAATCTCGAGTGTGCCCTTCAGGTTTTGTGACTGGGATGCCGAGGATCACAAAACAAGGTGTGAAGTAACCATGCGAATTACTTGGTATCCTTAAGTGTTTACCCCTCAATCGATGTGCCGGTTAACCACACACGTTCCATCGATACTATGATAAACATTAAGTTACCCTTAGCCTACCTTGTTAAATACGAGTTAGTGTGCCGGTTAACCACACACGCTCCACTAACCGACTTAAACAAAGTGCAAAGTGTAATTTCATAGATTAGCACCTTATTCACATTTTCCTAAGTAACTAAGATTGGGTATTATTAAGAGTTTAGTTACTTAGTATTTATCATTAATACTTTTAATGAAGGGAGAATTATAGTCCTGTCAAACCCGTTCGGCTAATATTTGATGGGTTTCCGTGCAAATCCCATGCTTCCAAGTAAACATCTCATTAACCTTCTCTCTTCCCATCTCTCTTCTTCTCTCGGCCGAACACAACACACACACATTCCCACAAATTCATCATCTAAGGTAAGTTCATGCTTGGATCTATGATCTAGATTCTTTATTTATCAAAAACCTCTTCCTAATCTATACAAAATCATGATCACTCTCCTAGAAATCATCTAAGTTCGAGATTTACCAAGAGGACTTGCTAGGATCGAAATTTCTTCATTTCCCTCTTCAAAACCGAAACGACAACTCAAGGTGAGCTTCATACCCCTCTCTTTTCGGTTTTCATATGTTTTATGGGGGAGAATATAAGAAAATGTGTAGATCTAAGTGTATGTGTATGCTATGTGTGATTTTATGCATGTATGTGTGTGATTTTATGTGTTTTTGTGATGAATATGTAACCAAAAGGGGTGTTAACTCGAGATCTATGACATGAGAAAGGAAAAAAAACATAATCTAAGTTATTTTACACTAAACAAGTCAATAATAATAGCTTATAAGGATATGATGAACATATTCTAACATAAAACCCATTTTATGGCTTATATTATCAAATATACAAAACTTGGGTTAAAATTGCCAAGTCACGGTTTCTTCAGGGCCAAAAGAATCAAAACAGTTTCCATAATTGTTTTTCTGAATAGTAAAATTTTCAAAGGACTAGAAATGTAAAATTTTAGCTTAATGGGCTAATTTTGGGCTTTTTGGCCCAATAAGCCAAATATTGCGAAAAATTGATAATTTAAGGGTCTAAAATGAACTTTCTGTAAAACAGGGGATAAATAGCATAATAAAACTATTTCATGGGTCAAAAATGCTTTCACTATCAAAAAGGACCAAAAATGTAAAGTTTTTTAGATTTTGAGCCATAGCTGTAAAAGTTGCGAAAAATAGGGTTTTAACCGAGAAATACCATTCTGGAAGGGCTGAATCTGTTAACAAAATGAATTTTGGCTTGAAACTATCTTTTCAACAAATTTATGATGCAATGGTGTCAAAAAGATGTTTTAAGGACTAAAAATGAAATTCTTCTATATAGAGGACTAAAATTGTTATTTTTATAAAAAGAAAGGTAGTGAAAATGTCAAACTCCTACTTTTAAACAAATTAATTCATTAAGTTAAAATACAAAATCTACGACCACCGACAAAATGGAAAACGAATACACATTCAACACCAAATATCGTTATAAACGAATTGATTCGGTCTCGAATCAATATAAAACAACAATTGTTAAGTCAAAACACTTCGATAGATACGCGATAACTACAATGAGTAAATCTTCAAACTTTGGGCTTATGAGTTTCAAATCATGCTCGTTGGGCCTTGGAAGCCTATCGACATGATCTTTGGGCCCAAAGGGATAACGCTTATATGTTATTGGGCCTTCTATGACCCAATATTTTATAAAAGGACTTCCAATAGCTTTTATGTGCTATTGGGCCCTAGAGGCACATTAGAAAAGTTAGTAAGGTCACAGTAATCAGATGCGTGTTAGACCCTCGTGTCTTTCGCATTCACGACAGCCTAAGGTACTTACGATAGTAGCAGGACATAGTGCTCCTCTTCCCTTCGTTCACTAAGGCTTATGAGTATTCAAGGTAGACGGAATTAGGACGATACAAGAATTAAAAATCAGGAATACCTTTCGACATCGGAAAACGTCGGGTTTTCTGGGGAAATCAATATTACTCGCTAAAATTTTCTATAACTATAATATAAAACACCCTTCACATATATGTTTTTAAGTCATTCATGCATCAACTATGGATCTTCACACTTTGATAAACAAATGTCTTTACAGAAAATATCAGATTTTCTGGGTTTTATAAACTATACAAATCATTTTATTTACAACTATGCTTATGAACTCACCAACATTCCATATGTTGACGTTTCTCCAAAATAACTTCGATTCTCAGGTAACTGATAAGCGGAAGGGTAATACCAAGTATGTTAGAATATTTTGTGTTGAAAACTTTGAAACAATTTGTGTTATGAAGTGTAATATTTGAAAACAATGTACTTGATGTGAACAATTCCAGTTGTAATATATTGATGCATGGTCACGCTTATGTTATGATTCATGTATATTCATTGTGATGATATTCAATTAAAGTCACGCGAGCCCTCGGACGTTTCCGCTGTCTGGTTCGGGGGTGTGACAAAAGAATACATAACAGCCACAACAACGGGTGTTGCGCAAACCTCCTCCATTGTTAACTGGAAGGCTCTCCCACGAGCCTTCGGCGCCTCGGCCTTCACCGGCCGAATCTCTGTAGCTCGAACAGCAGCAGGGAAAGATCCCTGAGAAGCTCCCTGAGCTGACCCTCATAACTGCGGACACTCGGCCTTCCGGTGTCTGGTCTGGTTGCAGTGAAAACAAACTGCAAACCCCTTGGGGAAATCCTTGGCCATGTGCCCCTCCTTGCCACACTTGTAGCAATACCCTACTCTCCACACCCTCTCATGACTCTTGCCGCACTTGCCACAAGTGCGGCCCTTCTGGTTCCCTGATCTCGAATCGGTGGGCTTTGCCCGCTTGGCAGCCGGTTGGGACTGTGTCGGTCGCCAATCCCTCCCCTGAGACTTCGCCTCCTCCCTAGCCCGAGTCTCTAGCTCAATCTCCCTCTTCCGGGCATTTTCCTGAAGCTGGGAAAATGTCTGGTATGTTGAGTTCGCCAAGAACTCGCGGATGTCTCTCCTCAAAATACTCAAATATCTACTCATGCGTGCCTACTCAGAAGACACGTGCTCAGGACAGAACATCGCCCTCTCATGAAACATCCTGGCGATCACTGTAACAGACTCGGTACCCTGTTAGAGGGTCAGAAACTCGTGGGCCAAACGTTCCCTTTCCACCGGGGGAACGTACTCATCTTGAAACATAGTGGTGAACCTCTCCCAGGTCACCGCAGCGAGCTCTGCAGAATTGAAGTGTGCTCTCACAAACTTCCACCAGTCCTTCGCTCCCAAGCGAAGCTGGTTCAAAGCGAACCGTACCCTCAGATGCTCTGGACATGAACATGTGTAGAAGCACCCCTCAATGTCAGAGATCCACCTCATCGCGGCTATCAGATCCTGAGTCCCATCAAACTCTGGTGGCTTCGTGTTACTGAACTCCCGGTACAATAACGCGTCACCCCCCTGCGGCCTGGCAGCAACAACGGATGCAGTGGCTGCAGCAACAACAACATCAGTAATAGTAGCATACCGCTCATCAAAAGTCTCAATCAGTGTGGTCTTGATAGACCCGAACATCTCTAGAATCTCAGCGCAGATGGCAGCAGCCACCTCATCATGAATCATCTGGAAGTGCTCCTCATCGCTCACACCCCCTCGCTAGTCCCTGGCCTGTGGCGTGTCGCAACCATGATGTCTCTCTGAAATACAACACAAGATATTAGAGACTCGCTCGAGTGTACACACACTCGATATCCCATTCCTACTTGATCCCCGGTACCCTAAGGATTCTTACTTGAGCTGCGCACTGATCCGGTGCCTTCGGTAATATGGGGCCAATACTACCGTCCGCACCGCATCAATATTCACCCCAAGTCCTCCTCCTAGGATCCCAAGTCCCAAGTACTCTACTCTCTCTATACATAGTCTACTCTCTAGCAGATCTCTCATAAGCTCCTCGCTACTATCTATTCACTCTCAAGCATCTCCTAGCAAAATCCCTAGGCTAAGGCATCGCAAATCAGGCCACTCTAGTCCTAATAAGAATACCTAGCCTACTATAGCATGCATATCATAGCATAACATATCTCATAACTCATAATGTAACGGTATTTTGGGAAATCACCATTCGGGCGCTGGCTAATCGTACACACTGCTCTGCTCTGCTCTTTCAAAAACTTTTTAATCTTAAGAAAATTTTTGTGAAATTTATGTTGAAAATCTCTCAAATCCTCAGTTTGAGTTCAGATACGCCCGAAGGTGCACCTGAATCCCTCAAACCTCTGATACCAACATGTAAGACCCAAATTTTCAACTAATTTTACACATTTTAAAAACACAGTTTCATTCGTAATTGTTATAAAAATATCATTGTATCACATAATCAATTCATAACATCCCATCCCAAGATCATAATATGTAAAAGCTCCTCATGTGTGTACTGATCAAGTCGGCGCCTTCCCGCGATCCTCACTGGTACCTGAAACACAAAACACAACATTGTAAGCATAAATGCTTAGTGACTTCCACAAAATACCACACACAACACATATTAGCCACTCGAGGCTATAACTCTGTTTGACCCTCTGGTCAATGTGTCTTAGTGGGACCCTCCAGTCCCATAACTCTGTGGGCCCTCTGGCCCTAACTCTGAGGACCATCCGGTCCTAACTCTGTAAACTCGATAACATACATTACATAAATCACATAGAAATCACATCATGCAAAAGCATAATAAATACTCTGTCACATAACTCTAATTAACACTCTAGGTAAAGTATAGTGAGAAGACTCACCTTGGGTAGCTCGGTAATCTCGAACTCTGTAAAAATCTGGTCTAGCCTCCACCTAATTATATGAAATAAACACTCTAAATCAATAAATCTCTCAAGGCTAGACTATTCCCTCTCTTAGTACTCTCAGAAGGGTAAAAGACCATTTTACCCCTCTCATGGTTCAAAGACCCTAAAGTTGACCAAACCCTAAAAGTCAACAAAAGTCAACTCTTCGTGTTATGTTTTGCGTACCAAACATGTACGTTGGCCGTACCCGGCGTCCACACAGAAATGGGATGCGCGACCCCTTACGCCGTGCGTACTGGGATTACGCCCCGCGTAACTCCCAGTTTCAGACTCTAAGTTCTTGAGGTCTTAAACAATTAAGACCCACGTCTAACTTCTAGGTCTGACCATTTCTAAGCCTTTTAATATATAAAGTTGGTGTCTTTAAGCCTTTGCATGGCTGGACAAGTCACAAAAACCCATAACATTGCATTTCCCAACTCTAGAAAGCTCATAACTCAAGCATGACCTCATAACAATGACCAAGATGGAATTTTTATGGATCTATAACACAAATATCACTGAAATGGGACAGATCTAGGTCCATGGAGTAAATTACACTCCTAAAGTCTCCACCTTTGGGACTTTTAACCCTAGAAATAGTCCATGCAACATCAAACCAAATAAAGAGGAAAGTTTTGAAATTTATACCTCTAGATGAAGCTCCTTTCTCTGAAGATCTCAGATCAAAACTTGCACTTAAAGCCCTAGCCTCAACAAGCTCTTCTCCTTCTTCTTCACTAACACACCAAGGCACTTTTGGCTCCAAAACACACACACTCAAGCTAAGGACGATGGAAGGCTCTCTCTTAGGGTTTCACTCTCTAATATGGAGGCTGAGAAATGAGCCTTAGCATCATTTAAATAGTGCACAAGCCAAACATTTAGGGTTTGCATCTGGACTCGTTACGCCCAACATAACCCTAGGTACGCCCAATGTACCCAGGCGAGTCCGCGTCTAAATTAAGCGCATGAGTACGCGCAACATACTCCCCAGTACACCCAACGTACTCATTAGCTACAAGAACTCTCTTAAGGGACCAATCTTGACAACTTGACAAAATTGAAGTGTTAAATAGGTTTACCTGAATTTTGGGATGTTACACCGTCGCCCAGCTGGCAAATGATGTTTCCTATAGGATGATCGCGTTGTATACGAGAGGAGATTTCATGACTGGTGTCATTGAATGTGACAGGAAGATTATGTATATTTACAGCTCTGTCATGTGCTGAAGAATTCACAGTAAATGTACCAGCTTCGTGCGATCTGTTCAGGAAAGAGAATTTCCATTAGATTTTGAGTGACAACGGAAGCATCTTGGTTCATGAATTCTCTTTCAACTGGAGTTAGAGGAGTAGCATTAGCATCAGGAGCAGCTTGTCGTGTTGGGGACTCTGGAGAAGCAATTGAAACAGAGGACTCCATCGGGAGATCAGTAGTAGAAACTAATGGCGGACTGTAGACAACCTCTTCCTCATCATCTTCAATTGTAGTCTTCGAGCTAGAGGTAGACCCATCCTGGTTATCAGATGACACACAAAAGGATTTGAATAGAGATGTGTAGTCAAATAACCAATCTGGACCCACCCTAGCGTCTGTCTCATGCTCTTCAAGCCAACGAACATCGAAAGACTCCACAATTTGCTTCGTTTTCTTGTTGTATACCCAGTAAGCAGTACGAGCAGCGTAACCAACAAAATAACAATCATCAGCTTTGGCATTGAATTTTGGGTTGGATTCTAAGTTAAGAAGGGTGCAAGGGCAACCAAATACTCGGAAATGGCTGACAGATGGCTTGTGTCCATAGAGGATCTCATATGGTGTCTTTATCTAGGCTTTGTTGATCAGGACACGATTTTGAACATTACCAGCTGTGTTGATCGCCTCCGCCCAAAAGAAAACTGGAAGTTTAGAATCACAAAGCATCGTCCTTGCAGTGTCTTGTAGTTTTCGATTCCTGCGTTCAGCAACACCGTTTTGTTGTGGTGTTCGGATGGAGCTAAATTGATGCACGATCCCTTTCTCAGCGCAAAAATGATCAAGAACAGCGTTCTTGAATTCGGTTCCATTATCTCTACGAAGCGCTTTCACTTGGTGGTTGGTTTGGTTCTCTATCATCACAATGAACTTCTTGATAAGATCGGCGATCCCAACTTTGTTAGACAGAAAGAAGACCCACGTGAAACGAGAGAAATCATCTATCACAACGAGACAATATGAATTTCGATTGATGCTGAGGACGTTGACCGGACCAAACAAGTCCATATGCAACAATTGGAGCACTTGACTAATGGAGTTGACCTTCTTTGGCAAATGTGGTTTCGATGGTGTTTGCCTTGAGCACAGGAAACACATTTCTCAAAAGTAATAAAATCTTTGACCGGCAAACCACGGACCATTTCGTTCTTAGCAAGACGATTCAGATTATTTGCATTTGCATGGCCAAGTCAACGATGCCACAACACTGCATTATGTTCTGAGACTTTTGAAAAGAGACAAGTGACTTCATCGGGTACATTGTTGTTCATGTCGATAATATAGGCATTCCCATCCTGCTTTGATTTTACAAGAATCCATTCCTCCGGAATGACAATGCCTGGCTTTAAGATAAGACATTCTTTATCGGTGAAGTGAGTTGAATAGCCTTTGTCGCATATCTGGGATACGCTTAACAAGCTATGCTTTAATTCAGGAGCATAGTTAACATTCTCAAAACTTAGCACTACATTTGAGACAGTTCCCTTTTGAGTTTTCTTTCCGCCTTCTCCACCTGCGAAGGAGACATATCCCCCATTAAATGTTTAAATGTCGCGCAGTTGGGATATATCTCCAGTCATGTGCTGGGAGCAGCCGCTGTCGACATACCAAGGTCTGACAACATTCCTCCGCAACTGTCCCTGCACGATGAGCGAAATCATTTAGTTTTGGAGACCCAGGTCATCACAGTCCTGGGTTGACCCTTAACTTTCACAAATTCATTTTTCAAATTTTTTTTCCAACATTTACAGAAGAGGATGATGACTTGTTTAATTTTGGCATCCATTTATATTTAGGTTTTTGCAACAGTTTTCTTTCCAGTTTGTGTAGAGTAGACAGATTTTCTACTTGAAGAGTTTGAAGATCCTAGCCTACTCTTTGACGAAATCGACTTAGATTTAGCTTGAGTCGATTTTGGCAAGTTGTTTGTGAATTTATTGAAAACCTGTTTATCTTTTTGAAAAACTCCCTTTTTCTTATTTTGTTTCGCTTTCCAGTCATCATCGCGAGAGCGAGTTCTTGAGGATTTTCTAATTAAAGATCGTCCTCTAGACTCATTCTCTCCCCTCTTTGACATGTGATGCACAAACATCCGATTTAAACAATTTCTGGATATATGACCAGCAGTACCACAATTGAAACACATTTGTTTATTATCATTTGATTTAGTGCTGCTCTTGTCATATTTCATGTTTTTATTGCGTTTTCTGGCATTTTCACATTTGCAGGAACATGTACTAGATGGTGTAGCAAACGTGGAAGATGTAGAGATATTCAAATCAGATTTAGCAATTTTATCAGAAACAACACCAATATTTTCAGAATCATCAGTCTGAAACAACACACCACCAGAAATAAAAATGTTATAGTGTTTGAATTTATCACAGACTCGTCACAGAAATCAACACCAAACTTAGACACTGAACTATTTGACATAGACTTTTCAGCTTCTTGCTCCCCCTGAACTACTGACTTATCTGCACTTGAGGTAGAAATATTAGTATCCAAGTTTTCTTACTAGATCGTGTTGCTTGTTCAGAAGCTAACTTTCCATAAACCATGAAAGGTTCTCTGTCAATTTCTTCTTGAGACAAGAGAATATAAGTGTAGTTATGATTAAAGGGAGGGGGACACTCTCAAATCCCAGTCCAAGTGTAGCCATGAGTAATATCATTCTAGTGCATTTGTCCTTCGATCACTTTTGCAACAGTTTCACTTGACCCATCGAATTTGTTAAAAATAAATTCAGCATTTCCAACACGATTTTTCAATGAGTCAAGTTCAGCGATCACAACAGCAAACTTTCTTTTGAGATGATCATAGTTCACAAATTTGTTGCTATAATCCTCTTGCAATTTCTTAAAGTCCTTTATTTTATTTTCTAATTGCGTCTTTAAGGGATTTTGATTTTTCCTAAGTATGTATCCCTCATATTTAAGGTCCTCGTTCTCTCTCTTGATTATTTCATTTGGTCTCGCAAGAATTTAATAGTTTTAATACAAGATTGAGAACAACCAAATTCACTAACCTTGGGTTTGGTAGGCTCTGGAGTGGTTTGCACCATGAATGCAAACTGATGACTCATCATCGCTTCTTCAGGATTCGTCTCTGTTTCATCCACCACACCAATTTTGATCTGGGAAAGATGACCATTTTCAGGTCCTGAAATATTTGGAGCCTGAACTTGGTCTTCCCAATGAAATGATTAAGCCACCATCGCTAAGTTAGCAGTCTGATTGCTTGAAGAAGATCCCTTGTTGACATATGTCACCGACACCATGGTTTGTTCTGAGCTCTCTCTTTGATCTGGTTTTGGACATTCCCTTGCAAAATGCCCAGGCTCATGACAATTGTAGCATCTCAGTTTTCCTTTGTTGAATCCCACTTTCTTATGAAAATTCACACTCCAATTGTTCTTTCCTGTTTTCTTGGAGAACTTCTTTGCCCTGAAAACTGTCATGTCCATCTGCCATGTAATGGCCATCTCTTCCACATCTTCAGGATGGATCTGGTCTAGGTCAGCAAATGAGAGTTGTAGAGAGAGTTCTGCTGCCACAAAAGCATTGTAGCAGTTTACCAATCCAGTGGCGAGGGCCAAATTTTCTTCCTTTTCTTTTGAAGATGAGACTTGAGGACTGACTTCATGAGATTGTACTGGTGCAGTTGTGGATGAACCAACTTGTTGAGCTGAAGTTTGAGATTGAGAAACTTGAATGTGTTGCATTCGAGGTGTAATGTATGAAATGGGCTGATGAGTCACATAGGGTTGAGCATGAGTAACATGAACTTGAGGACTTTGAGGAGTAGAAAAGCTTGAGAAAGCAGTGTTGTTGTTGTTTTGAATTCAAAGATTAGCTGTGGAGTATGAGTTGACATGGTTGATCTCTCTTTGCTTATCATCCAGATCACAAGCCTTGATGATTGCCATTGTTTCGGCCAAACTCAATCGGTTTAAGTCTTTAGTCATTTTAATCACTGAGACATTCATATCCCAGGATTTTGGCAGAGAATTCAAAATCTTTTTGTTGATTTCCGATCTTGTAACCATTACCCCAGCATAACTCATTTCTGTGGTGAGTGTGATAAACCTTTGCAACTGAGTCTCAAGTGTTTCTCCCAAAACATAATTGAACATATTGAATTATTGTCGCAGCATGTCTTGACGACTCTGTTTCATGTCTTCGTTGGCTTCATAGACTTCTATCCGTGCTTCCCATAGAGCGTTTGCTGATGTATACACATGGAATCCTTGAGCAATTTCCGAAGATAATGCCATGTTCAGTGTAGCCAGTGCCTTTTCTTGATCCTCGACTCTTTCAAAATCATCATTAGTGTAGTGTTCAACTTGTTTGTCAGTTATGGTACCATCTTCCAATGTTGTTGTGATACGGATTGGACCTCTCAAAATACTTCTCCAAATTTTAAATTCCTTCATCTTGATATATTTCTCGATTCGATATTTCCATTCAGTAAATCCTTCTACTGACAGCAATCGGGGAATTCGAGTAGTGGTGCCCATAATAGCATCCAATTCTTGATGAGCAGTCATGCTTTGAGATTCCATGTTTAAAGCTTTGTTTAATTTTGATGAATGCAACCACACACACTAACCGCACACCTGGCTGCACACTCCAACCGCACTCACTGGCTGCACACTCCAACCACACACACTGGCTGCACACTCCAACCGTACACACTGGCTGCACACTCCAACTGCACACACTGGCTGCACACTCCAACCGCACACCTTCAAAAGAACTCCAACCGCACACTCAAGAACACAACCACACACCTTCAAAAGAACTCCAACCGCACACTCAAGAATACAACCGCACACTCAAAAACATTTGATTTTTTGGACAAGTTTTAATTCCAAATTAGTGAAAACAATGATTTGGTAGCTGCTCTTCAATTCAAAGGTATGAATTCACTTCAAAAACCATAATTATCTTCAACCGCACACTCTAAAATGCTTCAAATTGATACTGAATTGGCTCTGATACCAATTGTAAGTCCCAATCTAAAGATCCACATCAGTAGTCAATGAATTGCAATCAATCAATCAATCAATCAGAGTGTAGAATGTAGAAGGAGTAGAAGAGCTATAACATCAAGCATACACACATCTATTACTCATAAATGTCAAGTACAACCTGAAAACACACACATACAGACGTCACTGTTCACACGTCCTTGCTTTCTAACACACTGACACAACCCTTTTATAGTACCCACAGCAGCACACCAGTGTGTAGCTGCACACACGAGCATAGCTGCACACACATACAATCTTATCCAATATCAACCACTACACCATACTCTATCAACCTACCAAGATCTATACAATAGAATGCCTAGCCCAAACCACAAAAGTATAGCCTATGACTTCCTTACAAGGCCTTCCATCTATCTGGACCACTCTCAGAAACTTCAGCATGTCTGGACTGCCTCTCCGGGCCTTCAGCTTGTCTGGACCGCTCTATAAGCCTTCGGCCTTGCTGGTACGCCCCACCGGCCTTCAGTCTACCCAAACCACTATGAATTATTAAGCATCACCCTGGGCCATCCCCTCTCGGTGACCCTTCCCATGGAAACTGTTCTCACCTACTTGGGGTTCCGAACATCAGATCCATTCCATAGACCATAATCCCGACCTAACCCTAGGCCTCATGAAGATTGTCCACCTATTCGAGCAATCGCGACCCAAGCCTTGACCCGCGCACCTACCACATGTGTTGAGTAACCTGCAATGACTGTTGCTCAATATAGAAATTCCAATTCTCCCCCACTTGGGACACTAGCTATTACCTACTGATAGCGAAGTCAACACAACTTATCTGTCGATACTGGTTTTTATCATCCTTATCTACGGATCGCTATCCTGGAGCGAACAACCTCCGCAAGAAAACTTTTCTCTCATGGTGCAACCGAACTTTAGAAGTACCCAAATCTCATCTGAACAATTCTGTAACTTCGATTTAAAACTACTATTCCTGGAACAGAGATCCTAACCTTTGATCAACAACACCCTTGGATACTAACTGACTATAACCCCTCGCTACTAAATCCCTCAAACTCTCCTATGTTTCCATGACATATGCAAAAAAAAGGATGGAAGAGAATTCATAATATCATCATAATTAATAAGATACAAGACAGAGACATACCAGCAGCCGCATCTGGTGCTGTCCAGGTCTCCACTGTTGTAAGCTGGAAGGCACGCCCCTGAGCCCTCGGAGGATCTGCTCCACCCTGACCCCCGCTAGTAATCCTCATTGTAGCTGGCGCTGGAGCCTGCACCGGTCTTGCAACAAGCTGTGGATGGTTGGTCTTCATGTGACCAACCTGATGACAATGATAACAAATCCTCATGTCCTGAGTCGGGGACAATTGACAAAAATCCCTCGCATAGTGCCCCTCCTTCCCGCACTTGCGGCACGCACCACCGGACCTACAAACTTCGGAATGACCCTTTCCACGCTGATCACAAGTGCGGCCACTCTGACCTCCAACCCTAGAATCAACGGTCTTGGATAGCTTTGGCGTCGACTGCGACTGCACCGGGGCCCACCTCTACACTCGCAACTCTAACTCAAACTCAAGCTCACACCGCCTGGCAGCCTCCTGCAACTCCAACAAGGTATCAGATCTCTGCGTGGACACGAACTGCCTGATATCTGTCTTGAGCATATTCAGATATCGGGTCATCTGAGCCTACTCCGAAGCAAACTCGGGGCAAAACATCGTCCTCTCAGTAAACATGCGAGTGATCTCCGTGATAGATTCTGAATCCTAATGCAGATCCAATAACTCTTGTGCTAGCCTCTCCCGCTCAACTCGTGGGACGTAACGGGTAAGGAACATATCCCAAAATCGATCCCAAGTAACCGCAACACGCTGTTCATCTGAATATGATCCCGTAATCAACCTCCACCAATCCTTTGCTCCGGACCTCAGCAGGTTCAGAGCACACCTGACCTTCCGGTCAGAAGGACAAGAACATTTGAAGAAACATCCCTCCACTTCTGACAACCACCTCATAGCCACGATCGAATCTTGGGTACCATCAAATGTCGGGGGATTCGTGTTATCGAAATCCCGATACTGAAAAACTCGACCAACTCCCACCCTTGCCACTAATACAGCTGATGTGGCAGCTACGGCAGCCGCCTTAGTAAGGGCTGCATAACGATCATCGAAATACTCCACCTAGTGGTCTTCATAGACCCAACCATCTCTGGCAACTGACCCCGGAACATAGTTGCAACCTCATCATGCAGGATCTCCCGGATCCTGTCATCCATCTCATCTGGCCGATAGTCTTGGGAGGTGTTGATGCCTCCTGTCCGCCCTTTCCTGATCCTGACCCAGATCCAGTCATGAATCCCCGAGTAACCACCATGCTGATAACATACCGAAAAACATCAGATACTCCTCATAAAAATCTGGGAACCAACTCCCAACCAAAAACCCCTGGGGTTATGATTTCCTACGCGTATGGGTCCTGTGCTTTCAGTAGTACGGGCCCATATGTGACAACCATAAATTTCCATTTGTTTTATCTCCGTGATTAAGCAGTTCAAAAATTAGCCAAGTTTATCTCAAAATATTTTTAGCCGGATTTAATCCCGTTGGAATATTTTATATAATATTCGTCTAGTGAAGCAAAAATGAGGAAGTATAAATTTAGAGTTGTCGTGTTTAATGTAATTCGCGAAACTCCAAAAAATTGGAGTTTACGGTAATAAACTCAGAGTTTATGACTGCAAACCCCCGAGAGTATAAATATGACACTTAGTCATTTTTTTTCTCATTTTTCCAACTTCCACCTCAAAAACACCCCAGGATTCTCTCTCAACTATCATAAATTCATCCTGTCAAATCCGCCAAAATCGATCATTCAAGCTTCCTATATGTAAGTATACTTCTCCTAGCTAGTTGTTTACTTAGAATTCATGACAAAACCTTGAAGAACACCAAGAACAAGGTGTTTACGGTCCAAGGTGTTCTTGGACCGTAAACACTTAAATGGGTGCCAAAGTGTGCCTTGGTTCATTCTAAGCCTTAACAACTAAAATAGATCCCTTCCTAAATGAGTTTAGCACTCGAAAATCACCTTATCCCCTTGTTCATATGAGTTTACGATTTGGGGAGTTCATCCCAAAACCGTAAACACCTCCAAAGGGTGTTTAGATGCCCATAATGCCTTGTAATGTTTGTGTAATGGAATGGAACCCCACATGCATGAACTAGGAACCCCAAAAACGTGAAAACAAGGGACAAACATGAGTTTACGGTTTGGGAAGGTCTCCCAAAACCCTAAACACCTTCTAAGGGTGTTTAAGTGCCCTTAACACCTTCCTATGTTTGTATAAATGACTAGAACCTTGCATGCATAGCCTAGAACCACCAAAGCACAAGTGAAATGGAAAAACATGAGTTTACGACCGTAAACTCATGTGTTTACGGCCGTAAACTCCCAAGGGAGTGGTCCAAGGACCGTAAACTCCAGAAAGTGTCCATTTTGAGCCCCAATCACTTCCATAGCCCTTGAATCAACCCTAGAACCTTTTGTTGTAAAGCATGAAGCCTTAAAGCACACAAATACACCCCACCCATGAGTTCACGGCTGCAAACTCATGGGGGATATGGTTCCAAAACCGTAAACACCCCTAGGTATTACCATTTGAGGAGTAAACTCCAAAGTGGGACAGTACTCTCCTTAGATGCAACCCTTAACACTCCTAGCACATGAAACAAGGTGTTTCCATGCATGAGAGGGTCTTTACTTGCTTAATTAGTTATTAAATGACTAATTGGATACTTAAACGTATGATTACTTGTTAAATAGGATCCAGGTTTGTGTTCAAGACCTCAATTGACACATAAAATAGGATCCAGGTTCGTCTGACCATCCGAGTCACCCACGACAAATGAGTTCATACCCCTGAAACAACCTTTTAAATGATTTTAATTGCTTTTATAGGGGGGACTACAAGTTGAACTGTACAGTTATTAGATAAATCACATGTGATTAATAACTGTATAGCAAAATAGATTTTTGCATATTAAACTGCTTTATCCGACTTAAGATTTCCAAATCATGTTTTTCGAATCTTGTTAAAGTATGAATATCCCTTTTTAGATTATTAAAAGGTTATCCAAAGTTTTTCAAAGCTTGTTTACTAAAGGGACATCAAGTCCTAATTTCTTGTTAAAGGTTTTCCAAAGGTTTTCTTCACTTAAACTATTTTATCAAATTGTTTTCAAAAGCTTGTTTTGTAAACTGATATCGAGTCATAGATTCCTATTTGTAAGGATTTTCCAAAGGTTTTACCAGAGTTTTCTTCTATGCTTTTATTTTGTTAAATGCATGCCTTTATTAGTATAGTTATATAAATAATGTTTAAAGGACTTAGAATGTCTAGTTCGCCCTATTTCCTTTTCCTCGTTGGGATGTGGTCTGGTGGGTATCGGTTATTCGTCCGAAGGTCGTTTAAATATTAGTTATATATCATGTATACATGTATAGACATAAAGGTTTCCATCGACCTATTCGTTTCCCTTGGGTAGCAAGAGCATCCTTCCATTCATCAATCATATACCTGAAACATTAGTAACTATTATAGGAATAGTTAGGAGATTCTATTTACTCTTTCCAGTAAGGAGAATTCCAAAGGAGTCAGTTCATTTGTGAGTCTACATCATTATTCCA
Source organism: Lactuca sativa (assembly GCF_002870075.4). NCBI lineage: Eukaryota > Viridiplantae > Streptophyta > Magnoliopsida > Asterales > Asteraceae > Lactuca > Lactuca sativa. The sequence goes on from NC_056627.2 coordinate 92,377,565, forward strand.
ATACTTATAATAGAATTCAAAATAAGAGATATATCCTTAGGACACGAATTCCACCGTTGTCAAGTTGGTAACCAGAGTCTCCTGGAGGGAGAGTGGGCATTGTATGTATAGATCTATACGGGACAGGCACTCCCACACCCTGACTGCTAGCTACAGTCCCGACCGACCAAGCCTAAGGGTGACAAATGTCACATTCATTCCGACGTCATCAGGTCGTCAAGTATTCAATTGTCAATCAGTATGGTTACGAGTATCTTTATTTTTACCTTATAATTCATGGCTTTAAGGTAACAAGAATTATCACGGTAATTTTGAAACCATTTTAATCTGTTTTCCTAGTTATATGCTAGGTCACGTTATAAACTTTTAAACCAATCGACTTAGGATTACCGGATATTTTAGAGTTTGCTAGTTGCATCGTTCATTCGATACTGTCCGGAGTCTGTATTTACTTGTTTTACACTTTACTAGCTATATCGTTCATTCGATACTGTCTGGAGTATGTATTTCCTTGTTTTAGACTTTACTAGCTGTATCGTTATTTGATATTGTCTGGAGTCTGTATTTCCTTGTTTTAGACTTTACTAGCTGTATCGTTCATTCGATACTGTCTGGAGTCTGTATTTCCTTGTTTTAGACTTTTCTAGGTGTATCGTTCATTTGATACTATCTGGAGTCTGTATTTCCTTGTTTTAGACTTTGCTGGTTGTGTCGTTCATTCGATACTGTCTGGAGTCTATGCTTCCTTGTGTTAGACTGATCCAGGCGTATCATTCATTCGATACTCTCCTAGAGTCTATGTTTTCATTTGCTTTAGTCTGCAGTATTACTGCCGAGGTTTATGTTATTTTCCCCTAGTATTTTTACTTGTGATTTCCTCATAGTTCCTTCAAAGTCAAAACTGTATTTTGGTAATGATAGTATTTTGGGGAAAAATTACTCCTTAAAACATAAAACTGTCAGGTCCTGGTAGAAGACTGCTTTTATTTAGAAAATATAGGATTTTCTGGAAAGAATTCTAAAACTCTGTACATTCTAAACTACCGTTTTCATGAGGTTCTTTTGAATATCAATGTGTATTTATACTAACATCATTAAATACTTATGAACTCACCAGCATTATAAAAATGCTGATACTCATTTTCAAAATAACTTGTATGCTCAGGTCATCGATGGACAGGTACATCCCGAGACCTTTTGTGAAGTCAGCCTAGTACCAAGTTGCATCTATATTATTCTCTGTATTACTTTGATGTTGCTATGAAATGTAATCTATGTAAAAATTATTACTATTAATGCAATGGTTGTTGTACTTTGATTAATATACTGCATATGCTGTGATACTTGACATGACGTCCTCCACCCTAGAACGTTTCCGCCATTCTGGTGTGACAGATTGGTATCAAAGCATTGTTTATAGTGAGATCAATATATATATATATATATATATATATATATATATATATATATATATATATATATATATATATATATATATATATTCAAAAAAGATATACAACCTATAAATACATTGGGATAAAACACCCTGACCAAGAATTATACTTTAAAATATAACCATATTTTACCAAAGTATAAGAACATCCAGAATCCAAACACTCGAACAAAAGTATCACAAGAAGAACAAAATAAATGTCTTTGGATGTTGACCATTATCGTCAAACCTGGGCAGTTATGTAATCGTAAGCTGGAATAAATGTAACCTAATCAACTACATTTATTCGAGATGCGATGAACGTGTGCTTGGGAGTGATGGTGGCGTTGCAACAGGTCTGAAACTTACCAAATAGGAATGCTAGAGCCAAACATAAAGTTTAAAATATTATGGGAGTATTTTAGGATACTAAAAGAGTCACATTAAACCCAGAAACATGTTCAGAAGTTAAGAATCAAACATGAAATTAAAACACCATAGGGGTATTTTAGGAACCATAGATAACCTTGCGTGAAAACCGAAGAGATCCTCATTGATAGACCTATGATTTCAGGGTGTATACTTCCAAGGTTATATATAGTAAGGATCCCATAGGCTAAGAATGTGTGGTTTCGCTGTAATTCCTTTTCCTCGTTAGGATGTGGATATAGAGTAGTATAACATATTCGAAGGCCTATCGGATCTAAGTTATATATGATTCGTGTATGCTATGTAATTGTAGCAGGACTCAATATGGATCACCCAGTGAAATGTTTGAATAATCTCTTAGGATTCTTTAGACATTTCCATTCTCGCACGAACCCTTTAGAGAACCCTATCCACTTCAGTGATCGGCAGAAGAGTTGATTCAGGCCCAGAAGAGGTTCATTGAGAAGATTTCCAGTTTGAAAATAAATAAACCAGGATGAGACTATTGAAACCACCAGGTGCCTATACCTTTTAGGGACATCAGTGGAAATTCGCCTAAACTTTTGAGATGCCAGTCATCCACCATGAAGTGATGACACTCAGAGTCGGAATCAGAAGTGAGGCAGAGCAGAGATTCAATAAGTCTGCAAGAGTAGAGAACCCTAGGTAAGTACCCGAAGGAAACCAACGCCGATTCCAGTCAGGGATAAGAGGTAGACAGAGGGAGCCAATACATGGAACCTGAGAAGTTTCCTTTTCCTCGTTATCGTCACGCTAATACATCCATAAAATAATACAATTTAGTGAGTTAGTGATTACACTACTCACACTATGTGTTAGGTAAATCGTCTTTCCCGCCGCAAGTAATACGAATAGATCGGATCTCGAAATCTCGATTGAGAGTGTTTAGCCATAAGTCTTCATGAGCCTTTTCTTCCGTGATCTTCCTTCCGAACTTCTCCCAAATATTTTCAAAACCGGAGAGTGCACCTCTCCAGTGTGAAGATAACTTAGTAGGAACGACTCCCATTTTATGGCTTTTTGTTTCACTTACTCCTACCTTGTTACCCTGACTGCATCATAGGGATGTGGGTCGACACTCAGATAACCCTAACTCGAGGCGCGGGAAAATTTATGCCTATCATAGTTTCGAAAGATACATCTAGGGTTAATCATCGCCTCTCATCAGCTTGTTTTCCTTTTCGTGTACGAAACACCATGCCTCCAAAGAAACGCAACCAACCCGTTAGTAAGACACCGGTTCTCCTATTTGATGAAGCTACGTTTCAAGCTGTAGTCTCAGCAGCCGTAGCAGCTCTCATGGCTCACCTGAATGCTAACAACGCCAACATTAGCAGTAGCCCTATCGACAATCCTGATCAAAGAAATGGACAGCAGCAACCAACACCTGCGTACCCAGCAACCCAAGAACTTTAACCAAATCCACTAAAGAGAAAGTTCAAGAACGAGGAGGGAAGTACCTCGGCTCAAGGACCTTCTGAAGAGCAACGAGCTAAGGCAGTCAATACCCCTGTCAACCCTTCCATCTCGAATTCAGGAAGACCATACCTAGGAAGCCTCCCCCGTTGCAGCAAGTGCAGCTACCATCACCATGGTATCTGCCGAGAACTCTTTTGTGTTAGGTGCAACATCAAGGGACATACCGCTCGCGTCTGTAGAACCCCGATTGAGTTCATTACATCAACCACGAATGTGGGGACCAGTCCAGTGTGCCACCTATGTGGTGAAATTAGACACTTAAAGAGGGACTGCCCAACGGAAAGAAATGACAAGGGCACAGGAGGAGTCTAACCCTAGCGCCTGAGGAGAACATCAAGGAACCCGGTAGAATTTTGGTACATCTCCCTAAATCCCGAGTAGTTAACCGAATACATTAAATGACAAATTCTAATTGTAATTACTCTATCATTAAGACGAAAGTCGCAACATTGTTGTAAAATTTAAAAATCCATTAGGTAAAGCTATAATGGCTCGATATATACGTTAAGGCCATGTATAATCAAGATTGATAGACCTCGAGTGAGTGATGCTGCCTTATTTCCTATTCCTCGTTTGGTTGTGGATTTAGGGCGGAGTCGCTCTGTCAACAGTCCTTTTAACCTTAATTATACATGACTAGTGTATACTAGGCGATTATAGAGAGGCCTCGTGAGAAATCCATTCATGAAAAGTACATTATTTTGAAACATCAGGACGCCCTAGAGTTCTACGTCGATTCTATCAGTCCAAGTATCCGTGACATTGATACCATGGACGAAACCCGAGACGCTAAGAACTTGTGTGCCCAGTACAACACATGGTCCCGTCGATTCTCATTCACATCATGTCGACACTTATTAAATTTGACATTTTCGTCAATCATGGTTCGACTTAGTACGACCATGTGAAAATTCCTAGTGTTGTGTAAAGAGATCTTTCACCATATCCTATGTGTTGGATGAACGTTCTTCCGAACCTAATAATAAAACCTAATGTGAACAATCAATCGTCTCTCTTATCTAAAACCTTCCGAAGTACCTAGGAGAAGGGTACCGCGCGCTGTTAACCAACCTTCCCTTAGGCAGATCGAACCCAAAGCGAAAGGCACTGTAGGTATTCCAGAAGACAATAACCACCCGAAACCTACTCAGTAGATCCCCCAGAAAGACCCTTAGCACCGCACAACCAAGTTCGTGAATCAAGAGAAAAGAACTCATGGGATTGACTTACTACTACTGAGTATATGCATTAGAGTGGTGTATAATTCAGATCTATAAGATTTAAGATGTGTGCTTCCTCCCTACTCCCTGTTCCTAGTAGGGTTGTGGGTTTGGGGTGGGGCCACACAACTGAACATCACGCGGATCTCAATTATATACGACTTGCATACACCGAGTATTAGTGATTAAGCCGAGTATGAGCTCTACCACGAACCTTGTAGTAAAACTCTTCATCCTATCCCATAGAATAGGAGCTGGAGTCAAGAGAAACACTGCAGGTTGAGCTACTGAAATGACCACAAATTCGAAATTTGTTGTCATCCCGGTTAAGCCAGTATAGTAGCTAGCACCCTCGGTTAGTAAAGGTAACTTAAGTCGTAAGAGTCAGAACATTGACTACGACCATCCATTCGCGCTTAATCCCACAAAATAAGCATCTCAGCAGAAATCCCGGAAACCTAAAAGTTGTGATAGGTTAAACTATGAGAAGAATGGATGAGGAAATTAGAAGTTCCGAGTGACGGAACCCTATACTCTCTAGATTTAATCTAGATCGAGAAAAATCAGAAACACCGGAAGAGTAGTTGCAAAAGATACTCGCACTACTCAGGCACTTCGTCCATCCAGTTACAAACGATTAGTGCCTAGGACACACCCCCTCCTCACGTGAAAGAAGTCACCGTCGCCCTGTAGAAGATAAACTGCATTCTTTGAAGTGAATACTAGAATGCCAAGAACCACATGATAACCCTCGCAACCAAGAAATACTTGAATAAAGTAAAATGGTATGTTGCGTTAACCCTTATAACCTAAATCATTAAGAGATTGTAGAATAAACACCAGTCTAGGTGTTAGTCGATGGGTTATACAAGAACACGCACTTTCTGCGAAATGGGAATGAACCGACACCTTAGAGAACAGGGAATGTCTTAGAGATTTATCGGGCTACTAGGTGTTCCAAAGAATATTGTCCCTAAAGAGATAGTAGAACCACCTTTTGAAATAGTCCAGCGCTTCAGAAAATCTCAACGGGCTAAGTTAGCCCTGATCATAGACTGCTATCCATGTAACATCGAAGCGAATAAGAGAATGATCGCTTCCAGTTAGGAATCATACTATGAAAGAATCAAATAGACTATGATGTGAATCAAAACTTCCTAAACATCTTTTGGTAAAACCCCATATTACTGACCTTGAGAGTGTCCGATAGGAACACCTTGAGAGTCAGAAGAGCAAGTCCATTTTGCACTGAATCGAGATAGATGTCCCATAACCAATAGATGCCAGCGTGCAGCCAATACACCCGATGATCCAAAAAACCTCCGAAAGCCAATCGGTAGAGAATACGAATCTGAAGACGACCTGAGCCTTCTAAGAACCAACCCGGGAACTACACCCTCAGTAAAGGAGAACTCTTGGAACTTCAAAATGGCGATCACGCCAGCGATGATCTCACCATAGAAGTACTTTATGTTCTATGTACTGAAAAAGCTCTATCTTTCTGAGAGCTTAGAACCATCCGAAATCCTTTATAAGAATTGGTCCAACCCTCGTCAGACCTCGACTACTTTAGGAATTCCATAAATTTCACAGTAGTCTATTCACGTCTCCAGCATGGACAAGGTGTTTGCCCGACGTAACTCTCGAAATCCCACTCACCGATATAGGAATATTTGAGAACCCTAACTTCGTAGAGGAACCTGTAGGACTCATGAGCCGAGAGGTCCAACAAACGAACCGAATCTGCATCCCGTTAGTGAAGGTTCGTTGGAACTCCAAGTGAAGGCCGGAGTTCACTTGGGAGTGCGAGGGCAAATCGATTAGGAAGTACCCTCATCTCGTTACTCAATCGTTCACACCTACTTCCTTGCCTAAACTCTAATTTCGGGACAAAAATCCCTCTAATGGGGGGATGATGTGACAACCTAAAATTTCCATTTGTTTTATCTCCATGATTAAGCACTTCAAAAATTAGCCAAATTTATCCCAAAATATTTTTGGCCGGATTTAATCCCGTTGGAATATTTTATATAATATTCGTCTAGCGAACCAAAAATGAGGAAGTATAAATTTAGAGTTGTCATGTTTAATGTAAGTCGCGAAACTCCAAAAATTTGGAGTTTACGGGAATAAACTCGGAGTTTATGATCGCAAAAACCCGAGAGTATAAATATGACACTTAGTCATTTTTTTCTCATTTTTCCAACTTCCACCTCAAAAACACCCAAGGATTCTCTCTCAACTATCATAAATTCATCCCGTCAAATCTGCCAAAATCGATCATTCAAGCTTCCTATATGTAAATATACTTCTCGTAGCTAGTTGTTTACTTACAATTCATGACAAAACCTTGAAGAACACCAAGAACAAGGTGTTTACGGTCCAAGGTGTTCTTGGACCGTAAACACTTAAATGGGTGCCAAAGTGTGCCTTGGTTCATTCTAAGCCTTAACAACTAAAATAGATCCCTTCCTAAATGAGTTTAGCACTCAAAAATCACCTTATCCTCTTGTTCATATGAGTTTATGGTTTGGGGAGTTCATCCCAAAACCGTAAACACCTCCAAAGGGTGTTTAGATGCCCATAATGCCTTGTAATGTTTGTGTAATGGAATGGAACCCCACATGCATGAACTAGGAACCCCGAAAACGTGAAAACAAGGAACAAACATGAGTTTACAGTTTGGGAAGGTCTCCCAAAACCGTAAACACCTTCTAACAGTGTTTAAGTGCCCTTAACACCTTCCGATGCTTGTATAAATGACTAGAACCTTGCATGCATAGCCTAGAACCACAAAAGCACAAGTGAAATGGACAAACGTGAGTTTACGACTGTATACTCATGTGTTTACGGCCGTAAACTCCCAAGGGAGTGGTCCAAGGACCGTAAACTCCAAAAAGTGTGCATTTTGAGCCCCAATCACTTCCATAGCCCTAGAATCAACCCTAGAACCTTTCCTTATGAAGCATGAATCCTTAAAGCACACACATACACCCCACCCATGAGTTTTTGGCTGCAAACTCATGGGGGATATGGTTCCAAAACCGTAAACACCCCTAGGTATTACCATTTGAAGAGTAAACTCCAAAGTGGGACAGTACTCTCCTTAGATGCAACCCTTAACACTCCTAGCACTTGAAACAAGGTGTTTCCATGCATAAGAAGGTCTTTACTTGCTTAATTAGTTATTAAATGACTAATTGGATACTTAAACGTGTCATTACTTGTTAAATAGGATCCAGGTTTGTGTTCAAGACCTCAATTGACACATAACATCCTACGTCCGACCATCCGAGTCACCCACGACAGGTGAGTTCATACCCCTGAAACAACCTTTTAAATGATTTTAATTGCTTTTATAGGGGGGGATACAAGTTGAACTGTACAGTTAAATTGCTTTATCCAACTTAAGATTTCCAAATCATGTTTTTCGAATCTTGTTAAAGTATGAATATCCCTTTTTATATTATTAAAAGGTTATCCAAAGTTTTTCAAAGCTTGTTTACTAAAGGGACATCAAGTCCTAATTTCTTGTTAAAGGTTTTCCAAAGGTTTTCTTCACTTAAACTATTTTATCAAATCGTTTTCAAAAGCTTGTTTTGTAAACTGATATCGAGTCATAAATTCCTATTTGTAAGGATTTTCCAAAAGTTTTACCCGAGTTTTCTTGTATTCTTTTATTTCGTTAAATGCATGCCTATATTAGTATAGTTATATAAATAATGTTTAAAGGACTTAGAATGTCTAGTTCGCCTTATTTCCTTTTCCTAGGTTGGATGTGGTCTGGCGGGTATCGGTTATCCGTCCGATGGTCGTTTAAATATTAGTTATATATCATGTATACATGTATAGACATAAAGGTTTCCATCGACGAGTTCGTTTCCCTTTGGTAGCAAGAGCATCCTTCCATTCATCAATCATATACTTGAAACATTAGTAACTATTATAGGAATAGTTAGGAGATTCTATTTACTCTTGCCAGTAAGGAGAATTCCAAAGGAGTCAGTTCATTTGTGAGTCTACATCATTATTCCAATACTTATAATAGAATTCGAAATAATAGATACATCCTTACGACACGGATTCCACCGTTGTCAAGTTGGTAACCAGAGTCTCCTGGAGGGAGAGCGGGCATTGTGTGTATAGATCTATATGGGACAGGCACTCCCACACCCGAACTGCTAGCTACAGTCCCGGCCGACCAAGCCAAAGGGTGACAAATGTCACATTCATTCCGACGCCAGCAGGTCGTCAAGTATTCGATTGTCAATCTGATGAGTTTATAAAACTCTTGATCGATTAGATCTTTTAACAGGCAAATCAAGAAAGTAATAACAGTATAACAAAAACACAAGAATGGATCTAAATGAGTCGAATGATTTGATTAACTCAATCCTCAGCAGAGCTCGATGAAGAACTTCCGCTGTAGAGGATTCTAGGGTTACAAAAGATAAGAACGTAAACGCTTTTAAAAATCTCTATCAAATCTTACCTTAAAGAATGCATGCAAGCATCTATATATAATAACCCTACAGAGAACTCACGGATGGACAGGACCATACCGGAGACAAAACTGGACTAGCTAACGAGCCCAAAGACGCAACACTAATTGGACCTAACAATCTCCCCTTTTGCGTCAATTGGAGCAAGACTATCACTTCTTTTTGCTCGGTCCAGCTGCCGGAACCTTCTTGGTGGTATCAAACAGACGAGGGATAAGAGCGAGGATTGTCTGTCTGAAGCGAATGTACCACTGGATCATATCATCAAAGTACTTCTTCTCATCAGCTGAGTTTTGCTTGCAACGATGAATAAGCCCTAAGACATGTTCCATGCATGCAGTGGTGTAGAGATGTTTGTCTGCCAAAGCGAACAAGCATTTTTAGCCTTTGTTTCTGGTAAACATAACAGAGTTTCTCTTCGGGTCTATCTTCCCCATCTGCATCATATTCAGATCACTTGCTGAGCCAACAAGAGAAATAGTAGGCTCTTTCTTGAAGACACTAGCTATCTCCTGATCCATCTTGGCAACTTCCATGATGTAGCAGACAAGCATCCTCTTGAAGTGGTCAATGATCGGACCATATTCTGCTTCATTTGTAAGAAGGATGTTGAGCAAAATTATCCAGTCGTGTGGATTCAAGTTGCGAAGATCGGCAAGCGAAATGGCATGTTCGGTCTTGGCAGAACCTCTCAGCACCTTAAACCAAATGTTGGTGAAGTTTCCTTCCCGATACGGCTTGAGGACCCGAACGTTGATAATTTTTTGAGCGCTCCATGTTTGATATTATGGTTGAGCAGCCTCAGATAGAATTCGACCAAATCCCTGTCAACCTTAGGATGAGGATGAGGGATATTTGCAACGTTGTCAAAGGCATGGAAGATGAAAGCCTTTCGGGTTAGTGGCATGTCGAACTGAGAATCGACAGAATTAATACGATCTAGTGACATCACTGGTTCGAGCCACAAGATGCTTGGTGTTTCAATTGCTTCTTTCAGCAACTTCTCAAGAGTCCAAGGAGGAAAAAGGGTTTTCCTACTCTCAAGAAGGTCATGAGCTTCTTTCTGTTTTCCTTCAGCTTCTTCAGCCTCTCTAGCAACTCGAGCGCTGATGTCAGCATCCTTGTCTCGAACTTGCTTTTTCAAGAGATCAGCAATCGTCTCTTTGTCTTCATCATTATCTTCATCAATTTGTTTCCCTTTGTCTTTTACACCCAAACCTGAGGCTTGGTCTGTTGGAGGAGGTTCGGTTGTTTTGGTTGCTGTAGAAGCAGGAGGCGGTTGAGATACATTCTCTCCCCCTTGTTTCAGAATGGACACGAAGTCAAGGAGCCCTTCAATCTTGCTTAGGATAGAAAGAGCAGGAGGAAGCTTTTCCGCGAGAGTACGCCTCACAGAGTAGTTTAGTATCGGGTCATGTGCTTCCAGGATGTTGGAAATGGCTGCGTGGACATCCGAAACACATGAAGAGACAATCTCTCTCTCAGATCGAAGAGAGTCAATCTCCTTTTGAGAATTGGAGAGTTGAAGACTCTTGACCTTAAGAGTAGTGGCCTTTCTAGCAAGAGCGTCCATGAGAGAGTTCTCGGCAGCGAGATCTTCTTGAAGCTTGGTGAGGCGCTCCTCAACGGTCGCCTTAAACACCGAGTTGTCGTCGGTGAGAGTTTAACGAAGAGTGGCGAAGGACGTCAGTTCAGAGGCAACTGAGGTAGCCAGCTTGTTGACGATGGGTTCAAGCTTCGTTTTAGACGCTTCGGCAGTTTCTTGAAAAGACTGCAAAAGAGATGAAGCATCAGTAAATAGTTTTTCGACTTTTTCGATCGCAGCAGCACAGGCTTTGGTGGATGCATCAATTGTGGCAGTAGCTGAGCTTAGAGAAACTTCATGAGCCTTAGAAAAAGCATCAACAATCTTCTGAATGGCAGCTTCAGAAATGGTAGACTGTGAGGAAGAAGAGGAGGCAATGAGCGAATCGATCTTCTCGTGAAGCTCCTTGAGATGCTTCTTGGTGACGGAAGCATCATCATCGTCATCACTTTGCACCTGATACGGACTGTAATAGACCGAATCAAATGTCATGTCCTCCCCACCAAGAAATGGTTCTTCGTCCTCTGCTGCCTGAGCAGGAGATGAGGGGGGAGGAGAAGGTGGAGGCTCGGTAGTGGAAGTAGGTTCGGGTTGGGAAGTATGTTCGGTAGTGGGAGTGGGTCCGGGTGCTTTAGTAGGAGCCCCCGTATCAGATACGTTGGTTCTTACTTCAGCGGTTGTTGTGGTAGCTTCAGTGAAAATGGGAGGGGGTACTGGGATAGAGGTAGATGGTATTTGAGTGGTGGAGGTTATGGGGGGGAATAGAAATAGGAATGGTGACTGGTGGAGAAGAGATAGGTGAACTGGAAAAATGAACTTCTGGGGTAGGCGATCGTGGAGGAGTGTTACCACGAAGAGACTCGTCAGAGTCTGAATGTTCTTCCTCAGATTCGCTTGAGGAGGAAGCTAATATCAGCTTTCACTTGGGTTGGGTTTTTCTCTTCTTCAATGGAGGAGATTGAGCAGCCTTGGTGGTTTTACGTTTCTTGGGAGAAGGGCCTTTCGCTCCCTTGCCAACCTGCTTGTGTTTCCCTTTTTCATTCTTTTTTCCCCTTGGATCAGGCTTGTCAGCTTCGTGAATGGATTTGATCATCTCGGGAGTGAGCTCTCTAGGACCAGAGCGACGAAACTCCTTGTATGTGCGGATGATACGACTTTCAGCAGGAACGTCTCCAAACATTGACTCAGGAATGGAGCCAATAAACTGAATTTTTTACGCATCGAAGACTATGATCTTCGTGGTATGGAAAGTACCAATCAAAAATAATGGAGAACCAGCAACAATGGGGACGTGATACTTGTCCATCACCCATTTTGTGACCAACGTCCAGAATCGAGCGTAGGAGATTTCGGAGTGTCGAGACGTGGATGCAAGGCTCTGGATCAGTTGCTGCCATAACACCGACCCATAATATTTCAGGTTGATACCGTTGTAAACCCCGTACAGAATCGTGATGAACAGACGACTCGCTCCGTCCGACCCAACACTTCGTTCAGATAACCCCTTGAACAGCGCAGTAAATAACCCGTTCCACTAAGGAGGCAGGCATGATTTCTTGAACTTAGTGACCGTTGTCAGCACCTCAGTATACCCCATATTGTAGAACATAGAAAACATGTGACCCACTGGAATGGATTCAAGGTTAACCCTAAATGAATTAGGTTCAAACCCTAAAAGTGAGCAGAATCTTTGCTTGGAGATTGACGCCTTGTGATCAAGAATGTCGAATAAAATCCTATCGACAGACTTGTCGTAATCAGCAGTGGCAAAATTTGGGATAAATTCTCCATAGGAACAGCTTCAGCTTTTGTGAGAGCGGGAGCAAGCGGCGAGAATTTGAGGCATTCGATGATCGGAAACATGAAGGCATCATAAACCTGGGGAGTAAGATCGATGATCAAACTCTTTTGGGGACGAATCGGCAGGATGTGGGAAGTGGCATGAACAGATGATGAATCCACCATGGAAGTGAGGAGGTTGGAAGAGATGATGAACAGTAGAATTCTCAAAGCTTTTCTTTCTCTCTGAAATTTTGGGTGCCGTAAAGAGGTAAATAATGGTCAAGATTACCTTTTATACTGTGGCTAAAGGAGAGAGAAGAATATGTTCCTAAATCTTCGAAGGAAATACGAAGGGTGTTTCGGAGATGATTGATGTGTGACAGTTGGTAGCACCGATGATTACGCATGAGAGAGAATAACTGTCCCGATTCATACGCCTTCCCATCAGGCGTCGTTTTTAAACTAAACGGTTCCACTTCACACGCCTATCATTCAAGCGCCATTTGAAAATCAAATCGATTGGACTCCCGCCTGAGTCAGCATCTTATCCTTTTAGAGTGAACGAAATCTTAAAGCAAAATAACCGTGTGGATCAAAATGAGCCACAACTCGTTTATAACTTCAAATCCTATTAAAATAAATGGCTTGTAACTAATGAAACCAGAATTTTGGAAAATCAAAAAGATTTTCGTGCTTAGTGTGTAAAAGAAAAGGAAATAAAGCAACACATATGAGGGAATTTGTGATGTCAGTAAAGACACAAAACAATGGATCCCGGGCACGAATCTCTTCCTTCAAAGTCAAAAGAGACTTTAAAGTGTTTGTATGGTTTTCCATTGAATAACAATCAGACACTTATTGAGAAGTGTTGAAAGGCTTCTTTTAATTAGGCTGATTTGGGTGGCTTTCGCTTCAGTTCAGAAGTGTTGATCTTGATATAAGACAGAAATCGAACGAAGTACTTGTGAGACCAATGTAGTCTGTTGAACAAGTAGGTTTGAAATATTTTAAGTGGCAATGTAAAATAATGGATGTAAAATCTCAAAAAAAAAATTAAAACTGGATTCCAAGGGAAGAAATGCTATGGGATTTAACAATTTCATAGGAATCACACAAAAGGAAATTAGAGATTTCACTTTCCATCCCCATGGATAAGTCCGTCAATTCGTTAGTGAAAGCTAGAGCAAAGTTGATTGTTCACAGTCAATACATAGTAAGTATGGAATTGTGGGTTTCACTTAGCACGTAGTGGCACGAAGCTAAGATCATGAACACAAAAGTTGTGTAACCATAAACCTCAGTGGTAATTTCTGAGAGTCTCAAGGGTTACGTTTATGAAGCGAATGAGATGGAGAAAAGTTGTGTAGATGTTGTAAAGAGACCAAAGTACCTCTGCTATTAAAATAAGGACCAAGCAGAAAACTCTTATCTCATATGAGAAGAGAGTAAGGTAGCTCATGATTAGAATAAATATAAAAGCCTAATTAGGAAGACAAGGTTTGTATATACCAAGTCAGTAAGGCCTATTATTTTGAATCAGGTGAGGCTTTGGACACATACAACAGCATGCTTCTAGGGACACTTAACTAATGAAAGAATTTCCACACAAATAGCCACACAAAAATATGAGATAGAAAAAAAAAAATTCGTACAAAAAAAATGTTTTTAGAGTTTTTGATAAATAAAAAAAAATTGAGACACAAAAAAAATTTGGAACCGAACCCGAGCATTCGGTCTATTTCGGTTAAAAAAAATTTGGAACCGAACCCGAGCGTTCGGTCTATTTCGGTTGCAAAAAAAATAAGTTTGAAAAAGAAAAGAACTTTGAAAATAAGAGAGATGAATTTGAGAAAACGATACAAATGGTTTACAACCAAAGAAACTACCTTTGAGATAAGCGAAGATCAGATAATAGGACCGAACCCGAGCGTTCGGTTCATTTCAGAACACCTGTGAACCGAACCCGAACATTCAGTTCATTTCGCTTCCAACTTTTAGTTTTGAGAGGTAGTTTTTGGTACTGACTCCGATTCCATCATTCCAAGCCCTTGTAGAATTTTATTGAAACTCGCTTCAAGAAGAGCTTTGGTGAAGATGTCAGCCAGTTGATCAGTGGTTCGAACAAAGTGAATTTCGGCGTTCCCATCTTCCACATGATCCTTAATAAAGTGATACCTCAGTGCTATATGCTTTGTCTTGGAATGTTGCACTGGGTTATGACAGATCCTAATTGCACTTTCTGAATCGCAATATAGTGGGATCTTTTTCATATTGAGTCCATAGTCCCGGAGCTGGCTTTTGATCCAAATCACTTGAGATGTACAGGAGGCAGCTGCGATGTACTCTGCTTCGGCTGTAGACAGAGAAACACATGTTTGTTTCTTTGATTGCCAACTAACCAACTTCCCGTCTAGGAATTGGCAGCCTCCAGTGGTGCTTTTCCTGTCTAAACCACATCCTCCAAGGTCTGCATCTGAGTAGGCTTGAACGAAGAAACCTGAGTTTGATGGATACCATAGACCAAGGGAGGTGGTTCGTTTCAGATACCGGAGAATGTTTTTCACTGCAAGCATATGTGGTTCACGAGGATTCACCTGAAACCTAGCACAATAACACATAGAAAACATTATATCAGGCCTGCTAGTAGTAAGGTACATCAATGAACCAATCATCTGGCGATATAACATAATATCGACTGCCGGTTTTTCCAAGGATGGTGTGAGCTTCGTGTCGAACGCCATTGGAACTTTAACCTTTGAGTCTCCCATCATGACGAATTTAGCAAGAAGAGTCTTGGTGTATGCTTCCTGGTTGATAAAGATGCCTTCGGGTCCCTGTCTAATATTTAAACCAAGGAAAAAGTTAATCGGACCCATTGAGCTCATTTCAAATTTAGTCTCCATCAGCTTTTCGAATTCAGCTGTTAAGCTAGTATTCGTTGAGCCAAAGATGATATCATCGACATAAATTTGAACTATCATAAGGTGGTTACCTTCCTTCTTTCGAAAGAAGGTTGGGTCAACCGAACCTTGTTTGAATTTTGACATCTTTAAGAACTTAGTTAGTGTTTCATACCATGCCCTAGGTGCTTGTTTCAGACCATAAACTGCCTTGTCCAGAATACAACAGTGATTTGGGTATTTTTCATTGACAAAACCAGGAGGTTGCTCCACGTAAACCGTTTCTTCAAGTTCTCCATTCAGAAAGGCGCATTTTACGTCCATTTGGTAGACCTCGAAGTTCTTGTGTGCAGCATAGGCCAGAAATATTCGAACAGATTCCATCCTAGCTACCGGAGCAAAAGTTTTTTCGTAATCAATTCCTTCTTCCTGGCAGTATCCTTTCACCACGAGACGAGCTTTGTTTCGAATCACATTGCCTTCCTTATCCATTTTGTTTCTCAATACCCATTTGAGACCAACAACAGAGGCATCTTTAGGAGTTGGAATGAGGCGCCATACCTTGTTTCTTTCGAACTCGTTGTTCATCTTGCATAGCTTGAACCCAGTCAGAATGATCAAGAGCTATGTTGACAGTCTTAGGCTCAACTTTGGATACGAAAGAATTATATATGCAGAACTCTACTTTGGAGAATAGAGATGTTTGCTTTGCCTTTAGTTGTGATCGGGTGAGGACCTTTTCAGAGACATTACCCACTATCTGAGATACAGGATGATCTCTGGTCCATTTAACAAGAGGAGGGTAATTTGGATCACAAGATGGATCCAATTCGGTGTTGACCATTTCTTCCAATACAGATTGACTATCATCATCGTAGAAGATATCGGAGTTCTCCCCCTAGACTGATGAGCCTTCAGGTGTAGCTGGACTTTCTGGTGCTACAGGACTTTCGGGTGTAGTTGAGCTTTCGGGTGCTGTTGAGCTTTCGGGTGCTGTTGAGCTTTCAGGAGCTACAGGTCTTTCGGGTGTAGCAGGAATAGAATTCTCCCCCTCAAATTGTGAGCTCGGTTGTTTTGAAGAAAGTGGATTCTCCCGCTCAACTGAAGCGCCTTGCTGAGGAGGTTCGTTTGGAACTTGTTCTCCTTCACCCATTCGTTTGGCGGCATCTTCGACAATTTGCTTCAGATGGTCGACTTTGTTGTCTGCTGCCTTGGCTTCTAAGAGAGTAGCTTTCTCAGGTTCATCGAATAATTCCACAAACTGATCGAACAGATTAGCAATCGAGGCCGTGACTTGACCTGATTGAGAGAAAATCTCTCCAATTGCTTCTTCAGAGGCGTTTAGCTTCTTGACGTAGTTATCATCGAAAGTCACATAATATGTTTCTTCGATCTTCCTAGAACGCTTGTTTAAGACCCAGTATGCCTTTGAAGTAAGAGAGTATCCCAGAAAAATTCCTTCATCAGCTTTAACGTTAAACTTGTTACGATGTTCTTTGGAGTTGAAGATGAAGCATCGTGAGCCGAACACATGGAAGAATTTTACGTTCGGCTTCCTGTTATTGATGATCTCATAAGGAGTAAGAGAGAAACGCTTGTTGAGATAAGACCTATTCTGCGTAAAACATGTTGCAGCAATAGCATCAGCCCAGAAATATAAACGAAGAGAAGCGAAACTTAGCATCGTTCGGGCCACCTCACACAAGGATCGGTTTCGTCTTTCGACAATTCCATTCTATTGAGGCGTGTAGGGGGCTGAGAAGTTGTGACTGGTTCCTTTTTCTGCCAAAACGTCTTCAAATTCTCTGTTCTTGAACTCCAGTACATTGTCGCTCCTAATGTTGCGAACGACTTTTCTCAGCTGCACTTCAACCTGCTTGATAAACATCTTTAGCTTAAGAGTAGCTTCAGATTTGTGCTTCAGAAAGAACATCCATGTAAAACGAGAGAAATCATCAACAATAACAAGAATATACTTGCTACCACCAATGCTTTCGATTGATGATGGACCACACAAGTCAATGTGAAGCAACTCAAGTGGTTCGACAACTTTCGTGTTTATAATGGATGGGTGACTTTGACGACTTTGCTTCCCCATTTCACACGCATCACACAAATGTTCTCGATCAAACTTGAGCAATGGGAGACCCCTAACATGACCTCATGTGACAAGCTTGTTGATGTTTTTGAAGTTCAGATGTGAGAGCCTTCGGTGCCACAACCAGCTTTTGTCAGAATGAGCTTTCGACAAAAGACATATGGCTGGATTTCCTTTGATTGGTTTGAGATTGAGAGGAAACATTTCACCTTTGCGTTCTGATTTGAGAATCACCCTTTTTGATTTCTTCTCTATGATTTCTGAACCTTCATCGTCAAATGAAACTTTAAGACCAGTACCTCCTACCAGTTGAGACACACTGATGAGATTATGCTGTAGCCCTTCAACGTACGCCACCTTTCTTATTGTAAAGTCTCCATTAGTTATCATCCCATAACCCTTTATCGTTCCATAAGAGTTGTTGCCAAACTTGACATTCCCACCATTCTGAAGAGATCGAAACTCCCTTAGCTCTTCCTTCCTTCCTGTCATGTGACGTGAGTAGCCACTGTCAATGTACCATTCTTCGTTGAACTGCTGGTCACTTATAACCTGCAAAAATTAAGCATATTTAGGAACCCAAAGTTTCTTAGGTCCACGTGAGCCTTTCACAGGAACAAGAATAGTAAGAGAAACATCAACAAGATATGTTCTTTTTATTAATGTTGTTTCATCTTTTCTTTTAATGGTAAACACTTTGATTTTGTTAGGGTTAGCAACAGTTGGTTTTGTTTCAGGTTTTGGTGTTTGGGCTTTAGACTGCTTTCGGTTTTCCTGGACTGGGGAAATCTTCGATTTTCCTTTCAACTTCATTGATGATTTTGAATTATGTGCAGGAACGGAATTGGGTTTAGAAGAGAATTGAGAATGAGAAGAATTAGAATGGTAATTTCTTCTGACTTGTGGTTCGAAATGACCCTTTTGTTTATGGTCATTAGAGGAACCGAACCTGGACGTTCGGTAGCTGTTGCTTTCGGGACCGAACCTGTCCTTTCGGTTGCTGTTGCTTTCTAAACCGAGCCTATCCCTTCAGTTGTTGTTGCTTTCTGAACCGAACCTATCCTTTCGGTTGCTATTGCTCTCATGACCGAACCTAACCTTTCGGTTCTGTTCCTCATGTGGCCCAAAAGCCTTTTCTTCTGACTTTGAATTTCTATCATGATAAGAGAAATGAGTGTTTTGAGAGCGCCAAAAATGCTTGCTCAGAGAGATTCTTTTTGTATCTTAGGTTTCTTTGCTGCTTTTGATTTTTCACTTGTTTCGGCTGTCTGTGGATGTTAGCCTTTTGTTTCGGCTTCTTGTCAGCTGGTTCACTTTTCACAGATGATGCTTCGCTTATGGAAGTGGCTTCTTCTACAGGTATTTCTTTTTTGCCACTAGTGCTTGGCACGTCAAAGTTGTCAGGCTTATTCAGCGGCTCTGGTACATATCTTCCTTTTGTTTTCCAAGATTTTCGCTCTGACAAACCAACTGTTTCGTCGGCATTATCTATAGGAGTAGACCAGAAGAACTCATCACAGCCATCTGCATTATCTTCATTCACAATGGCAGTGAGTTCGGCTGTTTGATGTTCAGTTACTCCTGTGACTTTATACACCTGATTTGGAGTAGTTCTCACATTTTGGTACACTACAGCCTTTTCTTCAAGAATCGGGGACTTATTTTGGGACAAACGAGCGAACTCCACAGAATTTTCAGAAATCAGAATTTTGTGGTTTTCGGGTTCGCTCTTGACAAACTCAGAACAGTCGACTACATCCTCTACAGAAATTTCACTCATATCATCGTCCTCATTAAGTTCAGATGCGTTTTCAACATCAATTTTATTTTCTGAACTTAAATTAGCACTTAATGAGTCGAATTTTTGTATGGTTTCGGTCCTTAGTTTCAGCTTATCGTTTTCATCCAAAAGATTTTTCAGCATGTCCTTATGGTCTTTGGACTTTATAAAAGATTCTATTTTGTCCAGACCGTACATATAAGTGGGATTCACATCATCAGACGATACAACACTTTCACAGTTGTATGCTTCAGCATCGATTTCATCCTCCTTAAACTCAAGGAAGGGTAAAATCATGTGATGTATTTTCTGCCCTATTTCACAATTCAGATGCAGTTGAGTAATATTAGCATAAATTCTTTTAGCAATCAAACAAAAAACATTTCTTTGTTTTAAAAGCTTCAAATTGTCTCTTTGTAAATAAATGTTTTCATCCTTAGACTTAATCAGCTTCGACTCCTTTTGCTCAATCCACATCCTTCGCTCCTCACTCTTGGATGACACCCTGCTTATTTGGTCAGTTAGATTAGAATTGGTGACCCGTGTTTGAGTTAAACAACTATCCAGATTTGAGATTCTTGAATTTAAGTTATTTAATTCCTTTTGATATGATTTTTGTGGAACTTTGAACGAGATAAAAAGAGATTGTACCTTCTTGATCAATTCATCAAGTTCATTGATCTGCACACTTAGAGGTTTTGCTGTGAAGCATAAGTCCTCTCGCTCCTTGGCGTCCTCATTTCCGCCATCAGTATTGTATCCCCTTATGTGAGATACATCAGTCACCATCAAACACTTTCCGTTGCTTTCACCACCTCTTGCGACATACGCCTTTCCATGTGAAGGTTTCCTCACCTCATCATCTTCTGAGTCGGTTGACCACACCTGCACGCCACCAAACTCGTCATCCTCTGCTGAACCCTGTACAATAAGAGCATTCATAGAAGGATTAGTAGCAACTTTCTTCCTCTTAATCTCTTCCAGCTTTTTCTTCAGGACAGCCTCTTCATCTTTCTCCTCATCTTTCTCTACCATTTTCTTCAGAACACAATCTTTGGCATAATGATTCTTTCCTCCACAGTAGTAGCAGTTGACACCAGAATCTCCTTCAACCTTCGCCTCTTTCTTTGGTTCCTCAGTCTTCGGCTCTTCCCTTACTTTCTCTGAACTGTAGTTTCCCTGCCAATTTCGGTTCTTATTGGTAGGAAACCTCTTCTTGATGAACCTTTTTGGATTGGACACCATCATAGCATAATCTTCTGAAGTAAGATCGTAGTCCTCTAGGTTCAGATCTTCATCTTCTACTACATTCTTGCTTTTGGACAAGAGGGCTAAGGACCCCAAGTTTGAGACCACACTCTTCTCTTGCATCACAATCTTTTCTTGGGATTTCAGAATTCCCACCAATTTCGCCAACGAATATGACTTGAACTGCTCGTGAGCTTTAACTGTAGACACAACAGCTCTCCATTCGGATCTTAAGCCATTCAAAAAGGTGACCTTCTGTTCAATCAACTTCCTTTCGATATCATGTTTGATCATCTTGCTAAGAAGATGATTGAAGCGATCAAACGTCTGAGTAACGGACTCATCGGATTTTTGCTTGAACTCACCAAACTCAGACAAAAGCAAGGTCTGAATAGAGTGCTCCAGATCTTCATCTGTGGAATACAGCTCTCGCAGCCGATCCCAGATTTCTTTAGCGGTACTACAGGAACTCACCAACCTAAACGTGTTAGATTGAAGAGTGAATCAGATCAGTCTTAATGCTTTGATATTGCACTAAAGCTTCTCCTTTTCGTCTTGAGCAACGTCTTTCACATCTTTTAACAGATCATTATACACTTTCTGAGTTTTAATGATTCTGGAAGTTCCTGAACGAGCAAATGGTCCAGACACAATAGCTTCCCATATAAGATACCCATTATCTTCAGATCCGATGACATAGTCTTCAAAATGATGCGCCCAAACTTCGTAATCCTGGGTGTAAAGAATAGGAATCTTTGTTGTTGATCCAATACTGTTTGACATGTTGATGGGATTAGATTGAGAAACGTCCATGCTTGATCGTTTTACCTGTTTGAAAGATCAGACTTGTAATATGTAATATTAGGGCAAAACGAATAAATACTGAGATACGTCAATTATGGAGTGACGGCTCAATAAATATCAGTTAATGCGGAATAAACCCTAATCACTTCATCCACAGAAGAGATGTGTATGAATTACACAGCCTCCTGCTCTGATACCAATTGATGAGTTTATAAAACTCTTGATCTATTAGATCTTTTAACAGGCAAATCAAGAAAGTAATAACAGTATAACAAAAACACAAGAATGGATCTGAATGAGTCGAATGATTTGATTAACTCAATCCTCAGCAAAGCTCGATGAAGAACTTCCGTTGTAGAGGATTCTAGGGTTACAAAAGATAAGAACGTAAACGCTTTTAAAAATCTCTATCAAATCTTACCTTAAAGAATGCATGCGAGCATCTATATATAATAACCCTACAAAGAACTCACGGATGGACAGGCCCATACCGGAGACAAAACTGGACTAGCTAACAAGCCCAAAGACGCAACACTAACTGGACCTAACACAATCAGTATGGTTACGAGTATCTTTATGTTTACCTTATAATTCATGCCTTTAAGGTAACAAGAATTATCACGGTATTTTTGAAACCATTTTAATCTGTTTTCCTAGTTATATACTAGGTCACGTTATAAACCTTTAAACCAACCCACTTAGGATTACCGGATATTTTAGACTTTGCGAGTTGTATCGTTCATTTAATATTTTCTGGAGTCTTTATTTCCTTCTTTTAGACTTTACTAGCTATATCATTCATTCGATACTGTCTGGAGTCTGTATTTCCTTGTTTTAGACTTTACTAGCTGTATCGTTCATTCGATACTGTCTGGAGTCTGTATTTCCTTGTTTTAGACTTTGCTAGCTGTATCGTTCATTCAATACTGTCTGGAGTCTGTATTTCCTTGTTTTAGACTTTGCTAGTTGTGTCGTTTATTCGATACTGTATGGAGTCTGTGCTTCCTTGTGTTAGACTGAGCCAGGCGTATCATTCATTCGATACTCTCCTGGAGTCTATGTTTTCATTTGCTTTAGTCAGCAATATTATTGTTGAGGTTTATGTTATTTTCCCCTAGTATTTTTACTTGTGATTTCCTCATAGTTCCTTCAAAGTCAAAATTGTATTTTGGTATTGATAGTATTTTGGGGAAAAATTACTCCTTAAAACATAAAACTCCCGGGTCTTGGTAGAAGACTGCTTTTATTTAGAAAATATAGGATTTTCTGGAAAGAATTCTAATATTCTATAGATTCTAAACTACCTTTTTCATGAGGTTCTTTTGAATATCAATGTGTATTTATACTAACGTCATTAAATACTTATGAACTAACCAGCATTATAAAAATGCTAATACTCGCTTTCAAAATAACTTGTATTCTCAGGTCATCGATAGACAGGTACATCCCGGGAGCTTTAGTGAAGTCAGCCTAGTACCAAGCTACATCTATATTATTCTCTGTATTACTTTTTTGTTGCTATGAAATGTAATCTATGTAAAAATTAGTACTATTAATGAAATGGTGGTTGTATTTTGATTACTAAATTACATATGTTGTGATACTTGACATGACGTCCTCCACCCCAGAACGTTTCCGTCGTTCCGGTTTTAGGGTGTGACACCATACTACCTTCCACACCTACCCATATTTGTCTCAAGTATCACCACAACACCCTAACCATATACAAGACACTGCTATTCCTCACTCCTAGAGGAATACTAAATATCACATATCTGGCATCCCAGCCTCTCACTACCCACCCATCCATGAAACTTCCACCAACCCCTGCAGCACTAGGGTATGCTAGCCATACATAACACTGGACCCTATAGACTTTTGAATATCTAATCCTACCCTAAGCCCTAATCAATAAGAACAAAACATAAGGTCGGATCAAACATTCTCAAGCTATAAGATCTTAATTATATACAACTGTGATGAATACAGAAGTAACTATAGTAATGATGTCAATTTCATATTAAGGAAACCCTAGGCTAGCAGGAATCATGTAATCATGCAATTCTATCACGCAATTCCTGAGGATCCCTAGCCTAGTACCAGCATGTTGTTCTAACATATCACATAATTAAATAACTTGTATGGTATTTTGGGGTCTACTTACTAGCTTTGGCTGATCGTACACTTTGCATCCTCCTTTACTTACTTTGAAAACCATTTTGAAATCATTTTAAAAATCTTTTTCCTTGATTTGAGACTGGATTCACACGAGTGTTCCTCCAATTCACTCAAACCAAGGCTCTGATACCAACATGTAACACCCATAAAATTCAAGCCAATTTAAAACTTTTCAAAAACATTTAAAATACCAATAATTATTACAAAAAGGTTTCCAAACAGTTTCACATCAGAGTTCCTAGAAATCATAAACATAAACCAATGAAAGTGTACGGTAACGTCTTCGCCTTCCCGCGGTCATCCGCCAAACCTGAAACAGTAACGACCAATGTAAGCTCGAAGGCTTAGTGAGTTACCCCCAAAATACCAACTTCATATACCATAACCATATCATATATCAAATACAGAACAACCATGCATCCCGAGTCTACAGTGTGGCTAGTCCGCCCACACCGGGCCTTCGGTCTGTCTGGTCCACTCTCCGAGCCTCGGCACGTCTGGACCGCCCTCGCGGGGCCTTCAGCCTATTCGAACCGCTTTTCGGGCCTTCAGCCTGACAATGTACCCTTCTGGGTCCGCAGTCTATCCGGTCCGCCCTGGGTATGTTGTCCTACAGCACAAAGTAGGACCCGCCTCAACCCAACCCCAAACAAACAACCATGTTCACATATAACAGATAATCACATAAGTACATACACAAAAACAACCGATCTAACAGATCATATAGCATAGCAACATTCTAACCAGGATAACAACTTAAACCAGGTCACTAACAATATACCATCCTATATCAGGATACTGATCTAAACCACATCACTAACAATATACCATCCTATATACCAAGATACCGACCTAAACCGGGTCACTGACAATATACCATCCTATATACCAGGATACCGACCGAAACTAAGTCACTAACAATATACCATCCTATATACCAGGATATCGACCTAAACCAGGTCACTAACATAATACCGTCCTAATTACCAGGACGCCGATCTAACAGATCAATAAGCATATTAAACCAATACAAGTGTACGATCT
Organism: Lactuca sativa; assembly: GCF_002870075.4. Classification (NCBI taxonomy): domain Eukaryota; kingdom Viridiplantae; phylum Streptophyta; class Magnoliopsida; order Asterales; family Asteraceae; genus Lactuca; species Lactuca sativa. The sequence goes on from NC_056627.2 coordinate 92,402,067, forward strand.
GAGAAAGGGTCGGCCTTGGTGTCGTATACCATGTTAATATAGTGAGGATAACTCACCTTTCAATGTCGAAATGAACCACGAAAATCACGCTCATGAAACACTACCCCAAACACCAACACCTATAACCATCAATGATCCAATTCATAAATATCCGCATACCAATATACTCAAAAGTCAAAACGGTCAACCCTTGGTCAAAGTCAAAGTCAACTATCAAGGCCAACAGTCCATGTTGACCTCAACTCGTCGAGTGCCCTTCACTACTAGAAAAACAACTTTTTACGACGCGCAATCCATGACACGCACTGTTTCACGATACACAATAGTGGGTGCCCTAAAAATAATGTCATCTCTCCCAAAAGTTGAGGGATTCAGGACACACATTTTTGCGTGCCACTAAATTTAGTGTCAAAAAAATAAAAATAAAAAACACGGAGGGCACCTATCATAAAAGCGTTTCGTCTAAGAATGTCGTTTTATAATTTTTTTTATTAAACATGCGTGCTTCGTTTTTAACAGCTAAGGGGAAATGAATTCCCAAAAAATTAAAAACCCCACCTCATGTTCTCCTCTCCATTGTTTCCACCCACTGTCTTTCCATATTTTGACCTAATTATTCAAGCTCTGTGATTTCCAAGTCCGCTTTGAAATCTATTGTTACTATTTGAAATCAGATCCAATCCTACCATCGCCTAAGCCTTCTTGTCTCTCTCGGTCGGTACCTAGGGTTTTTATTGAAAGCTTGAATCGATCAACTGACATAACCAAAGGTAAAATGAATCGGAAAAGGGTTTTCAGTGAAATATACTGTTACTCTTTGAAATCGGATCCAATCCTACCTTCAACCAATCTTTCTTGTCTCTATCGGTCGCGACCTAGGGTTTGTTCGTGAAATCTTGAATCGATCGACTAGGGTAACCAAAGGGTAAGCAAACCAGGAAAGGGAAGCAATAAATCCAACACTCACTCTCAAATAGATTCTACTGGACAAGGTTTTAATTTGGGCTGTCTACATTCTCATCGATTCTACTTTCATTCAAGCTTACATCAGTTTTTTATGAACCATTCGATCCCTAGATGGCACCGACTTATGTTTCCAGGTGATACAAGGTTTGTTCTTCCTCACACTCGACATACTCTGGTAACAAAATCCTACAATGGAAATCAATTGTGACCTAGGTTTCTACTCTACCAACCTAGGTTTGTCAACAAATTCATTTACCTTTTATTTGTTGTTTTCTTCTCATAAATGCTTTCATATGTGCGATTCATATTTTTTAATGAAATCAAGCACATATGGATTTTGATTTCACTAGTGATATTTGAAGAACGGAGAATTCGGTTCATATGGGAACCCAATTGTCAACCAACCATTTTGGTATGTGATTATCATAATGTTTGGTTAAAGGAATTAGAATATAGACAATCAAAGCTGGCCAACATACTGCACACTAACGAACTATCAAGGCAATTTAACGTAATTTAGTTTCACTTTAATGTTGGACAAACTTTGTATGGCTACTATCAGTTTTACCATCTTTTCTTTTTGTTCTTTATGAGTGTCTAGATATTTATAGAGTTATAGTGCTAATTTATGATGATGATTTGCAATCCATTATACTATTTATATATATAGTTTTACTATGACTATATCTATATATGTTTTATATATTTAGGATGTGGAAGAACTAATGAAGGAAGTACAAGAGACTAGAAGGATCAAGATGGTGCATCTGCCTAGTAAGACACACCATGCTAATTGCATTTGATTTTGGTGCATTTTTTGTTATTATTAATTTTGACCTTTTCATTTATTTAGTTTCTTATATTTTAGGAGTTTAATTTTAAATATCATCTTCTCACAGGTTATGGATATGGAATATGAGCTCCAGGCATTACGAAGTCAACTAGCAGATAAGTCTAATTGTTCATTGAAGCTCCAGAAAGAGGTTATTATTATTATTATTAATTTATTATTTTTTGTTGTTTGTTTGTATTCAGTTGGAAATGAGCAAACATGTAGAGAAAAATAGACCCTATTGATTTGAATTAGATGGCACAAAAGCTATAGGCTCATATTTGCATATTCATCCATGTTTTGATGAAGTCCCAGAGCTTCTAGAATGTTCTATCCAATGGTATCGTTTGGCTTCTGAAAGTGGAAAAAGGCTCTTATTTCAGGTATTAAGATTATGTTTTTGGATTAATTTTTATTTTTTATAAAAGTCATCTAAATTTTGTACATTTTAGGTGCCACAAAACCTATTTATGCTCCTGAACCTTCTGATGTTGGGCGATTACTTGAAGCTGAGGTCATTTCAGATGGGTTGAGTATCACTTTGACAACCTCTGGTCCCATTGAACCAGGTTTGTCTGTGAAAAGACGTAAATGCCCTCCTTGTGATGCTTTATACCAAACTCAACTTATACAAATTATGTAAAACAACTGCAGGATTAGGAAACTATGTGGAAGCATTGGTTCATCACCATGACACCGAATTTAATGTATGCCAACTCAACTATTATGCTATCAACATGGTGGTGGTTTAATTCAGCCTCTAATAAGTTAATGCATTTTTTTGTAATATTGGTGTAGGCTAAATGTAGAGAGACAGGGGAAATTGTGGTGATCAAGAAAGTTCTTCAAGACAAACATTACAACAACAGAGAGCTACAAGTTATGGAAATGTTGGATCATCCAAATGTTGTGGCATTGAAGCACTCTTTCTTTTCAACCACTAAAAAAGAGGAGCTTTGCCTCAATCTTGTTCTTGATTTTGTTACTGAAACTGTTAGTCGAACTGCAACACATTACACTAGGATGAACCAACGAATGCCATTGACATATGTCAAATTGTTTACTTATCAGGCATGTTCGTATGCTACCTCATTTATGGTAATATATAGGACATAATTATTTTCAGATTAAAGATATAAACATAACAGGAGAATGTAGCTCCAATTTCAAAATATCTGAATCTTTTTTCTACTTTCTAGTGCAGATATGCAGGGCACTTTCATATATTCATAATTTTATCCAGATATGTCACCGTGACATCAAAACCATAGAATTTACGTGTAAGATTAGTCTTGATCATTTATGCACTCAATTATAAAACTTTTTTTAATTATTATTATAATGTATTTATGTAGTTGTATTAAATCTTATTTGTTACTTTCAGGTGAATCCACACACACACATCTATCCAATCTTTCAAATTTCCTTCAGTTCATCGTTTGGTAGCAATAACAAAGGTATAATACCATCCATTCTTTTAATCCTTCTTTTTATTGTAGGTGCACATAATAATAAAAAAATTGCTATTGTGATGCTAAGCTGCTAACAACTTGTATTTGACATTTGAAGGTTGGGCATGTGGATTCTGGAAAGTCAACACTTTCAGGAAGGCTGCTACACCTTTTGGGACAAATATATCAGGAGGCTAAGTTACCATGTTGTGGTGTTGGATTCACCAGGGCATAAAGATTTTGTCCCAAACATGATATCAGGGGCAACACAAGTAGATGCTGCAATAGTGCAGGAGGTCAAACACGGGAGCACGTAACTCTGATTAGAAGTTTTGGTGTTGATCAAATCATTGTTTCTGTCAATAAAATGGACGTTGTTCAATTTTCCAAGGAAAGGTTTGATAATATTAAACTTCAACTTGGGGATTTTCTTCGTTCTTGTAATTTTAGAGATTCTAATGTCATGTGGGTCCCCATGAGTGCATTGGAAAATCAAAACTTGGTTGCACCTCCTTCTGATGCTCAATTGCTTTTCTGGTTGTTATAATATAGGTTTAAGGGAGGTAGTTTGTTGGAAGCCATAGATTCTCTTCAACCTCCTGATATAGAATATTCTAAGCCTCTTTTTAGATGATTCTTTTATGTTCATTTTAATCCTTTTTTTGTAGCTATCCCATCATCATGTGGAACTGTATCATCCGTGGAGGTGTGTATATTATGTCAAAAAAAATTAAACTTTACGTGTAATATGTTAGGAATATACCAATATATTATTAATAACTTATTGCAAATAACACTCTTTTTTTATTTATTTTAAAAATGTAACTGGAATCTTTGAATTAAAAACTTTTGATGTTGTTTATTTATTTTAAAAATGTAACATGTACAACATGTGGATCAAACCATTCTACAGCGATCACTCTATGCTTCTATAGTTGCAGTTGCATCACCTTCTGCAGTTGGGTAATTAATATTCTGATGCTAAATTCTCTTACTATTTTCTTTGTATTTCAGCTTATATTTTCTCTTATTCTACAATAGTGCTTGGGTGGATCTTCTACCTGAAATACAAACATGGGAGGGTTCTGTTGCATGCATTGGTGAAACCACTGCTTCAGCTGCTAGAAAATTAGGCTTAACAAACGTATCCCACCCATCTACCCCTGGTCTTCACGGGTAATATATAATTATATATAATATTATAATTCCTCTCATACTATTTATTATATTCTTATTATTATTATAACTTCGCGTGTTTATTTACCCTTCGCATTTGACAGATGGGTTGACACCATTTTTGATGCTTTACGTGTACATAATCATCTCTCAAATGTCTAAAACCAAGGTAGCTTGTTATTACAATTTACTGATATACCCTTTTTTAACCATGTTTTATTTCTTGTTTCCAGTTTAAAGTACCTTTTTTATGCAAAAATTTGAGACCTGATGCGTATGATCACTAAATGAGGGAGTACATTACAATTTACAAGAACAAATTACATCTTCGTACATATGTAGTAATACCATGAGAGAAGCAAACTAGCATTGAGCGACATTCATGATGTTTGTTCATTGTTATTGTATATCAACATTCATGATGTTTGTTAATTGTTAGTGCAATGAATTATCTTTATTGCTTATGGTATTATGAGACTTCTAATTTGTTATTTAATTTAAAAATTAGTAAACATATCAAAATATATTTTTTTAAACATTTAAAATTATGATACGCAAAAATGTGTGTCATCTTCATTTATGACATGACCTTTCTTGACAGGGGATTTCTTGATACGCATTGCGTGTCATTAACATGCGCATCGTAAGGTTACGACACGCGAATGCGTGTCATCTTCCTTTATGACAGGCCCTTCCTTGATCCGCATTGCGTGTCATAAACGCACGTCGTAATTGCGCGTCGTAAATGAGCGTCATAAATGCGCGTTGTCTATAGACGATGCGCAAAAGCACGCCGTCTCTCTTTATGACAGGTCCTTTCTTGACGCGCATTTGCGCGTCGTCTGAGCCTTTTACGACGCGCAATGAGCGTCGTAAAAGGCTGTTTTTCTAGTAGTGCTTGGCAACTCGCCGAGTTCCTCAGAATACTTGTCTGCTCACCGAGTCACCAAAGTGACTCGTCGAGTTCCCACGGTTCGCGACTAAAACTCAATGGCCACTCGTCGAGCTTCTCTCTTACAACTCGACAAGTCTACGCACATCTAATGATAGAGAAAACTCTAACGGACTCACCGAGCCATCCTATTGACTCGTCGAGTTTTAGGCAATCTTCATGGGACTCACCGAGTTGTTCTTCCAACTCGTCGAGTTCATGCCTATGTTCATGTGACTCACCGAGTCTCTCAAGCGACTCGCCGAGTCCCTACAGTTCTTCATCCATATAGAGGATTTTTAATCCATGCAATGACTCCAGTTGACTAAAAGAGAAAGGCTAAGTCTGTGAATGTCACATGTGCCAATGCAAAAGAAGTCATTTGTTTCTACTGCCATTTGAAGGTACATTGGTTGCGAAGCTGCCATATTTACCTAAAAAGATCCAAGGATGGTAAAGTCAAAATATTTGACTCTACTTCAGGTAAGTCCACTGTCTAACTCTATTAAATTCCTATTTGGAGATTCTTAATACATGATCTAATGCAATTACATTTTGATGTTTTGTAGAATCAAAGGAAGCTTAAAGGAATGTAAGCTGATTTTGATCATGAAGAGATGGATTTCAATCACATGGTTCGATGATCATAATCTTGAGTTGTTGCTTAGGAGTTATGATAGATTGCTTAGAAATATTTATAAACATAGTTTTCATTTTTAATTGCATTGTAAGGAAAAGTTTTCCGCGTTTTAGAAATAAATAAAATTTTTATTTTGTTTTATTTTATGTCTCATTACAATGGCATTTGTGAACATTGATGTTTATGTATATTCTAGCAATGTTCATTATGGATTTGATTCTTTCGTTTGTGGTAATGTCAAGATTTACCAAATAATGAAAGATTCTCATCACCCAAGTTTCAGTTGGATAGAAACTTGGAATCATGCAACTTGTATTGTGTGATGAATGAGAACCTTCATCTTTGGGAAATTAAGACTAATTCCTTGTTCACATGAATATGTGAGTCAAGTGAAGGACTAGGGGATCGGGTACACTGGGTGCGTGCTGGTTAGGTCCACCACAAAGAACGATAAGACTATTTGTCATGATTAATAAAGTTTAGTAAATATGGTTATGCTTACAAATTTAAGTATAATTTTGAATAATTGTAAAAGTTTAATGTATGGCAGAACGAATAAGAAGAATCAAATTAGGCAGAAAGATAAAAGTTTCTCCAATCTGAAAAGATGGGAGAGTACTTGAGTATCATGTTTTATGATTATCTTAGTGATTATGAAACCATATCACAATTGATTCTCTAAGGATATCTTAGTGCATTTATATGGCTATGAAGAGAAATCGTGAATTGTTGAAATGGTTAAATCAAGAAGATGAGTCATACTTCATTCCAAAAAAAAAATCTTAGAGTCATACTCCAAGATTATGCCTTGAGTGACACTAAATTAAGAAGGTTTATAACACTTACCAAATGTAGAGTAACATGTTTCTTACTCTTGTACATTTGAAATTGGTAAGTTGTGATGTCTTGGTAAGGACAAAGACCAACTAAGACCAATTGTGTGAAGTGTCTTTCTTGATAAGAAACCGCACTGACTCTTGAATATTTTTTTTCAAGTAATGTTCCTTGACAAAGTGAATCTTATATGTCAAGAGGTCAGTGGGAGTCATGTTGACATATTCTTGTTTTGGAGCCCATTCCATTTAAAGTTGATTATGTATGTGAGTTCTATGAGTTCTCAATTATTTGCATAACAACTTGGAAGCAATGGGAAGCTCTTGTGCTGCCAAGAGGCAAGAAATTAAGATTGAACAAGTTCCATCCATATGGGTTTGGATTGTCACTAACCATGTCTTGTGATTATGGTTATTACAAATTTACATTGGTAGGAACACATATACCATAAAATCTAAGTGTCGTAAGGTTTCTCTCCAATTCATGAAAATGATTATGAGGAAATGGTTTCACTAAGTAGATTTTAATAGTTTATAATTGTGATATTTACAATCTCAAATTTGATTAAGATTATGGCATCCCTCTTCATAGTTAGAATTGTGAGAAATGGAAAATGTCTAACCATTTGGAACTTATTGTCGTAAGTTCTGAATAGTTAAGACAGACATGGAAGCTATCTAAGGAAAGGTGTATGATTTTGAGAAGCCTAGATAAAGTCTTATCGAATCATCTCATATCAGAAATTTAAACTTTGGTAATGAAAATCAATAAGTATTGATTTCTAGAAGTCCAGCTGATTTTTGAGTACATGTCAAAGCTAGTGGGAGCATAAGTGTTATGCTGATAAAGATAATAGTTATTATGCTAGTGGGAGCATAATTATTATGGTAAGTTTTGCAAGTTAGCAATGTTAATTATAGAAAACAAACGTTTCAATTTGCAAAGATGGAGGGTTTGAAAAGTTGTTTTGCTATAATTAAGGGAAAGGAATTTATACTTCATTTCAAAATCTAAAAGTTTAGATTGAGTTTTTAATCAAATTTAGTCAAATATATGTGAATGTCATGTTGGAATGGTTCAACATAAGGAAATTCTATATATGGAAATGTTAATTGCGTTCTCAAAATTTGATTATGATTGCGGCATCCCTCTTCATAATTCGAATTATGAGCACATGGCAAATAGAAATATTGTAGCAAAAGACTAGTCAAGTATCATGTCTTTATGAATCATGTCCAATATGCTTTGGGTATAGGATCGATTACATGTGTTATAATATTCATCCGTTCTAAATTTTCCAAATGCCTAGGGCATTAAGAGGGAATAAGGACTAGAACCAGATATGAATAAAGTGGTTAACAGCTGTTAAGGACAATCTAAGGATCGCCAAGGAATGGTCGCTTGTAGTTGGAAGTATAAAAATGGATTGCCATATTGACACACTCTGAGAAGAGGTAACTCTTGTTCAGAAGTCAAAATGGTAACATGGAAATGTTTCCATAAGTGGAAATTATTATTTAAATCTATGTAAAATTAGGAAAATTAATGCAAGAATGATGTTCAAAGGAATGTACTTTGAATATGAGACTTCGTTTCCATGGAGTTGCTCTCCATTCAAATACTTTGTAATGTATGTTGCCAAGTCTCTGTGACTTTTGTGCATATTCATTACAAGAGTATCATTGCATATAAGTTTAGAATCTAATAAATAACAGTAAATGGAAAGAATTTGATATTCTTACATTTACGGTAAGGATTTGGAATTGTGAAATCAACATCACTGACATGTTTTTTCAATTAATCTATTTCACAAAGTCAGGACCATAGACAAACATAGTGTGCATGCTTGGAGCATGGCATAGCTATTGTTTTAATTCAAGTATTAAGTTGATAAATCCAAACATTATACAATGAATAATGAGTAATCAGTATGGCACTAAAAAGTTTTGGGGCCATATAGGATTAGTATTATTCTTGTGTTTCACTTTGCATGTTTTGACTTCCCGAATAACTAGGTTATTCAAACTATCCACAGTCGATCATACTTTGGAAGTAGCTATTGAGCAAAGACTATCAGGAATGGGTCTGTAGTTTGTCTAGGTGTTTTATACGTAGCTGCAGTGTTCATGAGTACTCCTGGAAAAAGATCCGAGTATTGGATTCAACCCACACTCGTCTGAATCACTTCATCAATTTTATCATGAGTGATTGTGATACGATAATATCTAATATTCTTGAAACCAATACATGTGAATTGTAGTTACAAGTCGATTGCACATTGACGTATGTAAACTCACCAGTAACTTGGTGTTATAAAACATATTGTTGTGTGTAATTTGATGAGTAAGTAGAAGCAAACATTTGATTCGAAGTTTATCCATTCCTTTTACCCCATTCGGATAAAAGCAATATATATGGGCCCCTCGATGATTTAGTGATGACACCCCTAAGTGCTTGGCCAAGCCTGAACTGATTTGATTTGTTCAATTAGTCGGTCGTCATAAATCGGAAATCGGGAAACAATAGATGGACAAAGAGAATGATTATAATGCATGCCTCAGTTCATACGATATCTAGAATGGAGGAATATATGATCCATTATCTAATGGACACGTCATTGACTAGGTTAGAGTTTGACAGCGGCTTTTAAGAGCTACGATTGGTAGTCGGGATTTTGGAGTCGTACTTGCAATAACATTTATTAGACTTATCCAAGTGGGAGACTATTGGATTAGGTGTCTAAGCCCATAACTATAATTGGTTTGTACTTGACTCGAGAGTAGCCTGGTCCATTTGGGTTGCATATCACCAGGACAAATTGATACGATGGACTTTTGAGAAGAGGTTATTTATGATTTGTTAATATATTATAGGTCCTAATATATTAATATAAAATCATATGATTTAATTAGTATTGATCAAGAATTAATTTGGAATTGATTTTGTGATCAAAAATATTAATTAAATGTAAGGGGATTGATTTGGTAAATCAATCATTCTTATGGTGTAGGCTTATTGTTATTTAGGATGGGAAAAACCAATATGGTAGTCCATGGATAGTCCATGGAGGTTTAACCCATGGATCCTAAGTAATATGAAAGGTCATGGGCATTAGGGTTTACATGGATGTAACCCTAATCTTGCCATATTATATAAGAAGCCCTTTATCATCCAAAATGGCACACTAGTGATCCTTGGAGTTCTATGAGCCGATTTTGGTTGCAAGAATATTCTCTCAAAAGCCATCCTTTGTCCAAATGTGTGTTGTGATTCCATTTGAGGTGCAACACCTGGGGAACTAAGTTCTTAAAGGCCAAACTCAAGAAGTTCTACAAGCTACAACAAAGAGGTAATTCTATAAATCTCTTTTATGTTGATTATGTCATTTGCATGCTAGTTGTAGGCTTAATGCTTTGGAAAAAATATTGCTTGTATAATTATAGAAAACATAGATCCAAAGCATTTAGGGTTGTATGTGCACCATAGGATGTTGTAGTATACAAAACCCATCAGTTTTGCTATAATTAAGGGAGAGGAACTTATACTTCATTTCAAATCTAAAAGCTTAGATAGTAAGATTTTAATAAAATTTAGTCAAGGAAATATATGTGAATGTTATGTTGAAAAGGTTCGATATATGGAAATTCTATATATGGAAATGTTATAGCAAGAGACTGGTAAAATATCAGGTTATGAATCGTGTCCCATATGCTTCGGATATAGGATCTATTGCGTTGGCTATAATATTCTCATTTTCTAATTTTCCAAATGCCTAGGGCATTAATAGGGAAAAGGGACTAGAACCAGATATGACAAAAATTGTTAAGCAATTGTCGAGGACAATCTGAGGTTTACCAAACATTGGTTGCTCATAGACAAATGGAAGTAAAGTTTCAATTTTGGAAGGACCATATTGACATACTCTCAGAAGTGGTAACTCTTTTTCAGAAGTGATAGTCAAAATGGGAATATGGAAATGTTTCCATAAGTGGAAGTTATTCTTTAAATCTATATAAGATTAGAAAACTTAATGCAAGAAGGATGTTCATAGGAATGTGCTTTGAATGTGAGACTTCGTTTCCATGGAATTGATCTCCATTGGAATACTTTGTAATGTCTGTTGCCAAGTCTCAGTGACTTTTGTGCATATAAGTTTTGAATCTAAACAGATTATAGCAAATGGCAAGAATTTGGTATTTTACATTTATGATAAGGATTTGGAATGGTGAAATGAGAATCTTTGAAATGTTGTCCATTAATCTATTTCGCAAAAAGAGGACCGTAGGCAAACTTAGTGTGCATGCTTGGAGCATGGCATAACTATTGTTTTAATTCAAGTATTAAGTTGATTAACCGAAACATTATACAATGAATAATGTGTAATGAATATCGTGATTAAATAAAATGTGTTTGATTTATATTCATAAGTTCTAAGACCATATTTGATTTGATTATTCTTGTGTTCACTTTGCATGTTTTTACTTCACGAATAACCAGGTTATTCATAGCACATGTTTATTGAAGTGTTCATGAGTACTCCTAGAATAAAATTCGAGTATTGGATTATACCCACGCTCATCTGAATCACTTCATGGATTTTATCACGAGTGATTATGAGACGATAATATCCTATATTCTTAAAACAAAGATGTGTGAGATGTAGCTTACAAATCGGTTGCACATCGATGATGTGTAAACGCACCAGTAACTTGGTGTTATAAAACGCATTGTTGTGTGTGATTTGATGAGTAAATACAGCAAGCATATTAGTCAAAGTTTATCCATTCCATTTACCCTTAGAGGGATAAAAGCGATATCTGTGGGCCCCTTGATGATTTAGTGATGACAACCCTAAGTGCTTCGCCAAGCCTGGACTGATTTGATTTGTTCAATTAGTCGGTCATCATAAATCGGAAATATAGAAACAAAAAATGGACAGAGAGAATGATTATAATCTATGTCTCATGTCCATATAATATCTAGAATGGAGGAATATATGATCCCTTATCTAATGAATGTGTCATTCACTAGGTCAGAGTTCATTAGCGGCTTTTAAGAGCTATGGTTGCTAGTCGAGATTTTGGAGTCATACTTGCACTAATAGTTATTAGACTTATCCAAGTGGGAGACTGTTGGATTAGGTGTCTAAGCCCATAACTATAATTGGTGTGTACTTGACTCAAGAGTAGCCTGGTCCATTTGGGTTGCATATAACCAGGACAATGTGATAGGATGGACTTTTGAGAAGAGGTTATTTACGATTTGTTAATATATTATAGGTCCTAATATATTAATATGAAATCATATTATTTAATTTTTATTGATCAAGAATTAATTTGGAATTAATTATGTGATCAAAATAGATTAATTAAATGTATGGGGATTGATTTGGTAAATCAATGATTCTTATAGTGTGGGCCAATTGTTAGACTTATCCAAGTGGGAGACTATTGGATTAGGTGTCTAAGCCCATAACTATAATTGGTATGTACTTGACCCGAGAGTAGCATGGTCCATTTCGGGTTGCATATCACCAGGTCAATCTGATAGGATGGATACTTGAGTAAGAGGTTACTTATGATTTATTAATATATTATAAGTTCTAATATATTAATATGAAATCATATTATTTAATTTTTATTGATCAAGAATTAATTTGGAATTAATTATGTGATCAAAATAGACTAATTAAATGTATGGGGATTGATTTGGTAAATCAATGATTCTTATAGTGTGGGCCAATTGTTATTTAGGATTGGCTAAACCAATATGGTAGTCCATGGATAGTCCATGGAGGTTTAACCCATGCAGCCTAAGTAATACGAAAGGTCATGGGCATTAGGGTTTGCATGGATATAACCCTAGACTTTGCCACACTATAAAAGGACACCCTTAGCACCCAAAATGGACCATTAGAGTTCTTGGAGTTCATTAGAGCCGATTTTGAAGCTACCAAAATTTCACTCAAGTTCTCCTTTGTCCTAGGTGTGTTGTGAACCTTTTGAGGCATGACACATCGGGTGCTAAGTTCTTAAAGACTAACACAACAAGCTACATCAAGAGGTAATCCTATAACTCATTCTTATGTTGTTTATGTCTATTGTATGCTAGTTGTAGGCTTAATGCTTTGGAAACAATATTGCATGTATAATTATAGAAAACATAGATCCAAAGGATCTAGGGTTGTATGTGCACCATAGGATGTTGTAGTATACAAAAACCCAACAATCATGACCTAGTCATCAGTTCACACCTTTGCCCTACTTAATGGAGAATGGATGGAATATTCCAATTCCGTTAATATTCCGTTAGGGTTCCATCCAAGTTTTGAGTCTTCATACCTCTTGAGCCATCTTGATCAACATTGAATATATGATGAGCATCATGAGCATCATGTTGCTCCATTGTCTTCTAAGATTTCATCAACTTCTAGAAGTGTCATTGATCAAGTTGAGTTGTTTCTTGAATGTTGGAATGTGTCTTGAACTTGAAGAAGTACAACCATGTGTTAAATATTGACCATGGACGAACTGCATGTGCCATTGAGAATTTGGAATTCCCATCATTGTACATGAAATGCCATGTGCAATCTTGTTGAGCCATCAATGTGATCATGATGCTCCATTGACTTAAGATGAGCCACTAATATTCATGTTGAGCCATCAACGTCTGATGCTCCACATACAATCTAGATGTGCCATCTGAGATCATGATAGTCCAACTTGCTTTTAGCAAGTGCTCCATGTCACCTTCAAGTGCTCCATGTTTAGCTTCAAGTGCTCAAACATTTGATTCTTCAAACACTTGTTAAATCATCAGGATCTTTCCAACCTGAAACATTTTGATAACAATTGTTAGAGAGATATAGACATAGACTCTACTTATTTCAAGTGAGAATCACATAAAAATATTTCCAACACCGTGAGCTAAGTGATCCCAAGGGATGCCAGAGATTTTGAATTTTAAGCTCCTTCTCCATTCTTCCTTTCTTGTAAATGGTCCATGGAATAAAGACATATATGTTGCTTCTTCTTAAGCCAATTTTAGCATGTGTCTTAATGACTTAAAAACAACATATAACAAGTGTTTACTAGCATATTTCGGTGGTTCAATTCTTGTTTGGTGGATACATTATAGAGAACTTCTACTTGGAGTTCTAATGTCATCTTCATCAACTTCCTAATTGCCAAACGGAACCAACTTCTTCAATGGTTGTTATACTTTCTTCATCTTTGGTTATGTTTAATCTTTATAAGTTCTTGCAAAATTATCCTTGGTGGGTATAAAATGGTTTTAGTTTATTCAAACAAAAATGCTTTTGTTTCTAATTACGTCAAATTTTAGATTATAATTGGATTATTTTTGAGTAAAAAACCAACAATTCCGTAGATAGGGGTGCGGGTAGGAATAGGGTTGGGTTGGTAAGGGATTTCTAAGTTGGAATGTGGTAGGTGTAGCTGGTTTTTTATTTGAATGTGTGGGTATGAGTATGGGCTAGCAAGGATGGGGGTGGATGTGATGAGGATGAGGTGATCGATGGATGTTGTGGTTGTGTGTGGGTATGAATGTGCATAATGTGGTTAGGTGGAGGGGTTGTATGTGGGGTTGATGTGTGATATGGGTAGGTATGGGGTGGGTGGCGTGGATGGGTGGTGTCACACCCCGAAACCCAAGGCAGAAACGTTTCCGGGGCAGACTCCACGTTGAGTATCAAATCCAATCTACATAGTAAGCGAAGTAAACAACCATTACATTACATATAAAGATTTTACATTTGTTTTAAGGTAAAAAGTATTACAAGTGTGATACATATGTATATATAGACAAAAGTAAGACGTGTCTTCTACGCACTCCGTCTTCGCCAAAAGGATCATCGGGTACCTGTCTAATGAGGACCTGAGAATACAAGCAGTTTGAAAATCAGCATAAAGCTGGTGAGTTCATAAGCGGTTTTGTTTTCTGAAAATGTACAAGTTCCCTTACGGTTTCTGAAAAAGTTACGCACCAAGAAAATCCCATATTTTTTTAAAAGTTGGTTACTAATCCGAAATGTAATGTAAAAGATGTACACTGAAAACGTGGTTACTCTTGTGAATTGTAAGGTTTAGTTATCTGGTTTGTTACTCGAATCTGGTTATGTTCAAATGTTACCCCAAGAAAATCCCATATTCTCCTGAAAATTGGTTACCAATCTATAATGCGAAAGTTGTATACTGAAAACCTGGTTGTCCTTCTGAAATGTATTAGTTGTAACTCGTATATAAAACTAATATGTACAAGTAAACTAGTTACTTTATTTATTATTACTATCAAGTAAATCTTTGTTATCCAAATTGCGAGTACCATAACCATACGATAGACTAGATATGGCAATAAGTGGTCCACATCACCTTATGACTTTCGTTACCCTTGAACCTTTTGGTTCGGATGTAGCTAGCAGCCAGGTGTGGGGTAGTCAGCCCCGTATAGATCTATACACTCAATTCACGCTCCCTATCTAAGAGATTCTGGTTACGGGTGTGGTCCTCCACTCACGTATTTTTGTGGAGTGTTCTCCGAGGACGTGTCTCCAATTTATAGGAATAACAAATTTACTAGTAATAATACAGAAAGATACTGTTACAAACAATGATCCTCTACTCGCGTATCTCTGTGGAGTGATACCTGTGGAAAACCATTTGTGAAAATATGAAATACAACATTTTATAACGTTTTTCAAAAATAATACGGTAATGTGTTCAGCAAATTCAATCGGTTATCTGTTATGATTATCAAAGTTAAAAGCATATGAAATATGAACACAACACATGTAAAACAAGTTTTTGAGTACAAGTATTCGTTGTACTTTGCTTGTATTCTCCCCCTGAAAACAGTGAAAAACATTGAAAAAGGGTAGGGGTATGAACTCACCAGGCGAAAAAACGTGACGGTTTGGATGCTAAGTGTGGGTTCTGTTGGATAAGGTGTCTAAGTCCATAACTATTTCTGGTTAGTACTTGACCCGACCCGGCATGGTCCATTTGGGTTGCATGGCACCATGCAATTGGATAGACTAAATGAGAGGAATAACACTTGGAGATTATTAATATATTATAAGTTCTAATATATTAATAATATTATTTGATTAGTTTGATCAAAGAATTAATTTGGAATTACTTAAGTGATCAAAAGATAACTAATTAAATATATGGGTTGATTATGTAAATCATTCATATCTTGTATAATGGGCTAAGAGGCTCCATGGATTATCAAGTTGGGTTCTACCCATAGGATGCTCCATGGATGCTCCATGGGAGTTACAAACCCATGGGTCATGGAAATGAAGAGTCATGACACATTAGGGTTTACATGGTGTAACCCTAGATGTGTCAACACTATATAAGAGTCCCATTCTCCACAAAATCGGCTACACATAAGAAACAAGAGGGCTAGGCCGATTTCAAGAAGTGTGTGTTCTCTCAAAAGTCTTTCCAAGAGCATTTGGTGTTGTGTGAAGCATTTGAGGCATCACACTTGGGGTGCTAGGCTCACAAGGTTTCAAGGAACATAAGCAATAACAAGGTAAGTTATTCTATCTTTCATTCAAGTTAGAAATTGTTCCCCATGTATGCTAGATAGGAATATAACCTTGGAATTCAACTTTGCATGATAATTAGACAAACATAGATTCAAGGTTATTAGGGTTCCATGTACACTTAGGAAGTATTAGAATGCTCAAAACCCATCAGTGGTATCAGAGACTAGGCTTGTTTGTTTGTTATTTGTGCTTAAAAGTTGAAAAAAGTCGAAAAACTTGGTGTCTGCCTGATGAACTCGCCGAGTCCATGGGGAGACTCGCCGAGTTCACTTGTATCTTCAACCTACTCGCCGAGTAGGTTCATGCACTCGGCGAGTAGGAGCCACAGAGTGCAGATTTTCGACTTTAGTTGCTGGAAATGGACTAGAAACATTACCCTAAACTGTTTTGGTACTTGAAAACTTGTTTTAGATGGTGTAATGTCTTTGCTAATCCATTTACAACAACTAGTTATCAAAATTATAAAGTTTTAAGTGTAATTTTGATTCATGAAAGTGTTCATGTTCATGTTCTTGATCTTATGATGCTTAGATGATCATAGGAATTATTTGTAACCTATGTGGTAGTTTAATTCTTGATCATAATGTGTTTTAATGGAGTCCATAACTTGTCCTCAAGTTATGGAAAACCAAAAGTCACTTGAGTTAAAACCATTAAAAGAACACAAGAGTTAGAAAAATAAAGAGTCTTCATTTTTATTACTCTAATAAACTCATAAGTTACAAGAAATGAAAAGTTTTGAAAGTTTACAAAACTTGCCCTCAAGTTTTGGAACAAGTAAATTCATGTTAAAAAACTTTAGTTCCAACCCTTAGAATTTTAAAAGTTAAAATTCAACCCTTATACTTATATTATTATGATTTAATAATTATATATATATATATATATATATATATATATATATATATATATATATATATATATATGTATAAGAACAAAGTCGTCTCACCACTAGTATGCCTCATTCACGAAGCCGGTCTATAAGGTGGGTATAAGGTTGTTGCCTATAAAATGGCAACTTAATGGGTGTCCACTCTCACCCACCGCTTGCTTGACCGGTGGAGGGTCGTTAGCCGAACGGGTAAGACAAGGACTTATAAATTCTCATTAAAAGTATGATGAATATTATAAAGTAACTAAATGTTTTATTAAATTCCCAATCTTAGTTACTTTAGGAAAAATGTGAATAAGGTGCTAATCCATGAAAATACACTTTACACTTTGTTTAAGTCGTTGGTGGAGCGTGTGTGGTTAACCGGCACACTAACTTGGACTTAACAAGGTAGGTAAAGGGTGACTTAAAGTTTATTATAGTATCGGTGGAGCGTGTGTGGTTTACCAGCACATCAATTGAGTGATAAACTTTAAGGGTACCAAGTGATTTGCATGGTTACTTCACACCTCGTTTTGTGATCCTCGGTATCCCAGTCACAAAACTTGGAGGGCACACTCGAGATTGAAACATGCCTTTGAAAAGTTCATTGAATCTCAAAGAATCTAGGAATTTCTAAGAACCAATCAAAAACCTAATATTTAATATTTCAGTTTTCGTGGTGGAAACTGGTGAATCGTCATTCACCTACCTTTCAAATATGTTATAGCTTGGATTACGGCATACCTCTTCTAAGTTATAATATATTGTGATTGGGTCCTAGCCTTAATATTACATTTGGGTGTTTTATTAAGGACTCTCTAAATATCTAAACTAATCTTGTCCTTTTTCCTTCAGATGTCTTCAAACAATGTTGCTTCTGGCTCTAATCCTAATGGCTCCTTTACCCTTATGAACTTGTGTAGGAAAGTCACTTTTGATGGATCCAACTTCAATGAGTGGATCAGAAACATCAGGATGATTACCCGCTACAAGGACAAAGAATATGTCCTTGACAAGGAGCTTAAGGAGATTGATGAGACCACTGCAACTCCTCAGGAGATCGCTGACTTTCAGGCACAAGAAAGGGATGCTACGAAAGTGGCATGCATCATGATGGCCACGATGACAGCGGAACTCCAAAAGTCTTATGAGGATTTCTACCCTTATGAAATGCATCAAGATCTGATGGAAAAATACCATCAAAGTGCACGAAAAGAGAGGTATGAAATCATCTGCTCCATGATAACAACCATGATGAAGGACGGGGAAGCCGTCACGAGCCACATGCAGAAAATGCAAAGGTATGTGGATCGATTGTTGAAGCTTAATGTGAACTTCCCTGAGGAGCTTGCAATAGATATCATTTTGCACTCCTTACCATCGTGCTATGATCAATTCCGCATGACATATCACATGAATAAGGAAGAGGTCACACTCAGCAAACTTCAGGGACTTCTCAAGACCGCAGAAACAGGTCTTAAGGGGAAGTCGGTTGTTAACACTCCTACTCAAATTCTACTCCGGTTTTGGCAATCGGGAAAAGTCGAGGGAAGAAGAGAAAGAGTTCTTCTAAGGGTACCAAGGCTCGGACCCTTGATGGATCTTCTTCAAGTGGAACCAAGAAAGGTTTCATCACTCCTTCTTCTGACCCAAAAGAGGCTGAATGCTTCTATTGCCATGAAAAATCACATTGGAAGCGGAACTGCCCAAAATACCAGCAAGATGTGAAGGATGGGAAAGTTAAACCCAACCACGCAGGTATTTACACTATCATTTCTAATAACTCACCCCATTCTAAATCTTGGGTCCTTGATACCGGTTGTGGTATTCACATTTGTTGTGATTTTGCAGGGACTAAAAAGAAGTGAGAATGTGGAGTAAGGAAGAATAAACTTAATCATGGGGAATAGGAAAGCTTTACCTGTCACCAAGATTGGAGTTTATACTTTATCGCTAAGTAGTGGGTTTAGTTTAGATTTGAATAAGTGTTGTTATTCTCCAGAAATGGCAAGAAATATTATTTCCTTTCATGCATTGTATAAACAAGGTTTGACCTTTTCATTTGATAATGAAGTTGGTTCGATTAATGCTTTCTTTAATAATGTTATTTATTTCAAAGCATTACCTTGTGATGGTGTGTATGAAACGGTATATGTGGTTGATAACTTAGGAAATAATGTATTGTGTATTGATTCTGTTAATAATAATAACTTGGATAAAGCATCATTATGGCATTGTCGTCTTGGACATATCAGCAAGAAACGCATAGGCCAACTCCAAAAGGATGGAGTCTTGGAGTAATTTGACCTAGAGTCAGATGATAGTTGCGAATCATGCTTACTTGGAAAAATGACAAATTCACCCTTCACAGGCTCGTGTGAGAGGGGTGAAGGTTTGTTGGACCTTGTACACACGGATGTGTGTGGACCATTCAAACATGCCACAAGGGATGCTAATCGTTATTATTTGACTTTTACTGATGATTACAGTAGATATGGATATGTCTACTTGATCAAGCATAAGTTAGAGACTTTCGAAAAGTTTAAGGAATTTAAACAGGAAGTCGAGAATCAATTGGGCAGGAACATTAAGATGCTTCGATCCGATCGTGGTGGTGAGTATCTTAGTTCAGAGTTCCTTGACTATCTAAGGGAATGTGGGATAGTCTCACAATTGACACCTCCCAGGACACCACAGTTGAATGGTGTGGCTGAGAGGCGTAATCGAACCTTGTTGGATATGGTTTGTTCCATGATGAGTCGAGCTTCGCTACCAATCTCATTCTGGGGGTATGCCTTAGAGACTGCCGCCCATATCCTTAATCTAGTCCCTACAAAGAAAGTTGCCAAAACTCCTCACGAGATGTGGACTGGTAAAGTACCTAAACTAGAACACATCAAGATTTGGGGTTGCGAGGCTTTCGTGAGATGCGAGACTCATGATAAGCTCGAACCCCGAAGCGAGAGGTGTATTTTCATCGGCTACCCACAACAATCCTTTGGTTACCTCTTGTACAGACCTAGTGAAAATGTGGTCTTTGTAGCTAGGAGGGCTTTCTTTAGAGAGAGAGAGAGAGTTCATAAGCCAAGGAAACAGTGGGAGGCAAGTTGATCTTGAAGAAATTCAAGAGTCAAGCGGTGAAGGAACTTCAAACCCTAGCACTCAACTTGAGGAGGAAACTCCTGTTGAGCCAATTGACAAGTCTGTACTTCTGAGGCGGTCCACAAGGGTTAGGAATGCTCCTGAGCATTGCTATGGATTCCATATTACTACAGAAGGGGATACACTTATCAGTGATGAGACACTGATAGGTCTGGATGAACCTAGCAGTTACGCGGAAGCCATGGCAGGCCCTGAGTCAGCCAAGTGGAAAGAGGCAATGGACAGTGAAATACAGTCCATGTATGACAATCAAGTTTGGAACTTGGTTGAGAATGTACCAGGTCGTAAGACAGTAGGGTGCAAATGGGTCTTCAAGAAGAAGACCGACATGGATGGTAAAGTACACACTTATAAGGCTAGACTGGTTGCAAAGGGCTTCTCTTAAATTCCTGGAGTGGACTATGATGAGACCTTTTTTCCAGTAGCCAAGATTAAGTCTATTCGGGTTCTGTTGGCCATAGCTGCATTTCATGACTATGAAATATGGCAAATGGATGTCAAAACCGCTTTCCTTAATGGAAAGTTGGCTGAAGATGTTTACATGAGTCAGCCAGAGGGTTTTGTCAGCAACGAGTACCCTAATCGAGTGTGTAAGCTTGAGAAATCCATTTATGGATTGAAGCAAGCACCTCGCAGATGGAATCTTTGCTTTGATGAAAAGGTCAAGGAATTTGGCTTTTCTAGGAGTAAACATGAGTCTTGCGTGTATGTCAAGGCTAGTGGGAGTATAGTTAGCTTTTTGGTATTGTATGTGGATGACATATTACTCATAGGAAATGACATCCCAACTCTGCAGGAAGTTAAGTCCTGGCTTGGGAAGTGTTTCTCTATGAAGGACCTAGGAGAAGCTGCCTATATTCTAGGGATAAGGATCTTGAGAGATCGGAGTAAAAGACTAATTGGACTTAGTCAGAGTACCTACTTGGATAAGGTGCTGAAGAGATTTAGCATCCAACACTCCAAGAAAGGAGAGTTACCCATCCAGAGTAACACCAGATTGAGTAAGACACAAAGCCCTAGCACTGAGGTTGAGATAGCAGAAATGAGTCGAATACCTTATGCTTCGGCTGTAGGATCGATCATGTATGCTATGACGTGTACTCGACCTGATGTAGCCTTTGCCCTGAGCATGGTTAGCAGGTATCAGGCGAACCCTGGCAAGGCACACCGGACTGCGGTAAATAATATCCTCAAGTACCTACGGAGGACTAAGGACTGGGTCCTTACCCTCGGTCAGAGTGATGACTTGAGAGTTGTAGGGTATAGTGATGCTAGCTTCCAGACTGATAGGGATAATTTCCGCTCTCAGTCGGGCTGGGTCTTTACCCTAAATGGAGGAGCAATTTCTTGGAAGAGTTCCAAGCAAGAGACAGTGGCTAATTCAACTTGTGAATCAGAGTATATTGCAGCTAGCGAGGCGATATGGCTGAAGAACTTCATTGGAGACCTTGGAGTTGTACCAGCTATTAAAGAGCCAATGGAAATTTTCTGTGATAGTGAAAGTGTTGTTGCCTTAGCCAAGGAACCAAGGGATCACGGGAGATCCAGACACATCAACAGAAAATACCATTTTATCAGACATCGGATAGAAGAAGGACTGCTCGTGGCAAAGAGGGTATCATCGGATGAGAACCCAGCAGATCTCCTCACGAAGGGACTGACTCGGGTTAAGCATCTCCAGCATGCTCGGAGCATAGGGCTGAAGGATGATATTAGATTTAGTAGTTAGATAACCCAGAAATTTGTAAAGTGTAATTGACATTAGATGATGAATAAAAGGTGTTTTATTTATGAGTAAAGTGTTGCTATCTCTTGTCGATCGTTCACTATATTTCTTTTGCATGTTTTGACTTCCAGAATAATTTTGTTTGGTATAACATATTATTCAAACCTCCACAGTCGGTCATATGTCGGAAGTAGGTATGAATCAAGACTGTCATGATTGGTTGCAGAAGTCTAAGGTGTTGGACAAGGCTACAACAATCATGAGTGCTCATAAGTTCTGAGCATTGGACCCAACCCACGCTCACTGGAATCACTTCATGGAATTCTATCTCGAGTGATCGTGAGACGGTAATATCATATAAGTCTTCAAACCTAGAGATATGATTTGTTACTTACAAGTTGGTTATGCATTGATTGTACGAAAACGCATTGGTAACTCGATGTTATAAAACGTGCTTTTGTATATAATTCAATGAGTGGTAGAACAAACATATGAGTCGAATTTTATCTGCTCCTTCTTGGATTAGAAGCTGATATTTGGTCCCCTCGATGATTTTGTTTTGACCTATGTACCGGGCCCGGTCAGAACTAAGTTGATGTGTTCAATTAAGTTCTTTGTCAAACAAATCGGAAATCGAGAAACAAACTGTTGGACAATATGTAAGACATTGTTCCATGTATTTGTCCGGCTGATATCTAGAACAGAGGATTATATGATCACTTATCTTAAATGGCGTATCAACATCTTCTCAGTTCCGAGAGACCTTGAAAGAGCTACGATTGCCGGTCGGTTCCTGAAGTACTGGAGTTATAGTTATTAGACTTATCCAAGTGGGAGACTGTTGGATAAGGTGTCTAAGTCCATAATTATTTCTGGTTAGTACTTGACCCGACCCGGCATGGTCCATTTGGGTTGCATGGCACCATGCAATTGGATAGACTAAATGAGAGGAATAACACTTGGAGATTATTAATATATTATAAGTTCTAATATATTAATAATATTATTTGATTAGTTTGATTAAAGAATTAATTTGGAATTAATTAAGTGATCAAAAGATAACTAATTAAATATATGGGTTGATTATGTAAATCATTCATATCTTGTATAGTGGGCTAAGAGGATCCATGGATTATCAAGTTGGGTCCTACCCATAGGATGCTCCATGGATGCTCCATGGGAGTTACAAACCCATGGGTCATGGAAATGAAGAGTCATGACACATTAGGGTTTACATGGTGTAACCCTAGATGTGTCAACGCTATATAAGAGTCGCATTCTCCACAAAATCGGCTACACATAAGAAACAAGAGGGCTAGGCCGATTTCAAGAAGTGTGTGTTCTCTCAAAAGTCTTTCCAAGAGCATTTGGTGTTGTCTGAAGCATTTGAGGCATCACACTTGGGGTGCTAGGCTCACAAGGTTTCAAGGAACATAAGCAACAACAAGGTAAGTTATTCTATCTTTCATTCAAGTTAGAAATTGTTCCCCATGTATGCTAGATAGGAATATAACCTTGGAATTCAACTTTGCATGATAATTAGACAAACATAGATCCAAGGTTATTAGGGTTGCATGTACACTTAGGAAGTGTTAGAATGCTCAAAACCCATCAGGTTCGGGGCTTGATAACTCGCGAGGTTCCTATGTAATATGAAATAGTATACAAATGTATCTAATTAGACTATGAATCACTAATTAGATATGATTATACACTCCAAGACGTGATAACACTTCAAATCAAGTGTTTGGAGTGACGTCTACGGATGTATAGGGCTCGGATAATGTGTTTTCTCTTCAAGAGTAAACTCCTTAGGGAGTTTACGGACCTAAGAACAACTCCACATGAGTTCACGGCCGTGAACTCATGGATGAAGGGTTTTATGGTGCAAAATGGTCAAATAACACTTGGGAAAAGTTGCTATGATTTAATCTAAGGCTTAAGAATCGATCTAATCATCAAGAACATTACCAAATGGAGTTTACGGCTATAAACTAGGAGTTTATAGTCGTAAGCTCCTATGTGACCATTCCTTACATGATTTTGTGGCTCTAGATTAACCATATGTGATTCAAACCAATTTTACAAGCCTTAGAATGAATTTAGGGCATCATTTGACTTGTGTATGTGAGTTTACGGCCTAGGAACCCACTCTTGGGGGGTTTACGGCCGTAAGCTACTAAAGGGAGGGTTTTCATCATGTTGATGGCCCCTAAATCGATTGTGGTTGGTTCTAGAATTTAATCCAAGGCTATTGGTGTGTTTAAGTGGCATTTAAACACTTGGATTTGAGTTGAATCCCCATGAAGATGAGTTTATGGCCCAAGCATGATCTTGGGTAGTAAACTCATGTTTACTCCTCAAAAGTTGGATTCAAGGTGTTCTAAGTCCGTTCCCTTAAGTCATTTAGCCATATCTAAGCTCCAAAGGTGGATTGGAAGGGTTTTAAGGCTCAAAAACCCCCCCTTTATGTGTGTTTACGGCCCAAGCATGTTCCAGAGACGTAAACACATGAAAATGGTCCTTTTCCATAGATTAAACACGAATTTGAAGGCTAAGGATGCTAATCTATGAGTTAGGGAGGTTACCTTGATGAATTGGAGCCTTAATTTAATGATTTTGGACCTTAAGTTTGGATTGAGGAGAGAGGTTAGAGAGGGAGTAGTGAGAGAGTGCAAAAGCTTCAAATTGAAGTCTTTTGAGCTTTATATAAGTTCTAAGTTCGGGACACGGTGGAATTCTACCTGATATCGACGTTAGACGTGGCTTTTGGTCGCACCCGATTAAGTTGTCGTAACCCGATATGGTCGATTCTAAAAATATTCCGATTACTAGAATGGGGTGTTAATATGAGTTCTAAATGTGTTTGGACACCCATTAAGTCATAATAGCAACCTCAAATTAAATGACTTAATTTAATAGCGTAAACGGAAATGAATTTGAAAACGATGAATTTATTAATGGAAAGGGTTACAATTTTGGAAGCGAACTCCAGGTTGTCACAGGTGGGGATAATATGGATAGTATAAATGATTGTGGATAGGCGTGGGAGGGTGGTAGGAGTGTAAGGGTGGGCATCGTGTGTTATTTGAAAAATCAAAAGTTGAAAATGAGAACCGATAGAAAATATACGTCCAAAATTGTGAAATATTTCAAACATTTACCACAAGGACAAAGCTAACACCAACATTAACACCACCCCCATCATCATCCCCATCACCATCACCGTCACCATCATGATCCCCACCGTTGCCACTACCATCACTATCGACACCCTTACATCTTCGTGCTTCAATCTCTGGACTACTTCTTCACCATTATGACTACCATTATTAGAAAAAATTCTACTCGAAGTTTCTTGAGTCCACCAACCACCATTTTCTCTGACATAGGGACCATCTCGTCCGGGATCCAGTCTCAACCCTGACACTAAGTGATGTTGACTTCTACCACCACCATGGCCGTCTTCACCCCTTTCCTGTTCAAATCTTTGGATTACCGTCTCACCATCATCACGACCATTATTTGACAACATACTATCGGGAATATCCCATGTCATGTTACTACCACCTGCACGGGCAGTACCACTGTCTCTGTCTCTTTCTGGTATGGTCCCTAGCACCATGCTACCATCCCTACTAGTATCATTGCCACCCCTACGCCCACCCCCACCCCCACCGTAAGTAGGAATCCTTGTGGTGAGATGATTGTCTCCATGGACATCAAAAGGAGTGACTCTAAAGTAATCATGCCTACCTGTATCCCGCCCAAACTCTTGGTCGTTCGAAGGATAGCCATAAAAATTAGCCGGAAGTTCTACTCTACACTTTATAGCTTCTTCTTTTTCATGATCCTTTCCTTTTTTCCTATTAGCTTTTTTTTCTTCTTTCTCCGTCATGAGTTGAAAGATTTTAGTTGAGTTATATATGTTCCCTCTTTG
This sequence comes from Lactuca sativa, assembly GCF_002870075.4. Classification (NCBI taxonomy): domain Eukaryota; kingdom Viridiplantae; phylum Streptophyta; class Magnoliopsida; order Asterales; family Asteraceae; genus Lactuca; species Lactuca sativa. The sequence goes on from NC_056627.2 coordinate 92,428,176, forward strand.
CCGCCACTATTTATTCTTCGAGAATGGATACGACACCGCATGCATAGTGACGTCAGAGTGTGCGCACCCAATGACTTTCTATGCCACAAATTCGCCTACTACTTATAATATTAGTTTGCAATAAGTTATTTTAATGTATTTTCATGATAAGTACGAATTATTTTCAAACACATCATTGTCTAGACTTTTCATTAAAACTAACGATTAGTTTGCAATAAATAATGCTACAAGAGTTATATATATATATATATATATATATATATATATATATATATATATATATATATATATATATATATATATATATATAGAGAGAGAGAGAGAGAGAGAGAGGTGGGTTCAATTGAGAAAAAATAAAAAAGGTTGAGAATGGGGGGAATCATTCTCAGCCACTCATTTATCTAAGCATAAAAAGGCAGGGTGGCAAACATGTAAATATGTTAATAACCTTCAATGTCAAATAGGTAACTATAGAGAATTCGATAATAGTTCGTTTATCCTCAAAATTTCTCCTCCAACCTTCAACAATCATCCAAATTTCTTCAACTAAACCATCATCAATGTCATCCAGTGTTAATTAATCATCAATATTCGTAGCTGGGAGGTTCGTCGTTCAAGACAAATTCACAACCCAAATTCATCAATTTATCGATTTGTTAAAGTTTGGAAGTAGAATTTCCCAGATTCGCTAACGAAATCAGTTGGAATCGGAATTTCTTCGCTGTTCATGAAATTGGAATCGAAATTCTGGACTCGCAGTCACGGTCAACATTGAAGGCTTCAGAATCGGTACTCACAGGTTCCCAATCGGATTTTTGGATTCAAAATCAAAATGAGAAATCGATCAGACATAGGTGTCACATCTGAAGTCGAAATCGGAAGTATATGATGATTTGGAATTGATAACTTGATGTTTTTAACATTTTTAAAATAGTTAACTTGTATGCACTCCAACTGTTCGATGAAATGCATAAACTAAATTACCACATCATATTCATATATGAATATGTTTTCTCACTTGAATTTGTATATGATTATTAAAACAAAAAAACGAATATGCAAGTCTGTATGTTATTCATATGTGAATAACATATAAAAATTATATACATTTGTGAAAACACATTGTAATATTCATATGTGAATATACTGTGTAATATTCATAACTGAATATATAATCTAATATTCACAAGTGAATATACTATGTAATATTCACATATGATATACCATGTAATACTATGTAATATTCATATATGAAAATATTATCTAATATTCATAAGTGAATATACCATCTAATATTCACAAGTGAATATACTATCTAATATTCACAAGTGAATAAATCGTCAAATATTTAAATATGAATATATTATGTTTAGTATATGTTATATTCATATATGAATGATACTTAAAATGTAAAAAAAATTAATCATAGTTTTTATTCATAAGTGAATAACGAATGTACTGTAGAAAAAACTTGATTCATTTTTATTCACTTATGAATAACGACAGTTGAAAATATAAAAAAAATTATTTTATTTTAAACTATATCAATATGGATGTCTATTTGTAGAGAATAAAAAATCATGAATTTTGGTATATTTAAAATAATTTTTCGATAAAAATAGCTTCTTAAAAATAAAAAAAAATAAAAAAAAAAACGAAAAACACTACGTTTTTGTATATATTAAGGTAATGTTTAGCATAGTTTAAGGAAACATGTTTTGTTAGAAAACACATGTCTATTCTTTTCACATTTCCGCTGGTACGACAGAGACTTTTGGGGCAAAAATAAATGAGTGGCTGAGAATGATTCCCCCATTCTCAACCTTTTTTTTCTCAATTGAACTCTCTCATATATATATATATATATATATATATATATATATATATATATATATATATATATATATATATATATATATATATATATATATATATATATATATATATATTGGCAGAGACATGATCAAAGCAAAAGGGTATCCCAAAAAAATTGTGTAATATACAATAAAAAAAACCGTAAATTTCATTAAACATAAAGTTCAAATGAAAGTTTGGCAAGAGAATCAGTTAAAAAAAAACAACGCAATTTTAAAGACTAAATTTTCTATGTTTGGCAAGTGAGTTAATTAAATGAAAGACATTATTTAGATGTAAAAGGGTAATAATAATAATAATAATAATAATAATAATAACACCCTTAATACTAATATTTTGTGGAGTATATAAGTTCAGGTTGTAAATTTTATTTTCCGAAAATTTGTTTTGTAAGACAAGTTAGGCCGAGGGATTAAATTTGTCAGGACACTAAACCTTAGGGACTAAAATAACCTAATTCATAAATCAATTTGTCTTCTTCGCTTTAACAGCTATGCATCAAGAGGAACTCTTTTCTCTTTCATTTTTGGAGTTGCACATATTTACAAATTTGAAACTCTTTTGATCCTTACCTTCTTGTGCACGATTATGTCTGTTATAGTGCAATCCCCCTCCTCCCATGAGTTTAAATCTCGATAGAAAAAGAGAGAGATAGAGAATTGAACTTTAGAGAGGTCGTGCTTCTCCGGTGATTTTAGTGAGTAACGAGATCGGGAGAGAACTTCATTAAGAAAGGGTGAAATGTGACCCACTTACAATTTCAGTTTCATATTCTTAGAGATATCGGCATAGATTAGAGTGAAAAGAAAGGTGAAGGTCCGATTGACAATGAAACTCGACATTTGTTAATGGTGGTGTTTGTATGCTTAGTACTCCGGCAAGTGGTGAGTATCAGGTTCTGAAAAAGCTTATACTAATGAATTTCTTTTTAGAGGCATCCCGAGATCCAAGGTGGATCTGTCTATGTATATATATAGGGTCCGATTCCGGTGATGACTCTTTTTTCGGTGAGAACTAGTGAGGACACATTAAAAAAATTGAAAAAAACTTAAAATAAATACAAATGGGGGGATGAACCTACCTCCAGAGACTACTCGCCTTGAACTCCGTCCCCTGAACATGACTGCTTATGCAACTACTGTGCTAGAAAAATGGCAGGAGACCACATACCAAGAAAGAGGTATTATGCAAAAAGGGGCGGGCTATATTAGCTAATGTCTCTCAGCAGGATGCCCCACATGGAACCAATCGAAGAAGATGAGAAGGTATCATAGATTGGGGTAGCAGTAGCTGGTCGTAGTTACTTTATATAAAAAATGGATTGAAGCATCATGAAATAATTCAATTCTAATAACGAAATAGAAGAAGAACGAATAAAGATCGGATTTGCTAAATGAAGGTGTAGAAGTGGCTATAGTCAAACAATAGTAAGGAGAATTCGCTTAGTCTTCCGGTTCACTCTCTCTTATTCAGTTCGAATCCTCAGTTATTTGATAAAGCTAAATTCGAGAATAGAATAAAGAATCGAATCATAGAGTTAAGATCTCTACCGAAGGGGAGAGGAGAACAAATCAAGATCGACTGACTTACAGGAAAGAAGCGAAACTCGATTGTGCCTACACAAAGCCCCCATTGTTGCTTATTCGACCAGGTTTTCTGCCGCAGTCAATGATGCCACAATCATTAATCATTGCATTGAATTCCTACAAAGATACAAGATTTGGAGGTCTGCCACCAAGTTTTTCAGACACATCTGAAATGGCGTTAAAATCACCCGCAACCCTCCATGGACCTTGTATGTCTTAGGACAGTAATGGAAGTTTTTCCCAAAGAATTGAATGGAGCACTTTGCATAAAGAAAGGTAAGCCTTACCAGATCAGAATTAAGGAAGCGGGTGTCGACTGTGATACACTGTTCAAAGGCGTCGACAAGCACTACATTCACTTCATGATTCCAACAGATTCATATTTTATCATCTGCCTCTTGATTTGCCAATGAAAAGTGGAAACCAATTATGTTGTAGAATTACTAAATCTTATTAGCATGGTAAAGAGGTTCAAGAATAGCAATCAACGATATATTATACTACACCTTCTTTATTTTCTATTTTATGTTGCCTATGCCTCTGATATTTCACAAGAGATTATTAATCATGGCTAACAATGGAAGAAGTTTAAGAAGAACAAGCCAACGCTCTAGTAATCCTTCTGGAGCTCTTAAAGTTCGATTCTTGTACCTTTACAGATGTATCTGGCTGCTCTCCTTGTAGGATTCAGAAGCTTTCTATTTCTATGCACAGTCAGTGTTCTTGAATATCGAAGCATAAGACTTTATAGAAGAATTCCTGGAAAAAAAATTCCTACAAAGCAAAGAAGTGTTTGCTTCTCTTATAGGTTCAGAGTCCTATAAGTATCCCTTAGTCTGAGCAGCTTGTTCCTTTGGAACGTTAGCATCATATCTTTGGATTTAATTCAAACAAGGGATATATTAGACTCCATCTTGTTTATGAGGTCATGATCAGGCTGAGAGAAAATAGGCATAATAGCATAGCGTGAATACTAGAATTATCAACATTGAAATTGTTAGCAGCCAAAGATGAGTCAATGGCATCTGCTATTACCTGATGAGAAGAATCCACCCTCAACTGAGAATCATGAGAAGTGGTACTGGTTTTTGCTACCCAACCTACTAGATCCTTTACATAAAAATAAGGGTAAGAAGCAATTTTATCCATCTCTGAATGTACACCCAATGTATTATTTGATCCATATTGATGCAATGCGGCCAGATGAAGAATACTGGCGCCTACTAAAAGAAAGGGGAGTAAACGATGAAGACTAAAAAACGATTTAAGGTGCCATTGTCCACGGAGAAACCACCCCAAAGCCAAGTCACTATAGTATCTCCTACTACGGGTATGGCGCTAGCTAAGCTAACCTAATAAGGGATCTATTACGCGCATCATCGCATAATCTATTTTCTTGGAAGGAATTAGCTAACTAGCGGAGCTAACAAGGCATGGCATGAATGGCGGGATGCTAACTTGATTCGCCCTTGCCTCTACGGGATTACTACCTTATATAAAAAAATAGAAAGCACCAAAGGTAAGCATTTCCCAGTCGAAAGATAAAATTATTCTTAGCAGTTTAACAAGTGAATGGAATTTTTTTTTCCCCCTATTGGTTGACTGGGCTTCCCCAGTTTCATCATCGACCCGTTCCTGCACCATCTCATCCTTAGTGAATAAAAAAGGGTGCTTGTGCTTCTTAAGTAGCATTTACTTACCTTCTTCATCGAAGGCTTCCATTGATAGGGAACTGTTCTATCTAATGTGGCATTATCACGTGCGGCAAGTGTTTCTGCGTCATCCCCACCCCGATGGCTATAGTCGAGCAGAAACGACTTATCTATTTGGTAGCTGAACCAAAGAGAAAGTAAGCCCCGTCGCTCTCACTACAGCCTTTCACTTTAACCGGGCGTAGGCCCTCTTTTCATTTTTTTTATGTCAAAATCTTTATTTTCATCCAAAAATTGACTCCATTTTTTTTATCTTGTTCTCGTTCTAAACTAATGTTTTTCTATCCACACCAGTGTTATTCTTTAAATTCAAATTAAAAGAAATGAGAATTCTTAATTCTCTACGGCGTCTAGACGATAAAATTTTTTCAGGAACAAGCAAATCAGAATTGTTTTTGTCTATATTTTTAGCAACATTTTCTTGTTTTTGGTATCTTTGATTACTTTGGTACTTACTTTTATGAACCAATGAAATACTTATGATTTGATACATAAAAAACTGTCCGTCATTTTTTAGAGATAGGCGGGCAGGTTCTAGAATTAATATTCCTGTTTTCATTAATTGTGTAAATTTGAAAAAAATCCTCTTCTTGCTTTCCGTTGATATTTTGATTTTCACTAAAATTGGAATTGATATTCAAATTAAAAAGAAGTAATTTGCTTGGAATAAACCAAGGTTTCTCTTTATATTTATGATAAAGTCTCACAAACTTTGGAAAGAAAAAAACTTTTGGATTCGATCGAGCATAGTACTATATTGGAGAGAAAAAATTTGGAACTTTTTTTTGGATCATTAATACTGAACCATGGATCATAAAAAATGAATCATGGATCATAAAAATGATCCATGATTCATACGAGAGCTGTGAAACACGGTCCAATCAGCCACTATAAGATTATTTAATCCAACGGCAAGTGAATTAACATATACCCCGAATAACAAGCGACTCCACACACGAATCTTAAATCATTGAAACCACTCTAACTCATCTTGCTGCCACCTAGATGCTTTCCAAAAGCAACTGAGACCTCTCTTGTTCCAACTTTTCTACCAACTATCTGAAACACTGAACACCTATCCGATTGCTGAGCCAAAATACAAACACACACTGCATCCCCACGCAACTCCCAAAATAAAATCTCAATGGGCAAAATTGCCCCAAAACACCTTGTCACCAAGTCCACTGCTAAAAATGAATGCTAGATGACCCACTGTAGTCTCATATCCTACCCGGTCTCCAACAACCTACCTTCTCTTGATTCCAAACATGATGTGGCACTTCCACATATAGATACATCCTAAGACACAACATAACGGTTCGATCGGTCATCATACTAAACTCATTCTTTACCCTTGAACCCTACGATTGATTCCTTTGGCATATAGATACCCCAAATTCTTATTCCGCTGAAACGAAAATCCTGCACAAAACATGCGTGATACCCGACTCGAGATCTTACCCAAAACTGATTCAATACTCCACCCATAACCCAAGATCCACGAATATGCACTTGCATTTCACACCACAACCTTTTGATTACCGACACCCATCACCTGACCAATAAATAAATACTCCCCAAACCATCTCTAAGACTACCAATCTTGCACCCGGTCCAACCACCAAGTTCCCAAGAGTCCAACAACAAGGCAACACAACCTAAAACCCCTGTGCGTGACACACTGACCACCCACATGATCTTGCAACTCAAGGTCCAATCCCTAGACCTAACGGTCTCTACTAGGTGAAGCCTGAATTTCCATAATAACACGGGACTCGCCCACGGACCCCACTCATCAAGATCCACTCAAGCCGACTCCGCCTTGGACCCAAATGGTCCTTAACCTAGAACAGAGAATAATTCCCCAACCATCTAGGTCGGCGTGCCCAAGGCACGAATTCATTCTTCTTCCACGCTCGTGACCATCACAATAATAGTCTACCTCGAACTGATTAATGCTTGTTGGGTTATTAAAAGTGTAGTGTCAAATTTCTCATACTTATATAGTCTTATTTATAACGAATTGGGCTTGTCCATTCGTGTTTATGGTTTACTTGGGGTTAGACTATTTAATGTGCATGCATGTATCGTTCTAGGGTTAACGATTGTATTTTCCCTACCTAGCTTTTACAGAAAAGTTCACGTTGAACTCTTCTAAAGCTATTGAATATAAGCATTCGACACTATTTGATCTTCATTGTTTTCTGTTATTGATTCACTTCTTTTATAGAATCTATCGATGTATGTTTTTATAGTTTCAACAATTGGTATCAGAGCAGGAGATTGTGTAACTTATACCCTAATCTTTTATCGAGTTTTGTTAGGGTTTTAAGTTGTTATTGGATTTGTTCTTTTTGTTTTGATTGTTTCTATTGATTACAAATGGAAGATATGAATCCTGTTTGTTACCCTAAACTCGATTATAGTCTTACACATCTGATTCTATAACAGTTCTTGTGAATCTCGAAATCACGCAGTACGAAGATCCTCATACTCTCTCTTTCAATCTCTCGAGTAGCATCATATCTACTACTAGGACCCCAATCCTCTTCCCACAGGATTATGAAGTCTGGCCCCTGCACTTCAAAGACTATGTTCTTGGCCTTGAAGAACATGGTACCATAATATGGGAAGCAATGACGCAACAGAAATTCGCTCACACGACTACAAGGAAGGTCATCAAGACTCAAGCTGAATACAATACTCTTCTTGTTGACAATAAAGATGTTCCTCAAAATGAAAAAGATAAGCTGCTAAGTAACATCAAGGCGATGAGAATAATAATGTTTGCTCTTCCTCCAGACATGTTTCGTCTGGTGAGCACATGTGAGACGAAAAAGGAGATCTGGGATAGGTTAAAAGAGCTTTATTCAAGCGATGCCGATCTGGAACATTCCATGAAAACGTTGCTTTTATAAGAGTTTGGAGGCTTTGTTCAACAGTCTGATGAAAAACTTGATCAGACCTTCAACCATTTTTATCATCTAATGAGCAGGATGCTTAAGCACAATCTGAGGCGTGAAGTAATAGAGCAAAATGTTACATTTATGAATGGATTAAGGTATGAATGGAAAGCGGTTGTGTCGATTGTGAAAGCTCATGAACAGTTCAAGAGTTACTCTCTGGCAAAGCTTGTGGGTATTCTTAGATCCCATGAAGATAAGCTTACGAAGGATGTCAAGCTTGTCTCAAGTTTGGGATCATTGACCTTGGTTACAAAAGGCAAAAAGGTATTTGAAGAAGATTCAGAATCCGACTTTTTGGACAATGAAATTACCAAAGAGGAATATGCTTTGATGATATCAAATTTCCAAATAGTTCATTAAAAAGAATTTTTGTCAATTTAAGAACAGGAACATGCAGGGAAACTTCAATTATGAAAAGTCAAGAGAGAGTTTCAAGAACTCTCAAAAGGAATAACAAAAGCAGGAAAAGAAGTTTTTAGGGGATTCGGGCTATGCCTACAATTACTGTCATATCAAGAATCTTTTTCCAAAGAATGTATGATAAGAAGGATGAGTGAAATGAAAGAGACAGAGAAGGACGAAGCTTATTATCTTCAAAAGATAGAGGATCTTAGGAAGAAGAGTGTTGCGAACGCAAAGCCTGCTTTAATTGTGCAGGAAGGTAGCGATGAAGATGATGTGTTGAGGTATGGTCTACTGATTCGGAAGATGAGGAGGTTTCGAAATCTACTCACGGTGGGTTTTTTGTGGAGAAGTATGAAGCTCAGGAATACTAAGGAAGATGTCTGATGGTTCAGAAAGCAGTTTCGGATTAGAGGGGCTATGCGACTGATGGTGGCCAGGCTTCTGAAAATTGCTTTGCTGCAAAGCGTATTTTTGAACAAGTGAAAGAATGCGATAAGGTCATCAATAAGGTACACTCTATACTCCAATCTCTAAATATTCCTGTTACTCGTTACGAATCTGAATTAGATGATTAAATTATACTGTCTCATATTTTAGTGATAGTTTAAAGAGAACACGTCTAAGTAATTCTAACATAAGTGATCAAATCGGCAGGGTAACAAATAAAAGTAAAGAGAGAAGGATGTGGATAGAGAAGTTGGAATTAGAGCTTAACAGGTCAAATGATGATGTCATTTATCTTAAGAGAGACAATTTAGCACTTTTCAAACAAGGGAATATTTCATGTTTGATTACAAAGCGTTTGTATTTTAATATTACTCAACTGCATCTTGATTGTGAAATAGGTAAAAATATACACAAAATGATTTTACCCTTTCTTGAATTGAAAGAGGATAAAATCGATGTAGAGTGCGATAAGTGTGCATTTATTGTTTCCTGTGATGATGTTTCCGATTCGTTAAAAGTTGGGCTTGACAAAATAGAAGCATACATTCAGTCAAAAGAACATAAGAATATGTTAAAACAAATGTTGGATGATAAAGATAAAAAAAACAAATTAAATCTAATATTGTGCAAAAAATTTGGCTCGTTGTGCACAAAATTAAGTTCAAAAAATACTTTTGATACCGAAAACGTTTCTAAATTTTATGAAAGCGACATGAGTGAATTTTTTTGTAGAGGATGAGATAGATTTTTCAGCATTTGAACAAAATGAGACTAAGCCAAAGAAAAAATTGATTTCTTAAAATTCAATTGAAAATGTTCGTGTTGTTGAAAATAAAGGTTCAGAAGTTTTAAAAGCAAAAGCCACAGTTTTTCTTAAAGTGAAAACCGTTCCGAATCAAGTTTTCGTAAAAACTGGACTGAACAAAAACGACACTTCAAAACTAACGTCCATTGTTAATAATGACAATGCTGATGGTTGTGACGAATTTTTCTGGTCTGGACCAATAGACAATTCGGACGAAACAAAAGGTCTTTCCGAAATGAACTCATGGAAAACGAAAGGAAAATATGTTTCGGAACCACTAAATCGTGTTGACCTTCGTTACAATCATGCAGGACCAAGTGGCACAAAGGATGTCCCAAGTGAAACGTCTTCTGAACAGACCTATAAGCCAATCCGAAAAGAGAAACCTAGGTCTAATGTTCACTAGTTGTGAGACCCATGTAATACATGAGTTAATTTAAAAAAAAAAGTTAAATATAAAAGTCAAAATATTTAAGAACATTGAATTTATAAGAAAATAAGAAAAATAATGAATTATTATAATGAAAATGTTTTTTATCTTTTATATTTAAATAAATAATTTAAATAAATAAAAAAAAACTAATAAACTTTAATTTTGGGAAATTTGAAATTAAAATGTAAGTTTATTAGTAAAATTAATATCCATTTATTACGACATTTATTACAATTATTACATAAAAATGTTATGTAAAATTTAATAAAGTAGAAAAACTCATAAAATGACATGTGGAAAAAAAATGAATTCAAAATAACCACAAAATGACATTTGCCAAATTAAATGAGAGTGTGACAAGTGGCAAAAAACTTTCATTTATTAGAGAGGATTTGTCTGCTGAAGAAATTGTTGCAAAGAAAAGGCAGACGAATGTGAGATATAGGAAGAACTGACAAGAAAGAAAGCGTTTTTCAAAAAACAAGAATTTCAATCAAATTCTGTTAATTCACAAAGATCTTCAGTTCGAAATATGAATTCTTCTCCAATTCCGAAATCATAATCAAAATCCTTTTCAAATTCTCATGTTTCAAAATCAAAGGTTTCCAAACCTTAAGTTTCAAACCTATTGAAAAACCTAAATCCAATTGTCCTCTCAAAACTCATTTTTCAAAATCTTTTAAAATCAAATCAAAAGATGTTAAGGGAAAAGGTAAAATTGTTTCGGAACTTGAGATAAGTCTCGAAGAATACGAAGCAAATTTAAAAAGAGAGGCAAAGGAGTTAGAAAAAAAGGTGGCTAAGTAACACAGATAATCTAAACAAAGAAATGCTCCTTTTGTTGAAATTAATCTTGGTGAAAATAAAATGAAGGTTTTAAAAATATTTTAAGGAAAGAATAGTGTTTTGCTAAAAAGAACGTTTTGGGTTGATAAGAATACTATTTTTCCTGTTGTTAAGAAATCCTCACAAGGACCCAAGAAAGTTTGGGTTCCTAAATCACTATTAATTTTGTAGGTAATGCATGACAAACAGTACAATTCTGAATGGTACATCGACAATAGTTGTTCGCGTCACATGACAAGTAGGAGTAAAGGGCTGAGAGAATTTCGACCATTAAAGGATGGAGGCAGAGTAAAGTTTGGAAACAATACCACAGGGGAAATTAAGGGATACAACATTATTATGAATGGAGAATTCTCCATTCGGAAGGTAGCTGATGTAGAAGGCCTGCAACATAACCTAATAAGTGTCTCACAATTGGTTGTAAGTACCAGGCTGAAGGTGTCATTCGATGATGAGTGCTCTAAAATTATAGAGAAGAAAACAAAAGCAAGGCTTCTGAAATCCAAAAGAAAGAAAGAAATGTATCCCTTGAACCTTAAACCGATCAAAGGGAATCCTCCCATTTCCCTTCTTATGAAAGCATCTTCAGATGACAATTGGCTATGGCACCGAAGGCTCTCGCATCTGAATTTCAAGGACATCAACAAACTTGTACTTGGCGATCTTGAACGAGGAATATCTCTTTTGAAGTTTGAGAAGGGGCATCTGTGTGCAGCATGCAAACTAAGGAAGCAGAGTCGAAAGAGTCACTCAACTATAATCAACACCAAAATCATTCAGTCACTAAAACTATTACAAATAGATCTTTGTGGTCCATCTGCCATCGAGAGCATTGGCGGTAATAAGTATATTATGGTGATTGTTGATGATTTTTCAAGATTTACCTAGGTTTTATTTCTTCGACGGAAATCAGAGGCCACTTCAGAACTTAAGGATTTCATTAAGAAGATTGAGCTTCAATATTGAAAGCCCGTTTGGAAAGTTCAAAGTGAGAACGGTTATGAATTCAAAAACCAAGCATTTGAAGAATTCTCCACTGATAAAGAAGTTTCACCCAACTTCTCTGCTCCTTACACTACTCAGCAGAACGGAACCATTGAAAGACGAAACCTCTCTCTTTGCGAAGTTGTAAGGACTATGCTATCTTTTGAGAATCTTCCACTTTACTTCTGGGCTGATGCTATCAAAACTGCTTGTTTCACTCATAATCACTCTATGATCAATAAAAGATTCTTAATCACACCTTATGAGATTCTAAATAAAATAAAACGTAACGTTAAGTTCTTTCATGTCTTTCGTTCCAAGTGTTTCATATTCAATTCTAAAGAGAAAAGGAACAAATTCGATGTGAAAGCATACAAAGGAATCTTCTTAGGTTACTCTCTTACTTTGAAGGCATATAGTGTTCTGAATAATAAATCCAAAAGGATTGAGGAAACTTATTATGTCACATTTGACAATAATTATCTGAAGAAGTGTAAGAAGGTTGATTATCCATCCAAAGATATCTTTCCATCAACTTCATCTCAGACGATTCCTCTGATGAACTTTATGAGGAATACATGAATATGTTTGATGAGCCTGAAAAAGCCATCTCCTCTGAATCAACAGCTAAGGATAATCAGGAGGACTGATTAAAAGTCATTGATGATGTTGCAAATGATCTTGGAAATGAGCCACCAATATCGAAGGCTCCATAAGTTGACATGGATATTCCGAAGGCTTCTGACATTCCACCTTATCCACAACATGCTAATGCTCCATTCCAGGGGGAGGGTTCCACTTCAACCTCCACAATCGATGCACCTGATCAGGGGGGAGAATTCCAAACCAGAAGTCAGCACTAATGATTCCAATCCGACTATAGAATCTCATGCAGATTTCTAGGAGGAGGATCAGACTCAGAATGATGATTCTTATGTACAATCAGAATTTGAGGATGCTGTTCCAGAAATCAATCCAGCATATGATCCAAATTATCCACCTATGACAAAGTCGACCAAAGATCATCCAAAAAGTCAAGTTATTTGAGATTCATCTTCAGATGTTGGGTCAATATTTTGGTTTATACTTTGCTTTTCTAGGAAATTGTATTTTTATGTAATATCTTATGTGTCTACGGTCAAGTTTATGGCCAAGGGGGTGTTTACGGCCGTAAACCCTGTTTACGGCCCATGTTTCCCGTGTGTATATATATAGGGGTGAGGAGTGTGAGAAGTTTTATGTGTGTGAATCTTTGTATCCGGATCTTCGTTCATATCAATACATACAAGATTCATCATCTTCTTCTTCTCCTTTTCTTCTTATTGTGATATGGCATCATCCGTTTGATTGGGATTCCGCACCATCAAACAGATCTGATTGATACACAGGCATTTTTGGGGACTTACAATTGGTATCAGAGCTTGGTTGTATCAATCAATTTTTGTCAGATCTGGAGCTGATTTGATCTTATTTTGAAGAGATTTTTGCGTTTTTGGATAGATATCGTAAAAATAAGGGGGTTTGTTCTTCGCGTTTTTCCTAAAAACGAGTTTTTGATCAAGTTTTGGAGCAAAAAAGGGTGAAAAAACGTTGTTTTTCGTCAAGAACAGCGAGTGATTTCTGGAGAGTTTACGATCTTTGAAGGAGAGTTTACGGTCTTTGAAGGGCTTACGGTCCGGAGTTTACGGCCATAAACAAGTTTACGGTCCCTAGTTTACGGCCGGAAATGTGTTCACGATCCGGAGTTTGCTACCTCGTCCTCGCATCAACAGCTCTTTATTATAAAAAGAAAGGGGATTTAGAGGTGCTGAGGTTCAAACTTGAGACCTCCAACACTTCAAACCATGCGCCTTAACCAATTAAGCTACAAGGGATTTTGTTAAACAGTTCGATTCTTTAAACTTTATACACTTCTCAACCGTGCAGCAAGCCTCGCATCGCATCAGCAGCTTCGCACGCCTTCTCGATCAGGAGCCTCACATTTCGTCCTCGCATCGCAACCTCGCATCCTCGCAAGAGAAGTCTTCGCATCATTCTTTAATATAAAAAGGGAGACGCTTTGTAGTTGGCAGGGATAGAACCCGGGTCTCCAATTTTTCCTCCTTCGCGGCTTACCAGTTGGGCTAAAGCTGAATCTTGTTTCAAACCTTCGAATTTTATCTCATATACAATCCCTTCGATTCCTTATTTTCGCAAATCTAACACTTTTTGCCTAAAAATCAATTTCTTTTATTTTTAAGCTCCATTTTCATACAAAAATTTTAATTTTAATTTTTGACTTTTTACTTAAAATTTTGATTTTGACTTTTAAAGTTTGACCTTTGACTTTAAACTTTGACTTTTTTGTTTAACTTTTAAATTTTCAAATTTAGCTTTTCGGTTTTACTTTTAAGTTTGACTTTTCAAGTTTGACTTTTGAGTTTGACTTTTTAAAATTGACTTTTAAGGTTGACTTTTGAGGTTTATAGTCAAAGGGCATTTTCAAATTTAAGTTTGACTTCTAGTTGTATTTTTAATAGTTTTTGAAGTCTACGAGGGAATTGAAAACATGAAAGAGAGTCGTCAGGAGATGTTAAGACAAAACTTCAACATGTTCAAATATATCCCTGGAGAAACCCTCGAAACTTAGTTGCAGCGATTTACTACACATACTACCGAGATGAATATAGCTGGGATCTTCTTGTGCAAATATGAGATAAACAAAAAGCTACTGAATTCACTTCCGAAATCGTGGGATATGAACGTGGCTATGATCAAGAAGATAAAAGATCTCAATCATCTTAGTCTTGTTGATGTAATTCAAGAACTTGATGCTTTAAACTGTAGAAAAACAATGAGTTCTGAAAACATTCCGGTCACTGAAGTTACATGTACTCCAGTATGTGAAACTACAATTAAATTTCTTCGGGAACAAATTGATTTGCTAAAAAAGGAAGTTGAGGACCTGAGATATGAAGGATATCAACTCAGGAAAGGACAAAAACCCCTGAAGGCTGAATTAGAAGCAAAAACCAAGGACTTTAGGAAACTTCAGGAAGAGTATAACAACAATTGTGAAAATTTTATTATATTAAGAGACAACTTGCTGCTGTAACTAAAGAACTTGACACTTTAAAAATTAAGTGTGGAAAAACAGATGTCAGTTTTAAAAATTATATTGCGTCAAGTCAGACAGTTGAGTCCTTATATGAAACCCAATTAAAATTCAAAGAAAATCAAAACAAGGGTCTAGGGTATGATAGTGTACCTCCTCCTTATAATCATAACTACACATCCATCCCTATGACACAGGACGAAATTGACAGGGAGGCACATCTTCGATATGGCAAACCAGCTGGATTTGTGTCAGGAGGATTTATTCAGGTTGAAAATACTAATGTTTCTGCTTCATGTGCAAGTAAAGTAGCAGAAGATGAGAACAAGGAGAAAACCATTGAACAAACCAACATCTCCTTGAACTCTGAATCTGTTGCTTCAAACTCAACTGCTTCTGATCAACCTGCCGTTGAGAAATACAGGCCACCAATTCCAAAGCAACAGAGTTCTTGTTGCAAGTGTGCATGTGGGAACAACAAGAGACAAGTCAAGGATACGCCACCAGGGGAAGGAAGAAACAATTTCCTAGTGAAGAAAAAGGCTTGTTTTCACTGTGGAACACCTGGTCACATTGCCCGAAAATGTCCAAATCGCGCATACGTTCCTTACTATGCACAAGGCTGGCAGAACGCGCCAAGAGGGAGATACTCCAAAAGAAACCCCTCAAGGTCACGTTCAGACCATGATGACTGGAAGGCGCAGAAGGCCAAGAATCAAACCCACAAGGCCAAGAATCAATATCCCAAGGGCAAAAAGGGAATGTCGGCCAAGAAGCCAAATCAAAGAGATGATCTTGTAAAGTCAAAATCAAAGTCATCTCAACGGTCAACATCAAGATCAAAAGCAAGTAGGGAGCCACCCATCAGATCGAAAAAGAAATGGGTTAAACCCAACTACAAATGGGTTCCGAAGGCTCAATCTCCCAAATCAACTAACGACTCTAATATTTCTACATCTTCTGTTTGTGATAAGCAGGACATATCATGGGAGAGAGTACAGTGCAAGGATGACAAAGGTCGACCTAGTTTCAAAATGGATTGGGTTCCAAGGACCAACTGGTCCCGCTCTGTGTCAGAGCAGCTATGGAGGCATATCATCAGACTTCGGTTTGTTGGTAGTGGCTGTTCCTGACACTTGATAGGAGACATCTTTCAACTATACAACACTCGGAACATTATTTGGGAGAATGTGTCCTTTGCGGGAAGGGAAGAAAAGAAGTGACCACTCACAGGGTTTGTGCTTAATGACATGAAGAATTTTCGGATCTGTTCTGAGTTTACGCGTGCTGTTCTCAGACCTTCTGGATGCAAGTTCAATCGGTGACTTACGGTTTGATTTTTCTTCTCTATATTCCTGATTTTTTCTTAAGCTGATTCGCTTTAAAGACTAATTTTTGTTTTAGGATAGTTTAAATTTGCGCCTTTACTTTCGTTTCTCTCCTATGCACAAATTTGGGGGGAGAAATAAAAAGAAAACAAAAATTAGAAAATTTTAATTAAAAAAATCCAAAAACATTAGAAAATCAAAAATAGGTCTGTAATGGAATGTGCTTGCAGGAGATGTTTTGGGAAGTGATATTATCAAGTGATAACAGGCAACCTGAGTCTGCGTAACGTACCCAAAGTTGAAGGGTCTATGCTCTGGTTTGATGCGTCAGTAGGCACGAAAGATTCTAAATGGACTTGACTAGGCAGAGTTGAACTTAGGAAATTTATAGACTTGACAAATCTTGACCTAGTTAGATTCGTTCAGCCTGATAATACGACGCTCGGATAGGTTGAGCAGGGAGATATATATGTGAATCTACTCGTCACATTAATTGAAACCGTATCTGGAACCGTGGTTTAACTTTTCCTCCATGTGTGGATTCTGTCCTTAATTCCGATATTGATGGGGCAACTGGTAAATTCCGATAAATTAGGTCTGTAGAAAATTATTTTCTTTCTTTCTGTCTGTTAGTTATATGTTACCGATATTGATGGGGCAACGTGATTGGAAGAGATCCGACCTGGACTGTAACATATGCAACTCTATTTCTCTACATATTATACATATGAAATTCCTCTTATCTGTTAGCCATATGATGTCTTCTTTGCGTGACTAACAATCCGACTTGGTACACAACATATGCACTATAAATGATAATACTCTGAATCTATCTTCTCCCCTAATGATGGTCTGCTCATCTGATATAAGGAGTAATCTGGAAGTCCTTGATTACCGGGGCATATCTGGAAGCGGGAAACATGTTCCAGTTCAATTAAAATTGAACACTCAAAGATTGTCTATAGATCTCGCTGCTCAATTTAGGTGGACAACAATATCCCTGGTCGTCGTCAGCTAAATGGTCCTTAAGATATAGTATCTAAGAAATTAGGATCAGATATAATATCTAGGAACTTAAGTTCACCTTGTCTTGTAACAAATAGTATGTCCTAAATCTGTCACAATTTTTCATGTTTAAGAGGAACACAATACCGGCGATCGACCAGACAAAGACGTGAAGATTGAAGGTACCGACAAGTGGATAAAGGTTGTCTAAAAACTTGGATCCCAAATCACTCTTAAAGTTAGATATCATTTTTATTTTGTTAAATTTGTCATAGTTTCTTCTAATTTAAATATTAGGGGAGAATTAAAAATTAAAAATAACAAAAAAAAATCAAAGAAAAATCAGAAAAATTAAAAATACAAAAATATTTTTGTTCCTTTTTAATTTGTGTGGTAAGTTTTCTTTTAGTTTTGTTTTGTCTTGAAAAGTGATTTCAGGTATAGATAAGACTCATGGAGTTTGTGTTGAAGATTTCTGAGCCAAAGCCTCGTCCGTGAGCATCGAAGAATTCGCATTCGAAGGAGCAAGAAATGAAGATTATTCTTTCGACATTCAATTCTTCAACACCAGAAGAAAGGTCAAGCTGACTTGAAGAATATGTGACGGATTGCATTGAAGCCTCCTCAATTAGTTTGCTGCTATCTTAAACCTGCTGAAGTGATCTAGAAGATTTGTTCTCTATGATGTTCTCTCTGATGATTCCCAAGATGAAAGCACTATCTTTCAAGAATCAGTACGTAAAACCTCCTCACCCAACGTGCGTTCAATACCAAATTCTGAAGAAAAGCCCAACCACTCAAGATGAAGTCATTCATTGAAGATTCATCAAGTTCATCATGAAGTCGTGAAGAATTTGAAGATGAATGTTGAAGCCAAGTTCCCAATGAAGATTATCAAGAAATCCAGCTACTTTTTAGGGCGAGCTTGTTAGGTCATTTAAGAAAAGAAAAGAAAGCTATAAACCAAGGGGGAGATTATTGGGTCAATATTTTGGTTTATACTTTGCTTTTCTTGGAAATTGTATTTTTATGTAATATCTTATGTGTTTACGGTCAAGTTTATGGCCAAGGGGGTGTTTACGGACGTAAATAGGTTTACGGCCGTAAACCCTGTTTACGGCCCATGTTTCCCGTGTGTATATATATAGGGGTGAGGGGTGTGAGGAAAAGGATGATGAACACCAAGGAGCTTAAATGTGTGCATTTGAAGGTGTTCTAGAGAGAGAAACTAGAGAGAAGTTTTATGTGTGTGAATCTTTGTATCCGGATCTTCATTCATATCAATACATACAAGATTCATCATCTTCTTCTTCTCCTTTTCTTCTTATTGTGATCTGGCATCATCCGTTTGATTGGGATTCCGCACCATCAAAGGGATCTGATTGATACACAGGCATTTTTGGGGACTTACATCAGGCGTTCTAACTAGAGCTCAACAAAAGGACAAACAAACTGCATTATTCTCCAAAATGGAATTTTGCATGTTTTATTCATTTATTTCCAAGATAGAGCCTAAAACTGTCACACTCCCAAACCAGGATGGCGGAAACGTCTGGGGGTTAATGACTTTATGAGCAGTATCACAACATAATGTACAATAGTTATCAAAGCAAACACAACCATCATAAATATAATGGAAAATGTTACATTGTTTCTAAGTATTGTATAGTACGACGCCGTAACGTCCCATCCTCAAAGACCTTGTGACTACCTGTTTAACGGATTCCTGAGAATACAATTAGTTTTGAAAAGTGTCAAAAATTAAATTGGTAGGCTCATAAGAGTTTTGTATGGGGAAAATCTGTAATTTATTCCTTGTAAAATGATAGTGTTTGTTCATAGAAAATCCAATATTTCATTAAAAATGAGTTATAGTCTTAAAACTCTAAGACCAAAAATGTATAAGTATTTCTATACTTAAAATAGTATTACATAGTTTTATTCTTATATAAAACCATTTGAATGCATGTTACCCCGTAAACTAAATGTATCATTGATTTCCCATGTGAGTTATTACAACCATGCTAAAACCGAAGTTGGCCTACTGCGACGTTCATCAGGTGTCAGAATGTTAGACATTTCTCACCCCAGACCTATCGGTCTATTTGTAGCTAGCAGCTTAGGTGCGGGACTTTTACTCTCGTAGAGATCTATACACAAGTATCATGCTCGCTTACCGAGATTATGGTTATAATTCAGGACTTTAATGTGTACTCTAGTAGGTACGGTGAAGACTTTGTCTCACATATTTGTTTCAACAAGTTTACATTTTATGTAATGAAAGCCCTTGTATGTGTAAATATCACTTTTCCATAGTATTAATATACTGTATAATGATTATATACATTATATAATTATTCGTCTTGTCCCAAAATGTTATAATAGTGTGAATGACCCATAAACTACACCTATTATAGTTTATTATAAATATTTCGTTGTACCTATATATACACATGGATATAAGTTAACATGTTTAGATGTCCAAAAATAACATATATTATACAACTAACACAAGTATATAAACTTTTAGTATGATAAAGTCAGTTTTCTAGTTTTTGACTTTCTTTACATCACCAAATGGTAAATATTGAATTATAAACTTTGTCAAATTTGTTATTACCTTTTTGTGACGTTTAATTCAAGTTAACCTTTTATGTTTAAAACAACATATTTTAGGTCAAATCTCACAAAAATGGTACCATAACCTGTTTGTGGCCATTTTTGTTAGAAAACCCTAATTTTCACATGAAATGATAGATTTAAAGGTTTTCTTTTATTAAAACCAGTTCCTTGGTATTTATAACTAGTTTCATAACATATGTCCAAAATAACATATTTTGATTTATATCCCACAAAAATGTTATAATAACTTGCTTATAACCATTTTTGCTAAAAAAAAAAAGTCATATTGTGGTCATAAAACCATAGGTTTTTTTAGTGACCTTTTCTTAAGAACATATATCACGTTTATACTCATTTTTCATAAATTTGTATTTTAAACAACATACCACACATGATTGTTCATATTACTAGGTAATAACATTATTTCAGGTAGATAACATTTTTACACAGCATGAAAGTAAAGCATATATGTAACGACCCAATTTTCTCGTCCAAAAATTTCGTTTTTAAAACATTACTTTAGAAAACATTAATAATTAAGAACATTGTTTGATCAAACCACATCACAACGTAAACCATGTCTAAAAGCCAAATCATACAGCCAATCGAAATATCAGAGTATAAATCCCAGAGGAATCTCGTAAGTGCGGAAACCAGTGTGTGTGTATGATGTGCCGCTACCGCACCAGCTCCTTCCCCTTCGATGAAGAGGTACCTGAAACCAAAACTGTAAACTGTAAGCACATAGCTTAGTGAGTTCCCCCATAATACCTCATACCATGCAAGCATATAACATATAACATTCAGCTAGGAGTTACGGGCCTCTCCCACACTCGTGAAGATACGGGCCCTGCCTATACTTCGCTAGCCGGGAGATACGGGCCTCGCCCACACTCGTGAAGATACGGGCCCTGCCCACACTTCGCTAGCCGGGAGATACGGGCCTCGCCCACACTCTACTATCTGGGAGATACGGGCCTAGCCCACACTCCACTCTCGGAGAGATATGGGCCTTGCCCACACTCAACCGCTAACTCATAATATACAAGTATCACACAGACAACAAGTATAGACAACTCTATCATACCGACACATATATCATAAGTAGCTAAACCAAGAGATACGGGCTCGGCCCACACTCTAGCGCTAACATCTCGTCTACACGGGTCGGCCTTGGTGCCTTAGACCCGTTCCTACTGGAAGGAAACTCACATAGTTGCTGGCCTGTGTGGGAATTGACTGTCTGCTGCTGCTGCTGCTCCGGAAATCCTCCGGCTATAATTCCCACAAAACACTCAATCAAACACCGCTAACTGACCCTCGGGTAAATTGACCATTTTACCCTTGATCAAGTTAAAAGTCAAAGCCAGAGTCATCTTTCAGTTGACCCGACTCGCCGAGTTGGCTCCCCAACTCGCCGAGTCCTTATCCAATCAATTGTCCTGCAACCTGTCTCTACTCGTCGAGTTGGGCGTTGACTCGAAGAGTTCTCCTTCTAAACTGATAACCATGTCCTTCATCCTACTCGCCGAGTTGTATGAACAACTCGCCGAGTTCATCTTCATCCGATGAACAATTTATGCTGTGAATCGCCGAGTTGTATGAACAACTCGCGGAGTCTGTTCTTGGTATAAGAAGATTGCCTTGAACTCGCCGAGTCAGGGCGTTGACTCGCTGAGTTCCTTCATGGGTGAGTTCGGCTACCAACTCCCCGAGTCCACCCAGGACTCACTACTCAACTCGACACAACGAAAAGGGTACAAACTCGGAGACTCGCGACCAGACTCGCCGAGTTAGATGAGCGACTTGCCGAGTCTGCTTCATGCAAAAGCCAAATACGCGATTTTGCTCGAATCTAGTCCATGTCATTCATAGATCTGGGCTCCTAGGGCCTGGTTTACACGTAAAGTTTCCAACTTTACGTGTAGATCATCACCAATAAAGGTTGTAAGGCTCAAAGTGCCCCAAAAGGGGTAAATCTAGGGCTTGTGTGCAATATGACTCCATAAAGGCAGTAGATCCAAGCTCCAGGGACTGAATAGGGTCTAGATCTAAAGGCTAACAACTTGAATCAACCAACAATGCACAACCAAGCTTGGGACATGGTTCAAGAAGGACTTTAATGGAGTAATAAGCATAAAAGCAGAGGGAAAACGAGTTATACCTCCAAGAAATTACTAAGAGAACACGAAGATGCTTGGCTTCCTTCCCTTCCTCTTGATCTACTCCTCTTCCTTCCCAAAATCTTCAAGGAAACACACTAAAAAGCCTCAAACTCACAAGAACAAGGGCTAGAATGTATGCAGAGCTTCTGGGGGTGAAGGGGGGAGTTGGGGCGCAAATAGTCGTTTAAATATGGTGTAAACCCTTGGAAATTAGGGTTTCATCAGACAGCACGGACTCGCCGAGTCCATAATATGGACTCGCCGAGTCGCCAACTTAACCGCGTCCCAAGTCTCGTCTCTACTCGGCGAGTCGGGCCTCCAACTCGCCGAGTCCAAGGCCAATAATACAAAATACTCAGATAAATCTTACATACCAAGAACCAGGTGCTACAAATCTCCCCCACTTATTTTAGACTTCGTCCTCGAAGTCTGCAGCTCGATCCTGAAACAGCTCGGGGTAATACTCCATCATCTCCTCCACCGGCTCCCAAGTCCACTCCGATCCCTTCCGGTGCTGCCATTGCACCTTCACGAGTTCCACTCGCTTGCTCCTCAAATCCTTCGACTTCCTGTCGAGGATTGCGACTGGACGCTCAATGTAATTCAGGCTGTCATCAACCTGTATATCCTCTAACGGCACTACCGCTGAATCGTCCACCAGGCACTTCCGCAGATGAGAAACATGGAAAGTGTTGTGGATCTAGCTGAGCTCGACTGGCAGATCCAGCCTATACGCCACCTTGCCCACCCGGGCTACAACCCTAAACGGCCCAATATACCTCGGGCCCAACTTGCCCCGCTTCCTGAATCGAATGACGCCCTTCCAAGGCGACACCTTCAGGAGAACCATATCCCCAACCTGGAACTCCTGGTCGGATCGGTGCTTGTCGGTGTAACTTTTCTGCCGACTCTGTGCGGTCTGAAGCCTGCTCCGAACCTGTTTAATCCTCTCGGTAGTCTTGAGCACCACTTCGGTGCTCCCCATGACCCTCTAACCAACCTCTCCCCAGCATATCGGGGTCCTGCACCTTCGTCCGTACAACATCTTGAATGGAGGGCAGTCGATACTCGCGTGGTAGCTATTGTTGTACGAGAACTCAGCCAAGGGAAGATAAGTATCCCAGCTACCACCGAAGTCTAGCACGCACGCCCGCAACATATCCTCCAGAGTCTGGATGGTCCGCACGCTCTGACCATCTGTCTGCGGGTGGAAGGCGGTGCTAAAATGCAACCGAGTGCCCAACTCGTCATGAAACCTCTTCCAAAACCTGGAAGTGAACCGCACATCTCGATCTGATATCACTAACACTGGCACCCCGTGTCGCGATACTATCTCCCTGATGTAGATATCGGCCAACTTTTCGGTCGAGATGCTCTCCTGGATCGGAATAAAATAGGTGCTCTTGGTCAATCGATCCACGATGACCCAAATCGAATCTACTCCATGCGCAGTCCTGGGAAGCTTCGTGATAAAATCCATCATGATATCTTCCCATTTCCACAGTGGAACATCCAACGGCTGCATCTTACCATGTGGCCTCTAATGTTCGACCTTGACCTTCCTGCAGGTCAAGCACTGCTCGACGTACCACGCCACATCCTGCTTCATGTAGGGCCACCAATAGTCTAGGCGAAGATCCCGGTACATCTTCGTTGCCCCTGGATGAATGGGGAATCAGGATTTGTGCGCCTCCTCCATCAAGATCTGGCGCACGCCCCCATGATACGGCGCCCACACCCTATGGTGTAGTGTCAATAGTCCTCGACTATCATAATCGAAGGAGGAAACCTGACCCACCACACGCTCGCTCTTCCGATGCTCCTCCTTGATAGCCTCCTGTTGATCCTCCCGAATTTGCTCCAATAGGGGAGTCACTACGGTCATCCTCATGCAAATATCCCTGATCGGCGCCACCTTGCGGCTAAGCACATCGGCCACCACATTAGCCTTCCCTGGGTGGTAAAGGATCTCACAATCATAATCCTTCACCACGTCCAACCACCAACGCTGCCTCATGTTCAGATTCGGCTGATCCATGAGGTACCTCAAACTCTTGTGGTCCGTGTAGATGGTACATCGAACCCCGTAGAGGTAATGCCGCCAAATCTTGAGGGCAAAAACCACCGCCCCCAACTCCAAATCATGCGTCGGGTAGTTCGCCTCGTGGGGCTTGAGCTGCCTCGAAGCGTAGGCAATGACATGCCCCCTCTGCATCAGTACCGCGCCCAACCCTGAAATGGACGCGTCACAATAAACCACAAAATCCTCTACGCCCTCTGACAGGGCTAAGATTGGCGCCTCGCACAATCTCTGTCTCAGCGTCTCAAACGCAGCCTGCTGCATACGTCCCCACCGAAAGACTACGGCTTTCTTCGTCAGCCGCGTCAGGGGTACGTCTATCTTGGAGAAATCCTGAATGAATCTCCGATAGTAGCCTGCTAATCCCAGGAAGCTCCGAATCTCGGATGGAGACTTAGGAACCTCCCATCTCATCACGTCCTCGACCTTGGCTGGGTCGACGAGAATCCCGTTCTGGTTGACAAGGTGTCCGAGAAATTGCACCTCTCGCAACCAAAACTCGCACTTGGAGAACTTGGCATACAAGCTCTCCCTCCTCAGGGTCTCCAAAACCTCTCTCAGATGCTCCTCATGCTCCTCCTGTGTCTTGGAATAAACCAAGATGTCGTCAATGAAACTATCACAGACCGATCCAGTAGCGGTCTGCATATGCGGTTCATGAGGTCCATGAACACGGCAGGAGCATTGGTGAGCCCAAACGGCATCACCACGAACTCATAATGGCCATAGCGCATCCGAAATGCGGTCTTCTGCGCATCCTCCTCTCTGACCCTCATCTGATGGTATCCCGAACGCAAATCGATCTTGGAAAACCAAGACGCTCCCTGAAGCTGGTCAAAGAGATCATCAATCCTCGGGAGTGGGTAACAGTTCTTCACCGTTACCTTATTCAGCTCCCGGTAGTCTATGCACATCCGGTGCGACCCATCCTTCTTCATCACAAACATGATCGGGGCTGCTCGGACGAATAAATCCCTTGTCTAGCAGCTCCTGCAGCTGCGTAGACAACTCCTGCATCTCGGGAGGAGCCAACTGATACGGTGCCTTGGCTATCGGAGCCGCACCAGGAACGAGGTCAATCCTGAACTCCACCTGTCGCTCCAGAGGTATCCCAGGAAGCTCCTCTGGGAAAACATCTGCGAAATATCGTACCACTGGAACCTCACTCACTCTCTCCTTACCCGCCTCCCGGGTATCCATCACATATGCGACATATCATGCGCATCCCTACTGAAGATAGCGTCTAGCCCTCGCTGCTGAACATACAGTGGGTCCGCAATGTGGCCTCTCGCCATGAATCACTAACTCTCCCCTACCTGGGGTCCTGACTCGCACTAGCTGCTGTGCGCAGTCTATCACCGCCCCTATTAGGGCTCAACCAATCCATGCCTATAATCACCTTGTTCCCGCGCAACGGAATGGGAACCAAGTCTACCAAGTAGCGCTCCTCAAACAAACGCAATACGCAATCCCGAAACACCATCGATGCTCGCACCAATCGATCATCAGCAATCTCTACCTCTAAAGGGCAATCCAATATGTCTGAAGACTCAGGAAACTTTTTGCTAAGCGCAAGGGAAACAGATGATCGGGGGGCACCCGAGTCGAACAACACCTGAACTGGGATGTCGTTCACATGGAACGATCCTAATGCATACATATACACACAGAGCACATATCAATATCATAATCATCATAAAATAAAGTAGAGGGAAAGAATCATACCCATCACCACGTCAGGTGCGGCGCGTGCCTCCTCGGTAGTCAGCTGAAATGCCCGGCTCCTCACTACCGGTGCATCTGCCTTGCCTTGCCGGCCATCAGTGATCCGCAAGGTCGCTGGATCTGGCGCCCTTACTAGCACAGATGCTGTCAACTGGGGGCAATTGGCCTTCTTGTGGCCCCTCTGGTTGCAGTGAAAACACAACAACTCCGAAGTTTGAATAGCCGAAACAGTAGTAGTACAATTCCTGCTAAAGTGCCCTGCCTTGCCGCACTTGTAGCAGCCTGCTGATCCCATCCTACATGCTCCCTCATGTCTCTTGTCGTATTTCCCGCAGCGGCCCGGTCCCCCTTGGCCTTTCGGCCTCCCATCTGATCCCCTGGGCTTCTTCCCCGAAGCCCCAACCGCTTGCCCCGCCTCTGCTTTCCGTTTCCGAATGTGCTCTAAATCGATCTCCCTTTCCCTCGCCCTGGCAATCATGGACTCCAGGGTAGGGCAAGCTGAAAAGCTAACATGCTCCCGGATGTCAGCCCGTAGCATATCATGATAACGGGTCCTCCTCATATCCTCGTCACCTGCATACTGGGGCACCAACAAAGCCCTCTCCCGGAAATTGGCAGTGATCTCCGCCACAGTCTCCGTCGTCTGCCTCATGTCCAAAAACTCCCTAGCCAGTTGCTGAAGCTCGACAGCCGGTGCAAACTCTGTCCTGAATCTGGTCACAAAATCCGACCAAGTCATAGCCTCGATCGCTGAGGCTCCCAACGAGTCACCCATTGACTCCCACCAGTCTCGAGCTCGGTCTCGTAAACACCCTGTGGCATACCTCACCTTCGACCCCTCGGGGCAGAAGCTAGTCAACTGTGCAGACTCGATGTCTGTAATCCATCGTCTGGCGGCAATGGGGTCTTTCACCCCATGGAAATCCGGCGCACCACTGCCACTGAAGTCCTTAAAGGACAGTGTGCGAGATCCCGACTGGCCAGATGTCATGTCGCTCCTGAATGCCCGAAGGCGATCTTCCATCAACTCGATGATCCCCTCCTTGATCGACCTGAAGATAATGGGGGTCAAATCAAGGATACCCCTGGTGATCTCTGAAACGATGAACTCGCGTAGTCTCTCATCTACTGGCTTGGAACCTGATCCCGAACCTAACCCATCTCCTGAACCGCCATCTATCGGCCTCGATCATAGTACCACCATTCTGCAATACATAATAACAATTCCACATAGTTGAGGCTCTCGTTGATATCGACGAGTCGCTCATCTAATTGGGTGTAAAAATGAAATTGTATGTGCTAAAAAGTATTATAAAAAAATGAGAACTATAATGTTTGATCTATTAAGCTATGAATACGACCAGAAAAATACCATAGAATTGATGTTAGTCCGACGGCAGTCCGACGGTGGTTGAACGACGGTCCAGCGGCGATCCAATAACAAGTAGCAACTAGTTGTAAACTGAGTAATGAAAAAGTTTGCTTAATATAATATTAATGTTTGATTTGTCCAAAATGCCCTTAATGAAAAAAAAAATTGGTTCCTAAAATTCCTAATATTTTTTAGCTTTGATTTGAACAGCCATATATATATATATATATATATATATATATATATATATATATATATATATATATATATATATATATATATATATATATATATATATATATATATATATATATATATAAGGAGATGATCAAATGAGAACACCTAAAAAGTCGAGAACACGAGAACAATTGTAGACCAATCATTCTATAAGGGCGTAAAAGGAATTTTACAATGTAATTAAATATGGATAATTAATTAATTCCTATAATCATGGGATGTTATCTAATTAATTGATTTTTTTACCTTAATACTAGAAATAAATTCAATCTATTTTAATCAATCGGATTATTATTAAAAAAAAAAAAAAAAAAAAAAAAAAAAAAAAAAAAAAAAAACGCTTTTACCATGATTAAAAAATGTTTTTTATTTTTTATTTTTTTACCAGTATATTAAAAAGATTGATGAATTAATCATTTCAACCAAATATGTGTAATCATACAAAAATAAAAACATAATTGTAGTCATATATGAATCTGTTGTAATCTTGAATGAATAGATGAATCAAGTTACAATAATAAACGAATATAACACAATTTATAGAGAAAAATTACAATACAACTATAATCATAAATAAATAAAACATATTGGATACTTATATCTAGATTGCACATCTATTCATAAATAAATACACAAAAGGTTACAATGTAATACATATCATAAATGAATAAGGCGGGATCTTTTCTACTTTGTATTGTTTGGTTGTAAATTAGCGCTCCAACATTCCGTTTGTAGAAGCATCTCGATTTTCTCTACACACTATCAAATAAAGAAATAAATACAATTAACAATCAACTAAACGAAAAATATTTAGAAAAACACATATGACGTCAAATTATATATGAAGAGACATGAACAAAATATAAAATACATATGAAATCTTATAATTGTAATTATATTCATAAACAAATATATTTCATTAATCACGAATGAATACACTTCTAATCATAATGAATACCACTCTAATCATAAATAATTACCATAGCTGTCGATCCCATGAGGCACATGACAAAACCCATTGCTAACTTAGAGAGTGTCACAAAACAGATCAGAGGAATTAGAAGAATAACTCAACCAGTAAGCAAAAAAAGCCTCAAGTCAAATTTAACCCTGAAGTATATAAAAAAAAAGGATCACACATGAGTATAAGAAAAGAGTTGTTGTCCTCTTGGTTTCAGCCCTCAATTCATCCTTTTTCGCATTCCTTTTTGTCAAGTATTACCACACCAAAAGCACTCTTTTAATGCTTAATTTGATGCTGAAATCAAAGACCAAGAACAACTACAAAAACATTACCTTTCTAGTCATTTTTATTTAATGAATTTCGAGTAAATCAAGACCCAAGAAACCTCCATTGAACCCGCTTTTTACTGTTGAAATTGATGAACTAATTTCTGCTCCTTTCCCATTCTTCTTCTTCGTTCCATGTCAAGAATAACCACCAGGATGGGGTTGTCTTTCGGCGAAATCAAAAGAGGTAGCAGCCTCTTGGCTTTTTCCCCTCACCTCAGACCAGCCTCCTCCTTTCCCTTCGTATTGAACTCCCAGAGCAGAAGCGAAGTAGTTGGAAAGCTTCCTGAGCATCCCCTCGCTACCCCCTCTAAGATCGACAATAGCTCTGTTGCTTCCACCCTTCTCCTTTCTTTAATGGAACCGAGAACCGGTGGTCTTCCCCCCCCCCCCTCCTCTTTGCGATCAATCTGCCACCACCAAGCCCTCCTTCTTTCCCTTTCTTCTTCTTCATTCACTGCTAAGAATAACCACCAGGAGAGTCTGATTTAGACGAAGTGGTTGAGACCAATGTATAGATGAGGGAGGTGTGCCCTAGGTTTAGAGAGAAAGATGAAGTCAAAAATGGTGGAGTGAATGATGAAGTCGTAGGTTTATACAGAGAGATATTGAGAGATTTTAGGAGTTGTTTAAAATAAGTGAATGATTAATTACCATGATACCTTTTAGGTGTTCTCATTTGATTAATTACCATAATAATAACAAATTTTCAAATTAATTATAGCCTTAGATCTAAGATAATAGATGGATGAGATTTGTTCTCGTGTTCTCAACCTTTTAGGTGTTCTCATTTGATCCTACTCCTATATATATATATATATATATATATATATATATATATATATATATATATATATATATATATATATATATAGAGAGAGAGAGAAATAAGTAGAAGTAAGATGCTGTAATGTACGAAAAAATGAAAG
Organism: Lactuca sativa; assembly: GCF_002870075.4. NCBI lineage: Eukaryota > Viridiplantae > Streptophyta > Magnoliopsida > Asterales > Asteraceae > Lactuca > Lactuca sativa. The sequence goes on from NC_056627.2 coordinate 92,458,082, forward strand.
TACACTACTATTTTTTGCTTGAATATATTTTTAGTGTTGCAATAACAAATTATTAAAAAACAGCAAGCATACAAATGAAATGTAACATCTGGATTTCCAGGTATTATATTGTATCATTTATTTTTGGAGTTAAGAGAGGGACTCGACGAGTTGACGCCTAGACTCGTCGAGTAGGATCGCGTATTGTTGACTGATAAATGAGGGGACTCGACGAGTCGGTAAGGGTGGACTCGACGACTCCGTGCTGACGACTGAAACCCTAAATCCCCGGGCCTGAGCCCTATTTAAAGGACTTTATAGCCTCCATTTGCGGCTACCAGTCCAGATAGAGGTACCCTAGCGATTTTGAGCGAGTTATGAGAGAGTTTGAGCTTCTTTGTTCGTTTTTGCTGTGATTTAGCCAAGGAGGAAGGGTTTCCAACAAGAAGGGGGCAAGAGGACTTCATTCCAGGAGGTTTTCAGCTTGGATCTTCATTTTGAGGTAGCTATTCGGTCTTATTCTTCTGTTTTTGCTTAAGAGCATTGAATTTAGGGTTTTCTCTATCTTTTATGGCTTGTTTGGTTGAGATTTAGTGTCCCATTGAGTAATAAACTCTGGATCCGAACCTTTTGAGGTCCAAGGAGTTTGAACCACCTTGCTTTTTGTGGTTCTATGCAGGAAAGGAGCATAGGTTGCCATGTTAGAAGGAATTTCACCAAAATAAGCCTAGAGTGCCATGCATGTGTACCAAGATTCGACCTTTACGTAGATATTGATCATGAGGAAGTCAGATCTATAAGTTAGAGGAGCAGATCTGACTTCAGAAGGTCATTTGAGTGTTGTCAAGGGAGCAACTCGCTGAGTTCATAAGTGGACTCGACGATTCGAGTCGGGGTTTCCCGCGATTCGTTGCTGAGTAACCCGGCGAGTCGAGAGGGAACTCGTCGTGCCAAGTGAGGCTTAGAAGAGTTCCGAGGACCAGTGTGGGCTCGCCGAGTCGCCCGAGTGCACTTGACGAGTCTGGTCAAAGTTTGACCATTGACCGGAGCTGACTTCGTTGACTTTTAGGGTTTAGTCAATGTTTGGACTTATGAGCCATCAGAGGGGTAGAATGTGATGGGTTTGAGCCATAAGAACATTCCTATGTGCACATACAAACCCTAATGCTTGGATCTAGGTTTCTCTAAATGAACATGCAATGTATCCAAGACTTTGATGATAGATCTAAAGAAAACATTCATATAATAACACATGAAATCAGATCTGAAAGATTACCTTGAATTGCTTGCTTGAATCTATTTGTCCTTGGAGCTTAGAGTCACAAATGTCACTCCTCTAATGGCTTACAAACACCAACTTAGCAAGAGGATGATTAGAGAGAGAGAGAGAGGAGGGCAAGAAATCGGCCAGGGTTTCTTCTATTGCAAGAGTGCCGATTTCCTTGACCCCATGGGTCTATTTATACTAGTGAGCCTCCTAGGGTTTCACCCTTAAACCCTAATTGGATAACTTAGGCCCTAAGCAATCCAATCTCCTTATTGATAAGCCTTGGACGATTTCTAGGTCCTTCCAAACCCTAAAACCTTCCACCCCTTATCCATTAAGGATTACTGCTCAAAATACAACTATCATACAATTGACAGTTTATGCCCCTTTATTCAATTAATCTCTTTAAGTCACCAAATTAATTCCTAATTAATTTATGACTTATATTAATCAAATAACAATATTATTATTCCTTATATTATTCTCATAATATATTAATAATATTTCTTCTCTCATTATAAATCATCATGTCAAGTTGCTATGGTGAAGGCAACCCAAAAGGACCATGCACAACCGGGTCAAATACTTGCCAAATATAGTTGCAGTCTTAGACACTATTCCAACAGTCTCCCACTTGGATAAGTCTAGTAACTATGTATACAAGCATAATCCGATTAGCAATCGTAGCTCTCAAAGAAGCTGTCAAACTCTGATTTTATCAATCTTGTCCTTTAGATAAGGGATCGTACAGTCCTCTGTTTAGATATCATGCAGACAATTCTATGGAACCAATTGTCTAGCAGTTGGTTTTCGATCTCATATTTATTCGACATAGAACTTAATCGAACACATCAATTTAGATCTGACCGGGACCGGCACATAAGTCAAATCAAATCATCGAGCAGCCGAGATATCGCTTTTACCCTCTTAGGATAAAAGTAACAGATAAACTTCGACTTATATGCATTTACTTATTCATTAATCAATTATACACAACAATGCGTTTTATAACATCAATTTACTGATGCGGCTTCGCATTATCAATGTACAACCAATTAACAAATAACAAACCATATATCTAGGTTTTAAGACCATATGATATTATCGTCTTGCAATCAACCTTTTCGTCAAATTCCATAAGGTGATTCCAGCAAGCGCGGGTTTGTTCCAATGCTCAAAACTAGTTCATAAGCATTCATGAACGTTGCAGCAAACTTTTGCTATGTCTAATACCATTTAGACAATCTACACACCAATTCATGACAATCTTCATTCATACCTACTTCCAACATATGAACGATTGTGGATTGTTTGAATAATTCGATTATTCTAAATAAACTCAATCATTCTGGAAGTCAAAACATGCAAAGAGAAACAATAGCTAAACAATTAACATAAGACAGTAACTTTACTTATAAATAATACTCCTTTATTTAATCATCAAATGTTAATTACATTTATCTATTACAAGTTTCTAAAACTATCTAATCTAAACTAAATGTTAATTACAGTTAATTACTCCTGGCATGCTGCAAATGCTTAACCCTACTCAGGCCCTTCGTAAGCAGATCTGTTGGGTTATCTTCTGATGATATCCTCTTAACCACGAGTTGTCCTTCTTGTACACGATGTCTAATAAAGTGATATTTTCTGTCGATTTTTCGATATCTACCATGATCCATTGGTTCCTTGGTCAAGGCAACCGCTCCTTCATTATCACAGAAAATTTCCATAGGCTCCTTTATGGCAGGCACAACTCCAAGATCACCAATGAAGTTCTTTAACCATATTGCCTCCTTCGACGCTTCGCTAGTTGCAATGTACTTTGATTCGCACGTTGAATCAGCTATGGTTTCCTGCTTGGAACTCTTCCAAGTTACTTCTCCTCCATTAAGGGTAAAGACCCAGCCCGACTGCGAACGGTAGTTGTCCCTGTCGGTCTAAAAGCTGGCGTCACTATACCCTCGCACCTTCAAGTCATCACTCCCCCCGAGGACTAAAAACCATTCCTTGGTCCTCCGAAGGTACTTAAGGATATTCTTAACCGCAATCCAATGGGCTTTTCCAGGGTTCCCTTGATATCTACTAACCATGCTCAAAGCAAAGGCTACATCAGGGCGAGTACAAGTCATAGCATACATGATTGAGCCAACTGCGGAAGCGTATGGTACTCGGCTCATTTCTGCTATTTCGGCTTCAGTACTCGGACTTTGAGTCTTACTCAACTTGGCATTACTTTGTATCGGTAATTCTCCCTTCTTCGAATTTTCCATACTAAAACGTTTTAGTACTTTATCTAAGTAAGTGTTCTGACTAAGTCCTATTAGTCTCTTACTTCGTTCTCTCACTATCCTTATACCCAAAATATAGGAAGCCGCTCCGAGGTCCTTCATAGCGAAGCACTTCCCGAGCCAGGACTTAACCTCCTGCAGTGTCGGGACGTCGTTTCCTATGAGCAGTATGTCATCGACATACAGAACGAGGAAGCTTACTATACTCCCACTGGCTTTGACATATACACATGATTCATCTTCGCTTCGTACAAATCCAAACTCTTTGACTTTCTCATCGAAGCAAAGATTCCATCTGCGAGACGCTTGCTTAAGTCCATAAATGGACATCTCAAGCTTACACACTCTATTTGGATGCTTCGGATCAACAAAACCCTCTGGCTAAGCCATGTAAACATCCTCAGCCAACTTCCCATTAAGGAAAGCGGTCTTGACATCCATTTGCCAAATCTCATAATCATGAAATGCGGCAATAGCTAGCATCACTCTAATAGACTTTATTTTCGCAACTAGTGAGAAGGTCTCATCATAGTCAACTCTGGGAGTTTGAGTAAAGTCCTTCGCAACCAATCGTGCCTTATATGTGAGTACGTTTCCATCCATGTCGGTCTTCTTTTTGAAGATCCATTTGCACCCAAAAGTCTTACGTCCAGGCACATTATCAACCAAATTCCAAACTTGGTTGTCATACATGGATTGGATCTCGCTGTCCATTGCCTCCTTCCATTTTGCAGACTCCGGGCCTGCCATGGCTTCCTTATAGCTATTAGGTTCATCTAGATTTATTAGTGTACCATCACTAATATACGTGTCCCCTTCGGTAGTAATATGAAAACCATAAAACTGGGGTTGAACTCTAACTCTATCGGAAGGTCTAAGAGGTAAGGATTCGTCAATCGATTCAACCGGAGTTTCCTCCTCGGGTTGAGTGCCAGCGGTAGAGGTTCCTTCATCTATCGACTCTTGAATCTCTTCAAGCTCGATCTGCCTCCCACTGTCTCCTTGCCTTATGAGTTCTCGCTCTCGGAAAACTCCTCTCCTCGCAACGAAGACAACATTGTCCTTTGGTCTATAGAAGAGATATCCAAAGGATTTTTGCGGGTAGCCGATGAAAATACATCGCTCACTACGAGGTTCGAGCTTGTCGTGAGTATCTCGTCTTACGAAAGCCTCTCAACCCCAAACCTAGATATGTGGTAACGAGGGAGCTTTCCTTGTCCACATCTCGTGAGGTGTTTTGGCAACCTTCTTAGTAGGGACTCGGTTAAGGATATGGGCGGCAGTCTCTAAGGCATACCCCCAGAATGAGATAGGTAGTGAAGCACGACTCATCATAGAACGGACCATGTCTAACAACGTTCGATTACGCCTTTCTGCCACACCATTCAACTGCGGTGTCCTAGGTGGCGTCAATTGTGAAACTATTACACATTCTTTGAGATAGTCGTGGAATTCAAGACTTAGGTACTCTCCTCCTCGATCGGATCGAAGCATCTTGATTTTCCTGCCCAATTGATTCTCCACTTCATTCTTGAACTTTTTGAACTTTTCAAATGTTTCTGACTTTTGCTTGATTAAGTAGATATACCCATATCTACTATAGTCATCGGTAAAAGTCACATAGAAGCGGTTCCCATCCTTTGTGGTTGATCTAAAGGGTCCACATACATCGGTATGTATGAGATCCAATAAACCCTCACCCCTTTCACATGTGCTAGTGAAGGGCGACTTGGTCATCTTTCCAAGTAAACAAGATTCGCATGTGTCATTTTCCCTAAGGTTGAATGACTCCAACACTCCATCCTTTTGGAGTTGGGCTATGCGCTTCTTGTTGACATGTCCAAGAAGACAATGCCACAAGGATGCTCTATCCATACTATTGGAAGAATCCATGCATAAAACATCATTTCCTAAGTTATCTACAATCATAATAGTTTCATAAATTCCATTACATGGTATTGCCTCAAAATATAAGACACCATTTAGATAGGCACAAATAGAACCATTCTCATTATTAAAAGAAAATCTAAATCCTTGTCTAAACAAACCATGAAATGAAATGATGTTTCTTGCCATTTCTGGCGAATAGCAATAATTGTTCAAATCTAAACACAAACCATTCCTAAGCACTAAAGAATACACTCCAATCTTGGTCACAGGCGACGATCTTCTGTTCCCCATGATTATATTTATTCTTCCACACTCCACATCCCTATTTCTTCTTAGTCCCTACAATTCAGAACAAATGTGGTAACCACACCTGGTATCGAGGACCCAAGAAATAGCATGAGATGAATCATTAGATTTAATTGTGTATATACCTGCGAAAGACGGCTTGATCTTTCCTTCCCTGATGGCTTGCAGGTATTCTGGGCAGCTTCTTTTCCAATGCCCTATTTTGTGGCAATGGTGGCACTCTGCCTCCTTTGGGTTAGGGTTGGGCTTGGCAGGATCAACTTTGGTCCCACTAGAAGAGGAACCATCTTGAGACTTTCCCTTGCGGTGGCTCTTAGACGGAGCCTTCCTCTTCTTGCCCCTTCCCTGCCCAATGGCCAAAATAGGAGCAGCGGGTGGATTGGGAGTGAGTGCAACAGACTTGTCCTTGAGGTTTCTCTCAACAACCCTAAGGAGACCTTGGAGCTTACTTAGGGTGACCTCTTCCTTGTTCATGTGGTAGGTCATCCTAAATTGGTTGTAACATGGAGGCTAGGAGTGAAGGGCCATGTCAATAGCCAAGTCTTCCCCAAAGTCGACATTCAACTTGCAAAGACGATCGACCTACCTTTGCATCTTTTGCAAGTGTACGGTTAGAGATTCTCCATGTCCCATTTTAGCGGAGATCATGTTAGTGAAGATCTCGTAACGCTTCTGCCTCGCGTTTTGATGGTATCTCTCCAACAAGTCTTGGTGCATTTCGTATGGATACATGTCCTCATAGGACTTTTGGAATTCGGCGTTCATTGTGGCTATCATGATGCAATGAACCTTCATCGCATCACGTTCATGAGTCTCAAAAGCAGTCATTACAGCCGGAGTAGCGATTTCTGGGTTGATCTTCTCGAGCTTCTCGTCAAGGACATACTC